>NC_037337.1:55920207-57170207 GCF_002263795.3 Bos taurus
AAAATCATAGTCTACTCTAGAACTTAGCTTTAAGCAAGGGAGGAAGGAAGGGGACTATCTGAGCAGAAGAGCAAAGTGACCTAACACACTTCTTAAAAAGGTTCCCTTATGCCGCCTTAAGGCTGTCTATGGAAAAATCCAGAAAGGCCAATGATGAGAATAGTGCAGTAATTCAGTCTTGAGAGGATAGTGCTTAAATTATGATCATGCAAAGCTAGGAGGAGGTATTAGAAGAAATCCTGTTCTGGTTAATTTTTGAAGAAATGGGTAATGGGATTCTCTGACAAATTGGATGACTTGTGTCAGAGAAAGAGATGTGTCAGAACCGGAAGTGTATGATCAGGTCACCCAAGACAGCTGTCTTGCTTTCTGTGCATCCACTGCTCCACTAGTGTCTATTTCAGCTACACCCTACTACCTGACTGATCTCCTGTATACTTGCCTCAGGCCCCATCTAAAGATTCATCTAACTTTGAGTGAGTGAGTGAGTGAAGTCACTCAGTCGTGTCCGACTCCTTGCCACCCCATGGACTGTAACCCACCAGGCTCCTCCATCCATGGGATTCTCCAGGCAAGAATACTGGGGTGGGTTGCCATTTCCTTCTCCAGGGGATCTTCCCAACTCAGGGATCGAACCCAGGTCTCCTGCATTGCAGGCAGATGCTTTAAACTCTGAGCCACCAGGGAAGCCCATAATAACTTATCAAAGGGGTGGTGAAGGGCATGCTCCTCTGCTGGTTTCTCTGGTAATGGATGAGTCAATGGGACATCAATTCCCCATATATCTGGTAACCCCACTTTCTTCCCAGGATGAAGATGATAACCATATTCTGTCCACTGTCTGGGATACGCAGTGGGATGTCACTCCAAGACCTTCTTTCAGACAAGTAAGATCCCCCTATCAACTAAACCACTGATGTCTGTTGCTGACTCCAGGCTTTTTCTTTGGTCTTGAAGCTGGGTGAGCTGGGCAAGCTGGCCTGTGGGAGGCAGCACAACACCAAAATTTCAACCTAAATAACTGGTACAATGGAAGTAGCTTTAACTTAGATGAGCAAGTCTGTGTTTGGATGATCAAAAGATCAGTTTCTGACAAGTTAATACTGATAAGCCTGTTACACATACAAGTAGATTTCCAATAGACATCTGAGTAGATGAGCCTGGAGTAGTGTAGATGCCTGGACTAGTGGCAAAATTTGAGAATTATTAGAGAAGAATTTAAAGAAATGAAACTAGATGAGTACAGAGAAGAGAAGGGTTCCAAAAAGTAAACCCTGGGTAATTCTAGCCGTATGGCATTAAGTAAATGAAAAAGAACAAAGCAATAAAGAAAAAAAAAAAAAAAACAGCCACTGAGATAGGAGGAAAAATAAGTTTAAGAGGGGTGTCCTGGAATCTAGAGAAGAAAGACTTTCTTGGAGAAAGGATTGATGAGATATATTAAGTGATACTGAACACCATAGGATGAAGACTGATGACTGATCACTATATTTAGCAAAGTGATGGTCACTGATGATTTGGACAAGATTATTTTTGATGAAGTGATGGGGTAAAATCTGACTGGAGTTGGTTCCAGATAAGAATAGATTGAAGATTTAGTATTTTTTTTTAAATTTTCTATAGATTGAGCTATAGATTTAATGCAATCCCAACCAAAATCCCGGTGAGAACTAATATAATCTAAACAATACTGAAAAATAACAAAAAAAAGTGGAAGATGCATACTATCTAATTTTAAGATTTGCTATAAGGCTTCACCAACAATATAACATGGTGATGATTAAAGTATAGACATTTGGAAATCACGGAGTCCAGAAAGAGACTCAAACAAATGTGACCAACTGAATTTTTATAACGATACAACTGCAATTCATTGTATAAGGGATGAGCATATTAATAAATGGTATGAAATGGTATGAAAACTACAGAACATGCATAAACAATAAAATGATCCTTGACTCATTTTTCACTTATTGGGAAAAAAAAAAAAAACTCTCAAAATGAAACACAGGACTAAACATACAAAGTAAAATAAAACACTTGGAAGAAAAATAGAAAAATTTCATTGTGATCTTAGCTTCTTAGCCAGTAGCACTATCTCCAAATAGAAAAACTGATAAAGTAGATTTTATCAAAATTAAAAACTTTTGATATGCAAAGATAATGTTAGAGAATGATAAAACAAGGCACAGACAGGAGGAAAATATCAGAAAATAAAGTACCTTACAAAAGATTTGTGTCCAGGATATACAAAGAACTTAATACTCAACTGCTGCTGCTGCTGCTGCTGCTAAGTCGCTTCAGTCATGTCCGACTCTGTGCGACCCCAGAGACGGCAGCCCACCAGGCTCCCCCGTCCCTGGGATTCTCCAGGCAAGAACACTGGAGTGGGTTGCCATTTCCTTCTCCAATGCATGAAAGTGAAAAGTGAAAGTGAAGTCGCTCAGTCGTGTCCAACTCTTAGTGACCCCATGGACTGCAGCCCACCAGGCTCCTCTGTCCATGGGATTTTCCAGGCAAGAGTACTGGAGTGGGGTGCCATTGCCTTCTCCGTAATACTCAACAGTAAGAATGAAAAGTGGTCAAAACATTTCAACAGGTTTTTCACAAAAGACACTCAATTGGCAAATCAGCCCAATAAAGCACATCAACATTATTAATTATAATTTTATAGAAGGAAAAAATTAAGACCACAATATGAAACAACTCTATTCCTAGTAGAATGGCTAAAAATAAAATAAAATCATGGAAAATGACAAGAACTTCCCCAGAAGATGCAGAACAACTGCAATTGGCAATTCTTGTAAAGTTTAACATACATTTAACAAATTAGTGAAGAATCTCACTCCTTGTTACTTATCCAAGGAAAGTGAAAATGTATGTTTACACAAAAACATATATGAATATTTTTGACAGTTTTATTTGATATGACCCAAAACTAAAGACTACCCAAATGCATGTAGTACATACATAACAAAGGATTACTACTCAGAAAAAAAAAAAAAAAAAAAGAATCAACTGTAGATACACTCAACAAGATGGATGAATAGCCAATATATTACACTACAAAGATTATTTCATTCATACAATATTCTGGTAAAGGTAAAACTATAGGGGGACAATAACAAATCAGGGTGTGGGAGAGAGGCTGGCTGTAAAGGGGAAACATAAGGGAACCCTGGAGGGTTATGAACTTCTGTATCTTAATTATAGTGGTAGTTATGATAACCACACATGTCAAAACCAATAGAACTTGACAAGAAGAGTGAAATTTACTGTCTACAATGAGGGGAAAAAATGACACTAGAAGGAGAAAATGTGTTCACAAGATAATGGAAGAAAATAAATTTGGAACAAAATGTTAAAAGGACTATTTTGATGAGTCTTAGTATTAAAGGAAAAAAGGATAAGAGTAGTAACGGTACCAGGGACCTTCCTGGTGGTTCAGATGGTAAAGAATCTGCCTGCAATGTGGGAGACCCAGGTTTGATCCCTGGGTTGGGAAGATCACCTGGAGGAGGAAATAGCAACCTGCTCCAGTAATCTTGCCTGGAAAATACAGTGGACAAAGGAGCCTGGTAGGCCACAATCCATGGGGGTCGCAAAGAGTTGGACATGAGTAAAAGTTGGACATGAGCAGCTAACACACACATACACACAATAACTGGAAAAAAAAATGGAGAGAAGCAATATCTTTAAGGCTGGAAATGATAGTATGTTTGGTGAACAGGAGTATCCAGTGTAGAGGGGAAGACTGATAATTCAGGTGAGTGAGGAAGATTGCTGGACGACTATTTTAGTAACTCAGGAGTAAAACCGAGCAGGACTCCATGAGGATCCTGGGCGCTGGACCCTTTTTGTTCAGCCTCTATGTCCTAGTCTGAGTTTCACAGGGCAAGTTCAAACAGTTGCTAATCAGGGAAGTCAATCCCAAAGGAAATGAACCCTGAATATTCCTTGAAAGGAGTGATGCTGAGGCTGAAACTCTAATACTTTGGCCACCTGATGCGAACAGCTGACTCACTGAAAAAGACTCTGAAAGACTGAAGGCAAAGAAGAAGGGGGCAGAAGAGGATGAGATGGTTGGATGGTGTCACTGACTCAATGGACATAAATTTGAGTGAACTCTGGGAGATAGTGTACTCCATGGGGTCACAAGAGTCTGACAGGACTTAGGGAAAGAACAAGAAATCAGTGAAGGGAGGGGATGCAGAGATAAGGGCAGAGTAGCCAAGAAACAAAGTGCAGCCTTGGGGCAGGCAACCCAACTGAACTGGTAGCCTCAGTTCAGTTCAGTTCAGTTGCTCAGTCATGTCTGACTCTTTGTGACCCCACGGACTGCAGCACACCAGGCTTCCTTGACCATCATCAACTCCTGGAGCTTACTCAATCTCATGTCCTTCGAGTCGGTGATGCCATCCAACCATCTCATCCTCTGTTATCCCCTTCTCCTCCCACCTTCAATCTTTCCCAGCATCAGAGTTCTTCACATCAGGTGGCCGAAGTACTGGAGTTCCAGCTTCAACCTCAGTCCTTCCAAAGAACATCCAAGACTGATTTCCTTTAGGATTTATGGGTTTGATCTCCTAGCAGTCCAAGAGACTCTCAAGAGTCTTCTCCAACACCACAGCTCAAAAGCATCGATTCTTCAGTGCTCAGTTTTCTTTATAGTTCAACTCTCACATTTACACATGACCACTGGAAAAACCAAAGCTTTGACTAGACAGACCTTTGTTAGCAAAGTAATGTCTCAGCTTTTCAATATACTGTCTAGGTTGGTCATAGCTTTTCTTCAAAGGAGCAAGCATCTTTTAATTTCATGGCTGCAGTCACCATCTACAGTGATTTTGGAGCACAAAAAAATAGTCACTCACTCTTTCCATTGCTTCCCCATCTATTTGCCATGTATTGATGGGACCGGATGCCATGATCTTAATTTTTTGAATGTTGAGTTTTAAGCCAACTCTTTCACTCTCCTCTTTCCCTTTCATCAAGAGGCTCTTCAGTTCTTTCTTTCCTTTCTGCCATAAGGGTGGTATCATCTGCATATCTGAGGTTATTGATATTTCTCCCAGCAATCTTGATTCCAGCTTGTGCTTCATCCAGCCCAGCATTTTCCATGATTTACTCTGTATATATGTTAAATAAGCAGGTTCACAATATATAGCCTTGATGTACTTTCGCGATTTGGAGCCAGTCCGTTGTTCCATGTCCAGTTCTAACTGTTGCTTCTTGACCTGCCTACAGGTTTCTCAGGAGACAGGTCAGGTGCTCTGGTATTCCCATCTCTTTAAGAATTTTCCACAGTTTGTTGTGATGCACACAGTCAAAGACTTTGGCATAGTCAATAAAGCAGAAGTAGATGTTTTTCTGGAACTCTGTTGATATTTCAATGATCCAAAGGATGCTGGCAATTTGATCACTGTTTCATATGTCTTTTTTAAGTCCAGCTTGAACATCTTGAAGTTCATGGTTCACATAGTGTTGAAACCTCGCTTGGAGAATTTTGAGCATTATTTTGCTAGTGTGTGAGATGAGTGCAATTGTGGGGTAGTTTGAACATTCTTTGGCATTGCCTTTCTTTGGGATTGGAATGAAAACTGACTTTTCCCATTTCTGTTGGCCACTGCTGAGTTTCCAAATTTTCTGGCTTATTGAGTGCATCACTTTCACAACATCATCTTTTAGGATTTGAAATACCTCAAGTGGGATTCTATCACCTCCACTAGCTTTGCTTGTAGTGATGCTTCCTAAGGATCACTTGACTTTGCATTCCAGGATGTCTGACTCTAGGTGAGTGATCATACCATCATGGTTATCTGGGTCATGAAGATCTTTTATTGTTTAGTTCTTCTGTGTATTTTTCCTACCTCTTCTTAACATCTTCTGCTTCTGTTAAGTCCACACCATTTCTGTCCTTTACTGTGTCCATCTTTGCATGAAATGTTCCCATGGTATCTCTACTATTCTTGAAGAAATCTCTAGTCTTGCCCATTCTATTGTTTTCTTCTATTTCTTTGCATTGATCACTGAAGGAAGGCTTTCTTATCTCTCCTTGCTATTCTTTGGAACTCTGCATTCAAATGGGTATATCTTCCCTTTTCTGCTTTGCCTTTAGCTTCTCTTATTATCTTAGCTATTTTTAAGGCGAGCTCAGACAACAGTTTTGCCTTTTTGCATTTCTTTTTCTTGGGGATGGTTTTGATCAGTGCCTCCTGTACAATGTCAGGAACCTCTGTCCACAGTTCTTCAGGCACTGTGTCTATCAGATCTAATCCCTTGAATCTATACTTCCACTGTATAATTGTAAGGGATTAACCTCAAGGATTTATAATTGGAAGGGATTTACCTGCAATGTGGGAGACCTGGGTTCGATCCCTGGGTCAGGAAGATCCCCTGGAGAAAGAAATGGCAACCCACTCCAGTATTCTTGCCTGGAGAATCCCATGGATGGAGGAGGCTGGTGGGCTACAGTCCACGGGGTCGCAAAGAGTTGGACACGACTGAGCGACTTAACTTTAACGTCAAGGAACACACATAACAAAATCAGTAAACTCTTTATAGAACTAAAGTCCAACACATGGAAAATGTCAGCACTATTCATTCTAGAGAAGTCCACCTGAGGCCAGATGAAAGGAACCAGAGAAATTCAAGAGATTACCTCAGACAAAATCAAAGAAGCACAGGCCCTGAGCACACCCTGATCAAATCAGCAACATCGGGCCTACCTTCTCCCCCACCCCCACAGCACTTGACGAATTTTTTTCTATTTCACCCAAAACTGTCTCAGAGATTTGATTAAGTACCAGTGCAGAGAGGCCAAATTTTTGGCATCAGGAGGGGAGGAAATTAATTGCATGAGTAGAAGATATAGCTGTTTTTTTAGGAGAACAAATATCTAAGCAATAACAATGCAAAACAAAATTAGACTATGGACACAGGCATAGGTAAGCAGGCAGATGGGGGAGGTGGCAGGTGTCTGTGGTCAGAGCTTGAGGAAACTCTCCTCATTTTTCAGTGAAATAGGAAGCAAGGTTATCAGTTATTAGTGAGGGTGGTGGAGGAGGAGCTGCAAGTTTAAGAAGATTTTGTTTCCTAAACACCACAAGGCTGTTGACTTAAGAATGGCAGGTTTGGAGCACTGTGTTGGCACTCCCCGCCCTCATTTCCATTTCCCCACCCACTCAATGTCAATGGCAGGCATCACTTGTCAATGAGCAAACATTCCTAGTGAGCCAGGACTGGGTATCGCTTTAACTTTCCAGAAACTGGAACAATGTGTAAATATTTGTTGTTTAGTTGCTCAGTCATGTCCAACTCTTTGCAATCCCATGGACTATAGCACACCAGGCTTACCTATCCTTCACTATCTCCAGGAGTTTGTTCAAACTCATGTCCACTGAGTCGATGATGGCATCCATCATCTGTTGCCCCCTTTTCCCCCTGCCCTCCATTTTTCCCAGTATCAGGGTCTTTTCCAGGGTGTTCGGTGTTTGCATCAAGTGGCCAAAGTACTGGAGCTTCAGGTTCAGTATCAGTCCTTCCACTGAATATTCAGGGTTGATTTCCTTTAGGATTGACTGGTTTGATCTCCTTGCTGTCCAAGGGACTCTCCAGCACCACATTTTGAAACATCAATTCTTTGATGCTCAGTCTTCTTACGGTCCAACTCTCACCTCTGTACATGACTACTGGAAAAATTATAGCTTTGACTATATGGAGATAAATATATATATATATATATATTACACACACACACATATATATATAAACTGAGGTTATCATATATAATCTATATGATAGTGTGTGTGTGTGTGTGTATATATATATATAGTTAGTATACACACACACACACACATATATACATATATGGACTTACATATCTCTGGATATAGATAGATAGATCGCCCACCAGTGCAGGAGACCCAGGTTTGATCTCTGGGTCAGGAGGATCTCCTAGAGGAGGAAATGGCAACCTGCTCCAATATTCTTGTTAGGAAAATCCCACGGACAGAGAAGCCTGGCAGGCTGCAGGCCATAGGGTCATAAAGAGTCAGACACAACTGGATGACTGAGCATGTATGTATACACACACACACACACACACATATGAAAAAAGAAGTCCAGCAAAATAGCTGAGTTAAAGCTGAAATGCAAAGTGAACATCATTTCCATTTAAAGTCCTTAGAGATTTTTTTTTTTAAGTAAGTGCCATGTCAACTCATTGGAGAGCTTTGTTTAAGATGGATTTAACTTAAAATTAAATTTGAGCCAAATGTATCAGAATATCCTAAGCATCTGGGATAATCCTTTTCTCAACATTTTATATTGTAACATTCATTTAGCAAAGGCACCACATCTTATTCACCAGGGATGAATAATACTTATCAAGACACAGGTAAAACAAGACTTTACCAGGGAATAAATGTGTGTCACGTGGGGACAGTGACCAAAAAATAAATAAATAAACGATGTACCTTCATCCTAAAAAAGGTGATACTTGTTAGCAGGTCAACAGTTGATTTCAGGTCTTGCAGTCTTTCAGCATTGCTGGCAGGAAAGTGTTCCTGGTTAATTAGAAAACAGGAAATGGGTAAATTACCAGCATTAAGCCTCCAGTGGGAAATAAACTAGCTTTCAGTGGGAAAAATAAAAAAGGTAAGTAAATTATGTAAAATTTAGAAAGTATCACTACAGTATTCTCACAACATTTTTACTATAAAATATTACAGAGGGTAAAAAAGTTGGAGATAGTCTTGTCTTAGTCTTAGAAAGTCATTCTTCTGTTTATTCCCACAATATAATAAAAATGTACAAAATAATAGCATTAATGCGGCACTATTAGGTTACTCATCTTTGATTCATAAATAGTATTGTTATGGAAAGAGGGAAGGTCAGTACATATTTGAAAAATATGTTTTATAATTTTATCAAGAAAGGTAATTTTTTTTGAAAATACTTTTGGGAGTCTTTACATGTGCTATATTTACTTTTTGTTATAAAGAAACTTTTAAAAATTAAAAAGATAAAAATTAGACTGCACTGTACTTCTCTACAAAATGTATTTGGGATTTAAACAAAAAGTTTGGTGAGAAATGTCATATAAGAACAGATGTTCAGAATTCTGAAGAAACGGAAAGGTATAATTATTAAAATATTAAAGAAACGATTTTATCATTGAGAAATTTCTTGTATTAACATGCTTTCAGAGAGGCTTTTTAAATAGTCATCAGAAAAAATACAGGTAACTTTTCTTAGTAGATATTCAAGAACTCAAGCAAAGTTGGGGTGTCAAAGTGATGGTGAACGTGGTGGCCTCAAGGTCCTTCTTGTTCCCAAACATCATTTTCACCGCCTGGCATAGCAGTTCCCTTCTCATAGCATTGGCCCCAGTTCCAACATGATAGATGAGTCAGACAAAACCTGGTATTATAATTTCCAGAAATGTGCATTAAAGATATTCTTCAATAAAATACTAAAAAAAAAAAAGAATATCGAAGAGATACATATGTGGACATATGTAAACACGTTTAGAATAAACCATTAAGTAAAGAATACAATAGCTATTAGTACAGATTTTTTGGTAAATAAAATATGCAATTATTTTTTTTGTAATTAAGGTATTCTGTAACTAAAATTATATGTTTGTTTTTACACACATACATGAATATATTTGTGTGTGTGAGTTTGTGTGTGTTTCACGTGGAGGTAAAGTGTAGAACTATTCACAATGAACTCTGGACAGCTTCACAAACACACATTGTCTTGATCCAGGAGTGAACTAAGCAGTGACTACCAGAAGGAGTCTCAGAAGCTGAGGAAGTATCAGCAGGATATCTCATAAGAAGGGGGAGCTTTCAAGATGAGGCCTGGGCCACATACTTCTGCTTCATGAAGTAGCAGTCAGCCACTCAATCTGATGACTATTAAAATATTTAAAGCTCTATGTGTACACACACACAGAGTATTGTTGCAGGCTGAAGTGGAGTGAGGTACCTGGACAAGGGATGTGTACTTGATTATTTAGGAGACCTGCCTACTGTGACAGGACACAAGATTCCAAGATCATTATCTTTACTTCTCTTTACACAGTGGATAACTTTTTTACAATATGACAAGAAATGATCTGAGCCAAGCACAGCATTTTACCTTTAGGCAAAGAATTTTGTACGTACCCTATACTTTGACAGGTCAATTCTTAAAGAGTTATGCAACTGGTCCAGTAGTTTTATGAATTTTTCCCTCTGTACAAAGCAAACACAAAATAGGAAAGCGGAAATCAATGATCATTCTGAATGTAGTCCTCACAACAAAACGAGTCTGAGTTACGGTCCCCATTTTATAGCAGGTGTGGTGTTTAGTCTTCATGTTTGTCTCTTTTGTGACCCCATGCACTGTAGCCCACCAGGATCCCCTGTCTGTGGGGTTTTTCAGACAATCTTAAAGGATCGACTGCCTTTACAGTATATTTATGATTTAGTGCTAAAAAAAAAAAGTATAAAAATCAGGTGAACAAAAACTACTGATGCCTTCCTCTGATGTTGTTCAGGGTTGGACTGACCTCTTCAGAGAAGGATCTAAAGATGATAGGTGATAAGAATTAAGTAGTTTTGCTAACAATCATAAAGATATAGGTGTGTGGATTAAATAAATTAAACAAATTAGATATGGTAAAAACCATCAAAGTCACACAAAAAAGTTATAGGTCAACAAAAACCAGTCTGAGTCCCTGATTTCCAAACAAAAATGAAAAAAAAAAAAATAGGGAGATGGTTAGATGACATTAGAGGCTTATCCCTACATTAGTATTCTGTAAATACTACATTACACTCTGTAATATATTAGCAAAGGCAGAAATTGGAATTTCCCAGTAGTTTCACATATAAGGTAGATTTATGGGGTACATAACTTATATTCCTTGGAGTCACTGATCTTGATGAAATGAGCTGAATATTAACAGGAGTTGATAAATTGTTCCTAAGTTGAGACTTCAATTTTCTGAATAAACTGCCTTTTATCAGGTTTATACATCAGTGAACAAAGTTTGAGTATGGCTTCTGTGTTAACTAACCCCTGTGGTGGCAATGAAGGAGCCTAAGAAATGAAACTTGTCTTCCAGAAGCTTGTCATCTTATTAGGCAAGTAAGATTCTCCAGGAAAGCTGCCAAAAAACACAATGAATGCCTTGGATTTTTCCTTCTTATGCCCTATCATACCTTCCTAGGGGAAAAGGTATACTGCCCTTTATTAACTCCCCATCACCCACTGATGTGGGTCAGTGACTCTCAATCAAAACAGAAAAATAAAAGAGCCAGTACAATCATCAGTTTAGGTCACAGTAGTTAATCATTCAGTGATCATAAAAATCAATGTGTTTGTGTCAGTCTCTGAATGCTCTATGCGACCTCCGTTATTGGTATGAATCATTAAGACAGCTGACATGACTCTAGTCAATCATGCTATGACCCAAACACACTGGGATATCTCATATGGCCATCTGCCTAATACCCATTCTTCTTCTTTTCCTTACTAATAGAACCTCAAGAGTCAAATGTGTCCTTTATGAAACACTTACCTTCCCAGGCTATTTTTTTTTTTTTTTTTTACTCTAGGAATGGCCATATAGCAAAGTTTTGGCCAATAAGATGTATCTAGCTTATTAAAGGAGAAGGCAATGGCACCCCACTCCAGTACTCTTGCCTGGAAAATCCCATGGATGGAGGAGCCCTGGTGGGCTGCCGTCCGTGGGGTCGCTAAGAGTCGGACATGACTGAGCGACTTCACTTCACTTTTCACTTTCATGCATTGGAGAAGGAAATGGCAACCCACTCCAGTGTTCTTGCCTGGAGAACCCCAGGGATGGGGGAGCCTGGTGGGCTGCCATCTATGGGGTCGCACAGAGTCAGACACGACTGAAGCGACTTAGCAGCAGCAGCAGCAGCAGCTTATTAAGGAGATAGAACTAGCCAAAATATTACCAGTGAATTATTATTTAGAAAGATTCTAAAAGAATGTTGTGCAGAGTTGTATAATATTAGTGTTTGCCATATAATTCTTTGTCAGGTCATTTTTCCATTTGCCCTTTGTGTGTCCCTCCTTTTTCCACTTTAAACTCACACTAGATAAGAGAAGGTCAAATATACTGAGGCTATAAGATAAAAGCTAAACAAATGGTAAGAAGGATGAGGTAGGAAGATAGGAGCCCCCACATTTCACCCTTAATTCTGGCTGTCCATCCTTTCAAAACATTGCAATCCTGAGCAGTTGTATTAGCCCTGAAATCCTTACCACCTCTGGACTCAGATTACATGGGAAAAAAATATTGAGTTAACTCTGTTTAGTCTGTTTCATGCAGCTCAAGAAAATTCTGACTGATACAGATTATGCATTTGGTCTTTCTACCTAGGTCTTCAGTGCCCAGCTGGACAATTTACATTCAAAGAAAACAGAAAACTGGGGTGAAAACCACCAGGCTTGTTGTTGCTAAATCCCAAACAATATCAGATGATACGAAATTAAAAGTGTTCTACTGATTGAATTTTCATAGACATTTTTTAAACAGTAGGACAGCTTGAAATTTAATTTTATTTACCATGTTTCTATTTAACTAGAGTGAGATTGGCTTTGTGAGAGCAGAGGGGGCCTATTACCTACATGGTGTGATTTGAGAAATAAGAAAAGACTGTGTGATTAAAAAATGTTTCCCAAGGGGCATGCCGCATTCCTGCAACTGCCACGTTATGCCTGGTATTTGGTAGGGACCAAATCTATAACATTAGCAGTAAACATTATCTATGATCAAAAAGTAAGTTTTAATTAGTTGACAAGAATACTCCAGACCAGGGGTCAGCAAACTGCCTGTGAAGAGCCAGACAGTAAGTATTTGCAGCTCTGTGGTCTCTGTCACAACTAGTAAACTCTGCCATTGCGGCACAAGTGTTTCTACAAACAATACATAAATAAATGAGCATGGTTGTTCCCCAGTAAAATTTTGCTTATGGATACTGAAATGTAGATTTAATATAATTTTCATGCATCCAAAAAATGGTAATCTTTTGATTTTTTAAAACTATTTTAAAATGTAAAAGCTATTCTTCCGGGAGCCGGTGAGGCATTCCACTCGTGACAAAGGTCATGAGGAAGGAGGCTCGGCATACGCAAAGGTGGGATCGAGCCTCAGGAGTCCCCCCGGATATTCTTGAGCATCTACACCCCAAAAAACCAGAGTCTGCCTACTTTATTGCTTTGTGCTCTCACCTCTGACTTTACTGGGGGCTGTCCCCCACCACCATCTCGCTCTCTCTGTCAAAGAGTTAACTTACAGCTCCAATTAATAAAGTTCCTGGGCAATTAGGAGTGTTTAAATCCAAACCCCTCAGATGGCTCTCTAACTCGCCTGACAAGTTTACCCGGACTCCTACAGCTATGCATACGATTGTTTACAGTCTCCCAGCCTCGAGAGGCATGGGAAGCTTAAGATATTCAAATAGCTTAGAGCCTCTCAGAGAGTTAGAAACTGTCAGAATAAGACTAGTAAAGGATTTCATTGATGAGCCAATGCTTGTTGCCAAGTTTTCACATCCCCTGAATTGTATCCTTGAATGTGTATAATTAATATAGTTGGTATGTAGAAAAAATAAGTAGTGGCCTTGGTGTTAGTAACTTTAGACCCTTAAGGTAATAAATTCTTTCCTTTGTTGTAAACCCATTACATATTCGCCCTATAGGAATGCAATTTTATCTTAGGAAGATGGCGCCAAACCTTAAAATAATTACTCTTAGAGAAAATAAGTCTTTGTTGATAAGTCCTTGTCAAGAGTCATAAAATGTTAATAGGCCTTCTGGCCAGAAGATGATGTAAATCACCTAAACCATTTGTATACGATAAATTTGCAGGAAAGAAACCCTGGTTGTTGATAAGGATCAAAAACTGCTGACTTTGCATCCCCTATTATCCTCTATGTGTAACTTAGCGTATATAAGCCCCTGTTAAAAATAAAGCTACGGGCCTTGCTCACCAATGCTTGGTCTCCCAAGAATTCTTTTCACATTCTGGCTGAAGTCTCCATCTGGAGCGCGGAACCCACCATGCTTACTAATTATGCCTGGGCTTCTAAGACCCACTCGAGAAGGTGTCTGGGGTGGGGCACCTTCCACTATTCAAGAGGGCGCCTGCAGCCTACGTAAGTGCTGCAAACTTCTTGTCTTGAAGTTTTATTGGTCTCCCGCGTAAACCAAGCTACTCAGCCTCTTTTCTCCACTGAATTTTCCTACTGAGCTATCCTCATTCTATTACTCTTTATATCTCTAATTAGCATATAAATAGTCGCCTAGGCCGTCTCTCCTTCGAATACCCTGGATCAGCCGGGGCTGGACCCCCGCACTATTCTTAACTATAAGCCATACAAAACCAGCTGGTGGGCCACTTTTGGCCCAAGGAAAGAGGGAGTATTTTGAGTAGGGGGAGGCAGTTGTTATCCCACAAGGACACTCTTAGTAAGTTTCCCTAGGATCCTGGGAATCGTGGAAGGATTATAAGGAAGGTGTGTAAAGGATGATAAGGAACCTCTGCATCATCGCCAGGTTCTCTCTCGATCTGCTTGCTTCTCAGTATCTCACTCCAAAATCAGTGGTAGATTTACCTGAGCTAAAGGTGTTTAAGCTCTGGGGGATCTTCACTTGATTCAGCTTCCCAGGGATGAGCCCTAGCTGCATGTTCAACCTGCTCTTAGATTTTTACAAAATTTATGAGAATAGGATAAACATATTCTGACCTGGACCAGAAAATTGTATTTTCTATAAAGCATTTCCTAGATTATATCAAAAGCAGTCATTCTTTAGGCTGAACAGAAATATTTCAAGTAGAATTAATGAATAGGCTATTTTGATAAATTTTGATAATTTAATTAATGCTAATTGTATGAATATTTTAGAAATATTTGCATTCCTTGTAGATTTGAGATTAATACTGATATTTGCAGGGATACCATAAAATTATAAAATGTGAATGAAACAATGCTATCAATGATACACTAATTAATAAATGACATAAATTCATGACATAAATTCAAAGAGTATATAGTCACTTAATAGGCAAAGTTGAAGAGCACTGAGATATCATCCACAGAGCAAGAAAGCCTAATGTTTTGCTCAGTTTGACTAAACTTTAGATAGGCTTCTTCTTGACTCTGAATCTTACTTCCAATTTTTGGTTTTTTTTATTTTTAAAGTACTTTTTTTTTTAGGTTCCTTTTTTTTTTCCACAATAGTAAAAGATGTTTATCAGTTTTCACAATCAATAGGATGACAAAAAATAAAAGATAATTACAATCGCAAGGCATAACAGGAACCTGATTAACAATATAAAATAGTTACATACAATTTGGGGGGTCAAGCAGATTCATATGTTAAGTGGAAGTACATACACAAACAAGTGCACATTTTCATCCACCCAGCCAGTCTGTCTTTGGTTGGTTCATTTAATCCATTTACATTTAAGGAAATTATTGATATGTATGAGAAAGAAATGGCAACCCACTCCAGTATTCTTGCCTAGAGAATTCAGTGGACAGAGGAGCCTGGTGGGCTGCTGTCCATGGGGTCGCACAGAGTCAGACATGACTGAAGCGACTTAGCATGCATGCATGCATTGGAGAAGGAAATGGGAACCCACCCCAGTATTCTTGTCTGGAGAATCCTAGGGACGGAGAAGCCTGGTGGGCTGCCGTCTATGCGGTCGCACAGAGTCACGACTGAAGCGACTTAGCAGTAGTAGCGGCAGCAAAATCCTATTACCATTTTCTGAATTGTTCTGGTTTATTTTCTGTAGATCTTTTCCTTCTCATTTCCTGCCTAGAGAAGTTCCTTTAGCATTTGTTGTACAGCTGGTTTGCTAAGTCACGTCAGTCGAGTCCAACTCTGTGCGACCCCATAGACAGCAGCCCACCTGGCTTCCCCGTCCCTGGGATTCTCCAGGCAAGAACACTGGAGTGGGTTGCCATTTCCTTCTCCAATGCATGAAAGTGAAAAGTGAAAGTGAAGTCGCTCAGTCATGTCCGACTCTGTGCAACCCCATGGACTGCAGCCTACCAGGCTCCTCCATCCATGGGATTTTTCAGGCAAGAGTACTGGAGTGGGGTGCCATGGTTTGGTGGTGTTGAATTCTCTTAACTTTTGCTTGTCTGGAAAGCTTTTGATTTCTTCATCAAATCTTAGCAAGAGTCTTGCTGGGTAGAGTTTTCTTGGTTGTAGTTCTTCCCTTTCATCAATTTAAAAATACCATACCCTTCCATCAACATAAACATTCCCTCTGGTTTATAGAGTTTCTGTTGAGAAATCAACTGATAGCCTGATGGGAGTTCTCAGGTATATTATTGATTGTTTCTTCCCTTAATGCTTTTAATATTTTATCTTTGTTAACTTTTGTCAGTTTGATTACTATGTATCTTGGTCTATTCCTCCTTGGGTTTATCCTGCCTGGTACTCTCTGGGTTTCCTAGATTTAGCTGACTATTTCCTTTCCCCATGTTGGGGAAGTTTTCAGCTATTACCTCTTCAAATATTTTCTCAGGTCCTCTCTCTCTCTCTCTCTCTCTCTTTTTTCTTTTTGCAATTTGTTTTAGACATTATGTTTTTTTCTATTTTTTTTTTTCCATTTTCTATGATTGCAAGCATTTCTTGTCATTTTATCAGAAATTTCAGGTTTCTCAGGGATTTGGAAAAGGAACACATATGTTGGAACATGGCTCTGTGATCAGGGGGAAGAGCTGACTTTTTAAATTATTACATAAGTTTCAGGTGAAGTGTTATAGTTTGACATATCTATACATTGCATAGGGATCACCACCACAAGTCTAGTTTCCATTCATCACCATACCGCTGAATCCCTGCCTGATACAGATGCTCTTTCACCTCCAAACTTTCCTTTACAGAGTGAACTTTCTAAGTCAGAAATTCTAACAGATTCTACATGATTCCTCAAGAATTAAGTCCAAATATCTTAGTGGGCATTAAAGGCCCTCAGTCATCTGATGTCAATCCAGCAACACAACAATCTCTTATATTTCCATCTTTTATTCTATCTGCCCTACTTAGTAGGCACACTACACACCCTTTTAACTTACTTTTGCATCTTTTCCTTGTCTTTACTTCAAAGACCCAGGTAGTTTTCCTACTATTTCTTGGACTTTGAAAAATACTACTCACCCCTAAAAGTACTGTTCCTTTCGGCAAGCTTCCATGAGCCTCTGAAGAGTATCAGTCACTTTCTCCTCCTCAATCTCAAAGCACATTTATAAATATGAGCTCCTTTGACACCCCATTTGGGGAATGATTTATGGTTATTATCACACACAGTTATCTGACTATCCCATTAGAGTATAAGCCTCAGAGAACAGAGGTCAATATCTATCTTTCAGTCCCTCTACTACTGGCCATTATGCCTTACATGAAGTATTACATAAATATGCATTTGATGAATAAGTGAATAAGTAAAAGAATACATGTAATAATAAGGGATTGTTGTTGCTGTTTAGTTGCCCAGTTGTACGGGTCTCTTTGTGACCCCATGAACTGCAGCACACCTGGCCTCCCTGTCCCTCACCATCTCCCAGAGTTTGTCCAAGTTCATGTTCATTCCATGGGTGATGCAGGGTATTTATTTTGTGGGGCACTGGCTATGTCAAAGAAGGTGTCTATGCTGAAGAAAAAAAATGAGACTAGATAAACATAAATTTTACTAATAATTTATTTGCTATTTGTGTCTTAAGATAGGGCCACCCAGGTGACTCAGTGTTAAAGAATCTGTCTGCCTATGCAGGAGACATGGGTTTGATCCCTGGGTTGGGAAGATCCCCTGGAGAAAATGGCAACCCATGCCAGTATTCTTGCCCGGGAAATCCCATGGACAGAGGAGCCTGGTGGGCTATAGTCTTAAAATACTTACTAAAGTTCCTAAATTATTTTCTTCAGAGTTGAAAAACGGACTCCCACCTAATGGAAATTCTTCTTTTTCAACTCTTGTTCTACCTATGGTGTTTTCAACACCAATGAAGATGTTTTTGTTTAATCAAATTCTTTGATCTTGACTCCCAGCAATCTTTGCACACAAGGGTGTGCTGAAAAACCATTTCTTCAAAAGAATAAAGCCTTGATTTTTAGCATTTACCAATTTTCATGATGTACATACTCTCTGTATTTCCAGTTTCAAGAATGGCTGTATTCAACAACCAGCCTGCAATATTCTTTAAAATTCAGCAATCATTGTCTGTCAGCAGACACAAACTAGCTCTAGGACACCACTATTTTGCGCTCAATTTTCAACAATCTTCCTCTAGGTATGGACGATGGCTCTTTCCTGATGGCTCAGTGGGTAAAGAATGCAGGAGACACAGGAGACTCGGGTTTGATCCCCGGGTTGGGAAGATCCTCTGGAGCAAGGCATGGCAACCCACTCCAGTATTCTTGCCTAGAGAATTCCCATTGATAGAGGAGCCTGGAGGGCTACTGTCCATGGGGTTGCAAAGTCAGACACAACTGAGAGATTAAGCACAGCAGCAGCATTATTTTTCTACCCAAATCCTTTGTCTCTGTCACTATCATGATTCCATTTATCAAACCTAGATTCCAGTGAGTCACTTCAACTTTTTTTGATTGCCTAAACCTTCCATTGCCTCTTTTTTTTTTTGGCAAAATTTCAGCCTTATGCTGAATCTGTTACTACATCAGAATCTGCATGCTGAGAAATTCTGAGAAAAATGCACAGCCACATGAATTATTATGACAACAGAGTTATGCTTCCTGATGCCAAATGAGACCTTCAGCTTTTCTAGGAACTTGTCTTATGAGGCCCCAAGGCATTCGTCTTTCTATTCCCTTCAGGAGCTTAACTAGACCTTTTCCAGCCACCTCTAGCTCGCACATCTCTATCATAGGCCTTATCTTATACATGGATTTTTATTGTCCTGGAGACAATCAGAGAAGATCAGGAAATGCTGTAATGTAATGTGAAGAAGGCTGAGCGCCAAAGAATTGATGCTTTTGAACTGTGGTGTTGGAGAAGACTCTTGAGAGTCCCTTGGACTGCAAGGAGATCCAACCAGTCCATCCTGAAGGAGATCAGCCCTGGGATTTCTTTGGAAGGAATGATGCTAAAGCTGAAACTCCAGTACTTCGGCCACCTCATGCGAAGAGTTGACTCATTGGAAAAGACTCTGATGCTGGGAGGGATTGGGGGCAAGAGGAGAAGGGGACGACAGAGGATGAGAAGGCTGGATGGCATCACTGACTCGATGGACATGGGTCTGGGTGAACTCCGGGAGTTGGTGATGGACAGGGAGGCCTGGCGTGCTGGGATTCATGGGGTCTCAAAGAGTCGGACATGACTGAGCGACTGATCTGATCTGAATGTAATTAGGGAAATGCTGACTTCATCAAAATTTCACTCCTATATCAAAAACTTAGCATTCTCTGCAAGGACTCACACAACATTGCCTCAAATTTCAGAGCAGAACTTGTTCTTTTTTCAATTTCAAAGAATGTTCCTCCTTCAGTCCTCTTGACCAGGTTTACTTCTTTGTCCTCTGGAATGTTATGAAATCACTTATGCTCCATCCGATAAATTTGCAACATCACTTTTGCAGCTACTTCCTGTCCTGCTGCTACTGCTAAGTTGCGTCATTTGTGTCCAACTCTGTGAGACCCCATAGATGGCAGCCCGCCAGGCTCCGAGGTCCCCGGGATTCTCCAGGCAAGAACACTGGAGTGGGTTGCCATTTCCTTCTCCAATGCATGAAAGTGAAAAGTGAAAGTGAAGTCACTCAGTCGTGTCCGACTCCTAGCGACCCCATGGGCTGCAGCCTACCAGGCTCCTCCGTCCATGGGATTTTCCAGGCAAGAGTACTGGAGTGGGGTGCCATTGCCTTCTCCCACTTCCTGTCCTAACAATGTATAAATATGTTCAGTGTATCTTATTAAACACTAAAAACTCCTACTCTACCAGACAGTAAAAATAACATGTTTTTTTAATGATAAAGCCTTTCAATCTTAACCAATCTCTCTTACCATTTCATTCAAGCTGCTTAACAGATTAGTGTCAATTTCCTCACACATTTTCTCTATTTTTTCATTATTATAAATTAAAAATATGATATAGAAAAATGTACAACTTTAACATAAAGATGAATACAAGCCTCCTCCCCCGCCCACACACACATCAAAAAAAAATATTAGCTCTTTCCTACCAAGTGGTTGCACCACTGGCATTTCGGTACATTTTCTTTCAGGCTTGTTTCTAAACCAGTAACTATGTATGTACATATATGTATGTGTGTGTGTTTTCAGTGCTGGAAATAGAGTATATACAGTTTTGTATGTATATGTTTTTATTTGTCATTAGTTTATGGGCATTGCTCAATTATATACACGTTCCTTTAAAAACTTGATTTTTAAGTTACTGAAATAAAAAAAAAACTTGATTTTTTAAATGATTGCATTATATTTTAGGGAATAAACAAACCCTAATTTATACCACTATTGATACACACTATTCACTGGGGATTTCTAAGAAATTAGGCTTTAATCTCAACCACTTCACTTAGCAATGACCTCCTAAGTGCCAAAACCTCATTTCTTTCTGGATCTTACTTGGACTTTTTACAACAGTTGACAAAGCAATACCTCCTCTTTTCTTAAAATATTTTTACCTTGTCTTTCATAATGTAGGATTTTTATTATCATTTTTACCCAATTTGTCTAACAATTTTTCTCAGTGAACTTTGCTTGCCCCTCTTCTTCAAACACATGTGTTCTATAGTTTTCACTTTATTCATCTAAACCATGACTTTAAATAGCACTGCACACAACAAATCTGGGTTTGGAAGAGTAGTGATTTTCTTTTCTTAAATATATGTTTGCTTTACAATTCTTATAGGTAAGAAATCTTTTCCACTCTTTTTATTTTTTTAAGATTAAAAGTGTCTAGATTACACCTTTGGGCAAGGTAAAAAGGGGGCTCTATAATGGTGTTTCTATCTGAATCACAACTGACAGTATCAGCTTCAGAAATCAGATTAATAAGAACTTCAGGCCGAGTGGATCTGGGGAATGTTATACTTTTGTATATGTATTTTCCTGAGCAAATTGGATTATTTTCTATAGGTAGAGAAAAATCTAGCCAAATTTATGTATCAAGTCACCAAGTTATCAAGATGTAGTCTGAAAAAAGACTTATCTGACCATCTTCTATACAAAATGAACTTTCTAATAATTATGTTTCTACTAGAACACTACAAAGTAGTGAAATCAATTTGGCTCCTCTTCTTTGGGTCAGCATGAAGCATGCTATCTCATTTTCCTCCAGGTAGTTTTACAGTGGAAATTAATCACATAAATGCAGCTTTTTCTCAGAGGTAGATGGGCTCAGTGTTCCACAAGATTGGCTTATTCTCTACAGTATACCCGGGAAGAAAATTAAAAGCAAAACAATTTCATAACACCAAATGCTTTATGTTACAGGTAAAATCCCAAGACAATGAATATTGTTATCAAGATGAGGTTTTTACAACAAAAACTGTTCTATGATCTGGTAATGGCTATAACAGTATTTTGTTGAGCTGGTTAGGGAGTTTTCTTTGGTGCCAGCTCTTATAAGAGTCAATCTGTCTAACAAAAGTAGCTGATGTTGTATTATATATACTGTAGGTAGTCAGAAGAGATGAAATCTTCATACCTTATATTTAGAGAGAGATTTGAAGTCTTAAAAACTAGTTTATCTTTTACTTCATTTGATTTCCATATTAAACTTGAGAAACATGTTACAGCAAAAATTTCTATCCTCACTGAATTTACTGAGATATTGAGGCTTAAATGACTGAACTGACTTGCTAAATTTGAATACAAACTCAAACTCCATGACTCCTAACCCAGAAAATGTTCTCTTCTATTGGTATTTATGTTGATTTGTCAATAAATAATAATTACCTTTTCCTTTAATTCATTCCAACTGATCTCACACATTTCCCACTCACTTTCTTTTAGATGTAAAACACAAGGAAAGAGTAGACATAGCAGCGCGTTTAACCTTTTATTTGTTAGGTCTCATTTGTTTCTGCTCTATGATACATACCTCAGAATCTGACTTCTAACAACATAATCAATAATGAAAATATATTCAGTGAACCGATTTGGAAGTGCAGTGAGAAAAGAAACTATGGAAACCACTTTCCTACAATGGATCTTAGTTTCCTCCACAAACAAATGAGGATAGAACCATTTGTCTTACATGGTTATTGAGAGAGAGCTACTGCCTACCAAAGGCCCTGGTGAAAATCTGGGGAATATTTCAGACATCTCTCCCTTCCCCTCACTGTTCACAACATGCCTAAAGACACAAAGAACTGTTGATTCTATGCTCTGAAAAGCTCTGGAATTTTTCCTTCCAATCCCATCTCCACCAACTCTCGGTTTAGATCTTTATCACTTTACTGGGATTACCATAAATTTATATCTTATTTCCAATCTTGTCAGTTTCAATTTCATTATGCTTATAGAGAATGGGTTCCAGTGTTAGATACAACAGATAAATACTTGAGACTCCTTAGGATCCTGCATTTTTACTTTTCAATATGTTATTAAATGCATTTCAATATATCAGGTGGACAGTCTTAATTAGGTACAGATAGTTTTCTCAGTCTCTTTATACACCTAACACTTTTTCATTTTCACTTAGATAATATGTCTTTATCCATTAGTACCAGTAGAAATCCATAAGAAGTATAAATGGAGCCCAAAAGGCTCTAGAGAAGCCAACTGAGCTCATATTTACCAGGGAACAATATCTGGAAATTTGCATACATGAGGAAGTTTCCTATAAATTCTACTGCTGCTGCTGCTGCTGCTAAGTTGCTTCAGTCATGTCCGACTCTGTGCAACCCCATAGACGGCAGCCCATCAGGCTTCCCCGTCCCTGGGATTCTCCAGGCAAGAACACTGGAGTGGGTTGCCATTTCCTTCTCCAATGCATGAAAGTGAAAAGTGAAAGTGAAGTTGCTCAGTCGTGTCCAACTCTTCGAGACCCCGTGGACTGCAGCCTACCAGGCTCCTCCGTCCATGGGATTTTCTAGGCAAGAGTACTGGAGTGGCTTGCCATTGCCTTCTCTGATAAATTCTACTACTCTATTATAAAATGTTTTCCTCCACTGGAAAAGCCATTACATATATGAAGATTTAAGCTAATGAAGATGCCTACTGACTGTCAAACTTTAAACTTTAGTCTATCATACTAAGAGACAAGGGCTTCCCTGGTGACTCAGTGGTAAAGAATCCGCCTCCCAAAGCAGGAGACTCGGCTTCGATCCCTGGGTCAGCAAGATCTCCTGGAGAAGGAAATGGCAAACCACTCAAGTATTCTTGTCTGGGAAATCCCATGGACAGAGGAGCCTGGTGGGCTACAGTTCATGGGGTCACAAAGAATTGGACACAACTGAGTGAATGAGCATGCACTAAGAGATTCTTCCTAAGATGTACATTCTGCAGCAAAATTCTAAGATAGGTGGAATCCAAAACTCCTTGAAAATCTAACTCTAATAAGTTGAGAAATTTTTAGTTCAAAAAATAATACTTACTCCGAAGTTGGTAGCAGCAAATCGATCTGAGGCGGAAACTTGCACATTTGTTGAAATGGTTGTATGAGCATAGAAAGCGTTGATATTCGCCAGCAAGGTGCTCATTACAGCAGGGACACCGGGGCACATGTATTTAGAAGACAGACAGGAAAAATGCCTGTAAGTCAAAAACATTAAGTGCTTTAAAAACAGAACTAATTAATTCACATAGCAGCATAGCCTCTAACATCAGCAATTAAATAATTCCTCGACTATATCTGTGAAAAGGAGAGAAAACTCTTACAATCCCTAACTGAAAGAGAATGCAATTCCAGCCTTTTAAAAATTTCTCATTCACAAATGTGAAGTGGTTTATTTAAAATGTGATTTGTCACAGGGACATTTGCATAATTTCTTTGAACTGGAGAGTGCTGTGTGTACACACAAAAAGTGCCATTTCCAGTGGAATCTCACACTGTTGAAAAGCAATCCTCCAGGAGTCTATCATCTCTGGCAACTCTGTCCTTAACGATTTTAGTTCCTGAAGTGCTGTATTGCAACCAGAATGCTCTGCCACACTTGCATTCCTCTCACATCAATAAGGTAAACAGGAAGCCCTCCTTTCCCTCCTTTCATTGCACAATGATTAAACAAGTCAACCTAACATCTGACCTGAGTCCATTTTGTGAGCTTTTGTCATTAAGTAGTTTCCACAAGCAGTTTTATTTTCTGAGATTTTGCTAAATCCTGGATTTAATTAAGCAAACAAATGAACAGTGAAGACAAATTATGCCAGCTTTATGCTTAAAGATCATTTCTTTTAAACCTTGAATAATAGTATCATTTACAGATATCAGAAGCATCAAGTATTCAATTCTGTTACTTCTCTCAGGAAAACCTGTTTCATTTGAACTCTAACAAAAGACTTAAAAATTGAAAGCACAGCTTGTGATAAAAGTGAAGAGATAAAACATCCATAGAATAAAGAAATTTTCAGTATGTAATTTGATCCCATTTTGCCCTCATATCTCAGTAATTTGTCTACCACTTAGGCATCCTTGAATTTTGAGAGAAAAAACTGTTAGGACTCAGTTCTTGATGAGTGAGAGAGAAGAAAGAGAAGTGGTTACATTCCAAGTTTTTAGTTTGGATGACTAGGTGAATAATGCTTCTGCCAAGTGAGCTAGGAACGAAAAAGAAGAAAGGGAATTAAGGTGGGGATGATGCATTCAGTTGAGTTTAAGGCACCTGTAGAGCTATCATGTAAGAACGTCCACCAGGTTGTTGGAGACCTGGGCTGAATATTTCAATCTGGGGATCACTTCAAAACCATGAGAACGGATAAGGTTATCCAGGGAAATCAAGTAGAATGAAGAACAGTATCAGGAAATGGAACCTGGGAAATACTGACATATAGTGAACCCGGGAGATTAGTAGTGAACCCAGAGAATAGTATACCCTGGAGATTAAATAGGAAGAAAAATAAGTGAATTCTAGGGCTGAGATAAAATTAAAAATGATAGGTTAAAGGAAAGCTAGGCCAGTGGAATTAGGGAACCCATGGAACAGGAGATTTGAGGGGTTAAGGATGATGATGCTGATAGGTGCATTGAAAGAGTCTTCAGTTCAGTTCAGTCGCTCAGCCATGTCCGACTCTTTCCTAAGAACCTAAAATAACTATTGGACTTGACAAACAAACATCGTGTGACTGTAACAAAATCAATGTTAGTGGAGTGACTGGGGGTTGCATCAAGAGGAAAGAGGATGGAAAGTGAGAAAGTAGCAGAAAATGATCAAGGAAAAATGGATCAAGACCAGATTTTGTTGATCTTTAGCTAAGGAGTTTATGGAGTTGGCTGAAATTTCTGCAGCAGGAAGTGATACCATCAGGTGAATCTGGGAAGATGACTCTGAAGTGTAAAGATGGACTGAAAAGAGTAGGTATTGGAAGCAGAAAAACAACGTAGGGGATGTAGAAGCAAAAAATGACTTTTCTGCCCAGGATGCAATATGACTAAGCACTTCACATACCATAGTCAGAAGGAACAAAATATTTTGCACCTTGAGATAATCTAAAAATCACAGATTCACTCTGTTTCTTATCTCCCAAATATAAAAACCTCAAATATTTCTCTAAAATCTGAATTTCCTAACAAAACAACTGTGAACTGGAGTTTAGCCATGATATGTCTGAAAATGTATAATGACCTCTGGAAGTGTGAATACCAGGTGGAATGCTGTTGTTTCTGCCAAGAATAGCACAAGAACACCATGTAAACCAGGTAGCCTTAGGAATGTTATTTTTTTTTTTTTTTTGCCAGTGCTTCTAAAGTCTCATTCCCTCTTTGTACTTGTTGTAATTAAACATATTTTCCTTTTCTGATTTTTTTCTCCTTAAGGTCACAGAGCAAGTAAGGTGATTAAGGATTAGAGTTCAGGCAATGCAAGTTCAGAAGCATCTCTCTTAACCACCAAGGTGACCTCTTAATTTATTCTCCTCCCTCTCTAATATTGTATATTATATATTGTGTATGTATCTGTTGCTTCCAGAACACTCAGTTGTCATTTCATCCAGCTCACCTCTAGCATAACGTACAGGAGTCGGTCCCTAAGTGTTTAATGAAACCAAGTGAAAGCAGTGTGAGTTACCGGTATATAAGGAGAGTTAGTGTATAGAATGTGTGCTTTGTTACTTTGAGTATGACAGTTTATTACAACATCCAACTGATCTGTGAATACCGAGTTGAAGTGCACAGCAGTTAATGCCATAATGATCACAACTCTGAAGGTGAATTGTGTTCTGCTTATAATTGGTACCCTGAGAGAAATATTTTAAATTTTCCTGGGCATTAGGCATGCATTCATCTTAGCGACCTGACAGAAATATTTTACCTCCTGATTCAAATGTAACTGAGATGATTTGTGGGGTATGATGGGAGGTAGCCAGCTGTACATGATCTATTCTGATCTCCTGTAGAAATAGCCACAAAAACCAAAAAAAGGATGTGAAATCATAGCAGTGCTACAAATCACGTGTGGCAATCAAAGCTCCTCCTATATCTGGGAGGGATTTTGCTTAAGCTTATAGCAGGTTGAATAGACTGAGAGGTATTCAGTGACTAACTAGTGTCTAAACTCTTAAACTGTTAACCTGACTAAGGAAGAAATGGGAGGATATTTCTAGGAACCATAGACTGTTACAACCCCCACATCAGAAATGTGAGCCCTAGGCTGCTGGCCAGCAAGGCTGTTATTCACTTTCCTATTCCATGGTAAATGGCTTCCCAAGGCAGTGAAGCTGCCTCTTATTTCCCACACCTTCTCAGTCTATACCCATTAAAGAGTACACAACTCCCAAGACTGCAATACAGCCTTCACAATAGGGGACAGGCAATGGGATTTGAAGCTACTTAGAAGAAAGGGCTGGAAGAACACGGAGAATAGTATACCCTGGAGATTAAATACAGCCTCTGATGTTCAGCTCTAGCAAGACAAGAATTCACAGGTTGCTTACGTTATCCAGAAAAGGCATCTGGCTCTGCCACAGAGCCCACCAATAGGAGCAGGTAAAAATCTTTGCTCAATCTAAAAGCACATTGCATTTGAATAAAGTCATAGCACAGAGGGAACATTTTTGAAGGATCCCTTACCATTATAGGATCTGCAGGTGAATACTGGTAACACACTGGTGGTTTACAAATACGGATTTAGAGTCAAAGGATCCCGTAAGTTGCCAAACAAGCAGGATGCAAATATCCATGCCTGTTATTATCACAACATACACACATGTGCACACACACTTAAACAGCAAAAATAACTAAGAACTTGATAGGAAATTAATTAAAATGGTCAAAATGTTGTCTCTGGGTGGTGTTACATGTTTTTATAATTAAAAAACATATCTTGTATTTTTAAAAATACTTTACCATTAGCATGTTTTATTGCCCTAATTGGAAAAATATAATATATACATATTTAAAATGTTAATTCAACTTTTGCTCTATTGTTGATTTTTATAAGTCTTTATGTAACTTTTAGCACCAATAAGAAACAAAGTAATACAACTCCTTTTAAATTTTGTTTGACTAAGGTTAACTTTTCTTTATATATTTTTTTAATAAAACAGTAAAACTTTTCAAGTATACAATGTAAAACTACATAACCTATACTTTACAGTATCATTAAATAAGGTTTTTATGAATGAAGTTAAACAAATCATCCATAAAATAATCTTTTCCTTCAAAATGTATCATAGACCTAATTTCTGATTGAGTAAATGCAAAAAAAATACTATAAAATTACTAAGAAATAGAAGTCAGTTTTATAATAAAATATATTACTGGGAGAACAGGATTCACACACACAGTACAATATACATAATATAGATTACCAAAAATTAGTTTTAAAGATATTAATAAAATGTCTCATAACTTCCAATGGAAAATATAGGGATGAAAATGGTAAAGATGTGAAAAATCAAAGGGCAAAGAGGAAAATTTAACATTTCACTAAACAATAGTATTCATCCCATTAGATTTTTATACCAGTTTCAATATCAAATTAGCATCACTATGGTGCTTTTCTTGTCAGTTGGTTAAAATTACAAACAACAAAATTTTTGTTGTTTGTTAAAAGGAAAATAGATCAAAGTCATAAATATGACCCTCCTAAATTTGGTCAGAATTTCATTGAACATGTCTCAATATACCTAACAATTAAAGATATAACACTTAAAAAGAAGTTGTCACCTTTTGGAATTTATATTAAAATGTTCTTCAGAACTAGTGACTCAGGAATTAATCAGTTGGAATACCAGGATTAAAAGTTTAAGCATTTGATATTAACTAAAAAAATGAAACACTGACACTGAAACCCAGAAAGATAATTTCCAAGTCACTCTAAGAAATATAATATTTTACCTAGCTGGTAAAAATACCTGTAGTTCTTTAGAAACTATGACTATGAGTACAGTAAGTTAAAGACAGTAGCTCTTGGGATCAAAACAATAATCTATACTGAACGTTCTTTTTTACCTTCACTTTTAACCCTAAATGATAAGTGGTTAGGCAGCCAATATCATATACGTAGTAGTCTGCATCAAAGTATAATTCTTAGATGACTGAAGGACAAAAGAAAAAAGAGATGAACTTCAAAGACGTAAAGATATTCATTAGGGTAATGGCTGCCTTTCTCAGAAATCTTGCAGGAATAGTCAACAAAAAGGTTTTTTTTTTTTTTGTATGTGGAGGAAAGTGGTTGGGCTAGGGAGGGATAATGAGTGGCCAATTAAGAGTTAAAGGTACCATGGCGTAGAGATGATTCATTCTAACCCTAGTTCAGGCTGTGACCTCAGAAAAGTAACTTTCTCACTCATAGATTCAGTCAATCCATCTGTAAAATCAAAAGGCTATGAGAAGATCTAATTCTTACAGTCTCTAATGTGCTATGAATCTCTGAATACAGAGAACACATCCAGCCTAGTCATACATATTATTTTCCCTTCCAACAACATTTGATTCATCTGCACAAATGGATAGTTGAGATGACCAGGAAGTAGAGGACAGGGGAGTTATACTGTGGCATCCTTTGCACTTGGAGAGTTTTCAGCTAATGGACTTCTACATAGTCTTCAATTTGGCAGTATTTGCCTCTCAGTTTGTGTGTACCCATTCTTTATGCAGGGTTACTGACAAGGCAAACTTTCTTGCCTCTAATCATTGCCAAGTCTATGCCACAACCACTAACGCCAAAGAAGATGAGGTTGAATGGTTCTGTGAAGACCTACAAGATCTTCTAGGACTAATGCCAAAAGAAAAGAAAGAGATGTCCTTTTCATCATAGGGGACTGGAATGCAAAAGTAGGAAGTCAAGAGATACCTGGAAGAACAAGCAAGTTTGGCCTTGGATTTCAAAATGAAGCAGGGCAAAGATTCACAGAGTTGTGCCAAGAGAATGCACTGGTCATAGCAAACACCCTCTTCCAACAACACAAGAGATGACTGCACACATGGACATCACCAGATGGTCAATATTGAAATCAGACTGATTATATTCTTTACAAAGATGGAGAAGTTCTATACACTCAGCAAAAACAAGATGGGGAGCTGACGGTGGTTTAGATCATGAAGTCCTTATTGCAAAATTCAGAATTAAATTGAAGAAAGTAGGGAAAACCACTAGGCTATTCAAGTATGACCTAATCAAATCCCTCATACAGTGCAGGTGAAAAATAGATTCAAGAGATTAGATCTTATAGATAGAGTGCCTGAAGAACTACGGATGGAAGTTCATAACATTGTATAAGAGGCGGTGATCAAAACATCCCCAAGAAGAAGAAATGAAACAAGGCAAAATGGTTGTCTAAGGAGGCCTTACAAAGAGCTGAAAAAGAAGAGAAACAAAAGAGAAAATGAAAGATATACCCAGCTGAATGCAGAGTTCCAAAGAATAGCAAGGAGAGATAAGAAAACCTTCTTAAGTGAACAATGTAACAAAATAGAGGAAAACAATAGAATGGGAAAGACTATAAATCTCTTTAAGAAAATTAGAGATATCAAGGGAGCATTTCATGAAAAAAAATGGGTACAATAAAGGCAGAAATGGTATGGACCCAACGGAAGCAGGAGATATTAAGAAGAGGTGGCAAGAATACATAGAACTGTACATAAAAGGTCTTAATGACCTGGATAACCAAAATGGTGTGATCACTCATCTAGAGCCAGACATCTTTGAGTGTGAAGTCAAATGGGCCTTAGGAAGGATTACTAAGAACAAGGCTAGTGAAAGTGATGGGATTCCAGCTGAGTCATTTCAAATCCTAAATGATGATGCTGTTAAAGTGTTGCACTCAATATGCCAGCCAATTTGGAAAATTAAGCAATAGCCACAGGACTTGAAAAGGTCAGTTTTCATTCCAATCTCAAAGACAGCAATGCAAAAGAACATTCAAACTACTGCACAATTGTTCTCATTTCACATGTTAGCAAGGTAATGCTCAAAATCCTCCAAGCTAGGCTTCAACAGTATGTAAACTGAGAATGTCCAGATGTACAGTTTGAATTAAGAAAAGGCAGAGGAACCAGAGATCAAATTGCCACCATCTCTTGGATCATAGAAAAAAGAAGGGAATTCCAGAAATAAAAACATCTACTTTACTGACTACACTAAAGCCCTTTGACTGTGTGGATCATAACAAACTGTGGAAAATTATCCAAAAGATGGGAATACCATATCACCTTACTTCACTCCTGAGAAATCTGTATGCAGGTTAGGAAGCAACAGTTAGAACTGCATATGGAACAAAGGATTGGTTCAAAACTTGGAGAGGAATAGGTTAAGGCTGTATATTGTCACCCTGCTTATTTAACTTACATGCAGAGTACATCATGCAAAATGCCAGGCTGGATGAAGCACAACCTGGAGTCAAGATTTCTGGGAGAAATATCAATAATCTCAGATATGCAGATAACATCACCCTAATGCCTGAAAGCAAAAAGTAACTAAAGAGCCTCTTGATAAAGGTGAAAGAGGAGAGTGAAAAAGCTGGCTTTAAATTTGACATTCAGAAAACTAAGAACATGGCATCAGGTCCTATCACTTCATGGCAAATAGATGGGGGAAAATGGAAACAGGGATAGACTTTATTTTCTTGGGTTCCAAAATCACTGCAGATGGTGACTGTAGCCATGAAATAAAAAGACGCTTGCTCCTTAGAAGAAAAGCTATGACCAACCTAGACAGCATATTAAAAAGCAGAGGTATTACTTTGCCTACAAAGGTCCCTTTTGTCAAAGCCCTGGTTTTTCCAGTAGTCATGTATGGCTGTAAGAGTTGAACCATCAAGAAGACTGAGTGCCAAAGTTGATGCTTTTGAAATGTGGTGTTGGAGAAGATTCTTCAGAGTCCATTGGACAGCAAGGAAATCAAACCAGTCAACCCTAAAGGAAATTAGTCCTGAACATTCATTGGAAGGACTAAAGCTGAAGCTCCAATACTTTAGCCACCTGATTCGAAGAGCCGACTCAAGACCCTGATGCTGGGAATGACTGAAGGCAGGAGGAGAAGGAGACGACAGAGGATGAGATGGTTGGATGGTATCACTGACTCAATGGACATTAGTTTGAGCAAACTCAGGGAGATAGTGAAGGACAGGGAAGCCTGGTGTGCTGCAGGCCATGAGGTCCCAAAGAGTCAGACAACTGAGTGATGAAACAAGAACCACCATTGCCTTGAAAATCATTTCCCTTTAAGGCTGCCATCTAATACTACATAAATTATTCCCAGGGGGAGGAGGAAGAGCGGGAACAGGATTATAGGCATAATTAGCAATTTAAAATGACAGTATATCTCTACAGCAAACCACTCCCTCAAATAGCCCATCTTCAAATAATATAGGTCAAAATTACTACCGAGTAATCTCTCAAAATGTTTAATATTTCCCCAGGAAGGCATGATTTAGAAACAATGGACTAAGAAGGCTAAAAAGACTTCACTGCTTTTGTAAGAAAATGGGTTTAGTGTCAAACCAATTTAACAAATGGAATTTCAATGCCATGGGGAAACTTAAAAGTCACAAACTCCAAAATGATGCTTAAATGCTTATAATGAGATAGTTACTGGTATTTTTTCAGTTGACACAACTATTACAACACTATCAACCATTCAAAATACTATTGAGAAAATACTAGGAAATTGTTGTTTAGTTGCTAAATCATGTGCAACCCTTTTGCACCTCTTGGATTTGCAACAGTTGGTTGCTGTTTCCTTCTCCAGGGGATCTTCCTGACCAGGGATTTCAAATAATAAATCTGGATTCAGCTCACTTGCTATTGTTTTGATGAAAATAAGACAATCATCTGACTCACCTGTCTTTTTATCAACAATTGTCCTTAATCACAGGCTTACTTGGTGACTCAGCAGTAAAGAATCTGCCTGTAATGCATGAGACCAGGGCTTGATCCCTGGTCCCAAAGATGCCCTGGAGGAGGAAATGGCAACCCGTTCCAGCATTCTTGCCTGGGAAATCCATAGACAGAGGAGCCTGGTGGGCTATAGTCCATAGGGTCTCAGAGTCAGACATGACTGAGCATGGACAAGTAGCATAGCATAGTCCCTAATCACACCCATCTTATGGTTTCAAAGAGTGGGAAAGGCTTTTGATAGAAAAGATTGAAAAATCAATTATGAAAATTAGAGCAGAATGATTGGAAAGAAGCACCAAAATGCAGTGGTTCTTAGAGTCTTAGAAGAGATTTCAGAGAAGCAATATAAGACAAAAGGAACAGACAAAAGACAGACAAAAGGAAGTGTGTATTAGTCACTTAGTCATGTCCCACTCTGTGACCCTATGGACTGTAGTCTGCCAGGCTCCCCTAGCCATGGAATTCCCCAAGGATGAATACTGGTGTGGATTGCCATTTCCTTCTCCGGGGGATTTTCCCAACCCAGGGATTGAATCCAAGTCTCCTGCATTGTAGGCAGATTCTTTACCATCTGAGCTACTAGGGAAGATGAAAGGAAAGACTACCTATATTCCTAATGTTAGAAATACACTGAAATACACTAAAATAATATTCATGGGCTCCCAGCTGGTGCTAGTGGTAAAGAACCCTCCTGTCAGTCCAGGAGATGTAAGAGATGTGGGTTTGATTCCTGGGTTGGGAAGATTCCCTGGAGGAGGGCATGGCAACCCACTCCGGTATTTTTGCCTGGAGAATCTCATAGATAGAGAAGCCTGGTTGGCTACAGTCCATAGGGTTGCAAAGAGTCAAGACACAACTGAAGCAACTTAGCATGCACATAAAATAATACCTATCACATTTGCTCTTAAAAAATTCGGACTAGCATGCATTTCAATGATTTTATTCATCGTTACCAGTAATGAGGAGCTCAAACCTTTAAAGATCACTTCTCCTTTGGCCAAAAGCATCATAGCTTTTCATAAATAGTATGGATTGCTTGAGCTCAATTATGGACAGCTTGAGTACCAGGCCGGTGGGGAGGGACAGGAAAGTATGAAATGCATACAGTTTAGAGGAATGATGGAAGTTGAAGAGTAAGTAAGGATGACAGCCTCATGCTGCCTGCCTCTCAGCTTTATCCGAAAACTTTCCTCATCTGTGCCTGGAATGGTCTCTCCATGTGTACACACTTACAGCTCACAATCATGCCTTCATTATACTGTCTTATTATTAGGTAATTTATTCTTCCTCTTCTTCCTCACTGGGGATGAAGTGATATTCCATATTTCCACTGTCCTGTACAAGTCTTTGTACTTAGATGCTCAGACAGTGTCTATCACATAAATGAATTACATCTTCTGAAAAGTGGCTTCATGAGAAGCTGGACCTTAACTTCTTGCTTGCTGATATATTCTCAGTGCCTATAAAACTTTTGGCATATAACAGGCACTCAATAAATATTTTTTAAAGGAATCAATGATTCAATTAAGCAGCACTCTCTTTAGAAAGCAGGCTCATAGCTCAAACAGCTATAATGACTAGTAACTTTAAAGTAAAGTGTATCTCAACAGCTCTGGTCCAAATATGAATTAGATTAGGATGACCAGCACCAAAGTACAGGTTGTTTGTTAAACATACTAAGGTTAAAAAAACAACCTAGTGCTTTTCTCTTATCGGTATTATAGAGGCATGACTATAATCTAATAGAATCTAAAATTCTGGGAGACATCACGGGCTTCATTTTAAAATAAATGAAAGGCTCAAATTAAACACTCAGTTAAAATGTATTTGTTGGACAAAAATCACCTCTAGATGACAATTTATTCCTTAATGCTTGACATGAAATTCTCTTAATTGTGTTCTGGGGTGAACAGTTGGTTGGTCTGCCAGAACATTATTAAAAACATATGTTTGAATAAATAGATGAAAAAAAAATTCTAAAACTCCCTAAATGATGAAAACAGGTTTTATGCCTAGCCTCATGCTAAACATGTGGAATAGCGTGCTCCTTTGAAAAAGGGAACAGACTCTCATTCTTACTGTCACAAATTGGAAAATTGCTTTTATGTTAGATGGATGGCTGCATTTACCATGTGGGAACAAATCCTCCAGGTCCTTGATCAATCACTTGTCCCAGTAGGAAAATTGTAATCCCTTTCCTCCCTCTCATGAACGCTCCAAAACAAAAGATAGACTTTTTTTGCAACAAATAGGTCTAATACACTGTGCCCTCATAGCTAATGTTCTGTGGTAAAAGGAAAGAGCATTTACAGTAAGCAGGAGGTACCTTGGAGGAATGGAAAATTCGGTATTAATGTTCAGGTTATTTACCAGCAAAATAGATTCAGGCTCCTTATTATGATGAGAAATATGTAAGACGAAAATTTAATAATGTATAACCAGACTCTCTGACTTAATACATACTTCCTCTTTATTTATTTGTGCTCCAAATCCATCTTCAAAGAAATGGGAGTATGCTTGAAAGAAACCAAACAATCTCTAATAAAACAGTTAGATTATGAAGTTACCTGGGGATCTGACTAAACACAGAGGGGCTTTAAATAGCAAGAGAAATTGTGATTTGATTTTTTCTGAGCCAGTGGTGTCTAGGGAAGTACAGAGAATTAAGCAGTTTTATCCTTTCAAAACTGTATAAGTATCCTTACTATATAGAGAGGTCATATGTTTTTTCCTTGAAGCTGAATTTCTTAATTTTGTGTTTTTAAAAATAAGAGGGCATTTTATATTAACATATGGAATCTAGAAAGATGGTACTGATGATTTCGTATGCATGAGTTAATACACAATATTTGGCTTTCTCTTTGTGACTTACTTCACTGTGTATAATAGGCTCTAGGTACATCTACCTCATTAGAGCTGACTCAAATGTGTTCTTTTTTTTTTTTTTTTTTTTAATATCTGAGTAATATGAGGACATTTTAAAGAGATGGCTCCCAAGTACATGAAAAAGTTGGTCCTGGCTTGAAAAACTGGCAAGAGGCTTTACATTTTTTTTATATCTTAAAGGGACAGAGGAAAAAAAAATATAGTAAGTTTTCTAAAATAAATGCTCTGAGGAAAGGGAAGGCAGTGGTCTCTGAGGTTAGACTTTTCAGATTCTGTAAGAGCCAAGATGAGGGGGACACCCCAGGCCTAGAGGCATAAAGAAGCCTGTCTAAAGTTTTGTTAAGCCGAGGGAAATGTCAAGGTCATCTTGGTCAATGTTAAAAGAAACATTTAATAAATGAAAATATCAATATCAAATCAAATATGTAACCATCAGTAGATATAATGTGCCACATTTTGTTACTGTCAAAGTTCATTTGTCAATTTCTCCCACAAAAAGCAGGTATTCTTTTCCTTTATGTTTATCTACCTACAGTTCAGTTCAGTTCAGTTGCTCAGTCATGTCCGACTCTTTGTGACTCCATGAATTGCAGCACGCCAGGCCTCCATGTCCATCACCAACTCCCAGAGTTCACTCAAACTCACATCCATCAAGTCGGTGATGCCATCCAGCTATCTCATCCTCTGTCATCCCCTTCTCCTCCTGCCCCTGATCCCTCCCAGCATCAGAGTCTTTTCCAACGATCTACTCTTCTCATGAGGTGGCCAAAGTACTGGAGTTTCAGCTTTAGCATCATTCCTTCCAAAGACATCCCAGGGCTGATCTCCTTTAGGATGGACTGGTTGGATCTCCTTGCAGTCCAGGGGACTCTCAAGAGTCTTCTCCAACACCACAGTTCAAAAGCATCAATTCTTTGGTGCTCAGCTTTCTTCACAGTCCAACTCTCACATCCATACATGACCACTGGAAAACTGTAGCCTTGACTAGACGGACCTTTGTTGGCAAAGTAATGTCTTTGCTTTTGAATATGTTATCTAGGTTGGTCATAACTTTCCTTCCAAGGAGTAAGTGTCTTTTAATTTCATGGCTGCAATCACCATCTGCAGTGATTTTGGAGCCCCAAAATATAAAGTCTGACACTGTTTCCACTGTTTCCCCATTTATTTCCCATGAAGTGATGGGACCAGATGCCATGATCTTCGTTTTCTGAATGTTGGGCTTTAAGCCAAAAGTTTCACTCTCTTATTTCATTTTCATCAAGAGGCTTTTTAGTTCCTCTTCAATTTCTGCCTTACTCTTGGTCTTTAGATGAGAAGTTAGCAATTGGTAAAGTCCACAGTCAAACCCAGCTGATGGCTTTTGTTTTTAAAATAGAGTTTTATTGGAGCACAGCCATGCCATTTTGTTTACTTAGTATCTGCACTGTTTCTGCACTAGGAATGCAAAATTGAGCAGCTGTCACAGATACTGTACGACACACAGAACTGAAAATATTTACTCTCTGGCCTTTCACACCCATACAAAAAAACTGCCAACGTCTGCTTCAGAGTATTTCCAATGTAAGCAGAGACTTTGTCACACTGTCTTTTAAATATGATAAGATCCAAACTGACCTGCAAGTCATTAGATACCAAAAAGGCATTCAAAAATATTTTTATTGTTTACTTAAAAAGGTAGTAGAAAAATAAAAGTGGTAAGTTGAAGGATGGATGATTCTTCTCCTTTAAACTATCATACATTTATGTTTTTTCTCTGTAGTAACATGATTGTGCTTCTCAGAATATCAGAAACACAGCAATGAAGAAATCAGCTCACAGAGATATATGGAATAAATTAAACTTGATACCTTTTTTTACTGGGATTCTTTCCAAAAGATTTTTCTATGTGTTTTTTTAAACATAGTTCTCTTGGCAGTGCAGTTCATTTACTTTAGATTAAATCATAGTTATATTTTAATTGAATTCAAATGTTACACTAGCTGCTCTGATGAGTTCTTATAGACAATGACATGGGCAGACTTCATTGTGGCTGTCCATTTGCAAAACAGGCTGCCTCAAAAGGAATAGCTCCTGGACACTGGACCAAGATGGTAGAGGAGCAGGACATGGTGCTCACCTTCTCCCACAAATACATTCAAAAAAAGTGAGAAAGGAATTGGGATGGGACCTGTGCCCCTCTGAAAGAGGGAAAGCTTCCACATCCTGCGAAGTCCCCTCAGTGGTGGAAAGACTAGCCAGGAGAGAAGGGGCACTTCAGAGCCTTTGAAGAGAGCAGAACTAGTTATGGAGAGCATAGTGGAGAGAGACTTGCACAGATGGTAGATGTCACTGCCCTGCACTCCCCAGCCTGAGATGCTCATCTGCTGGGATGGGTGCAGGCTGGCTGCTGAGGCTTGAGTCTTGGAGGTCAGACCCTAGAAGAAGACAGGGATTGGTTGTGTGGAGACAGCCTGAAGGGGCTAGGGTATGGTGTACCACAACCAAGGGAGTGGCATGCCAGAAGAAGCCAGAGCCCACCAGACAGGCAAGGCACCATTGTTCGGAGGTGCACAAACATAGGAGCTTCCTTTTCTGGGTGAGCACTCTTAGGTGGCAGGGCACCACCTGCATGAGCTCCAGGGTCAAGCACAGCCACCACTGGCATTTCAGACTCCAGAGGCAGGTACTGGTGCTGGGTTCCAACCACTCTCTCCACCTTCCCAGGAGTACATGCAGGCCATGAACCTGCCCGCCCTCTATCAATGGGATAATGGCCAGCACACACTGAAGAGACAGCAAACATCCAAACCAAAACAGAACCCATGCCAAAAACAGTTAAATCCATACAAGCAAAACAGTAATCTTTCCACATATAAATTGTCATCCAAAACTACAGTAGATAATTGTTTCCCTTAAACTCACAGAGTAGGAGAAATATAAGCAAAATGAAGAAGTAGAAGAACCACTTCCAGTTAAAAGACCATGAGAATTCCTCTGAAGGGGCAAACAATGAAACAGACTTCTTCAACCTAATAGACACAGAGTTCAAAAAGCAAGTAATGAAAATACTGAAGGAATTAAGAAAGGTTATTGACAGAAATGCAGATTGCTATAAAAAAGTAACTAGAAACTATAAGGAGGAGCCAAGAAAAATTAGAAAATTCATTTGCCAAGATAAAAACTGAGCTAAAGGTAATGAATAGCAAAATGAATAATGCAGAAGAAAGAATAGTGATATGGAAGACAGAATAATGGAAATTAGTCAATCAAAGCAGAAGACAGAAAACCATATAAAAAGTAAAATGAAAGCAATTTAAGAAATCAGTGGGCTAATATAAAGCATGCCAATTTATACATAATAGGGATTCCAGAAGAAGAAAGAGAAAAAGGAAGTAAAAGGTATTTGAAGTAATTAAGGTTGAAAACTTCCCAACCTAAAGAAGGAAACAAATATCCAGGTATAGAAAGCATAGAAAGTCCTAAACAAAATTAACCCAAACAAAATTAACCCAAATAACCCTTTATCAAACTATATTATAAGAAAAATGGCAAAGTTAAAGATGAAAAGAGTATTCTAAAGGCAGCAAGAGAAAAACGGAGTGTTAATTAACAAGGGAACCCCCATAAGACTATCAGCTGATTTCTCTACAGAAACTCTGCAGGCTAGAAAGTGAAAGCGAAGTTGCTCAGTCGTGTCCGACTCTTTGAGACCCCATGGACTGTAGCCCACCAGGCTCCTCCATCCATGGGATTCTCCAGGCAAGAATACTGGAGTGGGTTGCCATTTCCTTCTCCAGGGAATCTTCCCAACCCAGGGATCGAACCCAGGTCTCTTGCATTACAGGCAGACGCTTTAACCTCTGAGCCACCAGGGAAGCAGGGATTGACAAAATATATTCAAAGTCTTGAAAGGAAAAAAATCTTCCACCTAGAATACTATACCCAGCACGATTATCACTTAGAATAGGAGAGAAAATAATTTCTCAGACAAGCAAAAACTAAGAGAATGCAGAAATACTATTAATAAACCTACCCTAAAAGAAATACTGAAAAGTCTTCTCTATGTAGAAAATTAGCAAGAAGATATAGGATGGAGGAATTTATAAATAGAAATTGAGTCACTGAAATTAGCCAATACTCAGATTTAAGGGAAAAAAAAAAAAACAAGAAAACTATTGTGGAAACAAGGAACAGCAAAAGGATAAACATTAAGAAGTAAAAAAGAACATCAAAATCATAAAATGTGTAGAAGGAGAGAAATAAAATGAGAAAAAGTAGATTCTTTTTTCAGAATGTGTAAATTCTTTTTTTTTTAGAATGTGAGCCTGCTATATGACTATCAGTCTAAACCAAACAGTTATAGGAAGGGGCTGCATGCTTGTGCTCCATTGCATTTGACTCTTTGCAACCCATGTACAGTAGCCCACCAGACTCCTCTGTCCATGGGATTTTTCAGGCAAGAATACTGGAGTGGGTTGTCACTTCCTTCCTTCCTGGGTCAGGAAGATCATGCCCCCTATGTCTCCTGCATTTGGCAGTGGAGTCTCTACCATAGTGCCACCTGGTAGCCCAGGAAAGGGTTTGAACTCATGTCTCCCGCAGATTCTTCACTGTCTGAGCCACCAAGGAAGCTACAGGAAGGGGTTAACATACTTATAAAATAGGGCAACAGATCAAAACTACACAAAAGATTCAAAAACCAAAAATAAAAGAACAAAAGCATAAAGTAAAAGGAAATCACCAAACCACAAAAAGAAAAAGAAACAGAAAAGAAACACAATCAACTGGAAATGGCAATAAATACAGATGTACCAATAATTATCTTAAATGTAAATGGACTGACAGCTCCAATCAAAAGATACAAAGATATAGACTGGAGGAAAAAGAAAAGAAAATAACCAAGAGCATACGATATGCTACCTACAAGAGATGGACGTCAAGGCAAAGACATACATAGACTGAAAGTAAGAGGATGGAAAAAGATGTTTCATGCAAATAGAAATGACAAGAAAGCAGCCACTGCAACACTCATTTTAGACAAAATAGACTTTAAAACAAAGGCCATAAAAAAAGATAAAGGAGAACACTATATCGTGGATTAAAGGATCAATATAAGAAGATTTTACATTGTCAATATATTTACACCTAATATAGGAGGACTCAAATACATAAAACAAATACTAACTGACATAAAGGGAGAAACTGATGGAAATACAATAATAGTAGAAGACTTTTAACACCCCACTCACACCTATAGACAGATCTTCTAGGCAGAAAATCAATAAGGCAATGGAAATTTTAAGTGATACAACAGTTAGACTTGGCATTTTCAGGACATTACATCAAAAACAAAATAAAACAGAACATATACACTTTCCAACTGTACATAGAACATTCTCTAGGACTGACTGCATTACTAGGGCATAAAACTAACCTCAATAAATTTAAGAGTACAGACACTGTTTCAAGAATATTCTCTGACCACAATAGCATGAAACTAAAAATCAACCATAGGAAAAGAAATGAGAAAAAAAAAAAAAAGATTATGTGGAGACTAAAACAAATAGGAAAAGGAGTACGTCAAGGGTGTATATTGTCACCCTGCTTATTTAACTTACGTGCAGAGTACATCATGAGAAACACTGGGCTGGAAGAAGCACAAGCTGGAATCAAGATTGCCAGGAGAAATATCAATAACCTCAGATACGCAGATGACACCACCCTTATGGCAGAAAGTGAAGAGGAACTAAAAAGCCTCTTGATGCAAGTGAAAGAGGAAAGTGAAAAAGTTGGCTTAAAGCTCAACATTCAGAAAACTAAGATCATGGCATCTGGTCCCATCACTTCATGGGAAATAGATGGAGAAACAGTGGAAACAGTATCAGACTTTATTTTTTTGGGCTCCAAAATCACTGCAGATGGTGACTGCAGCCATGAAATTAAAAGATGCTTACTCCTTGGAAGGAAAGTTATGACCAACCTAGATAGCATATTCAAAAGCAGAGACATTACTTTGCCAACAAAGGTCCGTCTAGTCAAGGCTACGGTTTTCCAGTGGTCATGTATGGATGTGAGAGTTGGACTGTGAAGAAAGCTGAGTGCTGGCGAATTGATGCTTTTGAACTGTGGTGTTGGAGAAGACTCTTGAGAGTCCCCTGGACTGCAAGGAGATCCAACCAGTCCATCCTAAAGGAGATCAGCCCTGGGATGTCTTTGGAAGGAATGATGCTAAAGCTGAAACTCCAGTACTTTGGCCACCTCATGAGAAGAGTAGATCGTTGGAAAAGACTCTGATGCTGGGAGGGATCAGGGGCAGGAGGAGAAGGGGATGACAGAGGATGAGATAGCTGGATGGCATCACCGACTTGATGGATGTGAGTTTGAGTGAACTCTGGGAGTTGGTGATGGACATGGAGGCCTGGTGTCCTAGTGTGCTACGATTCATGGGGTCGAGCGAATGAACTGAACTGAACTGAACTGAAACAATGTGCTGCTGAAAAACCAATGGGTCAATGAGGAAATAAAAGAGGAAATTAAAAAATATCTTGAGACAGATGACAATGAAAATTCAACCGTGCAAAATCCAGGATGCAGCAAAAGCAGAACTTACATGGAAGTCCATAGCAATAGAGGCCTTCCTCAAAAAAACAAGAAAAATCTCAAATAAACAACCTAACCTACCTACATACCGCCTAAAAGAATTAGAAAAAGAAGAACAAATAAAACCTAAAGTCAGCAGAAGAAAGGAAATAATCAGGGAGGAAATAAATAAAATATAGAGATTAAAAATTAAAAAAAAAGAAAAAAAATCAATAAAACCAAGAGCTGCTTCTTAGAAACAATAAACAAAATTAACAAACCTCTGGCCAGGCTCACCAGGAAGGCAAGAGAGAGAATCCAAATAAAGAAAGAAACAAAAAAGAAGAAAACTCAATCAATACTGAAGAATACAAAATATCCTAAGAGAATACTATGAACAATTATATGCAAACAAATCTGACAACCTAGAAGAAATGGACAACTTTCAAGAAACATACAGCTCACCAAAACTGAACCAAAAGAAACAGATCATCTGAACAGACCAATCATTAAAAATAAAACAGAATCTGTAAAAACAAAAAAACTTTCTACAAACAAAAGTCCAGGAGCAGATGGCTTATGAGAATTCTACCAAGTATACAAAGAACTTATACTGATCCTTCGAAACCTCTTACAAAATGTTGAAAAGAAGGGAATACTCTCAAAGAATCCTATGAAGCCCCCCATCATGCTGATCCCAAAACCAAAGATACCACCAAAAAATAAAATTCCAGGCCAATATCTCTGATGACTATATACATGAAAATTGTCAAAACAAAAACAAATCAGCAAACCAAATTCAACACACAAAAAAGATCATACACCATGACTATCCCAGGTTCACAAGAATGAGTCAACATGTACACATCAATGTAATATATCACATTAAAAAGCAAAAGTCAAAACCCACATGATCATCTCAATAGATACAGAAAAAATAGTGACAAAATTCAGCATCCATTCATGATAAAAACTCTTACCAAAGTGGGTATAGAGGGAACATATCTCAACATAATAAAAGCCATTTATGACAAACCCACAGCCAATATAACACTCAATAGTGAAAAGTTGAAAACCTTCATGCTAAAATATGGAACAGGCCAAGGATACCCACACTCACCTCTTCTATTCAACATAATATTGAAAGCCCTAGTCACATATATCAGACAAGAAACATAAATAAAATGTAACCAGACTGCAAGGGAAGAGGTAAAATTGTCACTATATTCAGATAACATGACACTATATACAGAAAACCCAAGGACTGCACACAACAACTACCAGATCTAATAAATGAATTCCAGAGTAGTACTACACAAGATAAACATTCAGAAATCAGTTGCACTTCTTTACACTAACAAGGAAATATGAGAAAGGGAATGTAAAAAAAAAGCCTTTGAAAATTGCACCCAAAAAAAAAAAAAATACCTAGGAATAAACATGACCATGGAGGTGAAAGACTTATAAGCTGAGAACATTAAAACATTATTAAAGGGGAAAAAAGAGGATTCAAAGAAATGGAAATATATCCCTTGCTCTTGGATTGAAAGAATTAATACTGTTAAAATGGCAATACCACCCAAAGCAATCTACAGATTAATGCCATCACTATCAAAATACCCATGATATTTTTCACAGAACTGGAATAAATTACTCAAAAATGTATATGGAAGTATAAGAGACCCAGAATTTCCAAAGCAATCCTAATTAAAAAAATAAAAAAAAGAAGGAGGCATAACTCTTCTAGACTTCAGACAGTGCTACTAAGCCACAGTAATCAAATCAAAACAGTTTGGTATTAGTACAAAAACAGGCATATGGATCAATGGGAAAAAAGCCCAGAAATAAATAAACCCACACATATGTTCAATTTATTTTCAACAAAGGACCAAAAAATATAAAATGGGAAAAAGACAGTCTCTACATCAAGTGGTGCTGGGGAAGTTGAACAGCTGCATGTAAATCAATGAAGTTAGAACACACCCTCCCACCATGCTCAAAAATAAACTCAAAATGCTTATAGGCAACAGAAGACATGACACCAAAAAACTCCTAGAAGAGAGCACATGCAAAACATTCTCTGTCATAAATTGTACCATGTTTTCTTGGGTCAGTCTCCCAAGGCAATAGCAATAAAAACAAAAATAAATGAATGGGACCTAATTAAACTTACAAGCTTTCATGCAGCAAAGGAGATCATACAAAAACATGAAAAGACAACCTACGGAATGGGAGAAAATATTTGCAAATGATGCAAGCAACAAGGGCTTAATCTACAAAATATACAACTGATACTGTACATAGCTCATACAACATAACAAAAAAGAAAACCCAATGGAAAAATGGGCAAAAGACCTTAATAGACATTTCTCCAAAGAAGACATACAAATAGCTATTAGGCACATGAAAAGATGCTCAAAATTACTAATTATTAGAGAAATGAAAATCGAAACTATAATGAAGTACCACTTCACACCATTCAGAATGGCCATCATTAAGATTTACAGATAACAAATGTTGGAGAGAACATGGAGAAAAGGGAATCCACCTACACTGTTGGTGGGCATATAAGTTGGTACAGCCACTATAAGAAACAGTATAGAGGTTCTTCAGAAAATTAAAGTTATAAATTACCATATGATCCAGCAGTTCTACACCCAGACATATACCCAGACAAAACTACAATTCACAAAGGATCCCTATGTTTATAGCAGTAATATTTACAATAGCTAAGACATGAAAACAACTTAAATGTCCATCAACAGAAGAATTGATAAAGAATATTTGGTACATATATACAATGGAATACTAAAAAAGAATGAAATAATGCCATTTGCAGCAACACAGATGCAACTAGAGATGATCATCCTAAGTGAAGGCACAAAGAAAAAGACAAATACCATATGATATCACTTACATTTTGAGTCTAAAATATGGCACACATGAACCTATCTACCAAACAGAAACACACTCTCATAGAGAACAGACTTGTAATTACCAAAGGAGAGATGGAGAGGGATGAGCTGGGAATTTGGGTTAGTAGAAATAAACTATTATAGTTAGAATGGATAAACAACAAGGTCCTACTGTGTAGCACAGGGAACTATATCCAATCTTTTTGGATAAACCATACTGGAAAAGAATATTTTTAAAATGTTTACATGTGTATTATTGATTGGATGAAAAAAAAAAGCTTTGCCAGAGAGTAAAAATTAGCATAACATTGTAAATCAACTATACTTCAAATAAAAAAGAATTGAGTTCCCTATCACTGCAGGTGAGCAAACAAAGAGATGATGACAACCAGTAAGGGATGCAAAAAGAGTTTCCTGATTCAGAGAGAGATTCAACCGGTTGGCCCCTAAGTACTTTTCACGCCTAAAAATCTATAAGCTTTTGAAATTTAGCACTAGGACATTCTGTAAACTGAAAAAGCATACACTATCAGAAAGTTTTAAAAAATCATTCTTAGATGATGGTCTAGAAATATGACTGTTCATTAAATTCTATGAGCAATAAACCTTGAAGATTTAATATGAAAGAACAGTCCTTTTATATATGTATGTGAGTGTGTGTGTACAGACATATACATATACATACAGACTTACGCGCATGCTAAGTCACTTCAGTCATGTCTGACTCTTTGCGACCCAGTGGACTGAGCCCATCCAGGCCCTCTGTCCACAGAATTCTCCAGGCAAGAATACTGGAGCGGTTTCTGTGCCTTCCTCCAGGGGATCTTCCCGACCCAGGAAATGAACCCATGTCTCCTGCGACTCCTGCATTACGGGATATTACTGAAGCCCTATGAATGCATATGTGTGTATATATACACACACACACACACACATATATACATATATATACACACATACATATACATACATATATATGTACATATATACACACACACATATATACATATATGTATGTACATATATATACACACACACACACACATATATATATATATATACATACATATATACGGAGAAGGCAATGGCACCCCACTCCAGTACTCTGGCCTGGAGAGTCCCATGGATGGAGGAGCCTGGTGGGCTGCAGTCCATGGGGTCGCTAGGAGTCGGACATGAGTGAGCAACTTCGCTTTCACTTTTGACTTTCATGCATTGGAGAAGGAAATGGCAACCCACTCCAGTGTTCTTGCCTGGAGAATCTCAGGGATGGGGGAGCCTGGTGGCTGCCGTCTATGGGGTCGCACAGAGTCGGACACAACTGAAGTGACTTAGCATACATATATATATCCTACATTATGGGATATTTACCGAAGCCCTACGTATACATATATATATATACACACACACATATATACATATATATATACATATATACACATATATATATACACATACACATATATATATATATATATGTATACATAGGGCTTCGGTAAATATCCCATAATGCAGGAGTCACAGGAGACATGGGTTCATTTCCTGGATTGGGAAGATATTATATATGGTTTATATCTGAACAAAATGCACTTATAAACTCAGACTAGGTTTCAAAAGATTAACTCTAGACAAGCAATAATTCAATTTTAAATTGTTACTGAAACACATTAAAGGATGTGTGCCTGTATGGATCACTTTTAAAGGACCTTATTTACTGTAGTGTTTGGGTTAACAAAATTAGCAGAAATAAAATAAATATAGGGAAGAAGGATACAGTCTAAAGTTAGGGTTAAGACACCATAATGACTCTAGAAGTGTTTGTGATGTTAAACAGCTTTGTAACCTCGGACAACACATTTTAATCATCAGGCTCTAGTTTTCTCAAATATCAAATAAGGCTATGGTTCTCAAACTTTAGAGTACATGAGAACCACTTGGTGGGCATATTAAAATCTTCAGAGTTTCTGATTCAGAAGATATGAAGTAGGGTAGAAAATTTACATTTCTAAGTTCCCAGATGCTGCTAATTTAGTCAAGGAACAGCACATGGGAAGCTGCTAATTTAGTCAAGGAACAGCACATGGGAATGGAATAAGAATTGAGAAGATGATGGTAGTTACCAATCCTTAATACTTCATACTGCAACAGAGAGGGTAGCCAGCATCTAATAAACTACATCCAAACTGTAATTATCTATAAAATTAAAAATTCATTTGATTTGAAGAAAGAGTTCCCCTTTGGATTTCAACAGAGATTTTTGAACATGCAAAGATTCTGTAGTACTTACGTCATAGCTTGATAAATGGATTCAATCCCATAACGCATGGCAAATTCATCGACTATTTCTTGAGAGGCGTCATCAAAGAAAACTTTCCAGGCTTCATCCCCTTTGACCTCTGGGATTTTCACTCCACCATTAGCTTTCACTTCAGTCAAGTAATGGAACAAATTCTAAAAGTAAGTGTTTTTCAAATGTTCAGTTTCCTCAAACTAGGCCTGACATATTTAACTGTAACTTTCAGTAAATTATATTATAATTGCATCTAATGTTTCATCAGAATCTATAAACAATAGCAGTATCTCAAATTTTCATTTTACTGAATCTCATTTTAATGCAAATTCTGATTTTATTTCAGTCTAGGTCTATACAGAATCAATGATTTAAATGTTTCAGATATAGTGTATCATTTTAGAAGGAAGTAAATGGTTTTGCCAGTAAATATTTCTACATGCTAGCACAGATTTTGCATTCATAGGCTGTGAGTAAATTAAAAAGCTCTGGATGAATAATGTGTTTTGACTATGTTAATACAAAATCTAGATATGCAAATAAAACTAAAGCACTTCTGCTGCAAAATGGTACAAGTCATGACAATGAATTCAGGCTGAAAATAAATATTTTTACAATTTTGTAATGAAAAAAAATTACTACATACAATTCCTTTTTGCTTCTAAGAAGTTTAGCAACTGCTGCAGCATGGGTTATTTAAGGACCCTTTCTGAACTGGATTTCAGTTCTTTTGGGTTCTTGGACCCACAGAAAAGACTCTGAAAAGCAAAGCATGATGCTATTCCTGTCATTCCAAATCTCTGCCCACATTTTATGGCCAGAGTTGGCTCCCTATCCTGCCAGTTCAAGAGATTTATTGCTATTGGTCTAAAAACTGAACCACTTTTCTTTTTTTTCATAATTTTATTTTTAATTAAAGGATGTTTACTTTACAACATCGTGTTGCTTTCTGTCATACATCAAATGAATCAGCCATAGGTATATAAATATCCCCTCCCTCTTGAGCTTCCCTCCACCGCCCATCCCATCCCACTCCCCTAGGTTGTCACAGAGCACTGCATTTGGTGAACAACCTTCCTTAATGGATTATCACTGGTTAGTCTGTACTCAGGAGATTAAGTCTTGGTTCTATCTCTAATTACTGTGCAATGTGTAAATGGCTTAAAAACTGTTCCTTGTTTCCTTCTTTAGTGAAAGGGAGATGCAAATAATTACATATACATTTTCATAGATATACTTAGGAAAAATCATGTGCAAACAGCAATGATTCTCCCAGCTATCTGTTTCTTAGGAAGGTACTTTGTCCGTACCTCTTTGAACAGGGGGAAAGGTATAGTCCTCAGCTTCACCACATATTTTTTGATACATGGGATGTGTCGTTTGCATCATGGAAAAGCTCTGGTGACATGTCAAACTAGGCTTTCAGTTGCAAAGCATCCGGTAGAAGCCCAAGATTACTTGTCTGTGCATGGACACTGAGGCACAAAAGGGAAGTCGTGCATCTGCCCTTTTGATTCAGTCTGAGTGGTCTCTACTTCTTTCTAAGCCAACCAAGCTCCTCTTTTTGCGTAGTATATTCTCTACTATTCATGGGTGCAAACCTACATTCTGATACTTGCTACCCAGATGTGTTTCTGGAAAAGGTAGTTAAAATGGAGGAGGGTTCAGAATGTATGAAGTCCTCTGTTATACTCAGAAAGAGAGAGACAAATTTACTGTTAATTACATTGGCTCCCCAAAGACATTTCTACAACATCAAATTTTTCATATTTAATAGACAATAGTCCTAATTAAATCTTCAACAAAACCTGAGCACTAACTCAGAGTTCTCAAAAATTAGCATGATTTGGATCTTCTCCTCCATTATTAAAGTATTGATACTATAGATTTAATGTTTCCAAAATATCATGACTTATTTCTTCAATGAATGCTTTCTAACAGTCTTCTTCCTCCCTGAAAGGATGATAATTTGCTCTACTTGTTCATTATCGTCTCATTGCCTTGTTTATTAAAACTTGCCTCATATGCTTGTTCTAAACCTCAGTCTAAGACAACCAGCCCTCTCCTCAGGGGGCAATATGAAAGCTATGTGATACCCTAACACATCACTTGCTATTGTAAAGAATAAGAACTTAAGGGACAATTTCACAAACCTAATTCAATTCTATTTTTAAAACAAATATTTTGTTGCATTATCTCTAATCAATGCAATTTTTTCTAGGTCTTATTATTAATATAATTCAAGTTACTTACCTCATGTAGACATGTATATTGTATATGATATGGAGCAACTTTCTCCTCTCCTTTTATTTCCACATTAATTTTCAGTCGAATGGCCCCAGACACAGCTGATTTATCTGTCCGTTTCTCTGATAAAGCAGAAAGTAATTGGTCAGTAACTTTTGACAATATCATTTTTCTTATACAAGATCTCAAAAGCTTAAAAAAAGGCTTATATTGCTAAAAGTCGTTTTTTAAGATCAGGTTTGATTAACAATAATGATTCTGCTAAATACAATTTAAAGTAATGCACCTATATGTCATTGAGATTGTCAAAATGTGGTATCAAATAAAAAAGCTTAATCAGACGATTCTACCATTCTGATACAAATTTCCATGTACTAGATCAGTTAAGATGATAAAAATTAATTATTTGGGCAATTAAAAGCAAAATAACTAAAAGATAAAATTAATCAGGAGAGTACTTTATCAAAAAGTCCCATTCTTTCTGTCCTTGAAAAAAATGAGTCAAAGCTCTAACAAAAACATCCGTTAATAGTTTTCTGTCAGTGATTCATGAAGACCTATGGTCTACAACCTGTGTTTACTTATGAGTGTTAGATTCCTTCTTTGTTTGAATGGAGTCAATATGTAGTCAATTCAAATAATGTGTGTGTAATATATGTGTATATAGGCATCTAATATGAACTTAGGGATAGCTTTGGGAGAAAGATAAACATAGCCACAAAATTTCTAGGGGGAATGTAGGTAGGGGACCTAAGACTGATCCCTGCTTCCCTGATGAAACACATGAAGAAGCAAGCTGATCCATCTGAAAATCCAAAGATGAAAAGGGAGAGCCACACCAAGTCAGCAGTGAAGACTTCTTTAATTGGCCCCTCTTTCTAAGCATTACTATATTTCTAGCCAAATAAGATACAGTTAAATCATGAAGTCTACTTTCCTCTTGTGGAATGTCTGCTGATTCTTCATGGTTAACAGTTAATAGTCACTGTGTTGCTGAGAGTCTTCTCTTAATGCTGGGATTATGAGAGTTTCTCCTACTGGCTAGGAGAGAGTTGATTCTCAACAAATGCTTAAGTTGTCTGCTGCAGCCAAGAGAAAGTCAGGTCTTCAGACCTCTTTGTCACAGACCTTTCCCCAGGACCACAGGGAACATTTTAAGTACCATCATCACAATGGATTCATGGGACATAGGCTCTGCTTGGATACCCAGAACTTTTGGCTGACTCCTTCTCTGCATGGTGAAATGAATTCTGAGTGTTGAGGAAGGAGTAACACTGTACAAATAATGAAAATAAGTTCCTAATGGGGATTGAACCCATTGTGGATTTTATACAAAGCTAAAACCTGTTTTCCCTCTAAAGGTTAAGCATCAGTAATGACTGCACAAAAGTGTGAAATGAGGATGAGCAGGCACAGGCATCCATGGTGGGCTGCACTGTATTTTTCTCTCCATACACTGAAGGACACTTTCTGCAGTAGAGCTGGGTGGCTGATTTTATTAGAAGCATACTCAAATTCTTTTGCAAACTGACTATACCCTTGTACATTTTGTCAAAAGAATAATTTGAGAATTTCTCTTCTGAATTGCAACTCAATTCAACAACATGCTAATTTATCACAGGAAAACAAGTGTATGTATAGTCAATTAAATTGCTCTTTAATTAAAACACAACTTGTGAGAATTGTGCAGTTAATGGTCTGAAATTTACCCTTTCCTAACATCTCTGTTTTCACGTATAAAGTTATTTAATAGTATAAACAAGATATAGGGGGCTTATCATTATAAGTGAAGCAAAAACTCTATGCCAATAATGGAGAAGCATTAGTTTTAAGGGAGATTTCTTCAAAATAAAATATTTTTGATAATGTGGTTTTAGTCTAGTTTGAATCATTTGTGTTCAGTTATATATCTCTCCTTAATTCAGATGGCCATTAATTCCGTAACCTCATTCCTTTACTTTGCAAAATGCTGTATTATCTGAAGTACGCAGGTTCTAAAAAGTGAAAAGCACTCTTTAATTTTCTAAAATAAGTAGGTATCCTAAAATCAAACATTTCATAATCTTGGAAGTATGTAAACTTTTCTTAGATTCACCACCATATCTTAAAAATGTAATTAAAACATTTCCAATAATATGATAAGTATATTTTTAGATTATGTCCTTTACAGAAAATGAGGTGATCCATATCTTTTTACTGTTATTTAAATCAGCACTAAGGATTCTAGGTTATTATTCAATTGTGGGAAAAGTCAAATTAAAACTTATCTTTAATTCTTGGTACAATAATAAAATTCCATTTTAAAATTATATCAATTAAACAGTCTCATATCTTCATCATCAGAACAAGCATATGGGTAACCAGCTTTGCATTACTAAAGCCTACGCTTACATCATCTTTGAAAGATATCTAAAATATACTTTTTGTTTATTGCCAAAATTCATTAAGGGACTAAAAGGAAATAAATAAGTCAGACATTATTAAGTCACAGGTTGTTTGTTTTCTATACATTTGGCAAAGTTTTTTGAAGCTATACTTTATGAATTAAAAATTCAGAATGGAATAATATTTTTCTCCTAAAAGACACCCACTTGACTCCTTGAAAGAATTTTTTTCATCTCAAATTTGCCAGTATCTTTCAATAATATTGAGTTTAAATAATTATCACCTTATTTCCTAATGAAACTTACCTGCCTAAAGGCCAAGTAAATGTTCTAGAAAAACATTAGTTACTTTTACCAACATGGGAATATAATACCTGTCACAGATATTCTGGAATTTTATTTAACATGTTTCAAGTAGACATAAAGATAGTCACCTAAATTGTACCAGACATCCATTTCTCCACTCAGGGTCCTCACTTCTACAATTGTTTGTCCCAGAAAATCATCTGACTCCTTTTTGAAATGTTGCTTCACTCTGGATTTGATGTCATCATCTTCATCCCACACTCTGACTTTGATTCGATCTGTGGAGTTATGGCACTCACTGAAAATAGATGTGGACAAGTTAATAACCATTGCTAACTTCTCTAAATGTCATTTGATGTTAGCAATTTGTTTTAAATCTTATCTAATCCAGAAAGGCGTACCACATTGCATAGTAAATAAGATTTCCCATGGACCATTCCATCCATGGGATGTTGCAGGTATCAGAGATATTGAAAAACGGCTGCAATTGTTAAGTAATGTTAATAAGAGAAAATCCTGCCCCATTCCATGTCTTTTAATTGAAATACATATAACTGAATATGGGTCAGAAATCTGTGGGGTGCTTTGTCTATGATATATTTCCTATTTGCAACAGTTATCTATGGCAACATGTCCATGCTCAGAAAATTATGTATCATGAGTGAAAGTGAAAGTGAAGTCGCTCAGGCATGTCAGTCTCTCTGCGACCCCATGGGCTGTAGCCTATCAGGCTTCTCCATCCATGGGATTTTCCAGGCAAGAGTACCGGAGTGGTTTGCCATTTCCTTCTCCAGGGGATCTTTCCGACCCAGGATCAAACCTAGGTTTCCCACATTGCCGGCAGATGCTTTTACCCTCTGAGCCACCAGGGAAGCCATGTATCATAAAGCTAATTTAATTGCAATGGGTGTTGAGAAAGTGGACATTACATAGTCTGCCTAATAAGTTAAAAATCTCAGTTAAGCATATAAGACATTGTTAAATCAAGTCATGACATATGGATGCCCAACATCTCTAAAAATTCTTCTATTTTGGCTATATTTCTCTTTATGTTCCTCATCTTCTCTAAACTTAAGCTTGATAAATCACATTCTTAGATTCCTTTGTAGTTATGGTCCAGATGTTTAACCTGCATTCAATCAATACCTGAACTCAAATTGAGGAAAGTGAGGCAGTGGTTGTATTGTGTGGTGCTTAATTCTTTTGGCAACAGGGGTGGTGGTCTTTAGCAGTTTGTCACAGAGTCTCTGGTATTCAGTACTGAGGGACAAATAATTGATCAATAGTGGCAAATGTGTGTGTATGTGTTTTTTTTTTTTTTTGCAAAGAAGCCTCATGATATAATTGGACATTGCTTTTGCACAGTTGATTTAGAGGCTGGCCTCTGGCCTCTCTAAAAATTCGTGAGCAATCTGAGTCTATGAAATAATTTTTTTTTCTGTATAAACTAGAGTGAGCTCTGTTGGCTGCAATGAACAATAATGATTAATGTAATAGCTTTTAAAGAAAGAAGAGAGCTACAATAATAGAACTTAAAATGTGGAATTGACTTTGTAGAGGAGATGATGAGGGCAAGCATTAATTACCTCAGGCTTCAAAGCCACTAAATTTTGGAGTGCAATAGCGAAACAGCTGGTCAAACTGTTGCTTGCTATACTTTGGAATCATGACCACATACCAACTCAAGCTTTTTTATTAGTGTGAATGGTATGAGTAAAATTCAGAATATTGGAATATGCTCATTAAGTCTTGCTGCTTTCAAAAATGTACTGTGGTAGGTAGAGATGCACTCAAACTATAGCTTGACTGCTCTAAGCAGAGATGCAAGGGAACACAGCTATTCCAAAAGAGGTCACTCTGCTTGTGTCCCACACAACTGAGAATATCACAATTTGGAACTACACAGGGTTGAGGACTGCCAGCTGCTTCTGTATACAAAATGTATGCATACAAGCAGAGGTTTCTGAGTGGAACTTCAAAAATAGATAAACCTGTTACCCCAGGGTATTTCAAACACCTTTCTTTAGGAAGTCTCTAAGTGACAACGAAAGGGAACTTAATGGCAAAGATCAGATTAATGGTGCTGCACCCTGGCATACAGTGTTACAGGGGTAGAGGCAGCAGCCATTAGGTTAAGAGAAAGGAATTGGTCAGAACAAAGGAGCCAGTGATAATGAGGTAAATTTTCCAGGGGTATGTGGTTACTTAAAAATTATCTTGAAGCTCACCTCCTGGAAGTCTGATAAAACTTCCCGGGTATGGTATTTTTAAATGTGCCCTGGGGTTGCTACAGGCTTTATTTAAAGTAATTTCTGGGTCCTTGAACTCACAGCAGTAGAAAGTAGACTCCACGTAGAACCTCTTCCCAGCTACTGCTACTGCTGCTGCTAAGTCACTTCAGTCGTGTCCGACTCTGTGCGACCCCATAGATGGCAGCCCACCAAGCTCCCCCGTCCCTAGGATTCTCCAGGCAAGAACACTGGAGTGGGTTGCCATTTTCTTCTCCAATGCATGAAAGTGAAAAGTGAAAGTGAAGTCGCTCAGTCGTATCCGACTCTTAGCGACCCCATGGACTGCAGCTTACCAGGCTCCTCCATCCATGGGATTTTCCAGGCAAGAGTACTGGAGTGGGGTGCCAGCTAGGAAGACCATAAACCTGGATTTCCTAGGATGGTACCAATTTATGGTTTCGTAGATACACAATGCCTTTTAATTCTTTTTAGAGCCCTCTTTCATTTTCTTTCATTTTACACAGCTTCTGCGTAGAATGCAGGCATTGGCCCATTGGTCAAGCAAGGCCCCCCAGATGTAGAACCAAGGACTTGGAGAAAATATGTAAAAGAAATTCACCAAGAAGTGCTAAGGCCTGCCAGATTGGCTAGCCAAGTAACGACTTCTGTTGCTAGTATCAGGAAGTCCTGAATAATCTGCTAAGCAAGACTCTATATTTGCTATGTACCACTGACAGTCATATGCTTCCCTTGTTCCCTGTTACTGAATGAGACTTTTTTTTTTTTTTAAGGATAAACTGCTTTTATCCTAATTTCTTTTCTCTTTACACTAATACAGTGGGGATGTTCGAAGAAGATGATTTATCTTTAATTTATAGACTTAGGAATGACAAAGAACCAAACCTGGAGGTGATAAAGAGATTACCCAAAGATCCTAGACTTCATACTTAACCCAGTAACTGGATATAATTTGGGGACCACCTACCTTGGAAGACAGAGGATGGGTTCATTATGTTTAAAGTACATACAGAGATGGAAATTCCATGAATAAATATTGAATGCTCAAAGAGGTGGAAGGTGACAGATACCATAAGTTCATTCAGCCAATAATTTTTCAAGCGCTCCTTGCCTTTCCTACTTCTGTGCAATATCCTAGTCTCCCTTGAAACTAGAGATGACCACTTGACATCATTCTACAATGAGATATAAGCAAAAGTCTTCTGGCTCTGGCTCTTCTATGTTCTTCTTTTATTCCTCTGGAACATGGATGTAGAACATCTTCCACAGAAGATGATAAATGAGGAACATAGATTAAGCTTTTCACTTTGAAGGGATAACAGAGTTACCACTGTTGTTGTTTGGTTGCTCAGTTGTGTCTGACTCTTTGCAACCCCGTGGACTGTAGCCCACCAGGCTCCTCTGTCCATGAGATATCTCAGGCAATGCTGGGGAGGGTTGCTATTTCCTTCTCCATACTAGCCCTCAAATGCCTATACCTGGAATTCTTGTTGAATGAAATCTCTTTTTGACCAAGCTACAATCATGGCTTAATAAGAAGTTTAATAAAATTCTAACTGAATCAGTGGGAAAATAATTTAAAAATCTACCAAGTTCATTTTGTCTGATTATATACAAAACGGTTTAGAATGTTTAATTTGTTAACTCTTACTATTTTTATACTTGCTGTGTTTTATGTCATTCCTTAACTATTTAGCATGTGTTTCACAAACTTTGACTTTTATGAAAATACAAAGGTTTATTATTTAGATGGGAAACTGTATGCTTATTCAGGAAAATGTGACAGAAAGATTTTTTACACACAAGAGAAAAATCTATCACACATAACTCCCAATAAATCTTACTCTATTAGATCATTTCCACCTTGATTAATTAGCTGACAAAGATTCCTGTTTTAGTTCAACAGCTTGTGATTTGCCTTTCCTATAAGAGGAGAATAAGATATTTTGCTGCTCACTCTTGGTAAATAAAGTAAGCATTGTTAGGACAATTTGCATTGTATTTTTTTCTTAACTAAAAACAATGTGCATCTTAAAGAGTAGTTAATATGCCCAATTTTATGTTTTTTCATTATTAAAGACAGGAATGGCTTTGTTTCCATGGGAATAAGTTATTTTATTCATTCCCAAGTTAAAGCAAAGCATTTCACTCTTTGGAACTCAGGATTATTACGTGTGTTTATGTTCTGTTTTGTCTTTATTTCTGTTTTCAATTTGCAGGTACCCTAATCTCTGCACAGCCAATCACTATTTGGCCAATATTCTTTTGGCAGCCATCCAAAAGGCTAATTTCTTTATAATTACTTATACCAAATTTTCAAATGGTCTCACTACAATTTTTTTTTTTTGATTTAGTTTCCTGGATATAGCCCGAATACATAGCTCCTATAATTAAGGCAAAATAAAGACAAAAAGCAAATAAAAAACAAACAAACAAAAATAAAACCCAAACCCAAGTTATCGAAGTTCAACCTATTCTGAGAAGGACTATTTAGCCTAAAGAGATGCTCATGAATTTCATAAAGCCTGATTTCAATAGAACAACAATCTCTTGCTAAAACAGTCGTCCTCTGATGGGAAGTCATTATGAAAGTAGTATATAAGCAAAGAGCCATTCAAAAATGAGAAATGATCTATAGTTGAACTAGTTATAATGAAGCAACTAAAATAATCTATACCAAGATTATTATACCAAATCTATACCAGCAACTATACCAAGAAAAAAACCAATAGTAAATGAAGTTGCAATTAAAATCATATTCTTTAAGAATCTGTAATGAAATTTCTATAATATTTTAAATGTCATTGTATCAAATTTTATTAATAGACACATAAGATAGATATTTAATGTATATATAAATGTGAGTTTATATACGGAGGAGCCTGGTAGGCTGCGGTCCATGGGGTCGCTAAGAGTCGGACACAACTGAGCTACTTCACTTTCACTTTTCACTTTCACGCCTTGGAGAAGGAGATGGCAACCCACTCCAGTATTCTTGCCTGGAGAATCCCAGGGACGGGGGAGCCTGGTGAGCTACCGTCTCTGGGATTGCAGAGAGTCGGACATGACTGAAGCGACTTAGCAGCAGCAGCAGCAGCAGCACACATATATATGCATTGAAACAATCTGTAAGGTTATATTCAAAATATAGGTGGTAAGATTAGTGAAATTTTTTTAGTCTTTATCTTTTACTGTTATAATCAACAAAATTTTGTATTTTTAAAAATCTAACAATCATAAATAATCTCTTTCAACTCAAGCTGGAAGGCAGGGAATTGATTGAAAAAATCATCAGCCAGAAACTTGCAAGAGCCATCCAGAGGCAAAGCAGCAGCAGCCTTTCAAACAGTAATTAAATTCTCTAGTTACAGCTTAATTCCTTAAACTCTGACCCACCAAATGGAAATATGAAAGACACTTGATGCACACATTTCCTCTGAATGATTTATTATGAATTATGTAACCCAGTTCCATCACAGTATAGGTGTCTTATTATTGAATCAAGAGCCCTTAACCCTATTATCTTTCAATTGTATTAGAGCAGATAGACAAACTCTAAGTTCAAAACTAGTGCCAGTGCACAGGGACTTTTCCCACTACATTTATCAAGGGCATTTAATTATGGGAATTTGAATTGACCAAAAAAAAAAAAAAAAAGAAAGAAAACAACACCAGTCCTCAACATGTCCCTTTTGTTTAAGTTTTTCTGATGGTTTTCTAGGTAGTAACCGGGTGTTGTAGATCTATTCTAGTACTGTAATAGATCAAAGAACCAAAGGACAAAGATACACCAATCTGATATGATACACCAATTTTGCTGCCCCACCTTAAGCCCTACAATTGGATCATTAATACTCAAAGCCTTTTGTTCTGTTTTTATATCTAATGTTTCCTTCACAGGTACTAATATTGCAGATAAACTTATTTTAATAGCTGTTTTAAGTATTATTTGACATTAAAGATGATAAAATATTAGTTATGTTAAAGTAATAAAAGTAAGAAATTTGCTTGTTTAGAAAAATTCTTTGTGTCAATTTTGCTGTGAAAAGAGAGACCACTTAGGGAGAGAAATCCGAAAACAGGAAGGTCTATATGATACCACTTATATGTGAAATCTAGAAAACAAACTAGAGAAGAACAAAATAGTGCTTACCAGGCACCCAGAAGATGGGGAAATAGGAGAGATGATATTTAAAAGTACAAAATAGTAGCTAAATGACTCCTAAAGAGCCAATGCACAGTATAATAAATACAGACAATGATATTATATTATATTCATCAAATCTGCTAAGAGACTAGGTCTTTATAATACCCATGACAAAAAAGTAATGATAATCATGATATGTGATAGAGGAGCTAGTTAATGCTACAATGGCAACCATATTATAGTATACATGTATAAATCAACCTGCTGTTCCTTAAATTTATATGCCAAATATAATTGTTTTAAAAAGCAACGGCATATATAGAAAACAGAAGGATCAAATTACTGTCTCAAAAAACAGGAGAAACATAAATGAGTGTGAGTATAAGATTGTGTGCAATAAGGGTGGTTTCTTTTCACCACTTCCCTAGGCTCACCAAACATTTTTGCAGCTCAGACACTTTTTTCATTGTTTCTGAGGGCAAGGATGTCTTTTCCCTAATCCTCTACCTGATGAACATCTACCTGCTTCTCAATACCTGATAAAAGATCACCTCTGTATGAAAATTCCCTAAAAAGCATTTTTTCCAGTCCCTAGCACCTAGAGCAATTAGATATGAAAAAATTATTTACCAAGAAAATAAGAAAATATCATTGGTCAGAGAAATCATACTCTTCATATTATTGTTCTTTAACTATTACAATTTAACTATTCCAATTAGTGGCTACTTGTATAGCTGAAAATTAACCATTTGCTTGAAGTTGGGAGGAAGATTCACTTTGGAAAAATGTTTGACATTTATTAGACATTGGATTCAAGGCATTATCTTTCTAAATCTGACTTTTCTTTAAATGGTGACATGCATTTTGTTTTCTAAAACTAACTTGTATGAAGATAAACTGCCTGTTAATGATCTGTGGGGCAGAAGATAGTCAGTTCAGTTCAGTGGCTCAGTCGTGTCCAACTCTTTGTGACCCCATGGACTGCGGCATGCCAGGCTTCCCTGTCCATAACCAAATCCCAGAGTTTACTCAAACTCATACCCATCGAGTTGGTGATGTCATCCAACTATCTCATCCTCTGTTGTCCCCTTCTCCTCCTGCCTTCAATCTTTCCCAGTATCAGGGTCTTTCCAAATGAGTCAGCTCTTCGTATCAGGTGGCCAAAGTATCGGAGTTTCAGCTTCAGCATCAGTCCTTCCAATGAATTTTCAGGACTCATTTCCTTTAGAATGGACTGGTTGGATCTCCTTGCAGTCCAAGGGACTCTCAAGAGTCTTCTCCAACACCACAGTTCAAAAGCATCAATTCTTTGTTGCTCAGCTTTCTTTATAGTCCAACTCTTACATACATACATGACTACTGGAAAAACCAAAGCTTTGACTAGACAGACCTTTGTTGGCAAAGTAATGTCTCTGCTGCTTTTTAATATGCCGTCTAGGTTAGTCATAAATTTTCTTCCAAGGAGCAAGCGTCTTTTCATTTCATGGCTGCAATCATCATCTACAGTGATTTTGGAGCCCCCAAAATAAAGTCTGCCACTCTTTTCACTGTTTCCCCATCTATTTGCCATGAAGTGTTGGGATCAGATGCCATGAACTTAGTTTTTTGAATGTTGAGCTTTAAGCCAACTTTTTCACTCTCTTTCACTTTTATCAAGAGGCTCTTTAGTTCTTTGCTTTCTGCCATAAGGGTGGTGTCATCTGTATATCTGAGGTTATTGATATTTCTCCCAGCAGTGTTGATTCCAGCTTGTGCTTCATCCAGTCCAGTGTTTTTCATGATATACTCTGCATATAAGTTAAATAAGCAGGGTGGCAATATACAGCCTTGACATAGTCCTTTCCCTATTTGGAACCAGTCTGTTGTTCTATGTCCAGTTCTAACTGTTGCTTCGTGACCTGCATACAGATTTCTCAAGAGGCAGGTCAGGTGGTCTGGTATTCCCATCTCTTGAATTTTCTACAGTTTATTGTGATCCACACAGTCAAAAGCTTTGGCATAGTCTATAAAGCAGAAGTAGATGTTTTTCTGGAATTCTCTTGCTTTTTCAATGATCCAATGGATGTTGGCAATTTGATCTCTGGTTCCTCTGCCTTTTCTAAATCCAGCTTGAACATTTGGAAGTTCACGGTTCACATATTGTTGAAGCCTGGCTTGGAGAATTTTGAGCATTACTTTACTAGCGTGTGAGATGAGTGCAATTGTGCGGTAGTTTGAGCATTCTTTGGCATTGCCTTTTTTGGGATTGGAATGAAAACTGACTTTTTCCAGTCCTGTGGCCACTGCTGAGTTTTCCAAATTTGCTGGCATATTGAGTGCAGCACTTTCACAGCATCATCTTTCAGGTTTTGAAATAGCTCAACTTCAATTCCATCACCACCACTAGCTTTGTTCGTAGTGATGCTTCTCCTTATTACCAAATTCAGACTTAAATTGAAGAAAGTAGGGAAAACCTGAAGATCATTCAGGTATGACCTAAATCAATCCCTTACTATTATACAGTAGAAGTGACAAAATAGATTCAAGGGATTAGATCTGATAGACAGAGTGTCTGAAAAACTATGGACAGAGGTTCCTGACATTGTATAGGAGGCAGGGATTAAGACCATCCCCAAGAAAAAGAAATGCAAAAAAGCAAAATGGCTGTCTGGGGAGGCCTTACAAATAGCTGTGAAAAGAAGGGAAGCGAAAAGCAAAGGAGAAAAGGAAAGATATACCCATTTGAATGCAGAGTTCCAAAGAATAGCAAGGAGAGATAAGAAAGCCTTCTTAGTGATCAATGCAAAGAAATAGAGGAAAACAATAGAATGGGAAAGACTAGAGATCTCTTCAAGATAATGAGAGATATCAAGGGAACATTTCATGCAAAGATGGGCACAATAAAGGACAGAAATGGTATGGACCTAACAGAAGCAGAAGATATTAAGAAGAGGTGGCAAGAATAAGAATAACTATACAAAAACGATCCCCATTACCCAGATAATCACAATGGTATGATCACTCACCTAGGGCAAAAGATAATGTAACTGTAACGAGCCAAAACAGTATATGTTGCCATTGCTTTATGGTTGTCTTATTCTACCTCTGATATCCCAAGGTCTATGATTTATATGGTAAGTTGTCTTTTTCGTCTTACTTTCAAGCCAATATTCATAGGCATAATGGAGTAATAACATAACCTACTTGAAAAAAGATCTCCCTGATTTAAATTCCATTTGAGCCATTTACTAGCAATATGGTTTTAGGCAAGTTATGTGATTACATTGGGCCTTCAAGGCTAATCTATAAAACTATTATAGAACATCAATAATAATCTTTTAAACATGTTTAAATATATAAAAAACACAGAATTATGCTTGGCACTTAGAAGGCTTTAACTAGACTATCTAATACAGCTAATTACATAATTCAAACATATATTTTGCTTTAATAGCAAAGGACAAGTTACTGCAAATTTCTAAAATAGGGAGAATTTTAGTTAGCCTAATTATCAAAACACTGAAAGTTAAATGCTTGATGCATACTGATATAGTAAAATTTTATTCAACTACTAAAACAATGTTTTAGAAGAAAATTTTTATCAGGGGACTCTCTTCTTTTTCCATTGATCTATATGTCTGTCTTTATGATAGTACCACAGTATTTCAATAACAGTAGCTACTCAGTAATGTCCGACTCTTTGGTGACTCCATGGACTGTAGCCCACCAGGATCCTCTGTCCATGAGATTACCAAGGCAAGAATACCAGAGTGAGTTGCTATTTCCTTCTCCAGGGTATCTTCCCAACCCAGGGAATGAATCCATGTCTCCATGTCTTCTGCACTGAAGGTGGATTCTTTACCACTGAACCACTAGGGATTGGATTTTCTTTTTTTTTTCTCCATAACAAAATTTTAAGTGTAAGGTACAGTATTGTTGGGTGTAAGTACACAGCATATAGCAGATCCTCAAACTTCTCTTGCTTAATTGAAACTCTGTGCCTATTGATTAGTAAATTCCCATTTCTCACTCTCTCTAGCCTCCAAAACCATCATTTTGGTCTATGATTCTGTTACTATTTCAAATATCTCATAAAAGTGGAATAATGCAGTATTTGTCTTTTTGTAACTGGCTTAGCATAACATCTTTAAAGTTCATCCTTATTGACACATATTGTAGAATTTCCTCCTTTTGTAAGGATGAATAATATCACATTGTATGTACATATCACATTTTCTTTATTCATTCACCTGTTGTTGGACAGTGAGGTTGTTTCCATATCTTGGCTATTGTCAATAACACTGAATGTGGAAGTACTAATAACTCCTTGAGATTCTGATTTCAATTCTTTTTGATATATGCCCAGAAGCCAGATTGCTGGATTATATGCTAGTTTTATTTTCAAATTTTTGAGTAAATTCCATACTGTTTTCCATAGCAGCTGCACCATTGTGCATTCCCACCAACAGTGGAAAGGTTCACACAAGGGGGAAAAGATAGATAGGAACTGAAACCACAGAGGAAAGTCCCATCCCGCAGGAGACTGAAACATGGAAGAGACCCAGGCATTATGCTGATGCTCTGCAAGGCATAGAGGGAAGGGAAAAACATATTCTGGCTTCTCCCATTCTCCCACCTTTGATCTTATGGCAATGCTTTCTCATAGCGAAATCTAGTTGGCAGGGAAATCTGGCCTTCAAAGTTCAGTTCCCTGACATAAAGAGCATGCCAAAGACATTTCAGGGAATAAATGGTATAGCTAACAGGTAAATAACCAGCATATATGCCAAACTCATAAAGAAATATGTTAATTCAATTCTTTGCTTCTCTCTTGTACTCCTTTTAGCATCGGCTTGTCCTTCCCTGACAGCTCTTAACATTTGCATTGTCATAGATAAAACTCCGTAATGCTAAAAGCATTTTTTTACAGTATATCATTTAATTTCCTTATTTGAGGAAAGGAAACTGATAGAGAATAATAAATATTTTTTGTAATAACACAATGAGTGATTTGGAAAGAAAATTTTGAGTATAAAAGTGCTTTGAAAAGATAACAGTGCTTTAAAATATGAACCATTTTATTATCATTAATATTATATAGCCACTCTGTATACATATATGGATGCTTTAAAACTTTTAAAAAAATATTGTTTTTTCACAAAGACGGAGCATCCCTCTACCAATTTCCACTGCAATAAGAACAATTTATATCACATTGTATTCAGTGCACTACTTCACTCATTGAATGTCAATGTCAATATTTTAATGGAAATATATTGTTAATGCTAGTTTTAACCTTTAAAAGGTTTGATACTTGATCTATATAATTGTATTTAATTTTACAATTGCGAGATCATACTCCACACACCTTTTAGTCTTTATAAATTGTGTCCATCCTGACATATACACATGTACATCATTCTTTTTAATGATTATATGATATATTCAGTTATATGATGTATCCTAATTGAATTCATCCCCTATAGTAGATAGTAGATGGCTATTTAGGTGGCTTCTAATACACTACTGCAGTGCTACTGTAAAAATATTCTAATCTGAGAAATTATTAAAAGTGGATTTTTTAGTTTGGAAATTATGTCAGTTACACATATCTGTACATCTGCTTGCAAAACAGGAGACCCAGGTTTGATCCCTGGGTTGGGAAGATGGCTCAGAGAAGGGAATGGCTACCCACTCCAGTATCCTTGTCTAGAGAATTCCATGGACAGAGGAGCCTAGTGGGCTACAGTCCATGCAGTTTCAAAGAGTTGGACATGACTGAGCAACTAACGTATACACACATTACTAAATAATTCTTCAGAAAGCATATATGTGTTTACACTTATACCTGTTTCTCTATACAATCATTAGTATTGAATACTATCACTATTCAATCTTTGCTAATCAGAAAATTTAAATATACTTTCTCATAATGACTTTTAGGAAGCACATCTTTTATATATGAATGACATATGTATATACAATGTGTGCAATATTTTCCTCCTTTTCAATTGAAAAGGAGGGAAAAAAAAAAAAAACAAATGAAAAATTCCCTCCTCCAAAGAGACCTTTAAAGAGCTTATGATTATTTTTTGCCAGAGACAAAGGGTTAAATTAAATAGCCAGAATTTGTCCCTGGCAAGAGAACAGAATCAGTCAGCATGAATTTTTATAGGCACTTAAGTAACCTTACTCTTAAATTCTCCCCTTCACTCTTTGCTAGAAGAGAACAACTGCTATTCTCTAGAGGAACTCTGGAGCAATAATTGGAAAGTCAGCAGCAAACTGAAGTTATACCAACTGCCTGATCAGACTTTATCTAAATACCACACTTGAAGCGGAAGCAGTGATCATAAAGGTAAATACTATTTACTAATATTCCTCTCAACCCAAACATCAGCAACACAGCAACAGTGCACAAGTTTGTGGAAGACTTCTGCACAAATGACCAAGGCGTTACTAAAAAAAAAAAAAAAAATAGAAGAAATTTAGAAAAGGCTTCCTTCCAATTGAATTTTCCACTTAAATCTAAGCTCAACCAATTATCGGGAATACAACAATTGAGCTTAAGAACTCGTAAATAGTAATGCTGGGTATACATCAGACCTCTCTGGATTCTTTTGCTGGATGTTATGGAAAATACAAAGAGATGCAATTCAAAAAGAAAAGAAATACCACATTGCTGAAGCCACTCGACAGCACCTGTATTATTTTGACTTTGGTCCTCATTATAGTAACAACCTTTCATCATTAAAATATAAACTCAAATGTCTTGAAAAGTAGATCTACTTAATAATGAATATTTAGCCAAAATTTACATTAAAAAACATCCATTTGAGTCTTTTCAGACTTCCAAAAGGATCCAGTTTAATCAGCTATGTGAGCGTGCATGCACGTGCATGCTCATACTCAGTCATGTCTGACTCTTTGTGACCCAATGGACTGTGGCTTGCCAGGCACCTCTGTCCATGGAGTTTTCCAGGCAAGAATAGTGGAGTGGATTGCCGTTTCCTTCTCCAGGTGGGTCTCCCTGACCCAGGGATTGAACCCATGTCTTCTGAGTCTCCTGCACTGGCAGGCAGATTCTTTACCTCTGGGTCACCTGGGAAACGAATCAACTACAAACATAGCTTAAGTTAAAAAAAAGTATAAAAAACACTATACTCCAGATGATATAAATATATAACTTATTATTCAGATAGAATTAATTTCAAAAGAAATTATTATTGTAGGCTGAACCATATGAAATTATAGTTTTTATAGGTCAAAAAATTATCAGCAATTTCATGTGGCTTGATCTAGCCATAACTACTAGCTCCATATAAAAAATCGTGTTTATGTCCTAATTGAAAATTCACTTTGTACTTGGCCAGTACAAGAAATTCTATGAGATTAAAAAAATGAGTGCATTTATAAAACCTAGTCTGATCATTAATCAAGATACTGAAGAAATTAGTGATGGTGGTATGAGAAGGCACATAAAACCACTAAATAACAATGATATTCAAGATTTACTAAATTGAAGTCACTGGAGAATGGCATTGATCCTAGAGAAAATATTTGAAGAGATAATAGCTGAAAGCTTCCTTAACACGGGAAAGGAAATAGTCAACCAAGTCCAGTAAGTACAGAGAGTCCCAGGAAGGATAAACCTGAGGAGGAATGCCCCAAGACACACAGAAATCAAACTAACAAAAATTAAAGGCAGGGATAAAATATTAAAAGCAACAATGGAAAAATGACAAGTAACTTTCAAGGGAACTCCCATCAGGCTATCAGCTGATTTCTCAACAGATACTCTATAAGCCAGAAGGGAATGGCATGATATATGTAAAGTGATGAAAGGGAAGAACCTACAACCAAGAATAAATACTCTACCCAGAAAGACTCTCATTCAGAAATTATGGAGAAATCAAAAGCTTTTCAGACAAGCAAAAGTTAAGAGAATTCAGCACTACCAAACCAGCTTTACAGCAAGTGCTAAAGGAACTTCTCAAGGCAGGAAACATAAGAGAAGGAAAAGACCTACAGAAAATAAACCTAAAACAATTAAGAAAACAGTGATAGGATCATATGAACCAACTAGAAGACACAGACTAGCTAGGTGGATGAAAACATGTGCAATGCAGGCACTTCAATTTCCACATAACTCTGCTTGACCCCCCAAATTGTATGTAGCTTATACTGTTAGGGTGATCATGTTCCCATTATGTCTTGCAATTGTAATTATTTTTTATTTTTTGTCTGCCTACTGATTGTGAAAACTGAAAAACATCTTTCACTATTGTGATTATGTAACTATTACTCACTTAATACCACTGTATCATACTTGGTCAACAGAAAAATAAGAGAACTCTATATCACCAAAACTACAATAGAAAAACCTTAATCACTTTTTAAAATCCAGATGCATATCAGAATAATGCTGAAATGTTTTGAAAAATACAAATGCCCAGGTATTTTTTTTTTTCCCTCCAGAGTTCCAAATATGTTTCTAATGAGTAGCTATCTTTAAAAACAACTGGACTAAACAATGATCTTTTACTTTTATCTAGCTTGTTTCACTTTTTCTATTTCATATTCAGTGACCCCATTTAATTAGGTTTATGTTTACCACTTTCTCCACCTATTTTAATATTCTTTCTTGTCTTTATCAAGAGTAGTAGAAAAGCTTTAGTATACTTATATATAAATATGTATAATATATATATATTTTAGAAAACCTATGAATTTTTGCCTAATTAAAAAATTTGACATTTTTATTTCACTTGTTTGACTTAGTGTGAATATAATGCTAGATTTTTCATTAAAAAATATATATGCAACAACAACAAAGGTTTCTGTATAGCACATAGAAATATATTCAATTTCTTATAATAACAAATAATAAAAAATAATTTCAAAAATAACATGTGTATATACAGCTGAATCACCTTGATGTGCATCTGAAACACTGTAAGTCAACTATAATTCAATAAAATATATATATTAAGAAAAAATATATAGTGTCTCATTTTCAAAGGAATTATCCCAACACATGAACTTAATTATAATAGTAAGGTTTCATAAAATAATCTATAATCTATAGATTATATAGATTAGAAATTAGATAGATTGATATTATAGAAATCTATAATATCAAAAAGGGTATTATATATCATTTTCTAATAAGAAGACATGCTAAATGTCCCCTCAGAGTTAGTGGCAATTTTCCATCCTGTGTTTTCTTAATTTTACCCTTATCTCTGTCAAAACTGGGTCATAGTAAAAGCTCAAAATGTTATTCTACTGCTTATTTCAAGGCTTTAAATAAGTTAAAATACATTTTGTCCCCTTTACTATTCCTTCAAATCCAACTGTAATCAAAAGTTACTAGGCAGAGACATAAAACAAAGTAAAAAACACATCATGAAGACAAGATGCATTGACAAGGGTTCCTTTGAAAGGAAAACACATACTGGGGATGCTAAAAAAAAAGTTCAGTTCAGTCGCTCAGTTGTGTCCGACTCTTAGTGACCCCATGAATCGCAGCACAACAGGCCTCCCTGTCCATCACCAACTCCCAGAGTTCACTCAGACTCACATCCATCAAGTCGGTGATGCCATCTAGCCATCTCATCCTCTGTCGTCCCCTTCTCCTCCTGCCCTCAATCCCTCCCAGCATCAGAGTCTTTTCCAATGAGTCAACGCTTCGCATGAGGTGGCCAAAGTACTGGAGTTTCAGCTTTAGCATCAGTCCTTCCAAAGAACACCCAGGACTGATCTCCTTTAGAATGGACTGGTTGGATCTCCTTGCAGTCCAAGGGACTCTCAAGAGTCTTCTCCAACACACACAGTTCAAAGGCATCAATTCTTCGGCACTCAGCTTTCTTCACAGTTCAACTCTCTCATCCATACATGACCACAGGAAAAACCATAGCCTTGACTAGATGTACCTTTGCTGGCAAAGTAAAGTCTCTGCTTTTCAACATGCTATCTAGGTTGGTCATATCTTTTCTTCCAAGGAGTAAGCATCTTTTAATTTCATAGCTGCAATCACCATCTGCAGTGACTTTGGAGCCCCCCAAAACAAAGTCTCACACTGTTTCCACTGTTTCCCCATCTATTTCCCATGAAGTGATGGGACCAGATGCCATGATCTTAGTTTTCTGAATGTTGAGCTTTAAGCCAACTTTTTCACTCTCCTCTTTCACTTTCATCAAGAGGTAAATACCTGAATTCACCAAATAATGTTCAAGTTGCTGACACAGAGAAGAAAGACATACCTTTAGAATTTCTTGGGAAAATTAATACTGAAGAGAGAGGAAGCAGGGAAAATTAGGGTGAAACAATAGTGCAAATAAACAATTATGTCTATAAATATTTGAAAACATGTTATAAACATTTACAGACACACTAACTGGTAAGAAATTCACTTTAGAAGTTATCATTTGGAAATAACCATTAAGCAGATTTTCAGGCTTACTGTATACTCAACATTATTTTAGGAGGTCCTCATCATCAAACAACTCAATACTTAGGTTGGTAAACAACACTAACATTTATATAAAACAGGCATGAAAATCATTAAGGACCTTACCAAAAGTGCTATAAAGTATAGTATAACTAACAAGGAAACCTGTCACTGCAAGTAGACTTGCTAAGATGGCACATTGCTTTAATTTTGAGTAATGACTTTTTATACAGCAATCAATCAGTAGCCATGAAAAATGTATAATATTATTATGTACCAATTAGATCTTCCAGAAGGTCTGAGTAAGAGAGTCAAGCAATCAGAGGGGGAAAAAGGTAGAATCTCTGCTTTTGGCTGTACTACTTATTACTTCAAGAATACAAGGAAGAACTATACAAAAAAAGATCTTAATGACCCAGATAAGCACAAGGGTGTGATCACTCACCACTTGAGAAAACTATTTCTTTCTTGAAAGCATATGCTCATTTGAGGAGTTACTCATAAGCTTTCATAGCTGCTCTGTTTATAGTAGCTAAAAACTGAAAAAAACCCAATCATTCACCAATATGTGACTAGATATATGAGTTTCATATGCATAGACTTAAATACTCTTGTATGGAAAGAAATGTACTATATTGGTATATACAGTGACTTAGGTAGATCTCAAAATAATTAGGCTGAGTGTAATAATTCAGGAAAAAATGAGTATGTGTAGCATAAATCCATTTATATAAAATTATAAAAATGAAAATGAATTATGTAAGACATCAAATCAGTGGTTGGCCAGGGGAGAAGTTTTCAATAAAGGGAAATAATAGGGGAAAGTGATGTGAAAGAAGTCCAGAAAAATTTTTGGAGGTGATGGATGTTTCAGTTATATTGATTGTGGTGGTGTGGTTACATGAATGAAAACACATGCCAAAACCAAATAAATTATACATTTGCATATATGCAGTTACTTGAATGTCAGTTATATCTCAAGTGTACCACTTTATTTTCTCAACGGCAATAAAGTAATTCCAGTTCCTCCACATCCTGGCTAATACTTGGCCATCATAGCATAAAGGTCTATAAGAAACATTAGGAAGTGTACTTTTATAAAGTTCTTACATTGTGTGTGAAATGGTATATTATCACTGGTTGACTGACTGTAATAAAGATATATACTATATTCAATACCCATTTATGATTAAAAAAACTCTCCAGAAAGTGGGCATAGAGGGAACATACCTCAATATAATAAAGGCTATACAGGACAAACCCAAAGCAATATCATTCTCAATGGTGAAACACTGAAAGCATTTCCTCTAAGATCAGGAATAAGATAAGGATGTTCACTCTTTCCACTTTTATTGAATGTAGCTTTGGAAGCCCTAGCCATAGCAATCATAGAAGAAAAATAAATTAAAGAAATCCAAATTGGAAAGGAAATAGTGAAACTGCTGCTGTATGTGGTTTGCAGTTTTATACATGATATGATACTACACATAGAAAATCCTAAAGACACTACCAGAAAACTACTAGAGCTTATCAACAAATTTGGCAAAGTTTCAGGACATAAAATTAATACACAGAAATACCTTACATTTCTATACACTAACAACAAAATATCAGAAACAGGAATTAAGGAACCAATTCCATTTGCCACTGCATCAAAAAGTATAAGATATTAGGGATAAACCTACATAAGGAGGGAAAAGACCTGTACTTAATGAAACTCCAAAATACTGATGAAAGAAATCAAAGATGGCACAAACAGATGGAGAAATATACCATGTTCTTGGATTGAAAGAATCAGTATTGTTAAAATGACTGCACTACCCAAAGTAATCTACAGATTGAATGCAATCCCTGTCAAATTACCAACAGCATTTTTCACAGCATAAGAAAAAAATGTTTTAGTTTGTATGGAAACATAAAAGATCCTGAATAGCAAAAGCAATCTTGAGAAAGAAAAACAGAGCTGGAAGAATCATGTGTTCTGACTTCAGACTACACTACAAAGCAACAGTAATCAACACAGTATGATTGTGGTACAAAAACATACAGATGGATCAATGGATCAGGATACAAAAAGTCCAGAGATAAACCCACATATCTATGGTCACCTAATCTCTGACAAAGAAGGCAAGACTATACAATGAAGAACAGACAATCTCTTTAATAAGTGGTGCTGGGAAAACGAGACAGTTACATGTAAAAGAACAAAATTAGAACTTTCTCCAACATCATACACAAAAATAGACTCAAAATTGGTTAAAAATCTAAATGTAAGGCTATGACTGTAACCCACCAGGCCGCTCTGTCCATAGAATTTTCCAGGCAAGAATAGTGGAGTGGGTTGCCATTTCCTCCTCCAGGAGATCTTCCTGACCCAGGGATCAAACCCACATCTCTTATGTCTCCCGCATTAGCAGGCAGATTCTTAACCAACTGCACCACCTGGGAAACCTTAAGTCTAGATACTATACAACTCTTAAAGGAAAACAAAGGCACACCACTCTCTGATAAAAATGGCAGGAAGACCTTTTTGATTCACCTACAGTAATGAAAATAAAACTAAAAATAAACAGATTGGAACTAATTAGATTTGTTGCTCATATTTATCTTAGTGTCTGCAGCACCTAGGAGAGTGACTCACACATAATGTTCATTGAATGAGTTATCTTTCTAAAGATGGTTGGAGCTGATACTGACACACACGGAAATGCCTGGAAAGCTGGACTTAATGGTGTAGGGTTCTATGTCAGTAGAGAGCTGCATGCTTCCAGTGTGGCTGCAGTTAGCCCAGCCATGTGGATCTCGTCTATCTGCCTTCAAGATTGTTGGTCCACATGTGGGACACATCCAAGGGACAAGCAGACGAATGAAATACAGGTTGACTGGCTGTATTGCTTGAGTCTTGAAAATGGTACATAAATCCAGATGATTCCATCTGCCTTTACTAGATATATTCTATTTAGAGGGAATTGCTTCAATCCACAGGCTCAAATTAGTCACCAGGAGACCAACATGACTTTTACAGTTTGTTTCACAAACATAAGTAGGCTAATTACCTAAAAGTACAAAGAATCTCCCTGACAGCAAACTCTGAGTACTAGAAGTGGGAGACACAGGATGTTAGGACCAAGGCTAGAAGGAACCACATGAAAGCTAATTAACGAAAACTTACTGACACAGCCTTGTCTAACTCAACGAAACTATGAGCCATGCTGTGTATGGCCACCCAAGATGGACAGGTCATGGTGGAAAGTTCAGACAAAACATTATCCACTGGAGAAGGGAATGGTGAACCATTTCAGTATTCTTGCCTTGAGAAACCCATGAACAGTATGAAAAGGCAAAAAGACAGGACATAGAAAGATGAACTCCCCAGGTCAGGAGGTGCCCAATATGCTACTAGAGAAGAGTGGAAAAATAACTCCAGAAAGAATGAAGGGCTGGAGCAAAAATGAAAACAAAGTCCAGTTGTGGATATGACTGGTGATGGAAGTAAAGTCTGATGCTATAAAGAACAATATTGCATAGGAACCTGGAATGTTAGATCCATGAATCAAGGTAAAGTAAAAGTGGTCAAACAGGAGATGGCAAGAGTGAACATCGACATTTTAGGAATCAGTGAACTAAAATGGACTGGAATGGGCAAATTTAATTCAGATTACCATTACATCTACTATCGTGGGCAACAATCCTTTAGAAGAAATGGAGTAGCCATCACAGTCAACAAGAGTCTGATATGCAGTACTTGGGTGCAATCTCAAAAATGACAGAATGATCTCTGTTCATGTCCAAGACAAACCATTCAATATCACAGTAATGCAACTCTATGCCATAGCTAGTAATGCTGAAAAAGCTGAAGTTGAACAATTCTATGAAGACCTACAAGAACTAACTTCTAGAACTAACAGCAAAAAAAGACGTTGTTTTTATCAGAGGGCACTGGAATGCAAAAGTAGGAAGTCAAGAGATACCTGGAGTAACAGGCAATATGGCCTTGGAGCACCATAGCAGGGAAAAAGCTAGCAGGGAAAGGTTAGCAGGGAAAAGGCTAACAGAGTTTTGCCAAGAGAACATACTGTTCATAGCAAACACCCTCTTCCAACAACACAAGAGAAGACTCTACACATGGACATCACCAGATGGTCAAAACCAAAATCAGATTAATTATATTCTTTGCAACCAAAGATGAAAAACCTCTATACAGTCAGCAAAAACAAGTCTGGGAGCTGACTGTGCTAAGGTTATGAACTCCTTATTGCCAAATTCAGACTTAAATTGAAGAAAATTGGGAAAACCACTAGACCATTCAGGTATGACCTAAATCAAACCCTTATGATTATACAGTGGAAGTGAGAAATAGATTCAAGGAACTAGATCTGATAGACAGAGTGCCTGATGAACTACGGATGCAGGTTCATGACACTGTACAGGAGGTAGTGATCAAGACCATCCCCAAGAAAAAGAAATTCAAGAAGGCAAAATGGTTGTCTTAGGAGGCCTTACAAAGAGCTGAGAAAAGAAAAGAAGCTAAAGACAACAGAGAAAAGGAAAGACATACTCATTTGAACGCAGAGTTCCAAAAAAATGGCAAGGAGAGATAAGAAAGCCTTCCTCAGTGACCAATGCAAAGAAATAGAGGAAAACAATTGAATGGGAAAGACTAGAGATCTCAAGAAAATTAGAGATAAAAATGGAGCTTTTCATGCAAAAATGGGCACAATAAAGAACAGAAATGGGAAGGACATAAAAGAAGCAGAAGCTATTAAGAAGAGGTGGCAAGAATACACAGAACTGTACAAAACAGATCTTCACAACCCAGACAATGATGATGGTGTGATCACTCACCTAGAGACAGACATCCTGGAACGTGAAGTCAAGTGGGACTTGGGAAGGATCACTACGAACAAAGCTAGTGGAGGTAATGGAACTCCAGTTGAGCTATTTCAAGTCCTAAAAGATGATGTTGTGAAAGTGCTGCATTCAATAAGCCAGCAAATTTGGAAAACTCAGCAGTGGCCACAGGACTAGAAAAAGTCAGTTTTCATTCCAACCCCAAAGAAAGGCAATGCCAAAGAATGCTCAAACTACTGCACAATTGCACTCATCTCACATGCTAGCAAAGTAATGCCCAAAATTCTCCATGCCAGGTTTCAACAGTACGTGAACCGTGAACTCCCAGATGTTCAAGCTCGGTTTAGAAAAGGCTGAGGAACCAGATATCAAATTGCTAACATCCACTGGATCATCAAAAAAGCAAGAAAGTTCCAGAAAAATATCTACTTCTACTTTATTGACTATGCCAAAGCCTTTGACTGTGTGGATCAAAACTAACTGTGGAAAATTCCTAAAGAGATGGGAATACCAGACCTGCCTCCTGAGAAATCTGTATGCAGGTCAGGAAGCAACAGTTAGAACTAGACATGGAACAACAGACTGGTTCCAAATCAGGAAAGGAGAACGTCAATGCTGTATATTGTCACCCTGCTTATTAATCTTATATGCAGAGTACATCATGAGAAATGCCAGGCTGGATGAAGCACAAGCTGGAATCAAGATTGCCAGAAGAAATATCAATGACCTCAGATACAAAGATGACACCACACTTATGGCAGAAAGCAAAGAAGAACTAAGGAGCTTCTTAATGAAAGTGAAGCAAGAGAGTGCAAAAGCTGGCTTAAAACTCAACATTCTAAAAACAAAGATCATGGCATCTGGTCCCATCACTTCATGGCAAATAGATGGGGAACCAATGGAAAGAGTGACAGACTTTATTTCTTGGGCTCCAAAATCACTGTAGATGGGGACTTCAGCCATGAAATTAAAAGATCCTTGCTCCTTTGAAGAAAAGCTATGTATAATCTAGACAGCATGTTAAAAACAAAGACATTACTTTGCCAACAAAGTCCGTCTAGTCAAAGCTATGGTTTTCCATTAGTCATGTAAGGATGTGAAAGTTGGACTATAAAGCTGAGCGCTGAAGAATTGATGACTTGGAGAAGAATTAATGTTGGAGAAGAATTTTGAGAGCCCCTTGGCTGCAAGGAGATGAAATCAGTCAATCCTAAAGGAAATCAGTCCTGAACGTTCTTTGGAAGGACTGATGTTGAAGCTGAAGCTCGGATACTCTGGCCACCTGATGCGATAAACTGACTCATTGGAAAAGACCCTGATATTGGGAAAGATTGAAGGCAGGAGGAGAAGGGGATGTCAAAGTATGCGATGGTTGGATGGCATCACCGATTCCATGGACATGAGTTTGAGCAAGCTTTGGGAGTTGGTGATGGACAGGGAAACCTGGTGTGCTGTAGTCCATGGGGTCACAAAGAGTTGGACACGACTGAACTGATTGACTGAGTAGTGATCAGCAATGATACCAGAGTAGAGAGAAGTGAGAAAAGAAGGGGGAGAGGGCAAAGGGACAGTAGGCAGAACAGTGATAGATTGGGCAAAGCAAGACAGAGAGAATGAAAGGGAAATAAGGGCAGAAATGGAGAGAGAGGAGGAAAAATATAACAAAGGGCAGAGATGGAGAAAAACAGGCAAAGATGGACAAATGTCAGAGGAAAAAATAGAAAGAAACTAAAAGGTCACAATAATTTCTGCTGTTGGAGTTCTGCTGTTGGCTTTTCTTGTATTCCTGCAAGGACACTCTGTGTCCATAATAACATTTGTTTCCTCCTGATCTCTTTTCTATGGGTCAGTTTAAATGTAGACCCTTTCTTCTCACCAAGAGGGATCTCTACAGAATAGCCCCCATTGTCCTGAGCTTGCTGTTTGCAATCCCCTACTCCCTAAATATTTGGGGCATTTTGTCTGAACTCTATTTGATCCTCACTATAAAACTAAATACTGCTACTGCTACTGCTGCTAAATCACTTCAGTCATGTCCGACTCTGTGCAATCCCATAGACGGCAGCCCACCAGGCTCCCCTGTCCCTGGGATTCTCCAGGCAAGAACACTGGAGTGGGTTGCCATTTCCTTTTCCAAGGCATGAAAGTGAAAAGTAAAAGTGAAGTTGCTCAGTCGTGTCCAACTGTTAGCGACCCCATGGACTGCAGCTTACCAGGCTCCTCCATAAATACATGGCCCCCTATATCTTAGCCTATAGAACATCACAGCAGTATCTCCAAACATCTGTCCTGTTCTGAAATTTTACAGTTTGTTGACTATAAATCTTTTTGGTGGCTCTAAGCTTAATTCTAACCTCACTGAATTTCATCCAATCTTCTTTCTATACCTGCTCCTCTCCTTATGATCAAACCTTTAAGTTCTCATACAAGTCATTCATGAAGTAGGTGCTATTCTATTGGCTCTGCTGTGTATAGATGGGTATTGGCTCTGCTGTGTATAGATGGGTATTGGCTCAACCACATTTACCAAATTAAAGGCAATATTGGTTATATGGACTTCCCTGGTGGCTCAGACAGTAAAGCGTCTGCCTACAATGCAGGAGACCCAGGTTCAATCCCTGGGTTGGGAAGATCTCCTGGAGAAGGAAATGGCAACCCACTCCACTATTCTTGCCTGGAAAATTCCATGGACAGAGGAGCCTGATAGGCTACAGTCCATGGAGTTGCAAAAGTCGAACATGACTGAGCAACTTCACTTTCTTTCTTTCTTTTCTATTGGTTATACATCCCCATGGTGCCACAATATAGACAAATGATTAGCAAACAAATCTGTAACCCCGTAAATTGTGACTAAGTGCCTTCTTGATTTGGACAAATGTGGGACTATCTTCTTGACAAATGACTTCCTGATGCTGATACCATTGTTGCAAGCCAGCTCAGAAGACTGCGGAAATGCTCCCTTCCCATGTAGTCCAGAAGAGGCCTGCGCTAGTAATCCAGGCAATACATCAAATCCTTGATTACCTTCAGGCTGTCATTTTAAAATATGAACCTGCCATGCTCTAAAGACATTTTTATTTAATTGTGGTATTTAAATGCTATCTCCTATGGAGATTAGTTTATGCTTAATTCATACTCAGCCCTGGGCTGAGCAGCACACGGCATGGTGGAGAGTCCTGGGCCTGAGACACTCAGTGTGCCACTCCATCTGGGTTGCTGTGAATTGAACATAGGTGGCATATATTTTGAGGGCCAAGGCAATCACACCTCTATAAATAACAGCATTATGAGTTTCTGATACTTCTGGGTTAAAGAGCTTCTGTATAATACTACTTCATAACAATAACTTTACTGAGTCAAGGTGGGGAATACTTTGAGCATTCTGTGCTCAATGCCCACTGTGAACAAACCTAGACACAATACACAAACCTAGTATATTGAAAAGCAGAGACATCACTTTGCCAACAAAGGTCTGTATAGTCAAAGCTATGGCTTTTCCAACTACTCACGTGTGAATGTGAGAGTTGGACCATAAAGAAAGCTGAGCGCCAAAGAATTGATGCTTTTGAACTGTGGTGCTGGAGAAGACTCTGGAGAGTCCACTGGACAGCAAGGCGATCCAACCAGTCCATCCTAAAGAAAATCAACTCTGAGTATTCATTGGAAGCACTGATATTGAAGCTGGAGCGCCAATACTTTGGCCACCTGATGCAAAGAACAGACTCATTGGAAAAGACTCTGATGCTGGGAAAGACTGAAAGGAGAAGGGGACAACAGAGAATGAGATGATTGGATGGCATCACAGATTCAGTGGACATGAGTTTGAAAAACTCTGGGAGATAGTGAAGGACAAGGAAGCCTGGTGTGCTACAGTCCATGGGGTCATAAAGAGTCAGACATGACTGAGTGACTGAACAACAACAACCCACTGTGAACCTGAGATTCAAAGAGGTTGAGGCATTTCCTGGTGGTTAAGAAGCATGCTGAATCCAGAAGGGCTCTGGAACTTAGGTTTATAAACTTTAAGTCCAGAGAGTTTTTTTTTTAATATAATATGAAATTATTCAAGTCAGTACTTCCCATGGACCCAGTACAGTGCTTTGAATATAAGGAAACGGAAGTAGAATTTAGCTGATACCCCACTAAGCAAGTGGAGCTGGTTGTTCAGACAATACATGAGTAGAATGTTTAAACACCACTGCCATGTCTATTCAACATTACCATGAATAAATGAGGGAATGTCTATACTCCTACCATAGGCATTGCATTGACTAGACTCTTTTTTAAATTAACTCTTTACTCTAGTGGTTAATACCAGTCAAAACAAGATAGCCAATACATGCCTGCTACTGCCCCTCCGAGAGGTAGTCAGTGTGACATTTTGTTTTCATTTCCTATGTTAGCAAAAATGAGGCACCATGGATCAACTATAGGGTTCTCTAGAAATCAGAGTATCAACATATAACATATAATCTAAGTCTCCTAACCACAAAATTTCTTATTCAAAGGGGCAGACAATACTGCCATTTTCTCTCTAGAATACACTGGAGAGACTGACTCCTTTCCCTCTTGAGGGAATGGTTTATGATAAGCATAAACATTTCATTAACTGTAGCACAGGAAAATAAAATAAAATGTCATAATTAATTATGTAATGATCAAATACATAAATTACTAGGATCCAAGAGCAAAGATAATGAGCACCTTAGATTTACATAACATTATCATTTTCAAAGTGTTTTTATATATATTAGCTTAACTCTCATGTGATATTTTAAAAATTCCACATTTACAACCCCTGCTAACCCACATTTCTGCAAGGGCTTAATTGGTCATGGCTCTTTTCCCTGTAAACACTCTCCAGAGTGCCCCGTTCTAGAATCACACATTCATAGCTTTTGAAGATTAAAATTTTTCAACTTCTCTTTTTAACCCACGGTAAGAGAGGTAGAATTAAAATTGAAATCACTTAGCATTAATCTCTTGAGGGCATCAAAGTGCCATTAGTGGGAGAACAATTAAGCTTTCAAGCAAAAAAAATTGAAAAATTACTTCATTTGCATTTTTGTCTTACCAGCTTGTGACTGCCTTGTTGGTTCAGGTCAACTGCATTTTTTCCGAAGGAAGAATTTAAATGTGGGTAAAAACAGACCTCTGTATTTCTACTTGTATCTTATTTTTGATTTCACAATAGGGGACTCCTTCGTAGACTTGACTGTACTATAACCTGTCTAAGCTTTGATTTTTTCATCAATAAAATGAAGGAGTTGGATAAAACCATCTCTCAATATTTCACTCAATTTCAATTCTCAAAGTCTTATTTCAGCAGTACTTCCTTCCTACAGCACCTTGTTCATCAGACTAATCTTGGCCTCATTATTCAGAATGGAACTTTTTCAATATTAAAGTATTACTGCTATGTTTCCTCCTGGGCACAAAGGATATGATGTCACTAATGTTAATCACTGTAATAATACAACTGCCATTTTGAATATGCTTAACAGGTAACAAAAGCTCTATATACATTATCTCAAGAAATATATCAATCCTATGAAGTGTGTATTATCCCAGTTTTTCATATTAGAAAAGCGAAAGTTCAGAATTTAAACAAATGGCCCCAAATGCAAGCTAAAGTCACACCATTAATAAGCCATCCTATTTTCAGAACCTCAGGACATGTTTTTACACTCCAGTTCACAGGGCAGAACTGTCAGGTTAGTGGGAGGCATGGATGAGTTCATCTATGACATATATGCATTTTTCAAAATCTGCACATAAATTCTCCATGAACTCATTTCCTCCTGCCAAAGAAAGCCCCTTATAAAGAAAGATAAGTTTGTAATTTTCATACCATTTTCATGGTCAAATGAAAACATGCACAGGTAGATTCAAAATAGTATTTCTAGAACCAATGATACAGAACATCAATAATAAAAATGGAATCTTTGCGTTCAGGTAGCTGGCAACAAAATTAATTACTGTTGAAAATTTAGACATTCATATTTTACATTCTAGAAGGAAAGAAACAAAATATTTGTGAGCATAGTTTTACTTACAGCTCATAAATATTGATGGAGAGGTGAAAATAAGCAATATATATATATATATATGTATAGCAGGGTACATTAAATTTAAATTTCCTCTTCCTTGAAAGGACAGCTGTTTAAAAAATACTTATATTGTTGTTGCCAGTATGTGGTGTCTCTTATTGGAAGGAAAACCAAGCATACAGTAAATTACACGAAAAACTGCCAATCAGCATATCAAAACCTCATATTTTAACTACCTATTTCAATATACTCAGCCCATGAACCATGATGTTTTCTGACCTGTCCAGTGGGGACAAACACTATTCCTGACATAATGAGAACTGGACGCTGTCATATCTAGTTCTTTTGGGTGGAACTTGTCTTGATTTGGGGCAGTTTTCTCATTGCATGTATGTACCATTACTCAGATGATTTGTCAAAGGGGGCCCTTTGCAGGATTAGAAAACTAGACTATTTCAGCATTTCTGTAGTAATGTCTGTCTAATGCTGCTGACATAATACTACAGCATTAAGGATGCTTTATTTAAAAGGTTGGGGACTGCTGCTTTGTTTCATAGACTGCAACTGGCAACCTATGGATCACATATATCCAGAGGTACCCTGTTTCACATGTCCTGTGTTGGCTCTCATACTATCTTATTTTGTTGTGCTAACCAATTAAATTCAAAATTCCAGACTTTCTATTCTAGTCAAGAAGTAGTAAGAGGGACTAGAGATACACCCTCACATGAAAAGTGAAAAAGTGAGCAAAATATTTGAAATATTGTTTTTCATACTGAATGATTTGTCAACAGTGATTTCAAGAAGACCAAAAAAAGAAAAAAATTATCAAGGTGAACCTCACCATTACTTCAGCTAACTTCCCTGAGGGAATTTCCAGGCCACTGTGCAAAGAGAGGAAAGCCAGGTAGAGTCCACTGAACTCTCTGAGTTAGAAAGACAGAGCTGAAAATCTGAGGAAACCAAAGCAGTTAGAAGTCACAAGGCATACTATCAAAAAGAAGAGAACTGAACTGAAAACAAAAACAAAAACAAAAACACCAACTTCCAAACTGCTACAGGCTCATCTTGAGCAACCAGTTGAGTAACAAGTGCATGCATGTGATAAAACTAACCAAGGCCAGGTTAGAAGCCATCCTCAAAATAATTAGATGTCACAATGCCCAGCACTCACCAAGGCCAGAAGTAGTGCTTATGTCTACTGCACACATAAGAAAAGTTTATCATTCATGAGTCAGTTGGCAGAGGATATGGAAAAGTCTTGCTTCAGCACTGAGGAGTAATTAGCCTGAAGTTGAGTGCCGTTTCATTTCCACTTAATAAATTTTAAAAGCAAGAACTAAAGGGTTTCCATGTAATTTAACTACACCTCAGAACAGAGCTCAGGAATATTTAGAGGATGTTATCTATTTCTGCTTTATTGACTATGCCAAAGCCTTTGATGTGTGGATCACAATAAACTGTGGAAAATTCTGAAAGAGATGGGAATACCAGACCACCTGACCTGCCTCTTGAGAAATCTGTATGCAGGTCAGGAAGCAAAAGTTACAACTGACCATGGAACAACAGACTGGTTCCAGATAGGAAAAGGAGTATGTCAAGGCTGTATATTGTCACCCTGCTTATTTAACTTATAGGCAGAGTACATCATGAGAAATGCTGGACTGGAAGAAACACAAGCTGGAATCAAGACTGCCGGGAGAAATATCAATAACTTCAGATATGCAGATGATACCACCCTTATGGCAGAAAGTGAAGAGGAACTAAAAAGCCTCTTGAAGAAAGTGAAAGTGGAGAGTGAAAAAGTTGGCTTAAAGCTCAACATTCAGAAAACGAAGATCATGGCATCTGGTCCCATCACTTCATGGGGAATAGATGGGAAAACAGTGGAAACAGTGTCAGACTTTATATTTTGGGGGGCTCCAAAATCACTGCAGATGGTGACTGCAGCCATGAAATTAAAAGACTCTTACTCCTTGGAAGGAAAGTTATGACCAACCTAGATAGCATATTCAAAAGCAGAGACATTACTTTGCCAACAAAGGTCCGTCTAGTCAAGGCTATGGTTTTTCCTGTGGTCATGCATAGATTTGAGAGTTGGACTGTGAAGAAGGCTGAGCGCTGAAGAATTGATGCTTTTGAACTGTGGTGTTGGAGAAGACTCTTGAGAGTCCCTTGGACTGCAAGGAGATCCAACCAGTCCATCCTAAAAGAAATCAGTCCTAGGATTTCTTTGGAAGGAATGATGCTAAAGCTGAAACTCCAGTACTTTGGCCACCTCATGTGAAGAGTTGACTCACTGGAAAAGACTCTGATACTAAGAGGGATTGGGGGCAGGAGGAGAAGGGGACTACAGAGGATGAGATGGCTGGATGGCATCACTGACTCAATGGACGTGAGTCTCAGTGAACTCCGGGAGTTGGTGATGGACAGGGAGGCCTGGCGTGCTGTGATTCATGGGGTCGCAAAGAGTCAGACACGACTGAGCGACTATACTGAACTGAAAAGTATTCAGCAACCAATAAGGTAATATTCACAAAGTCTGTTATCCAATCTAAACCATCAGGCCCATGAAGTGGCATGAAAACATGACACAAAATAAGGGGAAAAAAAATATCAATCTAAACTAACCAAGGATGGACACAGATGATAAGGGAGTTAAGGGCATAAAAACAACTGTCATAGTAATCGCATGAATCAGAAAGTTAAGTACAGGACAGTATCGGAGGAATGGGAAGACAAGCCACAGATAGGGACAAAGTATTTTTAAGACACACATGTGATGAAAGTCTATTTTCCAAAATATTCAAAGAAATAATAAAATTCAATAATAATAACTTGATTTAAAATTGGGCCAAAAACCTTGACACCTCATCAAAGAAAATAAAAAGGATGGCAAAGAAGCAAATGAAAATATATCCCATAAAGTATGTCTTAAATGAAAATCACAGTATTAATAAAACAACAACAAAGTATCACTACACACCCATCACAACGACCAAAATTCAAAATGCAGGCAATGTCAAAAGCTAGAGAGGATATGGAGCAAGAACTATTACTGATTGCTGGTGAGAATGCGAAATGGTATAGTATAGCCACTTTAGAGGACAGTTTGTCAGTTTCTTACTGAACTAAACATACTCTTATCATACAATCAAGCAATCATACCCCTTGGCATTTACCCTAAGGAGCAAAAAACTTATGGCCACATAAAAACCTGCATTATTTATAGCAGCTTTATTCACAATGGTTAAAACTTGGAAGTAACCAAGACATTCTTCAGTAGGTGAATGGATAAATTCAAGATACTATTATTCTAGTACAGAAAGACAAATATTACTCAGTGCTAAAAGAAATGAGCTATCAAACCATGAAAAAAAAAACACAGAATCTTAAATGTATATAAATAAATGGAAAAAATTCTTTCCAGATTGGAAAGAATACATATTGTATAACTCAAAATAATAGGGCCTCCTAGAATAGGCAAAATTTTGGAGACAGTAAAAGATTAGTCATTGTCAAGAATTGGCGGATTGAGGAGTAATGAACAGGTGATGAGCAGAGGATTTTTAAGGCGGTGAAAATAGTGTGTATGATACCATAATGATGAATACTGTTGTTATACATTTATCCAAATATATAGAATATAAATACTATGAGAAATTTTATGTCTCCTATGAATTTTGAGTGATTATCTTGTGCCAGTTGAGAAACCTATATGCAGGTCAGGAAGCAACAATTAGAACTGGACATGGAACAACAGACTGGTTCCAAATAGGAAAAGAAGTATGTCAAGGCTGTATATTGTCACCCTGCTTATTTAACTTCTATGCAGAGTACATCATGAGAAACGCTGGACTGGAAGAAGCACAAGCTGGAATCAAGATTGCTGGGAGAAATATCAATAACCTCAGATATGCAGATGACACCACCCTTATGGCAAAAAGTGAAGAGGAACTAAAAAGCCTCTTGATAAAAGTGAAAGTGGAGAGTGAAACAGTTGGCTTAAAGCTCAACATTCAGAAAATGAAGATCATGGCATCTGGTCCCATCACTTCATGGGAAATAGTTGGGGAAACAGTGTCAGACTTTATTTTTTTGGGTTCCAAAATCACTGCAGATGGTGACTGCAGCCATGAAATTAAAAGACTTTTACTCCTTGGGAGGAAAGTTATGACCAACCTAGACAGCATTTTCAAAAGCAGAGACATTACTTTGCCAACAAAGGTCTGTCTAGTCAAGGCTATGGTTTTTCCAGTGGTTATGTATGGATGTGAGAGTTGGACTGTGAAGAAAGCTGAGCCCCGAAGAATTGATGCTTTTGAACTGTGGTGTTGGAGAAGACTCTTGAGAGTCCCTTGGACTCTCAAGAGGATCCATCCAATCCATTCTGAAGGAGATCAGCCCTGGGTGTTCTTTGGAAGGAATGATGCTAAAGCTGAAACTCCAGTACTTTGGCCACCTCATTCGAAGAGTTGACTCATTGGAAAAGACTCTGATGCTGGGAGGGACTGGGGTAGGAGGAGAAGGGGACTACAGAGGATGAGATGGCTGGATGGCATCACCGACTCAATGGACGTGAGTTTGAGTGAACTCTGGGAGTTGGTGATGGACCGGGAAGCCTGGCGTGCTGCGATTCATGGGGTCACAAAGAGTTGGACATGACTGAGTGACTGAACTGACTGAACTGACTGACTGAATGTAGGTTTATCAATTGTAACAATACACCCACACTCTCTTTGGAGATGGTAATAATAGAGGTAGGGTATGCATGTGTAGGAATAGAAGGTATATTGGGAAATCCCTACATGGGCTCTTCAATTTTCCTATGAACTTTACCTCCTCCAAGTACATCTTAATTTTTAAAACAGTTAAGTAGAGTTGCCGAAGATGCAAAGACTCAATCTGAACTTCTTTATATGGCAACTAAAACATCTAAGATGAAAAATACAGTGGCTTGGATTAAGAGTAGATTTGACATTACAGATGGAAAAGGCAACGGCACCCCATTCCAGTATTCTTGCCTGGAAAATCCCATGGATGGAGGAGCCTGGTAGGCTGCAGTCCATGGGGTCGCTAAGAGTCGGACACGACTGAGCGACTTCCCTTTCACTTTTCACTTTCATGCATTGAAGAAGGAAAAGGCAACACACTCCAGTGTTCTTGCCTGGAGAATCCCAGGGACAGGTGAGCCTGGTGGGCTGCCGTCTATGGGGGTCACACAAAGTTGGACACAACTGAAGTGACTTAGCAGCAGCAGACATTACAGAAGAAGAAGTCACAGCACCAGAAATAATTCAAAGTGAAACACAGAGAAAGGAAAGGGTGTGGGGGGGAGGGGTGGGCAGAGCATCCATGGTTTGTGGGACAACTTCAAGAGGCTTTATATATGTGTAAGTGAAACCTCCAGAAGACAGAAGCAGAAAGGATATTTGAAGAAATTATGGCCAAACTTTTTCCAAATTTAAAGAAAACTTCAGACTCATAGGCTCAAGTAGCTCAATAAACCCTAAGCACCAGAAACACAAAGAAAATTTAAACCATGGCATACCATAATCAAATTGTATGGGTGAGTAAAGAAAACAAAACTTTAAAAGCAATCATGGGGGTAGGGGATAACATGTACAGAGGAACAAAGAAGACAACAGATTTTTCATGAAAAATAAGAAAGCAACGAAAACACAAAGACAATGGAACAATATTGTCCAAGTATATTTTTCAAAATGACATTTAGAATCAATCATCTCAGTATGCAGTAAAAGCTTAGACAAAATGCAGTATTGATTTCTGATCAAAACCCTTAGCCTACTGGAAATAGAAGATTGCTGTCTTAAGTGGAAAAGTGGCATCTACAAGTCCACAGGTAATATCAGAGTTAATCAAGAAAGGAACTGCTTCCCTCTAATATCAGGAACAAAGCCAGGATGTCTGCTTTTATCATTTTTACTAGGCATTATACTGGAACTCTTAGCCAAGGGAATAAAGCAATCAAAACCATCCCAGGCTTTCCTTTGTACGAAAAAATGACGATTAAAACATACACATGGAAATAATTAAAAGGTTCTAAAATATATAAAATAACTTTGAAAAAAGAAAAAGTTGGACAACTAGGACTACCTGATATTACGACTTTATTTATTACAAAGTAAAGCTGTGTGATATACTGTATAACATAGGAAACTCTACTTAATGCTCTACAATGACCTATATGGGAAAAGAAGTGTTGGTATATGTATATGTATAACTGATTCACTTTGCTGGTTTTGAACTTTCAAATGTTCAGTTTCTCCTACAAAATGAAGCTCTAGCTGCATTGCACCTACAAGACTGCATGGCAATGGAGACGTTTCTTGCCCATGAGTCACTTGCTCTCAAGTTTGCAACAGTGCCTTTCCCTCTCCTTTAGGGTCCTTACCCTGCTTTATTCACTTACTTGACTGCCTTAGGAATAAGAATTTTTGATTATCCATCAGTTTCTTATCTTCTGTTAACAAATGAAGAGATAGTAAAATTGTTTCTCCCAGTAGTTTGAAGGGAGAAATCACAGAAAGCTCTTAACACTCTCTCTGGTACCCTCTGTTATTGGGTCCCAACTCATTCTCCACATCCTTTTCTTAACACTTCCTAAGCCAATATACACATGAAAAACTCTTATTTCATACAAACTATTTCCCACGTTCCCAAACAATCTGTATGTGTTGTGTTTGTTTACTTAGCATGTAAAGGAGATCCATGTTTAAACCATTAACAAAGAAAGAAAGAAAGAGAAAAGCATTGTTTACTTTTAAACTCATAGATTGGGATTTTCATTTCCAACAAATGGTAACTGGAAGTCATCTTATCTCTCTCTAAGAAGGAGTGACAGAAAGAAAAGAACCCTTGACAGAAAAATGATTCCTTGCTGTTTGGTACAGGATATAAAAGGTTTAAAAATAAATGACCCACAGAAAATGAGAGGTTCTAAAAGTTATCATCAACCATTTTATCAGTACAGCCTGGTATGGGTGTGATAGGCCATGGGATGCTCAAAGTCTTTCTACTGTTTTCAGTCATAAGTCTTCAGATGTCAAGATATTGTTGAATCAAGCCTGTAAATTCCTCACTATCCTGGGTCAACTCAAGTTACAGATCATGTTGTAATCATTTTTTTTCTCCTGCAAACTAACCCCAGCTGTGCCACCTTTTTTGTTTGTAATATTATTTTTATTCACTTGTTCTCAAGATGAGGAACAAATAATAAATAAGACTATTAAATAAGTTCACAATATCAGTTCACAACATCTTTTTATAATTCCTGCATAGATACAATTAAAACATGAGATAATTATTGCTTGTGTATTTTGCATGCTTGTAAATTTACCAAATATTTCAATATTTTAATAGTTTTCCATTATATACTTACAAATAAAACTTTTCATCCCATACTGGATTCAAGTTTCCAAAAATGGTTTTAGTCCTTCTTTTGTTCTTTCCGACCTGAACTGTAACATACGGGTCACTAGACCCTGTTTTGTCTTTTGCCTGCAAGCCTTGTGCAGAAACCACTGAAACAAACCAAATTCAAACTTTTAGTATAAGTATTTTTTCAGAAACAAAAAAACTGACAATGAAGGAAACGTTTTCTATTACTTTGTCCTTTGGGTTTGCAGACACATCCCCATTGCTTTCAGTCTCGTGAAAAACAGGATTTAACAAAATGTTTCATGAAAGAATGAATCACACAACATTAAAATCTTTCTTTGACTGATATTTCCTTTTGCCTGTAATGAACAGTAGCTATAGACATACATCTACATATATTTATTAGCTATCTACTCATATGTCACTGCATGCATGTATAGACAAATGATAATGCACAAACATTAAGCTGATTAATTCAGTAAATATTTTGAATTATCCAATGTAGTTCAAAGTCTGTAATTTAAAATGTGTTTGTGTATATGAGTTTGCTGCTGCTGCTGCTGCTGCTGCTACTTAGTCGCTTCAGTCGTGTCCGACTCTGTGCGACCCCATAGATGGCAGCCCACCAGGCCCCCCCGTCCCTGGGATTTTCCAGGCAAGGACACTGGAGTGGGTTGCCATTTCCTTCTCCAACGCATGAAAGTGAAAAGTGAAAGTGAAGTCGTTCAGTCATGTCTGACTCTTAGCGACCCCATGGACTGCAGCCTACCAGGCTCCTCCATCCATGGGATTCTCCAGGCAAGAGCACTGGAGTGGGGTGCCATTGCCTTCTCCGTATATAAGTTTACTATCAGTATTAAAGAAAAGCTTCTTTATTTTACCTTTTGAATACAATATGAGTGAGTTAAGAGGCTTGGTAAATATTAACATGATAACCTATGCAGCTGCTGTTACTATTACGAACAACTTCAGAAGTTCAAATTACTAGACATCACTTTACTCAAATTGCATTGAGTCAAGGATCAAATGGATAAGGGGTATGGATCCAGGAGTAAGTAAAATGATATTTGTTTTCTCATTAAGAAAAACTGACTAAAGAGATTATTGGCTACTTGTCATTTATCAGTGTCAGGCAGCAACAAAACTAATCTCTTGTAAACTGCAGGGTATTGACAAATATAAAACAGAACTTTCTTCCTCTCAAAGAGCTTTTGATTAGAATGAGACATGGACTGAAATGACTTCAATTATCTGCCATACCTTTTAGAAATTTGAAGTTTCAATTAGACTTCAAAGTTGACAAGACTGAAAAAAATCTACTTATTTTGCCTATAACAATTATTAGCAGTGATTTCTAACATATATAAAAATCTCAAAGTGGAATGAAATTTTTTTCAAAAGACTCATTTTTACCTGTAATGGTTATTTTTGCTGACCACTTAGATGTCCCATCCAGTACACTCTGTTTGGCTGCCTTTGTGTACTGCACAAAATCTTCTTTAGAAATCTGAAACATTTCCTGAATTACTTCAAACACCTCTGGCCTGTTTGTCTCCCTGATCTTCATTCTTTCTTTCATGGCTGTAATAATGGTTTGAGTCTTATCTTCTGCACCATGCTTAGAACTCTTTTCTGCTGCTCCTATAATAGAAAAATTGATGATGACGTAAGTATACATGAAGCTCTTTTTCATAGACCAAGAGAAGGAGGGTCAGAAAAAAAGGAAGAACCATGAGAATGAATGAATGATTTAATTCTCAGGAGTCAGGGTAGCTTTTTCAGAAAATATCAGGAGAATAAGCACCATGCTGAGATTCAGAATGACTAGCCCTTATGCTACTGTAGGTAATGGACATCCATGATCCCAGGGTTTTTTAGTTGTATTACTGAACTGAATCACAGCTGTGCAAATATTTGGTTTGAATTTTTAAAAACAACTTTCCAAACCAAAGGAACACACACAATCAAATGTGTTACATACCACACATATTTTTATTTTATTTTTTTTTAAACTTTACAAAATTGTATTAGTTTTGCCAAATATCGAAATGAATCCGCCACAGGTATACCACACATATTTACTCACTTGGTAACCAAGACGAAATTGAGAAACAGATACATATGGCACATGTCACTCAAAAATCAACATTTCAAATACTTGCACTCACCTAAAGTGCCTGATTATTTTTAATTCATGAAATTTATCGTAATTAAAAGCTTACATTTTTCCTTGAAAAATGACAACTACCACTATCCATTAGATTGAAATATAGGGTGAGATTTTACTTGGAATGAAAGTGATTCTATTTAAAAAGGATTTAGAAACCACTGGGCTGCACCATCCCCACATCATGGGCCACAGACGTGAACTCTCATTCTACGATATGGCCACAGTTTTAAACAGGCTGAATTTTCGCTTTCTACTCAAAAAATAATTTTTTTACTTCTAGGACATTATTTGTTATGATTGGTCTCAATCTTCTGGGCTATAAACTATCTTTGTGTCATAAACTCTTGTTAACAAATCCTGACAGTGAAGAATTTCCAAAAGGCAATCCTTGAGTTCCTCAGCTTCTCCAACCACCAGCCTGATAGTCTCAATGCTCTGTGTGGCCTCTGGGTTGCTCTGTATTCCACGAGCAAACAGTGGACCTTGATTCTGACTCTCAAGGTTCCTTACTGAGTGTGAAGTAGGAAAGTAAAAGACCATGTATCAGGGTCCAGAGGGACTGTTGCTGCTGAAACCAAACACTTTTTGGTACAGAAGCAACTGAGATATAATGAAAAGAATATTGTGGCTATAGGTAATTCAGTTCAGTCACTCAGTCGTGTCTGATTCTTTGTGACCCCATGAATTGCAGCACGCCAGGCTTCCCTGTCCTTCCCTTCACCAACTCCCAGAGTTTACCCAAACTCATGTCCATCGAGTCGGTGATGCCATCCAGCCATCTCATCCTCTGTAGTCCCCTTCTCCTCCTGCTCCTAATCCCTCCCAGCTGCTGCTGCTGCTAAGTCGCTTCAGTTGTGTCCAGCTCTGTGCGACCCCAGAGACGGCAGCCCACCAGGCTCCCCCGTCCCTGGGATTCTCCAGGCAAGAGTACTGGAGTGGGTTGCCATTTCCTTCTCCAGTGCATGAAAGTGAAAAGTGAAAGTGAAGTCGCTCAGTCGTGTCCGACTCTTAGCGACCCCATGGACTGCAGACTACCAGGCTCCTCCATCCATGAGATTTTCCAGGCAAGAGCACTGGAGTGGGATGCCATTGCCTTCTCCAATCCCTCCCAGCATCAGAGTCTTTTCCAATGGGTCAACTCTTCGCATGAGGTGGCCAAAGTACTGGAGTTTCAGCTTTAGCATCATTCCTTCCAAAGACATCCCAGGGCTGATCTCCTTCAGAATGGACTGGTTGGATCTCCTTGCAGTCCAAGGGACTCTCAAGAGTCTTCTCCAACACTACAGTTCAAAAGCATCAATTCTTCGGTGCTCAGCTTTCACAGTCCAACTCTCACATCCATACATGACCACTGGAAAAACCATAGCCTTGACTAGACTGACCTTTGTTGGCAAAGTAATGTCTCTTGAATATGCTTTTGAATATGTTATCTAGGTTGGTCATAACTTTCCTTCCAAAGACTAAGTGTCTTTTAATTTCATGGCTGGAATCACCATCTGCAGTGATTTGGGAGCCCCAAAAAATAATCATTCCAATTTTTATCTCTATGACTATAAATACTGCCAAACTTATATTTTTTTGAAATACTGTATTTATGAAATAGGCATACTAATAGCTCATAAAATTGTTTAGAGATTGAATGTGATGATTTATCTACACAATTCCAACCACAAAGGATAGTCTCATTAATGTTCTTTGTATCTACTTCTGTAAATGTTATGCACCCGATTTAAACACAGAAACTAAAACTAAAAGGGAAGGTCAACTATGAACTTTCCTTATAATAAATTCATATAAAATTTAACATCAGTATTTTATTGAACATCCTCATTATTTGAAAATATAACATGAGTTTTCTAAAGTGGTAAAAATGCATTTGTAGTAATCAAGATGTAACTAAAAAGTATGGTAAAAGGGATGCATATTCTATTGGGAGAAAAAGCAGTTTCCCTCTATATATTTTTTTAACCTTTGAGAATTTAAACCACATATTTAAAAAAGAATACTAAAAATTAACATATTCCATTTAAGATATAATTTGAAGGGACATTCTTAATGCCATAGTGATCTGTTAAAACATGCCCTAGAATAGCTACACATTTGTGAATTATGTATCTTTAAGCATTCTTGTGATTTGTTAATAATGGCTTGGTTCCACAGAGCATAATTCTCACAGAGTATAATTAGCATAGGCTAGACTACATAGTTGCAACTCCCCAAAAGAGATATTTTACTTCAAGTATTGGAATAGTCATTAAATAGAAAAAAAAAACAACAGTGACTTGAAAAAGTCACCTGCAAGGTTCAAAGTGCCTCAAAGCTTGGTTTTAAAGGTGATTCGAAGAATGTCCAAAGGGTTAGAAGCATCATTAAAATACTGGCTTCCCCCAATATTTTATTTCTAAACAACTATGCTTGTTATGTCTATTAATGCCCTCAAAGCTCTAGAAAAGTATGTTAAAGTCCTCAAAAGTTAAATGCATTAACTTTTGGGTTATTTTTCTAATTCAGGCAGAGCCAATTGACCGCCATCCACATAATAAATGTTCATTCCAATAATAACTACCAAATTCAAGGCTAGAATGTCAAAAGAATTTTCTTCCTAAGAAATCAAACCTCTGTACTTAACAACCACTACTTAAATTCTCTTGAAATCAATTAGGAAAGCTTGACAATTAACTTTGAAATAATTCACCAATGCTCTTGATGCTGGAGTAGAATATCTACTGTAATATGTACAGACAACAGACAGACCCATAAATTGCAAAATCACCAATCTGGGAGAGCAAGTTAGTACAGACTTATGTTTGAGCCTTTTATCTATTATTTCTAGAAAAGACACATAGCTTTTATGCTTTTGATCTTAAAAATGATTCAACTTTGATTTAGTTCAGGGATACAGACCAATTCATAATTTTTGTAACTCATCTACAATGACACTTCATTGCCCCATCATTTATTGAACCCACATATCTCATCTTATTTTTGTAATGAAACTATTTCTTAAATAAATTTCCAGCTCTTTGGTTTATTGGTTTATTCTTTTCCTTTGGGCTTATTCTGTTTATCTCCAAGTCATCAGAGGTAAACAGATTTGTATTTATATGAGTCTTCCTTCAAAGTATGTGGTAGAAGATCTAGCAGCTTCACTGAAATACAGTAATAAGTCAACCAGAGATCAACAATAAAGATCAAAAGAGATTACACAATGAAAGCACTTTGTAAAGTGTAATACATTATCCAAATGGAACTCATCTTTGTTACTTTTAAAAACACTTAATTGACAGATCAGAAAATGCAATTATGCACAAGACTGCAAGGGAATTCAACCTTAAACAGAGGCAGGCTTATCTCACATGATGCCCTTACACCTAATTTAATGGAACAAAGCCAATTAGCTAGAAACCTTCATTTTTCTTTCATTTTTATTCATTACCCAAAGCATCTAAATTTCATATGAAAGTAACAGTTTCATCATTTTAACATGGTGATTTATAATTTCCAGTTTTCCTTACAAATAATTACCTATATGTATGTGACCAATGCATCATCCCACCTTGGCCCCAGTCTCTTCTCTTTCCTATTTTTTCAACAGCTGTTCTAAAACATTTTCACTCTCCATTACTCTCCACTCTCAGCATATGACATTATCTTTTATTTAAAAGAAGTCCTGGCTTTCTAAATTCAGTGGTCACATTTTCTTCCCTCCTCCATGGGAAAAAAACAAAACAACAAAGGCCAAACTTGATTTATAGCATTTGCAGATTTCTGTGCTGTAAATATTCCTAACATGGCTGATTTCAAGCAACTGCCTCACAGAATTCTTCAGTATTTATCAACCGACACTGATGCAACTACTTCCGTCAGTATTGGTTTTACACACACACACACACATGTCTTCTACATCCTAGTCTTTAAGGCCAACTTCAGTTAAATTTGTATTCCAAGTATCTAGTACACTGCTTGGAAAATAAGATACACTCAATAAAGATAAAATGTTTATTGGGGGAATCTAAAAGAAAATGATTACTATATTTGACTATTCAATTTGGCCCTGGGTTTAATTTAATGTGCTATAAACTTTTTGCACACTGTGACCGGAAGGCCAAAAATACTGGAAGAAACAAGAATGAATTGCTATGTAAAATGTCAGACATTCTTTGTCTTATCTTATGAAGAGACAAAATACACTGGGTTCTTAGCTTCAGATTTGGGATTTTCAGAAGACAAATGTGTGCCCACCATTATAAAAGTGGAATTTGGTTGGCATATGTACTTCATGCACTTAATAACATAAAGCAAGGGCATAAGTTCAAATATAAGTGAGAAAAGTAAATCAAGAAAACTGCTTGTAAATAAGACAAAAGAGCATAGCACTCATGGTGCTGTGGTTACAGGAGGAGACAGCCTTCTGTTTAAATTCTGATTTGCCACTTATGATCTGAACTTGGGCTAGTTAATTCTTTCTGTAAGCTTTAGTTTTGTCATCTGAGAAAAAGAAGGAAATAATATTACTGTTTTCCATTACAGGGTCATTGTAAGGATTAAATGAGAAACTTATATAGTTTCAATACTAATAATTGAATAAGCATAGGGATTTCAGGACAAAGGTGAGGGTATAGCATTTATTAAAGAATTTCACATGAACAAGAAATTTTAGGGTTTTGTTCTTCACTTGCCCCATGAAGCAACTCCTTGAAAACTTTGCCCTGGACAGTGTCATGCTTAGCATCTGCCAAGGCTAAATTCTCTATAACTGTTCACTAGATTGGAGTCCAAACACAAAAGAGTTCAGAGAGACTGTAGAAAATAATAATAACAAGAATGTTAATAGTAATTTATTATTAACATCCATTAACCCTTTACCTGCATTTGAAGTTGATGAACCCAGAGGGTACAAGTGGTTACTAACCCTGCACTCAGGATCTGATACTGAGCCATGTGTCTCCCTAAGAGTGTCTAATCTGATAAACTTTACTGCTTTTACTGGTTAACCAGTAAAATCACGTAGGTGGACCTGCTTTTGATGTCCCTGCTTTCCTCTCCCATGAAATCACATAGGTGGGCATGTAGTTGGCATTTCCTGCCCTTTCCCTTTAGTTGCTTTAACAACCAAGATAATCTTAACCCTCCTCTTTTACCATGCCTTCAATCTTTCAAGGAACAGCCCTGCGACTCCCCCGTCTTTAAGTCAGCCACCTCCTTTTCCTTGTAAGATCAAAGCCACACACTCCGCATGATTTCTCCCACACAACAAAGGACTGATGTTTAACAGGAGGGTAACTGGAGGAGCACAGATCCAGCCTAGCATCATCTCCCAGCCCTGGAGGTGGGGAATGTGGGCTGGGAGCCCCCTTTCCAGGAACTGCCACCTTCTATAAAGTGACTTCACTGTCATTAAACCTACAGCTCCAAACAAACAGAAGCAACCATTCCTGCCCTCTCCACTAGACGAAGCCCACCAGATTCCACCATCCCATTTTTAGTAAATGCAATCTTTTAGAAGAAGTTTAGAAACAGTTGTGTCTTGAAATCCTCCACAAAATCAGGAATGCACTCTCACAATTGTGTATCAAAACTGCATCTCATGAACATTATTTAGAAACTTGCTTTCTCAAGATTTCCCAATCACTTCCGAGTCTAAAACTATTTATAGGGATTATGGGAACAAATAAATTGTAAAAAAAAAAAAAAAAGGGGGGGGGTGGGGGAACTTAAAAAACATTTTTACTGTGTAAGAGAAAAAGAAGGGAGCAAGGAAGAGATAGGAAGAAGACAGAACTTTTTGGTCTCACCACTTAGCTACATAGATTACTTCAAATCCTTTTCAAAAAGAGAAAGAAAGAAAATGAATAGCAACAAAAAATTAAACAAAATTTTTAAAAAACTTTATTTTTTTCTATTTTTAAATAGCCTCTGTCATCTAGAAATTTGGCTAACACAACTGGTTCACACTGTGGCTGGAAGCTGTCCCAGTGCTTGCCAGTAGGCCATCTTGCTCTCCAGCTGGGTGTAAGGACTCTCACAGGTCACCAACCTTGCACATGATCCCTCTTAAAACAAATAAGACCACTCTGTATGTTTTTCTAAGCACAGTTGAAAACCAGGTCACCATGTGACCACAAAACACCAAACATCCTACTCCACATATGAGTGACTACTGCTTCTTTACTAAATTCAGCTATTAATCTCTGCTTTCTTTTTTTTCTTTTATGTACACAATAACAGGATTGTCCTCACTATAAGGCAACACCTGATCCAGAGAAATCCTCTCTCTTTAATACTCTTTTACTGAGATGTCCTGTGGTTCACCTTGGTGTGCATTCTCCATCGAAGCCATGGGTAATAAACTGAACTTTTAAAACTACAGGAGTGTTCTTAGTGATCTTTAACTGGAGAGCATTGACAGGTATTAATCCTTTTCACATATATGGAAAATGGTAGTCAGGTTTTAGAAAACTCTTACTAGTGACAGGATTAGAAGCCAGATCTTTCTCAAGTAGCTCAGGACTCCAAAAAAATACATATAGATAGATAGCCTTTTTTCTTAGGTTACATAGAATATCTCTGTCACATTGCTGCTGCTGCTGCTGCTGCTGCTGCTGCTGCTAAGTTGCTTCAGTCATGTCCAACTCTGTGCGACCCCATAGACAGCAGCCCACAAGGCTCTTCTGTCCCTGGGACTCTCCAAGCAAGAATACTGGAGTGGGTTACCATTTCCTTCTCCAATGCACGAAAGTGGAAAGTGAAAGTGAAGGCATTCAGTTGTGTCTGACTCTTCGAGACCCCATGGACAGTAGCCTACCAGGCTCCTCCATCCACGGGATTTTCCAGGCAAGAGTACTGGAGTGGTTCCCATTGCCTTCTCCATCTGTCACATTAAGTGAGGCATATTCACCCTTTTTGTACCTCCACGTACTCTGAAAACGATCCGTTATGAGGTTATTCCTTTGGATTAAGAAACTGATCACTGTATTAAAGTAACTATTGATTCCACTTTTATCCAAATTATCTTATCAAATCATGTTCTGTTTAGTATTGAAAAGTCAGTGTCGTGAGTATGTTGTGGCTGGAGATAGAGATGATGGAGAGTGGGTGAACCTCGAGCTTGGTGGGTTGGCCACAGAGGGAAGTCTTAGGGAGTCATCCTGAAGAGAAGGCCCAGGAAGCCAAGGTCTGGGCAGCATAGATTGTCTAAAAGACAGTGAGAGGAGGAAAGCACTAGAAATAAAAGTCAACAACTTTCCATTTCCCCCTCTAGGGGTCCATTTTGCATGTTTCTTTATAATTAGGAGAGATTACTAGGCTAGGAGTTCAGAGATCTTAGTTGTAACCCTACCTATGTTATTTATTTATTTATTTATTTTATAAGATACTGAGCTGTCTGCACTAAGTAAAATCAGTAGCTTGGATTCTTCCAATTCATGGATCTCAAAGGCTCCCCTAATGATCTATGATTCTACGGAAGAATGATCTCTACACTATTTCATGCTATTTCTAAGTGTGCTCTCATGTCCTCATTTGTTGCTTCCCAACATTTATTATGTAGTTAGCTGTGCTTACATGTGTGCTAAATTATGGGGAAACAAGGACTGGTCTCCACCCTAAAGCAGCAAATACAAAGCTTCCTAAGTACTGATTATGTAAACATACTTTGTATAATTGCTATTGACAAAGCAAAATGTCAAAAGTTTCTAAGATATGTGTTCACATTTATTTACCTAAGTTGTAGAAAATATATCTGAGACCAGGGACAACACTGATAACTTTTTTCTAGATCTGAAAGCCCAGAATAAAGTTCCCACCCACAGTAACTGTTCACATGTTATACAAATAACATATGTCTTAAGATAGCATGGTTGCAAAATGTGGTAACACAAATGCCAAAAAAAACCAAAACAAAACCCAGTAGTTTGCAGACAGGAATGCACTAGCCAGATTTTGTGAATGTTATGAATTCACAATGGCTAAGCATTAGTGCACATAAGCTTAACATAATGTTAGTGGGAAACACTGAACAAAATAATACATCTCACAAGATGCTGCTTTCCTGAGCTCGATGAAATGCTTGCTCTTTTAATGCAGATGCTTGACATTTCCAGTTAGGAACTAAAACTAGGTAGAATGTTTTTTTGAGTGGGACTCTGGGATTTCTTTTTTGGAGATGTGTAAGAAAGTGCTGGCCACCTGGGTTAGGCTTCATGGTTACTTGCATATTTTTCTGATTTTGAAGTTTTTTTTCTACTTTAAAAAGATAATCAAGGGAAATATTTTATGCATGATATCTCTTTTACATATGTCTCACTCCACATACAGCCTCATCCCAACCAACATACACTTCTCTTTTTTATGTTTTCCTAGTTTAAAGCTGCCATCATTACTGTTTGGACAAGGTCCTTACGGGTTACATTGATATCCTTCAGGGTGATACCTCTTAGAATAATAGAAATAAAAACAAAAGCAAACTAATGGGACCTAATTAAACTTAAAAGCTTTTGCATAGCAGAGGAAATAATAGACAAGATTAAAAGACAACACAATGGAAGAAAACAATTGCAAATGAAACAACTGACAAAGGATTAATCTCCAGAATATATTAGTGGCTCATATATCTCATTATCAAGGAAAAAAAGCCCAATCAAAAAATGGGCAGAAAACCTAAACAGACATTTCTCCAAAGAAGATATACAGATGGCCAATAAACACATCAAAAAGAGGCTCAACATCACTGCTACTGCTGCTGCTAAGTCGCTTAAGTCTGTGCAACCCCATAGACAGCAGCCCACCAGGCTCCCCCCTCCCTGGGATTCTCCAGGCAAGAACACTGGAGTGGGTCACATCACTAATTATTAGAGAAATGAAAATCAAAACTACAATAAGGTGTCACCTCATATCAGTCATAATTGCCATCATCAAATAATCTACAAACAATAAATGATGGAGAGGTTGCAGAGAAAAGGGAAACCTTTGGTGGGAATGTAAACTAATACAACCATTGTGGAGAACAGTATGGAGATTCCTTAAAAAGCTAGGGAAAAAATCTAGCATATGACCCAGCAACTCCACTACTGGGCATAGAGCCTAAAAAAATCACAATCCAAATATATATATCTCTCCCAGTGTTCACTGCAGCACTATTTACAATAGCCAGGACATGGAAGCAACCCTGACGTCCACTGAAAGATGAATGGGTAAAGAAGATGTGGTACATATGTACAATGGAATATTACTCAGCCATAAAAAAGAACTAATGTGAATCAGTTCTAGTGAGGTGAATGAACCTAGAGCCTGTTATACAGAGTGAAGAAAATCAGGAACAGAAAAACAAATAGAAAATTCCACAAAACAAATTCTGAATGCTGGTGGAGGCCACCAGGCACCCAGAAAGGCAGCCCATTCTCTTTGAAAGAGATAGGACAAAATATAAAAGGTAAAAAGAGAGACAAAAGAGTTAGGGACAGAGACCCATCCCAGGGAGGGTGTCATGAAGGAGAATAAGTTTCCAAATACCAGGAAACTGGCAGGTCTGTGGGGAGTTTAGGAATCTCAGAGGGCAACATAACTGGGAGAAAAAACAAAAACCAAACCACAGATTATGCACCTAACCGCAACTCCCAGTGGAGAAGTAGCAGTGAGCAGAGGCTGAAGAGGGAGACATGGGCTGCATGCTTAGGGTAAGGACCAGGGCTGAATGCCCTGAGGACAATCAGAGGGAGCTAACGTGAGATAGCAACCCAAACTGTGAGACAGCCAGGGAGGGGGAAGAAAAAGAGAGAGAGAGAGAACTTTTCCGAGAAAAGCTGTAAGGCACAACCTGGCCCACTCACAGAACAAAGGACCAAGTGAATACCAGAGGAGAGCTAGCCAGCTGCAGGCCGGGCCCTCCCCTGCCGGACACAGAGAGGCAGGCAGGTGACAGCCAGAGCCGGAAAGAGGTGCAATCTCAGATCCCTCCACCAAACTGGGAGCAGGTTCCCAGTTGCTAACCAAGTCTTCCTGGGATCCTGGACGGTTGACATGGGCCAGGAGGGTCGCAGTCAGAGATCAGCTCCCTAGAGGAGACACACGGCACACCTGAGATGGTGCTCCTGCTGTGCACCCAGGAAACCAAGGAGCTGGGACAGGGAAGCAATAAGACGCACCACCCACCTGTGAAGAGTGTGCTAAACAAACACCTGGTCATCTGCACTACTTGGACCTGGGAAAGGCACAAAACGCAGGCCCAACCAAGTCTGTGCCTTTGTGGAGTACCTGAGAACCTGAACCTGAGTGGCTTAGACCTGGGCAGTGCACGAAACCCAGGGCCCACTTAGGACAGTTCCCCTGCAGAGCAACCTGGAGTCTGAGCAGTATAAACTGGGAAAGCACACACGCCATGAGTGGGGGCAAACCCAGTGTGGCCCAGACACTGCGAGCACTCCCCACACACGCCAGTGATATTTGTTTGCAGTGTTCCTCCCTCCCCACAGCACAACTGAACAAGTGAGCCTAAATAAGTGACCACCTTCACCCCCTTGTGTCAGGGCATAAGTTAGATACTGAAGAGACTTGCAAACAGAGGAAGCCAAAATAAACAAAGAAGAGGGAACCACTTTGGAAGTGACAGGTGCAACAGATTAAAACCCTGTAGTTAGCACTGACTACATTGGAAGGGGCCTATGACCTTGAGAAGAAGTGTAAGCTGGAACAAGGAACTATCTGAAACTGAACTGACTCCACACTGCCCTCAACAGCTCCAGAGAAATTCCTAGACATATTTTACTATTATCATTTTTTAATTTAAATTTTTTTATTTTTAAGTTCTTTATTACTCCTTTAATTTTCATTTTTATAACCTACTATTACTTTGCAAAAAAAGACCCTATTTTTAAAGCAAATTTCATATATATATATATATTTTTTTTTTAATAATTTTTGTGATTTTTTTTAATATTGTATTTTTGAGAGTCTAACCTCTACTCTAGATTTTTAATCTTTGCTTTTTTTTTTTTTTTTTTATCAATTTTGTACCTTAAGAATCCAATCTTCAGTAGCCATTTTTATTTAGGAGTGTGATTACTGGCTTGATTGCTCTCTCCCCCTTTTGACTCTCCTTTTTCTCCCCCAGGTCCCCTCTATCTCCTCCCTCCCCCTTCTCTTCTCTACTCAATTCTGTGAATCTTTTTGGGTATTCCAGGCTGTGGAGAACACTTAGGGAACTGATTACTGGCTAGATCCATCTCTATCCCTTTGACTCCCCCTCTTCTCCTCCTGGTCACCTCTATCTCCTTCCTCCTCCTTCTCTTTTCCATGGAACTCCATGAACCTCTCTGAGTATTCCAGACTATGGAGAGAACATAGGGGGTTGATTACTGGCTAGACTGCTCTCGCCCCTTTTGATTCCCCCTCTTCTCCTCCTGATCACCTCTATCTCCCTCTTCCCTCTTCTCTTCTCCATGTAACTCTGTGAACCTCTCTGGGTGTCCCTCACTGTGGAGAATCTTTTCACCATTAACCTATATGTTTTATCATTGGTGCAGTATGGATGGAGAAGTCTTGAGGCTACTGTAAGAACAAGACTGAAAGCCAAAGGCAGGAGGCTTAAATCCAAAACTTGAGAACACCAGAAAACTCCTGACACCAGGGAACATTAATAGACAAGAGCTCATCCAAAAGCCTCCATACCTACAATGAAACCAAGCTCCACCCAAGAGCCAAAAGTTTCAGAGCAAGACATACCAAGCTAATTCTCCAACAACTCAGGAACATAACCCTGAGCATTAAAATACAGGCAGTCAAAATTCACACCAAACCCACAGACAACTCAAAACTCACTACTGGACACTTCATTGCACTCCAGAGAGAAGAGGCCAGCTCCACCCACCAGAACACAGACACAAGCCTCCCTAACCAGGAAACCCTGACTAGCCACTCGTCCAACACCACCCACAGGGAGGAACCTCCACAATAAAGAGGAACAACAAACTTCCAGCATACAGAAAGGACACCTGAAAACAGCAACCTAAAAAAGATGAAAAGGCAGAGAAATATTCAGCAGGTAAGGGAATGTGATAAATGCCCACCAAACCAAAGAAAAGAGGAGGAGATAGGGAGTCTACCTGAAAAAGAATTCAGAATAATGATGGTAAAAATGATCCAAAACCTTGAAAACAAAATGCAGTTACAGATAAACAACTGGAGACAATGATTGAGAAGATGCAATAAATGCTTAACAAGGACCTAGAAGCAATAAAGAGAGTCAAACAATAATGAATAATGCAATAGCTGAGATAAAAAACACTCTGGAGGGAACAAACAGTAGAATAACTGAGGCAGAAGATAGGACAAGTGAGGTGGAAGATAGAATGGTAGAAATAAATGACACAAAGAGGGGAAAAAAGAATTAAAAGAAATGAGGACAACCTCAGAGACCTCTGGGACAATATAAAATGCCCCAACATTTGAATCATAGGAGTCCCAGAAGAAGAAGACAAAAAGAAAGGCTGTGAGAAAATACTTGAGAAGATAATAGTTGAAACTTTCCTAAAATGGGGAAGGAAAATATCACACAAGTGCAAGAAACCCAGAGAGTCCCAAACAGGATAAACCCAAGGTGAAACACCCCAAGACACATATTAATCAAATTAATGAAGATCAAATGTTAAAAGCAGCAAGAGGAAAACCACAAATAACACACAAGTAGATTCCCATAAGGATAAAAGCTGATCTCTCAATAGAAACTCTTCAAGCCAGAAGGGAATGGCAGGACATATTTAAAGTGATGAAAGAGAAAAACCTACAACCCAGATTACTGTATCCAGCAAGGATTTCATTCAAATATGAAGGAGAAATCAAAAGCTTTACAGACAAGCAAAAGCTGAGAGAATTCAGCACCACCAAACCAGCTCTTCAACAAATGCTAAAAGATCTTCTCTAGACAGGAAACAGAGAAAAGGTGTATAAACTTGAACCCAAAACAACAAAGTAAATGGCAAGGGGATCACCAGTTCAGTTCAGCTCAGTCACTCAGTCGTATCCGACTCTTTGTGACCCCATGAACTGCAGCGTGCCAGGCCTCCCTGTCCATCACCAACTCCCAGAGTTCACTCAAACCCATATCCATTGAGTCGGTGATGCCATCCAACCAACTCATCCTCTGTTGTCCCCTTCCCCTCCTTCCCTCAATCTTTCCCAGCATCAGGGTCTTTTCCAATGAGTCAGCTCTTCACATCAGGTGGCCAAAGTATTGGAGTTTCAGCTTCAACATCAGTCCTTCCAATGAACACTCAGGACTGCTCTCCTTTAGGATGGACTGGTTGAATCTCACTGCACTCCAAGGGACTCTCAAGGGTCTTCTCCAACACCACAGCTCAAAGCATCAATTCTTTGGCCTCAGCTTTCTTTATAGTCCAACTCTCACATCCATACATGACCACTGGAAAAACCTAGACGGACTTTTGTTGGCAAAGTAATGTCTCTGCTTTTGAATATGCTATCTAGGTTGGTCATAATTTTCCTTCCAAGGAGTAAGCGTCTTTTAATTTCATGGCTGCGATCAACATCTGCAGTGATTTTGGAGCCCCCAAAAATTAAGTCTGACACTGTTTCCACTGTTTCCCCATCTGTCTGCCATGAAGTGATGGGACCGGATGCCATGATCTTAGTTTTCTGACTGCTGAGCTTTAAGCCAACTTTTCACTCTCCTCTTTCAATTTCATCACAAGTCTCTTAGGTTCTTTTTCACTTTCTGCAATAAGTGTGGTGTCATCTGCATATCTGAGGTTATCGATATTTCATATCTGAGGTTATTGATATTTCTCCCAGCAATCTTGATTCCAGCTTGTGCTTTTTCTAGCCCAGTGTTTCTAATGATGTACTCATACGTATCAATAATTACCTTAAATGTAAATGGGTTGAATGCCCCAACCAAAAGACAAAGACTGGCTGAGGGATACAAAAACAGGATCCTATATATGCTGTCTACAAGAGACCTGCCTCAAACCTAGGGACACATACAGATTGAAAGTGAAGGGCTGGAAAAAGATATTTCACACAGATGGAAACCAAAAGAAATCAGGAGTAAAAATACAGGACACTACATAATGATCAAAGGATCAATCCAAGAAGAAGATATAACAATTATAAATATATATGCACCCAACATAGAAGCACTGCAATATGTAAGGCAAATGCTAACAAGAATGAAAGGGGAAATTAACAGTAACACAATAATAGTGGGAGACTTTAATACCCTACTCACACCTATGGATAGATCAACTAAACAGATAATCAGCAAGGAAACACAAACTTTAAATGATACAATGGACAAGTTAGACTTAATTGATATTTATAGGACATTTCAACCCAAAACAATGAATTTTACCTTTTTCTCAAGCATACACAGAAACTTCTCCATGATAGATCACAACCTGGGTCATAAATCTAGCCTTGGTAAATTAAAAAAAAACTGAAATCATTCCAAACATCTTTTCTGATCACAATGTGGTAAGATTAGATGTCAACTACAGGAAAAAAAAAACTATTAAAAATACAAACATATGGAGGCTAAACAACACGCTTTTGAATAACCAACAAATCACAGAAGAAATAAAAAAGAAATCAAAATATGCATAGAAATGAATGAAAATGAAAACACAACAACCCAAAACCTATGGGATTCAGTAAAAGCAGTGCTAAAGGGAAGGTTCATAGCAATACAAGCTTACCTCAAGACACAAGAGAAAAATCAAATAAACAACCTAACTCTACACCTAAAGCAACTAGAAAAAGAAGAAATGAAGCACCCCAGGGTTAGTAGAAGGAAAGAAATCATAAAAATTAGGGCAGAAATTAATGGAAAAGAAATAACGGAGACCATAGCAAAAATCATCAAAGCGAAAAGCTGGTTCCTTGAGAAGACAAATAAAATAGACAAACCATTAGCCAGACTCATCAAGAAACAAAGGGAGAAAAATCAAATCAACAAAATTAGAAATTAAAATGGAGAAATCACAACACACAACACAGAAATACAAAGGATCATAAGAGACTACTATCAGCAACTATATGCCAATAAAATGGACAACTTGGAAGAAATGGACAGATTCTTAGAAATGTATAACTTTCCAAACTGAAGCAGGAAGAAATAGAAAATCTTAACAGACCCATCACAAGCACAGAAATTGAAACTGTAATCAGAAATCTTCCAGCAAACAAAAGCCCAGGTCCAGACGGCTTTACAGCTGAATTCTATCAAAATTTTAGAGAAGAGCTAACACTTATCCTACTCAAACTCTTCCAAAAATTGCAGTGGAAGGTAAACTTCCAAACTCATTCTATGAGGTCAACACCACTCTAATACAAAACCTGACAAAGATGCCACAAAAAAAACAGAAAACTACAGGCCAATATCACTGATGAATACAGATGCAAAAATCCTTAATAAAATTCTAGCAAACAGTATCCAACAACATATTAAAAAGATCATACATCATGCTCAAGTGGGGTTTATCCCAGGGATGTAGGATTCTTCAATATTCACAAATCAATCAATGTGATACACCACATCAACAAACTGAAAGATAAAAACATTATGATTATCTCAATAGATGCAGAGAAAGCCTTTGACAAAATTCAACATCCATTTATGATCAAAACCCTCCAGAAAGCAGGAATAGAAGGAATATACTTCAACATAATAAAAGCTATGTATGACAAACCCATAGCAAACATTATCATCAATGGTAAAAAATTGAAAGCATTTCCCCTAAAGTCAGGAACAAGACAAGGGTGCCCACTTTCACCACTACTATTCAACATAGTTTTGGAAGCTTTAGCCATAGCAATCAGAGCAGAAAAAGAAATAAAAGGAATCCAGATGGGAAAAGAAGGAGTAGAACGTTCACTGTTTGCAGATGACATGATCCTCTACATAGAAAACCCTAAAGATTCCACCAGAAAATTACTAGAGCAAATCAATGACTATAGTAAACTTGCAGGGATATAAAATTAACACACAAAAATCCCTTGCATTCCTATACACTAACAATGATAAAACAGAAAGCCAAATTGAGGAAACAATTCCATTCACCATTGCAAAGAAAAGAATAAAATACTTAGGAATATATCTACCTAAAGAAACAAAAGACCTATACATAGAAAACTGTAAAACACTGGTGATTTAAGAAATCAAAGAGGACACAAAAGATTGAGAAATATACCATGTTCATGGATTGGAAAAATCAATATAGTGAAAATGAGTATACTACAAAAAGCAATCTATAGATTCAATGCAATCCCTATCAAGCTACCAATGGTATTTTTCACAGAACTAGAACAAATAATTTCACAATTTGTATGGAAATAAAAAAACCTTGAATAGCCAAAGCAATCTTGAGAAAGAAGAATGGAACTGGAGGAATCAACCTTCCTGACTTCAGTCTCTACTACAAAGCTACAGTCATCAAGACAGTATGGTACTGGCACAAAGACGGAAACATAGATCAATGGAACAAAACAAAAAGCCCAGAGATAAATACACACAGCTATTTACACCTTGATTTCAGCTTGTGTTTCTTCCAGCCAAGTGTTTTTCATGTTGTACTCTGCATAGAAGTTAAATAAGCAGGGTGACAATATACAGCCTTGACGTACTCCTTTTCCTATTTGGAACCACTCTATTGTTCCATGTCCAGTTCTAACTGTTGCTTCCTGACCTGCACATAGGTTTCTCAAGAGGCAGGTCAGGTGGTCTGGTATTCCCATCTCTTGAAGAATTTTCCACAGTTTATTGGGATCCACACAGTCAAAGGCTTTGGCATAGTCAATAAAGCAGAAATAGATGTTTTTCTGGAACTCTCTTACTTTTTTGATGATCCAGCGGATGTTGACAATTTGATCTCCGGTTCCTCTGCCTCTTCTAAAACCAGCTTGAACATCAGGAAGTTCACGGTTCACGTATTGCTGAAGCCTGGCTTGGAGAATTTTGAGCATGACTTTACTAGTGTGTGAGATGAGTGCAATTGTGTGATAGTTTGAGCATTCTTTGGCATTGACTTTCTTTGGGATTGAATTAAAACTGACCTTTTCCAGTCCCGTGGCCACTGCTGAGTTTTCCAAATTTGCTGGAAATTAGCTGAGATCATGAACTTCTTATTGCCAAATTCAGACTTAAATTGAAGAAAGTAGGGAAAACCACAGACATAATCATAAACCATAAGGGATTTGATTTAGGTCATACCTAAATGGTCCAATGGTTTTTTGGGTGTTAGTTCTAAAAGGTCTCATAGGTCTTATTAGAACCATTCAACTTCAGCTTCTTCAGCATTACTGGTTGGGGCATAGACTTGGATTACTGTGATACTGAATGGTTTGCCTTGAAAACAAACAGAGATCATTCTGTTGTTTTTGAGACTGCATCCAAGTACTGCATTTTGGACTCTTTTGTTGATCATGATGGCTGCACCATTTCTTCTATGGGATTTCTGCCCACAGTAGTAGATATAATGGTCATCTGAGTTAAATTCACCCATTCCAGTCCATTTTAGTTCGCTGATTCCTAGAATGTTGACGTTCACTCTTGCCATCTCCTGTTTGGCCACTTCCAACCTCAGATATGCAGATGATACCACCCTTATGGCAGAAAGTGAAGAGGAACGAAAAATCCTCTTGATCAAAGTGAAAGAGGAGAGTGAAAAGGATGGCTTAAAGCCCAACATTCACAAAACTAATTTCATGGCATATGGTCTCATCACTTCATGTGAAATAGATGGGGAAATAGTGGAAACAGTGTCAGACTTTATTTTTCTGGGCTCCAAAATCACTGCAGATGGTGATTCCACCCATGAAATTAAAAGACGCTTACTCTTTGGAAGGAAAGCTATGACCAACCTAGATAGCATATTCAAAAGCAGAGACATTACTTTGCCAACAAAGGTCCGTCTAGTCAAGGCTATGGTTTTTCCAGTGGTCATGTATGGATGTGAGAGTTGGACTGTGAAGAAAGCTGAGCACCAAAGAATTTGATGCTTTTGAAGTGTGGTGTTGGAGAAGACTCTTGAGAGTCCCTTGGACTGCAAGGAGATCCAACCAGTCCATTCTGAAGGAGATCAGCTCTGGGATGTCTTTGGAAGGAATGATGCTAAAGCTGAAACTCCAGTACTTTGGCCACCTCACGCAAAGAGTTGATTCATTGGAAAAGACTCTGATGCTGGGAGGGAATGGGCGCAGGAGGAGAAGGGGACGACAGAGGATGAGATGGCTGGATGGCATCACCGACTCAATGGACGTGAGTTTGAGTGAACTGCAGGAATTGGTGATGGACAGGAGGCCTGGTGTGCTGCGATTCATGGGGTCACAAAGAGTCAGACACGACTAAGCGACTGAACTGAACTGATGGATACTTTATCTTTGAATAAGTAGGCAAGAATATACAATGGAGAAAAGACAATCTCTTTAACAAGTGTTGCTGGTGAAACTGGTCAACTACTTGTAAAAGAATGAAACTAGAACACTTTCTAATACCATACACAAAAATAAACTCAAAATGGATTAAAGATCTAAATGTAAGATCAGAAACTATAAAACTTCTAGAGGAAAACATAGACAAAACTCTCTCTGACATATATCAAAGCAGGATCCTCTATGATCCACCTCCCAAAATACTGGAAATAAAAGCAAAAATAAACAAATGGTACACAATTATACTTAAAAGCTTTTGCACAACAAAGGAAACTAGAAGCAAGGTGAAAAGACAGCCTTCAGAATGGGAGAAAATAATAGCAAACAAAGCAACTGACAAAGAATTAATCTCAAAAATATATAAGCAACTCCTGCAGCTCAATTCCAGAAAAATAAATGACCCAATCAGAAAATGGGCCAAAGAACTAAACAGACATTTCTCCAAAGAAGACATACAGATGGCTAACAAACACATGAAAAGATGCTTTGCTGCTGCTGCTGCTGCTAAGTCACTTCAGTCACGTCCGACTCTGTGAGACCCCAGAGACGGCAGCCCACCAGGCTCCCCCATCCCTGGGATTCTCCAGGCAAGAACACTGGAGTGGGTTGCCATTTCCTTCTCCAATGCATGAAAGAGAAAAGTGAAAGTCAAGTTGCTCAGTCGTGTCTGACTCTTAGCGACCCCATGGACTGCAGCCTACCAGGCTCCTCTGTCCATTGATTTTCCAGGCAAGAGTACTGGAGTCGGGTACCATTGCCTTCTCCAGAAAAGATGCTCAACATCACTTATTATCAGAGAAATGCAAATCAAAACCACAATGAGGTACCATCTTACGCCAGTCAGAATGGCTGCTATCCAAATGTCTACAAGCAATAAATGCTGGAGAGGGTGTGGAGAAAAGGGAACCCTCTTACACTGTTGGTGGGAATGCAAACTCATACAGCCGCTATGGAGAACAGTATGGAGATTCCTTAAAAAACTGGAAATAGAACTCAGCAATCCCACTGCTGGGCATACACAATGAGGAAACCAGAATTGAAAGAGACACATGTACACCAATGTTCATCGCAGCACTGTTTATAATAGCCAGGACATGGAAGCAACCTAGACGTCCATCACCAGACAAATGGATAAGAAAACTGTGGTATGTGTACACAATGGAATATTACTCAGCTATTAAAAAGAATGCATTTGAATCAGTTCTAATGAGGTGGATGAAACTGGAGCCTATTATACAGAGCGAAGTAAGTCAGAAAGAAAAACACCAATACAGTATATTAACACATATATATGGAATTTAGAAAGATGGTAACGATGACCCTATATGTAAGACAGCAAAAGAGACATCGATGTAAAGAACAATCTTTTGGACTCTGTGGGAGAAGGTGAGGGTGGAATGATTTGAGAGCATAGCACTGAAACATGTATATTATCATATGTGAAATAGATCGCCAGTCCAGGTTTGATGCATGAGACAGGGTGCTCAGGGCTGGTGCACTGGGATGACCCTGAAGGATGGGATGGGGAGGTGGGAGGGGGATTCAGGATGGGGAACACATGTACACCCATGGCTGATCCATGTCAATGTATGGCAAAAACCACTACAATACTGTAAAGTAATTAGCCTCCAATTAAAAAAAATGAATTAAAAAAAGAAAAACAAATATTGTATATTTAATACATATATATGGAATCTAGAAGAATGGTGTTGATGAACCTATTTGAAGGGAAGGAATAAAGATGCAGACATAGAGAAGTGACTTGAGGATACAGTGGGGGAGAGAAAGAGGGAGACAAATGGAGAAAGTAGTACCAACATACATACACTCCTATGTGCAAAATAGATAGCTGGTGAGAAGCTACTGTATAACATAAGGAGCCCAGTCTGGCACTCTGTGATGACCTAGAGAAGTGGGATGAGGGGAGGAGAGGGAGGCGATATATGTATAATTATGGCTGATTTGCATCACTGTATGGCAGAAACCAAAACAACATTGTGAAGTTTTTTTTTAAAAATATCCTTTGGGGTGAGAAACTACTTCTCCATTAGCTATATTTCAACTCTTCCATCATCAAATGCTGTTTCCAAAAAACTGTAACTGTATTTTCAAGTAACAGGACAGAAATAAGTTAATTTAAGAGAAAGTAGATGAAATCTGGCCACTCCTACTGGCCTGGAGCAAAGAGGGTTGTGACAGGTCTGTGCTCTTCTCTGAAGCTTCTCTGTTTCTCTTTGCTATTCTCTGTTTCTACCTTCTACTTCACATGGATGGTAGCCTTGGGCCAGGAAGGCAGTGAAGTGTAGAACCTCCAAATAAAATCAGTCAGACATGAACTGAGATGAGGCTATTTGGGGAACTCATCTGACATTTCCATGCATCTCTGAACATGCATGGAGGTACTGCAATGGTGGGTGGGTTTATCACCTGCTCTAACTTCACTTGACTGCAAGTGTGCAAGTCACAGATCCAATATTCCATAAGATTTAAATACCAAACTCAAATGAAGTAACTTTAAATATCCTTTATTGTGAATTGGTCATTGGTCAGACCCAAATATAGACTTTTTGCTTCCTTTTGCTTTATTCTGTGTATGTGTGTATGTATATTGCCAGCAACATTTTCAGCAAAGAATTAGCAAAATAATGAGGGTTCTAGAAATCTAAAATCTAAAAATGATTATCTTGTAAAACTATTAAACAAGATAGGAGACAATTTATTAAATATGTTCTTCAACGGTAAGATTTGGCTTAAAATAATAGAAGTTCCTAGAGGTTATTTTGAACCAGTTACTAAAATTGGTTCATTTAACTCCTTGGACCTGGGAAGTGCCAGCACCAAGGATTACACTGAGATTCAATTTTACTGAAGGCTACATTTAGTTTACCCACTTTCCACAACCTATTACTCATTTTATGTTAGAATGAAATGTAAATGTTTTGTGTAGCCCTCAAACTTACACTAAGATTTGAGAGATGTACTTTAAAAAAGCATGGGGTAGTATATAAAATCAGTGGCAAAAAGTTTCATCAAGCACCAGGAACTAATTTTTGTCACCCCATACTCATTTTGTAGGTAATGTTTCAATAACCGGCAAGGCACATTTACATATATTCCAATGAACAAATATTGTATATTTAATACATATATATGGAATCTAGAAGAGTGGTGTTGATGGACTTTTTTGTCTGTCACTTTTTTAAAAAGTACTTAAGATACAAGTTTTATTAGTACCACAGTCTGCCTTCAGTAATATGCCTAAAATATTTTTCAGGGCCAGGAGCATTCAGTTGAAAGAAAATCTTTTTTACGACTGCAAAATAGTATTAAAACTAATGCCCTGATCCAAGATTAGGTTTTTAATGATATTAACAGTAGTCTGATAAACATCTAGAAGTCTGGCATTGAGAAACAAAAGCTTGTACCTGACTAGTATTTTTATTTAAAAAAATTAGTTCTGTTAGCTTATTTAAATTCTCTTACATTTATTTATCTGTAGAATTTATATTTGTTTCATTCCTTTTATCTCACTGAAAACCGTCTGCAGGCTCTTTGATTTGGATTAGATGTGTGAAGTACTGTCTTTTGCCAAAAACCTCAAAATTACCTGATCTTTTCAACGCAGTGGGTTTGTGCTTGTTTGCAGATCAGTTCAAAAACTATCTGTACTGCCTCTGATGTTAAGATTTTATGTATAGCATAAGGAAGCTAGCTCTGACTATATTTTCCTAAGAATAAAGACCTATTTTTGTAGCAAAAAAAAAAAAATAAATAAATAAATAAAATTGGTTCAAATTTTAATTTAAAGCTAGAATTTTCTAATACAAATTGCCTGGCATACTGTTAAATTTTCTCTGTGGGTATTCAAACAGAAATTGAATGATAATTTTGAGAAGGAAATTGAAGAACCTCCTATGTTTACAAGAGAATGAATTAGCTATGCTTTCCAACTCTCACTTCTTTAAATTTTTATTCTCTCCTTTTCTTTTGATTTTGGCACACATGGGGGTATTTCAAACAAGGTGCCACCATAAAAACTTTTTTGCTTAAAGCACTGAAAAGAGAAGTTTCTTAAGGAAACATCACTAATTCTATAGTTCCGTACATTTGCTCTGTCGTGTCCTACTCTTTGCAACCCCATGGACTGCAGCACGCCAGGCTTTCCTGTCCATCAGCAACTCCCAGAACTCACTCAAACTGATGTCCATTGAGTTGGTGATTCCATTCAACCATCTCACCCTCCCTCATCTCCTTCTCCTCCTGCATTCAACCTTTTCTAGTCAGGGTCTTTTTCAGTTGAATCAGTTCTTTGCATCAGGTAGCCAAAGTATTGGAGCTTCAGCATTAGTCCTTACAATGAATATTCAGGGCTTATTTCCTTTAGGGTTCACTGAGTTGATCTCCTTGCAGTCCAAGGGACTCTCAAGTGTCTTCTTCAACACCACAGTTCAAAAGCATCAATTCTTCGGTGCTCAGCTTTCTTTATGGTCCAACTCTCACATCCATACATGACTACTGGCAAAAACATAGCTTTGACTAGACCGACCTTTGTAGGAAAAGTAAGGTCTCTGCTTTTTAATATGCTGTCTAGGTTTTTCATGGCTTTTCTTCCAAGGAGTAAGGGTCTTTTAATTTCATGGCTGAAGTCACCATCTATAGTGATTTTAGAGCCCAAGAAAATAAAGTCTGTCATTGTTTCCATTGTTTCCCCGTCTATTTGCCATGAAGTGATGGGACTGAATGCCATGATCTTAGTTTTTTGAATGTTGAATTTTAAGCCAGATTTTTCACTATTCTGTTTCATTTTCATCAAGGCTCTTTAGTTCCTCTTTGCTTTCTGTCATAAGGGTGGTATCATCTGTATATCTGAGGTTATGGATATTTCTCCCAGCAATCTAGATTCTACCTCATGCTTCATCCAGCCAGCATTTCGCATGACTTACTCTGCATATAAGTTAAATAAGCAGGGTGACAATATACAGCCTTGGCATACTCCTTTTCTGATTTGAAACCAGTCCGTTGTTCCATGTCCAGTTCTAACTGTTGCTTCTTGATCTTCATACAGATTTCTCAGGAGCCAGGTAAGGTGGTCTAGTATTCCCAATTCTTGAAGAATTTCCCACAGTTTGTTGTGACCCACACAGTTAAAGGCTTTGGCATAGTCCATAAAGCAGAAGTAGATGTTTTTCTCGAATTCTCTTTCTTTTTCTATGATCCAACAGATGTTGACAATTTGATACCTGGTTCCTCTGCCTTTTCTAAATCCAGCTTGAACATCTGGTAGTTCTCAGTTCATGTACTATTGAAGCCTAGCTTGGAGAATTTTCAACGTTAGTTTGCTAGGACAGCATTAAATTTTATTGATAGTTATTGTGGTAAATGGTGAAGCTGAATTCATGTATTAGCAAAACCTCTTTCCATTCAGTGTGAGAATGTGAGTTTCAGGGAAATATAAGGAGTTATTAAGGAAAATCTCTCTTTCCTGGGGGATACACGTCTACTTTCATTTTTTTGTACTGTTTCTGATTCTTCAAATTTACATACATTTTAATGAATAACTTCAATGAAAAGCTTGCCACATGTATTTAACCATTACCAAATAAAGCATGCTATCTGAAGAAATGGAAAAAGACTATGAAAATTTTCTAAAGCTTATGAGTGGGTGGCATCTCTCTTCTCTGAAAGACCTGAAGAATGAACTCATTTCTTAAGTATGACCTACATCATTTTTTTCTTGAAGAGATCTAAGCCATCGTTTCTCTATGGCAGTATTTTTTCCTACCTATTTTCTCAAAATATCACTGCCCTAATATGGTTGTTTCTTAAGACACTGTTCACAATTCACTTTTAAAAGAGGAAGACTAAAGTGTAATTGTAGGATGGGATGTTGCAGGTAACTTGGCTGGGTAATACTGAGTCAGTTTCCCTTCCTTACAAGCATTCATTCCTAAGTATGCACTTTATGTTTTAAAGGAGTACTATTTTGCTTTAAAAAACATACTCATTACCATTAACAGTCTCAATTGATCTGGTTGTATAGGGAGAATACTAATCAGGTAGAAGAAAGTGTACAATGTGTGTGAACTGTTATGACCACAGCCAGACATACCAGCATTTGCGATTTAATCTCTATTTTGACATTTTCCTCTGTCCTCCCTCAATTTCAGGCAACCCATGCACCTTACACTGACCATATTCAAATAAATAATAAAGGGGACACTATTAAATGTGAAAAACACATCATTTGAAATGAAAATCCATGTTTAAATAGAGTTCTTCAGCAGTACGTTTTTAGTTATTTAAGGTCAGCAGACAAATCAATTCAGCAGTGAAAAGTCAATAATATGTGTTTTAGAGTTTTGGCATTTCAGGACCTAAAGTACCAGTAAAGGGTTTTCTTTTTTCAGAAATGAAAAATCTAAGATAACCTGTCATAAAAGTCAAAGTGACATGTACTTATTCAGAAATGTAAGGCTATGGTTTTTCCTGTGGTCATGTATGGATGTGAGAGTTGGACTGTGAAGAAGGCTGAGTGCTGAAGAATTGATGCTTTTGAACTGTGGTGTTGGAGAAGACTCTTGAGAGTCCCTTGGACTGCAAGGAGATCCAACCAGTCCATTCTGAAGGAGACCAGCCCTGGGTGTTCATTGGAAGGAATGATGCTAAAGCTGAAACTCCAGTACTTTGGCCACCTGATGCGAAGAGTTGACTTATTGGAAAATACTCTGATGCTGGGAGGGATTGGGGGCAGGAGGAGAAGGGGATGACAGAGGATGAGATGGCTGGATGGCATCACTGACTCGATGGACGTGAGTCTGAGTGAACTCCGGGAGTTGGTGATGGCCAGGGAGGCCTGTCGTGCTGCGATTCAGGGGGTCGCAAAGAGTCGGACATGACTGAGCGACTGATCTGATCTGATCTGATCTGAAAAGAATGGAGAGGCCATTAATATTCACTGAGCATCTATTATGTGCCAGATTCTTAGCAGCAACTTTCCCATTTAGTCTTCAAAATAAACCACTAAGGTAAATTTTATTATTCCAATTTATTTGAAGGAAGAAAAATGAAGCCCTGAGAAGTTAGAAAAACTTTCTCCAGGTCACATATCTGGTAAGTTAGATTTGTCTTTGACATTCAGATACATGACCTCCCAATTGTAAGGTCTGCACAGGGGCTGCGGAAGAGCATGGCGCTTGCTTGCAGAAGGCAGAAGTCAAGCAGGCTTGGGAAAGAATTCCAGTTGCTGTCACCTCAGGGATGCATCAGCCCTGTTTGAGGAACATGACTTTACATGTTCCCCCTGACCATGTCGGGCTATTATGAGATAAAAGTAAGAACACAGATTGGAAGTCACTTTGAAAATTTCTACTCCGGCCAAGTGCCACTGAACTCCAAGTAGTTATTCTGAGGAATCTGACAGAGCCAGGGTCAACAAAGTCAGTTAGGTAATTGATGGGCAGTGTGTATAACTTCGTATGCCTGGATAGGATTTGTTGAGAATTAGCAAGAGCTGAAAACACACAGAATGAGACCAGCTCTACACACCTGCTTCTTCACCTGAGTACTCACTCTGCAAACAGTCGGCATTCAGGAGGTCCTGACACTTTTCGTGGCACTTCACTCCACACTCCGAACACTTCATGCCTTGCCGGGCAATGCCCCATAGGAGCCCTTCACACTCGTAACAGTAGGTGGGTGTTGTAGCCGTCCAGACCTCAAAGTTGTGTGGGGTGGTGGAGGACATGGGGTAGATCAGTGCCTGTAGCGTCTTCTTGAAGACATGTATTTTCTGGGAAGGTGAGAGAAGTTACCAATGTAAGGTACATCAATGGATCTGGAGAAGTCCAACATAAAACAAACCATGTCATCACTTTTTCCTGAAAATGCTATTTTGAGAGGACTCTTTAATTATTTATTTAAGTGATGACAGTCATCACAGTGACTCTGCTTAAGTATTCTTCCTTCAATGCTCCAGGGCCCGATTCAGTAATTTGAATACTGCTGCTAAGTCGCTTCAGTCGTGTCCGACTCTGTGAAACCCCAGAGACGATAGCCCACCAGGCTCCCCTGTCCCTGGGATTCTCCAGGCAAGAACACTGGAGTGGGTTGCCATTTCCTTCTCCAATTTGAATACAGAAACTCCCTAATTTTCACATGGGACTGGGCTTCACTGCTGTGCAAGGTTCTTTCATGGCAGCACAAAGCTCTGGTTTCTTGATGATGACTACATCCTCTGTCCTGTTACTTCATGAGAACAAGGATGATGAACATCATGCTCACTGCTGGATCAATCCTCAGAGCATAATCTAGTCTACGGCTTGAGATAGATATTCAGGAAACACCAATTCAAAAGTCAAAAGAAATTTATATTACTATCCTTGGTCTAAGTTGGTTCTTGGTAAAATTATAAAGTCATGGAACAGTATTCTGAATGCTGATTTTAAACTTCTACAAACACCCCTCACTCCTCCTTTGTATCTTAACCAGGCCTCACCTCCCTGATTCTAACATGACATCCTCTGTAACATGACACCCCTCCCCAATTCCGTAGTATACTTCTAGAGATCTTTCTACAGGGAATTGCTTTCACTGCCTTAAAGGGAGATATATATATATTTTTTTTAATTTATTGGGATATAATTGCTTTTCAATGTTGTGTTAGTTCTGCTGCAGAGCAAAGTGAATCAGCTTTATGCATACATATATCCCCTGCCTCTGTGGTTTCCGTCACCACCCCATCCCACCCATCAAGTCATCACAGAGCTGAGCTCCCGGTGTTACACAGTGGTTCCCACTAGCTATCTACTTTACACATGGTAGTGTATATATGTCAGTGCTAATCTCCCAATTAATTCCACTTCTCTCCCCACCATGTCCACTTGTTCATTCTGTATGTCTCCATCTCTACTCTTGCCCTGTAAATATGTTAATCTGTACCATTTTTCTTGATTCCATGTATATGCAGTAATATACAGTATTTGTTTTCCTCTTTCTGTCTGACTTCACTCTGTATGACAGACTCTAGCTCCATCTACATCTTTACAGATGACTGAATGGAAATAATTTTTAACAGTGCAGGGAAGCCATTGGTGAAGTGAGCACTGAACAAGGAGCCCAGAGGCCTGAGTTCCTGAGCACAGGCTCTGTTGCATGACAGTTGAAATGGGCTTCAGAAGGCAGGAGCTGTCTTGTCTCTGAGTGTTAGGGCACAGCACCTTTTCATGGCATGAAATGAACGCTGTGCTACTTGAGAGTCTTATAATCTATGGAGAGATTTAAGTTCTCTAATCCTCAACTTCCTGCTCTACCTGTCTACTGTTTGTTGATGATCAAACTGTGTGACAGTAACAAATATAGCCCATAGACTTCACATACTGAATAAATGCTAAGTAAGAGTGCTCATACTTCAGATTTGTTTAGATGAGTCTCTTCGCTTCTCATTTCCCACTCTGCTGGTGACTCGCTGGGGAGAAAGACCAGCACTCTCTGAAGTTACATTTATAATTCCCCACAACCACCTGATGCCTGATGAATGGTTGTTTACACAAATTCTGTAGGAGTCTAGCTGATAAGCAACACTAGAAGGGAAGTGCTTGTGTTTTCCATTAATCATCCTTAAATCTCATTTCAGAGTATCTTCCCACGGTGTTGAAATGGTTACCTTTCTATTATTCTTCAATTCCAAAGTATGGAAACGGCACTTTTCCTTTTATCAGTAATTCCCCTCACCAGGCATTTCCCCAGAATATGTCTGGTAATGGCACAAGGAGTTTCCCTACAAGGAAGCTAATCTTCACTAAAAATTTTCTATCTTTTAAAAAGCAAGATCCAGCCTTGCCACTCAATGAGGGTCTGATCAAAGTTCTTTACATTTCAAGTGAGTCTACACATCAAAAGTGTGTTCAAAATATGGGAACTTCTCAAGTAGGGGAACCCTGTGTTAGGGTTTATATAGAACAAGTGGATCCATCACTTTTCAATAAAGATAATCTGAGTCAATAAATCTCTTGGTTACATTCTTTAATGAAGATGTCATGTCTTGAAAAGAACTGTTAAGAGTTCTATTAGAATTAGAAGCATGTATTATTCATCTTTGCTTCACCTTTACTGCCTAGCAGAGTGATATTTAATATCTTTGAAGTGAACTGAATGATTCTTGGCATAACAGATATACCATTAGTTCTACATAGACGGTTTTATGTTCTGAGCTGAGGGCCTGGGGGACTGTGTGATATGTGTGTGTGCATCGTACAGAATTGTTGGTTTAGCTAAAATAAAAAAAAAAAAAAAAGATTGGCGTTCAGGTATATTTGCAATTGCATAATTTGTTATCTTAGTAGCGGTAAAAAACAACAATTCTAACTGGAACACTGGGTAGGAACAGAACAGAGTCTGCTACTGAACATAAGAGAGAGATACATATTAACTTAGAAAGCAGAGTTGGGCAGATCCTTTACCAGATGAACCACAAGGGAAGCCCAAGAATACTGGAGTGGGTAGCCTATCCCTTCTCCAGCAGATCTTCCTGACCCAGGGATAGAACCGGGGTGTCCTGCATTGCAGGCAGATTCTTTACCAACTGATCTATCAGGGAAGCCTAGAGTTAGACAAGCAGTTGCTTTTTAATATGAATTTATCCACATAATTTAAATTTAATGATTAACACATTTTATCTAATCCCCTATGTCCATTTTCTTTTTATTGAATTCAAGTGATATACAAGCAGTCCTCTAAATTTTTAGGCTGTAGTAAGAGTATTAATATAAGGAACACTTGCTAAAATATTACACATGTTGAAGGAAAACAAGTGAAAGACAGTTTTGATAGACAGCTGGGAAGGTTTCATTGAAATTGAAATGTTTGTTTTGGTTTGGTTAAAGAAGCATGGTCCATTTCATGAGAAGAGAAGCTAATTTCAAAAAAGAAGAAACATGGAAAATTTATCAGACAGCACATCAAAAATCAATTGAATAGGGCATTAAAATAAACCATAACATTTGAAAGCTATAGAAGCTGGACAAAAACATAAGATAATTCACTAGAGGGTATATGTCCCCAGTCTCAAGAAAATGATAATATGAGTTTTTCATTCTTGATTTTGGAGATATGGGCATGTGTTTACTAAAGCTGAAAATCACTCTAAAATAAATGGTTTATGAAAATATTTCTTATTCCAGCAAAGCATAAGATAGAATGATGGTCAATATAGAAATTCAGGAAATCAATAGCTAAGGAAAGCATGGAAAAATACATCTGATATGATCATCTCAGGAGAATATGGTATACTGAGGGAAAGAGTGTATTTTTAGCAGCAAAATAACAGCAGATCAAATAAGATTACAATGACATAGCTTTTGTGGAATAAGGTGAAAACCTAGGATATGGGGCACCGAATGAAAACAAAACAGAAGAAAACAAAGGAAAACCCTAAAATGAGCCATGGGAAATGGAAGTCTGCCACTTACCTTGGATTAAGAATTGGATTAACGAGAAGAGAAAAAATATACACATATATACCCATGCATACAAGGACTCAGAGTAGATAGAAAGATAACTTAGTGCAGGTAATAGGATGCTAGCTGATGTGAAAGGATGGGGACTGGGAATTATGTTATCAAGAGAGGGTCTCTGGCCTAGGTAAACAAGGAACCAGACATATGGAGAAGATGGTTCAAAGAACAAGCAGAATCCTAATTACTGGAATTAGGACTGAGAGACAGAGTGGATTCAGCAATTTGGGAGACTTGCCACTAATCTATTTTAAATGTTTCTAAACTTTTCAAATCTTGTACAGTCAATGTAATATTATTAGCTAAAATGAATGTTCTGATAATAATAAATCTATGCGCACTGCAGAAGTAATTTATAAACCGAAAAAGCCCTAAAATAAAAAATAGCTTAATCTTTCAAATTTAGGCATAGTTTGACCCATATTCTTCCAGGAATTTTTATATTTAGAGCCAGGATATCAGGCTTTTGCAGAGAAGTAAAAAATAACAAATATTACTTTTATACTACTGAAGTGATTCCAGAAAATAAGGCAATTTTACTGTGTTTCAACAGTGCCTTGATCTGTAGAAATGAGAACAAGGAACACTTTCACTCAGATAAGACTTAATAACCAAGTATGACCTATGGACTACAAAGGAGAAGATGCGCGTATTTTAGACGTAGATTTTGTTAACAATTCATGCCCCGAGAAACTGGAATTTAAAGCAAGTTGCTCTACTACATGACTTCCTGAACAATTAGGACTCTGGAATTGCCTTTCCTATTGACAGCTATACGGGGAAATTAGAATGAGTCCAAGAAATAAAGCAGTCAAGCCTCCTACCGAGAACAATTACCAGTGTTCTGGGGCCACCAAAATTCCAATCTACCAACTGTTGACACTTAAAACAGGAACAAAGCCTGGCTGCCTCCATTTGCCACATACCTTTTCTCTCCCCCCGCCCCCATGTTAACCAGCGACTTAACTAATAAAGTTCTATTTTTCTTCTCGTACTGCCTCACAGAAATATGCAAACCATCATTTTCTCATATTTAAAAAAACAATCACATTTTGATAATTCTAGGGAAAAAGTATGCTTTCTGTTTTTAAGTTATTTCATGTGCTTAATGCATGCTTTTTAGAAAAGAAATCAATTTGCTGCCCTGTATGTATCATTTTGCTATTTCTGGACAAAAGCATCCGAAAGATTTGCAGAGCAAAGGTTAGATAAATGAGACCTTTGAAATTTGTTATGAGGACAGAACAATGGTAGAATAAGATCCTGAGCATAAAAACAGACATAATTTCATGACTGATTTTTTAATCAAACTAATCATTACATAAGATTGACACCAGAAGGTGAAATTACTCAGGCAAAATTTTTATAGCAGAACGTACAGAGACTAAAAGTTATGTGCCTCTACATGGAACACTTTATGTAGTTTGTTTTTGCTCACATTGTTTTACTCACATTACCACTGATCAAGTAACTAATAGATTGAGTCCAAATAAAGAGAGTAGAAGAGTGATAAAATAGATGATTCAATAATTTAAGAAGAGGACAATACAGGATATACACCTTAAAAGATAATTTATTTCATGCCAATATATGACAAGGAACTTGATCTGATAACAAATTAGGACAAATTTGTCATGTACTGTAAGTATCTGTTTTTCTCCAATTCAAGCTTTCAAGTGTGTGTGTGTGTGTGTGTCTGTGTGTGTGTGTGTATATAAAGTGGTATAAGATGAGTAACTTATTAAATATAAGAGGCCAGGATGGATTCATTTTGATATTTGGCAAAACTAATACAATTTGTAAAGTTTAAAAATAAAATAAAATTTAAAAAATAAATAAAACATAAGAGGCCAAAATAAGGTGAATTTCTCCACCGGGGGAAACATTGGACATTTTAATGTGGAAAGGTCTAGTTCTCATCAGTTGGGGCAGAGCCTGAGTTTTTATAAATCTTCTGATAGAGGTCATGAAAGAGGAAGAAGGATTAGGATATTATAAAAGGAAAAGAGAGAAAGGGGTGAGCATCTCTCTTAAAGGGAACCTATTCTACTGTTCTCTTTTGTAACTAAGAAAGTCACTCATACATCTATGGAAAGCTGTGTGGTGAAAGAGACAATCATAAAAATAATAACTAATATTTACTACATATTTATGTGTCCAAGGGGCTCCCCTGGTGGCTCAAACAGTAAAGAATTTGCCTGTAATGCGGGAGACCCAGGTTCGATCCCTGGGTCAGGAAGAGTCCCAGGAGAAGGCAGTGGCAACCCACTCCAGTATTCTTGCCTGGAGAATTCCATGGACAGAGAAGCCTGGTGGGTTACAGTCTATGAGGTCGAAACGAGTTGGACACGACTGAGCAAGTAACACTCACTTTTTACCATGTGTCCAAAATGGTTGAAGTGCTCTCAATTTATCTCATTTGATTTCCCCAACAATCTTCCAGAAATATTAGTATATTCAGTTTGTATATTGAAAAACTAATCTGGCAACCTAGCCAGAAAAAAAAAAACAAAAAACATCATTTTACTGTTTTTTGTGGGAAAAAAATAAAACATTTTACTATATAGAAGGGGCTCAAAAGAAATATATTCCCCAGTTATCTCAGAAAGTTTTTAAAAAGGAACTTAATGAAAAAATTACAAAACTGGATTCTCTGGAAACCTAGGAGATGTGTTTGGAATTCAGTTAAAGTCCATGGGCTTTGATCTTGGGCTTTTCATATCATTTTAAGATATGACATTCAGACTTGCCTCCTACCTAATGTTGCACTGAGAGTAGTAACCAAAGCCTAAGCACTTTCAGATCTTTATATGTGTGTGTGTGTGTGTGTGTGTGTGTATTTAAGACAGGGTTATTGATCAACTTTAAAATTTGAAAAGTATTTTAATTAAACATTTAAAAATTATCCACTTTATTAAAATAAATAGTATAGATAACTTCAATCTATTTAATGGAAAACAGGGAAACTAAAGAAAACTCAATCTACAGAATATAAACCTAGAAAGGAAACAGAGTAAAATGAAGAGAAATAGTAAATTTAAAAAAAGTAATAGAACTAATTCACCCACAAAATAGAATTCACCCATAAAAAGGAAAATTCTGAAATTAAATTTTAAAATCAAGTTGTTTTTCTGTAAGATATGAATAAAGACACAATAAAATGTAAATAAAGGGCTAGAAAAAGTTCTATCACAGAGGATACTAACCTAATTTAGTGAAAGTGAAAGTGAAATCACTCAGTTATCTCCAACTCTTTGTGACCCCATGGACTTCAGTCCATGGAATTCCTCAGGCCAGAATACTGGAGTGGGTAGCCTTTCCCTTCTCCAAGCCCGGGATCAAACCCAGGTCTCCTGCATTGCAGGTGGATTCTTTACCAGCTGAGCCACAAGGGAAGCCAAAGAATATTGGAGTGGGTAGCCTATCCCTTCTCCAGCAGATCTTCCTGACCCAGGCATTGAACTAGGGTCTCCTGAATTGCAGGTGGATTCTTTACCAACTGAACTAAAATTTAGGGTAGCTGTATTAATATCACATAGAATATTTTTAAGGAAAAATCATTTAAATGATTATTAAGATCAACTAGCAAAAGTTGAAAGAAATTATTAGAGGTATAGAAGCCCCAAAACTTATGTACTAAAACAGAGAAAGCTCAGATGTGATATCTACAATGCTGATCATGGATTAAGCTATAAAGTGAAAGTGAAGTCGCTCAGTCGTGTCCAACTCTTTGAGACCCCATGGACTGTAGCCTATCAGGCTCCTCAGTTCATGGAATTTTCCAGTCAAGAGTACTGGAGTGGGTTGCCATTTCCTTCTCCACCAGATCTTCCTGACCCAGGGATCAAACCCAGGTCTCCAGCATTGCGGGCAGATACTTTACTGTCTGAGCCACCAGGGAAGTCCAGCAATCCTCAATTAAATAAGAAAGACTGAAGTACAGTCCATCTCCTTTGAATACAATGCAGTAACAAAATAAAGCCCTTATCTTTGGAATATTAATGAAAACACTTTCCATATAACTGATGAGTCAAAATACTAATCACTGGACCATTTACGAAACAATTCTATCTAAACAACAAGAAAAGCACTATATATCAAAATTTGTACAATGCAGCTAAAGTGTGCTAAGAGGAAAATGGATAGTTTTAAATGCATACGTTAGAAAAGACAAAAAGAAAATTAAGTTATACACATGTGGTTAAAAATATAAACAAAAGCAATAAAATGATAGATATAAAATCTTTGAAGTTTGGAAGGAGAAAGAAATTGAGAAAGGAATACACAGAGGGTGGAAATATTCTCTTTTCAAAGCTAAGTGATGGATATACAGGTGTTTGTACTGTTTTTCACTTCGTTGATGCTGTATGTATTTTGTGTGTATGCAACAGTTAAAGATCCTGATGCTGGGAAAGATTGAGGGAAGAAGACAAGGGTGCAACAGGGATGAAATGGTTGGAAGGCATCACTGACTCAGTGGACATGAGTTTGAGCAAGCTCTGGGAGATACTGAAGGACAGGGAAGACTGGCATGCTGTGGTTCCTGGGGTTGCAAAGAGTCAAACAGGACTTAGCAACTGAACAACAACAATAGTTAACAGCAACAATAAAAATTAACAAACTACATATTCAACTTAGTAAGTTAGAAAAATAGCTTCAGGATAAATACAAATAGCAGAAGATGAATTCAAATAAGACAAGAACAGAAATAAATGAAATAGAAAGCAAATCAAGTATATGGAGTCAACAAATGCCAGAGAATCTCTTGTATACTGACTTACAAAAGAGAAAAAAGTACAAATAAATAAGATAAAAACAGCTCAAGCTTTTATGAATGATACAATTATATGAACAACTTGATGATATTCAATTTGAAAATTTAGAAAAAAAGACAACCTTTGGGAAAAATATAAATTATCAAAATTGACTCAAGAACAAATGTTTAAATAACAGGAATAGAACTGTTATACTAAATAAATTGATTCAGTAGTCAAATAACTACCCTCAAATAAAACAAACAACCCCCCCCCCCAAAACAAAACTACAAGATGGTTTTAAGAGGCAAATTTTGTCAGTCTTTCAAGGTACTGTTGCTGCTGCTGCTGCTAAGTCGCTTCAGTCGTGTCCGACTCTGTACGACCCCATAGTTGACAGCCCACCAGGCTCCCCCTGTCCCTGGGATTCTCCAGGCAAGAACACTGGAATGGGTTGCCATTTCCTTCTCCGATGCATGAAAGTGAAAAGTGAAAGTGAAGTCGCTCAGTCGTGTCCGACTCTTAGCGACCCCATGGACTGCAGCCTACCAGGCTCCTCTGTCCATGGGATTTTCCAGGCAGAAGTACTGGAGTGGGGTGCCATTGCCTTCTCCCTTTCAAGGTACAGCAACATGCATTTCACATAGATCATCCCAGAGAAGTGACAAAAAGGAAAGCTCCCTAGCTTATTTAACAAAATTAATTTATTATTGATGCCATGATTGTTCAAAGACATGGTAAACCATAAGCCATTTTACTAATGAATATGGATGCAAACATTTTACATAATTAGCAAACATATGAGAAAATTGAAGCCCAGAAAATTTCAGTAACTTGCCCAAGTTCACTCAGTTAATAAATGGCAGACTTGGACCAACACTTTTCTCAAGCCTAGGACCATGCTCTTGAAGAAGGCAAGAAGCAAGACCAATAGCAACACTGCTTGTAATGAAGCCCCTGTCAATCCTCCCTGCAACCTGCCGCTCAGGTGCAAAGGCGACAGGGATGCACTGGGCTCAGCATGTACTCTGCATTCTTGACCTTAAGTTCCTACTTCACTGCCCTGATGGCCATTGCTGTGCCTGGCAAGACATTTCCTTAATGCTCACTCTTTTTGAAATAAGTATTACTGCATTAATTTAAGGATGAGCCTGAGGGAGATAAAGTGTAAGGACAAGAAATGAGTTCTGAAAAGCAGTAAGAGGTAGAGCTGAGATTCAAACTCAGATCACATCACTTCAACAATCATTTATGTGGTTTGAAAGGATTCCTGTTTCTGAGCAGGACCCTAGACTCCTTGGGTGAACTATGAGCCTTCAACTTTCAGACTGAATCCCAGATACTAGGCAGGTGGTTCTGACCTGTTTCCTTCTCCCATGTATTCTTCTAGTGTCATGCTAGGAATAGGACCCAGATCTGATTTCCTGATCACTCTCACACCTAGTTCTTGCCAGTCCCTTTGCTTTTGCCTGAATCCTGTATTGGAAGAAGGACCTCTATATCCCTAGACAAATCAACCCTTAGTGAGAATTCACACACTCTATAAGCATGCCCTTAGGCCAGCCTCCTAAACATGGCCATCAACCCAGATAGAATAAACCATGTTTGAGAATCTCTTTTAGCCTTGGTGATTTGGGTTCTTCACTCTGAGTTTCCCATAACCATCATCTATGCTATGCTATGCTAAGTCACGTCAGTCGTGTCCGACTCTGTGCGACCCCATAGACGGCAGCCCACCAGGCTCCCCTGTCCCTGGGATTTTCCAGGCAAGAATACTGGAGTGGGTTGGCATTTCCTTCTCCAATGCATGAAAGTGAAAAGTGAAAGTGAAGTCGCTCAGTCGTGTCCGACTCTTAGCGGCCCCATGGACTGCAGCCTACCAGGCTCCTCCATCCACGGGATTTCCCAGGAAAGAGTACTGGAGTGGGGTGCCATTGCCTTCTCCCAACCATCATCTAAGCCTGTCTTAATTTAAATACCCCACCAACTAAGAGCTTCTACTAAGAACCATGGCAACAGTCCTTGGGTGACTGTTATCTCAGCTCTCCCTTCACTACATTATAAGCATCATGGTGGCAGGGATTTTTAGATGAATTGTTCTCTGCCTTATTTCCAAAATCTGAAACAATGCCTGAAACATAGTAGACAGTCCATATTTGTTGAAATGTTGAGTGGATTTGCTTTGATTGTGCTACTGTTGGGTCCAAACCTAGGAAATTATCACTGAGAAGGCAAGCACAAAGCTAAGCAGTATAGCGCCAGGCAGATTACTGTGTATGAATACCAGATTGTTATTCTGTCTTGTGTTATTCAACCAGATTGGACTATTTAGAAATTTCAGGCCTTTAGGGCTAATTAGACTGAGATTCCCAATCAACCCCAGTAGCTCCCATGGTGAGTGGGAACTGGTGACGGATGGAGCACTTGGCAGTGATTTGCTCACTGCCAACTGTGTGTCAATGGAGATGGTGCTGGCCTACCCACTGTCAACTTGCCTCAGACTTTATAGCACTTTCCTTCCTTGGAAGAGATGACTGAGATTTTTACTGTACATCTCTTTAATTCAAATAGAATAGGGCTATTCAAATAGAAGGGCTACCTTTTTGCACATGGCCAAGTCATTTTTCTTCATGTAAAGGCAAATATTTCATGCTTCACATTGAGGGTGCCTGGGACTTGCAGCACCAGGAACTAGAAATTATTCACTCCAGCGTTTATATTAGTTGCCCATGTAATGACTTAATGTGACAGCTTGTCAAGAATGAGATTTAATATGCCTGTTGTATGGAAGTCATATTTCATTTGCATTTTGAGACACCGGCCCCAGGGAAATGGGCTTTATGAGTTTTAGTAGGAACTGTTGGGCTTGGTTCATCCACCCAACACTCACACAGAAAAATCTTTTACGGAGCCCTTCTGAAACTAAATACTAAAACTAAAATGAATACTTTTAAGTAAAGGAACAGTTGACCAATAGCTCTTTTAACCATACAGTGAGGGTGTGCTCTCTGTCAGAGCTTCAGAAAATGTAGTGGCATTCCTCTAATTTCTATTGCTTTCCTCTTAACTTTTCATAGGGATGAGTATTTGTGCTTTAAACCAAAGACAATATTTTAAAACATAAAAAAACAGTCTAGAAGTCTATCCAATAAAAACCTTCCATTTTGATTATTTCCTCTGAAGCAAAAGACTGGATACTCTGAGATTCAGTAAGCAATAAGAGGCTTTTTCATGTATCAGAGAATGTTTATTTTCTCTTGTATCCGAACTACACTGGAAGTATTACATGGCATAATAAACCCAACAGATAAAAATAAGCCCCTGGGAAAGCAGTCATGTTTTAAAAATACCATGGCACAATACAAAATGTTCTGAATGTGCTGTAGCACCCAGATATTCAAATAGACATGTACGACTGCTGATATGTATTGGGCTGAGGGGGGTTTGCTGATGGAGACCTAGGAAAGGTTGGTTTTGGGTGGAAGATGACAATGAAAGAAGAAGAAAATGAGAAACAAAAATGTAAATAATGGTGTTTACATGTCAAGTATATAGAAATTTAAAACAAGTAATAATAGTGGCCATGTTTTTATTCTCTAAGAAAGACAAAGTCTCCAAATTGGAGGAGGTAGTACACAGTTGCAATAATCTGTGCACAGGGGCACAGATAGATTTTCCTGGATACAAGCCCCAGAGTAGTGGCTGGCAGGATGCAGTTACCATGGCACAACATCCACTGCTCATTGGAATTGGAATTACCTGGGAGGTTTTTTTCTTTTTAACCCTTCTATCCAGGTTACACTTGAAGCCAGTTAAATCATTCATGGGAGTGAGACCCAGGCATCAGGGTTTGAAAGCTCCCCTAGGTGATTCTAGATGGCTCAGATGGTAAAGAATCTGCCTGCAGTGCAGGAGAAACCTGAGTTTAATCTCTAGGTCGGGAAGATCCCCTGGAGAAGGGAACGGCAATCCACTCCAGTATTCTTGCCTGGAGAATTCCATGGACAGAGGAGCCTGGCAGGCTACAGTCCATGGGGTTGCAAACAGTAGGACACGACTGAGCAACACACACACACACACACAGGCAATTCTAATGAGCCAAATTCAAGAATCCCTGATCTAGATATTTGCAATCTATTTCTACCTTCTAATCATGTTGGTTCTTTCATTCAATAAGGAATTGACAAAGCATCTATCTCATGCCAGACTATGTAGTAAGCAATAGGGATGAAAACATTTAACAAGGACATCAAACAAGATGCAGTTCTTAACCTCATGGAGTCAAAAGAGAAGGCTTATGCAAAATAATCAAATTGTACTAACAAAAATCATAAAAGCACCAGCTCGTATTTATTGTATACTGTACCCTAGGATGTACAAGCATGTTAAACACTTATCCACTCCCTTCATCTACTGTATTATTATCACATCACTATACATATGAGAGAACTCAGGCCCAGAAAAGTTACATAACTTGCCAGATATAATAAGCTAATTTAGCAGCCCAAATGGGATTCACCCCAAGCAGCCTTCACTCTTAACCATACCATCCTCTGGAGTTTGTGATTAAATGCTAGGAAGGCCCAGAGGAAGAAACAAATAATTGAGCCAAAAGGGGAGGGAGGTGTTTGGGAAAGCCTCAAAAATGAGGCAACATGTGGACTATGTAGAAATTTAGCAGGAATTTTCAGGTGTATATAACAAGCAAACTGTGTTTGGATGAAATAGCATTTGTAAAAATGGGAAGGTACATGAATATTTGAGCAACACAGGATAATTTGTATGATAGTGCAGCTGAGGCTTTGAGGAAATTTGTTCAGGGTGAGACTTTCTGTATGTTCCCAGTTATTCCTAGAACTTTGGAATAAACATAACAAACAAGCAGCCCAAGCAGAATGCTTTTCCCCAGACTATGATCAATGTATAGTTAGTAGCTGACTCTGCACCTACCAATTCCTCATTGTTTAAAGATGTCCTAATCACCATAGCCAGGGAGAGTCCAGACTTCCGGGCAGCCAGGGTCTTAAAAAATTAAAACAAACAAACAAAAAGACAATCGTGAGTTACTGATACATGAGGTGACTGTTATTTACCTATTACTCAGCAGAAGATGAAAATATAAGAGTATAGACTATCACTGTTCACACTTTAGGTAACAGGGACATACTATATTCAATAGTCAGCCAATTCATCCAGAATGTGGAATCACAGAACATTAAAGCTAAAAAAGTCCCTTTTAGATCATCAAACCTAGACCCTACATTTCACAGATGATAAAACTGAGGCCCAGTAAGAAAGACTGAGTAACCCAAGGTTTTTAGGCTAGCATGAAACTTCTAAAACATTGTTTTTCTCCAAGAAAACCATAATCACATGCCTTCATAAAACATGACCATTGATACAGAGCCAGCTCACCTCTCTGATAGCCCTGAATCACAACAGGTATTAGATGATTCTTGAGTTGTCTATAGTTTCCTGGAATATGCTTCCATATCTAGCCAATGTATTTTCCTACCAAGTATGCATTTTATCAAGTGAGAATCATCATTCCCAGATTTGTTCTCTTCACTCAATGCTGGTAACTTAGGTGATTTTAAGTAAGAGTTACATTCCTTTAGTTTCCCCTGTAAAATAGAACCATTATACGGCTCCCACTAGAAATATACATGATATAAGGTTAATGTACTCAATGGTACTATAGAGAACTGTGGAAATCAGTTCTAGATGGGAATAATAAATATTCTCCTCCATTAGGGGTCAGAAATATATCTACTTGGAGCCACGAAGACACTGTGCCTAGTTAAGTTCAGTACAGTCCTAAGCGGGGAGGTGACTTTCCATCTGTCTCCACCCCTACCATGTAAACTTATAGGGCACTTATCTCCAAAGATAGTCTTTTATCACTGACAACTACTGTCCCTCAAATTATGTTTTTAGTCTATTTTAGTCCATATTTGCACTTGCTATTTACATAAGTTGTTCTATCTTTCAGAATGGAGATGTTCAATCCTTATAGAACCCAAACTTCTTATTCTTATATGTTTCTGTCTTTTTATTTCCCCACCATGTTCTCTTGGATTGCATGAATAAGAGTAGTATTTGAGAAGACTGCCAAATATTAATTAAATAAATTAAAAATCACTTACCATGGCCTGAAGAGTCCAAGTGATAGAGAAAATAAAATATAAATAATTAGACATATGAGAAAAGAACATAATAATGCTAAATAAGCCTAATGCTAAAAAATGATGTCACACTACAACGGCAGGAATCTGAGATAAATGTAGAGACATATCATGCTTTCCAGCATAAGTTTTTTCCAGGAAAGACTTTGTCTTTTCTAATTTAAAGCTAAAGTGATGAGCTTCGGATAAAGGTTTTCACAGCAAAATTAAAAATTGCCAGTATCAAGAATCTGTGTACATTGTTGTAAAAGGGAAACTTCAGTTTCTCTGGGGGAAATATATTTTCATGCAATAAACTATTAAGAATATGCCTCCAAAACATGAAAACACTGTGAATGATAGAAAACATTTCTTTTTCCTGTTGATGGGCTATTTTTTAGACTTTAATACAGACTATTATTAATTCTTTTCATTTCCCAGCAGTCTCTAGCATATTTCCTTATAGGAGAGTTTGTTATTCAGAGTTATGTTCAGGGCTAGTATAGGCTTTAATGACCTGGAAGCTATGGTTTTCTTTGGAGAGTGAAACAGCTTATTAATTTGGTTATATGTGATCTTAAAGAATAAAGAACTGATTAACATTGTCTGCTTGCTTTATAAAATGCTAAAGATTATAGGGTTAAGGTGAAGACTTCAAATCCAGCCTTACACTGCAAATTAAACTCATGGTCATTTATAAAATTGAGCACATCAAAGCCCAATTGCAGAAGACTGCTTGGCATGTTGTATGACTTCCTTTTTGCTCAATTATAGCACTATTTTAACTCAATCTGTAATTTCACCTAATATCAAAAGCTGTCAAAAGGTTAGAGCTATTTCCTCCATCTAATCGACTTTAAAGAAATAATAAGCCTAATGCTGCTAGCATCCAGCTTCTTCTGTGTTTTATGCTATGAAATATTTACAGGCTAGGCATTTAATGAGAAGGACAATATGACATCTAATAAAGACAATGCATGCAGTCAAAATGAATTAAACAGGAGTGACTCACCACATCTCGTACAATAGGCAGAGTTTTCTTTTTGCGGAGATCCGGCATACTGTCAATACCATAAAGTCCCCGACCAGCTCTGAAAGAGGGGGAGAAGGAATGATTTCAATGGAGAATAGACTTCCTATTAAAAAAATTCCACTGTCTGTAGTAAAAAGTCTGTGAAAGAAGGTTAAAGGATTACCATACTGGTTAAGACAGCAGCAAAGATCCAAGACTCAAGGACCTTGCCCCAAAGTAAGAGACCAACTATCACACATAGTGATCACTCTCCATCTTAGATGGTTTCATACTTTGAAGAATTATATATGGTCTGGTTTGACACATTGTTTTATTGTACCACAGAGAGGATAATTAAAATTGTTAGGTATATGGAACTTTGCACCTAGAGGAAGAAACAGAATCAAACCAGTTTTGGTGAAAGTTTGATCTGTCTGCAATGATTAAAAAAAAAAAAACTTTTATAGCAAAAATACTATTTTTGTGTGTGTGTACATTGTGTCTTCACAGATTGAACTCCAAGCAGAATCTTAACAATTTACCAACATATTTAAAATACTAGTGATTATCCCAGTACCATAATTTCCACTTATCTGAATTATCCAAAGATAAATGCACAAGATTAAATGTTGTATAAGCATGTTCACCGCAACTTTTTCTACTAACAACAAAAGCTAGGTAACCTAAATATTCAGTAACCGTATACTGATTGAATGAATTATAGAATATTACACAATGGAAGTGATGCAATCATTAAAGTAAGGAAACTATCAGCAAGGTGAAAAGACAGCCTTCAGAATGGGAGAAAATAATAGCAAATGAAGCAACTTACAAACAACTAATCTCAAAAATATACAAGCAACTCCTACAGCTCAACTCCAGAAAAATAAATGACCCAATCAAAAAATGGGCCAAAGAACTAAATAGACATTTCTCCAAAGAAGACATACAGATGGCTAACAAACACATGAAAAGATGCTCAACATCACTCATTATCAGAGAAATGCAAATCAAGACCACTATGAGGTACCATTTCACACCAGTCAGAATGGCTGCGATCCAAAAGTCTACAAATAATAAATGTTGGAGAGGGTGTGGAGAAAAGGGAACCCTCTTACACTGTTGGTGGGAATGCAAACTAGTACAGCCACTATGGAGAACAGTGTGGAGATTCCTTAAAAAACTGGAAATAGAACTGCCTTATGATCCAGCAATCCCACTGTTGGGCATACACACTGAGGAAACCAGAAGGGAAAGAGACACGTGTACCTCAATGTTCATCGCAGCACTGTTTATAATAGCCAGGACATGGAAGCAACCTTGATGCCCATCAGCAGATGAATGGATAAGAAAGCAGTGGTACATATACACAATGGAGTATTACTCAGCCATTAAAAAGAATTCATTTGAATCAGTTCTAATGAGGTGGATGAAACTGGAGCCTATTATACAGAGTGAAGTAAGCCAGAAGGAAAAACACCAATACAGTATACTAACGCATATATATGGAATTTAGAAAGATGAGAACAATAACCCTGTATACGAGACAGCAAAAGAGACACTGATGTATGGAACAGTCTTATGGACTCTGTGGGAGAGGGAGAGGGTGGGAAAATTTGGGACAATGGCATTGAAACATGTAAAATATCATGTATGAAACGAGATGCCAGTCCAGGTTCAATGCACGATATTGGATGCTTGGGGCTAGTGCACTGGGATGACCCAGAGGGATGGTATGGGGAGGGAGGAGGAGGAGGGTTCAGGATGGGGAGCACATGTATACCTGTGATGGATTCATTTTGATATTTGGCAAAACCAATACAATTATGTAAAGTTTAAAAATAAAATAAAATTAAAAAAAATTAAAAAATAAAAAATTAATAAAGTAAATAAGTTAAATAAACATGTGCATATATAAAAAATACAGAATGTTAAGAAAGCACATTTCCATATTATTAAGTTTCCTATTGACCCTCATATGAATGGATGCTTATATATGCATGGAAAATGTCTAGAAATATATTCACCAAATTGATAACCATACTTACCTCTGTGGAATAAAATTGGATGAGAGAAAGACAGAAGACTCCCTATGTTATAAATTTAGTAATGTTCAAAATTTTTATAATAAGCATATGTTATATCTGCAATTTAAAATAATTTTAAATACATTATATTTGTTTATTAAAATAAATTTAATACATTGAATTTGATTTTTCTTGCATCAAAGCCAGTCTTTTTATACAACCAAAAAGGTCATCATCATCCCCTTCTGCTCACTTGAACTGCACAACTCCTGCTAACCTCTAGCTAAGAGCCAGCTTTTGCACCAGAAGTATCACAATGCGGGCACAATGTTTTAGCTGGGCAGCGCTGCCATTGAAACAGGCTGCAACAGCCAATAATAGGTTATCAGCATTTTAATATTCTGTTTTCACTGACACAAAGATTGTCTTTTCATTCCTGCTGCTTAATTTAACAAAGGCGAACCTTTGTCTTGTATCTCTTAGTAGCCAACAGTCTGAACTCTAATACTTCCAATTTGGTGATCTTGGACAATTTACAAAAATCACCACCCAACTCATATAAAATAGTAGAGCAAAATATTAATGAAGATGTAATAAACAGTAATAATGCCATAACTTACATGTTTGAAAATAAGGAGCAAATCCAGTAATACATGTGAAATATTAAAACCATTGCACATGGTTGTGTCACTGTCAGTGATGAACAGTATACTTAAGGTCATGCACTTGAAACAAAAGTTACCTATAGGTCACAGAATACAGGACAAAAGTAACTATGGGGCAGAGACTAAGGAAGGGGAAAGAAAGAATGGGAAGGAATAAAAGATGTGAGGAGAGACAGGGTGTGGTAGCTGGAGATGACATTCAACAGTTAAGTGGTCCACCACTGAACCTGTGAAAAGGAGTTAATACAGCTTCTGTTGTCTGACACTCTAGAGCAGCTGATTGGTGGCTCAGCAGTAATGAATCTGCCTGCAACGTGGGAGACCTGGGTTCCATCCCTGGATTGGGAAGATCCCCTGGAGGAGGGCATGACAACCCACTCCAGTATTCTCGCCTGTAATATCCCCATGGACAGGGGAGCCTGGTGGCTACAGTCCATGGGTTTGCAAAGAGTCAGACATGACTGAGTACATAAGACACTCTCTAGGTCAAGGGCTGTGATAGTCATAGTGACAAAGAGCAAGAATTGAGATCACAAAAGACACATTGGCAACATTCTCTCATGAACTCCAAGAAACCGCAGAGTACAGAAGGGCAGTATATTTTTTTTCTTCTGAACACTCATCTTCAGAAAGACTACTGCTATCTCCGTGTGACATCCTGCTTCCCTCCTATCCTCTTTCCATATTCTTCTCTCCCTGCTTGTTCATGCTTGAACCTCCCCCCCCACACACATATCTCAAACACTAAATATATGTGAAAATAAATAAATAAATAGATGGGAAAGGATTATGTAAGTGGGTTTCCAAAGCATTTTTCCAGTTTCATTTGCTCCAATCTAAGACTCTGATTCCTTGCACTTTCTACTTTCACTCCTCTGTGAACAGAATAATAATGGCATAAAATGTTCATCAATAAATGTCTTTCCACCACATTACATAGCAATCATACTAACTCACTGCCTCCAAGTGTTTTGAAATGTTTTGACTCCTAAATAATGTGACTTTAATAACTTTGTAGAGAAACATATTCAATTGTGATAATGGTTGAGAAAGTGATTTATAAACTGCAAAGTGTTATATAAGTGAGTCATATATTTTCTTCCTATCAATAACAGATTACTTATTGTCTTTGTGTTTTCCTTCTCATGGAACTTAAATTCCAAAGCCCATCTAGAATTTGGAGTAACTGTATATATTCACAGATTCAGGAATAAATAACGCACAGATATGTTCTTGAATCACACTTCACCTTTATGCTTGTCTCATCAGAAGAGAGATACACAAGGAATGAGGCCAAACTTGAGCCGAAGTTAGAACACATGGATCCAAAATTCATCTGTCTCATCTGAGCTTGTTATTCAATTAAACCTATATTTTATAATTTTTAAAACTGTAATGCAGTAAAATATATTCTCTTAAGCTTCACAGGTAGCGCCCAAAGTGTTCATCAGGTTGTGTTTTCTTGTTTTACATTTTTACCATTACTCTAAGAAGTTTGGATAAACATATACTTTAAAGAGCTTATCCATCAAGTAATAATAAAGCTTTTATTTCAAACTTTAAAAAAAGATCCTGCCCTAATAGCCTCACTTTTTGAATAGAAAAGTGCTTGGTAAATACTGTGAAGTGCTATACAAATGTCAATTATTTGTGTAACAGTTACCGAGAGGCTTCCTAACCAGGAGAGGTCTGGGAGTGATTAAATAACACCAACCAAAAAAAGGTGAAGCATGGAAAGAACACAGTAGGTAAGGAAATAATTGACTTTTTGGCAAGAGGTCAGGTTCATGGATATCAGTTAAAATCCAAAAGAAAGTAGTTAGGCTGGATGAGGAGGAGGTCAGAGGCAGTCATCAACAGGGGCAACAGCAGGCAGGTAATTCTGAAGGGAAATCTAATTTTAGGGAAGAGCTGTTTGATTTCACCCCTTTCTGTAATAGCTGATTCGATTATCCTGTCTCTAATGTATCCAACAAACTAGCTAATTCTAGCTGACATTTAAATGTGCTTACCAGGAGCCAGACATAATACTAATCATCAAATTCAATCTTTACAAGTATTATGTCATTTTATTCTCAAAAAAATCCACTGAGGAATAGGTACAATTATTTCTCCCATTTTATAGATGAAGAAACGGAGGCACAGAATAGTTCAGAATCATCCCAAAGATCATGATCTAAGTCAGAGTTAGCACTATCATACTCTACTGCTTTTATGATTACACAATTCTACATTTACAACAATATGAGTTGAGGCTTCCCATTAATCCCATTTTACCCTTGTTAAATCTTAAGGACAGCAACTTCCCCAGGCCTAGAAATACCTAGTAGATCTTGATATCCATTGTGGGAGTGTCTTGCCTTGAACATCATGTTCTTAATAATGTATATATAAATATATATATAGAGAGAACTATATTAATATATTATAATCATATAATATATATTAATATTAATAACATGCATATATATATAATGTATATATTTTGTAGGAGAATTCAGAGGCCTGTCCCAGTTGATTCAGAGGTGCTTCTAGTATTTGAATTAAAAAAAATGTATTCATACCCCAATGTTCATCGCAGCACTGTTTATAATAGCCAGGACATGGAAGCAACCTAGATGTCCATCAGCAGATGAATGGATAAGAAAGCTATGGTACATATACACAATGGAGTATTACTCAGCCATTAAAAAGAAAACATTTGAATCAGTTCTAATGAGGTGGATGAAACTGGAGCCTATTATACAGAGTGAAGTAAGCCAGAAGGACAAACACCAATACAGTATAATAACGCATATATATAGAATTTAGAAAGATGGTAACAATAACCCTGTGTACGAGACAGCAAAAGAGACACTGATGTATAGAACAGTCTTATGGACTCTATGGGAGAGGGAGAGGGTGGGAAAATTTGGGAGAATGGCATTGAAACATGTAAAATATCATGTATGAAACGAGATGCCAGTCCAGGTTCGATGCACGATACTGGATGCTTGGGCTAGTGCACTGGGACGACCCAGAGGGATGGTATGCGGAGGGAGGAGGGAGGAGGGTTCAGGATGGGGAACATGTATACCTGTGGTGGATTCATTTTGATATTTGGCAAAACCAATACAATTATGTAAAGTTTAAAAAATAAAATTAAAAAAAAATGTATTCAAAGGCTATTATCTTCAGATTAGAAGCCCTGTATCACTGTATAAAATAGTCCCAATCCTCCCCTAGTGGTTTCTCTCCAGCTATTCAAGTGTTCCCCTGATGAAAAAGGAGTCTTTAGACTAGAGGCATTACAAATGAGACAAAGGCATCATGAGATCCACAGAAATGTCTGGAACGTCAATGACCACATATAATTGACAATGGATATAATTTTATAGGCTAAATTAAGTGAGATGTATTCTAATTCAACATTTGTTCTCTTAAAAAGTTTTCATATTTTTCATGGTTTTATTTCTTACTTCTTCGCCTAATTATACTAAAAGGAGTTTACTGAGTTTAATAAAATCTGTGTAAAAAAAATGTATGGCTATATACCTTGAGTCAGGTTCAGTTAATTATTTCATTACAGAAAAAATACAAATTTTATAAAAGATATATATGATATTCAGTAATTTTTAAGAAATCTGACACACAGGTAGGAGGGGTAAAGCTGATTTTACTAAATACATAGCAGTTATTTTTACTCCAAAATTGACTTGATAACTTACTGAGTCTATTCAGATTGAAAAAGAACTTTGAGAAGACACAAGAGGAGTAATGCATGAAAGCTATAAGCAGGTTTCCTGAAAGTAGCACTTTCTGATTACGGGACAAAGATGTGCTATTTCCACATGTGGAAGCTTGATGCTTAATTGGTAATATTTGGAGACTTGCTGATTTCCATTAGAAATCAGAAAATTGGTAGACTCTGCTTATATCCAAAGGAGTTGTTAAATTAATTGAAGACTATAAGCCTGAAAAAAAACATAATACTTCTGTTTATGTCTGTGTTTCCAAGGCAATTATTGGGCAGGGTTATATAATCAATCTTTTTTAGCATTATGGAATATTAAGGCAGTGTAAAAGTTTAACTAAATCATTTTAACTCCCACTCCTCTAGTACAGCTGTACACCCTTTCAGACTTTAAAAAACAACTGTCTGCATTTATTACCTTACTTAAACATACAATGACCAATATTGCTTTTTCTGATTAATGTGATGTATTTTACACCCATTTTAACACTTTTCTTGATGACCATGATACACTTTATTCACCTGCAGCATATTAGGATATGTCATTCAGGATATTTTCTTTTTCTTTTCTTCATTTTCTGGAAAAGATTTCCATTATTGTCAACAATGAATGAATATTTGTGTTTGTGTAATTGATGACTCACTCCCCACAGGCAATTAATCAGCAGTTCCTAAAGATTTATTGATTCTTTATCTCATCAAAACTAAGATACTATCTGTCATAAGATGAAATGTTATTTTATACACCATTGGGGAAAAATCAAATTAATCTCTGATACCATGCTCTCCTTGAAGTTAGAATTTAAATTTTATACTTATTGAAGGGCCCTCTTTAAGTGACTCTCTGGCATAGATTTCTGTCATATGTCATATATATTTTTCTCACATATAAAAAGGAAAATATAAACAAAACAAATTATTATTCAGAGTCCAGCTTTTCAGAATTACTCAACTCAGAACTGTCATTGTCTAGAGCTTTTTCCAAATTATTGTCCTTTAAGCCATCAATTTTGGCCACCTGATGCGAAGAGCTGACTCATTTGAAAAGACCCTGATGCTGAGAAAGATTGAGGGCGGGAGGAGAAGGGGACAACAGAGGAAGAGATGGTTGGATGGCATCACCAACTCAATGGACATGAGTTTGGGTAAACTTTGGGAGTTGGTGATGGACAGCGAGGCCTGGGGTACTGCAGTTCATGGGGTCGCAAAGAGTCAGACACGACTGAGGGACTGAACTGAACTAATGCCATCAAGAGCAACAGTGATTGGGTATTATGAGTAACAGTGCTTTGTTACTATCTCTTGTGTGATTCTTCCTCAAAGCATCCTTATTTTTCTAAACTGGAGCAACTGTCCAGCCATATCACTAGCAATAAGAAAAAAAATGACTTTGCTTTCCCAGGGCAATTTTTAACTAAGTTTAACAAGCATTCAGGCTTATAATCTCTTACAGCTGCTGCTTGGCTACCAATTTTTTTTAAACACCATCAATTATTAACACACATCTCCATTTGTTCTAAAGTATAAAAGTATAAAATGCACAGTTGCCTCTCTCCTGAACATTCCCATTGATGGTCCCTAGCCCAGGCTTTACTATCTTAACTAATATCTTAAAATTTTTGCCAGACCACTTTTTTTTAAACATCATTAACAGAGTGATTTTCTAGAACACAAACTTGAAAATGTCATCTTTTACACTCAATATGCCTCAGTGCCCACAAGATACCAGAACTCAGTAAGGTATGATTTCTCCTCCAGTCTCATCTTTTTGGACTTCTCCCTATACTTCCTTGTTCTAGTCATCTTGAACTCCTTATAGATCCTTGGAGAAATCACACAATTCCCTACTTGTCTAATTTTAACTCTGTTATTTCCTTTACTGGCACTGGTCTCCTCACTCGGTGGCATAAGCTGACACTGACTGATCTCGCAAATGAAACCTGAATGTAACAGTCATCAACCCATCAGGCAGGTGTAAGTGCATCTTCCTCATCTCTACCAACTCTACTTGACTGCAACCTCAACATCGGGGATGCTCAGTGGGAGGGACTTGGGAGTACGGGAATGAAGAAGGGGTAAGATCATGACTCCAGCTTTTCAGATGGACTTCTCAGCAGCTGTGTGGGTTAAAATTAAATATTTGTTACTGAGAGAATGGTATCCCTACTCTTTGGTTGAACTGAGGCTGAAAAATATTTGAGGATGGTTGGTCTAAGTCTTTCCCCATAATGCCTATAAAACAGAATTTTGTTTGTTCATGTGGATGTCCCTGATAGAATATAGGTTTCAAAAAAATGAGAAATAAAACTTAGTAACCTTTATCTCCCTATTGCCAACTCTGGCATGTAACAGAGAAGACAAACATGGAAGGTCAAGTGAGTAAGCCTTGCCACTGGAGAGATGAGGTATTAAGTTATCCATGGTCTTGGTTTGGAATCAAAGATTCTTGTCTGTGAAATAATACATGGAAAGTATGACACAGAAGCCTGAGGAGAAGGGGGAAAGTTAAGGACCCCACACTAAAGTAGGTTATCAGGCAAAGACTTAGTCACGTAAGAAGGTAAGAGCCTAGTGACTCAACCAGTAAATATTTTTTAAACTCTATGAACCTTGATTATCCATAGAAAATTCAAAAATTATCTTCACAGTGGCTTTGTTGTGAGCACCAATTGAGAAAATATGTGTAAGTAGATTATGCATTATTGATAGCAATTATTTCATTATCAGATCAGTCACTCAGTCGTGTCCGACTCTTTGAGACCCCATGAATCGCAGCACGCCAGGCCTCCCTGTCCATCACCAACTCCCGGAGTTCACTCAGACTCACGTCCATCGAATCAGTGATGCCATGCAGCCATCTCATCCTCTGTCGTCCCCTTCTCCTCCTGCCCCCAATCCCCCCAGCATCAGAGTCTTTTTCCAATGAGTCGACTCTTCGCATGAGGTGGCCAAAGTACTGGAGTTTCAGCTTTAACATCATTCCTTCCAAAGAAATCCCACGGCTGATCTCCTTCAGAATGGACTGGTTGGATCTCCTTGCAGTCCAAGGGACTCTCAAGAGTCTTCTCCAACACCACAGTTCAAAAGCATCAAATCTTCGGGGCTCAGCCTTCTTCACAGTCCAACTCTCACATCCATACATGACCACAGGAAAAACCATAGCCTTGACTAGACGAACCTTTGTTGGCAAAGTAATGTCTCTGCTTTTGAATATGCTATCTAGGTTGGTCATAGCTTTCCTTCCAAGGAGTAAGCGTCTTTTAATTTCATTAAAAATTTTTTTTTATTTCATTATAGACTTGTCTAAATAGGAACATCATTGAAATTGATTGAATGTATGCTGGCCCACTGCTGCCCTGTGGCTAAGCTACATTCCTCCAACTAGGGAACATATTAGTAACAGAGTCTCTCTCAGACACACACTTGTGGGTAGCTATCTACTTAAAGAATTAAAGAAAAGGGCAGCAAGCCAAAGTTGCAATTGCACCCCCTGTGGTATTCTGAGCACCATTAACTTCCTCTTCTGACTCAGCTTTGGTCTAGGCTTCTTTCCTCTGATATTATTTTGGTTAGTGCCTCAGCCCTGATAAGCATGTGTCTTGGCTGGGTTTATTCCTTGCCTAACCCTCATATATAATCCTGGTTCCAGTTATTTATGTTAGACAAAGGTCTCATAGATGCTCGAACCAAGTTCATTTTTTCTGCTAGTTCTAATCTTGAAAAACACTGCTTTTATCCTCTCAATTATTTAAGCTCTGACTTAGAAAATAAAATTCAAAGCATAAAGCTTCTCCCTAGTACTAATCATTCCAGACTCCTCTTCATTATTTCCTGGGTACTGTGAAATGTAAGCATAAAGTAGGATGGTTGTCTTTATGGAAAGTCATATCTAGTCCTCTAAACCATCACTGATGATCCCGGTGGAGGGAGCTACATTAGAGACCAACACGATATCTCAATAAAACAGGTTCAGCCATATTTCCTTTTACCTTGCAGTATCATTAGTTCCTTGATGGAGAATGAGATGAGCTAGCCCTAGGGATCTACCAGTTCCATATCCCTAGGTTCAATCAACTGCAGATTGAAAATATTTAGAAAAAAAAAATTCAGAAATTCCCCAAGGTGAAAATTGAATTTTCTGTGTGCTGGCAACTATCTGCATAGCATTTACAACTATCTAAATAGCATTTGGGAGCCTCTGATGGCTCAGCAAGTAAAGAATCACCCTGCAATGCAGGAAACACAGGAGACTTGAGTTCAATCCCCGGGTCAGGAATATCCTCTGGAGAAGGAAATCTATATTCTACTTGTTATTGTAAGTAATCTAGAGGTGATTAAAAGTATACAGCAGGATGTACATAGGTTATGCCCAAATACTAAACCTTTTTTTATATAAAGGACATGAGCATCTTCAAATTTTGGTAACTGTGAGGGCCCTGGAACCAATCTCCTGCAGATAGCAAGGGGTTGACTGCACTTGGTTTGAGTTTAGATTCCATGGTTGTATGAAAAATACAGAAAATTATGTGCAGTGGGACAATACTGTTCTCAACTGAGAGATCAGAGGAAAGTGAAACTATGAGTTACAGCATATTCTTATCTTCCAACTCTTACTCATTCTGGGCATGTGTTAATAAGACACTGAACTGGCATGTTGAATTGCCATCACTTCTAAATGGTGTCCTTTCTCATTTCTTGCTTTCACTCTTTCACTTTTTCTCTAATTCATACTAAACATGTATATGAATTAACTTCACCAAAGGAGGCAAGGAACATGTTTGTTCTGGAGCACAGTGATACCAATAAATAGTTTTTAAGTGTTCTTGAATATTTCCACAAACTTATCAGCACTCTCACGTGAAGACTCCATTTTAGAACCAATTATCTTTCCTGTAGATTTTTTTGGATGTCTTCTTTTGATTTCTCTGCTTTTTGTACTATCACCATTTGCTCAATTGCAGAGGCTTAAAATCCTTTATAACAGCTAACCCAAGTTGTAAAACTTGAACAACCTAAGAAATTATACATTCCATCATTCTTGTATTTAGGCCTGCAGAAACTGCGCTGCAAGACATGTAAATGCTTGTTCAGGATAAGCAGCTTGTGGTACCAAGCTGACATTCTCAGGGCTCCAGACCATCACTGATGCCCTTCTGTCTTCTTTGCTTCTCATATCCAAGAGGTATCAAGCCTTGTCCATTTCCATTTGTCACAGTCTCTTTTCCTTCTTCACATCCCCTCTCATTTGTTTCTTTCTTTAAATCAGGATCACCACAATTTTTTGTGACTTTTACCCTGTTACACCTGGCATTCTTTCTGTTGACTTCCTAATTACTAACCTCCCTATCTGCAGTTCATCTTGGACAGAACTGTCACATCCATCTTGCTGTGAGTATGTAGCCATGAGACTAACATGACGAAAGCAATGTTTTAAAAAGACTGGTCTGGCAGTGCGGTTCCTGATGGATTAGAGGATGGATCAAGGAGACCGAGAGATGGTCGGACAGACTGTTGAAGTAATTCTGGAATCCTTAACGAGGGTCTTGACTGAGGTGGTTTTTACTACTTTCTTTGGCAACACCTTCATTCCACTTTGTGAACGCTGGTAAAGCTCCCAATTCAAACTGCTATAATATTTTAAAGAGTAAATGGTCTCATTGTCAAGGAGAACCTTTGTATTCTACTAAATTACTCTCTCCTTTCCTAGGCATTGACCTCTTGCCACTCTGCAATGCTCTTTAGCACTTTAAAGCAGGCTTTTTCAAATCTCTGTTCTTTTGAAACATGGTTTCAGAAGTGCTGACTACCTCATTATTCATTTTTACATTATTTTTCAAAAGCTAATGTCATTTTAAGTTTTTAAAGACATAAAGGGGATGTGAAAGAGTCACCATTCTGGTAGTAAAGGGGATTGCAGGTTATAGTTTCAATGATTAAAACTATTTTTCATAACAAAGCAACCAAATGGTCCTAGGTTTTAGTATAATGAGATGGAGAAGCGAAAAGCTAAAATGCAGCTGTTAAATGTGCTTCTGAAAATTTCTTAACTTTAGTCTTATGAGGACAATGCCAGGTGTCGGGGATTAATTTCTAACAACTCAATTATTATATGTATCTTCCAGGGCTCATTTCCTTCACAGATTGTTTAATCAAAGAGACAACAGTATTTTCTAAAGCTTGCAATTCCCTACACCAGGAACCTTTCTTACCCCTGTTAACATCATCTGCACTGAGATTAAACTCATAACATCACATGCTACACAAAAGAAAACAAGTAAAATATATAGCCCCTAAAGTCACTTGTAACTAAGCAATTGTTATGATATGAAAATAATGTTCATTTAATTAAAATTCATACCACATACGGTCTCAATTTAGAGTGTTAGTTTTTAAACACCTAAACCAGGCTTCTGTGGCTCAAAGCTATAGTAAATATGAAATTGTATATATCAACATTTTTTTGGTTTAAAGCTAATTTTATAAGTAATCTCTCTGGAAAGACTCAACATTCACTTATACATAGTTTGTAAAGTACAATTATTTGTAAGTTAATGAAACACTAGGTTCTTGTAATATGCTTTACTTGAAGGCCATTAAATACAATCAAATACCCAATAGCAAAGAACTACATTTCTCAAAGCTAAAGCCGCATAGCCTCATGTTCCTTTTAATCATACTGTTCTTTAGAAATATGCTGCATATTTAATCCACTGAAATTTTTAACAATCTGTCTCCTATCAATAAGGAAAATTAGGTTTTGTGTTTTTTTTTTAACAATCTCTCTCCTATCACTAATGAAAACTGGTAGTGCCTGAAGGCAGAAACTGAGCCATTAGGTTGCTGCCTGGCTTTAACAGCCTAAGTTCCCTCTTATCCTCAATGTTTTTGAATCCTTTTTACAGTTTACCCTATGCTAAAAGAAACACAAAACATGACCCAGCGTTTAGCTCAGAATAAAGACACATCTTATCCAGTGGTCTAACTTTGATAGGTAATACCAAGAAAGACCAAGGGGAAAATAAAAAAAGAAGAAAACTCAAGCTCTGTGTATCTAAAGAAGTACCCCATTCACAGAAAACATAATTGAGTCAAGCCCTGGGGATGCTATTCCATGGTTATCTCACTATTTGAAGAGATATTACAGAATCCTTTCAATATGATTAAAATATAGTTTTAGAAAGACAATGAATATATATCAACTACTGGTTTGGCTTTCCCAGGTGGAGCAGTGGTAAAGAATCTGCCTGCCAATGCAGGAGACGCAAGAGACTCTGGTTTGATCCATGAGTTGAGAAGATCCCCTGGAACAGGAATTGGCAACCTGCTCTGATATTCTTGCCTGGGAAAACCTATGGCCAGAGAAGCCTGGTGGGCAACAGTCTGTGGGATCACAAAGAGTCAGACATGACTGAGGGCATGCATATACGCATACACACAAGTATTGGTTTAATGAATTGCCAACCAGGGAGTGGCTGTTGGAGAGATTCTAACTGAAACAAAAATGCAGGGATAGAATATTGTGTTATCAATCACTTATTTTAAAAAATGTTTCCCTGGTCACTGATTCCAAGTCTGTTACTTCTTTCCCTCAATAGCTTCGTCTGTGCTCTGACTCCCATGTTATTGGTGGAAAACTCCTGACACCAATAGGCTCAGCAACATTCTCATATCTAAGAAAGTTTCAAGCATAAGCCCTTTATGCTTAGCAAGTTCAGAAGTGGCTTCCCTAACCTATCCATCCATCTGCTGAAAAGTCCTCTTCAACTCATGAAGGTACTCAGAGGAGTGATGGCCCAGGGTTGTACAAGAAATCAGAAGTCTATAGCATTAATGAAGCTCAATTTAATGATCTTAAACAATTTTAATAGCCAAGAACCATTTGACTATGCTACCAAGGTACTGAATTTACTCCTCTTATAATAATAATCATTTGATCATATCTGATTTTCACTCAGATTGCAGACCTCTCAAAAATAGGAACTAATTTCATTTTCATCTGTAATATTTAGTTAAGATTTGACACATATTAGTATTGGTACATATTCTACTTCCTCTGGTATCTCAAATGGTAAAAAAAAAATATATATATATATATATATATATACACACATATATATATACACACACACACACATATATATGTATATTTGTGTGTGTGTGTATATATATATATACACACACACACACACACCTGCAATGCAGGAGACCTAGGTTTGATGCCTGGGTCAGGAAATTCCTCTGGAGGAGGAAATGGTAACCTACTCCAGTATTCTTTCCCGGGAAACCCCATGGACATCAGGGCCTGGTGGGCTACAGTCCATGGAGTTGCAAAGAGTTTGACATGACTGAGTGGCTATCACTTTCACACATACCATCAAGCAAAAACAGTAAAATCAGTGATTGGAAGGATTCTTTTCAGTTATTTTTTAGGTATTCCTTTTAAGGCAAATGAACATAAACGGAGAATCTGGAGTAATTAGATATTAAACTACTGTCCCAGTTCTCTTGTCTGCCTCAGGATTTGAGACAAATATTGTCATTCTAGCAACTATGCTTCTCTGAAAATTGAAAAACAAATGATTATTTTTATAATCAAAACTTTACTCTTATTGTTCTTATCATAGGAACACTTCACCTGCCCAATGCAATCAGAGGTTAATAGAGAGTAAGCATTGTTTGGTCCTGATGGATATACCTTGCATTTTCAGGTATAGTTACTGAAATTGAAATGGAACTTTAAAAAGCACACATGCAACTAAAAGGTGATTACAGCTATTTAGAAGAGGAAAATCCATCTATGTTTAACCTAATGTGTCATCAACTCTGCTAGAAGGCTGTCAAACTAGTATTACAGAAACACTTTTTAAATCCAGTATTTAAAACAAACAAACACAGGTATAATTAGAATGGAAGGAAGGAGGAGGAAATCAAACTATACAGATTTGAGGAGGGGTTCACTGTGCTGAATGCAGAAGCAGAAAGTGATAAGACCTTACTGAATCTGCCTGGCTCCTTTGAGGAGCACCTTACCATGTGTGTAATCAATGATCTTCTCTCAATATACGTTGATATACTGGAGCTGATTTTAGATTACAGTATGTGAGTCTCTGGATTTGGGCAAGAAACATCTGGCCAGTGATGCTTAAGTATAGTTACTTCCAATTAAAATAAATAAATTTATATTTTAAAAAATAAAAATAATTAAAAAATGAAAATGGACATGTTTCTTACTATGGTCATTAACACAAAAATGATACAGAGATCCACATGGATTTTTCCTTTAGATTCATATGTGGCTGTCTATCCATACATCACATAAATCTCTCCTTAGAAGTCTGGTATCCTCAGCATCCTTTAATGAATAGGCAATAGCTGGTCACAGGATATATTAATTCCTGTATTCACAACTTGGTCATTCTGCCTCACTATGCAAGATAAATCAATTGAGACATTGACAATTAGACTCCCATACAAAATACATGGGTCTTAAGAGTAAGTGACTAAGTCAGTGAGAAGTAGTCTACTATAAACTCTTACCTTATAACCTGAGAGCAATGTATCAGGGAAAACAGACTTTTGCACCCATCAAAATACTACTATACAGGATGCAAGCTCGGAGAAGGCAACAGCATCCCACTCCAGTACTCTTGCCTGGAAAGTCCCATGGATGGAGGAGCCTGGAGGGCTGCAGTCCATGGGGGTCGCTGAGGTTCGGACACAACTGAGCGACTTCACTTTCACTTTTCACTTTCATGCATTGGAGAAGGAAATGGCAACCCACTCTGGTGTTCTTGCCTAGAGAATCCCAGGGACAGGGCATCCTGGTGGGCTGCCGTCTATGCCATCTATGGTGTTGCACAGGGTCAGACACGACTGAAGTGACTCAGCAGCAGCAGCAGGATGCAAGCTAGGTAGCATCCTGATCTGAGTCCTGTTCACAGGCTAGGTGGCTGTCATGTAAAGTTAATCCCTTTGATTTTCTCTAGAAAAAACAACCAGGACCAGATTTATCAAATATGGTATATCCCTACAAGTTTCATTACACTTTTAATATTGAGAGAGAACACTGAGGGGGGAAAAAATTGAGAGAAAGGGTATTTGGTTCTATTATTTTCATTTTATCCAATACAACCAGTGGTGTAATAGAGCTGATCCAGACTGTATACATCTTTCCCCAACTCCACATTCAGCACTGTCAGTTTAATAGCTTGAAACTGTCTACGTAGGATAACTTAGACCAGGAAAATAGGCAAACAATACAAATTGGGGCCTTGTTCCTTTAGCAATAAGCCAGCTGTAAAACACCAGCATACCACTAATTATAACTCTTGTTAATATAACCAATGAGGAACTCCTTATTGGTAATACTAACTGAACTAATCCCTTTGTTCCCATTCATCGCTATCTTTGATTGACGTGGGCCCTTAGTATTGGGAAACATCATTTTTATACAAATATTTGAGTTCTTAGTGTCTTCCTCAGAAACGCAAGTGACAGGGAAATCAGCACAGAGGACACATAAATAAGTGGTCATGTCAATTTTAGCAATGACTTCATGATTCTCTGGTCAGATTCATTCAACATTTATTGAATTCCTACAGTGTATCTAGACTACTAAGTGCTGTGGGGTGCTGGGAGACAGTTTTTCATGAGTTTCTTGCATTTCTGTACACTTTGGAAGTGGAGGCATTGGCTTCTGAGTTAACCTTTTATAGAGTTTGTGGAATATATATAAAGATACTGCACTCTTCTGAAGTAGAAAACAGATATGTGTGCTGACCAGTATAGTAAATAAAATGTCTTTCTGGGGCAAAATTTGGTTTGTTTTCTTTCAAAAGATTGGGGGTTCCTAAGCTTACAACTGACACAAATCCACTGTGTATCTTGCATCCATCTAGGTCTGTCATCACATTGCCCGTGTGGGCTTAGGGGACAAGAGAAACAGATGCAAACATGAAGCTCATGCTATCTGCTGTGCCTGGAGCTATGTTCGTGTCTCTGATCCAGGAGTCTCGTGTCTTCTGCCAGCAAGTGTGAAATTATGGTGGGCTAACTTGTCAGCTAGTAAGTAAGGTAAAGTACCAGGCTCTTCACAGTTCCTGACATGGAGGACCTAAAGTAGGTTATCCTTAGTCTTAAGGAGACATATGGCTTCCCAGCTAGTGCAGTGGTAAAGAATCTGCCTGCCAATGCAGGAGCCTTAAGAGATGTGGGTTCAATCCCTGGGTCAGGAAGATCCCCTGGAGTAGGAAGTGGCAACCCACTCCAGTATTCTTGCCTGGGAAATCCCATGGACAGAGAAACGTGGCAGACTATAGTCCATGGGTTTGCAAAGACTCGGACACGACTGACCATGAGCACACACACATGCGAAGAGACATATAAACTTGTTGAGATGTGATTATGTATGAATGTGTAATTATAAAACACTGACTTATATACAACCAAAATAAATAAAGCTGCACCAAGTAGTATGAAGGGGGAAATATTTGTATCATAGGTGCATGAATCTGTCATCATGAAAAAAAATATGGAACATCACTGCATTTTATTACAAAAGCAAATATTTTATGCCACGCAACCTTCATTCATGATCGTGCTCATAGATGAAGCATGAATCATCTAACTAGTGACAAAGCAACCAATTTAAACAACCAAGATAAAAAATACTTTCAACAAAAATACTGATTAGAAAACTTAACACTTGTTTTGCTAGACAAAAATAATTGCAATCTAGTGAATTTTTGTTTAATATCAGTTCAGTGGCTCAGTCATGTCTGACTCTTTACAACCCCATGAATTGCAGAACACCAGGCCTCCCCATCCATCACCAACTCCCATAGTCCACCCAAACCCATGTCCCTTGAGTCGGTGATGCCATCCAACCATCTCATCCTCTGCCATCCCCTTCTCCTCCCTCCCTAAATCTTTCCCAGTATCAGGGTCTTTTCAAATGAGTCAGCTCTTTGCATCAGGTGGCCAAAATATTGGAGTTTCAGCTTCAACATCAGTCCTTCCAATGAACACACAGGACTGATTTCCTTTAGGATGGACTGGTTGGATCTCCTTGCAGTCCAAGGGACTCTCAAGAGTCTTCTCCAATACCACAGTTCAAAAGCATCAATTCTTCAGTGTTCAGCTTTCTTTAATACATGACATTAAACATTTCTTCAATTTGTTGAACACCAGCAACAGGGCAGGTTTTGCACTAGACTCATTTTAAGTAGTCTTTGTAATACAGAAACTTTTCAAGTAGAAGTTATTATTTTTATTTTATAGAAGATGAAACTGTGGTTCAGAGAAGTTAAATGATTTGTTCAAAATTAATACAGCTACTAAATAGCAGGGAATTTCTTTTGATAATATTAGTCTAGTTATAAAACCAGTTACTTACACTTTTAATAAAATAAACATGTACTGATTAACATGTGACAGACTCTTCACTCTATCTTGGAACTATTTAGGAGAGTTTATAACTGGCATATAGAATTAGGACTCCCAAGGACCTATAATGTCCTCTAATGTCAAAGTTAATAAGAGAGCTAGGAAATATCTTTTTTTCGTCTTTGGTTTCTAGGACTTTTACCCCATTAAACTTCTAGTTCTACCCTTAAACCCTATTTCCTCAAGCAACTAGACCTCCATACAGCTAAACATTTAGAGCGGAGGGAGACAAGGGCAGAGTGGGTTCAAGACGAGGGTTGAAGACAGGTGTGCAGTATCCCAGGGATGCTTGCTTTCAGCACAGGAGTCCCTGGAGCCCTGAGTCCTGAGGAGGGGGAGGACAGGTTCTCATGGTCCAGGGACTTGCCTTTTAACCATGAATAACTCTGCGTAAATAGGCATTGGCTTCTCTGTTGGAGACCCTGAATCACACAAAGTAAGACTTTTTGCTCCAATTTTGTTTGACCATGTGGACAAACACTGATAGGCATAAATACATTGCGGCCAAAATAACACAGAGGTGGCTGAGGCCGAAGATTGGTGCTTCTGAACAGTGGTGTTGGAAGAGACCCTTGCGAGTCCCTTGGACTGCAGGAGATCCAACCAGTCCATTCTGAAGGAGATCAGCCCTGGGATTTCTTTGGAAGGAATGATGCTAAGGCTGAAACTCCAGTACTTTGGCCACCTCATGCGAAGAGTTGACTTATTGGAAAAGACTCTGATGCTGGGAGGGATTGGGGGGCAGGAGGAGAAGGGGACGACAGAGGATGAGATGGCTGGATGGCATCACTGACTCGATGGACGTCAGTCTGAGTGAACTCCAGGAGTTGGTGATGGACAGGGAGGCCTGGCGTGCTGCGATTCATGGGGTCGCAAAGAGTTGGACACGACTGAGCAACTGAACTGAACTGAGAGAACAAAAAAAAGGAAAAAAAATTTACTTTTTCCTTGAGTGTGTGTGTTCTCAGTTGTGTCCGACTCTTTACAACCCCATGGACGGCAGCCTGCCAGGTTCCTTTGTCCATGGGGTTTTCCAGGCAAGAATACTAGAGTGGGTTGCCATTTCCTCTTCCAGGGGATATTCCTCACCCAGGGACAGAATCCAAGTCTCCTATATTGGCAAGTGGGTTCTTTACCACTGAGCCATGTGGGAAGCTGTTGAGAAGCAAATATAAGAACTCAAAATATTATAACTTAGGGCTATTTACTGCATGGAATATGTTTTTGTTTAAATCTCATATTTGCAATGAGACTTATTTAACCTTGCTGTATTTAATACTGCAACATGCAAACTGCATCTACTCCCCTGCCAAAATTCACCTCCACCTCAGCACTCTCAATTCCCTTTATCCAGCTTTATTTTTTTCTATGTACATAGATATTATGACAATCTTCCACATTTTTTGCTTATGTTTAATTTTCATTACCATGCCTACAAGAATTCAAGCTACACAACAAGCAAGACCTTGTTTTGTCTCCAAGTGCCTTGAACAATGCCTGGCACATCACTTCAGTTCAGTCACTCAGTCATGTCTGACTCTTTGTGACCCCATGAATCGCAGCACGCCAGGCCTCCCTGTCCATCACCATCTCCCGGAGTTCAATCAGACTCACGTCCATCAAGTCGGTGATGCCATCCAGCCATCTCATCCTCTGTCGTCCCCTTCTCCTGCCCCCAATCCCTCCAAGCATCAGAGTCTTTTCCAATGAGTCAACTCTTTGCATGAGGTGGCCAAAGTACTGGAGTTTCAGCTTTAGTATCATTCCTTCCAAAGAAATCCCACGGCTGATCTCCTTCAGAATGGACTGGTTGGATCTCCTTGCAGTCCAAGAGACTCTCAAGAGTTTTCTCCAACACCACAGCTCAAAGGCATCAATTTTTTGGCGCTCAGCTTTCTTCACAGTCCAACTCTCACATCTATACATGACCACTGGAAAAACCATAGCCTTGACTAGACGGACCTTTGTTGGCAAAGTAATGTCTCTGCTTTTCAATATGCCATCTAGGTTGGTCATAACTTTCCTTCCAAGGAGTGAGCGTCTTTTAATTTCATGGCTGCAGTCACCATCTGCAGTGATTTTGGAGCCCCCCCCAAAAAAAAAGTCTGACACTGTTTCCACTGTTTCCCCATCTATTTCCCATGATCTTCATTTTCTGAATGTTGAGCTTTAAGCCAACTTTTTCACTCTCCTCTTTCACTTTCATCAAGAGGCTCTGTAGTTCCTCTTCACTTTCTGCCATAAGGGTGGTGTCATCTGCATATCTGAGGTTATTGATATTTCTCCCGGCAATCTTGATTCCAGCTTGTGTTTCTTCCAGTCCAGCGTTTCTCATGATGTACTCTGCATAGAAGTTAAATAAGCAGGGTGACAATATACAGCCTTGATGTACTCCTTTTCCTATTTGGAACCAGTCTGTTGTTCCATATCCAGTTCTAACTGTTGCCTCCTGACTTGCATATAGTTGTTCAATAAATAAATATTGTGGGAATGAATGAATGGATGAGTAAACAACCATTTATTGTTCAATAAGAGCAATGATTTCTTGGGTTCTTACTATGTGCCAGGTACTGTTATAGCTGCTTCACACACATTAACTCATCTAATGTATTGAATAAATCTATGAGATAGTATTACTATTATCCTTATAAATTAGCACACTGGAATACAATGATGTTAATTATCTTGCTCCAAAATCACATGACTACCAATTACAGAGCTGAGTTTTGAACTTGAGAGTCTGGTTTCAGAGTCAGTTTTCCTAACCACTGTATCCACCAACCACTTCAGTGGTGACCTGAGCCATTTCAAGAAAAGACAAATATTATGTACTGGTTATTTTAAGAAGGCAGAGAAGTACATGATACTTTTAGATAGTTAATACAAATTATTCAAAGAAAATATTAATTATTTATGTATCCTTAGTGGACATTTCAGTTATCTGAATAATTAACTTACATGAATTACCCCATTTCCTCAAAGACTTGGTTAATCATAGAATTCCAATGGGCATATTTGTTTCTGTAACTTCTTCTCTTATATCCCTCCCCTAATCCTTCTCTCTTTTCTGCTTCACTGTCCTTTCTCTTTTCTAATTCTTGATGATCCCCATCATCACCAACAACATCAGCAAGGTGTCACTGCTACTTTAAATTGGCTCACTTTATTGTATGAAAGTAAGAAGTCTCATATTGTGAGAACCAAAATTTTAGTCATAACTTTTATTTAGGGCTCCAGTTATTCTTGTTACTTCAGATACCTTGGGTTTTATTTTCCATTAGAAGTGGGTTATATTTTAACAGCCCCAGCAGAATGCTTTATATTGGGAGTTATCACTGAAGGTCACCATATCATAGACTTCTGACATTCATGAATTGTGCTCTTACCAGAGCAAATTTCATAAACCAAGAGCCCTTGCCTTGCAGTTTCGCTCTGCTGTAATTTTCCAGGTTGTTTCATTGACCACACTAAGAGTTGACTCCTTACCTTCACTATATGTATTAGAAGCACCATTGCTTCAATGGAGACTTCCGTTTTTATATTACACCTGCTGAAAAGTGCCACAAATAGCTTTAACACAATTTACTGTCTGGTCTAGACAGACTCATATCTCACAGGAACTTCCTTCACCTCATCCTGGTTTATGTCCCAACTATGGGGTTGATCTGTTCTGTCTTAGGAAGTAGAGGCAAAGTGATAGAGTCCTTAAATATTGTGAGTATTGACTCAAGGTCCAAGATGCAATAACCATCAACATTCAAATGTCTAAACAGAGACAGTTTATTATTGCAAGTAGTTAACCATTTTCTGTGAGGGATGCTAGCCTACACTGAACTGCTTCAAGAAGGTGGAGGTGAGTCTATAATAATCCTAATGGGGAAAAAATGCAAACCTTTGCTGTTATGGAAAGTAATTCTACTTATGTAAATGAGAACTTAATGTTTGGAGGATGAGGGGTAAGAGCCTTATACAGATCAATTTAGGCACAACAAAAGGGTGATAAAGAGCACAAAGAGAAGGAGAGATACTATTACAGAATAAAAAATCAGAAAAATAATTATTGATAATATTTTTAGGAAGGTATTTTTTTTTAGTTTTCTATAGAGCTTAACATCAGGAATAATGGTGTGTTAGTCATTCAGTCGTGTCCGACTCTTTGCAACTCTGTGGACTGTAGCCTGCCAGGCTCCTCTGTCCATGGAATTCTCCAGGCAAGAATACTGGAGTGGGTAGCCATTCCCTTCTCCAGGGGAACTTCCTGACCCAGGAATCAAACCCGGGTCTCTCACAGTACAGGCAAATTCTTAACCATGTGAGCCACCAGGGAAGCCAAAAATAATGGTACTCCTAGAAAACTGAATATTCACTATAAATCCAATCTACTAGCATTAATACTATTATATCATTGATACCATGATATTGTTACTTTTGTTGTTGTTTTTGTTATTTAGTCACTAAGTCATGTCCAACTCTTCTGTGACCCCATGTTCTGTAGCCCATCAGCCTCCTCTGCCCATGGAATTTCCCAGGCAAGAATACTGGCGTGCGCTGCCATTTCCTTCTCTAGGGGATCTTCCTGACCCAAGAATCAAATTTGTGTATCCTCATTGGCAGGCAGATTCTTTACCACTTAGATGACAGCAAATGGTTGGTTGAGAATTAAAGTATACCCCTGATTCTTCAAAGTTAGAACTTAATAGTTCAGCTAGAAAAACTTGTCCTTAGAAATGCCTGGTTTTATCTTACACCAGTCATATATTCTCAGAAACACAGTGGTAACTTAAACTGATCTGACGAAATTTTAAAGGAATGCTACAATACATTTCCTCCCTGTGTTGCTCTGTTCTACAACACGTTCACACTCGGAGAAAAAGGCTTGGAAAGGAGGGCGGTCTGCCTGCCAAATCGTACTCTAAATGGTTGTAAGTGAGGCATCTGGCTCCTAGTTAAACACCCATGTGTGTTCTTCAGGCCTTATCACAGACAGTTATGAAGGCTCTAAGTGGCAGCTCTTATAAGGGGAAGCTGCTCTCTCCAAACAAGACTTGGTGCAGGGCCAATGCACTGCTGTCTCTGGAGAGAGGTGGAGTCAAGGACTCAGGTCCCCAGTGGGTCACAACCTTTCACATATTGACACTCATAGACCTGGGGACTTCATTCCTGGGTCTCTCTAATTTTTTTAATTGGAATATAATTGCTTTACAATGTTGCATTAGTTTCTGCTGTTCAACAATGTGAATCAGCTGTGAGCTGTGTGTGTGTATCTCCCCTCCCTCCTGAGCCTCCCTCCCACTCCCCCACCATCCCAGCCATCTTGGTCATCACAGAGCACTAAGCTGAGATTCCTGTGCTACATGACAGCTTCCCACAGGCTATCTATTTTACATATGTAACTTTGTGTACATCAATGCTACTCTCTCAGTTCATCCTAACTTTCCCTTTCCCAAGCTATATCCACAAATCTGTTCTTTCTGTCCTTCAGTTTCCTCTCAAGTTCTCCTTATAGGGAGAAGGGAAACATTAAAGATACTTCTTTTCCTACTCTGACTCAGTACTTTATCACCTCTAACCCTTCCCCCTTTTCCTCCTGCTGAACCCACACTCCAGGGTCAATGAAACTGCTGGAACCCTTCATACTGGGCTCCCTCAGCAGTGAGGACTATAATGTCTGCACTGACCCCTGTGGCCCTAGATCAGTGTTCCACAGAGGAGATGGGACAGGGAGAATCATCACTTTCTCTGGTTTTCAACTCTTCCTTAAACCATTAACCCTTTCATTTCTGGCTTGCTCCTTAAATTGGCTATTCCGGATACCTGGCAACTCCCCATGTCCCTGTCTCTGTTCCAGGTCACCTGAGTTCCTGACAGTAAGCACTACAGATATTTTGCAAAAAGCAGAGAAAATTCAAAGGTGATATGACCAGGCTTTTTAAATGTTTAAGGACAGGTTTTATGACAGAGAAAAGAGATCCATTCTCTGTTGCTCTGGAAAGCAGAACAAGGACAATTGGTGGAAATGACAGTTAGTAACTGAATCAGCACCAATCACTGTAACTACAACCTATGGCATTACCCTAATGGCAGAAAGTGAAAGGGAACTAAAAAGCCCCTTGTTGAAGGTGAAAGAGGAGAGTGAAAAAGCTGGCTTAAAACTCAACATTCAAAAAACGAAGATCATGGCATCTGGTCCCATCACATCATGGCAAATAGATGGGGAAACAAAGGAAACAGTGATAGTCATCATTTTATTGGGCTCCAAAAGCACTGCAGACAGTGACTGTAGCCATGAAATTAAAAGATGCATGTTCCTTGGAAGAAAAGCTATGATGAACCTAGAAAGTGTATTAAGAAGCAGAGACATCACTTTCTTGACAAAGGTCTGTCTAGTCAAAGCTATGGTTTTTCCAGTAGTCAGGTATAGATGTGAGAGTTGGACCATAAAGAAGGCTGAGCTCTGAAGAATTGATGCTTTCAAATTGTGGTGCTGGAGAAGACTCTTGAGAGTTCCTTAGACAACAAGGAGGTGAAATCAGTCAATCCTAAAGGAAATCAACCCTGAATATTCATTGGAAGAACTGATGCTGAAGCTCCAATACTTTGGCCACCTGATGCGAAAAGCTGACTCACTGGAAAAGACCCTGATGCTGGGAAAGACTGAAGGCAGGAGGAGAAGGAGGTGACAGAGGATGAGACAGTTGGATGGCATTATCAATTCAATGGACAGGAGTTTGAGTAAACTCTGGGAGATAGTGAAGGACAGGAAAGCCTGGCATGCTGCAGTCCATGGGGTTGCAAAGAGTTGGATACAACTGTCTGAACAAAACAAAACAAAAAAAAAGGAATAATCTACAACTTCAGTATTCTTGCCCTTAGAATCCCATAGATAGTATGAAAAGGCACAAATATATGACACTGAAAGATGAACTCCACAGGTTGGTAGGTGCCCAATATGTTACTGGAAAAGAGTGGAGAAATAACTCCAGAAAGAATGAAAATGAAGAGACAAAGCCAAAGTGAAAACAATGCCCAGTTATAGATGTGACTGGTGATGAAAGTAAAGTCCAATGCTGTAAAGAACAATATTGCATAGGAACCTGGAATGTTAGGTCCATGAAACAAGGTAAATTGGAAGTGGTCAAGCAGGAGATGGTAAGAGTGAACATCAACATTTTAGGAATCAGTGAACTAAAATGGACTGGAGTGGTCAAATTTAATTCAGAGGGCCATTACATCTATTACTGTGGGCAAGAATCTAGAGAAGAAATGGAGTAGCCTTCATAGTCAAAAAAAGAGTCTGAAATGCAGTACTTGGGTGCAATCTCAAAAATGACAGAATGACCTCTGCTTGTTTCCAAGGATCTAAGTCTCTGTCCCAGTCAGTAATGCTAAAGAAGCTGAAGTTAAATGGCTCTATGAAGACCTACAAGACATTCTAGAACTAATACCCCAAAAAGATGTCCTTTTCATTAAAGGGGACTGGAATGCAAAATAAGGAAGTCAAGAGATGCCTGGAGTAACAGGCAAACTTGGCCTTGGAGTACAAAATGAAGCAGGGGAAAGGCTAATGGAGTTTTGCCAGGAGAACACACTGGTCATAGCAAACATCTTGTTCCAACAACACAAGAATCAACTCTACACATGGACATCATCAGATGGTCAATACTTAAATCAGATTGATTATATTCTTTGCAGCCAAAGATGGAGAAGCTCTATACAGTCAATAAAAACAAGACCAGGAGCTGACTGGTGGCTCAGATCATGAACTTTCTGTTGCAAAATTCAGACTTAAAGTTAAGAAAGCAGGGAAAAGCAGTAGACCATTCAGGTATGACCTAAACCAAATCCCTTAAGATTATAGAGTGGGAGTGACAAATAGATTCAAGGGGTTAGATCTGATAGACAGAGTGCCTGAAGAACTATGGACAAAGGTTCGTGACATTCTACAACAGGCAGTGATCAAGACAATCCCCAAGAAAAAGAAATGCAAAAAGGCAAAATGGTTGTCTGAGGCGGCCTTACAAGTAGCTGAGAAAAGAAGAGAAGCTAGAGGCAAAGGAGAGAAGGAAAGATATACCCATCTGAATGCAGAGTTCCAAAGAATAGCAAGGAGAGATAAGAAAGCCATCCTCAGTGATCAACGCAAAGAAATAGATGAAAACTATAGAATGGGAAAGACCAGAGATCTCTTCATGAAAAATAGAGATACCATGGGAAAATTTCATACAAAGATGGGCACAATAAAGGACAGAAATTGTATGGACCTTACAAAAGCTGAAGGTATTAAGAAGAGGTGGTAAGATCACAGAAGAACTATACAAAAAAGATCTTAATTACCCAGATAACCATGATGCTGTGATCACTCAACTAGAGCCAGATATCCTGGAATGCAGTCAAGTGGGCCTTAGGAAGCATCACTATGGACAAAGCTAGTGGAGGTGATGGAATTCCAGTTGAGCTCTTTCAAATCCTAAAAGATGATACTGGTAAAGTGCTGCATTCAATATGCCAGGAAATTTGGAAAACTCAGCAGTGGCCATAGGACTAGAAAAGGTCAGTTTTCATTCCAATCTCAAAGAAAGGCAATGCCGAAGAATGTTCAAATTACCACACAACTGTACTCATCTCACACACTAGCAAATTAATGCTCAAAACTCTCCAAGCCAGGTTTCAACAGTACCTGAACCGTGAACTTCCAGATATTCAAGCTGGATTTAGAAAAGACAGAGGAACCAGAGATCAAATTGCCAACATCCACGGGATCATCGAAAAAGCAAGAGAGTTCCAGAAAAACATCTACTTCTGCTTTATTGACTATGCCAAAGACTTTGACTGTGTGCATCACAACAAACTGTGGAAAATTCTTCAAGAAATGGGAATACCAGACCACCTGACCTGCCTCCTGAGAAATCTGTATGCCGGTCAAGAAGTAAGAGCTAGAACTGGACATGGAACACAGACTGGTTCCAAACGGGGAAAGGAATATGTCAAGGCTGTATACTGCTACCCTGTTTACTAAACTTCTATGCAGAGTACATCATGCAAAATGCTGGGTCAGATAAAGCACAAGCTGGATCAAGATTTTCAGGATAAATATCAATAACTTCAGATATGCAGATGACACCACCCTTATGGCAGAAAGAGAAGAGAAAGTGAAGAGCCTCTTTGTGAAAGTGAAAGGTGAAAGAAAAAGTTGGCTTAAAATTCAACATTCTAAAAACTAAGATCATGGGATCCAGTCCCATCACTTCATGGCAAATATATGGGGAAACAGTGGAAACAATGAGAGACATTTTTTTTGCCCGGGTGTGGGGGCGGGGCTCCAAAATAACTGCAGATGGGGACTGCAGCCATGAAATTAAAGGATGCTTGCTCCTTGGAAGAAAAGCTATGACTAACCTAGACAGCATATTAAAAAGACAGCAGAGATATTACTTTGCCAACAAACGTCTGTCTAGTCAAAGCTTTGGTTTTTCCAGTAGTCAGGTATGGATGTGAGATTTGGACTATAAAGAAAGCTGAGTGCCAAAGAATTGATGCTTTTGAACTATGGTGTTGGAGAAGACTCTTGAGAGTCCCTTGGACTGCAAGGAGATGAAACCAGTCAATCCTAAAGGAAATCGGTCCTGAATATTCATTGGAAGGACTGATACTGAAGCTGAAACTCCAATACTTTGGCCACCAGATTTGAAGAACTGATTCATTCTAAAATCCCTGATGCTGAGAAACAGTGAGGGCAGTAGGAGACGGGGACAACAGAGGATGAGACAGTTGGATGGCATGACCAAATCAATGGACATAAGTTTCAGCAAGCTCCGGGAGTTGCTGATTGACAGGGAAGCCTGGCGTGCTGTGGTCCATGGGGTCACAAAGAGTCGGACATAACTGAGCAACTGAACTGAACTGAATAATGTAGCTGACTACACATGATAAAAAAAAAAAAAACAAACATTTGTGTATTTACTTAGTTCAAAAAATGTTTCCAAAATTATTTGCCTTTTCGCAACCTTATCCTCTCCTCCAGAGACAACTATCCTAAATTTTCTGATAATAATTCCCTTGTTTTCTACAACACTATTCTATTTTTATTATTAGATTTTAAACTAAGTTATTTAACTGGCAGTATAAGTCTCTCTACATTGTTTACTTTCTTAAATTACCGTGTGAACTTATTTTTCTTTCTGTCTTTCATGGATGTTTTAAATCACCTTTTCAACTAAATTTCAAAACTGGTTGAGATTTTAATTATGTTAACTTGGTCAATTTACAGAGAATTGATAACTTCCATTGGACCACCTAAGTATGAATATGGTATGTCTCTCTTTATACCCTTTTTGAGCACTTTCAGTTTTTTTTTTTACTGTGTTTTTCAGTAAATGGCACAAATATTATCCTTTACATCATTCCTATGGTCCTTATATTCTTATTAGTATTGTAAATTCTTCCTTTTTATTGACTTGATTTCTCACTCTTTGTTGCCAATAAATATTACAGAAATGCAGTCAACTTTTAAATATTAAGCCAATCCAATATTCTTTCCCAACAGGCTTATTAAACTTAATATTTTATACTTGAATTTTATATGTAGACTACTGTATAATCTTCTAATAATGGAAGCTTTGTTTTCTATGTCCAAATATTATAGCTTTTATTTTTCTTTTATGGTCTATTTAGAATCTTCAAAACAATGCTGAGTAGAGGTGGTGCTGTAACAGACTCATTTCCTCGTTACTGGCCTAGAGGAAATTTTTTTTACCATTAAGCAAGGAAATGGCAACCCGCTCCAGTATTTTTACCTGGAAAATCCCTTGGACAGAGGAGCACGGTGTATAACAGTCTACTGGGTCACAAAGAGTTGGACATGACTTAGCACATGCAGGCGCGTATGCATGAGCGTGCACACACACACACACACACTTCCTACAGGTTTCTATTATATAAATTCATTAGGTTAAGAAACGTTTCTTTTTAATTGAATAGGATTTTTTTTTTCAAAACCACTTAATGCGTTTTTGATGTCACTGAATGACTATTCACCATCTATTAAAATGGTCATAAAAATTTTCTACCTGAATCAGCATGTGTAGGTTCTATTGTTTACTGTTCAACTTGCACTCCTGGGATAAACCTCACCTGACCACGATACATTATCTTTTTATCAAAATGCTTGATGCTGTAGTTAGTAATTTTCTATGTATACACATGAGTCTGTATGGCCTGTAACTTTTCTGCTTCTTATTTTCCTGGTATGATTTGGCCAATACAATTACATTAATAAATAAGTTGGAGACTGTATCTTCTTTTTCTATTATCTGCAAAAATGAGTGTAAAATGAGTCCTGCCAGGTCTGCTTTTTGTGCATGTGGATTTCCACTACAAAGTCTCACTAATGGAGGTTGGAGGTCCATTTCTTCTATGGTCTTTTCTCCTATGGCCTGTCAAAGCTACAGCTCTAGGCTTCCAGGATTAGCAGATACCCTCCAGGGCAGGCGATACTTTTTCTATGTTTGTTGCTCTGGATTTGCAGTTCCACATGAAACTTATGAAGGTTTTATCTACTTTCCTACAAGTTCATGATACATTTAAGAGGATGATTTTTATGTTTTACTTAGAAATGAGTGTGTGCCATACCTTGAGTGGTGAGAAAGATAAACCTCATCTTTAATTTATAGGAGTGCTTTCCTACCATAATGAATCATCATCTGCTTGAATGACTACAGGGAAGTGTGCTTAGAGTTGGTTAATCTGGGATGAAACAAAGAAGATGGTCATGACCATGCAGTACTATAAGAAGAGGGGAGAACACAGGCATTTGCAAATGGCATCAATGAGACAAAATAAGGTGCATTTGGAGAACAAGCTATGTAGCTTGCTTTCAATTAATTCAGCTTCCGTGTATTATAAAGCAGTACATTAATTTGAGCAATTTCAAGCAACTGCAATAAAATGCCCTCTCTATAGTCATTAGCACTCTCTTCTTTGACTTCACTTTCCTGTAATCCTTCTTGTACCCTGCCACCCAAAACAAAAGTGACATCAATAAACATTCTTGAAAAGAGTATGAAAAAAATGACTATGATATTGATTTGCTAAGAATATGAAGACTGAAGAGCAAGTAGAAGAAGATTTGGAATATTCAGAGAAGTAGTTTGGTTTATATGAAGTTTGACTCACTTTGTACAGGGGAATCTTCATGATATTAATGATATATTAATTGATCCATCTGGGGTACACAAGGGGCTACTTCTGTCCTCCTCCCAATACTCTACCTATGTGGTCAACAAGTGCAGAGTTCGCTACTCAGTATTTACTGGATGAACAAAGAAAGAATTGGTATGCCCATGGCTTTCTTCAAAACCTCTGTTGTTATACACCAGTTTAATACCAAAGTTACAATGAAATGGTGCCTTGGAACAGTAGCGTTTGTATTATTAAATGATCAACTGACATTCTACACACCTACATTTTTTTCTACCAGACAAGCTTCTACTTAGTGATGTAGAATATAAACATTCTGTTGAGGGCGTATGCTTTTTCCTTTTCCCGCAGAGTTGTTTATAGCATAGTAACAGACTGGAGAATAATCAAGACTGAAATTCTACTTTCCTTACATGTGCAATAGAGGACGAACTGTGAGATTAGGATTGACATATATACACTACCACATGTAAAATAGATAGCTAATGGGAATCTGCTGTATAGCTCAGGGGGCTCAGCTTGGTGCTCTGTGATGACCTAGATGGATGGGATGTGGGGTGGGCTGGGAGGGAAGGGATATATGTTTACATAAAATTAACAAGTGGTGCTGGGAAAACTGGTCAGCCACTTGTAAAAGAATGAAACTAGAACACTTTCTAACACCATATACAAAAATAAACTCAAAATGGATTAAAGATCTAAATGTAAGACCAGAGACTATAAAACTCTTAGAGGAGAACATAGGCAAAACACTCCCTGACATAAATCACAGTAGGATCCTCTACGACCCATCTCCCAGATTATGGGAAATAAAAGCAAAAGTAAACAAATGGGACCTAATTAAAATTAAAAGCTTCTGTACAACAAAGGAAACTATAAACAAGGTGAAAAGGTAGCCTTCAGAATGGGAGAAAATAATAGCAAATGAGGCAACTGACAAAGAATTAATCTCAAAAATATACAAGCAACTCCTGCAGCTCAATTCCAGAAAAATAAACGATCCAATCAAAAAATAGGCCAAAGAACTAAACAGACATTTCTCCAAAGAAGACATACAGATGGCTACAGACACATGAAAAGATGCTCTACATCAGAGAAATGCAAATCAAAACCACAATGAAGTACCATTTCACGCCAGTCAGAATGGCTGCGATCCAAAAGTCTACAAGCAATAAATGCTGGATAGGGTGTGGAAAAAAGGGAACCCTCTTACACTGTTGGTGGGAATGCAAACTAGTACAGCCACTATGGAGAACAGTGTGGAGATTCCTTTAAAAACTGGAAATAGAACTGCCTTATGATCCAGCAATCCCACTGCTGGGCATACACACCGAGGAAACCAGAATTGAAAGAGACATGTGTACCCCAATGTTCATTGCAGCACTGTTTATAATAGCCAGGACATGGAAGCAACCTAGATGTCCATCAGCAGACGAATGGATAAGAAAGCTGTGGTATATATACACAATGGAGTATTACTCAGCTATTAAAAAGAATACATTTGAATCAGTTCTAATGAGGTGGATGAAACTGGATCCTATTATACAGAGTGAAGTAAGCCAGAAAGAAAAACACCAATACAGTTTACTAATGCATATATATGGAATTTAGAAAGATAGTAATGATAACCCTGTATGTGAGACAGCAAGAGAGACACAGATGTATAGAACAATCTTTTGGACTCTGTGGGAGAGGGCAAGGGTGGGAAGATTTGGGAGAATGGCATTGAAACATGTATGATATCATATGTGAATTGAATCACCAGTCCAGGTTCGATGCATGATACAAGATGCTTGCGGCTGGTGCACTGGGATGACCCAGAGGGATGGTATGGGGAGGGAGGAAGGAGGGGGATTCAGGATGGGGAACACGTGTACACCCATGGTGGATTCATGTTGATGTATGGCAAAACCAATACAATATTGTAAAGTAAAAAATAAATAAATAAATAAAAATAAAAAGAGACCAGCAGGCAAATAAATAAATAAAATAAAATTCATGTTGTATAGCAAAACGTTGTAAACATGATTTACAACAACATTGTAAACATGATTCTCCAATTAAAAAAAAAAAAAAACTGAAGCAACATCAACAATGAAGATTTGTGGGCAAGAATAAAAAAAAAAATCATAAACACATACCAAAACTCTCATACTGAAAGGTTAACTGAACTCAATGCATGGAATACCTTAAGGAAATCATTACATAGGGAGGGACTTTGAATTATGGAATATATCATAATTTCCTATTTGTGTTTTACTGAAGATTTTTGTTTGATGGTGTTTTTTAACCTTTCTCCAATAAATGTATTCACTGTTTAAAGTTGCTTTAAAATACATATTTATGTTTGTATTAATAATTTTCAACCCCATTTCATCCCCTTACCCTACACTTGACTCATAGTATAGTAGTAAATGAACCTCATAGCATTTTACCAGAGTTCAAAAAGTAGCTTTGATATAATTTGATTTCAAGAGTTGCATCATTTTGCCTAAATCTGTAGAATTATGCAATTTTGATAAGCAAAATTATCAATTCTCACAAGGAAGTCAATGTAGAAAAGTACCTTAAAGCTTCACTTTTCATTATGTGTTTATCTAAGAGCTTCAGCTTCAAAACTTCTGTCTTTTGACACTAGAAAATATCTTATGAATAAATTATAGACCAGTATTATTCTTGCTACTGAAAATCAAAGAACATTGGTAATAAAAAAAAAAGTTGACAAACAGAATATGATGTTATTATCCTAAGTAATAAATCATCCCTCTGGGAAGTATGAAAATTAAGAGCATGTATCAGGAGAAACCTAGATAGCATACTCAAAAGCAGAGACATTACTTTGCTAACAAAGGTTCATCTACTCAAGGCTATGGTTTTTCCTGTGGTCATGTATGGATGTGAGAGTTGGACTGTGAAGAAGGCTGAGCCCCGAAGATTTGATGCTTTTGAACTGTGGTGTTGGAGAAGACTCTTGAGAGTCCCTTGGACTGCAAGGAGATCCAACCAGTCCATTCTGAAGGAGACCAGCCCTGGGTGTTCTTTGGAAGGAAGGATGCTAAAGCTGAAACTCCAGTAATTTGGCCACCTCATGCGAAGAGTTGACTCATTGGAAAAGACTCTGATGCTGGGAGGGATTGAGGGCAGGAGGAGAAGGGGACGACAGAGGATAAGATGGCTGGATGGCATCACTGACTCGATGGATGTGAGTCTCAGTGAACTCTGGGAGTTGGTGATGGACAGGGAGGCTTGGCGTGCTGCGATTCATGGGGTCGCAAAGAGTTGGACACGACTGATCGACTGATCTGATCTGATCTGATCAGGAAAAACAAGAAGTGAGCTTAATAAATCAACAGCATCCTCAGTTGCTGCCCTGCCCCAAGACTGGATTACTGCATAGTCTCCTAACTTTTACACAGAGCTCCACAGTGATCTCTATGCATGTAAGTGAGATTCCCTAATTAAAATCCCCTCAGGGTGTCCCACTACACTCATTAGGTTGGTGCCAAAGTAATTATGATTTTGGACTTGATTTTAAATCATTATAACTAGACTCAAACACATCTTTATTAATCAAAATAGGAATCATTACAAACAGCACATTTTTGTCAATAAGTTTGTTTTTTCTAACAGCATAAAATTCATGCTTTGGGATTTGGCAAGCCCTCAGAAAGCATTTTCTGCATTCTGCTGGTTGTGGAAACGTTTTCCCTGCAAAAAGCTGTCAGGAGAGGTCGGTGAATATGGCAGATGAGGCAAAACTTTGTAACCCAGTTCATTCTATTTTTGAAGCATTGGTTGTACAACGTGCAGTCAGGCATTGTTGTGGAGAAGAACTGGGCCTTTTCTGTTGATCAATGCTAGTTGCAGGCATTGCAGTTTTCAGTGCATCTCATCAATTTACTGAGCCTACTTCTCAGTTGTAATGGTTTCACTGGGATTCAGAAAGCTGTAGTGCATCAGACCAGCAGCAGACCACCAAACAGTGACCATAAGCGGGTTTTGGGTGCAAGTTTGGCTTTGGGAAATGCTTTGGAGCTTCTTCTTGGTCAAACCACTGAGTTAGTTGCCACTGGTTGTCATGTAAAATGCACTTTTCATTGTACATCACAATCTGAGAAATGGTTTGTTGTTGCATAGAATAAGAGAAGATGACATTTCAAAACAACATTTTTTTTTTTTTAATTTCTGTCAGCTCATGAGGCACTCACTCACCAAATTTTTTCACCTTTCCAATTTGCTTCAAATACCAAATGACCATAGAGTGATTGATATTTGAATTCCTGGGCAACTTTTAATGTAGTTGTAAGAGGATCAGCTTTGATGATGCTCTCAGTTGGTCACTGCCAACCCCTGATGGCCGACCACTGTGCTCCTCTTCCTCAAAACTCTTGTCTGTTGCAAAACTTACTGAACCACCACTACAATGTTTGTTCATTAGCAGTTCCTGGGCCAAATGTGTTGTTGACATTGCGAGTTGACTCCGCTACTTTATGACCCATTTTGAATTTGAATAAGAAAACTGCTCGAATTTGCTTTTTCTCTAACATTATTTCCATAGTGTAAAATACATATAAAATAAACAGAAAGTAATAATTCATTGGGTTTCCTGATGGCTCCTTGGGTAAAGAATCTGTTGGGAATGCAGGAGACACAGGAGATGCAGGTTTGATCCCTGGGTCAGAAGATCCCCTGGTGGAGGAAATGACAACCCACTCCAGTATTCTTGCTTGGAAAATCCCATGGACAGAGGAGCCAGGTGGGCTACAGTCCACGGGGCTGCAAAGAGTTCGACTTGACTGAGTGACAACGCATGCACAGTAATTCATTAGCAAAAAAATAAAATAAAGCAATAAATGTGCATTAAAATGATGTATAACATAACAACATTTATTAAAAAATGTATTCCAAGATCACATGGCAAAGTTCAACAATGCACAGCTGAAATTACTTTTGCACCAACCTAATAAATATACTTCACACCTTGTAGGAAGGTCTGCTTGGCCCTCAGTTTTCTAGCCTTATCTTCTTCAAACTCATCTTCAACCAGTCTCACTCTTGGTTTATTGTATTTGAGCCACATTTGTCTGCTTTCTATTCCTCTATTGGATTAGGCTCCTCTCCTCCTCTGTTCCATTTGCTAGGCCAGGTCTCAATAACCAAATATTAATTCAAGTGTTATGTTGAGAAACAATCCAAAATGCTATGCTGTCACAATCCAGCATATTATCTTGTTTTCCATAGGACTTTACATTATCTGATAATCCCTGACTTCTCTCTTTATATTGGAAGTATATATATATATATATATATATATATATTAGAAATATATATTATACATGTATCTGTTTCTCTCTATGACAGTGAGATCTTGTTTGTCTTGTGAAAGTTACACCAGTGCCTGAAACACTGTAAGAGGTCAATAACCATGTGTTGAATGAATGATTAAAGAATATTCTCCAATATTCATAGAGAACTACTACAACTTCTGAGCAAAAGAGTGACATGACAAATTGTTTATGCATGTTTGTAGCAGTTGTATGAAAATACAATTAGACTTAGAAGAGGCTGCAAATAGGATGGCTAACAGCAGTCCATGGTGAGTTGTATCATTAAAGTGATTTTAAATGAAGATCACTCAGAGAATTTACACTCTCTGGTAGCAAATACAGAAGAATTTACCAGGAATAGCAGGATCTTAACACTTAGGAAGTCTTCCCTGGTGGCTCAGTGGTAAAGAACCTGCCTGCTAATTCAGGGGATGCAGGTTGAAATACTGGGTGGCAAAGATTACCTGGAGAAGGAAATGATAACCCACTCCAGTATTCTTGCCTGGAAAAATCCCATGGATGGAGGAGCCTGGCGGGCTACAGTTCATGGAGTCAGAAAAGAGGTGGATATGACTTAGCAACTGAACAATACAATAACAACTAACATTTAGGAAACAGGTAAGCAGGACTATAGCTGCTAGAGAAAAATTGTAATGTGTTTATACTGCATGTGTGTATACTGTATGAAAAGTGTGAATAAAAATTAATGTAGTTTTAAATATCATTTTCATTTGTGTAAGATACTCATTTTTAATTCATTAATAATAAAGGAGACCTAAGTGAGAATCAGAAATCAAGTCCAGATATGCACATTTAGGAATCAATACCATACAAGTAAATGGAAAAGTCTTCACAGGAAGATGAAATTCCCTTGAGAGAAGGCCTTATAATGAGATAAGAGTAGATCACTTGACCTCTTCCTTGCCTTGGTTTCCTTATCATTAAAATGGAGATAATGGTAGGCACCAATAGATTATCTAGCTCTTCAACTGGTTTATTTGTAAAGGGTACAATAAAAGTGGGAGAGCTGATTAAATGGCCAGAGGATGTGAGTGTAGTTTTTCTGGTAGATGGACAGGAGGAAACACTGAAAAGCAGTAAGACTGACAGCTGACTCAACACCTGGAAATGTCTAGGATATAAGTAGACAAGGGGAAGAGAAAGAAGATGATTAAATGGTGGAAAGTGATGGGCTGTAAGGAAAAAGCAAAAAAGGTAAGCCTTTGAAACCAAGACATTACTTCCTCAATGAGGAGGTGTCAACATGTGCAAGTATGGTAGGAAACTTGTGTCTTCTCTACTCACACTAATGACAACCCACTCCAGTACTCCTTGAGAATCCCATGGACAGAGGAGCCTGGTGGGTGATAGTCCTCGGGACAGTAATAGTTGGACATAACAACTAAGCACACACACATGTAGAGAAGGGAGTCATGAAGTATGGCTATTATGGCAAGCGTATCATGTGGTCATTACTTACCAATAGTGAGTGAGGCTGAATTTCTGATTCCTAAGGAGATATGTGAAGACTCTGATCAGAACTTTTATAAAAATGATTGCTCCTAAAAAAACCAAAACTTTAACTTTTTTCTCATTTGTCACATATTAAAATGTTAAATTTCACCTCACTTAGCATTCACAAAGCAGAAGAATAAAACAACTTCGTAAATACCCGAAGCCCCAGTTGTAATTATCAAGAACCTAAGATAATAGGTTATTTAGAAAAATAGTAGTGGGGCATTGAGAATGTAATGGAGTAGTATAGCAGAGTAATTTACAGGATGAGCTTTGAGTTGCTTAGGTTTCTATTTTGAAAACAGATAAATAACACTGCCTCCTTCCCTTTTCATTTGAAATTAATGAGACAGAGAGACAGAAGCAAATATGGTATTAGGTAAAACCAGGAGACATTTCTAATTCAAACCACAGCATATGAGAAAGGGCTGCCAAATGAAGTGAAGGTTGAATATGGTATAAAAGGAAACAGAATGTTGCCCTACAGCTACATCTCTCAGATGCAACTAATGGGCCACAACGGTCAAAACTACATAAGCCACTGTGAATAACAGAGCCAATAATTCTTTGTAGTGGCAAAAAGATATGCCATGACACTACACTGTGATAAAGTAAAACAAGGAAGAAAGGACAAGAGGAAATACAGAGATACAATAAAGAATAAAATGTTGAAGAAGAAAGGGTACATTGTGAGCAGTCTGGTTGTAAAAGCTAAAGGAATTCACATATGCACAGCTCTGTCATCAGGTAGCAGCTGTGAGTTAAGGAGAATCTACTGTTGCCTATGACATGCCTCTATTGGTAGATACCCAAAACAGACTTATGTTTTTTTTTTTTAAAGACTGGATACTACTAATAATGGAACACTAATAGAAGATTGACACAAAGATGCTACAAAAATAAAGGTGAAAAAGAACAGGAAAAATAAGTGACAAGAAAGAATGTTACCAAGGTATAAAAAATTTCCCATGAAGAAATTAAAACTGTGACAAGCACACTATCTTGTATTTCAGAAGTAGTGTAAAACAACTACCTCTATAAAACAAGACTTCATGGGAAACAAACAAGCTCAGAGAAAATGCAATTAGATAGATATGGAGATAAATCATTGGAAGTAGTGTTAAAGAAGGATGGAAACCAAGAAGAAAAAATAATTACAGAAATGACTAACTAGGGGAGTGGTCCTAAGATGGTGGAAAAATAGGATGGGGAGACCATTCTCTACCCGACATATTCATCAAAAGAACATTTGAACGCTGAGTAAATTCCACAAAACAACTTCTGAATGCCGGCAGAGGACATCAGGCACCCAGAAAAGCAGCCCATTGTCTTCAAAAGGAGGTAGGAAAAAATATAAAAGATAAAAAGAGAGACAAAAGAGGTAGAGACAGAACTCCATTCCAGGAAGGGTCTTAAAAAAGAGAGGTTTCCGAACACCAGGAAGCACTCTCATTGCTGAGTCTGTGGTGAGCCTTGGAACCACGGAGGGAAACATAAACAGGAGGAAAAATAAATAAATAATTTAAACCCACAGATTACTTGCCCAACAGTAACTCCCCCAGTGGAGAAGCAGCGCAGACGCCTGCACCCACCACTAGCAAGCGAGAGCTGGGCAGGGAGGTACGGGCTGCATTGCTTAGAGTAAGGACTGGGACTGAATGCCCTGAGGGCAATCTGAGGGAACTAACTTGGGATACCAAACCAGACTGTGGGATAGCTACCACACGAAAAGCCCTAACCTAAGACACCACCAGGCCCGCTCACAGAACAAAGAACTGAACAGAGCTCGCCAGCTGCAGACTGGACAATCCTCCTCCAGTGACAGGCAGGCGAGGGCAGCCGGAGCCAGAAGAGGGCAATCACAGCCCCAGAGAGGCATTATCTACCAAACTGCAAGCAGGCTTCATTGCTAACCAAGGTTTCCTGGGATTCTAGATGGTCAATATCCGCCTGAGAAGGTGCACCAGTTGTATACCCAGAAAACCGAGCAGCAGGGATGGGAGAGGCGATAAGTCGCAGCGACCACACTCACCAAACACCTAGTCACCTGAGCTGCTCCGACCTGGGAAGGGCACAAAATGCAGGCCCAACCGAGTCTGCACCTCTGAGGACTACCCGTGTACCTGAACCTGAGTGGCTCACACTGGGAAGTGCATACAACCCAGGGCCGGCCTCAGACCGTTCCTGGCAGAGCAACCCAGAGCCTAAGCAGTGTAGACAGGGAAAGCACACACGCCGTGAGCGGGGGCAGGCCCAGTGTAGCCGAGACACTGCAAGCACACGCCAGTGTTATTTGCTTGCGGTGTCCCTCCCTCCCGACAGCACAACTGAACAAGGGAGCCTAAAAAAGTGTCCACCACTGCCCCCTTGTGTCAGGGTGGAAATTAGACATTGAAGAGACCAGCAGACAGAGGAACCTCCTCGGAAGTGACAGGTTAAATTAGATTAAAATTTAGATTACATAGATTAAATTAAACAGATTAAAACCCTGTAGTTAGTACTGACTACATAGGAAGGGGCCTATAGATCTTGAGAAACATAAGCCGGATCAAGGAACTATCCAAAAATGAACTGAGAGCACACTGTACATCTCTGATGTATACAACACCAGAGAAAGTCCTAGATATATTTTCACTATTTTTACTATCATTCTTTAATTGTTAAAATTTTTAAAAAATTTTTAACTCCTCTATTACTCCTTTAATTTTCATTTTTATAACCTACTATTGCTTTGCAAAAAAAAGACCCTATTTTTAAAAGCAAACTTCATATGTATATATTATAATTTTTGTGACTTTTTTCCTTTAATATTTTAATTTTGAAAATCCAACCTCTACTCTAGATGTTTAATCTTTGATTTTTGGTATTTGTTATCAATTTTGTACCTTTAAGAACCCCATCTTCAGTATCCATTTTCACTTTGGAGTGAGATTACTGGCTTGACTGCTCTCTCCCCCTTTGGACTCTCCTTTTTCTCCACCAGGTCGCCTCTGTCTCCTCCCTCCCCCTTCTCTTCTCTACGCAATTCTGTGAATCTCTTTGTGTGTTCCGGATGGTGGAGAACACTTAGGGAACTGATTACTGGCTGGATCTGTCTCTCTCCTTTTGATTCTCCCCTTTATCTTCCTGGCCACCTCTGTCTCCTTCCTCCCTCTTCTCTTCTCTGTATAACTCCGTGAACATCTCTGAGCGGTCCAGACTGTGGAGTGCACATAAGGAAGTGATTACTGGCTAGCTTTCTCTCTCCTCTTTTGATTCCACCTCATCTCATCCTGGTCTATCTCCCTCCTCCCTCTTCCATTCTCCATGTAACTCTGTGAACCTCTCTGGGTGTCCCTCACTGTGGAGAAACTTTTCATCATTAACCTAGATGTTTTATCAACAGTGCTGTATAGATGGAGAAGTCTTGAGGCTACTGTAAAAATAAGACTGAAAACCAGAAGCAGGAGGCTTAAGTCAAAATCCTGAGAACACCAGAGAACTCCTAACTCCAGGGAACATTAATCAACAGGAGCTCATCAAACACCTCTAAACCTACACTGAAACCAAGCACCACCCAAGGGCCAACAAGTTCCAGAGCAAGACATACCATACAAATTCTCAAGCAAAACAGCAACATAGTCCTAAGCTTTAACATACAGGCTGCCCAAAGTCACTCCAAACACACTGACATCTCATAACTCATTACTGGACACTTCACTGCACTCCAGAGAGAAGAAATCCAGCTCCATCCACCAGAACACCTACACAAGCCTCCCTAACCAGGAAACCTTGACAAGCCACCCGTACAACCCCACCCACAGTGAGGAAACTCCACAATAAAGAGAACTCCACAAATTGCCAGAATACAGAAAGGCCATCCCAAACACAGCAATATAAACAAGATGAAGAGACAGAGGAATACTCAGCAGGTAAAGGAACAGGATAAATGCCCACCAAACCAAACAAAAGAGGAAGAGATAGGAATCTACCTGATAAAGAATTCCGAATAATGATAGTGAAAATGATCCAAAATCTTGAAAACAAAATGGAATCACAGATAAATAGCCTGGAGACAAGATTGAGAAGATGCAAGAAAGGTTTAACAAGGACCTAGAAGAAATAAAAAAGAGTCAATCAATAATGAATAATGCAATAAATGGTATCAAAAACACTCTGGAGGGAACCAACAGTAGAATAACGGAGGCAGAAGATAGGATAAGTGAGATAGAAGACAGAATGGTAGAAATAAATGAATCAGAGAGGAAAAACAAAAAACGATTTAAAAGAAATGAGGACAATCTCAGAGACTTCTGGGGCAATGTTAAATACCCGAACATTCAAATCGTAGGAGTCCCACAAGAAGAAGACAAAAAGAAAGACCATGAGAAAATACTTGAAGAGATAATAGTTGAAAACTTCCCTAAAATGGGGAAGGAAATAATCACCCAAGTCTAAGAAACCCAGAGAGTCCCAAACAGGATAAACCCAAGGTGAAACACCCAAGACACATATTAATCAAATTAACAAAGATCAAACACAAAGAACAAATACTAAAAGCAACAAGGGAAAAACAGCAAATAACACACAAGGGGATTTCCATAAGGAAAGACACTTACTCCTTGGAAGGAAAGTTATGACCAACCTAGATAGCATATTCAAAAGCAGAGACATTACTTTGCCAACAAAGGTTCGTCTAGTCAAGGCTATGGTTTTTCCTGTGGTCATGTATGGATGTGAGAGTTGGACTGTGAAGAAGGCTGAGTGTTGAAGAATTGATGCTTTTGAACTGTGGTGTTGGAGAAGACTCTTGAGAGTCCCTTGGACTGCTAGGAGATCCAACCAGTCCATTCTAAAGGAGATCAGCTCTGGGATTTCTTTGGAAGGAATGATGCTAAAGCCAAAACTCCAGTACTTTGGCCACCTCATGCGAAGAGTTGACTCACTGGAAAAGACTCTGATGCTGGGAGGGATTGGGGGCAGGAGGAGAAGGGGACGACAGAGGATGAGATGGCTGCATGGCATCACTGACTCGATGGATGTGAGTCTGAGTGAACTCTGGGAGTTGGTGATGGACAGGGAGGCCTGGCATGCTGCGATTCATGGGGTCGCAAAGAGTTGGACATGACTGAGTGACTGATCTGATCTGAACAGCTGATCTTTCAATAGAAACTCTTCAGGCCAGGAGGGAATGGCAGGACACACTTAAAGTGATGAAAGAAAATAACCTACAGCCCAGATTACTGTACCCAGCAAGGATCTCATTCAAATATGAAGGAGAAATCAAAAGCTTTACAGACAAGCAAAAGCTGAGAGAATTCAGAACCACCAAACCAGGTCTCCAACAAATGCTAAAGGATCTTCTCTAGACAGGAAACACAAAAAGCGTGTAAAAACTTGAACCCAAAACAATAAAGTAAATGGCAATGGGATCATGCTGCTACTAAGTCACTTCAGTAGTGTCTGACTCTGTGCGACCCGATAGAAGGTAGCCAACCAGGCTCCTCAGTTCCTGGGGTTCTCCAGGGAAGAATACTGGAGTGGGTTGCCACTTCCTTCTCCAAGATAAAGATTGCTGCTGCTGCTAAGTCACTTTAGTCGTGTCTGACTCTGTGTGACCCCATAGAAGGCAGCCAACCAGGCTCCCCCGTCCCTGGGATTCTCCAGGCATGAACACTGGAGAGGGTTGCCGTTTCCTTCTCCAATGCATGAAAGTGAAAAGGGAAAGTGAAGTCACTCAGTCGTGTCTGACTCTTAGCAACCCCATGAGACCATACTTATCAATAATTACCTTAAACATAAATGGGCTGAATGCCCCAACCAAAAGACAAAGACTAGCTGAATAGATACAAAAACAAGACCCCTATACATGTTGTCTACAAGAGACCCACCTCGAAACAAGGGACACATACAGACTGAAAGTGAAGGGCTGGAAAAAGATTTTCCATGCAAATAGAGACCGAAAGAAAGCAGGAGTAGCAATACTCATATCAGATAAAATAGACTTTAAAACAAAGGCCATGAAAAGAGACAAAGAAAGACACTATATAACGATCAAAGGATCAATCCAAGAAGACATAACAATTACAAATATATATGCACCCAACACAGGAGCACCGCAATATGTAAGACAAATGCTAACAAGTATGAAAGGGAAAACTAACAATAACACAATAATAGTGGGAGACTTTAATACCCCACTCACACCTATGGATAGATCAACTAAACAGAAAATTAACAAGGAAACACAAACTTTAAGTGATACAATAGACTAGTTAGACCTAATTGATATTTATAGGACATTTCACCCCAAAACAATGAATTTCACCTTATTCTCAACCGCACACAGAACCTTCTCCAGGATGGATCACATCCTGGGCCATAAATCTAGCCTTGGTAAATTTTAAAAAATTAAAATCATTCCAAGCATCTTTTCTGACCACAATGCAGTAAGATTAGATCTCAATTACAGGAGAAAAACTATTAAAAATTCCAACATATGGAGGCTGAACAACACGCTGCTGAATAACCAATAAATCACAGAAGATATCAAAAAAGAAATCAAAATATGCATAGAAACGAATGAAAATGAAAACACAACAACCCAAAACCTGTGGGACACTGTAAAAGCAGTGCTACTGCTGCTGCTGCTAAGTCACTTCTGTCTTGTCCGACTCTGTGCGACTCCATAGACGGCAGCCCAACAGGCTCCCCTGTCCCTGAGATTCTCCAGGCAAGAACACTGGAGTGGGTTGCCATTTCCTTCTCCAATGCATGAAAGGGAAAAGTGAAAATGAAGTCGCTCAGTCGTGTCCGACCCTCAGCGACCCCAGGGACTGCAGCCTTCCAGGCTCCTCCATCCATGGGATTTTCCAGGCAAGAGTACTGGAGTGGGGTGCCACTGCCTTAGGGGAAGGTTTATAGCAATACCGGCATACCTCAAGAAACAAGAAAAAAGTCAAATAAATAACCTAACTCTACACCTAAAGCAACTAGAAAAGGAAGAAATGAAGAACCCTAGGATTAGTAGAAGGAAAGAAATCTTAAAAATTAGGGCAGAAATAAATGCAAAAGAAACAAAAGAGACCATAGCAAAAATCAACAAAGCCAAAAGCTGAAACTTTGAGAGGATAAATAAAATTGACAAACCATTACCCAGACTCATCAAGAAACAAAGGGAGAAAAATCAAATCAATAAAATTAGAAATGAAAATGGAGAGATCACAACAGACAACACACAAATACAAAGGATCATAAGAGACTACTATCAGCAATTATATGCCAATAAAATGGACAACTTGGAAGAAATGGACAAATTCTTAGAAAAGTACAACTTTCCAAAACTGAACCAGGAAGAAATAGAAAATCTTAATAGACCCATCACAAGCACGGAAATCGAAACTGTAATCAGAAATCTTCCAGCAAACAAAAGCCCAGGTCCGGACAACTTCACAGCTGAATTCTACCAAAAATTTAGAGAAGAGCTAACACCTATCCTACTCAAACTCTTCCAGGAAATTGCAGAGGAAGGTAAACTTCCAAACTCATTCTATAAGGCCACCATCACCCTAATACCAAAACCTGACAAAGATCCCACAAAAAAAGAAAACTACAGGCCAATAATCACTGATGAACATAGATGCAAAAGTCCTTAACAAAATTCTAGCAATCAGAATCCAACAACACATTAAAAAGATCATACACCATGACGAAGTGGGGTTTATCTTAGGGATACAAGGATTCTTCAATATACGCAAATCAATCAATGTAATGCACCACATTAACGAATTGAAAAATTAAAGCCATATGATTATCTCAATAGATGCAGAGAAAGCCTTTGACAAAATTCAACATCCATTTATGATAAAAACCCTCCAGAAAGCAGGAATAGAAGGAACATACCTCAACATAATAAAAGCTATATATGACAAACCCACAGCAAACATTATCCTCAATGGTGAAAAATTGAAAGCATTTCCCCTAAAGTCAGGAACAAGACAAGGGTGCCCACTTTCACCACTACTATTCAACATAGTTTTGGGAGTTTTAGCCATAGCAATCAGAGCAAAAAAAGAAATAAAAGGAATCTAAATTGAAATACTCTAACTGTTTGCAGATGACATGATCCTCTACATAGAAAACCCTGAAGACTTCACCAGAAAATTACTAGAGCTAATCAATGAATATAGTAATGTTGCAGGATATAAAATCAACACACAGAAATCCCTTGCATTCCTATACACTAATAATGAGAAAATAGAAAGGGAAATAAGGAAACAATTCCATTCACCATTGCAACAAAAAGAATAAAATACTTAGGAATGTATCTACCTAAAGAAACTAAAGACCTATATATAGAAAACTATAAAACACTGGTGAAAGAAATCAAAGAGGACACCAATAGATGGAGAAATATACTGTGTTCATGGATCAGAAGAATCAATATAGTGAAAATGAGTATACTACCCAAAGTAATCTATAAATTCAATGCAATCCCTATCAAGCTACCAACAGTATTCTTCACAGAGCTAGAACAAATAATTTCACAATTTGTATGGAAATACAAAAAACCTCGAATAGCCAAAGCAATCTTGAGAAAGAATGGAACTGGAGGAATCAACCTGCCTGACTTCTGGCTCTACTACAAAGCCACAGTCATCAAGACAGTATGGTACTGGCACAAAGACAGAAATATAGATCAGTGGAACAAAATAGAAAGCCCAGAGATAAATCCACACACCTATGGACACCTTATCTTTGACAAAGGAGGCAAGAATATACAATGGAGAAAAGACAATCTTTTTAATAAGTGGTGCTGGGAAAACTGGTCAATGGCTTGTGAAAAAATGAAACTAGAACACTTTCTAATACCTTACACAAAAATAAACTCAAAATGGATTAAAGATCTAAACATAAGACCAGGAACTATAGGACTCCTAGAGGAGCGCATAGGCAAAACACTCTCCAACATAAATCACAGCAGGATCCTCTATGACCCCACCTCCCAGAATATTGGGAAAAAAAGCAAAAATAAACAAATGGGACCTAATTAAAATTCAAAGCTTCTGCACAACAAAGGAAACTATAAGCAAGGCGAAAAGACAGTCTTCAGAATGGGAGAAAATAATAGCAAATGAAGTAACTGACAAAGAATTAATCTCAAAAATATAAAGCAACTCCTGCAGCTCAATTCCAGAAAAATAAATGACCCAATCAAAAAATGGGCCAAAGAACTAAACAGACATTTCTCCAAAGAAGACATGCAGATGGCTAACAAACACATGAAAAGATGCTCAACATCACTCATGATCAGAGAAAAGCAAATCAAAACCACAAGGTACCATTTCACGCCAGTCAGAATGGCTTCGATCCAAAAGTCTATAAGCAATAAATGCTGGAGAGGGTGTGGAGAAAAGGGAACCCTCTTACACTGTTGGTGGGAATGCAAACTAGTACAGCCACTATGGAGAACAGTGTGGAGATTCCTTAAAAAACTGGAAATATAACTGCCATATGACCCAGCAATCCCACTGCTAGGCATATACACTGAGGAAACCAGAATTGAAAGATACACATGTATGCCAATGTTCATTGCAGCACTGTTTATAATAGCCAGGACATGGAAGCAACCTAGATCTCCATCAAAAGATGAATGGATAAGAAAGCTGTGTTACCTATACACAATGGAGTGTTACTCAGCCATTAAAAAGAATACATTTGAATCAGTTCTAATGAGGTAGATGAATCTGGATCCTATTATACAGAGTGAAGTAAGCCAGAAAGGAAAACACCAATACAGTATACTAACCCATATAAATGGAATTTAGAAAGATGGTAACGATAACCCTGTATGCAAGACAACAAAAGAGACACAGATGTATAGAACAGTCTTTTGGACTCGGTGGGAGAGGGCAAGGGTGGGATGATTTGGGAGAATGACATTGAAATATGTATAATATCATATGTGAAACGAATTGCCAGTCCAGGTTCAATGCATGTATAGACAAGACGCTCAGGGCTTGGGTGCACTGGGATGACCCAGAGTGATGTTATGGGGAGGGAGGTGGAGGGGGTTCAGGATGGGTACTATGTGTACACTCATGGTGGATTCATGTTGATGTATGGCAAAATCAATACAATATTATAAAGTAATTAGCCTCCATTAAAATAAATAAATTTATATTTTTTTAAAAAAAGAAGAAATGACTAACTAGAACCAAAAGAGAACAGGCACTGCTGAAAATAAGAAAGAGTAAAACTGGGTAAGTTTGAGAGAAGACAGCAAATTACATTGGAAATAATTTCAGCACATGATAAATTACAAATAAAAAGGTAGGTAGGAAGGCCAACAAAAAATGATCCCACCCATACATATTCAATACTCCAAAAGTAAAGGAGTAATAGTATAGTAGTTCCTGCTTATCCATGGGAGGTACATTCCAAGGTCCTCAGTGGATACCTAAAACTGAGAACAGTATCAAACACTACATATATACTATGTTTGTTTATTTTCTTGTAATAAAGTTTAATTTATAACTTATGCACAGTAATAACTAACAATAAAATAGACAAATTATAACAATATATATAATAAATGTTATAGGAATGTAGTCTCTCTCTCCCCAAATATCTTACTGTACTTACCCTTCTTGTTGTGTTTATCTGAGGAGATAAAATGCCTATGTGATGAGATGAAAACAGGTGAATGACACAATCATAGGCTACTATGACCTTCTGATATGTCAGAAGGAGACCATCTACTTCAGGTGATCCTTGAGCCATGACGATGTCCATGGCTGGGTATCAGGAACACATATTACCCACAGTGAGGGACCCCAGTGGGATGGAGTGGCAAAGCACAAGATTTCATCATGCTACTCAGAATGGTGCATAATTTAAAACTTTAAAATTGGTTATTTCTGGAATCTTCCATTTAACATTTCTAGACCATGGCTGACTGCTGATAGCTGAAATTATGGAAAGCAAAACCACAAATAAGGAGGAACAACTGTAGTAATAATAATTATAATGTATTGTAAGATATAATATTCCATAAATATTGTATTTCAAAATATGTTGAATATACATTATTTTCCAGAATGAAGACAACTCAGAAGTAATAAATTTAGAAGTATATCTTAATATTACTGAACCTTAAAGATAAAGAACACATAGAGTACGTAGGCAAAGATGGGGGAGAAGTTATACTAAGATTCCTTTACAATAGAATATAGAATTGCTTATAAGTTTCTCAAGAAAAGAAAAAAGACACAAATTTTATTTTAACTCAGATAATGGGTACTATGAGCTGGTTAATTTGATTTTCATACCATTTTCCATTTAGTGTGTATTACAGGACAGCAGATAAGGGAAGGTAAAAACTCCACTCCCCAGACTCTCATGCAGATATGCCTATTATTATTTCAAATTAGGATCCACCAATCAAATGAACTCCAGTGAGATTTAGAGGGCAGAACAGCTGAATTCATTTTCTGTCTCTTTTTAGCAAGCAAGGTAACAGTTTTTCTGCTGCAATGTTTCATTTTTTTACTCTTTAGGTTTCTAAGACAGGTATGATGTTATCAGCAGCAGTGGCAACTTAATTCCAGCTTCCTAAGCTCTTAATTGCCTTCCAAATTGAAGGCAGGAGGAGACGGGGACAGCAGAGGATGAGACGGCTGGATGGCGTCACTGACCTGATGGACATGAGTCTGAGCAAGCTCCGAGAGTCAGTGATGGACAGTAAAGCCTGACATGCTGCAGTCCATGGGGTCGCAAAGAGTTAGACACGACTGAGTGACTGAACTGAACTGAGGCTCTAAATTGTAGCTCTAGGTTTACAGATTTAATTCAGCATTTGCAGTGGTTGCCTCTGAGGTAATAACTCTGCTGTTGGGTACGTTCTGTGTTATTCTGCAAGATATTTCTGAAGGCTGCTTAAAATGGCTTTTGTTTCTTGGGTTGAGTTCTGATTAATAAACCAGTCAAATTATTGTTCAATGATAAAGGCAATAAACTCTTCTTGAATACTGAGAATTTATAGTACAGTTACAAGAACCTTTCATGGAAATGGTAGATGAATCTCAACTGATAGGTGAATGCAGAAACTATAGCAAAAGGAGCAGGAGGGAACACTGAGTCTTTTTATGTGTTACTCAAAGACAACGAGTATTAACACCACAACTGCAGAAAGAAATACAAATAAAAGCCCAGATGAGGCAAAAATGATGTAACTGACAAAAATCAGGATAAGAGAAAACTGAGGTGAGAAGTGGTTCAAGCTGGCTGAAATCATTATTTTTATAGTCATGGGGCAGGATAGCATTTACACCTAAGTTAAAAAGTTATTAATATTTAAAAGAAATAAGTAATAAAATCACACGGGTGGTAGAGAAGAAAAAATTAAAGGATTAAACTCGTGTACTAAGCTAATTCTATCATTGTTTATCACAGGAAATACTTAAAATACTGTCACAAATTCTAGAGAACTAATTATAGATAAAAAGATAAACTTTACTGATTACTAGAGAAATACAGACAGACTACAAACAGAAAGAAATCACAGGTTATAAAGAGAAAATGTAAAAATGAAAAACATGATAGAACTAAGCCAGCTTATCAATAAATGTAAATGGTTTAAGTATTCTAACATTATGTCAAAAAGCAGAATTCAACTCCACTATAAGAGACACCTGAAACAAAATTACTAAATGGTATATATAAAAATAATAGTCTTTGTAGCACTGCTGGTAATAAAACAAGACTGGAAGCAACCTAAATGTCCCTCAAGAATATTATGATACATAATATCATAGGTATGATATACTACCTTCTACAATATATGAGGTAGCTATATCTGTTAGTATGGAAGAAACTCTCTGCTACATAAAGTTTAAAAATGCAGGATAGCATATATGATGTGTTTTCACACACATAGTGACATACATTAAAATGCCTGCAGAAATAGAATATCACTAGTAAGTGGGTAACTGTGGTTGTCTCTTAGAAATGGGTGACTAGTATTACAGGCTTGGGAGATTTTCTTATCGTGGTGTACTTTTGGTGCTATTTGAAGATTTGTGTATCTGTATTGCCTGCTATTCAAATAAACTTTTGTAGAAGGTACAGCTTTGAAGTTAGTAGGTCTTGGGTAGGAGTCTCAGCTCTGTCGCTTACTGTGCAGCAGCTGGTCACTGCAAGAGCCCACTTAATGAGCTTGGGCTACTGTAACACCACACCACAGACTGGGTGGCTTATAAGCCAAAGAAGTTTATTTCTTACAGTTCCAGAGGCTGGGAAGTCCAAGATAAGGAAGGTGGTAGAACTTTAATTCATGGATAGCTTTTTACTCTGCTGTAACTTCACACAGAGAGGGTTCCCTTTGGGGCCTCTTTTATAAAGACAACTATCTGCTTTCATGACCTAGTCCCTTCCCAAAGTTCACACGTCCAAAAGTGCTTACACTGGGGATAAGGTTCAAACACATGAATTTTGGGGGGACACAGACATTAAACTTATAGCAGGAAGTAACATTATTAATCAGTTCATATGGCTAATTATCTGTCTTAATGGTTATATAAATATAAATTCATAAACAGTTATTTTTGCCACCTGTACAGACCAGAATACAGAATCTTTGACCTCATTGTACTTAAATATTACCCTGTAACCCTATGGAGTGAGGCATTGCCACACTGGACATTTTCATAAAATTCTGTGGAGTTCTGGCCCCTAAGCCTTCTTACAAATGCAAAAACATTAGCTATAAAGACTATTTATTTGAAATGCTACCATATTTTTATGATTTTCCCAAATTACCTAAATCATGTCTACCTTTGCAATAGTATCCTTTTCAAAATTACTTTTTAAATTATGTATAATACATACATATGTATTAAGTGTGTGTTTTATTACATACATATGGAAATATGTATCTAGTGGCATTAAAAATACAGATGCCACAACGAAGCAATGGAGGGCACTGAAAAATTCATCTGCACATAGTCTAATCAGCACTTTGCTACAACTAATATTGACTCATGACCAGAAAACCTCTTGAGTTAGATAATTCAATTTTTCTCTTAATTATCTTGCATCTATTTGCCCAAAATACAAAAAAAAAAAAAAATTGCCTCAATCGCTGCCTTCATTCTGCCTCTGTTGACATAGCTCCCCACCTTAATATACTCTTGAAATTTCCTAATAACTTCTATTGAAGTAGTTACTACTTACAGAGCTCATTTTCCTAATAGTTACAAAAAATTCAGTAGGCAACTGATGCTACGAAGGTGCTGTTTTTCTTGAAAGAGCTATTAAAATAAATTGAATTTTTAAAAATGGTAACAGCAAAGAGCTCAGTTTATAAGAAAAGAAACTCTAAATAGAATATGAGCAGGCAAGCTGCACACCCACATCCTCCCAACTCATTTCTCCCTTGTGTGCTGAGGCACTGTTTATTTTCTGGGTGAGGAAAAGAAAATTTTTCCTAAGCCACTTTTATACATTCTACCCTCAATCCAGACATTGATCCATAGGACAAAGAAAATGAGTTTCTCATATGCAGTGAACAGATGACCAGTACTCACAGTAATCAATGGGATGTCCCTGATATTTTATTTATTTTTGGGTGAAGATATTAAGATTTCTAATGACAATGTTTTAATATAATTTAGTCAAAACAATCTTACAAATCAGTAACAGTCCCGACCTCTGATGTAGTTTTACTGAATAAGTGTTATGTAAATACATGCCCTGTTGGTAGAGAATTTGCAAACTGCAACAGTGCAAGAGAGAAGACATGCACTGCTTCCTGATAAAAATTCGTATTTAGAAAAATAATATTTAAGAATTTTTGAACATTAGTACCACATATTCTTTTTTCCATTCCTCTGCTGATGGACATTTAGGTTGCTTCCATGTCCTGGACATTATATATACTATGGATACTATGTATAAAATAGGTAACTAATGAGAACCTACTATACAGCTTAGGGAACTCTGCTCAGTGCTCTGTAATGACTTAAATGAGAAGGAAATCCAAAAAAAGAGGGGATATCTGTATATACATAACTGATTCACTTTGCTTTACAGTAGAAATTAATAAAACATTGTACAGCTACTATAATTCAATGAAAGTAATTAAAATATTTAAGCATTAGTGATTTCCCCACTTGTGATAATCAATTTCATATTTCTAATACATGCAACTACAGAGAGTATATCTAACAAACGGAGATAATAATACAATCCTACTCAGCAATGAGGCTCAAGAGGGATCATATATATAAAGCTCATGGCAGATAGCCTGGCACATGACAGATGTTTAACAAATGACAGCCAATATTATACACACAAAATTGCTACAGCAAAGCACCACTATAATAATAGCTTAAGCTCTGGAATCAAGCAACCTGTTTTCAAATTCCATTCACATTTGCACTTATGAAAAGTAAATAATATTTGAAAGTTGTTTAGTAAATTACCACTCACAAAAAGGAGTCAAGACAAATGCAGTTTACTGTATTCCATTATCATTGTAACAGTCTTTCTATCAAATTCTATTACAATATATAGATTGAGAATGACAGAATCTCTTCTTATATAATTACTATTTGCCTATTTTTATTTTGTGGGTGAGATAATAGCTCAGCAAGTATTTTTCTTGCTTTTATACACATCACAACTGGAAAATTACTTAAATTTTGGGTTTATCCAAAGCGAGGTGTTTATGTCTTCTTATGCTATTGAAATTAATTTCCATCGTAATGACTTTTTACTTAGTTTAAAAATGATATCATAAAATTAAACAGTTGTTCACTGAGCAGGCATATTGTGTTCACTGTACCAGGCATATCCTGCTAGATAATGGAGAAACACTGGTAAGCAGAAACATACAATCTGCACCCTGGTGCCCCTAACTACCTAGTGGGGAGAGGCAAAGTGAAAGTGAAGTCGCTCAGTCGTGTCTGACTCTTTGCAACCCCATGTACTGCAGCCTCCCAGGCTCCTCCGTCCATGGGATTTTCCAGGCAAAAGTACTGGAGTGGGTTGCCATTCCCTTCTTCAGGGGAATCTTCCCGACTCAGGGATTGAACCTGGTCTCCCACATTGCAGGCGGACGCTTTACCCTCTAAGCCACCAGGGGAGCCCTTCTCTAGGGAGGTGGAGAGAGAGGATGGATCAAATCATTATATTGATAAAGTGTAAATATAGCTGGCTGAGTGATGTAAAACAGACATACATGATGCCATGAGAACTTATTATAGAAGAGTCACACCATTACAGAGGTCAGAAAAGTCTTTCCTTGAGAACATGCTGACTGAGAATAGAAGAGACCTTTGTAGACAAAGACAAGCAGGCTACTCTGAGCAGAGAGGGCATCAGAGACAAAAGACTAAGAGTAAAGAGAACTAGACACACTTCAGAACCTGAATATAACTGGAATGCAAAAAGCAGGACTCAGCATTATGGAGAAGGGTCAGGCCACTTTATGGATGGACTTGATCTTCATTTTAAGAGCAACAGAAGCCATTAAAGAATTTTAAACAATTCACAATGTATCTTGGAATAGTCCATGGTATGGAGAACATCTTGGTGTGGTCAAGAATGAATGTAGAGATGGATGCCGCATAGGAGACTATGGTAGATGTCCAGGTCAGGGCAAGAAGTAGTGATGGAGAGAAGAAGAAAAATTTCAGAGACAATCAGAATTCTGCTTTAATTTTTAAAATACTCTCAGAAATGATTATGTACCCCTTTTCATACAAGGTTTGTTGTTGTTTTAGTTGCTAAGTCATGGTTGCTGACTCCCTGGGACCCCATGGACTGTAGCCTGCCAGGCTCTTCTGTCCACAGGCTTTTCCAGGCAAGAATACTGGCATGGGTTTCACTTCTTTCTCCAGGTGGTCTTCCAGACTTAGGGATCAAACCCTTGTTTCCTGCATTGGCAGGTGGGTTCTTTACTACTGAGCCACTTGGAAAGTATATGAACACCATCCCAAAACTGTTCATGTAAAAATGATACTGTTCCTAGTGTGTGCCTTAGATCACAGTATTTTGTGATTGAGAGCAATGTGCATTAAGTACTTTAAAAGACAAAGACACTCTTTTTGAACAAAACAACAGATGTTTTCTTTAAAATCTTAAAGGTATTAAATTATTCTTATGTGAAGATTGACCTATCCTTACTCCCAATCCACAATGGCTTTTCCCACAGTGTGGGTTTATTCTCACTTGATGTAAATATCATAATACAAATAACTCCCCCTTGATAAAAGTTATATTCTGTGATATAAAGAGATAAATTTGCTTTTATAATCCTGAAATACGCTGTATAAATTGAGGAGAAAGTGTTTCACTATTGCTATACTTGACTGATTCTACACAATTTTTCTGTGTAAGACATAATTTTTCAAATGTCAAATATATAACAAACCTTTTAAAAATTTCTCCATCTGCTTTGAGTGAAATAAATTCAAACTGGATGGAAAATGGATAATGAAAAAAGGAGAAAACTTGAAAATTCAACATAGGAAACACTTTGACTTGCTTTTGTATTAACTTTCTGATTTATTAGCATCTGATACTTCAGAAACAAAGAAACACACTAAATCAGACACAGGACTTCATGTGATGAAAATGCATGGTCAATATTTCATAGACTATTATGCTAAAAATTGTCATATATTTTAAAATGATACTTTTTCAAGGTACAAATATACTTGCAAAATTTTTCTAAATAAATATTAATTTCCAAGCCAAATCATTTAAGATACAGCTAATGTGTCTTGGCTATATATTGTCACCCTGCTTATTTAACTTATATGCAGAGTACATCATGAGAAACGCTGGGCTGGAAGAAACACAAACTGGAATCAAGATTGCCGGGAGAAATATCAATAACCTCAGATATGTAGATGACACTACCCTTATGGCAGAAAGTGAAGAGGAACTAAAAAGCCTCTTGATGAAAGTGAAAGTGGAGAGTGAAAAAGTTGGCTTAAAGCTCAACATTCAGAAAATGAAGATCATGGCATCCAGTCCCATCACTTCATGGCAAATAGATGGGGAAACAGCGGAAACAGTATCAGACCTTTATTTTTGGGGGCTTCAAAATCACTGCAGATGGTGACTGCAGCCATGAAATTAAAAGACGCTTACTCCTTGGAAGGAAAGTTATGACCAACCTAGATAGCATATTCAAAAGCAGAGACATTATTTTGCCAACAGAGGTCCGTCTAGTCAAGGCTATGGTTTTTCCTGTGGTCATGTCTGGATGTGAGAGTTGGACTGTGAAGAAGGCTGAGCAATGAAGAATTGATGCTTTTGAATTGTGGTGTTGGAGAAGACTCTTGAGAGTCCCTTGGACTGCAAGGAGATCCAACCAGTCCATTCTGAAGGAGATCAGCCCTGGGATTTCTTTGGAAGGAATGATGCTAAAGCTGAAACTCCAGTACTTTGGCCATCTCACGCGAAGAGTTGACTCACTGGAAAAGACTCTGATGCTGGGAGGGATTGGGGCAGGAGGAGAAGGGGCGACAGAGGATGAGATGGCTGGATGGCATCACTGACTTGATGGACGTGGGTCTGGGTGAACTCCGGGAGTTGGTGATGGACAGGGAGGCCTGGCGTGCTGCGATTCATGGGGTCGCAAAGAGTCGGACACGACTGAGCAACTGAACTGAACTGAACTGAATGTGTTTTGTCCTTTGTGAAGACTTCCTTGTCTCATTTGGATAAAATCAACCAATCCTCCCTTTGTGCCCTTGCTCTATATAGAATTTACCTCTACTCTAATACTTATCACTGTCTGCAATGATAGCTCTCTAGTAATAGGCTAAAATGCTTTTCATCTCACTACATTTGGATCTAAGCACAAAGAGTAGCATATATTATGTTCTCAATAAATATTCATAGTGTGAATAATTGAATTTCAAAACACAATTCATTGCTCATATTCTCTATAATGTTTCAATAATTCACAGCTCTTAACTCTATAAATTCTCTAAATATTGATAAATTGCTTTTTGATTTTTAGCACAAACCAGCAATATACTGGCCATTAATAACCTTGATATTATATATGTAAATATTCAGGCAAGGCAAATAATGATACTCACTTCTTCAGAAAGAAATGATTGAAGAATCATAATGTATTAAAGAACATTTCTTAAATATCATGTTTTGTTTTATAAAGACAAGTTGCTATCCCCTGATTATGTATATCAATAAGAGCATAGTCATTACTGGATCCAGTTAGCCTACATTCCGAAAGTATTGATATCCACTGCCACATCTTTTTTTCCCCTTTATTCTATATTCCTTGCCTCCTTTTGGGTCAGTTTTTAAGTTCTGCTATGCCATTTTGCTTCTCTACTAGCTTCTTTGTGTTGTCACTCAGTCGTGTCCGATTCTTTGCGACGTCATGGATCGTAGGCTGCCAGGTTTCTCTGTCCATGAGATTCTCCGGGCAAGAATACTGGAGTGGGTTTCCCCTTCTCTGGGGAAATCTTCCCAGTCCATAGACACAGGGATCAAAACCATGTCTCTTAGTCTCCTGCATTTGCAGGTGGATTCTTTACCACTAGCATCACCTGGGAAGCCCATTAGCTTCTTTGTATTGTATGTTACATTCTATTACAGTGGTAACTCTAGATTATTAAAGCTGTAACCTCAAATTAGGATTTATATCACTTACTTAATGATGAATGAAACATAATACTTTAACCCAATTTACACTATATCATTGGCATTTGTTTTATTGCTATATATATTATGGACCACACATGGTATTATTTATACTTAAATCAGCAATATTCTTTCATAACTATGTATAACATATTTTCCTTTTCTTGTACTCTTTGGTTTTTCCTAAACTCAATGCTTCTATTTGGAATTACTTTCCTTCAGTCTAAAGAACTTTTTCAACATTCCTTGCAATAAAGATATACCACTGCATTTTTTCAGTTTATGTTAAAGGATAATTTCTCTGGTTATAAAGTTATACAGGATAGAATTCTAGGTGGACTTTTAAAAAATAATTTAGTATTTAAAGATGTCATTTTCTGCTGGCACCCATTGTTTCTTTTGAAAAATTAGCTGTAAATCATATTCTCTTTTTTAAAAGTTTATACATGTGATGTTTAAATAAAACTTTAGAGCTAATTTATCAGGAAATAGACCCATAGAAGATAGTGCACTCTGGAGTAAAAGTGGAAAAATCAAGTTCTGCTTGTCTCTGCTTTTCCTCTGAATTAGCTTAGGACTGCTCTTTAATCTCTAAGCGAGAGAGACTGGTGACTCACAATATAAATATAACATGGTTATCTCTGTATTTATTATTTATAAGCTCATATTAATATAAGTAGCAATATGTAGTCCTTTCTCAAGAGGATGGGAAGTTGCCTTAGCCCATATGTGTGTGTGTGTGTGGGGGGGGGCGCTTATGAAATTCTGAACTGTAAAAATTCTCTTTGAGTATCAAGGTAGAACCCAATCAACTGATGTAGTCATCATCCCAGTCTATTCATATGGTACCTCTGGTAACGGTTATATTACCATCACCATAATGTTTCGTCACTATTATTAGTTAGGCCAGTAGTGGCACTATTTTATGAAATAGTACCTATATAGGATCAGTTCTCTTTCGCTATATTAACCCTGAGACAAATGCATAGTATTATCCACAAATACTCATTCTTACTTTTAGATAGATATAGTTTTGCAGCCCTTCATTCAGAATGCCTTTGAAACATTCTAGGTTTTCAGATTCCTAGAATATAACCACAGAAAAGTATTCATTTGAGATATTAAGAGTTAAGCAATCTAATCATATATCCAGTTTGCCAGTTTAAAGATAGCTTAGGAGTATCTGTCAGAATTATTGGTATTCATTTGATAAAGACTGTTAAACTCTCTTCACCTTAATTTGATGATTTTTCATGGGTAGCATCCCTGCTTCTTTTACTAAAAAACATATCCCATAAAACATCTATCTTCTTACTCCAAAGAACAAGGTGGAGATCATGACTGCATGGTGAAACAAAATCTTAACTCTAGATATGATGTCTTAGTTCTCAAATATTAAATCTATACCATACTTGTAGTATAAGGTATTACTTGGTCATGTGAAATCTATTTTTCAATGCAAACTTTTATGAACGACAGCCCAACAGACCTAATTTTTTCATTCTTTATTAGTGTGAATAAGAATTATTAGAATTATAATTTTTACTTAAGAACTTTTTGATACAGAGATGCATCTTTCAACAGTTGCCCCAACCCTATTTTTTATATATAATATCTGCAGAAATATTATAAAATGTGAGTAAGAGTTAAAGAAGATATTATAAAATGTGACTGCAGACTATAGGGCCAAAGTAAGCGAGATCCCAAAACTCAAAAAGATTAAAAACCAGAATGGATAACCTAAGTAAAAAGGCATATAGTCTTTGATGGAAGATAATAATCCCAATACCTTCAGTGAAACTGGCTCTTATTTTCCAGAAGATGCAAGTCTACAGTGTGATCTAGATATGCTACTAAAAAGTGGGAAATACATTGTTATACATCATGAGAAACAACTACTGTCAAGTTCTATTCACTGTAAAGAGAAAAAAAATCTACAGTTTGAAGACTCTGGCTAAAAATGGATGTCAGACTGTCTACCCCTTATGATTCTTTTCAGGATGTTAAAATCTATGATTCTATGGGGTTTAAATGAAGGCTATTACAAAAACATAAGTGAAATGAAGGGCAAACACCTACATGGAGTAAAGGGCAGTTTGTCTAAGGGGTAGAGGAAGAGAAACCCTAAATATGACACACATTATTTTAGGCACTAAAAATATGTTTTGTACTACTACAGAAGGCAAAAAAATTTGCCTACTTCTTAGGCAAACTATGGTGATGGCAAGATTTAGTTTTTAAAAATCCTATCCATGATAAACCACTCTGTGGTCTTCTTACTCATAACTAGTATGCAGTCTGCACTACATGCTTCATACCCCTGCTTAATCAGATGGGCCCCTGGTCATGGATCTGAATGTTGGTAAATCACTTTAACATTTTTCTAAATGCTTACTCTCAGTTCTATTTATCTCCTTGGGAATGGTAAGAGCTCTTGGACAACAACAGGGTTTTGGGGGACAGGTGCCTCTTCTCTTCCAACACCCTCCCTGTTCAAACACATCCTCATTTATTGATGAGTAAAGAATTTTAATTGGTCAAGTTCTAATGTCAGGTCAGCTATAATAGCCTAGGATCGTTCTGCATTAAAATCTGATTTCCATGTCCTGTTTATACATTAAGGTAATGATCTTACTCTCCCTTTTCTTCTCTGCCTCTTACTTTCCCCCAGATTTCTTCTCCTTGAAAGTTGGTGGTTTGGTAGGCTTACATCCTACCCTGCTGTTTTTATCACCCTCTCTTCAATTAACACCCAAGTTGGCTGTCTGCCAAAGCCAATAGACTAATGGTATGACTCTCCAATATTTATATTCAGACTTGGCAGAAATGTTGAGATTCACTTCTATCTCTAGTCTAAGCTACGTGCAATAGAATAATGGTATGACTCTCCAATATTTATATTCAGACTTGGCAGAAATGTTGAGATTCACTTCTATCTCTGGTCTAAGCTACGTGCTCTATACCAGATTTACCAGAGAACCCTACATTAAGGTATCGAACACTCATCCAGATATTAAGAAATGTTTGTATTGGCAACTTGGAATTCAAAATAAAAATAAAAGCTTATGGAGAGATGGAATTTCAAAGATTACTGGTCATTTATTGTTTCTGTTTAGTCACTAAGCTGTGCCTGACTCTTTGTGACTCCATGAACTATAGCCCACCAGGCTCCACTGTCCATGGGGTTTTCCAGGCAAGAATACTAAAGTGGGTTGCCATTTTCTTCTCCAGGGGTTCTCCCCAAACCAGGGATTGAACCTGCATCTTCTGCTTGGCAGGCAGATTCTTCACCACTGAGCCACCTGGGAAGCCCTACTGGTCATTATGCCATTGAACATAATTTTAAACAATATAAAGGAGCTTAGTTGATGAACTAGCATTTGAGAGGTGAAGTGTTTTACTGAGAGAAGCAGGCTCTAAGTAATGTGACTATAACTGATATTAGGTGCACAGCAAAGAAGATTCTTTCAGCATCAGGAGATATTCATCTCAAAACCATGGATTTTGGTTTACTCTTTTTATGGGTACTTTGGGGGCAAATAAGATATTGCTACTAATGCTTGATTGCCTTCCATGGGTTCTGTTCCTCTTGTGGTTGTGATAAAATTTTCACTCTTTAGTCTATTTTTCATCCAGGACTAATCAATATTTTCTTTGTCCATGGTAAGTTATTTTCAGCTGTAGCAAGAAAATAAGTGATGCAGAGGAAATATTTTGGCCCCACTGGTGTCATGAAGATTAGCCAAGGCCTGGGGAACTGAGCAGAAATAAAGGTGTACATCATTTTGCTTCTCATTGCTCCTAGAATCACAAACTTGAGAAGTGCAAGTAGAAACACGTGGGGTCAGTAGGCTTGACCCTGACAGAAGGATTTTGAAACATCTGGTAAAAGCAAAATTTAATCTCATGTGAGGTTTCCTCTAAATCAACTGAGAGTAAAAGTCTATGAACTCTGGCTATTTAGAATCTTAGTGAAACTCTCATTTGCTTACATGTATAAAAAATGGTTCGTGACTAGAAAAATTAAGAGGAGAATATACTTTTGATAAAGAAATGAACTTATTTCAGAGGAAATAACAGCTTCTGAATTGTGTGGTTCTGGGAGGCTGGCGCCATGATTCCCACATGTGCCCTGTTGCCTCTTTAGTGCTTTGGACAAACAGAACTTGGGAAAGACTGAGTCCTAGATTAACTGAATGCTAGAGATACTAAAGGAGCTAATCCATTCCAGTGAACTGTGTCTTGGGCTACTGATGCTGAAGAAAGAAACCAGATTCTGATTGGGTTTCCTGGATTCAAATCTCTGTCTCTGACACATTACCCGTTAGGCCTGGGCAACGCGTTTAACTTCCCTGTGCCTCACTTTGCTCATCTGTAAAATTACATTACTCACAGTACTTCTCTTACAGGGTTTCTGGGAGGATTAAACACATGACTTTTTATATTTTAGCTCTTATAAGAGCCCTTTTATAAATATAAATGCTAATCTTTGCTGTTATGATATCAGTTGGGCATCAAGCTTAAGCAATTGAGCACTTAATTAAAGCCTAATTAAGTTTTTAACTATAAGTTCTGCATTGGAGGTTACAGGATACTAGACAGGTCTTTCTACAATAAAATTAATTGTTGTTTTACCATGTAAATAGAGGATGAAACAAAGAGCGATGACCAGCAAGGTAGGATGCAACCAACACTTCTATACCCATCAGTTCAGTTGCTCAGTCGTGTCCGACTCTTTGCGACCCCATGAATCGCAGCACGCCAGGCTTCCCTGTCCATCACCAACACCCAGGATTCACTCAAACTCATGTCCATCGAGTCGGTGATGCCATCCAGCCATCTCATCCTCTGTCGTCCCCTTCTCCTCCTGCCCCCAATCCCTCCCAGCATCAGAGTCTTTCCAATGAGTCAACTCTTCACATGAGGTGGCCAAAGTACTGGAGTTTCAGCTTTAGCATCATTCCTTCCAAAGAACACCCAGGACTGATCTCCTTCAGAATGGACTGGTTAGATCTCCTTGCAGTCCAAGGGACTCTCAAGAGTCTTCTCCAACACCACAGTTCAAAAAAATCAATTCTTCAGTGCTCAGCTTTCTTTACAGTCCAACTCTCGCATCCATACATAACCACTGGAAAAAACCAAGCCTTGACTAGACGGACCTTTGTTGGCAAAGTAATATCTCTGCTTTTCAATATGGTATCTAGGTTGGTCATAACTTTCCTTCCAAGGAGTAAGCATCTTTTAATTTCATGGCTGCAATCACCGTCTACAGTGATTTTGGAGCCCCCAAAAATAAAGTCTGACACTTTCTACTGTTTCCCCATCTATTTCCCATGAAGTGATGGGACCAGATGCCATGATCTTTGTTTTCTGAATGTTGAGCTTTAAGCCTACTTTTTCACTCTCCTCTTTCACTTTCATCAAGAGGTTCTTTAGTTCCTCTTCACTTTCTGCCATAAGGGTAGTGTCATCTGCATATCTGAGGTTATTGATATTTCTCCCAGCAATCTTGATTCCAGTTTGTGCTTCCTCCAGCCCAGCGTTTATCATGATGTACTCTGCATAGAAGTTAAATAAGCAGGGTGACAATATACAGCCTTGATGTACTCCTTTTCCTATTTGGAACCAGTCTGTTGTTCCATGTCCAGTTCTAACTGTTGCTTCCTGACCTGTATACAGGTTTCTCAAGAGGCAGGTCAGGTGGTCTGGTATTCCCATGTCTTTCAGAATTTTCCACAGTTTGTTGTGATCCCCACAGTCAAAGGCTTTGGCATAGTCAATAAAGCAATAGATGTTTTTCTGGAACTCTCTTGCTTTTTCCACGATCCAGCAGATGTTGGCAATTTGATCTCTGGTTCCTCTGCCTTTTCTAAAAGCAGCTTGAACATCTGGAAGTTCACAGTTCACATATTGCTGAAGCCTGGCTTGGAGAATTTTGAGCATTACTTTACTAGCATGTGAGATGAGTGCAATTGTGTGGTAGTTTGAGCATTCCTTGGCATTGCCTTTCTTTGGGATTGGAATGAAAACTGACCTCTTCCAGTCCTGTGGCCACTGCTGAGTTTTCCAAATTTGCTGGCATATTGAGTGCAGCACTTTCACAGCATCATCTTTCAGGATTTGGAATAGCTCAACTGGAATTCCATCACCTCCACTAGCTATGTTCATAGTGATGCTTTCTAAGGCTCACTTGACTTCACATTCCAGGATGTCTGGCTCTAGGTGAGTGATCACACCATCGTGATTATCTGGGTCATGAAGCTCTTTTTTGTAAAGTTCTCCTGTGTATTCCTGCCACCTCTTCTTAATATCTTCTGCTTCTGTTAGGTCCATACCATATCTGTCCTTCATCTTTGCATGAAATGTTCCCTTGGTATCTCTAATTTTCTTGAAGAGATCTCCAGTCTTTCCCATTCTGTTATTTTCCTCTATTTCTTTGCATTGACTGTTGAGGGAGGCTTTCTTATCTCTCCTTGCTGTTCTTTGGAACTCTGTATTCAGATGCTTTTATCTTTCCTTTTCTCCTTTGATTTTTGCTTCTCTTCTTTTCACAGCTATTTGTAAGGCCTCCTCAGACAGCCATTTTGCTTTTTTGCATTTCTTTTCCATGGGGATGGTCTTGATCCCTGTCTCCTGTACAATGTCATGAACCTCCATCCATAGTTCATCAGGCACTCTGTCTATCAGATCTAGTCCCTTAAATCTATTTCTCACTTCCACTGTATAATCATAAGGGATTTGATTTAGGTCATACCTGAATGGTCTAGTGGTTTTCCCCACTTTCTTCAATTTAAGTCTGAATTTGGCACTAAGGAGTTCCTGATCTGAGCCACAGTCAGCTCCCAGTCTTGTAGTGCATTTTGGCCTCTTTTGTTGACCATGATGGCTACTCCATTTCTTCTAAGGGATTCCTGCCCACAGTAGTAGATATAATGGTCATCTGAGTTAAATTCACCCATTCCAGTCCATTTTAGTTAGCTGATTCCTAGAATTCCTAGAATATACCCCTATAAATCAACAAAATCTCACTCCACCTTGGCACAGCAGAGATAATGAACCAGCTTTAACATAAAGTAATGATCCTGTCTCTAGACCTCAGCATCATCCAAAAGAAAGATAATGCAGTAGTGATACTAAAGAAAGTGAAAGTGTAGTCACTAAGTTGTGTCCGACTCTTTGCGACCCCATGGACACCAGGCTCCTCTGTCCATGGGATTTTCTAGGCAAGAGTATTGGAGTGGGTTGCCATTTCCTTCTCCAGGGAACTTCCCGACCCAGGGATGGAACCCAGGTCTCCCACATTGTAGACAGACGCTTTACTGTCTGAGCCACCAGGGAAGTCAAAATAAAGTGAAATGTGTTTTATTAGACTTAATATATTCAAATTTTTATTTTTACATGTAATTGATAAAAAATTAAGATATTTTGCGTTTTAAATTATTTACAATCCAGTATGTATTTTATACTTACTGCACATTTCAATTTGGTCTAGCTATATTTCAAGCGCTTGATATTTGTTTGTGGTAAGCGGCCACCATATAGGACAGCAGAGTCTAGCCACCCACCCCACTTTGCTCTAGTTTCATGCTTTACAACTGATCTTTGGACTATTAACTCAGTGTTTTATATTACACAGTGTGAGAAAGTAGATGCCCTCAGTAATTTAACAAAAAGTTGTGAGAAAGTTAGATGCCCTCAGTAATTTAATAAAAAGTATGTTTTAGAAAAGATCAGTTTCAAATGAATTTGGATACAGTGATCCAGTTACTATAGGAACTGAGCTTCCCTAAGTTCACCTTAACTGGCAAACTCTTTTGAAAGTGAATGGGACATACTGTTGATAACAATGTAAAAATTATAACAGTTAACAATGTCCCTCACAACTGATACATATGACAACCTTGTAAAACATGATGTACATCATGCTGTTGCATAAGTTTTTTTTTTTTTTTTTTAATGAAGATAACCTTTAAGGACAAAGGTTTGTATCACTGACTTCTTGGCAAAATTCTAGATCCAGTTTGGGGTGATGGATTATACTCAAGGAAAATTTTGGAGGACAGAATCAGAAACCAGATGATCTCAAGGCATCCTTTCATCCTAACACCATAAGCTCAGTACAGTTGTTATTTTCTCCCTCCACTGAATTCTGATAAAATTTTCTCTTAAAATCCTGGAAATTACATGGATTTCAGCACACTTGGTTTCAAATTTTAGTTCTGCTACTTAGTAACTTTGGGTAGATAATCTCTCTAAGAAGATCCTTTCAGATGTGAGTGATAACATTTATCTCACAGGACATGTTAGTGACAGGGGATTATACATCCTTCCAGCACTGTAAAATGAGATACAATTGACTTCTGCAGATGCCTAGCTGTCTTCACCATTATAAAGACCTATGTATTTAAATTTTCACGTACCTACTACCCTGCTGCTAAGTCACTTCAGTCGTGGCCGACTCTGTGTCCACCATCCCTGGGATTCTCCAGGCAAGAACACTGGAGTGGGTTGCCATTTCCTTTTTCAATGCATGAAAGTGAAAAGTGAAAGTGAAGTCGCTCAGTTGTGTCTGACTCTTAGCGACTCCATGGACTGCAGCCCACCAGGCTCCTCCGTCCATGGGATTTTCCAGGCAAAGAGAGATACTAGTAATTGCATTATATCGTCCCAGGTTGGTCAATGAGTGCGGAAAATAGTCTCCATTAGTCTAGTCATGCCCTGGGGTTCCACCAAGTAAGAGAGGGTGTGGTTTTGCCAGTTCAGTATATCAGTTGATGAAAAGGGCTGACAGTAATAGGTTACAGGAGCTTGGTGATAATTACCGTCCTCCCCTATCATTGGGGGTTGCTGAGCTTCTCTGAGGGGCATCTGCAAGGGTATTCTTTCCTCTGGCTCTTTGGCAGAGAGGAGCCTTTGTTTAATTCCAGTGGTTCCTCCCCCTTGTCCGGGAGTACTTACCGGGAGTGGATCCCTGAGTGATATACTAAGTTCAAGGTATTTGATTGTAACTTTAGGGGCTGATACCCTTACAAACGTATGTTAATTGTTCTCTTCCTTTTACATCCAGATTTACATGGAATTTAAATCAAGGTTTGTTCTTCCCCCTTTCAATGCCATAGGCCTCCAACATATTTAATTAGCCCCAAGTCCTTTAAATTTTACCACCTAAATAACTACAGAATATATGTTCTTCTCTTCAGTACCACTGCTCTGTTTCTTTAGAGCTGGTATTTTTTTAATCCCGATTTTTACAGTTTTCTAACTGGCCTCCCTCCTTCATTCTCACAAATCAACAATACATTTTCTGCAGTATGCTAGATTGATTTCCCTAAAAGCTAGATTTACCTTGTCAAAGCTACTGACTGAATCCCACAGGAGTTTCAAAAACGTCCTATAAAATACCATGCACTTCAATATACTCTGTGGTCCCTCATAATGTGGACTTTGCCTATATCTCTTCTTGCCTTTGTACAAGTTCCACCTTACTGCCGGGAGCCGGCATATTGCATATTGAGTGCATATTGCATATTGAGTGCAGCACTTTTCAGGATCTGGAATAGCTCAACTGGAATTCTATCACTGCCGGTAGCCAGCGTGAGGAACTCCACCCATGACAAAGGTCATGAGGAAGGAGGCTTGGCATACGCAAAGGCGGGATCAAGCCTCAGGAGTCTCCCTGGAAATTCTCGAGCAATCTACCCCCAAAACCAGAGTCTGCCTACTTTCTGCTTTGTGCTTTCACCTACACCTCTGACTTTATGGGGGGCTGTCCCCCACTACCTCTCTGAAAAAAGTTAGCTTACAGCTCCAGTTAATAATTCCTGGGTGTGACAGTGTTTAACCTACAAACTCCTTTGGAAATCCTCTAGCCTGCCTGAATAGGTTTTCCGGCCACATGTGATTGTTCAGAGCCTCCCAACTGTGAGAGGCAGGAGATGTTCTAAACTGTCTAAACACAGATTCTTTTGAGTAGTTAAAAGATTGATTAGAAATTGTATTGGTGAAGGGATTTTCACTTGTTGGGCCAATGTTTGCTGCTAAGTTTCCATATCCCTTACCTGCTGTGTCCCTGGCAGTGTATTGATTAATATAATTGGTGTAAGTAGTAGCTTTAATGTTTGTAACCTGGGACCCTTGAGTTAATTCTTTTTCTTGTTGTAGCCCACCACACCTTTGCTCTGTAGGAATGCACTTTATCTAATGCTTTTGGAGGGTGGCTCCTGACCAATCACCTTTAGAGAAAAATAAGTTTTCTGAAGAAAGGGTCTTAAAATGTTAACAGGCCTCCGGGCCAGAAGATGATGCAAATCACCTAAGCTTTTGCATATGATAAGTTTGCAGGAAGAAAGCCTGGTTTGCTGCAAGACTCTACCCCTTCCCCCATTATCCTCTGTGCATAACTTAAGGTATAAAAACTACTTTGAAAAATAAAGTACGGGCTTTGTTCACCGAAACTTGGTCTCACCATGTCGTTCTTTCTCTTACCTTCTGGCTGAATTATTCAGCCTCTTTTCTCCACTGAATTTCTTCACTGAGCTATCCTCATTCTATTACTCTTTATATCCTTAATTAACGTTTAATTAAGCAGTTGTTTCCTGATCCTCGCCGACGCCGTCCCCGCTTCGAATACCCTGGATCAGCCGGGGCTGGTCCCCGGCACCTTACCTTGATTTTCTCCACCCTTAAACTCTTGTGGTTTCCCAGACTCCTTGTATTTGTTTAAACCTCATTTCCTTTCAGTGTTTCTGGCAGTGAAAACATATACCTCTGTCTAAAGTGCAAAGAAATAGAGGAAAACAACAGAATGGGGAAGACTAGAGATCTCTTCAAGAAAATTAGAGATACCAAGGGAACATTTCATGCAAAGATGGGCTCAATAAAGGACAGAAATGGTATGGATCTAACAGAAGCAGAAGATATTAAGAAGAGGGCAAGAATACACAGGAGAACTGTACCAAAAAGAGCTTCACAACCTAGATAATCATGATGGTGTGATCACTCACCTAGAGCCAGACATCCTGGAATGTGAAGTCAAAGGGCCTTAGAAAGCATCACTATGAACAAAGCTAGTGGAGGTGATGGAATTCCAGTTGAGCTATTTCAAATCCTGAAAGATGATGCTGTGAAAGTGCTGTACTCAATATGCCAGCAAATTTGGAAAACTCAGCAGTGGCCACAGGACTGGAAGAGGTCAGTTTTCATTCCAATCCCAAAGAAAGGCAATGCCAAGGAATGCTCAAACTACCACACAATTGCACTCATCTCACACGCTAGCAAAGTAATGCTCAAAATTCTCCAAGCCAGGTTTCAGCAATACGTGAATGGTGAACTTCCAGATGTTCAAGCTGTTTTTAGAAAAGGCAGAGGAGCCAGAGATCAAATTGCCAACATCCGATGGATCATGGAAAAAGCAAAAGAGTTCCAGAAAAACATCTCTGCTACTCTGCTAAGCCACTTCAGTCGAGTCCGACACTGTGCGACCCCATAAACGGCAGCCCACCAGGCTCCCCGTCCCTGGGATTCTCCAGGCAAGAACACTATTTCTGCTTTATTGACTATGCCAAAGCCTTTGACTGTGGGGATCACAATAAGCTGTGGAAAATTCTGAAAGACATGGGAATACCAGACCACCTGACCTGCCTCTTGAAAAACCTATATGCAGGTCAGGAAGCAACAGTTACAACAGGACAAGGAACAACAGACTGGTTCCAAATAGGAAAAGAAGTACGTCAAGGCTGTATATTGTCACCCTGCTTATTTAACTTATATGCAGAGTACATCATGAGAAATGCTGGCCTGGAAGAAGCACAAGCTGGAATCAAGATTGCTGGGAGAAATATTAATAACCTCAGATATGCAGATGACACCACCCTTATGCCAGAAAGTGAAGAACTAAAGAACCTCTTGATGAAAGTGAAAGAGGAGAGTGAAAAAGTAGGCTTAAAACTCAACATTCAGAAAATGAAGATCATGGCATCTGGTCCCATCACTTCATGGGAAATAGATGGGGAAACAATGGAAACAGTGGCAGACTTTATTTTTGGGGGCTCCAAAATCACTGCAGATGGTGACTGCAGCCATGAAATTAAAAGACGCTTACTCCTTGGAAGGAAAGTTATGACCAAACTAGATAGCATATTCAAAAGCAGAGACATTACTTTCCCAACAAAGGTCCATCTAGTCAAGGCTATGGTTTTTCCTGTGGTCATGTATGGATGTGAGAGTTGGACTATAAAGAAAGCTGAGCGCCGAAGAATTGATGCTTTTGAACTGTGGTGATGGAGAAGACCCTTGAGAGTCCTTTGGACTGCAAGGAGATCCAACCAGTCCATTCTAAAGGAGATCAGTCCTGGGTGTTCTTTGGAAGGACTGATGCTAAAGCTGAAACTCCAATACTTTGGCCACCCCATGTGGAGAGTTGACTCATTGGAAAAGACCCTGATGCTGAGGGGGATTGAGGGCAAGAGGAGAAGGGGATGACAGAGGATGAGATGGCTGGATGGCATCACCAACTCGATGGACATGAGTTTGAGTGAACTCCGGGTGTTGGTGATGGACAGGGAGGCCTGGCATGCTGCAATTCATGGGGTCGCAGAGTCAGACATGACTGAGCGACTGAACTGAACTGACTCTTAAGTGGAAATCCCTATTTGTTTCTCTAGACTTAGCTCAGGAGGTCACAGCTTTGTTACCATTTTCCTGATGTATTCTTCTTCTCCTCTTTTTCTTTAGTCCACTTCCACTAAAATTCTTATTGACTGTTTTAATTACTTTTTTGTATATCTCCCTTAAATAGTACTCTTGCCTGGAAAATCCCATGGATGGAGGAGCCTAGTAGGCTACAGTCCATGGGGTCGCAAAGAGTCAGACACGACTGAGCGACTTCACTTTCACTTTTACTTAAATAGTTAATATTAACTCCTTAAGAGCAAAGTCAAAAAATAATTATGGAATTAATGTATGATCAAGGCTTCATTTTACCTTAAGAATCTTAGACTAAAACAATAATATGCTATTTATATATTTTCAGTTGTTTTAAGTGCAAGTTTGTTTTAATCTTAGCATTTTAGTTTTATCTCTTGATGTTAAACTATGTCATAGTCAACAACACAATGATTATATCACATCTGAACCAAACCTGTTGAATTTGGCATGAATTAAAATGACAAAGGTATGATTAAAAATTGACAGTAAAAGATTAAATATAAAAGATTATGCCATGAATAATCTCTCCACAAATAAGTGAGAGCTGATTATGTAAATGAGGCAGCTTACTAGTTATAGAAATACTATTTAAGGAGAAACTGTAATTTGCATAAAAGCAAATTGGGTTTTTTTACATTTTTTTCTACTCTATCATTTATTTTTTTAAATATGACAACCTAAATATCTAAAATAAAGTCAAAGAAATAGAGACAGTATTTTACCATTCTCTATGTAACAACTTTACCTCAAATTATCTCTAGAAAATAGGGTGAAGTTCTGGTAAGTGTTGCTGTATTGCTCTTACTAGTAATTTTAATAACATTTTGAATAAGTATGAAAGAGAATATTAAAAAGTATCAAGATCCATGTAACATGACATTAAGAACATGAAATCATAGGAACCAATAAGAAGTAATAACATCTAAATATATGCACATACATACACACATTGACTCAGCCACTGTGTCTAAACTGACCCTCAAAGATACTCCACTCAGTGTCACTGAAGCCATGTTTCTTTTCTGACACACATTTGACTCTATGGTGAAATACTGCTTCTCAAAAAGCAGTAAGAATGGAGGTTTACCCACCTTATTTTACTGCAGGACTTTGGAAGAAGCATTTGACAGGTAATGGCACCCACACCCCACATTTTACTGGAAAATCCCATGGATGGAGGAGGCTTGTAGGCTGCAGTCCATAGGGTCGCTAGGAGTCAGACACGACTGACCGACTTCACTTTCATTTTTCACTTTCATGCACTGGAGAAGGAAATGGCAACCCACTCCAGTGTTCTTGCCTGGAGAATCCCAGGGACGGGGTAGCCTGGTGGGCTGCCGTCTATGGGGTCGCACAGAGTCGGACACGACTGAAGTGACTTAGCAGCAGTAGCAGCAGCAATTAAAAACTCTTAGAATAGAAAAGAACTTAATAACAGGCAATTATGAGAAACTACTGTTCACACGTTTAATGGTGAAAGCCAGAATGCCTCCCTCAAGACTGAGAACAAGATGAGGATGTTGATTCTGTCACTACTACCTAGCACTGCACTGAGCACCCTGGTCACTGCATTATGGCAGGAAGAACAAGCAAAATCCATCTGTAGAAAGGAAGTAATAAAACTGTATATGCAGAAAACAGGCTTGCATACACAGATAATCCTAAGCAAGCTGCAAAAATGAAACCTAATTAGTGATTTTGGCAAGGTTGCAGAATATAAGATTAGTATTACAAAAATAAATTCTACCTCTAATTCTGAGAAACAAAAAATGGAAAATAAAAATTTTAAAGTATAATTTATAGCAGCACTCAAAACCATGAAATATTTAAGAGATGAATTTAGCAAATACTTGCAAAAACTGTACACAAATAAGTGTCAAGATAAATTGAAGAAAACCTAAATAAATGGAGAGACATTTTATGTTCTTTGATCATAACATTCATTATTTTAAGATGACAACCAACCAGCAATTGGACAAGAGATTTAATGTGTTATCAGTTATAATCCTGGCAATTTTTTTTTATTGAAGAACTTGTAAAAATTTAAATTGGAAGGAATTATACTAAATGAAAAAATATTGAAAAAGTAAAATAAAATTGGAGAAATACACTACTGGTTTTCAAGGCTTACTAGATAGCTGAAGCAATTATGATGCTATGATACTGGCATTAAAAAAAATACAAGTATCAATAGATCAGTGGTCAGAAAAGAGAGTCCAGAAATTGATTCATCCATATAAGATCAACTCATTCTCAGCAAAATCCCCAAGAAAATTCCTTGGGTATAGTATTTTTAATAAATGATCTTAGAACAACTATATGTTCATATATAGTAAATTGTATCTCTTACCTTTATAATATACATAAAAATTAACTATAAATGGATCACAGGCATCAACATAAAAGCTAAAGCTATAAAATTTCTAAAGGACACTGTAGAAGAAAATCTTGATAATTTCAAAGTGGTAAAATATTTCTTAGATATGACATAAAATGCCCTACACAGAAAATTTAAAAATATATAAAATGACTTGGAAAAAATTAAAACTTGTACAAGGATAGTTATAGAGGATTTAATAAAAATGGCAAAAAAGATCCCCAAACCTCCAAACATCGTTGGTATGTTTCAGTTGAAAACCAATAATCCATGGTATATTCATACAGTAGAACAATACATATCCAAAGAAACAAATGTCTATTAATATAATCAACCAGTTACGAGCTAAAGAATCTGAGGTCAACAAGTACTTACTGTATTACTGCACTTATATAATTCAAGCAGTTACAGTTAATCTGTAGTGACAAAGTTGCTCAGTGACTGCCCATAGCCTAGGATTAGAGATTGAGTATAAAGGGACAAGAGAGAATGTTTTGCAATAGAAATATTTTGAATTTTTGTTTGCTGTTTAAATGAGCAGGTGTCCATTTGACAAAACTCACTGAATTATACACTTAAAATGGATTTGTTTTACTGTATATCATGCATATTCCCATCCTTGTGGGCTTCCCTTATCTGCACTTTGAACTTTGTCCCTTTGTAAGCAAACCTCCTCAGTTCTGTTTTACAATGCTATCTTCCTGTTCGGACTCTAACTGAAACAGATGCTTATACCTCCAGACATCAGAGTATCGAGTATCATCTATAAGTCTAGGCCAATTTACTCATTAAGTATTTGTGAAAGAATGGGGATTCCTGAAGGAGGTACCTTTGTTGTTGGAAAAAAAAAATCTAGTATAAAGGGTCGTCTGAGGAGTATTCATTGCAGAGCTCTCTCCAGCAGGATACAGCTCCTTTTGAGCACCATTGCTTATCTAAGATCCAACGAGCTTCAAGTACAGATTACACATTATCACAGACAAAATCCTGTAACTTGTTCAAGTGAAATGACTGTCTCTCTCAGAAAAATTAGCCATTTTAGGGAAAAGGGCAATGAAATACCTGTTTCCCATGTTTTCAGTCTTATAAAGGTCTCACAGCACCATATATAATTATAATAGCCTTTGTTTGAAAGGCACTTTGTTTGTATAGATCATTTCCTTTTCTATATTTATATTCCCTCCATAGCATTTATATTTTAGGAGATCTTGTCTTTTGTCAAATGTGGAACTTGAAACAGACAGTCACTTGTGCAACTCTGAGTTAAATGATTGCTTCTCTCATTTTTCTCTCCTCTAAGCACCCGGGAGTTTTATGTCTGAGAATTCTATCATTAGCCAAAATCTCTATTTCATTAACATGTGTACTTCTCAAATACAAATGCCTCTCAAGTGGAAGCCTATTTAGTCACTATCAGACATGAATATCACGATAGAGACAAGCTTTTCTTCCTTCCTTCTAAAACAGGGACAGTAGGTCTTATCTGAAAAAAACAGGAGCTCATTTTGATAGCATTCAATTTTTTAGGAAGTATTTATGGCACTCCTACTGCACAATACACTCTGTGCTAGATGTAGGAATACAGTCTTTGACAAAAAAAGATATCCTGCTTGCTGATATGACACTTACAACATTGTGGGAAAGCAGATAGATATCAAACACATCATCACAAAGAGGATACAGATTCACAGAAACCGTGAAGTGCTCCCTGAAGGAAAAGTCCTGGCCATTGTGTGAGAGAACAGGGGTACCTAATATAAACTCTAGGGCCAGGGAAAGCATCTTGGAAGAAGGGTCTCATACAGAGATCTAAGGTACAGACAGGAGTTGGTGAGGAGAGGTGAAAAGTGCACAAAGAGCAGCCCTGGCAATGCAAATATCAAGTTTAAAGCCCTCACGCTGAAAAGTGGAACTGTCATATTTGAGGAAACAAAACAGGCCATAACAGTGAGTGGAGGGGTGCAGGAAGGAAAGAGGGGCATGAGATGAGTCTAGGGAGGCAGACTAGGACACTTCCAGGTCATGTTAAGTGTATTGAGTTTTCTAAGTGCAATGAATGTCATTATTTATAGAGAATGCTTCTGGAAACACCAGAAGTCAATTGAATAATTATTGGAATTGATAAGAGAGCTTAGTAAGATGGCTAGTAATGCTAAAATACTGACGAGAAAAAGAAAAAGTAGTTTTTCTACCTAGAGAAAAATCCCATTCTTAGGGTGGATTCTAAAATGTTGTTCATAATTCCATTAGCATGTAAAATCAAAATGACCAAGAGAAATTTAAGCTTATTAATCAGATGCATTTCAACAAAATAAGCTTGTGAATTAGTCCACCAAATACAGTTCACCCTTGAACAAGAGGGGAGTTAATCTGCATATAATTTATAGGTGGCCCTGCACATCCAGGGGTCTTTCATATCTGCAGATTCAACCAGCTGCCATCCCTAGAGCACTGCAGTATTTACTACTGAAAAACACCTGTGTGTAAGTGGTCCCAAACAGCACAAACTTCTGATGTTCAAGGACCAACTGTTTATCTTACCCAGACAAACATTCTCTCAGATTAGGCTATTTTAAAAGGACAATTTTTATCTATATGGAAAAAAAAATGTAAGTAATGCCTACAGTTTTTGATGGTATCTGTCAGATTCTACTTCTCTGATAGGAACAACATCAAAACAAATGGCAAGGAAATTCTCCAAGTAACCTATCAAGATGGGCCTTCAATCTATCATCAGGATCTATCATGCTTACCTTTCTTCTGAATTAACATTAGATTCACAGGTGACCTGAAGGCTAATGAGGCTAATGATGTTGCCCATTTTTCCATGTGTATAGACTATCCCTATATGTTCTTTTGTTAAGTATTTGTTGAAATATTTTTCTCATTTTTTATTGGGTTAACTTACTAATATCAAGTTGTAGGATTCCTTTGTATCACCTGGATGCAGTCCTTTGTCAAACGTGTCAAACGTGTGTTTCCTCCTAAAACACGGCTTGTCTATTTTCTTTTTCTTTTCTTTAAAAAAATTTTTATTTGTGTGGATCTCTAAACAGGAAACTGGAGCAAGCATTTCTGGTATAAAATTCAAACTCTTGGTCTCAATATCAACTAAGTTCCACCACCTTTTGTTTTTAAAATATAATTGTATAGTAGCAGGGGAAAATCAATTTTTTAACCATCATTCACAATCTAATCTTTCCAACTATCATTTTAACTTTTTATATTTTTTTTACCATATTTGTACCAATGTATGCCACACACAGAGATATTTTAAAAGTAAATGAAATAATACATACACTGTTATATACCTATATAATGTATATGCACATATAATATGTATATTATGAAGATGCATGCATGCATGCTAAGTCACTTCAGTCATGTCCGACTCTTTACGACCCCATGGACCATACCCAACCAGGCTACTCTGTCCATAGGACTCTCCATGCAAGAATACTGGAGTGGTTTGCCATTTCCCCCTCCAGGGCATCTTCCTATTTTCTTAATGGTATCATTTCACGAGCAGAATTTTGTTGAAGACTAATCGGGCTTCCCTTGTAGCTCAGCTGGTTAAGAATCTGCCTGCAATGCAGGAGACCTGGGTTCAATTCCTGGGTTGGGAAGATCCCCTGAAGAAGGGAAAGGCCACCCACTCCAATATTCTGGTCTAGAGAATTCCATGGACTATATAGTCCATGGCATTGTAGAGAGTCAGACACGACTGAATGACTTTCACTTCATTTCACTTTAATGTCTTAATTTCTTAAATAGTTATCCTTTCTGTGACCTAAAGAAATAAATATATTCTTCCATGACTCCATCTAAAAGTGCTTTTTTTAAAATTTTTAATGTTTCAGTATATGACATTTTTAAAACTTTTGTAAGGCATGAGTTAGAAGTTCCATGACCCCCTATATGGATAATCAATTATTTCAGCACCATTTGTTGAAAAGACTTTTTTCCCCTATTGGACTACTTTGTCACCTTTGCTGAAAATCAGACAAGCACAATTATGTGGGTGTATTTCTGGACCCTATGCATTCCATCGATATATTTTTCATTTTTATGCCAGTTCCCATTGCTTGATTATTACAGCTTTCTACTGTATCTTGAATTCAAGTACCATATACGCTTAAACTTGTTCTTTGTTAAGACTGCTTTGAATTTCAACTACTTCACATTTATCTGTACATTTTAGAATCATTTGTCAATTTCTTTTTTAAAAGTTAGATTCCTGGGATTATAACAGAAGTTGAAGCAGAATCAGATTGGAGAACACTGACATTTTTCACAGTTTTGTAGTTTCAAATTCATGAACATGACATATCAATTTATTTACCCTCTCTCAATCATGTTAGAAATTTTTTGGCCACAAGTCGTGCATATCATTTAAATTTTATATTCCTATGTATATGTTTTGACACAATTTGATGACATTTTAAAACTTTAATTTTTAATAGTTTGCTTATAGCATATAAAGATGACTATGGATATATTAACCTTTAATCTCTACTACTTTGATAATTGTTCCAGTAATTTAGTAGACACCTTAGGCTTTTCTACATAATCATTCCCTCAACAGATAATTTTAGTTTTTCATTTCCAATCTTTAAGCTACTTTTTTTCTTGCATAATTGCCTACACTTAATTTAAGAAGCTGTGGAATTAGCCCTAAAACTGATAGAAAATGGAAAGTCTGGAAACAACCAAAGTGATTTGGTTACAAATATGTATTATTTTGCATAAATATCCAAATTTCAAATATCTGCAAAAAATAATGTGTTCTTCAATAAATGTTATTTATAGACAAATAGTTGGAGAAGAAGTTCTTTCATCTCATACCATACATTCAAATAAATTGATATAGACTAAAGACACAAATGGTTGTTTAAGAAGATTGGAAGAAAATCATTTTATAATTTTGATATAGGGAATAGTTTTATAATTTTATCCAAAGACAAAAATCAGGAGAATGTTGATAAACAAGACCAAAATTTATTCAAAATGACATCATAAACAGTATTTAAAATATTATAAGCTGGAAAATACTATGATATATAGTCAAAAATACTCTCAATATATAGATAATCCCCATTAACTTTAAGAGATAAGACAGTTACTCTGAAAGATAAAGGGAAAGTAAATAACAGGATAATCACACAATAAAAAGTGCAAATGGCAAGAAACAAGAAAACGTTTAACTTCACTGGTAATACATTTTTTTGAGGTATACTTGTGACCTTTCAGATTGACAAGAGAGAAAATTATAATATAAATAATATATAACAGTTCATGAAGAAAATAATAAAATCCTCCTTGAGGGCAATTTAGTAATCCAGTAATTATAGTTCCAGTAACTTATCTTTGTGAAATAATTTTTAAGGTACATTATTTATAACAATGAGAAAGAAATAACTTAATATTTAATGATAAAATTTAAATTATGTGTCATTATATTTGAATGATATGCAATATTACATTAAAGATGATAACCTTTTATTTGATGAGAAAATGTCTGCAATTTCTAAGTTCTGAAATAAGATAGGGCTAGGATTAGGGTACAGTTCTGTCATTTACTCACTGTGTGCCTTGGATTTAATATCTACCCTTCCATTTCCTTACCTGTAAAATGACAATAATGGGAATTACCTAATACAATTGTGAGAATTAAATGACATAATGGGATTAAAAATAGCAGTACCTGGAACACAGTTAACACTTATTACACCTTTTTATGCACACCCTCCCAGAAATATTGAAAATATATGCATATAATTATGTATTGCTGGTAACACATTTAAGTGAAAATACTTGATTTATAAATATTACACAAAATTATTTCAGCTTATTTTATATATAGGAGGGGGAGAGGAGGGAGAGAAAAATAATTTTCTAGAAGAATAGGTAACAAATTGTAAACAGTGGCTAATCCTGAAAAGTGGGAAAGGAGATACTGATAAAGAAGGTATGTGAATTTGGACTTTTTATTCCACTTTCGAAGCTGAAAATTATGAAATGGGTATGGATTATTTAAAAATATAGAGACAAAAAACACACACAAAATATTCATTCTATCTCTGAATAAGTAAAATTTCTGTTTTCCATTTTTAAATAAATTATTTTAACAATAGTACATGATGTACAAAAAACCCAAAGGTAGATATATTGGTATCTCACCACTTAAAACACCAATTTGTAAAATATTATGATGAAAGCATTCTAAACTAGAGCTACCTGAATTTTTTTCTGTCTGAAAATCAAGTTATCATTGTTTCTAGTACTTCAGTGCCAAGTGGATTGGTTGCTAAGAAAAATCAAATCCAAGTAGTGTACAACAATCCAGACCACTTGAAACTGTACTTCAAATTTGACAACACACATACATAATTGTTAGTGAAAGTGGCCCCTCTGTGGGTGACAGTTCTGGAAACTGCTGGACTGACAGAACAAAGGTGGCTTCCACTTGTAATACCTGTTTTCATCTAGATCTCAGATGTTGACTCAGTGTCCACCTGATATTTTAAGGCAGCAAATAACTTTATGAATAATAACTTTCCAAATAAACTGGTCTTATAATTTACATTTAAGAATATAATTCTCCAGCTAGGAAAATAAATTCCTTTCCTTTGCTAGTAAATGAACAAGAAAATAATTGATTTTTCAGGTTGCAAGTAACTTCACTCTCCAAGTTAACTACTCAACACATGATTACAAAAGACACTGCAACCTGTTAGATAAAAAAGGATATAGTAGATTAAGACAATACCTAGTACAGCACTGAGCACCTAGCCTATACTAGATGAATAGCTTCTGTTAGACTGATACCAGAAGCAACCTCAATCCCCAAGCAGTCATAGTGGTACATTTGCACAAGAGGTTCTGTTACAAAATTTGGAGAAGTTCTAGATAAGGTAGAAGACAGGAGGCTGAAAAGAACAGCAGCAGGTGTTCCAGAAGATGCAAAGTACTCTGGTGATAAAGTTTAAGAATTATTTAGACCATCTTAAAAAACAGAGGGACAGGGTACTAACTTCCTATATGTTGCTATAACAAAGTACTACAAATATTTTGTTGGTGGTAGTAGTGTTGTTTATTTGCTAAATTGTGTCTGACTCTTCACAATTCCTGGAGAAGGAAATGGCAACCCACTCCAGTATTCTTGCCTAGACAATCTTGTGGTGGAGGCGCCTGCTGGGCTGCTGTCCATAGGGTCGCACAGAGCCAGACAGGACTGAAGTGACTTAGCATGCATACATGCATTGGAGAAGGAAATGGCAACCCACTCCAGTATTCTTGCCTGGAGAATCCCAAGGACAGAGGAGCCTGGTGGGCTGCCATCTATGGGGTTGCACAGGGTCAGACACGACTGAAGAGACTTAGCAGCAGCAGTAGCAGCTTCACAATTCCATGGACTGCCCAACAGAGCAGCCCATCAGGTTCCTCTGTCCATGGGATTTCCTAGGCAAGAATACTGGAGTAGGTTTCCACTTCCTTCTCTAAGGGATCTTCCCAATCCAGGGATTGAACCCATGTCTCCTTCATCTCCTGCACTGGCAGGCAGATTCTTTACCACTCAGTCACCTGCGAAGCCCTTTACTATACATTTAGTGGCTTAAAATAACACAAATGCATTATTTTACAGTTTTGATCAAAAGTTCTAAAACCAAGGTATCAGCAGAGTGTGATCCTACTGTTTGCTTTTGGGGAGAATCATTTTCCTTGCCTTTTCCAGTTTCTAGAGGCTGAAGCTTCCTGATTCCTTAGCTTGTGGCCCCTTCCTTACATGACTCTGACCTCTGCTTCCTTTCTTCTCATCTCCTTTTTTCAATCTAACCTTTCTGTTTGCCTTAAAAGGACCTTTATAATTACACTGGTCCCACCCAGATAATTCAGGATAATCTCATTTCAAGATCCTTAATTCAATCACATCCACAGAGTTCCTTTTGTCAAGTAAGTTAGGAATTCTCCAGGCAAGAATACTGGTGTGGGTAGCCATTCCCTTCTCCAGGGGATCTTCCTGACCCAGGGATTGAACCTGGATCTCCTACACTGCAGATGGATTCTTTACTGTCTTAGCTACTATGCTGTACTTATTCACTCAGCCATGTCCGACTCTTTGCCACCCAATGGACCATAGCCCAACAGGCTCCTCTGTCCATGGGGATTCTCCAGGCAAGAATACTGGAATGGGTTGTCATGCCTTCCTCCAGGGGATCTTCCCAACACAGGGATCTAACTCAGGTCTTCCACATTGCAGGCTGATTCTTTACCTTCTGAATCACCAGAGAAGCCCAAGAATACTGGAATGGGTAGCCTATCCTTTCTCCAGCAGATCTTCCTGATCCAGGAATCAAACCGGGGTCTCCTGCATTGCAGATGGATTCTGTACCAGCTGAGTTACCAGAGAAGCCCCATATATTCACAGGTTTCATGAATTAGAATGTATAGATTTTTGCAGGGTCATTATTCTGACTACCTTGGAGAAAGACAGAGAAAGAGAAGCAAATCCTAAAATATGGCATAACTTTATCTAGATGTCTCTCATCCCTTACCTGTTCAAGTAAAAAAGATTGAAACGTTAAAATTAAACATAGTGACTTGAATTGTTCAACATCTGTTTTCTCTAGATTTCCCCTTCGTGTTTAATCTAGTTGAATTTCAATAAAGGGTAATTTAGGAGATTATTTTAAATATGGAGATTTTTAAAGAATGTAGCTCTGTAAGAGATTAGAAAACTAATGAATTAAGTGGAAACTAAGAAGCACATTAACCAGAATTAACTAGTTTGCATTAGATGCAAGAAGGAGGTAGGAGATGATTTCTGAGTCTAGAGACCCCAGGAGACCTTTCACAGTAACATCCAGGAATTGTCTATTTTCTGGAACTGACCTAAATATCCTTGCCAGGAGATCTTCTGGCACAAGGCCATAACAGTTCAAATGTCTTTCTCACTGCAAAGACTGGCACAGACAATCTCTTGAATGCCTTTTGTTTTGTCCATTCATGATTTCATAGAGGCACAAGCAACACATTTGGTCTCTAGATTGTGCAATCACAGATGATGAGCCCTGCAGTGAACTAAAACACTTGGGTTCACCTTAGCCCTTTGAGTTATATATTGTTATCTATTATATGACTGGCTGTGGTGGCTCAGACGGTAAAGAATCTGCCTGCAATGCAGAAGACCCAAGTTCAATCCCTGGGTCTCAAATATCCCCTGGAGAAGGGAATGGCAACCCAGTCCAGTATTCTTGCCTGGAGAATTCCATGGATAGAGGAGTCTGGCAGGCTACCATCCATGGGGTCACAAAGAGTCGGACACAGCTAAGCAACCAACACTTTCACTTTCGCTGTTATATGGAAAAAAATACTAAAAGCATCTTTTCATACACACACACAAATTTATATAAGTTTACAAGTGACAACAATATGACTGTATTATATGTCACTTTCTAATAACTAAAGAACATAGAACTGAGAATTTTTGTTAACCAACATAAGATGTATGCTTCAAGAAAAACATAAATCTCTCTATGGCAGAGACCTGGAAGTGTGCGGAAAAGTCAAACTCTTAGCGACAATCAGCAAAATACCTACTGTATCCAATAGAAAACAAAACATAAAAATATCAAAAAAGGAACATTTTTCAATCTATAAAAATATTAAGATGCGTAAAAAGAAAATGTGACAGTATTATTAGTTTTCCAAGTTTATTGAAATATTTAATAAATATTTAAATTCAGATTATCTGCAGTTTCCCTGGATAATAAAAGCATTAGCCTCAGGAAGTTTTTCACCACTGTCACACTAGGCATATATGCCAGGTATCAAGTCATGGCTTTATGACTAATGCCAGTATAAGACCTCATTTTCTTTGTACAACTTCACCAGCTTATTTGTTATTATTTAATTTATTGAATGACTCTGAAATTAAATATAGATCAAAAGACTTATTTACAATAACCCATCAAGTGTGGACTAGAAAAGCTTTTTTTTATTTGGGGTGTGTCCTGTTACCCACACTGGCTTTTCTTAGACTGTATGAAACTGACATATCACAGTCAGCAATCTGAATCCACTCGTTAGAAAGGGTATTCACTGATGTGAGCACCTCAGTTCTCATTAAAACAGCTTGATGTTTAAAATCTAAACTATAAAGAAGCCTTCAAAGACAGAGATTTTGACGCATATTTGAAATCATGAAGTGATTATTAATGACTAGCATGTAATGAACATTTGTTTTCTGTATGTTATATATTGTGTAAAATGCTTACATACACTAATTCACCGAATACACATAGTGCTGAAATGAGGTGGATTGTAATTATTCATTCATGTGAATGAAAAAAATGTATAGATATTAATAAACCTGCCCATAGATATACTGCTGAATACCTATTTAGCTAGAAGTCCAGACATCAGAATCTTACACCAGACTTAAAGTTCATGAATTTCAATTCTAAATTTAATAAAAGGATGAATGACTCCTGATCTTTGCAAGATCTCAGATCACGTCAATCAAGGATATCCTGGAGTGATCAACCCCTTAACATGAGACTGTACTTTAACATTCTGTTAATTGAAAGAAGGAAAAAAGTAGTAGCATGCATTGCCATGAGGGCTTAACAACATTCTTCCTAGTCACTCTTCATAGGTTTCTATATTCTATCTGTGCCATTTCCATTTAGCTATCAACTTGTGCAGTGTTTAAACTCTAATCTATATACCAGTCTCAAACTTTCACTGATGATCTAGTCCCTCATTCCTAGAAGACTATCCAACATTATATTTGACTATCCACTTCATATTTTCCCCCAGCTAAATATGCCTAGAGCAAAACTCATTTATTTTCTTATAAAATAGTCTTTATGCTTTTTATCCAAAATATTTCAAGTCTTCCAATTGTCTGGTTTCCAGTATATATTGTACACAATTTCAAATTCAAACTTCATACAAATTAAAAAAAAAAATGTTCAAATGCCCTTCCTGACTCCTGATTGTCTAAAACTTTCTCTAAGGACAAGCTATGCAGATAACATAATACACTAGGGAAGAAAAAGATGCATTTGGAATTTCCCCTGATTCTGGTGAACAGGCACATCCTTTGAGATGGAGTTAGAAAAGTAGTTTAGAAAACAAAAACCCCAAGCTTCGCAGCTGATTTTCAAGGTCCTTCCCCATCTGGCACTGGATGATGTGATGTCCCAATATTACCTCTCAAGACCAGCCTATTTGTCTACCAAAACGGATCCCTAATTCCCATGTCCAAGTCACCGTCAAGTAGAACCTTAAATACCAAGAGATCATTTATGTATATTCTAGCTACAAGACTACCTGTTTTTTCTTTCCTGTTTTCAATGATCACTTATAATTCACATGTCAGTATTATCCCCTCAACTTATTTCTCAGCTAAATGCAACATGCATAAAGAGAGAGAAGGCCTTTTGTTTTACATCCTCTAATCATAAACAATGCTTTTGCACTTGGTGTAAAATGTGTTGACTTGTCTTTGAAATTATACAGTCCTCCTTCTAAGTCTTTCCTCTACTCAAATCTATTGGTATTTATATTGTGTCAAATTTTTAGTGTGTTTTTACATTATCTGGTCCAACAATCTCCATACAATTTCAATGCTAGAGGAACTTAGAAATTATTATATCAGAATGTTTATTAGACAGTTCTATTGTAGCCTGCTCAGTTGTGAGCATGAAATAACTAAAGTATATTCATAAGACACATTACCATTAGGGAGATGTTCAATGGTGTGATGCAGGAAGTGTTGAGTTTTAAGCCATGGTAAGATCTGTTTTCAGTTCTGACTCCAAGAGGTTCATCATTTCTGCTCATGGCCCAGCTTTCAACATCAGGAAAAAAGAAACTTACCTCGGTTGAGATGATAAGCCTAATATCTAGTGAATAAAAGCAGAGGCCTGGACTATACTACATGCTAAAAGGGAAGAAGTATCTACCACCTCTCTGGTCAAATATCAAAAATTTTTAGAAAACAGATGTAGGCCTGCTGAGTTCTACTTACTCTAGCTTCCTTATAGGGGCAAGAGAAAATATTTGTTCTACCCAAGTTTCTCCTTCTCACTCTCAGTTCAGATCAGAAATGGATGCTCCATTCTCTGTTAAGGCTCCTCTCTTTCCTTTCCTTTGTTATTCTTGAGATATGACCTTTGTGTCTTCCAGAGGCAAACAATCATGTCTAATGAAAAATGCTGAGCAGAGAGCTGAAGTAGATAACTACTTCCCCACGTATGAATTTGTGCATTTTCTCAGGCAGAGCCTAGAGGAGTAGAGTTGCATAGATACAAGTATATTGCCTAATTTAATTCTCTTAATGAACCTTCTATTGAGTGACACATGCATTACAGGTACACTAATCTTAGTGGCCACCTGAGGCAGCCAGAGTCCCTCAGACCCACTAGGGTGGCCACCTCATCCCAGTTTGCCCAGGGCTTTACCGGGGTTAGCATGAAAGCTCTGTGTCCTACCAAACTCTTCAGTCCCAGGAGACACCATCTCTGGCTTTCATGAGCAAAGCTTTTACTTTTCCTTTAATATATCATAAAATGATCATGTTTGCGTATGCTAGGTGAAAAAGTTGAGATGTATTAAATGATCTTGTGAGCTACATGTTATGGTTACAGTCCGCATTTTTCAAATGACTCACAAATTAACTAACTCTCCCAAGCTCACCCTGGTAATGAGTGGTGTGGTCAAGATTTAAAAGTAGGACTTCTAATTCCAAATCCTGTGTATTCACTGTCACGCCACATCGGCCTGTAGCTCAGAGATGATGCAGGATTTTCCCCTCCTCAAGTCCCAGTGGCTAAACAGGAAAACTGAAAATATTATACCCTTACTTACTGTTCCGTCTCTAAATTTGTACCCTTGGAGCTGTCTGTACCCAGTTGGTGAGGGAGTAGGATGGTTCAATAGTTTTTCTTGGACACCAAAGTCACATATACCCTTTTTCCTCCTTCCGAGCTACTTATACAACTTTTAAGACTGGATAAGGACAAACACACACAGACACACACACCTTTCTCTGCTGTTCGGATCTCAGTCTGAATTGCCATGTCAGACTACTTTTTTCACTTTTGATAAGACTTTTCACATAAACCTCCCTGTGTTTCTCTGAATTGTGCTGCAGATCACTTTCATTACTGCTAAACCAGTCTTCCCATAAAATATATCTAAGTCTAAATCCTCAATTACAAGTACTCCCCTCAAACTCTGTATAAATCAATGAAGGCAAATGCATACACTGTCAAGAGTTTCCACAGATTTTACCACATTGGTCAAATCTGACTCTCAGCTCTGACCCAGACAATATACTCTATTGTATATATTCTGTGGTTTCATTCATTGCTTTGGTACTTCATGTACTTTTAAATGTAGAATATATATATTTATTATAGAAAAATAAAAAATGTATAGAACATATAGAGAAAAGGAAATATGTAAATCAAAAAATTCCAAATCCCCAAATCCAGCTAAAGATAGCTATAGCAAATATTTTCAGCCCACTTTTTTTTTTTTTTAACTCCTAAGCACCTACATTTCCAATGAGACAAACTCAAAGGCCAACTATATTTCCTCACTTCTGACATTTCTGTTTTTTACCTATGTGAAGCTTATAAAGAACACTGTACTTCTCCCATGGTATACTTGGATTAATTTGCATTTCCAGAAGAAATTTTATGTCTTTTTTTTTTTTTTTTAAACTTTCTATACAGTAAGTCCCCTACATACGAACCTTTAAGTTGTGAACTTTTGAAGATGTGAGACTGTGTTCACAGGCCCAATCATGCAAGTTAGTTTACTTGAGGATGCACTGCTTTTGAGGAACAGGATCCAAATGCAGAACAGTACAAGAAGGTTGCAGCAGCCATTTAGAATGCAATCCAGTGCTACTGTGTCATCTATCAAGAGGAAAAAAGGGCTACTACCAAGACATCAATGGATCATTTTTTCCAAGAGGGTAGATAGAACTGAATCCAGCAAGGAATCAGAACCTGTGCCATCAACATCAGACTGGAGTGAAATTGCAGCTTGTCCTCCATCTCCTATTGCTGATGATCCTTCTGCTCTACTATCTCCCACCTTCTCTCCCTCCTCCCATCAGTAATTCTTCTTACCCATTCACTCTATGCCAACCCCTGTGTGCCAGTTGTTGCACTGTACTACTTTACCTTTCAAGGTACTGTACTGTGAGATTACAAATGTTTTATTTTATGTGTCTGTTTTATGCATTAGTTGTATGAGAAGTATTAGAAAACTATTACAGTAGAGTGCAATATAGTTGATTGTGTTAGTTGGGTTCCTAGGCTAACTTTGTTGGACTTACAAAAAAACTGGACTTAAGAATTCACTCTCAGAATGGAACTCGTTCATATATAGCAGGCTTACTGTACTTGATACAAATACATGCATCTTATTAAACTTGGGGATTCTTCTGAAACATGAGATTCTGTAGTTGTCACCTGGCACAAGTATTTCAAGTGTTGCTTCCTGAAGGAATATTTATATATTAAGTTGATAAGGTGGATGACGTGACACTATGTGAAAAGATTTACACTCAGACCATTCTGAGCAGCAAAGGCTTCTATCCATCTTTACTTTGGCCTTTCCTACCCGGGACCTTAGAGTCTAATCATCAAGATAATGAGCAGGATTTGCAGTGATGTTTATCATGGTTGACAGAGTTATGTAAAAGCACTCCAAGCAAAAGACACGTCTGCCATGCCTAAATGCACTTGCTTCTAAAGACTAATATGCATCTAAAAATTAAGTTTCTTGTACTTTTGGCAGATGAGTCTGCTATGTTAATGAAAATTGTAAAGGCTTCTGAATATAAATTCATAGTTTCTTCCCCTCATTGTCATCACCTAGAAGTTACTGTTCAACCACTATGTTCCCAGAACAACTGAGTCATTGTCACAAGACACAGAAATTCAAAGTTACAGATATATTATTCAAAAGATTAATATATTTAATATCTGTAGTCAGGCATTCAGTTTCAACTTCCTGTTCAAACCCATCTTCCACTTTTCTCCTGCATATACTATGACATGTTATTGTCCCATACATTTTTTTGCCTGTGATGCTATTTAAGTTTTTGAACTACTTTCTGCTCTGATGTTTCTATAGGCACATATTAAAATTCTACCAAACTTCATATCCCAATTCAATGCCATCTCCTTATTAAATCTTTCCTGGCAACTCCAAATCATAAATATTTTCCTTTAATAAATTTTCGGAGAACTTTATCCACTGGAAAAGTGAAGTCACCCTTAACCTTGTGTTATAGCTGAGGTAATTGGTTTAATGTCAAAGATTAGATTCTCTATTTTCATGGTAATTTTTATTATTATTATTCCAAGTGCAGAGAATATCATTTTATAAGTGAAGGTAAACACATGAAATAGCATTCTATTTTCTTCAAATTCTAAGTATGTAATTTTGAATAACATTTAATTATAGGCATACGTAAGTATGGCAGATCAGATAAATGTCATGAATTCTTTCCTCCCATAAAGAGTCAGGGTCTTTTTCCACTGAGTCTGAGCTCACAATTACTTTTTCTAGACAAAAGAATGTAGCAAAAGTGCAGGCTGTCAGTTTCAAGCCTGGCCTAAGGTTGCCTTGCTGCTTCAACTTGTTTTCTTAGAATCCTGTCTTTGCCATATGAATAACCTTCATCTGGCCAGCTGGATGAAAAGTGACATATAGCCCACTCCCCTCTGTTGCCCAGATAATAGTCAGACACCCACAGACATGTGAGAACCAGCCCCTGTCCACCAGACCGTACGTGCATAAGTGAATGCAGACAAGATCAGTTAAACATTGTTTTAAGCTACAGAATTGCAGGGTGGCTCATTACACAGAAACATCTGTCTGATACCAAGATTATATTAGGATATTAGGATAAAAGGTAATAGAATCTTGAAACTGGAAGAATTTTTGAAGAATCAAGCATCTCATACCCAATTTCCTTTGCAACATTTCTAACAAGTGATCACTCAAACTATTTAAGTATCTTTGGAATAGAATTTGGTTCTTCACAAAATCTTACTGTTGGAAATTTCTCCTCATATTAAGAAGACTGGCTACTCATAATTTCACCAGCTATCCATGTTTTTCCCTCTGCGAAGCTTGGGACAATTTAATCGCTTTCCCACATCTAATCTTTTAAATATCTGAAGACCTTGAATACATTCTCTCCAGAACCTTCCCTTTTTCAGGTTCAGTGTGTCCCTGGCTCACTGATGGTTTTTCATATGGTGTGATTTGAGATCCCTTTTCAACACACGTTTGATCTACAAACCTTCTCTCTTACCTACACCCTGTGCAGGTGTTGGTCCCTGAACTGAGTGCACAGTCCTGAGAGGCAGGGGAGCTGGACATGGTGCAAGGCCTTCCGTCTTGTTTGGATTCTGCACTTCTCTCCTGGTGCTCTAGAGGGACACTCCCTGCAGGCTCACCATGCTAGCATCACAATCTGACTTAATTTGCCACTAGATTCAATGAACACTTTGAATTTTTTCATGTGTCGATATTAAACTGTCTTTCCTCTCTTCTACAGTCTGAGTTCAAGGCCCCCACCTATCCCTAATTGTGACAATTAGGCTGCTGAGAAACACTCCAGGTCTTTTCTCCTTTCAGATATATGATAAGAGCGCAACAACCCTCCCCTTAAACTAGTCTTTGCCACATGATTTGCTTTGTTCATTGTAGTATAAACAGAAAGGAAACATGTCACGTCTAACAAAAAGCTTTAAGAGTAAGAGCCCAGTTTGTCACTGCCTACTTCCCTTACAGTGAAACCATGAAAATGTGTGTTGAGAATTTGCCAGCCTGGTTCCCTGGGCAGCTATCAAGTGCATCCTCCTTTCTTGTTTTATACGCATTGAAAATATACTACAGACAAGAAATAAACCTTTATTTGATTAATACAAAAAAACTGAGAAGGATGGTGAGTTATTGCATAGTAACCTGGTTTATCCTGACTCATACACTATTTATACTTCACCTTACCATATTCAGTTGTAATATGCTAAAATCTTAGATATTAATTCCATTATCTAATAACACTATTTTACCAACAATGTCACCCACAAATCCTACAATCAGATCTTTTACATTTCCATTTACTTCAACTAAAAATAACCAAAGTGCTGGTGCTCAGTCATGTCCGACTCTTTGTGACTCTATGGACTGCAGCCCACCAGGCTCCTCTGTCCGTTGGAGTTCCCAGGCAAGAATACTGAATCAGGCTGCCATTTCCTCCTCCAGGGGATCTTCCTAACCCAGAGATCAAAACTGTGTCTCCCGTTTCCTGCACAGCAGGCAGATTCTTTACTGCTTGAGCCACCAGGGAAGCCTAAAGTCAATTCTTAAAGCACCCCACTAAGATATTCCACCTGATTCATTAGTCATCACACTTTGGGTTTAGTCATTCAATTCATCATTAATTTATCTTAGTGATATTATGAAATATTATATATTCCTGCTGCTGCTGCTGCCGCCAAGTCGCTTCAGTCGTGTCCGACTCTGTGCGACCCCAGAGACGGCAGCCCACCAGGCTCCCCTGTCCCTGGGATTCTCCAGGCAAGAACACTGGAGTGGGTTGCCATTTCCTCCTCCAATGCATGAAAGTGAAAAGTGAAAGTGAAGTCGCTCAGTCGTGTCTGACTCTTAGCAACCCCATCGACTGCAGCCTACCAGGCTTCTCCGTCCATGGGATTATCCAGGCAAGAGTACTGGAGTGGGGTGCCACTGCCTTCTCCTTATATATTCCTAGGGGATATTATAGAAAACCTTAGCAAATACTTTCCTGGAATCTTAAAATGTATCTACAAGTTTTATCTGATACACCTACTTAGAAACCTTATCAGACCAATACATAACGTAACATTAAGTTCAAAATACATAATTACAAAGAACTGATGTAGACTTAAGGATCATTTATTTGCAAATTACATTAGTTTGGCATACTAGTAAAGTGGTCAAGTCCTAGAATAACATAAACCTAGTTCAAACCTCAGCTCTAATGATCATTATTTCACCTTGACCATGTTAAATATCTCTAAGGCTTAGTAACCTCATTTGAAAAATAACTGTAACATCTACCTCAAAAAGTTGTGGTGAGGTTTAAAGAAAATCACACATAATGCTTAGATATGGGCCTGTTATAATTAACACTAGGGAAAGTATTTGTTGTTATAATGAATTTGAAACATCAGCCCTATTTTTTAAATATCTAAAATGTTTCCTTACACTTATCCTATATTTTATATTGTTTTTCAGTGTTAAGAAAGAATAAAGACCAGTATCTACCTCAGTTCAGTTCAGTCTCTCAGTCGTGTTCGACTCTGCAACCCCATGAACCGCAGCATGCCAGGCCTCCCTGTCCATCACCAACTCCCAGAGTCCACCCAAACCCATGTCCATTGAGTCGGTGATGCCATCAAACCATCTCATCCTCTGCTGTCCCCTTCTCCTTCTGCCCTCAATCTTTCCCAGCATCAGGATCTTTTCAAATGAGTCAGCTCTTCGCGTGAGATGGACAAAGTATTGGAGTTTCAGCTTCAACATCAGTCCTTCCAATGAACACCCAGGACTGATCTCCTTTAGGATGGACTGGTTGGATCTCCCTGCAGTCCAAGGGACTACCAAGAGTCTTCTCCAACACCACAGTTCAAAAACATTAATTCTTCGGCATTCAGCTTTTTTCATAGTCCAACTTTCACATCCATACATGACCACTGGAAAAACCATAGCCTTGACTAGATGGACCTTTGTTGACAAAGTAATGTCTCTGCTTTTTAATATACTGTCTAGGTTGGTCATAACTTTCCTTCCAAGGAGTAAGTAATTTCATGGCTACAATCACCATCTGCAGTGATTTTGGAACCCCCCAAAATAAAGTCAGCCACTGTTTCCCCATCTATTTGCATGAAGTGATGGGACTGGATGCCATGATCTTCGTTTTCTGAATGTTGAGCTTTAAGCCAACTTTTTCACTCTCCTCTTTCACTTTCATGAAGAGGCTCTTTAGTTCCTCTTCGTTTCTGCCATAAGGGTGGTGTCATCTGCATATCTGAGGTTATTGATATTTCTCCCGGCAATCTTGATTCCAGCTTGTGCTTCCTCCAGCCCAGTGTTTCTCATGATGTACTCTGCATATAAGTTAAATAAGTAGGGTAACAATATACAGCCTTGAAGTATTCCTACTAGTCTTCAATTTAGAATTGGTCATATCTGAGAATTATGGTTCGATTAACAAGCTGCTCAATATTTAAGAACATATGGTGGATTAAGCAAACTTGTTACTTCAAATGAGATTACAGAAGCAAACCATTTTGGTTCGCAGTGACTATTACTATGTTTTTGTTTTTGTTTTTTTTTTCCTGTTTTTTTTTTTTTTGCTCTTCTCTATCGTCTGCCTTTGGGCTTCCCTGGTGGCTCAGCAGTAAAGAATCCTACTGCCAATGCAGGAGCCACAGGTTTGATCCCTGGGTTGGGAATATCCCCTGGGGAAGGAAATGACAACCCACTCCAGTATTCTTGCCTGGGAAATCTCATGGACAGAAGAGCCTGGTGGACTATAATTCATAGGGTCCCAAAGGTTGGATATGACTTAGAGACTGCTGCTGCTGCAAAGTCGCTTCAGTCGTGTCTGACTCTGTGCGACCCCATAGAGGCAGCCCAACCAGGCTCCCCCGTCCCCGGGATTCTCCAGGCAAGAACACTGGAGTGGGTTTCCATTTCCTTCTCCAGACTTAGAGACTAAACAACAAATACTTGTCTGTAAGAGGAAATCTATGTTATCTACTTTCATAGAATAAGGTATTCATTTATTAAAAGATACTTAAAGCACCATTCAATATATGCTTTATTGGGATATAAAATGATCAAGCTCATTTTTTTCCCCTAAGATAGTTTATGCATGTTAGATATAGTCAATAGTCAAATCAATTAAGCTTTGGAAAGAACCCTCAGGTTAAGGATGCATAGTAATCATAATTGTCGTGTAACCTAGAGGCACTATTTTCAATGCTTTTTGACTAATAACTGGTAATTTTCTAACACAAGCCATTTTTTCTGCTCAATGTAGCAGATGATATTTTCCATAGTTACTGAACTGGCAGTGTTTTAAAACTGACTACCCAATTACTATATTCATAAAGGATTATCAGTGATTTTAATTCGCTGCTTTTCAAACACATAAAATAACTGGAAGGCATTCAAACATTAAACTTGATTCTATTTAGTGTATCTTTAAAGATTCATTGATTTTCTAATGAATTTAAGCCAAGCCAGAGACTTAACTCAAGAGTAAAGATCTGTTTTAAAGAACTGAAAATGCACAGTAATACTAGATGTTCAATAAGCAAATTAAATACAAATCAAGCTTTAGAAAAATATGCTTCTACATAGCAAATTTTTTTTCCCCAACATATATGCTCTCCTAAGGTTTCTTAACTAGGAATTTCTTTTTCTGAGGCTAGAATATCTCTAGAAGCTGCTACATTAATGAGGTGGGTCCTCCTGCAATACTTGAGGTTAGAAGAGAGGATGGAAAGTACCAGCTTGAAAGATATTTTGGTTTTCAGATTAGGAGCCTGGAAGAAGGAAAGCATTTCTGAATGGGAGTCACAAAGGTGAGAAAAGATATGGCCTCAGGGGCTGGGGGTTGTAGGTTGCAACTTCAATCCCTAAAGCTGAAGTGGCTTTACCAAAAGCTAGTCTTTGGAAAGTGCATTATCCGGGATTTATTTAAAGACCATCTCAAGTACAGTGAGCTGGGATTGGGCTTTCAGAAACTAGGGAAAGACAGACTTCTTGTTGGGTATATTTTTGACTGGCAGTCACCGAAAGATAAAAGGGAAAGCAGGCCCTTCCTGAGGAGCCAACCAGTACTGTGTGAAACAATTATGGAAAGGAAAGTTTCAGAGTTGGTAGTGGCTATGGTTTCCTTCCCTTGAATGAAGGGCTGCATCCAGGGCTGATATGGATGAAGGACCATAAGCATCTTCTCAATCAGAAATGTAAACCTATCTTTCTTAAAAAGCAGAGAGAGTGGCCTTTATATGATGAGTATATATTCTAATATTATTGCTCAGTTGTGTCCGATTCTTTGCAACCCCATAGATTGTAAACCAGCAGGCTCCTCTATCCATGGGATTCCCCAGGCAAGAATACTTGAGGGGGCTGTCATTTCCTCCTCCAGGGTATCTTCCTGACCCAGGGATTGAACCTACATCTCCTGTGTCTCCTGAATGGCAGGTGAATTCTTTACCCGTTGAGCCACAGAGAAAGCTATGTGATGTTTCAGTGAAACCCTGCAACCCAGCATGATCCTGAAGTTGTATATTCTTATGAACAACTTAATAATAGAAATATAATCTGGCTGAGGAATACTCTCTGCACTGCTTTATCACCACAGAAAATGGTCTCATTTAGAGTGGACATCAGGTCTTTTGTGGATGGAGGAATCTTTTCACTAAAATCATTACCAGATTTGAGAGTCTTACACAGTATCCCTGGATTGAGTGTCCTTCTGCGTTTGTAGTCTACTACTGAGTCAGAAAAAATGTTAAGCTACAAACTAGGCCAGAAGAAACAGCTGTCAATCTCTAATTTTGTGAACTATAAGCTAGTAGTAATGAGGTAACAATTTCATTTTCTTAATCCTGTAAATGAGTTCTATGAATTATGTGCCAACATCTAAGTAGGAAAAAATACACCTGGAAGAAATTATTTATAATTTACTCCAAGAAAACTATGGTATCTATAAATCTGGTTCAGACTGCAGTCAGTAACAAATCTTCCTTCCACAGACGTTATGTTAACATATATGTCCTATTAACAGAGTCTAAGGATGTGGTCCTGGTGTTTTGTAGTTAAACCTGGTGGTTTTCCATACATTGAAGGAGTCGGCCTAGTGGCTGGGCTTTGTGGCTAACATAAAAATGGCGATATTAAGAAATTTACGAGTCTAATAACCAAGATCTTCTCAATGGCGATATTAAGGAATTTACGAATCTAATTTCAGCTCAACATAAACTAGGAAACTGACAGCTGGTGGTAGGCCGAAGTTAGATAGGCAGGGGTTTTCTCTCTTTTTTTTTTTTTGGTGGTGGTTTTCTTTTGCTTTGTTTTTGCCACAGGAAAATAATGGCTTAGTAATCATTTTTTGATAAATGAGTTTTAGAAAGTTGATAGCCTTACTGATATCAGCTTTCCTAGCTAAGAGGTTCTCTGTCTAGGCTAGATCTTGCTTATAAAATATAATGTGTCTGCTTGGCAGGAGGACTGCAGGCAGAGTGCTGAGCACTAGAGGACCCCAGCCTCACATAAGATTATTTTCTAGCTGATATAACTACACACTGTCATGACTATGTCTGACGTGAGTTACGAGATGCCAGGTTTCATTCATTCTATAATGGACTGAGCAAGATGACTCCCTTTATTACTTGTATAAAGAACAGGGTGAAAAAGATTATTCAGTGATTAATCATAAACATTTTCCTTTCAAGTATGGAGTTTACTAGAGGAAATCTTTAACACAGTGTGAATTTATATCTAGAGTGTTCTAAAGAGGTGAGGTTTTCTGATAGAAAGGATAAAATTTATCTTAGAATAATTAGAGTAGGATTATTGTATAAATTTTCTCAGCAGAATCTTTAAACATTACTCCAAAATAGAAAAGAAGATTCATAATCCAAAGCAAAGCAACCTCCTAACCAACTGGGGTTATATCTTCTATGAGAAAAACTGCCTCGTGATTTTCTTTTCCTGTTAAGAGCTCAGTAACATTAAGTTTGAGAGATGTTTAAGTTTCTTTTAAAAAGTACTTCTCATATGTGTCTCCTCCTCAATCCACAGTTATTTCAAGAATATTTTTTCTTAAAATATGGTAGACCCAAGTCTCTTAAAAAATAATTCTAACCAATGATCTAAGAGACTGTCATTCTAAACCAAAATGAACTTATGAATGAGGTCCTAAAAGGGCAAGACACTACCATAAACTTTATAAAAGGAAACACAAATAACAAAAGACCGACTCTGTGCCTTTAGAGAGCTTAAAATCAAGTCATCAAGGATATGAATCTTGTAAAGGTTATGTAACTTAAGAAATTAATATATGTTATAGGAATGACATGGAAGAACATAGAAAAGGGAGTAATACTACTTTGTTGTAAAAAGAGAGAAACAGAAATCAGGAAGGACACTCAAAGCCATGTACAAACAGCCAACTTTATATTGCAGAAATGAGGACACATTAGACATATTTCAGTAGAAAAGGACTGTGCTTTAAGGAAATGGGCTTCCCTTGTGGCTCGCCTGGTAAAGAATCCACTTGTAATGCGGGAGACCTGGGTTTGATCCCTGGATTGGGAAGATCCCCTGGACAAGGGGAAGACTACCCACTCCAGTATTCTGGCCTGGAGAATTTGATAGACTAACAGTCCATGGGGTCACAAAGAGTCGGACATGACTGAGCCACTTTCACTTTAAGAAGATTAGTCTTTAACAACATATAGACTAGAATTAATGTGGAAGAATAAATTGATGCAGGAAGATCAGTTAGAAGATAACCTTGTAATTGCCTAGATAAAATGTATTGAAAACTAAAATGAGGCTGATGGCAATCTAAGTTGAAAAAAGTATAGGCATGGTGATTGAACTGTTGTACAACTATGAATTATGGAAGTAGATACGTTTGCATCTGATAACCCATATAACAATTAACAGTCCCTAATCTTAACTCAGGTCTCCCTAAATCTATAGTGCTCTCCTCTACCAAATCCCCTGGGAGGAAAAGGAGTTTTTCCATGAAAACAAATAATTGGAAAGTGAAAGAAAAAGGCTTCTATTTTGCCCTAAAGAGTGATTTGCTATTGTGAGTGAAGCAAAGTTATGTGAAGGCTGTCATTTTCTTGGTACTTGGTAAACCTGGTTGACAGCGTGCAAGGATGTTTATGCATGATGAACCACCAACCCAGTGAAGGGTTTATAGCAGTGGAAAGAACTGTTGTCCAGGCTTAGGAGAATTTCTGGCCTTTTTCTTTAGCAGAAAGGAAATTACCTGAGGGGGCACAGAAGAATTTAATTTATGGGCTAGATAGGAAAAAAAAAAAAAAAGTTATCCATTACCAGGGTAAAGACTGCTGCTATGAGACAAGATGGGTTAAAAGCTCCTTAAGAGTAAGAACAATCTTAGCTTCTGTGTTAAGTGACTGATTTCACACCAGATGAAACATGGAGGTCAAGACTAGCAGTGGGGAAGAAGGCATGAGGACAGAATATAGGATCCTAAACTTTATAGAGAATATAAAAGCAATGTGAGAACTATGACAAACATGAAACAGTATATTAAACCTGTTATATCCATATATTTTACAATCTGTTTGTGTCTGGTGTAACAACTACAACAAAAATCATGACTTTAATCAAGGTAAACTTAAATACAAAAGAACTCTTCAGAATTCTGACTAATGATTGACTTGCTCACATTCACTAAGTTATTTGTTCATGGCAATAATTGAACCTTGGAAATCTCGGCACTTATTTCATATATATATATATATATGTGTGTGTGTGTGTGTGTATATATATTTAGCAATTTTATCTGTTTGAAAGGGAGGTCAACACAGAAGCTAATCTTTTTCTATTTGACATATAGAGAAGATACTGCTCTTCAATAGTATGTCTCCATTTTCTCTTTTTCTTACCTCTTTCAACATCACCTCTTTTCTAACAGGTTCAATAATCCTAGTAGTGGTTGGAAAGTAATCACCAATTTCCTGGGGTTAAGGAGAGTGGCTATAGCATAGCTCAGAAGCACAGACAGAATATAAATCTCTCTTACCATAGATTCAGAGAACTTATTTCCATGAGAACTATCACGATAACTTTAGTGACTGAAGAAAGAAGGGAACAAAAATTATGAGTCTCTCTTCTCTCAAACTACATGTTTCCCCACTACCCTCATCACTGTTTTATAGACTTTCCTGAATTTTGATGGAGACACAACTGGTCCCTCTAGACTAGGAAGAAAAAATTACAGAGAGAGGCCTTGAAATGCTCCCCAGTATGCAATGAATAAAACTACTATATGCATATGCACAACTGATTCGCTTTCTTGTGCACCTGAAACACACACATTGTAAATCAACTAAACTTCAAAAAAATTAAAAATAAAACTGGCTACAAACATCCAGGGAAAAGCAAACTTAAGTAATGCAGTTAAAGCCCCAAGGGAGTGGCAGCCTAACTCAGAAAGTGATTCATGAAGGTACTTACGTGCCTTCATTCACTGTCACTGATTAAAGAAGTGGCATCAAACTGACATTCAAATACTGTCAAATTATCAGATGCCAGGCAGCCACGGGCATGTATCACTCAGATGTTCCTCAGAGAAATCTTCTAGGAGTAGCTGGTTGACAGACTTCAGTTAGCACACCTCCAGAACCAACTGCAGCATTCATTTACCCAGGCCACTCTCTCCCCAAGCTGCTGCCACCCAATGAACGGGCATAACAGACCAGCCATGGATGCTCAAGGTGGGACTCCTCTCACAGCCAGCCTGTTTTCTGGGACTCCCCACTAACTGACACTTCACTGTAGTCTCATCAGTTTCACTGCAGTCGGTTTAAGGCTCCTCATGCCTAGTTTTCCTTCCTTCTTCTCTCTTCCCAGGGTATCAGACCTGCATCATGGTTCAAGGCACTTCCTGCCTACCCCTATTGTTTCTCCACTTTATCTGAGATGGTTTTCTCCCAATAGGTCTTGTATTTTTGTATCTTGGTAAGACCCTTAGCTTACATTATGACAAAAGCTACCAAACTCAAAAAGTACTATAATGTAAAATGTTAAATGTATAACTTCACTGAAACAAGCATCTTTACATCCTTCTCTCTTTTTCTGTCCATCTTTTCTCTCTCCCAGAACCTGTCTGAATTATACTGTGACAGATAGGAAAAATAAAACTTTGGCATGTCTTTTCCAGCAACACTTACAGGAACTGTAGAGAGAGATGAGCAGAAATTAGCAGTATTGTTAACTACGTTACCTGGCTTCACTGTATATAGACTGTGCTTTTATTGACACTTGAGATGTGAGAGGGAAGGAAGGCTGTGGTCCGGCTCGGAACTGACTAGGAATGCTGAAGGCAGAGGGGTGAAGGATGCAGCACCCTTGTCATGAAACAGCAACGACTCCCTGTTTTCAAAGTCTGCTCCAGTCTCAGTTTCCCAGGACAATAGAAATTTTAATATTGAGAATTATAATTAAGCAAATTATAGAATTTGCTTTATTAAAATATATATTTAAATACTTATAGGGAAAGTAAAATAAGAAACAAATATTTCTGGAAGACAGTTTGACTGAAAATTTGCATTTAAATGTATTCTTCAAGTTCTTCGGGAGGAATCTACTTTCAGGTAACAGAAAATTCTCTTTCTGATGACTAAAAATTATCACCCCTTTCCCATACTGCCATAATTGCAAAATCCCTTGCTAAGTCTATGAAGGAGAAGTTTCTGGAAAAATAATGTGGAAAGGATCAAAATGCAAAGATGACCTATTGTAGCTAGACATTTACACAACATACACTTAACAAAAGATTTAGGTAGATTAACTCTTTTGCACTGACAATGAAAAAAGTCCATGTTCAGACATGAGATAGGAAGGCAAGTTGTTATTAAGTGATGAATGCCACAGGGAGGTAAGAACTGTAAGAACTGTAATATGATAAACTCAGATAAGCCTTTAAGACCATGACATACAATGTTTTTTCCAAAATTAAATTGAAATTCAACTTATTTTCTAAGATAAATACTTCTACTTGATGTGTCACACTGTCACTTTTTAGTAACTAAAGAAAGTATATATGATTTAGTGGGGAGAGGATAATCCATTTACTACCTGAATTTTCTATAACTAATCCATAGTGAGCTTTTGCCACAGTTGGTTTTCATAATATATTTAAATTACTGTGATATTCCAGTATAAATGCAATTCCTCATGTATTTAAAGGGCATCAAAAAGTCTGTATATATAACAAATATCTTAGTTACTTATTTGAAAAATCCAAATAAAAATGATTTTACTATGTAGGAGCTTTAAAATCGAAACAAAAATTTTCATATGGGTTACAGTAAATAGCATGTGGATGTTATTTAACAAGATTCATTTTAAAGGAATGAAAATACTATAAAACATAACTGAAACTATTTCTTTGCCCCAACCTAAAACATATATCTAAATTTTGCTTCTATTTCTATTATACACAGATGTGTTCAAATTGCAATACTTAAAAAACAATTTATCTATACTGTGCATAAGCTTTGGCCCACACACTACACTTTGAAAACTGATTATACATCTGTTCTAGTATCATTTACAATGATGATGCTTAGAAATATCCTGGAAAAATTAATAGAAGAATGAACAAATATTACACAAAGGTTTTGAAATATTTCCATTATGTATAAATAATGGAAGTGGAAAGTTTTCCAAGGTACTAATGTGTTGTCAAGTAGTAAAAAAGAAAAGGTAAGGAAAAAGAAACCTACAAGTTGAAGATAAAGGATAGTATTAGTGATTAAGATCACAGATTCTGGAACTAACTGGGTTTGAACACTCACTTTGCTACTTTACTAGCTGTACGGAGAGAAAGGTCTTTTGTTTTTTTTAAACTGCTATATATATATCATTTCCTCATGTATAAAATGATGGTCAAAATAGTACTTACCTCATAGAGCCATTGTAAGGAACAAATGAGTCATTATTTATGAAACAACTATAATGATACCCACTATTAAATCAACACTAAATTATTGCTTATTTATAGAATGGCCATATGTTGGCATTTATGTTCAATGTACAGGGATATATGAAACTATTATTCTATAAAAATATATACAACATATAGATATAGATATATGTATGTATATGCAAGCACACAGAAAAAGGCCTAACAACACATGAGCCAAATTGTATCTTTAGGGACATTAAAGCAGATCTTTGTTGTTTAAGTGTTTTATTTAGAAAATATAATTGATATAACTAAATAGAAAATATAATTAACACATTATTTTGTGGTCACATTTTAAATACTTTTATACACCCATAAAATGCAATTGCAGAAAATGATTACATTGACTGACTTATTGAAACAGAAATATATTCTCATGCAAACATCATTAAGTGCAAACAAGCAGATCAAAACACTGTATTAACTGTACTAGTAATTAAAATTATATCGTTATGTTTTGTCTATGGAATGATCTATTCTGGCTAGGTGATTTCAATTTTCTTCTTTATATACAGATATATTTATTCATAATTAAACTTAAATATACACAAATCTATATACTTTTTAAAAAGCACTATAAAACTATTTTACTGCAAGAAGAAAGCAACAGCAAGGCAAGCTAATTATACCATCATGAAAGATTCTGCACTCAAAATACCTATGTTGAGAGCACAGCCAAGAAACATTGATGAATGGAATGAATTAGGAAGGTTATGAGTGTACTCACCCACCAAACGCCTGTAGTGCAGAGAATTTGGAAGCATCCAAATCATTGCCACTTACTATCCGAGCCTTAAATGAAAATGGAGAGAAACAAAAGAAACAGACTTTTAGCATTCTATAGCTATGTACACGTGAATTGGGAACACGCGTCAACTGCACTATACACGTAACACCTAGTATGACAGATGCTAAGCAGGGTCAGCTCCAAGTCAAAGCTACTGTGGTTTTATGGGTAGAGGTTTTGAAATTAGCTGTCAGCATTCAAACAAAAGCACTGGCAGAGTCAAGGAAAATATCATATTCCAATACCATTTGCCCTTAAAACTTGGTATGTGCAGTGAAGATCATGAATCAGTCAGAGGGATCATGATTTGCCAGACTTAACAACAGATGCTGCGTTTGACCGTAGCAGACCCCTAGGTTGGCAAGTGTAAGCTATAGTAAGCAAAGCTGGCAAGGTGTAATCTCTTCATAAAAGCAACAGATTGGGGCACACTTAAAGGACAACCAATGAATGGAAAGCTGGGATAACATGCACAGTTCACAACTAAAACAGAAGAACCAAAACAGGTCTAATATGTCACAAACAAACATGTACAAAAAGACAAGATCCCTCAGGAGGGAAGAAAAAGTATGATTTAAAACCTTTTCATCCACAGAACTGCTATCTGAAAGAGAATCAGGAAAAGAAGGAATAAATGTTAGATGGAGTACTTTTCAAGAAATCATTTAAACATATACATGAACCAAGTGTTAATGTTCTATAGTTTAAAATTATAAATGAACCCCAAGGGAAGAAGGATAGCTGGTCCCTGCAATTTAAAGAGTTGGAAAATGTGCCAGAATGCTTGAAAAGTATAAAAGGGTGATTACAGAGCTTAACGAAAGACAGTGTGTCATAAAAAGAAAAGAACAATTGAAGTATCAGAATGCCTAGGCTCCAGCCAGGACTCTGCCACTTGCTAAGCACACTGGGCAAACTACAAATGGTCTGGAGTCTAGACCTAACTCTGAAATAAAGTCACTAATATTTTGCTTTTTGCCTCCAAACTTTGTGAAGAGGCTCAATTAAGATCAATATATGTGAAAGTAAACCCCAGGTAACTATATAAATTAAAGGCATTTTTATTATGGGATTATTTATTGCTTCTCATATCATAGAACTTTAGAACTAAAAGATTAAGTATATTTCACCTTGCAAATAAGAAATCTGATGCCTGAAGGTGTTAAATTACTTAAGATCCCCAAACCACCAAATGACAGAGTGGTATAAATCCAAGTCTTCTGATTCCCCATCTTCTGCCCTTTGGATTCAACGTTTCAAGTAAATTGAACAAAACAGGGAGGGATGTTTGGTCCATGGTTCTCCAGTATAACTTAGGATAAAATCACCAAGTCAGTATTTCTCAGTTTCAACTGCTCATGGGCCCAAGTAGATGAACGATGGACTTGTGATTTTTCAAATTTTTTGTTTCTTTTTGAAACTCAAGTCTACATTTTCAAGGGTCATCATAGCATGGTCCATTTCTAACTTACACAGTGTTACTGTTTTTTAGCATAAAGCCAAAGGGATTTCCATATGAATACAAGTTTGCAGAAAGCTAGAACTGGAGTGACCTTACATTTTTTGTATCCGAGACCCCTTATTTTCATAGATGAGTCCCAGAAAGAGGAAGATTTGCTTGAGGACATGTAATTCAATGGTGATTTTTATTGATAAAAATCTGAAATTGTTTGTTTTCTTGACCCATTAAATATGAACCAGTTAACATAACTAAATATTTTTGTGTAATATTTTGAAGATTTTACACTATCCTATGGTTATATCTTTGAATACAAAGCACAGTAGGCACAATATAAAGTAATAAAGCAATATGGCCATAAATATTTTAAATACTTCACAAAATACAGAAAATAAAATTCAGCACTGTATCAGAAGAATAATATATCATAGCCATGAAGACTTTTTTCAAAAGCATGATTTAAAAATCATTGACGAAAAAATAAATAAATAAATAAATAAAAATCATTGACGACTATAAAATGACATCAACTGATCATAAAACACATATCTGCATTTAAGTAGGAGCATACAAGCTATTTGATAAAATTTCAAAACCTTCCAAATAATTTTTAACCTACTTAGCCTGGAATGAGTTAATTTTCATATGCTGAAAAATGTCTTTCAGAATCAACTTAAGTGTAAAATATTAAGGCATCCCTGTTATTAAAAGGCAAAAATGTCCACTACAATATTTTAATTTATTTCCATAAATCCTAACCAATAGAGTAAAAGAGAAATAAAGAACATAAATGCTGAAAGATAAAATACAAAGTTTTTATTTTTCAGAATTATAGTATTATACCCTGAAAACAAGTCAAACCACATGGAAAACTGTTATGATTAATCAAATAGATAGCAAATGAATAAATAACTAACACATCAAATAACAGCATTATGGTATTTCCTACTAACTAGCAATAGCTAGTTTCGGAAACAATGACATTAAGTCTGATTTCGTATATCAGTATTTTGAAATAGTCCCCCATTCTAACTGGTTTCTATATCAATCATCTGACTGAATTAGGGTAATCTTACCAAAGTTATTATTTTTCGGCTGCTAACTGTAGTAATTCATTAACTTTTAATTCATTGTTTCATTCAGTGTTCACTCATATTTTCCCTGGATACATATTTTTATTAATTATCAATTAACGAATTTTGTTCACTTTGACTCCTTTCTTATCACCTTTAAAACCTTTCTAAAATACAAATATGATCCTCTCCATTCTTTTTTAAAAACCCACTGATTTTACCCATTGCCCACTTGAGAAAATAAGATCTTTGTCTACTGTAAATTATGGCTCACCAGTCCTGATTCACATCCTATACTTTGACCACAAGTAAATTTTTGCCATTTAGTTTTCATCCCATACTCTTTTAAATGTGAGTCTTTGCATTTTCAGTTTCTTTCCCCTAAAACAAGTTATCTCTTTCTTTATCCAGCTAACTGCCTCTCAGTCTCTAAAACTCAGTTGAAACATAACCCCTTTCCTGGAAACTTATCACTTTTCAGGGATTCATGATCTTTATACATAAGTACTATACAGTGCGTATTCCCCTTGGCTAATCCTCAACTTTTTTCAGTTTCTTTACCTGAAATCCTTCTAGACAATGCCTCAGTGATAGTGAGTCATCTCCTAGGCAGGTTGATAAGGAGTCTAGGGGTCCCCAAGGAGAGAGGGGTCTGGAATTCTCAAGGAGGAAGAAAGGACAAGCTTTTTTTTCCTTCTCTACATTCCTTAGGATTATATAACAATAATGTGTCCTGCCTGAGAACAGTCTCTGGATTAAACCTTCTGGCTAATTCTGTTATCTTAAAATGTAAATTATGGGAGTAGGTCTGGTGAGGTCTTTACAACCTCCAGACATTCTTTGGATTCATTGGAGAGTATATAACTTCATTGCTAACACTAGCAAGGGGGTACTCTTTCTGCCCCTTCTGATGCCTATGTCAGAAGCTTTCTCTATCTCCTTTATACTTTAATAAAACTTTATTACACAAAAGCTCTGAGCAATCAAGCCTCATCTCTGGCCCCGGATTGAATTCTTCTCCTCCGGGGGCCAAGAATCCCGATGTCTGCACATGATTCAACAACAACCTTTCAATAGTTTAACTTTTTTAACTCCCATTACACTCTTGAAACATAGGAGATGTATAATAAACATTTGCAAAGCACAGAATGTACAACCTTACATAAGCTATACCACTTTACTGAAATATTTAAAAATTTGTTTTAAAAAAACTATTATTTCATATTTTGGTATAGGGAGGATGAATTATTTTCTAACAGGTTTAATAGTTAAATCCTAATGGCAAGTTGTTGTAACTTGAAATTATCCTATTTTAAGTGTAACTAGGTTAACAAACAAGTAAAAACATGTAAGTTTTTTGTCGTATAAGTTTTTTAAAGGCAATTAATGAGGATGGATTACATACATATTAAAATCTATAAAGCTAAAATATAATCCTGGCAAAATAGAATAAAAGATTAGTAAAACATAAAGTATAGCTAAGTAATATACCTTTATATGTAAGAGTTTAGTGAATAAGAGAGAACATATTGCTATCAAGAAAATAAAAAACACTAGTTACTAAAATGGTGCTTAGGGAGGTATAAACATGATGGCAGAGTAGAAGGACTTGAGTTCTCCCCCACCCACCAAATACCAAAACTACAAAGAACTGCTGAACAACCACTGAGAAGAAAACCAAAACACTAGAGTCTATATATATATTCTGTATCCAAAGATAAAGAAAAAGCCACAATGAGAAGATAGAAGGGGTGCAATCACAATAGTCAAACCCCACATCTGCCAGGTGGGAGACACACAAACTAGAAAATAGCTATATCACAGAAGTTCTACCACAGGGTTAAATTTCCAACACCCACATCAGGCAGCCCAGGCTGGACGCCTTGATCAAAAAGAAGAATCCTCAGAATATCTGGCTTTGGAGAACAGTAGGATTTGATCAAAAGAATTCCACAGGTCTGAGAAAAAAACAGAAACTCTACTCTTAGTGGGCATGCACAAGATTTCATGTGCACAAGGCCCCGGGAGAAAAGGCAGTGAGTTCATAAAAGCCTGAGGCAGATTTACCTGCTGGAATTGAAGGGTCTCCAGCAGAGGTTCGGGGGTGGGATGGGGTAGGCTTTCTGCAGTGAGAAAGATACTGGTGGCAGTAGTTCTGAAGAGTACTCATTGGCAAGAGCCCTCCAGAAGGTCACCATTTTTTCACCAAAACCTGGCCCACCCAACAGGCTTAAGGCTGAAATGATTCAGACCAAACGACCAACAGGGTGGGAAAACAGCCCCACTCCTCAGAAGGGAGGCTGACTAAAGTCTTCCTGACCCCACAGCTGCTCAATAAACATAGCCCTTGACATGGCCCTGTCCACCAGGACAAGGCCAAGCTCCGATCACCAGTGGGCAGGAACCAGTTCCTCCCTCCAGAAGCCAGCACAGGCCCCTTAGACCAGCCTTATCCACCAGGCAGGCAGCAGAAGCAAGAACAACTATAACCTTGCAGCCTGAGGAATGAGCACTACAATCATAGAAAGTTACACATAATGAAACAGCAGAAGAAATGTGTCCAAGATGAAGGGACAAGATGAAACTCCAGAAGAACAATCAAGTGAACTGAAGGCAGGCTATCCACCAGGAAAAAAAAAAAAAATCAGAGTAATGATAGTAAAGATGATCCAAAATATTGGGGAAAGAAAGGCACATATTGAGAAGATACAAGAAATGTTTAACAAAGTGCTAGAAGACCTAAAGAACAAACAAATGGAGATGAATAATAACTGAAATGAAAAACACTATAAGGAATCAATAGCAGAATACACAAAGCAGAAAAACAAGTGAGCTAGAAGATTAAATGGTGGAAACCACTGCTGCAGAACAGAATCAACAAAAAAGATTTTACAGAAATAAGGACAGTCTCAGAGACCTCTGGGACAACATTAAATGCACCACTATTCTCAGTATGGCAGGGTCAAAATGAGAAAAGAGACAGAAAGGACCTGAGAAAAAACCTGAAGAGATGACAGCTGAAAACTTCCCTAACATAGGAAAGGAAACATAAACCCAAGTCCAGGAAGTACAGAGTTCCAGGCAGGAAAAACCCAAAGAGAAACATGCTGAGAGACATGGTAATCAAGTCAACAAAAATTAAAACCAAAGAGAAAATAATAAAATTAACAAGGGAAAGCAACACAACATACAAGTGAATTTTCATAATGATATCAGCTGATTTTTTTCAGCAGAAACTCTACAGACCAGAAGGGATTGGCACAATATATTTAAAGTGATGAAAGAGAAGAACCTAAAAACAAAAATACTCTACCAAGGAAGGCTCTAACTTGGAATTCACAGAGAAATCAAAAGCTTTACAGAAAAATAGAAGAAAAGAAACTTCAGAACCACCAGACCAGTTTTGCAACAAATGCTAAGGGACATTCTCCAGTAAGAAAAGAAAAGGCCACAACTAAAAACAAGAAAATAATGAATAGACAATCTCATCAGTAAAGGTAAACATAAAGGCAGAAAATCATCCAAACACAAATATAACAAAATCAGTAATCATGAGAAGAGTACAAATGCAGAATATTGGAAATGCATTTGAAATTAAGAGAACAGCAACTTAAAAAGCAATTTTGTTTATATATAGATTGCTATATCAAAACCTCATGGTAACTTCAAACCAAAAATCTACATTAGATATACAAAACAAAAATGAAAAAGAAATCCAAATACAATGCTAAAGTCAGTCATCAAATCACAAAAGAATAAAAGAGGAAGGGAAGAAAATGGACCTACAAAATAAATCCAAAACGATTAACAAAATGGCAATAACACAAGTATCTATAATTACCTTAAATGTAAATGCTCCAACCAAAAGACAGATTGGCTGAGTGGATACAAAAACAAGACCTGCATGTATGCTGTCTACAAGAAACCCACTTCAATTCTAGGGACAGATACTGACTGAAAGTGGGGTATGTAAAAATATACTCCATGCAAATGGAAATCAAAACAAGCCTGAAGTAGCAATATTCATATGAAACAAAACAGACTTTAAAGACTGTTTACAAGAAACAAAGAAGGATATCACATGATGATCAAACAATCGATCTAAGAAAATATAACAATTGCAAATATACACGTACCCAATATAGGAGTATTGCAAAATATAAGGCAAAAACTACTAGCCACAAAAGAAGAAATCAGTAGTAACACAGTAATAGTGGGAACTTTATAAATAACACCCCACTTTCATCAATGAACAGATCATCCAGAAAGAAAATCAATAAGGAAACACAGGTCTTAAATGACACATGAGACAATACAGACTTAACTGATATGTATAGAGAATTCCATACAAGAGCAGCAGAATATACTAAGTGTACATAGAATGTTCTTCAGAATTAATCACATGCTGGGCCACAAAGTAAGCCTCATTCAATTTAAGAAAACTGAAATCATATCAAACATCTTTTATGACCACAATGTTAAGATATTTGAAATCAACTACATGAAAAATCTGTAAAAAACAAACACATGGAGGCTACACAATATGCTAGTAAACAATCAATGGATCACTGAAGAAATTAAAATATAAAATACCTTGAGATATATAAAAATGAAACCATGACAATCCAAAACCTAAGGAATCCAGCAAAAGCAGTTTGAAAGGGGAAGTTTATAGCAATACATTCTTACCTCAGGAAATAAGAAAAATTACAAATAAACAACTTACACCCAAAGCAACTAGAGAAGGAATAACAAACCAAAGCCAAAGATAGTAGAACAAAAGAAATCATGAAGATCAGAGCAGAAAAAATTGACATAGTGATGATGAAAACAGTAAGAAAGGTAAATTAAAACTTGGTTCTTAGAAAAGGTAAATTAAATTTAAAAGGTAAATTAAAACTTGGTTCTTAGAAAAGATAAACAAAACCGATAAACTTTTAGCTAGCCTAATCAAGAAAAAAAGGAGAGAGCTCAAATTATAAAGATAGAAATTAAAAAGGAAAAGTTACAACTGACACCATAGAAATACAAAGGATTAAAAGAGAATACTACAAGCAACTATATGGTAATGAAAGGGATGACCAAGAAGAAATGATCAAATTCTTAGAAAGACACAATGTTCCAAGACTGAACTAGGAAGAAATAGAAAATATTAATAGGCAATCCAAGGACAGAAATTGAAACTGTGATTAAAAAATTCACACAAAAGTTCAGAACCAGATGGGTTCACAGGAAAATACTATAAAATGTTTCTAGAAGAGTTAACACCTATCCTTTTCAAAATATTACAAAAAAGAACACTCTCAAACTCATTCTATGAGGCCATCATTACCTTGATATCAAAGATAAAGACACTACAAAAAGGAAAACTATAGGTCAATATCACTGACGAATATAGATTCCAAAATTCTCAACAAAATACTAGCAAACCAAAGGCAACAATACATTAGAAGGATCATACACCACAAAGAAGTGTGATTTATCCCAGGGATGCAAGGATTTTTTAGTATCTGCAAATCAGTAAGTGTGATACACCACATTAACAAATTAAAGACTAAAAACCATATAACCATCTCAACAGATGGAGAAAAAAAAATGACAAAATTCAGCACCCATTTATGATGAAAACTCTCCATAAAGTAGGCACAGATGGAATATACTTCAATATAACAAAGACCATGTATAACAAACTTACAGCCAGCATCACAGTCAAAGGTGAAAAGCTGAAAACATTTCCTCTAAGATCAGGGACAAGACAAGGATGTCCACTCTTGCTACTTTTTTCCAACATAGTTTTGGAAGTCCTAGCCATGGCAATGAGAGAAGGAAAGAAAGAAAGGAATACACATTGGAAAAGTAGTAAAACTGTCACTGTTTGCAGATGACATGACATTATACTTAGAAAATCCTCAAGATGCTACCAGAAAAGTACTAGAGCTCATCAATGAATTAAGCAAACTTGCAGGATACAAAACAAAGAAATCTGTTGCATTTCTAGCATGAACAATGAAAGGTCAGAAACAGAAATTAAAGAAATAATTCCACTCACAAATGCATCAAATACCTAAGGATAAACCTACCTAAGGAGGCAAAAGACCTATACTTCAAAAGCTATAAAACAATGATGAAATAATTAAGAGATGACACAAACAGATGAAAAGATATACCATGTTGTTGGATTTGAAGAATCAATATTGTCAAAATGACCATATTACCCAAGGTAATCTAAAGATTCAGTGCAATCCCTATCAAATTACCAATGGCAGTTTTCACAAAATTAGGACAAAAAAGTCTTAAATTTATAGTTGCTCAGTTGTGTCTGACTCTTTGTGACACCATGGACTGCAGCCCATCAGGTTCCTCTGTTGATGAGATTCTCCAGGCAAGAATATTAGAGTGGGCTGCCATTTCCTTCTTCAGGGGAGTTTCCTGACCCAGGCACTGAACCTGGGTCTCCTGTATTGCAGGCAGATTCTTTACCTTCTGAGCTACCCAAAGAAGCCCAAAATTTATATGGACACATGAAAAACTCCAAATATCCAAAGCAATCTTGTGAAAGAAAAACAGAGCTGGAGATATCAGGTGCCCTGACTTCAGACTATACTACAAGCTATAGTCATCAAAACACTGGTAATGACATAAAAACAGAAATACAGATCAGTGGAACAGGACAGAAAGCCCAGAGATAAACCTATGTACTTAAAGTCACCTAATCTATGACAAAAGAGGCAAGAATATACAATGGAGAGAGAATAGTCTTTTCAATAAATGGTTCTGAGAAACCTGGAGAGCTACATATAGAAGAATGAAATTACAACATTCTCTATTCCCACACACAAAAAAAATAAACTCAAAATGGATTTAAGTCCTAAATGTAAGACTGGAGAATATAGAACACTTAGAGAAAAACAGGCAGAACACTCTAGGACATAAATCACAGCAAAATGTTTTTTGACCCATCTCCTAGACTAATGGAAATAAAAACAAAATAAACAAATGGGACCTAATTAAAGATAAAAGCTTTTGCACAGCAAAGAAAACCATAAACAAAATGAAAAGGCAACCCACAGAATGGGAGAGAATACTTGGCAAATGATGTGACCAACAAGGGAATAATTTTCAAAAGTTATAAACAGCTCATGTGACTCAATATCAAAAAGAAAAGAAAACAAAAAAACAATCCAATCAAAAAATGGGCCAAGGATTTGGACTTAGAGATTGTCATACCCAGTGAAGTAGGAGAAACATGATCTGACATCTCCTATATGTGGAATCTAGAAAGAAATGATACAAATGAAGTTGCTTAAACAGAAAGAAGAGAACAAGATGGCAGAGGAGTAGGTGGACATGGAGTACATCTCTCTACACAGATACATCAGGAATACACCTTCAGACACAGAAGTATATGCAGAATACCAGCTGAGAGTGGACAGGAGTACCTGACCAGTGGAAAAGAACATATAGAACCATGCAAAACTCAGTAAGATGAGGAACTGGACGGGGGCGGTAGGACTGGACCTTCCCCACCTGCTGGTGGGGAAACTGAAGCAGGGGTCCAATCCCCACATCAGAGAAACTATCTGAGGCAGAGGAAAAACATTTAAGGCTAAGTGTGAAACAGCTGATATGTGGCAGCCTAAATGGAATGAGAATCAGACAGTCCTTGCCGTAGCCATACACAATCCAGACAGGAACGCTGGACCCCTGGAAAGTGCAGCAGTTGGGAGCTGGAGTTTAGTGATTGTGGAACAATCCCAGGGCGAGGGCTGCTGTTGAATGCAGAGGAGTGGATTGAGGAAATGTGAGGGAGGAGATCCTTGTGGAAAATGCTGGTGGGGGAAAGCCAGGCAGCCATGGAAGCAAGGCAATACTGCTGAGTCACGTATAGGGGGTGGAGCCATCACCATAGTGTCTCTCTCCTCTCATGCCAGCTGAAACAATAGAAAGGCTGGCCCATCAAATGCCTGACACACTGAACAACAGAGTAGGACCCCCCAGCGTGCTCCTTTAAGTGACTGATATGCTGAAATACAGAGTAGGACCCCAACCAGGGGGGCCCCTCTATGTGCCTGACATACCGAAAAACAGAGAAGGATCCCAGGCAAGGGAACCCTCTAAGTTCCCTTGAACTTAGTTCAAGTGCCTGAATGGAAGGAACTATGAAGAAAGACTGGCAAAAGAAGCCTCGATTGCCAGCTACAAGAGGCTCAAAAAAAAAGACTCAGATAGGGCCACATCTTCTGTGGTGGAGGCAGTCCATGTCCCTGCACACTTGGCACCACTAGGGTCTCCACAAGCCAAGCAATTGCGCCATCTTCATGCTCAAATCTCACTGGGCCAGAGCTGCCACAGGCCAAAAAAGTCTTGCGTCCATCTTCGTGCTCAAATCTCACTGGGCCAGAGCTGCCACAGGCCAAAAAAGTCTTGCATCTATGCGTGCAGGGTCGTTTTGGTCCTGTCTAAGCCTTTGCAACCCCGTAGAGTGGCCTGCCAGGCTTCTCTGTCAGGGATGGGGGTTCTCCAGGCAAGAATACTGGAGCGTATTGGCCAATACTGGTTGCCATACCCTTCTAGAGCACTATATTTCCTGCTGCCCTAGCTGGCAACCCCCCTGAGTACCTGGTGCTGCCAGAACCCCTGCGACCCAAGATGCTGCACCACCTCCATAACTGGCCCTCACAGGAGCAAACCCAAGTCCTCCAGGGTGGCCTCAGGAGCAAACCCACATGTAGAGGTGGAAATAAAATCACAACTGAAACCCAGGGGCAGTGTGGCTAAGGAAGAAAACGCAAAACATTCCCAGCAGCTGTACAAGCTGCAGATTAAATACACACGATCAGCTAGACAGACTCTGTGTCTATGGAATATATAAAAGTCCATTGAGAGCTCCCACAAAAGAAAATGCGCTAGTTCTGAGAGCTGTGGACCTTGGAGGCAAGACACACAGAAGTGGGACCAGATTAGAATCTAGGCTGCCCCAACAGCAGATAAGCTACCTCCTCCTAGGGAGGTAAGGCGGACTGTGATTCCCAGTGAGGGAAAGGACTCTCATAGCAGGGACTCAAGAAAAACATTTATTCTTCTTATTTTTTGACTTGTTATGTAGATTCTTTTGGATTTTTTTTCTTTTTCCTCCCCTTCCCCACCGCCCCCACCCCCCGCTCTATTGTAATTGTCAATTTTATTGGCACTAAGAAATCCAATTAAGCTTTTGAGCTTTATTTTTTTCTCAGTCACATTTTTTATTGTTGTTATAAACCTCTGCCTCTATGTTGAGCTTTTGCAGTTCTATGGAGTTTTCCTTTTTTTTTTCTTTTCTTTTTATAATTTTAATTTTTATTTTTTTAAACCTATTATATTTTTTTCTACTTTTATTCCTTTGTTTGCCTTTCCTACTGTTCTTTTCTGATTGCAGTTAACCTTTAATGGATATAAATCTTATCTACCTCTATTTTTTGCATATCTATTCTTTCTTTTCTTTCTTTCCTTTCCTCTCAACATGTCTGTTAGTTTTGTTTTCATTGCTTTATTCTCCACTTGGCATCTTGCTTTAGCTTACTTTTCAGTTTATGATTTAGTTAGTTTTGTTCTTAACTGGTAAATATAATTTTTTATTTTCCTTTGTTTGCTGGGTCAATCTACTATACTTTATGTTGGACTGCTTTCACTTTGCTGATGGGTGTATATGTATATGTGTATATTCCATTATTTTAATTAGTATTTGCCTGATTTTTAACTGCCATTTGTCTGGGGTTCATCTTTGGTTTCTCGTTTTTGGATATTCATTTCAATCTCACTTAATGCCATAACAAACCTCTTCTGGAATCTTTGTTCCTGACCAGAGATCAAGCCCTGAGCCTTTGGAGTGGGAGCACTGACTCCAAGACCCTAGACTACTTAGAGAACTAACCCTAGAGAGTATCAAATAGTGAAAACTCACACAAAGGAAACTACTGGAATATAAGACTGGGTATCACCCAACCACCAGTAGGACCCTGTGCAGGATGCCTCATCTAAACAACAAAAAGACAAACCCAATCATCAACAGATAGGATTATCACCTCACTCAGCCTTACCCATCAGAGGAAAAACAAAAACTCAGCACAAATCTCACCCTATACAAAGCTTACACAAACCACTGGACCCAACCTTAGGAGGCAGAAACCAAAACAAAGAAATAATTCACCCTTTTTCAAGGAAAGAATTCAACTTTCCCTGAAGCCTTAGAGAAGGGGACCTCAAATATAATAAGTTAAAAAAAAAATAAAAACAATGAAAAGGCAGAGAAATACTACACAAATGGAGGAACAAACTAGAAACACAAAAGTCCAAATAAATGAAGAGGAAACAGGCAAACCATCTGAAAAAGAATTCAGAATAACGATAGTAAAGATGATCAAAAATCTTGAAAACAAAATGGAGAAAATGCAAGAATCAATTAACAAAGACCTAGAAGAATTAAAGAATAAGCATACAGAGACAAACAACACAATGACTGAAATTAAAAATACTCTAGAAGGACTCAATAGCAGAATATCTGAAGCAGAAGAATGAAGCAGTGAGCTGGAAGATAAAATGGTGGAAATAACTTCTGAAGAGTAGACTAAAGTAAAAAGAATGAAAAGAACTGAGGTCTCAGAGACCTCAGGGACAATATCAAATGCACCAACATTTGAATCATAGGGGTCCAAGAAGAAGAAGAGAGAAAGGGTATGAAAAAAATTTTGAAGGGATTATCATTGAAAATTTCCCCAACATTGAAAAGGAAATAGTCAACCAAGTCCAAGAGGCAACAACAGTCCCATACAGGAAAAACCCAAGGAGAAACACATCAAGACACATATTAACCAAATTCACAAAGACTAAACAGAAAGAAAGAATATTAAAAGCAGCATAGAAAAAGCAACAAGTAACATACAAGGGAAATCCCACATGTTTAACAGCTGATCTTTCAGCAAAAACTCTGCAGACCAGAAGGGAATGGCAGGATATATTTAAAGTACTGAAAGGGAAAAATCTACAACCAAGTGTACTGTACCCAGAAAGGATCTCATTCAAAATTGATGGAGAAATAAATAAAAAGCTTTTCAGACAAGCAAAAGTTAAGAGAATTGAGTACCACCAAACGAGCTTTAAAGGGACTTATGTAGTTAAGAAATACAAGAGAAGAAAAAAAGATCTTCAAAATCAACCCCAAATAATTAAGAAAATGGCAATAAAAACATATATATCAATAATTACTTTAAATGTAAATGGATTAAATGCACCAAACAAAAGACACAGACTGGCTGAATGGATACAAAAAAAAGACCCATATATATGCTGTATACAAGAAACCCACTTCAGACCTAAAGATACATATAAACAGAAAGTGACAGGATGGAAAAATGTATTCCATGTAAATGGGAAGCAAAAGAAAGGTGGAGTAGCAATCCTCAAATCAGACAAAATAGACCTTAAAATAAAGAAGATTACAAGAGATAAGGAAAGACACTACATAATGATCCAGGGATCAATCCAAGAGGAAGACATAACGATTATAAATATCTATGCACCCAACATAGGAGCACCTCAATACCTAAGACAAACACTAACAGACACAAAAGGAGAAACTAACAGTAACACAATAATAGTAGGAGACTTTAACACCCCACTCATAACAATGGACAGATCATCGAAACAAAAAATTAATAAGGAAATAGAAGTCTTAAATGATACATTAGATGAGATGGATCTCATCGATATTTTCAGGACATTCCATCCAATGCAGAAGAATACACTTTCTCAAGTGCACATGGAATATTCTCCAGGAAAGAACACATCTTGGGACAAAAATCAAACCTCAGTAAGTTCAAGAAAACTTAAATCATAGCAAACATCTTCTCCAACCACAACACTATAAGACTAGATATCAATTAAAAGAAAATAAACTGTAAGAAATACAAACACATGGAGATTAAACAACATGTTTCTAAATAACAAACAGGTTAATGAAGAAATCAAAAGGGAATTCAAAAAATTTTGAGAAACAAATGACTGTGAAAACATGACAACTCCAAACTTATGGGATGTAGCAAAAGCAGTTATAAGAGGTAAGTTTATAGCAATATAATCTCACCTTAAGAAACAAGAAAAACATCAAATAGACAACCTAACTTTACACCTAAAACAAGTGGAAAAACAAGAACAAAAAACCCCAAAATTAGTTCAGTTGCTCAGTCGTGTGTGAATATTTGCATGAACCACAGCATACCAGGCCTCCCTGTTCATCAGCAACTCCCAGAGTTTACCCAAACTCATGTCCATTGAGTCAGTGATGCCATCCAACCATCTCATCCTCTGTCGTCCCCTTCTCATCCTGCCCTCAAACTTTCCCAGCATCAGGGTCTTTTCCAATGAATCAGCTCTTTGCATGAGATTGCGAAAGTATTGGAGTTTCAGCCTCAACATCAGTCCTTCCAATGAACACCCAGGACTGATCTCCTTTAGGATGGACTGGTTGGATCTCTTTGCAGTCCAAGGGACTCTCAAGAGTCTTCTCCAACACCACAGTTCAAAAGCATCAATTTGGCGCTCAGCTTTCTTTATAGTCCAACTCCATAGCCTTGACTAGACGGACCTTTTTTGACAAAGTAATGTCTCTGCTTTTTAATATGCTGTCTAGGTTGGTCATAACTTTCCTTCCAAGGAGTAAGTGTCTTTTAATTTCATGGCTGCAATCACCATCTGCAGTGATTTTGGAGCCCCCCAAAATAAAGTCAGCCACTGTTTCCACTGTTTCCCCATCTATTTACCATGAAGCGATGGGACTGGATGCCATGATACTAGTTTTCTGAATGTTGAGCTTTCTTTTTTTTTTTTAGCATCCAGTTTATTTATTTTTACTTTACAATATTGTATTGGTTTTGCCAAACATCAACATGCATCTGCCACATGTGTACATGTGTTCCCAATCCTGAACCCCCCTCCCGCCTCCCTCCCCATACCATCCCTAAAACATGTATAATATCATATAAGAAATGAATGTTGAGCTTTAAGCCAACTTTTTCACTCTCTTTCACTTTCATCAAGAGGCTCTTTAGCTCTTCTTCACTTTCTGCCATAAGGGTGGTGTCATCTACATATCTGAGGTTATTGATATTTCTCCCGGCAATCTTGAGTCCAGCTTGTGCTTCTTCCAGTCCAGTGTTTCTTATGATGTACTCTGCATAGAAGTTAAATAAGCAGGGTGACAGTATTCAGCCTTGACGTACTCCTTTTCCTATTTGGAACCAGTCTGTTGTTTCATGTCCAGTTCTAACTGTTGCTTCCTGACCTGCATACAGGTTTCTCAAGAGGCAGGTCAGGTGGTCTGGTATTCCAATCTCTTGAAGAATTTTCCACAGTTTACTGGGATCCACACAGTCAAAGGCTTTGGCATAGTCAATAAAGCAGAAACAGATGTTTTCCTGGAACTCTCTTGTTATTTTCGATGATCCAGCAAATGTTGGCAATTTGATCTCTGGTTCCTCTGCCTTTTCTAAATGCAAGTTGAACATCTGCAAGTTCACAGTGCATATATTGCTGAAGCCTGGCTTGGAGAATTTTGAGCATTACTTTACTGGCATGTGAGATGAGTGCGATTGTGCAGTAGTTTGAGCATTCCTTGGCATTGCCTTTCTTTGGGATTGGAATGAAAACTGACCTTTTCCAGTCCTGTGGCCACTGTTGAGTTTTCCAAATTTGCTGACATATTGAGTGCAGCACTTTCACAGCATCATCTTTCAGGATTTGAAATAGCTCAACTGGGATTCCATCACCTCCACTAGCTTTGTTTGTAGGGATGCTTACTAAGGCCCACTTGACTTCATATTCCAGGATGTCTGGCTCTAGGTGAGTGATCACACCATCATAATTTTCTGGGCCGTGGAGTCTTTTTTGTATTGTTCTTCTGTGTATTCTTGCCACCTCTTCTTAATATCTTCTGATTCTGTTAGGTCCATACCATTTCTGTCCTTTATTGAGCCCATCTTTGCATGAAATCAGTAGAAGGAAAGAAGTCATAAAGATATGAACAGACATAAATGAAAGAAACAATAGTAGAGATTAATAAAACTAAAAGCCGGTTCTTTGAGAAGATAAAATTGACAATTAGCCGGATTCATCAAGAAAAAAAGAGAAAAGAATCAAATCAACAAAATTAGAAATGAAAAAGGAGAGGTTACAACAGACAATGCAGAAATTCAAATGATTATAAGAGACTGTTGTGAACAACTATATGGCAATAAAATGGATAACCTGGAAAAAATGGACAGATTCTTAGAAAAGTTCAATCTTTCAAGAGTGAACCAGGAAGAATTAAAAATTATGAACAACCCAATTACAAGCACTGAAATTCAAGCTGTGATCAAAAATCTCCCAAACAAAACCAAAATCCCAGGACCAGATGGCTGCAAAGGAGAATTCTATCAAACATTTAGAAGAGAGTTAATACCTACATTTCTAAAGGATACTCTATGACCCACCTCCCAGAATATTGGAAATGAAAGCAGAAATAAACAAATGGGACCTAATTAACCTTAAAAGCTTCTGCACAACAAAGGAAACTATTACCAAGGTGAAAAGACAGCCTTCAGAATGGGAGAAAATAATAGCAAATGAAGCAACTGGCAAACAACTAGTCTCAAAAATATACAAGCAACTCCTACACCTCAATTCCAGAAAAATAAATGGCTCTATCAAAAAATGGGCCAAAGAACTAAATAGACATTTCTCCAAAGAAGACATACAGATGGCTAACAAACACATGAAAAGATGCTCAACATCACTCATTATCAGAGAAATGCAAATCAAAACCACTATGAGGTACCATTTCACACCAGTCAGAATGGCTGCGATCCAAAAGTCTACAAATAATAAATGCTGGAGAGGGTGTGGAGAAAAGGGAACCCTCTTACACTGTTGGTGGGAATGCGAACTAGTACAGCTACTATGGAGAACAGTGTGGAGATTCCTTTAAAAACCTGAAATAGAACTGCCTTATGATCCAGCAATCCCACTGCTGGGCATACACACTGAGGAAACCAGAAGGGAAAGAGACGCATGTACCCCAATGTTCATCGCAGCACTGTTTATAATAGCCAGGGCATGGAAGCAACCTAGATGCCCATCAGCAGATGAATGGATAAGAAAGCAGTGGTACATATACACAATGGAGTATTACTCAGCCATTAAAAAGAATACATTTGAATCAGTTCTAATGAGGTGGATGAAACTGGAGCCTATTATACAGAGTGAAGTAAGCCAGAAGGAAAAACACCAATACAGTATACTAACACATATATATGGAATTTAGAAAGATGGTAACAATAACCCTGTATATGAGACAGCAAAAGAGACACTGATGTATAGAACAGGCTTATGGACTCTGTGGGGGAGGGAGAGGGTGGGAAGATTTGGGAGAATGGCATTAAAACATGTATAATATCATGTAAGAAACGAGTCGCCAGTCCAGGTTCGATGCATGATACTGGATGCTTGGGGCTGGTGCACTGGGACGACCCAGAGGGATGGTATGGGGAAGGAGGAGGGAGGAGGGTTCAGGATGCGGAACACATGTATACCTGTGGCAGATTCATTTCGATATTTGGCAAAACCAATACAATATTGTAAAGTTCAAAAATAAAATAAAATTTTTTAAAAAATTTCAGAGGAAGGAACACTTCCAAACTCATTCTATGAGGCCACCACTACCCTGATACCAAAACCAGACAAAGACAACACACATAAAAAAAGAAAACTACAGGCCAACATCACTGATGAACACAGATGACAAAATCCTCAACAAAATTTTAGCAAAACAGAATTCAGCAACACATCAAAAAGCTTATACACCATGATCAGGTTGGGTTTATTCTAGGATTCAAGGATTGTTCAACATACGCCAATCAATCCATGTGATATACCATATTAACAAATTGAAGGATAAAAACCATATGATAATCTCAATAGATGCAGAAAAAGCCTTTGGCAAAATTCAACACCCCTTTATGATTAAAACTCTTCAAAAAATGGGCATAGAAGGTACCTACCTCTATGTTTACACAGTAAACACCATAATGATAAGCCTTCAGCAAACATTCTCAGTGGTGAAAAGCTGAAAGCATTACCCCTAAGATCAGGAACAACACAAGGGTGTCCACTTTCACCACTATTATTCAACAGAGTTCTGGAAGTCCTAGCTACAGCAATCAGAAAAGAAAATAAACAAAAAAATAAAAGGAATCCAGATTGGAAAGAAGTAAAGCTCACTGTTTGCAGATGACATGGTACTGTACATAGAAAACCCTAAAGATAGTATCAGAAAACTACTAGAGTAATCAGTTAATTTAGCAAAGTTGCAGGATTCAAAATCAATACACAGAAATCACTTGCATTTCTATATACTAACAATGAAAAATCAGAAAGAGATGTTAACGAATCAATCCCATTCACTATTGCAACAAAAAGAATTAAATATCTAGGAATAAACTTCCCTAAGGAGACAAAAGAACTGAACACAGAAAATTATAAGACACTGATGAAAGAAATCAAAGATGACATAAACAGATGGAGAGATATTACATGTTTCTGGGTAGGAAGAATCAATATTGTGAAAATGACTATACTACCAAATGCATCTACAGATTCAATGTGATCCCCATCAAATGACCAATGGCATTTTTCACAGAACTAGAACAAAAAATTTCACAATTCATATGGAAACACAAAAGACTCAAAATAGCCAAAGCAGTCTTGAGAAAGAAGAATGGAGCTGGAGGAATCAACCTTCCTGACTTCAGATTATACTACAAAGCTACAGTCATCAAGGCAGTATAGTACTGGCACAAAAACAGCAATATAGACCAATGGAATCAGATAGAAAGCCCAGAAATAAACCCATGCACCTATGGGTACCTTACTTCTGACAAAAGGAGGCAAGAATATACAATGGGGCAAAGACAGCCTCTTCAATAAAAAGTGCTGGGGAAACTGGACAGCTACATGTAAAAGAATGAAATTAGAATACTCCTAACACATACACAAAAATAAACTCAAAATGGATTAAAGACCTAAATGTAAGACCAGAAACTATAAAACTCTTAGAGGAAAATATAGGCAGAACACTCGATGACATAAATCAAAGCAAGATCCTTTATGACCCACCTCCTAGAGTAATGGAAATAAAAACAAAAGTAAACAAGTGGGACCTGATTAAACTTAAAAGCTTTTGCACAGCAAAGGAAACTATAAGCAAGGTGAAAAGACAACCCTCAGAATGGGAGAAAATAATAGCAAATGAAAAAACTGACAAAGGATTAATTTCCAAAATATACAAGCAGCTCATACAATTCAATACCCAAAAGACAAAACCCAATCAAAAAGTGGGAAAAAGACCTAAACAGACATTTCTCCAAAGACGACATACAGATAGCTAACAAACACAGGAAGTGATGCTGAGAAACACAAATCAAAACTACAATAAGATATCACCTCATACTGGTCAGAATGGCCATCATCAAAAACTCTACAAACAGTAAATACTGGAGAAGGCGTGGAGAAAAGGGAACACTCTTGCACTGTTGGTGGGAATGTAAATTGATACAGCCTCTACGGAAGATGGTATGGAGATTCCTTAAAAAACTAGGAATAAAATCACCACATGACTCAGCAATCCCACTCATAGGCATATACCCTGAGGAAACCAAAATTGAAAGAGACACATATATCCCATTGTTCATTGCAGCACTATTTGCAATAGCTAGAACATGAAAGCAACCTAGATGGCCATTGACAGATGAATGGATAAAGAAATTGTGGTACATATACACAATGGAATATTACTCAGCCATAAAACAGAACACATTTGAGTCAGTTCTAATGAGGTGGATAAACCTGGAGCTGATTATACAGAGTGAAGTCAGAACAAGAAAGATAAACATCATATTCTAACGCATGTATACGGAAACTAGAAAAATGGTACTGAAGAATTTATTTACAGGGCAACAATGGAGAGACAGAGAATAGACTTATGGACATGGGGAAACGGGAGGAGAGGGTGAGATGTATGGAAAGAGTAATATGGACACTTACATTACAATATGTAAAATAGCCAATGGGAATTTGCTGTATGGCTCAGGAAACTCAAACAGGGGCTCTGTATCAACCTAGAGGGGTGGGACAGGGAGGGAGATTGGACGGAGTTTCAAAAGGGAGGGGATATATGTATACCTATGACTGATTCATGTTGAGGTTTGACAGAAACTGCAAAATTCTATAGCGCAATCATCCTTCAATAAAACAAATAAATTTTAATGAAAACAGAAAGAAACTCATGGACAGAGAATGTACTTAAAGTTGGGGAGCAAAGGATGGGGGGAAGGAAAGTTAGGGAGTTAGGGATGGACATGTACACACTGGTATATCTAAAATGGATAACCAACAGAGACCTACTGTACAACACATGGAACTCTGCTCAGTATTATGTGGTAGCCTCGATGGGAGGGGAGTTTGGGGGAGATGGATACATGAATATGCGTGGCTGAGTCCCTTTGTTGTTCCCCTGAAATGACTGCAACACTGTCAACTGGCTAGACTTCAATACAAAATAAAAAGTTCAAAATGGAAAAAAAAAAAATGAAGTCATAAATGTAAAGTAAAAAATAAAATATTTTAAAAAATTGTTAAGACTTTAGAAAGAATAGATATTTAAGAAAAGATCTGGTTCACTTACACTACATATAGTATATAATCCTTAAATAGCATTAGGTATGTTGTACTTTAAATCTATGACAAACTATGACAAATTTTTAAAGAAGGATCATTATTGTAAAATGAAGAATTATGCATTTTAAAAAGGCTATATTTCTATACATTTAAATGATATAGTCCTACTTAGAGTTTTGAAAAAATATCCTCTCTTCAATTAAACATTTTCATAATGGAATGATGCAAAACAGTGGGCAGAGAACATAAATAGACATTTCTCTAAAGAAGAAATACAGATGGCCAAGACACAGATGAAAAGATGCTCAACATTACTAATTAGAGAAATGCAAATCAAAATTACAGTGAGATATTACCTCACAGCAGTCTGAATGGCCATCATTAAGAAATGTACAAACAATAAATGCTGGAAAGGGTATGGAAGAAAGAGAACCCTCCTACATTGCTGGCAAGAATGTAAACTGGTACAGACGCTATGGAGAAGGGTATGGAGGTTCCTTGAAAAATTAAAAATAGAAGTACCATATGACCTAGCAATCCCACTCCTGGGCAATATCCAGAGAAAAATATGCTTTGAAAGGATTCATGCACCACAATATCCATTGCAGTGCTATTTACAATAGACAAGACATGAAATAAACCTAACTGTCCATTGATAGATGAAGGAATAAAGAAGATGTGGCGCATATATACAATGGAATTTTACACATCCATAAGAAGAATGAAATAATGCCATTTACAGCAACATGCATGCATCTAGAGATTATCATATGAAGCAAACAAGTCAGATAAAGAAATTTATGACAGCCCTTATATGCAGAAAATTTAAAAAATGATACAAATGCACTTATAAAATAGAAACACACTCACACTTAGAAAACAAACTTATGGTTACCAAATGAAAAAGGTAGGGTAGGGATAAATTCAGAGTCTGGGATTCTTATATACACACTACATTTAAAATAAATAACTAACAAGGATCTAGTGTATAGCACAAGGAACTTGGCTCAATATTCTGTAATAACATAAATGGGAAAAGAATTTGAAAAAGAATAGATATATGAATAAGTGAATCACTTTGCTGCACACCTAAAAGACTACATTGAAATCAACTATAGTCCAATAAAAATTATAAATAAATAAATGTTTCTTAGGACATAGGGTAAATATTTATAATACTTATTTGTATCTCATACATATATCATGAAGTTTCAGATGAATAAAATAACTAAATATAAAATATTTCAAATTCAAGTATGAAAAAGTAAAAATTAAAATATTTTTTAAAAACCATTTATCAGGTGAACATGATTATTCTATCCAACATGCTGCATGGGAACCTAAGAAACTAAAACTTTTAGCATATAGGAACACACATGATGTAAGTTTAAGCCCATCAGAAGTTCCTGTGTGAGCATCTCAGAGAAGGAAATCTGAATGTGATTTAGGCAACATGTGACCTCCGCTGCCCTCAATTTTCCCTCTCATAAGTGAAGTAAGGTTTGACTAGCATGTATCTGAAGCCTCTAACCCTAAATTCCAGGCTTTTGGTTTCTTGTGTATAATAAATTTTCACTATAACAAAGTGTATTTTCTCACAAGCTACCACAAAAAAATTTAAAATTAGCATCTACAGCTTAAATTAGCTATTTATCATTTCACAATCTCCTAAGAGAAAATAAAAAATTGTTGTTTCCTATTTTGACATTTTATCCCATAATTCCACACTTTGGGAAGGAAATTTGAAGAAGAGACCTCTAAATCTGTAAAGAATCTGAGTTCTAGAGTCACATCTGGCTTAGGAATTTCCTTCAACTTCTTTGCTCTAAAGTTCTTCAATGGGGGGCCGCGAGAGCCGGGGAACTACAATTCCCGGCGGGCAGCGCGCCGGCGCGCTTCCGTAAAAAAAAAAAAATAAATAAATAAAGTTCTTCAATGATAATATAAATTTTCACTGGTGGCAATATTTCACTATTTGCTTTGGAAATATGTTTTAATTACCAGCATATCAAAATATTTATCACTTTTACAACATGTACAGTATACGCCTGAGAATCATGAAATGGGATATGAAAACAATTCAGAGAAAACCCTATAACGTTATCAGAGTTGAGTTACCATTAACTTTTACAGAGTACCTACCATGGACTAAAAAATCTGCAAAGCACATTATCTGCTCTTTTGCTAAATGTTTTCAACTGTCTTATAAAGTATTGATATTCATTAGATTCTGCCAGGGCAAAGGAAACCCTCTAGCATGGCTCACTTTCAGTCCTAATTCTAGATGCAATAGGATGGGTGCTAAGTGAAAGATTAATGCTTATTAACTCATCTTACACTTTTGTTCAAGGGGGTAAGTTGAAAAATTGAGTCAAAATGACAATACAATATGATAAGGATATATGAAATATGAAACATGAGATATAGGAGCACAAAGAAGAAATCTCCTAACTCTCCCAACAGAGAGGATATTGGAAAGAATTCACAGGGGAGATGATGTATAAGTGGGTGTTTGTCAGATGAAGGCATTCTTGGCAGAGGGAAACGAATTTTAATAGGCATTGTGAAAGAATATAGAGCTATAGGAACTGAAACATGGTAATATGAGAGTGAAGAATTCTAAGAAATAAAAGGTAGATGAATAGAGTCATAGAATGAAAGTCTTCATATATCTTATTAGGGAGTTTATACCCTAATTGCAATGTGGAATCACAGGTGGTTTCTGAGAAAGACACTGATATACAACATGACCAGAATTTAATTTTCTCTTTTAAAAAATCCAAACTAGTGCTCTGGACAAGGCATAACAAGATGATATGGAAGGGGACTCCTATCTGACCCACATATACCACAATTCCACATGCATATACATGTTCCAAATCTCAACACATTCCACTAAAATGTTATCATAAGTTCCAACTGCATAAGAAATCAACAATGAGTTAGCAATTTAAAAAATGAAAAACCTACACTTGGAAGCTCACTCAACATTTCCTTATAAGATTTACAGAGGTGAAAAAAATGGTGGAAATCATTAAATATGCATAACTAAAATAATATTAAAAATATACAAAGATACACATACCTATGTATTTGTGTGTTAAGTCTGGTATGATAGGATTACAGAATTAAATGTAATAAATAAAATAGAGCAAAACTGCAACTCAAGAAGCTAAAAGAATCATAGCATAAACCCAAAGAAAGTAAGTCAGAATAGCAAAGATTGGAAATAATGATGCAAAATTATTTTCTGAAAAACTAGGTATGAAAAAGATGTTTTAAAAGCTTTTTAATAAAAGTATAAACCTTGAGCAAGACTGATTAAGGGTAATGTACATTTGAACACTATTATGTGAAAGAGATATAGCCAAAGATGAAGTAGACATTTAAAAAGCTAAATATATGATACATCTTTGTCAATCAATGCTAAAACTTAAAGAAATGGGTAATTTTCTAAAGACATTAAATTACCAAAATATAAATTTCCAAAAGATAAATTACTAATATTTATAGGCAATGGCACCCCACTCCAGTACTCTTGCCTGGAAAATCCCATGGATGGAGGAGCCTGGTGGGCTGCAGTCCATGGGGTCGCTGAGGGTCGGACACGACTGAACGACTTCACTTTCACTTTTCACTTTCATGCATTGGAGAAGGAAATGGCAACCCACTCCAGTGTTCTTGCCTGGAGAATCCCAGGGACGGGGGAGCCTGGTGGACTGACGTCTCTGGGGTCGCACAGAGTCGGACACGACTGAAGCGACTTAGCAGCAGCAGCAGCATACAAAATATAAAAACTAAACTAACCAATAGTTACTAAATAAAACTTGAATCAGTAGGAAAATCTCCCCAAAAAAGAATACCAGGTTTTATAGTCTGTGTAAAACAGATAAAACAAACCTAACTACAGAAGTAAAATGAACTTCTATAATCACATAGAATATGCAGAATGGAAACAGAAGGAAATTTATCAAGTTAATTTTCTGAGGTTTGATCTTGTCATCAGGAAAGATGTTCAACATTACCAAAGAACAGAGAAATGCAGATCAAAACTACAATGAGGTATCATTACACCAGTCAAAATGACCATCATCAAAAGTCCACAAATAATAAATGCTGGAGAGAGTGTGCAGAAAAGGAAATGCTCCTACAATGTTGGTGGGAATGTAAACTGGTAAAATCACTATTAAGAACAGTATGGAAGTTCCTGATAAATCTAAAAATAGGGCTACCACATGATCTAGCAATCCCACTCCTGGGCATATACCCACAGAAAAACAATTTGAGAAGATACATGCACCCTAATCTTCACCGAAGCACTATTTACAATAGCCAGGACATGGAAGCAATCTACATGTCCATCAACAGAGGAATGGATAAAGGAGATAATACTGTACTATTACTCAGTCATAAAAAAGAACAAAATAATGCCATTTGCAGCAACATGAATAGACCTAGAGACTGTCATAATAAGTGAAGTAAGTCAGACACAGAAAGATAAATACTATATTCTATCTCTTACATGTAGATTCTAAATAAAGGGTACAAATGAACTTATTTACAAAACAGAAGTACAAAACAAACTAATGGTTATGAGAGGATAAGGGGAAGGGAATGTAAAATAGGAGATCAAGACTGACATGTACATCCTGCTGCTGCTGCTGCTGCTGCTAAGTCGCTTCAGTCGTGTCGGACTCTGTGCGACCCCACAGAAGGCAGCCCACCAGGCTCCCCCATCCCTGGGATTCTCCAGGCAAGAACACTGGAGTGGGTTGCCATTTCCTTCTCCAATGCATGAAAGTGAAAAGTGAAAGTGAAGTCGCTCAATCATGTCCAACTCTTCTCGACCCCATGGACTGCAGCCCACCAGGCTCCTCCATCCATGGGATTTTCCAGGCAAGAGTACTGGAGTGGGGTGCCATTGTCTTCTCCAGATATGTATACCTACTATACATAAAACAGATAACTAATAAAAATCTGCTATATAGCATGAGAAACTCTATTCAGTATTCTGTAATGTCCAATATGGGAAAATAATCTGAAAAATGTGTGTGTGTGTGTGTGTGTGTGTGTCTATATAACTGAATCACTTTGCTGTATAACTGAAACTAACACAACATTGTAAATCAACTATACTCCAATAAAAAACTTAAGAAAAAGATAGTACATGAGATTATTCACAAGTATCACATACGTATTCATAAATTTCTCAATAGTTTTTTGTATTCTATAAAGTAGTGTGCATGGGGCATAGCCGAATACACTCATCCAAGTTGTGCTTATCCCCAAGGTAACATAGTGCTTGAACAATGTAAAAGCAATTGAACAACTGCTTCCAGGAAAAAAAAAAAACAAAAAACAGATAGCCTTACTTTCCCTATCACTCTCACTAAATATAGCTAAAAACTTTGGGCATTATATATAAAATAAATATACATATAAAATACTGAAAGTTGGAGACAAAGCATATAGGCTAGAAACTCTGGCATCAAAGTACTATATGGTGATAAGTTCGCTCAGTGTTCTTTTTGACTCAGATATCCCAACTAAGCACTGGAGAAGCCAGTACCCCAGAAATGTTAATTTTACCAACAAGGAAAGTCTCTTCTCTCCAGCAGAATGACCAGGAAAGAAACAGGCTAGCAAAACAGCAAACATTTCACAGACTAGTTAACCCACTTGAGCTAAATATCACAGAAGAACCTGTGCCCCTATTTCCACTCCAGTCAGGGAAGGCCAAAAGGTATGCCTAGACATCTAACCCCTGCCATGCTGCAACGAGATGCTCCAACTCTCCACACCGTCTGGAGAGCTGTCATAGAAGGGGAGCTGGAAACCACACAAGGAGCCTGAACTTCTCCCCAAAAGAAGTGGTGGAGTAAGTGGGGAGTGAGGATTTTCACCACTTGACCAATAATAACAAGGTCACCCCACAATGTCAATGGTGGCCACACAGGAAGCAACAATTAGGCACCAATTTCCCTCTAAGCCAAGGTGGTGTAAGAAACTCCCAGTCTTGCCCAGGAGTAACGAAATCTCTCCACCTCCGTATTCATAGAAACTGAGAGAACTTGGACTTCCACTTTCACCTGGCAGAAGTAAGGCATAACTCACACACAACTACTGAAGCAGTGTCAGACAGCATTTGCTAAAACACAAGATTTAAGTAAGATCCAAAATCATATAATACCTCCGAGGTCCAGGTTTCCTGTTTTACCAAGAGCCTTACACTGAATGAATAAGGACAACAGATGCCAATGTGCTGACACTGGTTTTAGAATTAACTGACAAGGATTTTAAAGTTGTCAACAGAACATGTTTCATCATATAAATTTCTGAAACGAAAATATAGAAAGTTTTATTAAAGTAGACAGTTTCAGCAGGAAACTGAAAATATAAAAAAGAAACAAATGAAAACTTTAGAATTAAAATGTAACAACAAATCAAATATGAAGCAGATAGGTTTAACATTAATTTGAGAGAAAAAACACATCTGTGAACTTGATGATGGAACAGGAGAAACTGCACTATCACACCACCATTCTTTAACGCCATACATAAAAATAAACTCATAATAGATTAAAGACCTAAGTGTAAGATCAGATACTATTAAAGTCTCTTAGATGAAAACATAGGCAGAATACTCTGATATAAATCACAGTAATATCTTTTTCTATCCATCTCCTAGAATAATGGAAATAAAAAAGGGGGGAGGGACCTAATTAAACTTAAAAGCTTTGCACAGCAAAAGAAACCATAAGCAAAATTAAAAGACAACCCACAGAATGGGAGAAAACATTTGCAAATGGTGTGAATGACAAGGAATTAATCTCTAAAATTTACAAATGGTTCATGCAACTCAATATTAAAACAAAACAAAAACACAACCCAATCAAAAATTGGGCAGAAGACCTAAACAGACATTTCTCCAAAGAAGACCAAATTATAATGACAGTGAGATATCATCTCACTCTGATCAGAATGGCCATCACCAAAAAGTCGTGGGGGAAAAGGAACACTCCTAAACTGTTGGTGGGAATGTAAACTGGTACAGCCACAATGGAGAACAGTATGGAGGTTCCTTAAAAATTAAAAATAGAGCTACCATGTGATCTAGGAACCCCACTCCTGGGCATATATCCAGAAAAATACATGGTTGGAAAGCATACATGCACTCCAATGTTCAAAGCAGTGCTATTTACAATTTACATGCTATTTCCATACGAAAGCAGTGCCGAGGCATGGAAGCAACCTAAATGTCCATCAACAGATGAATGGATAAAGATACATATATACAATGGAATATTACTCATTCATTATTAAAAAGAATGAAATAATTCTATTTGCAGCAACATGGATGGACCTGGAGATTATCATACTAATGAAGTCAGTCAATCAAGAAAAAGACAAAATATCATTTATATGTGGAATCTAAAAATTCATACAAATGAAGTTATTTATCAAAACATAAAATGACTCACCAACTAAGACAACAAACATACAGTGACCAAGGAGGAAAGGTGGAAGGGAGGGATAGACTCAAAGTTTGGGACTGGCAGGTACACGCGTTATATTTTAAATAGATCAGGACCTACTGTATAGTACAAGGAACTCTGCTCAATAATCTGCAATGACCTAAATGGGAAAAGAATTTGAAAAAGAATATATAAAAGTGTACGTGTAACTGAAACACTTTGCTACATACCTGAAACTAACACAATATTGTTAATCAACTATACTCCATTATTAAATAAAAATTGAAAATAAAAAAATTAATTTTTGAATGAAAATGTATTTATCAGAAACCAGAGAGGCAAAAGAGAATGGCACAACACTTTCTAAGTGCTGAAAGAAGAAAATTATTAACTCAGGTTTCCAAATCCAGTGAAAATATATCCTCAAGAATAAAGCAAGACATTCTCAGATGAAGGAAAACAGTGAAACTTTTTAACCAGCCAACTTACTCTAGATGAATGGCTAAAGAAAACTCTTCAAACCAAAAGTAAATGACAAAAGGAATCCTGGACCATCTAGAAAAAGAGAGAATATGTTAACAGCAAACTATGGGTGTTTACAATATACTTTTCTCCTCTTGAGTTTTCTATATTTTATTTGATGGTTGAAATAAAGTGAATATCTAATGTGGTTCTCAGTATATACAGAAGAAATATTTAAGACATTTTAAATGTGTGAGAGTAAAGCAACAGAGGGAGATAAGATTACTGCATTTAACTTGAATTGGTTAAATGTATGCACCAGCAGGCTTTGATAAATTATGTATGTATAATATGTGGTAGGCAAAATAATGGCCCCCAAGATGATCATGTAATGAAATTTAGCATCCAAATATTTTATGTAACTTAGAAAAGGGGAAATAAAGTTTCACATGGAATTAGACTACTTATAGCTAACCTTAACCTAGATATTATCCAGGGTTATCTGGTGGGTTCAATGTAATCACAAAGGTAGGACCTGTTAAAAATAGAAGAGGGAAGTAGAACAAAGTCACAGTGATGTAGTATGAAAAAGTTCAACACACAGCTGCTAGTTTGAAGATGGAGGAAAATGGTCATGAGCCAAGAAATACGAGTGGCATCTAGAATCTGGAAAAATCCATGAAAAAGATTCTTCCCTAGCCTCCAGAAAGGAATACAGCTATGCTGATAACTTTTCTTTAGCCCAGTGCTACCTGTATCAAAATTTCACCTTCAGAATTCAGATGTTCACCTTCAAAACTCTAAATTTGTATTAGGTTTGTGGTAATTTTAAGGCATCAGTTGAAAATATATGCATAAATCAACAATCAGAATATCTACTTAAAATCTCTGCAAAGAGATACACTCAAAAACTAAAAAAGGACAGGAAAAAAATGAAATCTGGCATGAACAAACAAAAGACAAAGAATAAATGAAAGATTTAAGCTTGAACGTATCAATAATTGCATTACATACAAATAGTTTAAATATGTCACATAAAAGAGCTTAACAGAGTCCATAAAATATCATGACCTAACTAATGTTGTCTACAAGGAACTCAATTCAAATATGATATAAGCAAATTGAAGGTAAACAGATGGAAAGACATACCATACAAACATTAATCAAAAAAAAAAGCAACAATAGCTATGTTTATATCAAATAAAATAGACTTCAGAGCAAAGAAAACAGAAGCAGAAGGATACAGTATGGTATAAAGGTCAATCCACCAAGATGCTATAGCAATCCAAAATAACTATTTGCCGGGAGCCAGCGAGAGGCACTCCACTCATGACAAAGGTCATGAGGAAGGAGGCTCGGCATACGCGAAGGTGGGATCGAGCCTCAGGAGTCCCCCTGGATATTCTCGAGCATCTACCCCCAAAAACAAGAGTCTGCCTACTTTATTGCTTTGTGCTCTCACCTCTGACTTTTCTGGGGGCTGTCCCCCACCACCATCTCGCTCTCTCTGACAAAGAGTTAACTTACAGCTCCAATTAATAAAGTTCCTGGACATTAGGAGTGTTTAAATCCAAACCCCTCAGATAGCTCTCTAACTCGCCTGACAATTTTACCCGGACTCCTACAGCTATGCATACGATTGTTTACAGTCTCCCAGCCTCGAGAGGCACGGGAAGCTTAAGATATTCAAATAGCTTACAGCCTCTCAGAGAGTTAGAAACTGTCAGAATAAAACTAGTAAAAGATTTCATTAAGGAAACAATTCCATTCACCATTGCAACAGAAAGAATAAAATACTTAGGAATATATCTACCTAAAGAAACTAAAGACCTATATATAGAAAACTATAAAACACTGGTGAAAGAAATCAAAGAGGACACTAATAGATGGAGAAATATACTGTGTTCATGGATTGGAAGAATAAATATAGTGAAAATGAGTATACCACCCAAAGCAATTTATAGATTCAATGCAATCCCTATCAAGCTACCAAAGGTATTCTTCACAGAGCTAGAACAAATAATTTCACAATTTGTATGGAAATACAAAAAACCTCGAATAGCCAAAGCTATCTTGAGAAAGAAGAATGGAACTGGAGGAATCAACCTGCCTGACTTCAGGCTCTATTACAAAGCCACAGTTATCAAGACAGTATGGTACTGGCACAAAGACAGAAATATTGATCAATGGAACAAAATAGAAAGCCCAGAGATAAATCCACGCACCTATGGACACCTTATCTTTGACAAAGGAGGCAAGAATATACAATGGATTAAAGACAATCTCTTTAACAAGTGGTGCTGGGAAAACTGGTCAACCACTTGTAAAAGAATGAAACTAGAACACTTTCTAACACCTTACACAAAAATAAACTCAAAATGGATTAAAGATCTCAACGTAAGACCAGAAACTATAAAACTCCTAGAGGAGAACATAGGCAAAACACTCTCCGACATACATCACAGCAGGATCCTCTATGACCCACCTCCCAGAATATTGGAAATAAAAGCAAAAATAAACAAATGGGACCTAATTAAACTTAAAAGCTTCTGCACAACAAAGGAAACTATTAGCAAGGTGAAAAGGCAGCCTTCAGAATGGGAGAAAATAATAGCAAATGAAGCAACTGACAAACAACTCATCTCAAAAATATACAAGCAACTCCTACAGCTCAACTCCAGAAAAATAAATGACCCAATCAAAAAATGGGCCAAAGAACTAAATAGACATTTCTCCAAAGAAGACATACAGATGGCTAACAAACACATGAAAAGATGCTCAACATCACTCATTATCAGAGAAATGCAAATCAAAACCACTATGAGGTACCATTTCACGCCAGTCAGAATGGCTGCGATCCAAAAGTCTACAAGCAATAAATGCTGGAGAGGGTGTGGAGAAAAGGGAACTCTCTTACACTGTTGGTGGGAATGCAAACTAGTACAGCCACTATGGAGAACAGTGTGGAGATTCCTTAAAAAACTGGAAATAGAACTGCCTTATGATCCAGCAATCCCACTGCTGGGCATACACACTGAGGAAACCAGAAGGGAAAGAGACACGTGTACCCCAATGTTCATTGCAGCACTGTTTATAATAGCCAGGACATGGAAGCAACCTAGATGCCCATCAGCAGATGAATGGATAAGAAAGCAGTGGTACATATACACAATGGAGTATTACTCAGCCATTAAAAAGAATACATTTGAATCAGTTCTAATGAGATGGATGAAACTGGAACCTATTATACAGAGTGAAGTAAGCCAGAAAGAAAAACACCAATACAGTATACTAACGCATATATATGGAATCTAGAAAGATGGTAACAATAACCCTGTGTATGAGACTGCAAAAGAGACACCGATGTATAGATCAGTCTTATGGACTCTGTGGGAGAGGGAGAGGGTGGGGAGATTTGGGACAATAGCATTGAAACATGTATAATATCATGTATGAAACGAGTCGCCAGTCCAGGTTCGATGCACGGTACTGGATGCTTGGGGCTGGTGCACTGGGACGACCCAGAGGGAGGGTAGGGGAGGGAGGAGGGTTCAGGATGGGGAACGCGGGTATACCTGTGGCAGATTCATTTTGATATTTGGCAAAACTAATACAATATTGTAAAATTTAAAAATAAAATAAAATAAAAAAAAAGAAAAAAGATTTCATTGATGAGCCAATGCTTGTTGCCAAGTTTCCACATCCCCTGTATTGTATCCTTGAATGTGTATTAATTAATACAGTTGGTATGTAGAAAAAATAAGTAGTGGCCTTGGTGTTAGCAACTTTAGACCCTTAAGGTAATAAATTCTTTCCTTTGTTGTAAACCCATTACACCTCTGCCCTATAGGAATGCAATTTTATCTAACACCTTCGGAAGATGGCGCCAAACCTTAAAATAATTACTCTTAGAGAAAATAAGTCTTACGGTTGACAAAACTTTGTCAAGAGTCATAAAATGTTAATAGGCCTTCTGGCCAGAAGATGATGTAAATCACCTAAACCATTTGTATACGATAAATTTGCAGGAAAGAAACCCTGGTTTTTGATAAGGATCAAAGACTGCTGACTTTGCATCCCCTATTATCCTCTTTGTGTAACTTAGGGTATAAAAACCCCTGTTGAAAATAAAGCTACGGGCCTTGCTCACCAAAGCTTGGTCTCCCCATGTCATTCTTTCTTCTCATTTCCAGCTGAGTCTCCATCTGGAGCGTGGGGGTCCTCTGCGACCATTTATTTGCCTGGGCTTCTAAGACCCACTCGAGAAGGTGTCTAAGGTGGGGCACCTTCCGCTATTCGAGAGGGTGCCTGCGGCCTCTGTGGTCAGAGCTAACCTGGTGTCACAGGTTATATTGATTATCCACGTAAACCAAGCTACTCAGCCTCTTTTCGCCACTGAATTTTCCTACTGAGCTATCCTCATTTATGACTCTTTATATCTTTGATGAATATTTAAATAGTCGCCAACACCGTCTCCCCTTCGAATACCCTGGATCAGCCGGGGCTGGACCTCGGCAACTATGCACTAAATACAGAGCTGCAAACCATGTGAAGCAAAAACTTACATAACTGAAAGGAAAAGAAGACAAGTCCATAATTATTGTTAGAGTCTTAAAACCTCTTCCCTACAGTGATTAAACTAATCTAAGAATATGTTAATACATACAAAGATATACCATGTTCATGGATTGAAAGTATTTTCCTTTTTTAATCGAAGTATAGTTGACATACAACACTGTATATTTTCAGCTGTACAACGTAGTGATTTGAGACATTTATATACTTTATGAATTGATCACCATCCTAAGTCTAGTAACCTCTGTCACCATACAAAGTTGTAATATCACTGACTATATTCTCTATGCTGTACATTACATTCCCATCACTTATTTCATACTTGGAAGCTTATACCTCTTAATTCCTTTTACTTGTTTTGCCCAACCACCTAACTCTCTTCCTCTGGGGCCATCGGTTTGTTCTCTGTGTCTATGAATCCACTGGTTTTGTTTTTTACATTCCACATATAAATGAAATACAGTATTTGCCTTTCTCTGACATTTCATTTGCATAATAATCTTTCAGATTGACCTATCTTGTTGTAAATGGCAAGACTAGATGCTTGTTGTGGCTGAGTAATATCCCATCACTCACACACACATGCAAAATACATATATTGTTTATATGTAATATGGGGCTTCCCATGTGGCTCAGTGGTAAAGTATCTGCCTGTCAATGCAGGAGAGTCAGGAAACATAGGTTTGATCCCTGGGTCAGGAAGATCCCCTGGAGTATTCTTGCTTGGAAAATTCCATGAAGAAAGAAGTCTGGCAGGCTGCAGTCCCATGGGGTCACAAAGAATCACACACAACTGAGTATGCACGCATACATGTAATACATAACACAAGTCACAGGGGAGCTTAAAGGATTAAAAAGAAAAGACCTATATATGCTGTTTATAAGAGATTCACTTCAGATTGAAAGAGTGATAGAGGAATGGATAAAGATGTGATACATCTATATATATATAAAAAATATTATGCCTTAATTGGAGCATTTAATCCAATAGTTATATACTTATTGTCAGTTTGTTCATTGTTTTTCAATTGTTTTTATAATTGTTTTTCTTCACTTTTCTCTTCCTTTGTGATTTGATGTTTTTCTTTAATGTTACGTTTGTGTTCCTTTCTATTTTTTGTGTACCTGTTATAGGTATTTGGTTTGTGGTTACCATTAAGGTCATATATAACAACCTATGTATATAGCTGTCTATTTCAATTTGATAGGGGAATTCCCTAGTGGTCCAGTGATTAGGACACCATGCTTTCACTGTGGAAGGCATAGGTTCAATCCCTTGTTGGGGAACTAAGATCTTACAAGTTGTAAAGCATGGCCAAAAACAAACAAAATAAAATTTTAAAAAATTCCACCTAAAGAAAAAGTTGATGGTACCTTAAATTTGAGCATATTCTAAAAGCACTACTTTTGTACCCTCACATTTTATGTTTTTGATATTTTATATCTTAGTAGTTTGTATATTTAAGGTAAAATTTTACTACTTTTGTCTTTAAACCTTCATATTTGATTTATATATGCCTTTCCAAAGTCCGCTTTGATCACTGAGATTTTTCTTAATTTTGGTTCTAGTTATGGCTTTGCCTTTTCCATTTGAAGAAATTCTTTTTACATTTTTTGTAAGGCCAGTTTAGTGGCAAAAAACTCCTTTAGCTTTTGCTTATCTGTGAAATGATTTCTCCTTCTCTCTGAACAATAACCTTGCCAGGTAGAGTATTTATGTTTTTCTTTTTTTTTTTTTTCCTTTTAGTACTTTGAATATATTGTCATTCCCTTCTGGTCTGCAAGGTTTCTTCTGAAAAATCAGCTAATGGCTTATGAGGGGTCTTTTGTATGTAGCTAGTTTTTCTCTTGCAACTAAACAGTCTCTAACTTTTGGCATTTAATTATAGGGTGTATTAATGCGGGTCTTTGGATTCATCTTGCTTGAGACTCCGGTCTTCTAGAACTTGTATGTGTTTTCTAGTCCAGGATAAGAAGGTTTCTGGGCTTCCCTTGTAGCTCAGTCCTTAAAGAATCTGCCTGCAATGAAGGAGACCTGGGTTCAATTCCTGGGTCAAGAAGACCCCCTGGAGAAGGAAATGGCAACCCACTCCAGTATTCTTGCCTGAAGAATCCCTGTGGACAGAGGAGCCTGGCAGTCTACAGTCCAAGGGGTCGCAAGAGTCAAACTTGACTTAGCGACTAAACCACCAACCACCACCAAGGAGGTTTCCAGCCATTATTTCTTCAAGTAGGTTTTCTTCTCCTCCTGGGATGCATACAATGCAAATATTAGTATTCTTGTTGCCCCCGGGGTCCCTTTAATTTTCTCTTTTTCCTCCTTGCTGTTCCAGTTGTGTCATTTCTACAACTCTGTATTCCAAATTGCTGTTCATTCTTTTGCATCCTCTTGTCTGCTGTCGATTCCCTGTAGTGTACTTTTCATTTCCGTTACCGTATTCTTCAGTTCTAACTTATTCTTTATATTTTGTTTGTTCCAAGTTATTAGTTTATCCATTCTTCTCCAAGTTTGGTGAACTCCAAGTTTGATGAACAAGTTTGATGACTAACACTTTGAACACTTTCTTCTTGGTATATTGCTTCTCTTTCATTTAGTTATTTTTCTGTGGTTTTGTCCTGTTCTTTGGTTTGAAATATATTCCTACTGTTTCCTCACTTTGCATAATTCTGTGTGTGCTTCTATGTATTAAGTTTATAAGCTATGTCTCTAGACCTTGAAAGAGTGGCTTTGTAGAACGTGTCCCATGGAGCCTAGTGGCACAATTCCCCCAGGCCACCAGAGCCATGTGCTCCAGGAGTATCCCCTGTGTTGGCTACAGGTGCCCTCCAGTTGTGGTTGAGCCATAATTTTTGCGAATGTGCCGGTGGATGGGACTGGTTAGTTGTCTTAAATGCTTGGCAGCGACTGCTGTGGACACCCTTGTGGGTGGGCCTGTCACTCCACACAGCTGTCCAAGAGGCCTGGCAGTGAATCCTGCAAGCATACCGATGTGTGTCCCCCAGCATTACTGGATGCAAAGCCTGGTCACAACTCCTTAAGGCATGCTGGGATATGCGACAGGTGTCCCAGAACAGGAACCACTTTAGAAGTTTACCAGGACTGGCCAAAGTGGCCCACAGGTAGAATAGGGCAGAAGCCTTGTGGAGAGGCCAGCTGCAGGGAGGTTCAACAGTGGTTGGTCCTCAAGGGAATGCTGTGGCAGGGCTCACAGCACTAGCTAGTTTAAAGGAGAGTGACAGAAATGGCACCTTGCAGTGCCAGGCTAGCTAGTTGAAAGAGTAGAGAAAAGAAAGGTGCCCATCAGTATTTCTTTTCCTATAGAAAGTTCTACCACATTTCTGCCCCTTTGGCAGATACCTTAATGCTAGTCAATACCGCTCCTGTTGCATGCTCAGTTCCATCTGACTTTTTGTGATTCTGTGCACTGTAACCCTCCAGGCTCCTTTGTCCATGAGATTCTCCAGGCAAGAATACTGGAGTGGGTTGCCATTTCCTCCTTTAGGGGATCTTCCCAACCCAGGTATCAAACCTGTGTCTACTGCATTGGCAGGCGGGTTCTCTACCACTGAGCCACCTGGGAAGCCCCTTTCTCAAATTATCCAGCTTCCTTTTAAGCTGCTCCTTTTGTGCTGGGGCTCAGAGTGAGCAAGTCTGTGTGCAATCCCTTCAAGAGCAGAGTCTCCCAGCTCTCTAGCTTTCCTACCTTTCCTCTCTAGGCCTGATGTGGGACTTATATCCCTTGCTTCTGTGGAAGGACCTCTGTGGTTGTGATATCTCCTCCTGTTTGTGGGTTGTTCCATCAGGGTGCAGTTTCTGACTAGACTGCATCCCTAACCTTCCTATCTGTCACAATGTCGCCTTCATATCCTTAGTTGTAGAAAATTTGTTCTATTGATCTTAAGGTCATTCTTAGGGGTAGTTATTCTATATGCAGTTGTAGTTTTGATGTCTATGAGCTCATCTAGAAGATGAGCTCAGAATCTTCCTACTTTGCCACTTTGATTTCTGTCTCCTAAATTGGAAGTTTTAAGACAGCAAGATGTCAGGTCTTTACAAATATATATATATAAAATTTTATAAAGTTTTATATATATTTTTGATAAGAACTGAATATATATTTCAATACATATTTAAATCAATCCTTAAAATTCCAGAAAGTTTTTGTAGGTGCAAAAAAATTTCTCTAAAAACTACATGGAAAGCAAAGAACTAGAATAGCTAAACCAAAGGAGACAAGGAAGAAAATTCTACTACTCAAATTCAAGACTTATTTTATAGTTATAATAACCAAGACTATGTGTTATCAGTGGATAGAATTAAACATAAATCAATGCAACAGAGCACAAAAATCAGAATAGACCTACACAACTGATTTTTTTCGAAGATGCAAAAGAAATTCAATGGAGGATAGACTTTTCAACAACTGTGCTTAAACAATTGTGCATTCATAAGCAAAACCACTACCTCAGCCTTAACCTCACATCTTAGGAAAACATTATCTCAAGACAAATCACACATTTAAGTTGTGGATGTGTGTGTAATACTCAGTTGTGTCCAACTCTGAAATTATAAAAGTCTCAGTTAATTTAGGAAAAAATATTAAAAGGCATAGGACTCTGTGAATAGCTCTTAATCATGATACCAAAAGTATGATACAAAAAATAATAACTTTCCTTTATTCAAAATTTACAACTTTGTTATTGGAAAGACCCTGTTAAAAGCATGAAAAAACAAGCTATGAACTGGAAGAACATATATGCAAACTACATATCTAAGAAATGATTAGTACCTGAAATAAAGAACTTTCCAAATCCAATGGTTAAAAAACCCCAAAAAAAAGACAAAACACCCTATAAAAGCCACACATAAGAATTAGAAAATGGAAAAAAAAAGATATAAAGAGACATTTCACTCAAGAGGACACATGACAAAAAACAAATACTTGAAAAGATGGTTTCACTAGATATTCAGGAAATGCATATTAAAGCCATGACAAAATGCTTCTGCACTCCTATCATGATAGCCAAAATAAAAAACACTGACAATACCAAATGCTAGGAAAGATGCAGTGAAACTCAATCTCTCGTACATTGTCAGTGGGAATCTAAAATGATATGGTAACTCTGGAAAACAGACAGTTTCTTATAAAATTAAATATAGAGTTATAACCTGCAATTGCACCCCTGGGCATTTATCCTAGTGAAATGAAACATGTCCACATAAAAACTTACAAATGATTGTTCATAATAGCTTTATATTAATAGCCAAAATCTGGAAACCACCAAAATGTCCCTCAATAGCTGACTAAACTGATAAATCTATATCATACAGTATTACTCTGGCAATAAAAACAAACTGTTGATACACAACAGCTTAAATAGATCAAGCCCATTATGCTCAGTGGAGGGGGAAAAAAACACTATTATCCAAACATAATTTAAGAATTAAGGTTTTGTTTATATAATATTCTTGAAATGACAAAATTATATGGATGGAAAACAGATTAGTTGTTGCCAGGGGTTACAAATAGTTGAGGAGGGGAGGGATGGATAAGAATAACTGTAAACTAACTATGAAGGGAAAGCATGAGAGATAAATCTTAGTGATGGCATAGTTCCATATCTTGATTACAGTTGTGGCTATATGATCAACAAAATGCAATAAGGTGACATATATCTATATATATTTATATAGACAGACAGTACCAATGCTAAAATTCTGGTTTTGATGCTATTCTCTAAGATAACCACTGGAGGAAAATGAAGGAAGGATACATGTGGCCTCTACATTATATTTTCAATATATCCTACAAATCTATTTTTTAAGTTAAGCAATTTTTAAACATCAATGTCAAGAGAAAACTAAATGCGTATTTCATCAAAATCTAAAAGTTCTGTTCTTTGAAATACTCAATAAAAGTGAAAGAAAAAGCTACGACTGAGGAAAAATATGAATTTGTATCTAAAACACTAAGAAAACCCAATTTAAAACTGGACAAAATAGCTGGCAGATACTTTACAAAAGAAAATATATGAATGACCAAAAAGCACACAAAAAGATGATCATCATTAATCACTGGGGAAATCAAATTTAAAACCATAATGAGATACTGTGACACATCCTGTAGAATGACTAAAATCAAGAAGAATGACAAGTGTTGACAAATTTGTGAAGCAACTTAAACTTGCTTATACTGCAGGTGACAATGTAAAATGCTACAAATCACTTTGGAAAACAGGTTACTCCCAAAATATTCAAACATACTATATGACCCAGGCATTTTGTTACTTGAAAAAAAAAAATGAAAACATATGTCCACACAAAGACTTAAACATAAAAATTCACAGAAGCCTTATTAATAGCCAAACACAAGAAACAACACAAATGTCAACCAACAGAACAAGTAATCAAATTTTGCTATGTCCATAAAGCAATCAATACATTGCTGTTACATACAAGCACATAGATGGATCTCAGTAATACCATGCTAAGTGAAAGAAACCAGTACAAAAATATGTATACTGTATTATTTCGTTCCTCTCTAGTTCAAGAGGAAGTGAGATTAATCTATAGTAATTAGGATCAGATAGGCAGTTGCCTAATATAGCAGGCTGGAGGAATTTACTGCAAAGGGCATTGGAGAACTTTCTAGGTTGCTGGAAATTTTCTCTATCTTGATTGTGAAGTGAGTTACATGGTGTAAACAGCCAAAACACATCAAATTACATGCTTAAAATGGATATATTTTACGTTTCCCAGGAGGCCATGTGCTATGACATGAGATTTTATTTCTGAGAAGTCAGGAACAGGACAGCTGGAATATATAAGACCCCGCAAAGCAGAACTAGCATTCAGCAATACTAATTTGTCATTTTATGTAAGTATGCATTAACAGGAAGTGTACATTTTCTATTTGCAGTTGTGACAAATTTTCTTTTTAAAATAAATGAAAATATATCTTAAAAATGGTTGTGTTTTACAGAGAAAGCTTATAACTCAACTTAGTTGATGTAAAAACCCCGTCAGTATAATTGACCACATTAAAGTATTGAAGGAAAAAAGAAAAATCTCACTACATACATTAAACTAATAAAATTAAAGATTCAACAATTACCAAAAACAAACAAAAGAAAGCAAAACCATATTAAACTAACTCTTCAGCAATTTCCTTACCTTGATAAAAGACATTTACTAAAACACAACACACTATAAATAAATGATGAAACTTGACATCAGGAGTCAGAAACATATTCCTGCTACAATTTCTACAATTTAGCACAGTATTCCAACGACTACACTTAAGCAAGAAAGGTAAAAAGTCTGTTTGAAGACACTACTACTAACTGCATGAAAGTCCAAAAGAACCTACAGACAAACTACTAAAACTAGCAAGAATGTCCATTCTAGTCATTCTATATAAAAATTAACATAAAAAATGAAATGCTACGCTTACACTTTAATGAGAACCAACTAACCATACAGAAGGCTGAGTACCGAAGAATTGATGCTTTTGAACTGTGGTGTTGGAAAAGACTCTTGAAAGTCCCTTGGACTCCGAGGAGATCAAACCAGTCAATCATAAAGGGAATCAATTCTGAATATTTATTAGAAGGACTGATACTGAAGCTCTAATACTTTGGCCACATGATGCGAAAAGCCAACTCATTGGAAAAGATCCAGATGTGGGAAAGATTAAAGGCAGAAGGAGTACAGGACAACAGAGGATGAGATGGTTGGATGGCATCACCAACTCAATGGACATGAGTTTAAGAAAGCCCTGGGAGATGATGAAGGACAGGGAAGCCTGGCCTGCTACAGTCCATGGGGTTGCAAAGAGTTGGACATGACTGAGCGACTAAACAACATCAAGGAAAAATATACCAAAAATTTTTATTCACAGTAGTGTAAGGATAATACTATGTCCACAGGAAATATCTAACAAAACAAGTTCAAGAAAAATAAAGGAAATTATAACAACATTTTTGAAAGAGATAAAATACATGGAGAAATAGAAAACTATATCATTTTATGGGTAAGAAAACTCAGTATCTAAAGATATAATCTAAAATTAAAATGTAAAGACTGTGCAATGGAATCAATACCACAATAAGACACTTTCACAGACACATCTCAAAAGGTCTAAGAGTAGCCAACAGTGTGAAAAAGAGTAGACAATACCATTTCCCTACCAAATATCAAGGGTAATTTAAAAGCTATGAAATTGGTATAGTGTAATATTGTCACAAAACAGATTTGCAAAACATTGGAATCAGAGAGCCCCCAAATACACAAACACACACATATACATGGGGACTTACATATAAGGAAACAGCAGTACAAAACCATGAGGAATTAATAAAGTTGGCATAACTGGCTTTCCCCAAAGAGGAATTATATTCCTAGATGTCAGACTATACTACAAAGCTACAATAAGCAAAACAGCATGATACTGGTACAAAAACAGATACATAGATCAATGGAATAAGATACAAAGTTGAGAAATAAACCCATGAACTTATGGTCAATTAATCTATTTCAAAGGAGGCAATGAAAAGACAGTCTCAATAAGTGGTGCTGGGAAAATTGGACAGCTACATTTAAAAGAATGAACTTAGAATATTCTCTAACACCATACACAAAAATAAACTCAAAATGTACTGAAGACCTAAATGCAAAACTGGATGCTATAAAACTCCTAGAGGAAACCATAGACTGAACACTGTTTGACACAAATAACAGCAATATCTTTTAGGATTAACCTTTTAGAGAAATAAAAGCAAAAAATAAATGGGACCTAATTAAACTTGGTCTTCTTTGCAGTATAAAATCTTTCATCAACAAAATGAAAATATTTTAGAGCAACTGTCCTCCAATAATTGTATTTTGTTCTATACTTTGCAATATTATACAACTATAACCTTTGATAATTATTAGTTACTCAAGAAGTTATGTTCTATGAGTTGTTCAATTGCCATCACCAATGGAATGACACTCAGATATGCTTTTTCTATAAAACTATGTAATAAAAAGATAGAAACAAAAAAGAAAATATTTGCAACTGATATGACCAATAAAGGATTAATATCTAACATATATAAAAAGCTCATACAACTTAACACCAAAAAATAAGCAACCTAATTAAAAAATGGGCAGAAGAACTGAGTAGATATTTCTCCAAAGAAGACATTTCTCTACACACAGATAGCCAACAGGCATATGAGAAGATGCTCAATATTGCTCATCTTCAGGGTAATGCAAATCAAAATCAGAATAGATTCATACTGGTCAGAATAGCTATCATCAAAAAGTCTATAAATAACAAATGTTGAAGAGGATGTGGAGAAAGGGAAACCCTGTATCCTACTGGTAGGAACATAAATTGTGCAGCCACTATGGAAAACAGTATGGAAGTTTCATAAGAAACTAAAAATAGAGCTACCATGCTGCTGCTGCTAAGTCACTTCAGTCATGTCCGACTCTGTGTGACCCCACAGACAGCAGCCCACGAGGCTCCCCCATCCCTGGGATTCTCCAGGCAAGAACACTGGAGTGGGTTGCCATTTCCTTCACCAATGCAGGAAAGTGAAAAGTGAAAGTGAAGCCGCTCAGTCGTGTCCAACTCTTAGCGACCCCATGGACTGCAGCCTTCCAGGCTCCTCGGTCCATGGGATTTTCCAGGCAAGAGTACTGGAGTGGGTTGCCATTGCCTTCTCCAGAGCTACCATATGATCCAGCAATTCTACTCTTGAGTATATATCTGGAAAAAAAATAAAAATACTAATTCAAAGAGGTACATGTACACCAAAGTTTATGACAGCACTATTTAAAATACCTCAGAAATATAAGCAACCCAAGTGACCATCTACAGATGACTGGATTAATAAATGTGGTACATATACACATAATGGACTATTATTACTCAGGCATAAAGAAAAAATACTGCTATTTGAAGCAACACAGATAGACCTAAAGAGTATTATACTTTGTGAAATATGTCAGAGAAAGACAAATACTGTATGATATCAGTTACATATGGAATCTAAAACATGAAACAACATGAATATATATAGCAAAATAAAAACAAACTAATGATGCAGGAAGAAAAAACCTAGTGGTTACCAGTGAGGAAAGGGAAGCAAGTGGCAAGACAAAGGTGTGAGATTAAGAGATACAAATTACTAAGTATAAATCAGATAAGCAACAAGGATATATTGTTTAGCACAGGGAATTATAGTCATTATTTTGTAATAATCTTTAATGAAGTATATAAAAATGCTGAATCACTATGCTGTATACCAGAAACTAATATTTTAAGTCCACTATAATTCAATTAAAGAAAATTAGATTCACTTCTCAAAACATGTTTGAACACATTTTAAACTTAAATGTGAATAAAATCTTTTATAATATAGAATATATCTAATGTAGATTCCCATAAGAAAAATTTTTAGATAAGACACAGGAAGCATAAGTCATAAAGGATAAGAATGCTAAATGTATCACCTGAAAAGTAAAAGAGACAATAACAAAAATACCACAAAAGAGCTGGAGAAGATATCTGCAATACACAGAACATCTTGACATCCTTAATAAAAGAACTTGAACAACCCAGTAGAAAAACAGAAAACTCATTCCAAAATGCAATTCATTAAGACGAAATCTAAATTAACACTAAACATAGGAAAAGATGCTCAAAGTCAACAGCTATGAAGACAGCTTAAATTAATATGGCAGTGCTGTATTATTTCCCAACCACTGAAGTGGAAAAAAAAAAAATAGCATCTAGGACTGCTTTGTTATTATGGATGGACACTTTCATGAGGTGCTGTTGGTAGTAAAAATTTATATTATCACTTTGGATAACAAAATATCAGTAATGGTAACATTTGCTTACCCTTTTGCTTAACAATTCTGATTCTAGGTATGTGAAGTGAAGAAATTCTTGCACATATGTACCAGATTACATGTAGAAAGACTATTATTACAAAATTATTTGTAATATCAAAAAAGATACATTATAAATACTAATATGAAATGGATACTTTGTATATATTCACATGACAAAATACATTAAAATAAATGACTTAGACCAATAGTCATCAATATGAATAGGTTATGAGCTAAAAAAACAAGCTGCAGAATTATCTAGTATGGCATCATTCATATTAAAATGCTCAGATAACAAAGCTCCACTTCTGCAGTAAATGTGGATAGTAAAAATATGACAACATAGCCTAAACGGACACATATGAAAGTTTGTATAGTGACTGTCCCTAGAGAAGGAAGGGAATGAGACTGGAAAGCCAAATAATCTTTAAGGAAAAGCAATTTCTCCCCTCATGTCTATTTACCACCAAACAGAACTCTCCTCTCTGCTTCCCATGGCTGGCTCCCACATAACTTCCATTATATTTTGGCTTCCCATCTGCTGAAATCATACCGTCTTTTGATGACAGGAACCTCTCCCATCAATTACTGGTATAGCAAAGTACAGAGAAAATAACATGGAAACAATAATTACTTTTTAAAATCCTATCATCTCAGAACCAGAGAGAGGACTTTTAAAGATCATACTGCCTGCTGATTTTCAAATTGTGTAACCAGACGCCTTTGGGTTCCCAAGAGACTTCAAGCAGTGAGAAAGGGGCTTGGTACCTGGGACACCCCACACACCTGATTAAACTACAGCCTTTCTGATATTACCTGCTTTTAACCAGGGTTCCAAGAAAGACTTTGTCCACAAAAACAGTTCTCTTCAAAAGGAGGATGAAAATCACTGGGTTTAGACATTATATTTTACAAGGAAATAAAAAGTGAAGTTAAAGTCATTTTCTAGCAAGGTCACATAGTTCTTTGTTTAACTAATTGGATGCCTACAAAATTCTCAGCAAAATGGTAAGTTGTTAAGGAAGATCTGTGAGAGTCTTTAGTTTCTACATCCATCTCAGCATACCATACAGACAGGAGGATGTTCCGCCAAGCATCAAATCAGAAGTAAAAATATATTTAATTTGCCAACACAGGAATTCTGGTATATATTCAGGGAAAAGAGAAGGTAGAATGTTGTCTCTCAAATTCTGGGGCATGCATCACATGCTACTCCAACAGGTGGAAGGTGAAGAAGCATCACCAAATGGAATGGACATGAACTTCTGGATTCCCTACACCACATGGACTATATGGTCCATGGAATTCTCCAGGCCAGAATACTGGAGTGAGTAGCCATTCCCTGCTCCAGGGGATCGTCCCAACCCAGGGATCACACCCAGGGTTCCCACATTGCAGGAGGATTCTTTACCAGCTGAACCACCAGGAAAGCCCACATCCAGCAACCTAGCCAAAACTCTGTAAATAGGCATTATGCATTAAAGATAGTGCACTGGTGTGCAAGTTTTCAGAAAGCAACTGATTACTTTTGTCCGAAGTTTCAGGACTTACGTCAACTTTCCATTCCTGCCTGTTAGCCTGGTAATCTCTAATGGAAGTCACTCATGAAGCTAATCAGTTATAGGAAATCACGACAAGGCGGATAATTATATTAGGCACTAAAGCTCATGAGGAAGAAAATTCACAAAAATACCACTTTGATCTTTACTCTAGGCTTTGCTTAATGGTGTGGAAAACTAATAATCATTAATTTTCACAAAAAGATGTCATATGGCTAGAGCTATAATGTTCAAATAACATTCAATTATAGCTTTCCTAATGAATGGAAGCCTCTTTTGATCACCTTGAAACCGACTACCACACAAAATACATTTTTTTAATTCCTTATAGTATCTTCACCCTAAATCTTCAAAACACAGAAAGCAATCTCATCTCCCAGGCTAAAGACGCAGAAGTTGATTTTGCATTCAGACCTCATTCAACTTAACCAAATAACGACATTTTTCTGTATTGTTCCTGGTATAAAATCTTTGAAAATTACCGGTTGTCTTTTGTACTGTTTTCCAGGTTAGGAATTGTTTGTTAATATTTCTACTTTAAAAAAGAAAGCACTGCAACCATACTTGAAGATGTTTAGAGTATCCTTTTTCCCTCTGCTAATGCCCAAGGAAGATGGTGTAGCCACCAAAGTGACTTGATGAGGAATGAACTGTCACCATTCGTCTTAACTGATTCTGCAGGGGGAGGGGAATAGTTAACAGTAATATCACAACCCCCACTTGTGCAACTCAGAAAGCACACTGTTCCATACTGATTCCACATCTTACCAAGAAGTGCATACACCTAGAGCTTATGGGGTGTGGACTATTCTAAAGGTTATTAAGTACAAAATTATTTGTTTTGGCCAGAAAATATAGTTTGTTTAAAGAGAAGCTGCTATTTCTAGCTTTTGCTTTTGTAAACCATTAATTGGAGGCTGAGATGCACAGGTAAGAAACGTTTTTAATCTTAAGTAGGAAACACCTGTTAATGCAAACGGGGGATGCACAAGATAAAGGTGGGTAGGGTATCCCCATGTGGAGGTGGAAAGTAGTATCATACCACTCTCGATAAAGGACCTGAAAGTTTGCGCCCTGTTCCAAGTTCTGGATCTATCTACATCTATCAGAATTCCTCACAGCTGAATGGATAAACATCCCAAGATGGACCAGCTACATAGGATGCTTTCTCCTTTGAGTTGCTGAGTGCCTCTGTCTAATGGTACCCCCCATAGTAGACTCCTCTTCTTTTTATTGCTAAATCAATCAATGGAGAGAAATTCAGCTGACTGAATAAATTTACCTCTTTTAATCTGAAGTTTATATTTTCAGACAAAAGAATAGAAATGGAAAGAAAACATCAAGTTACAGCTTAAAAAAGGACAAGCTTGTTCCTTTGACCACTGATTTTCCAGCTTTGGCAGGTGAATCTGTATGCTATGGGGAAACAATGTAAAGGGAACTTGGTATAAACTGAGACTTTGGGAAAAAAACAATTATAGTACTATGATTGTTATAGCAGATAATTTTTTCTTGACCTATCTTGAGATTTTAAATAAAAGGATTACTTAGTAAAATGCATTTCTGTTGAAATACCAAAACTATTGTCAAATTATTAACTCCAAAAATTTGCTATAGAACCAAAACGAAAAGTCATTCTTACACAGCAGGTAAAAAATTAGGTAATCCTCGTATTTGACTCTTCAAAAATTTCCTGTTTTTTTCCTGTTTTACAACGTGTGGCATCAAAGTTCCAGAATCCACCCTTATCTCCACTCATATCAATTGTTAGTAACTTTTAGCATAATATATTAGCATTCTATCCTCTCAAGACTCAACTCAACTCTTCTAATGGGAAGTTTCAGATGCTTTTTCCCTTTTTAATATAATCATAGACTGGAAATAAGGAGACCTGAGAGATGAACTAATCTATTCTCATGTTTCCTTAAAAGAGAACAAAACCATGGCAGAGTAATGGGAATAATGCTCTTTAATATAAAAGCCTGAGAGAAGACTCTATTTCCCTTAAGTATTATAAATCACATTAATTCCCTTTCAACAGATATAGCTGCGTTCTCATTTTGTAAGAAAGCAGCAGTACCTCTGGAAAGCCAATGCTGTTCCTGTTCTCAGCTGGGTTCCAAGGTTGAATTAATATCATAAATTTTAAAGACTGCCTTCTTCCACTGCCTCTCCTGCAGATTCTGAGCTCCTTCAAAAAATGGGAACCAGGTGGATCCCTTTATAGGGGACTCCACATTCCACCTCCATGCCTGGCACATACTTGTGTCTACCAAGCAGTACATTACAGTACTACCAGTGCATGAGAAACTATATTAAACTGGCTTGAAAATGTTCATCTTGATATGTGATTATCATTTTAAGATTACAAATATAAATCCTTTTTTTGGTTACAGCCTTTTTTCTCCCTTGTGCCTAGGTAGCCTTTATTTTCAGCCTTGTTCTATTCAACTATTAGTGTATTAAACATTAAAAATCCAGGCAATGGCTCATGTCTATAACTGCAATAAGGGTTAAGAATTGAAGTAAAGAAACTGTCTAAAGTATTAGTCACAATTTTTTTCACATCAATGAAAATAGGTGTTGTAACTCATGTGCTAATTTTCAGATATCGTTCTACACAAGAATGTATCTGATGTCAGTGTGGTCAGATGCTGCTGCTGCATAGGAACCTGCATAACAAAATCTGGAGAATTTGCATTTCCAGGAATGCAGCTTCACTCTAAGAGTAGTTTTCATTATACACAATTGTCTTGTGTGTGTGCTCAGTAATGTCCGACTCATTGCTACCACACGATCTGTAGCCTGCCAGGCTCCTCTGTCCATGGGGTTTTCTAGGCAAGAGTACTGGAGTGGGTTACCATTTCCTTCTCCAAAGTACACACAGTAGAGGAACATAAATGAGTGAGAGTTCCCTGGAAATCAGTATGCTGCTGTGTGGCGCTTAGTCTGAAAGCTCAAAAAAACAAGGCAGGTGCTTTTTCCATCTTGCCTGCCTGCCAACTGCCAGTGAATCCTCAGTCAACTTTGACTATTGTCCAACTGCCTTTAGTATTTTTTTTAACTATAGTTGATTTAGAATAGTTTGTTAGTTTCAGGTATACAGCTTCAGATTCTTTTCCACTACAGATTATTACAAGGTATTGAATCTAGTTCCTGTGTTTTACAGTAAATCTTTAACTATTTTATATGTAGTTGTGTTATCTGTTAACAATCTATCTCATACTCATAATTTATCTCTCCCTACCCCTTTTCCCTTTTAATAACCATAAGTTTGTTTTCTATGTCTGTGAGCCTGTTTATGCTTTGCAAATAAGTTTATTTGTATTATATTTTAGATTCCACATATAAAAGATATCATAGGATATTTGTCTTCTGTCTGACTTACTTCACTTACTATGATAATTTCTAGGTATATCCATGTTACTACTTTTGATATTTTGGCCAATTTAAGCCTTAGTCTTATGGTAGATTATCTATTAAATGTCTTTTTGGAAGATGAATGGAAGAAAAGCAGCCTCCAGAAAGAAATTCAGTGGGTAGGATGAGATAGAAATATCACATGGAACATAAAATAAGGGACTGACGATTTGAAGAAAGGAGGATGACTTTTCAGCTGAAACTAAAGAGAAAAATAAGAGAACAAGACTGTATGTGAAATGATTATATGCTACTTTTATTCCGATCTAGTCCATCACATGGAAAAGGCAATGGCAACCCACTCCAGTACTCTCGCCTGGAAAATCCCATGGACGGAGGAGCCTGGTGGGCTGCAGTCCATGGGATCACTGAGTCAGACACAACTGAGCGACTTCACTTTCACTTTTCACTTTCATGCATTGGAGAAGGAAATGGCAACCCATTCCAGTGTTCTTGCCTGGAGAATCCCAGGGACGGGGGAACCCGGTGGGCTGCCATCTATGGGGTCACACAGAGTTGGACACGACTGAAGCGACTTAGCAGCAGCAGCAGTCTATCACAAGTCACTCTGTGCAAACTCTCAAATCAGAATCACTTTTTAACAGCACACCTGAATATCCTCACTTGATATTTTTAAGGTGTGGAGGAATTTAGGTGGTCACTGGGGTATTTCAAGTTCTTGTCTCAATATTTATTCTCTTCAACTTGGAATTAGGATCAGTAATGGTTCACTTTTATAAGAAAGGAAATTATCCACTCTGACAGACCTAAATTTCGGCCTTTAAATTCTGCTTTATATATCATTTTCTATTTCTAAAAGCATGAGTCTCAAAGGTCTTATAATTCTTCCTTATTTTAAACAAAGGCAGATGCTTCTGAGATGGAATCACTGTATTACTTATATTTGCTCAAGGAGTCAAAGGATCAAGAAATACTGCTATACCAACAAATAAAATTATTAGAGCTCATTACAAATACTTTATTCAGGATAACACTAGCATAATTGCAATCATTGCCTTTCAAACTTCAAGAACAAAGTATCTGCCTAGTGACCATCTCTGCTTGAGTGAGCCCCAGGCATCTCTGATTTAAAAATAAATAAATAAAATAGAGCTGACCTTTTCCTTTGCCTATCTTCCTCCTGGATTCTCTCTGTTTAAAGGAAGGCAATGGCTTCCACTGAATCAAGTCAAAAGTCTTAGAGTTATCCTACCCTTTTTATTCTATTCATTATATTTACCCCCATACTCAGTAAGTCACCTGAATTGGTTGAAACAACTTCCTAAACTCCTCTCACATTCACACTCTCCTGCTGAGTCTGATGACTGCCGTTATTCAGATTTTCATGATTTCTACAATAGTCAGTATGATTTTCCTCTCTGTATTTTTCATTACAAACTGGTAGGGGTTTTTTTTGTTTGTTTGTTTGTCTGTCATTTGTAGTAGAGGGTGTTATTTTATTTAAACCCTTCACCCAAGGGCTTTAAAATGCAACATGGAACTTGCGTTTAAACTTGATGAATTGGCCCAAAGCAAGTATCTCTTCTCTCTCTTGTGACGGCACTAAAGTGTAAGAAGTTAAAATACAGGAAGACCCTCAGAATGAAAGAAGCAATAGGAAAGAACCTTAAGTGAGTAGTTACTACAAGAAAGAAACATGTTTTAGTCACAAGAACCTTTGACATATCCCAGACTCTGAAACACTAGGTAATAATGAGTGTGCACCGGGAGAAAGCAAGAGAATGGCTGACCATCTGCATATAGTATTTGAACCTCAGGATCCTGTTCACCATAATGCAGAGTCCAGTGGTCATGCTTCAGGAAGGAGAGCCAAGGTTTGTTCTGGTGATAAATTGAATCTGAGAGTCTGTGGACCCAGAAAATCCAGGCAAATGCTGGGAATGAGATAAGAACAAAGTGAAATAAATCCTATATATGAACCCTGAACTTTAAGAACCCTTTCCCCAGCTGCTCCCAGAACTACAGAGGTCCTGTAGTTATGAGAACTTGAGACTTCGCTACATAAAGTAAAGAGCCTCAGAGACAAGATTCTCAGAAAGTGACATCTGAGATACTTTTGGATATAAACCAAAGAAAATTCAAGCTTGCCACCAGATCACCTTACAAAGGATGATTAATACCGAGAATCAACAGCAGTATAAGCACGTTATTTGGACATGGGGAAAAAACAAACATTTTGAGAGGTGGCTATGAGGCAAAGTTCTGACAAGTGAGAGAGGTATAATCTACTCACTTCATTCAGTCTTCTAGATCTCTGTTTAAAAACAATACATTATTTTAACCCCTAAACAAATTTAATAATTTCATCAGGCAGGTTTTGTTGAATGATAAATTGTTCTACCCAGCTTCTTACTTTCCTAGTAGATTTGAACCATTTGTGAGCAGACAGTATCTTACATGTAGTTCACACTAATATTTTTCTTCAATCTTTGTCTGAACTAAAGGATTCTGCGGAGTAACAGAAATAAATCAGCAAAATGAAAAGACAATCTACAGAATGGGGGAATACATTTGCAAATCATATATGAAACAAGAAATTTTAATAATTTTAAATTTTAATTTCAATAATTTTCCAAAATATAAAATCAACTCAATTAGCAAAAACCCAAACAATCCAATTAAAAAAAAATAGGCAAAGCACCTGGAAAGACATTTTCCAAGGAAGTTATACACAAATGGTTAACAGATTAAAATTTTTAAAAGGTGCTCAACACTAATCATTAGGAAAATGCAAATCAAAACTACAATGAGTCTTCTCCTCACACTTGTCAGAATAGCTATTATCAAAAGGACAAGCAGTAACAAACGCTGGCAAGGCTGTAGAGAAAAGGGAATACTTATGCATTGTTGGGGGCTTCCCTGGTGGCTTAGCTGGCAAAGAATCAGCCTGCAATGTGGAAGACCTGGGTTCCATCCATGGGTTGGGAAGATCCCCTGATGAAGGGAACAACTACGCACTCCAGCATTCTGGCCTAGAGAATTGCATGACTATATTGTCCACGGAGTCACAAAGAGTCAGACATGACTGAGTAACATTCACTTTCATGCATTGTTGGGATGACTATAAATTGGTGCAGCCACTATGGAAAACAGCACAGAGGTTCCTCAAAAAATTAATAGTAGAACTACCATACGAGCCAGCAATACCACTTCTGGGAATACATCTAAGGAAACAAAAGCAGTATGTCAGAGAGACATCTGTACCACCATGTTCTTAGCCACATTATTTACAATAGCTAAGACATGGAAACAACATAAGAGCCCATCAATCCATGAGGGTGGTATATACACAATGGAATACTGAAAAGTGAAAGTGAAAGTCGCTCAGTTGGGTCTGACTCTGTGACCCCATGGACTGCATAGTCCATGGGATTCTCCAGGCCAGAATACTGGAGTGGCTAGCCTTTCCCTTCTCCAGGGGATCTTCCCAACCCAGGGATTGAACCCAGGTCTCCCACATTGCAGGTGGATTCTTTACCAACTGAGCCACAAGGAGCCCAAGAATACTGGAGTGGGTAGCCTATCCCTTCTCCAGCGGATCTTCCCAACCTAGGAATCGAACTGGGGCCTCCTGCATTGCAGGCGGATTCTTTACCAACTGAGCTATGAAGGAAGCCCCCATCAGCCATAAAAAGGAAATCCTGCCATGTACAAAAACACAGATGCATATTGAAGGCATCATGCTAAGTGAAATAAAAGAGAAAGATATACAATGTATGCTCTCATACGTGAAATCCAACAGAAAACAAAATCAGACAACCCATAGGAGAAGTATGGTATGTTTGAAGTTAATAAACCTAAGAATTCTCACCACAAGGAAGAAAAACTTTTCTTTTTTAGTATCTACAGGGAATGACGGATGCTAACTAAATTTACTGAGGTATTTCACATTATATGTAAGTCAAATCATATGCTATACAGATGTAAATTTACATAGTGCTATATATGTCAATCATATCTCAAGAAAACTGGATAATTTTAAAATAAAAAATTAATGGGGAAAATGAAATCTTTATAATGTTCAGTCATTCTGTACAAGAACAAGAAGTATCTTTCCACTTGTTCAGGAACACTTGTGTCTGTCAGGAATGTCAAGCTATTAAATACACTTTAAAATTGCTTTCCAATAAATTTAAGTGGTGAACTGAGTTATTAGAAAGGTGATAACATGTAAAATGAGTATATGTCATATTCTATGCAGAAAAAATAACCAATATCTTAAATGCTAACATGTTTCACACTATAAGTGATGTATTAAAAACCTGTATCCTTTGAAAAATTATGTCAGCTGTAGAAAGATGGTCTGGGCAGCTAGGAAATGTCAGAAATACAGGGTTATTTTATTTCCTGGATCTTCCTCTCAGGGCTCCACAGTAAACCAGATCTTTTCCACCTAAACCATAATATTTCTTGAAAGGTCAACAACTTCTCCCTCCTGGAAAGGCAGAGAGGGAGGCTAATAACTAATGGAGTCAATGGTCTAAGACAAAAACTTGCTGCATAGAGTGGAGGAAAGAAAGTGTGTAGGGATTTGTAGGCAGGATAGCAAAGACTGCGTAACAGATCAATCAGGCACTGTATATACTGCAGCAAATTTATACATATCCATCTACCCTTTCTGTCCTCATGCACAAACATACCCACAGAGGACAGAGAATGACAGAAGAATTGATCAAGACACAAAACAAAGGTCTGAGAGGGACAGAACAGAGACCCTGACTCTGCCACCGTGGCCACAGGATGATTAGCAAAGCCCCTGTGAGTGAAGTGTCATGTTCTAAGTCTGAAGCACCTTGACACATTAATTTCGAATTAACAGTATGTTTTACTATTTAGGAAATTTTGTCTATCACTGACATGTTGTATGGAGAATACTGTTCACTACAAGTTCCGCTTTAAGAACCTTAGCTGAACAAATGCAGAGCTCCTCCTGCCCTAATCCCTGGCTCAGGGTTGACCCCCATCCTATCTGGAGGGAGGAGGGTGCTGGCTGGATGACTGACAACCTAGTGGAGGGGGTACCTCCGCAGCTCACCTGACTCGGGCCTAGTGAGATTCAGGTGAGCTCATGAGTCCTGGATACAAGGGTCTGAAGTTGTGTGAAGCTGGGGTCAGGAGACCATCCAACGTGGCCGACCTCACTTCTAGATCCGGGTCTGCTCCTAATTTACTCTGGGAGGAAAGCAAACCCTTGCCCTGTCGTGTTTTATCTTTCTGGTCTGTCAAGTGAGCAGAATGACTCTTGCCCTGCCTACTTTACTAGCGTTGAATCAAAGCAGACAATGAACATGGAAATACATTAAAGACAAAAAGTGCTGTCTGAATGGAAGGGCCTCCCTAGACTGCTCCAGTGGACTCCAGTTTCACAATTTAGGGAATGAGGAAACAATTAGATAATTTTCAAACATGTTTATCATGGATTAAAAAAAAATCCACTCACTTAGTGGCTGAGTCACTATTTTAACCACGACTCTATGTACCTTAGATTATTTTTAAAGGGCTGAGGAATCTGTGTCCCACAGCTGAAAAGACTTCCAAGCCCCATAACCCACGCGGGGCCAGACCTGGGAATGAGGCCATTCCAGCACTGCTGGCAGGGGACGACAGGAGACAGAGAGAGAGATTTAAGTCAAAGGGAAAAAATAGTTATTGCCATCCTGGAACATATTCTCTAGACACTCAGAGAAGCAGTGTTTGTTATATTTAACAAGGAACCAATATAATTAAAGAAAACCCCACATTTATTTCTGTCCCTTTTGGCGTGAGCATACTTGTTCTCTAAGTTCATGCTCATGAACAGTAAGCATCTTTTGAGTAACTCAATGCTTGAAATTACTTTTGCGGCGCAGCGATTTGTGAAATGTTTCTCCTACACCGGCGTCCTGAGCTCAATCTCATGCACATGAAATAACTCAAGTAGCCACCCTATCACAGCTGACGTCACAGCCGCCCACCGCGGGGGCTCTGCACCCCAACACCACCCTGTTTCTCCCCGACTCAGATTTCGGGTTAACAGCCCAAGGGAACAGGCGAGACTCCAAACATTGGTCTTTTGCGTCCCGTGTACTTTACTACGAACTCATTGGGTCAGGAAATATTTGTCTTCTGTATTATAATTCAGTCTTTTAAGTATGGAAATGAAAGGCCTTATTTGCTATGAAAATAATTTCAGGCATCAGGTGTGGGGGCTGGGGGGATGGGAGGCTCATCCAATTGCCTTGACTCTCACCCCGCCAGTGAAGGAGGCCAGTCCCAAGGGAACTAAATTTACTCACTCGGGGTGCCGTGGGCTCACTTGAGTCACGGGGTTAAAGGGGAGAGCAGGGGCTTTCTTTGTCCTCCAGGGCTGCCTTCTTACCTACTCTCCGTCCAGGAGCTGCTGCGGCCTCATCCAGGCCATCATGTGACCACACCGCTTGCTCTGGGGCCCCTTGAACTTCCCCAGACTCCCTCCTCCAGGCTCTCCTTCCTCCCGGCCACAGGCCACGGGTCCTCCCACAGCGCATACTCACTGCTCCCCTCGCCTCAGGCCCACCTGGCCTGTTTTAGGGGGCTCTCCTGCCCACGCTTTCCCCGGGAGGTCCCAGGTGGCTCCCATCAGGGTCGTTAGCCACAGGTGCCAGGGCTCGGAGGGAAGAGGACACGGCAGGGTCTGAGAGGGAAGCGAGCAAAGAGACATGGGGCCTGGCTGGGGGACGATTGGGAGCCCAGGTCATAAACAGGCATCAGGTTCAGGTGGGCAGGCCTGCCGGGCCTCGGGCAGGGAGGTCAACAAACGGATGGCAATAATTACAGGTCTTGGAATACCTAACAAAGAGTGAAGAAAAACCTAAAAGCTTGGTTTTGATCGGAAATACATTACCAACTGGGCTTCTTGTGTGGCTCAGCGATGAAGAATCCACCTGCAATGCAGGAGCCACAGAAAACTTGGGTTCCATCCCTGGTGGGGAATATCCCCTGGAGGAGGACATGCAACCAGCTCCAGTATTCTTGCGGGGGAATAACACAGACAGAGGAGCCTGGCTGGCTATAGTCCATGGGGTCACAAAGAGTAAGACATGACTGAGCTACTAAATAATTCAGCTGAATAAATCAGCTGAGCTACTAAATAAATCACATACAGCTGATTCACTTTGCTCTACAGCAGACACTAACACAGCATTGTAAAACAACTACACTTCAATAAAAATTAATTAAAAAACAAAGTATGGTGGCAGTGATTATTCTACTTACTTAAATCCATACTCTCTACCATCAGGCAGTTATCAGTGGCCTTAAAATTTACTAGATACATTCAGTTCAGTTCAGTCGCTCAGATGTGTCCGACTCTTTGCAACCCCATGAACAGCAGCACACCAGGCCTCCCTGTCCATCACCAACTCCCAGAGTTCACTGAGACTCACGTCCATTGAGTCAGTGATGCCATCCAGCCATCTCATCCTCTGTCGTCCCCTTCTCCTCCTGCCCCCAATCCCTCCCAGCATCAGAGTCTTTTCCAATGAGTCAACTCTTCACATGAGGTGGCCAAAGTACTGGAGTTTCAGCTTTAGCATCATTCCTTCCAAAGAAATCCCAGGGCTGATCTCCTTCAGAATGGACTGGTTGGATCTCCTTGTAGGCCAAGGGACTCTCAAGAGTCTTCTCCAACACCACAGTTCAAAGGCATCAATTCTTCGGCACTCAGCTTTCTTCACAGTCCAATTCTCTCATGCATACATGACCACTGGAAAAACCATAGCCTTGACTAGACGGACCTTTGTTGGCAAAGTAATGTCTCTGCTTTTGAATATGCTATCTAGGATGGTCATAACTTTCCTTCCAAGGAGTAAGCGTCTTTTAATTTCATGGCTGCAGTCACCATCTGCAGTGATTTTGGAGCCCAAAAAAATAAAGTCTGACACTGTTTCCACTGTTTCCCCATCTATTTCCCATGAAGTGATGGGACTGGATGTCATGATCTTCGTTTTCTGAATGTTGAGTTTTAAGCCAACTTTTTCACTCTCCTCTTTCACCTTCATCAAGAGGCTCTTTAGTTCCTCTTCACTTTCTGCCATAAGGGTGGTGTCATCTGCATATCTAGGGTTATTGATATTTCTCCTGGCAATCTTGATTCCAGCTTGTGCTTCTTCCAGCCCAGCGTTTTCATGATGTACTCTGCCTATAAGTTAAATAAGCAGGGTGACAATATACAGCCTTGACATACTCCTTTTCCTATTTGGAACCAGTCTGTTGTTCCATGTCCAGTTCTAACTGTTGCTTCCTGACCTGCATATAGGATTCTCAAGAGGCAGATCAGGTGGTCTGGTATTCCTATCTCTTTCAGAATTTTCCACATTTTATTGTGATCCACACAGTCAAAGGTTTTGGCATTCTAGGATGTCTGGCTCTAGGTGAGTGATTACACCATCGTGATTATCTGGGTCGTGAAACTCTTTTTTGTACAGTTCTTCTGTGTATTCTTGCCACCTCTTCTTAATATCTTCTGCTTCTGTTAGGTCCATACCATTTCTGTCCTTTATCGAGCCCATCTTTGCATGAAATGTTCCCTTGGTATCTCTAATTTTCTTGAAGAGATCTCTAGTCTTTCCCATTGTGTTGTTTTCCTCTATTTCTACTAGATACATTAAAAAGCCATAAATTCACATCCAAAATGGACCTCCTTGAGGTGACCAAAATCATATAGTTATAAACTGAGAAAAAAATAGATTAAAAAATGAAGTTCTGTTGTACAAAAAGGGCAATATAGAGTAATGGTAATAATGTGACAATCAAAATGTCCATCAAGGCTTTTTTAATCAAATTTGAGCAGGTTCTTAAATTTCTATGCAAGAACAAATGGCTGAAAATATCCAAGAAAACAGTAAAAAACTATGATAAATATTAATTTATGTAATCCTTAATATAATTAACTGTGACAACCTGGAGTGTCGGGGTGGGGAGTGGGGCTTCAGGATGGAGGGGACACATGTATACCTGTGGCCAATTCATACTGATGTATGACAAAAACTATCACAATATATTGTAAAATAATTATCTTCCAATTAAAATAAATAAATTAATTTTTAAAAAAGAAAAAATAATTAAGATTGAGGATTTGCTTTAGAAACAACAAGCAATAAAACCTATAATATTATTTCATGTTATACTTAACATAAAGTAATTGAGATTGAGGATTTGGTTTAGAAAACAAATGTACTAATAGAACAGAAACTAGAATCTCCAAGTGATCCTGTATGTATTAATATCTACAGATAGATACAGATATATACATATATAATATGTACTAGGTACAAGACAGAGATAGCAGTGCAAATCAATGAGAAAAATGGAAGACTGAGTGAATTATGCTGAGATAATTATACACACATATGAAAAAATAAAATTAGATTTCTATCTCATGCTATTCCTTTTAAATGTCAAAATTAGAGAACTATCTATGAAAATTAAAATTCTAGGACTTTTAGAAGAAAATTTAAGAGCGTATATGACCTCAGAGTATGGAAAATTTTCAACAAAATCCCAAAAGATGCATCTCATAAAGAAAGAACATGTCAAGTTTTACTGCACTAAATATAAAACTTAACCAAAAGTCACTCTAAATGGGTGAAAAAAAGGTCATGGGTTATGATAAACACAATTAACTGATTTAAATAGGGATTATGAAGAATCCCTACAACTGAGAGATAAAAACAGTCAACCAGAAAAATGACAAAACATGAATTAACAATTCCTTTAAAAAGGCAGACATTAATAAATTATATAAAAAGTTGGCAGGGATATGGCATTTTCATACACTGCCAGTGGAAATTTAACTGGGTACAGCTTCTGGACGCAATTTGGTAATATCCAGTTGGGCTAAAGATATGCATTTCCATGACTGGGCAACTCACTAATTCTACATATTCCTTAGAGGCTCTCTTCCATGGCCACATGTGTAAGAATGTTTATAGCAGCATTATTTTAAATTTTTAAAAGGTATTTTTAAAAACCTACTGTGATTATAATAGAAAAATTACAATTTTTTTCATTTCACACATGACAAAACTGAGACAACAAAAAGTTATAAAACTTGTAAGAAGATGCACTAGAATTGTTTAAAAATACATTCATATGAAGTAAAAATTTAAAGAAATGTAAAAAAATAATAAACACCAGATACAAAATAGTGGTTACTTACCAGGAAGAAAGAAAGGGGAATAAAGAAACACACACAGGGTTCAATTCTATTTGCAATATTTCATTTCTTCAACTAGGTGGTTGGTGCATGAGGACATTGGGGTTTTTTTTTGCATTTTTGTGTCTGAATAATTTTTTATTTTTTTTAAATAAAGCACCCTAGATTGAGAAAAATAGAAGAGACAGAGAGAATGAGAGAGTATTATCTTGTAAAAGCTCTGTGAACTTGAGCATGTCCATGAATGCTGGAACTTTATTTTCTTTTTAATTTCTAAAAGGAAAATAATACAATTGTGTTTTCATATAAGATAATTTATTTCCACACACTTGGTAAACTATAAAATGTCCTATACACACCACCAGGTATGGCTTTTGCTTGGAAGAAATAGTATTCGCCTGTGTCAGGAAACAGAGTGGCTTTGTGTCTAAGAAGGTAGGGTGTCCACTCTCAAAGCCTCAATATGAAGGTGATGAAGGTGAACTGTGCCCAGTCACCTGGCACACGCCCCTCAGGGAAAGGGTGAGTATAGGTATTTATATGTGTGCTGGAGAAGGGAGTGGAAACTCACTCCAGTATTCTTGCCTGGAGAATTCCATGGACAGAGGAGCCTGGTGAGTCCACGGGGTCCCAAGGAGTTGGACACAACCGAGGGACTAACACAACATATGTGCTTGAGACTGCACAAGTGCATGTGTATGCCTCCTTGTATGTGAGTATATGAGTAAATGTGTTAGGAGAGTGTGAGTCTAGATGTGTATGTGTTTGTGAACGAGTCATCAAATAACCACAATTGACAGACCCCAGGCCTGTGATGGCGTGCAACACCACCTCAGAGCAAAGAACTGTGGAAATGTTTCACTTTCTCAGATATGCACCCTGAGCAACTCTCAGACTATGAACTTCCGTCACAGAGGACAGAAACTGCCTTCCTTCCAGAACAACAGGAGTATTAATCTGCTAAAGCCATCTACAGGCTTCCAGCAAGAGACTCGGACTGCATCTGGCCAAGGGATCTCTTATTGTCAACACAACACCAGTGCAGTGGTAACCACAGAGGCAGAGAATACTGCTCTCCAAAAGAACTCATAAGATTTTCTTCTTTTTTATTCCATGAAACAAGAGCCATCAGGACTAAGTGAACACCCTCAGGGTTTCTGTTTTTAAAATACGAGGACAGTACCGGTAAACAAAGATGCAGAGCAGGAAAGACAAATGCCTGCTCAAGAGTAGAATGGGCACTCAGAACCATTGAATTTAATCACGTAAAAGTCTGTGGCTTTTTAAAAATACTCTGAGAAAAATATTAAGACATATACATAAAAGGGTTTCCTTGTCATTTTAAAATATTTGTTTTGCTCTTACACTCCCCAAAAGGAGACCAGAATACTTCCCTATGGTCAGCATATTCCCAGTTGTGCAGACACATGCTTCAAGAATTAATAGGATGAGTAATCACTCTGGGAATCATGACACAGATACACAGGAGCAAGTTCTACAAAAACAGTGAAATTTTCAACTTGAAAATTCTTTAGCCAGAACACAAGGCTCTCAAGGCTCTGGATGCCCTATAACATTTTCTTTGAAATTTGGAAAACTGAATTTTAATGAAAATACTCTATAATGGCACAAACACTTTTACGTCACACTAGACCTCCAGTTCCCAGGTAATTAGATTAAGAAGGATCTGGTAAAAGTTTATACACATTGTCCCTAAATGTGGAAAAAAGAATACTGGACTCTAAGACATAATACTTTGGTGTCACTGTGTTCATTTTTAAAAATTTTTATGATTTATTGAAGATTGCTTAGCCTGAGTCTTGACTTTCTCATCTGTAATATCAGTAGATCTCAGCGTATCTCAGATGCTTCAACGGAGGATGCCAAGGGCATTAAATGTGATAATATATATCCCAAAACTGTTACATAAAAAACACTAAACCAAGGTAGCTGGTTTAGTAATTTGAACTGATTTACCTGACCTGTGTTTTTAAAATTCTGTTCTTTGGTTCTCTTGTTCCCCAAGGGAGAGTGAACAGTGGGGAGAGAAAGAGGAAGACAAATGGTATGAGCTCCGAGTCCCACGGCCCTTGATCTACATAAACTCCACTTATCTTGTCTACATATGGGAATGATGAATACAATTTTGTTTAGTAAAAAAATGTAAGATTTTCAGCTTTAAAAATATTTGTAAAGAAAAACTATAATCAACAGGGGAATTAACTACAGATCAAAGGGGGAAATCTCTATTAATATATCAACATGGCAAAGACAGGCTATAAAAATAATCGCAAGCTGTGAATCAGAAAATGGGCATTTTGCTGTCTTCCTGCGCTCAAGTCAAGTCAATGACCTTAAGCAAGTCATTTAACCTGCACAAACTTCAGTTTCCTTACATGTAGCATGAAGGCAGTGCTCTCAAGTCACAGAATTATAAAACTTAGTCCTGGAAACAGTTAAGGACTTTCAATATACCTATAAATTTCTCTTTGAATAATAATTAACTGCTAATGAAAAGGGCTAGGAGAAAGGGGAGAAGTTTTGGAAAAAAAGGAAAGTGTGTATTTGTATATGTGTGTGTGTGTGTGTTGTGTGTATGTGTGTGTGCACTGGGAGGAAGATAGTAAGAGACTGAGATTTAAATCTCTCACTATACAGGGCTAGATTCAAATAGTCTAAAGACTTTTTAAATAATTTTGGCAATGATACAAACTTTGGGGAAACATGAAAAGTTTCTTAGTTCAGTTTCATAAACACTGAAGGGCTTCTATGATGCAGGCTCTGTGATAGGTTCCAGAAATAGAAATAACACACAAATAACTAAGTCTTACATTAAATTAACCAGGAGGTAGGAGGAATCCCAGTCAATGCATCAAAATGCAAATTATGCTTTTCACATGGCAAAGCACCCTCATGAGACATAATTGTTGCAGTCCTGGACTGGGAATCAAAAGATCCTAGTCTTGTATCCAATTCTGTTACTCAATGCAGATTGTTTGCACTATTTTAGATCATAGAGTGGAGTTTGTATTTTACACTACTTGCAATGGACACTTGTTGGAGAGTTTCAACCAAAGGGGTGATGTGATTTGATTTTTGCATTTAAAATGGAGGAGAATTTTAATATCAAACTAACTCCCATACCAGGAATAAATATAAACTATTAAAAAAAATAATAAAGAGCTGTATGAAGGCATTGAATAATTACCAAAATACTGGTAACTGGGGTGACAAGATTCCAGACCGTAGGAAAAAAAATTACATGAAGAATGAAATTCTATAGGCTATTTCCCCAGAAGAATCTGCTAATTCCTAAATTGCACAAATGCAAGTGAGACACCAAGGAACCAAACAGAAAGTGATTGCTAAGTGACTGAAATGCTAAGCAGGTATTTCAGTTCTGGGTAGATAAAAATTAAAATTCAGGAGCCTTCAAGGAAAGGGAACACTACTGTTGAGGACTGACTATTTGTGTCCCTCAAAATTCATATGTTAAATCCCTACCCACGAATGTGATGGTATTAGGAAGTAGGGTTTGAAAGGTAATTAGGGTTAGGTGAGGTTATGAGTGGAGTGATCATGAAAAGGATTACTGACCTCACAAGGGTCAAGAAATAGCTTTCTTCAGTTTCCTTCTCTCCACCATTTTTGGACATTGCAAAACAGACAGCCATCTGTGAACCAGGAAATGCACCCCTCACACACCAGATCTGCCAGCACCATGTTTTGGATTTCCACCCTCCAGAACTGTGAGAAATAAATGTTTGTTTGTTTAATCACGCGGTTCATGGTTATAGAAGCCTGACAGGCCAAAACAATTGCTAGAGGCCTCAAGATTTCTATTGAAATCCCTGAAGAAGTCTACTCTAGGAGGAGGATAAAATTTGGAAATAAACCAGTCTCTAATACAGCAAAGCAACTTGAACTTATTCCATCTGTACTCTGGAAAAGAAATGAATTCTTAATAGACAAAGATAAAATTATTTTTAAACTATACACTTTTTTACATATAATAATGATTTGATAATAATAATAATTAAAAAAACACTACCAAGCCTGTCAAATAACTAAAAAATGAAGAGAACAAAAGGACAATGAAAACAAGTTAACACAGGTTATCCAGATATTAGAATTATGAAAGATAGATTTTTAAGAAGCATATTACATATGTATTGGAGGAAATTCATAAGATACAGAATTTCACCATAAAACAGAAATATACATAAAACAAATCAAATGAAATTCTAGCATTAAAAATTACAAAAAAACTGAAACAGATTTAAGAACCAATACTCATCTTGGAATGCTAATAGCATCCTATTTTATCTGGATGCTAATTATTTGGGTATAATGCTTAATATCCATGCATTTTACTATATGTATATTATACATTATACCTCAATAAATGTACTTTTAATTAATTGTTTTCACCGTATGGGAAAGGGGCTGGCGGGAAGATTTTGATGAAGGGTAGGCAAAAATGAAAGCAGGGAGACCAGTTTAAAAGCCATGTGGTTGAAGAGATGTATAGTTAGCATCACCGACTCAATGGACCTGAATGTGAGCAAACTCTGGGAGATAGTGGAAGACAGAGGAGCCTGGTGTGCTACAGTCCATGGGGCTGCAAACAGTCATACATGACTTAGTGAATGAACAACAACAACAATTAGTGCCCAAAGAGATAATGGGGTAGATCATGAGGTAGTGATAGAAGAAGTGATACATTTCAAGTAATGGTAATCAGATTGTCAATAAATCTTTACATTTTGAGGATTTTTTAACATGTTAATTTTGAGATATGTATGAAACAGCTGATATATAGGTAATTGGATGCATAGGTACTCAAAGTGAAGATCTGAGCTAAAGATAAATTCTCAGTATAAAAATTGCATTTAAAGAAAACCCTAAGAATGGATGAAATCACACAGGGAGAGAGTGTAAATGAAAAAGAGAAGGAGACTCACATGTGAGCCCTGAAATGCACCAACATTTGTATGGCCATAGATTTACGGTGATACCACCAATCAGGTCTGGTTTCTTTTCATGCAAAGTTCAGTAGCACAGGTATAGAGTACAGTGTAGGAGCAGGGGGATTGTTAGATTTAACCAGTTTAGATTTTTCTTTTTTTTTTTTTTCTTTAACTTTACAATATTGTATTGGTTTTGCCATATATCAACATGAATCCACCACAGGTATACACATGTTCCCCATCCTGAACCCTCCTCCCTCCTCCCTCCCCGTACCATTCCGTCTGGGTCATCCCAGTGCACCAGCCCCAAGCATCCAGTATCGTGCATGGAACCTGGACTGGCGACTCATTTCATATATGATATTATACATTTTTCAATGCCATTCTCCCAAATTATCCCACCCTCTCCCTCTCCCACAGAGTCCAAAAGACCGTTCTATACATCAGTGTCTCTTTTGCTGTCTCGTTTCCATAGGAAGCTTGTAAAAGGAAAGGGACATTCTATCCTTTTTTAGATGTTACAGCCTCTTAGCACTGAAATACCCCAGAAAATTCTGGCACCCAAATCACAGAGAAGCTAGGTTTGGAGATTTGGGTTTGTGGTCATTTATTGTGGTTCTACTCAGACAAAACTGCTCTTTTCCAAGTAAAATCTTCAGCCAGTTCATCAAGCACTATCAAATTCTTTGGACATCTTTGGTCAAAGGAAAAGAGACTGCTGAGCTTTGATAAGTCCGCTCAGAGTGATTCAGGTCAATAAAACACATAAGGCAGTCACAAACTGCAAAGTTACAGAAATGACAACTGATTTTCTAGCTCCAAGTTAAAGAGGCAATTGTAAACAGACCTAAATCTTCAGCTATTTCAAACTTTGCTGATCTTCTCTGGCAGTGTATTGCAAAATTAAAATGACCTTTAAGGGGTTCACTGATGTTTGATGAAAAAGATGGAAATCTCTTGTAGGAAGTTCATTATTTGCAAATTATCAAAAAGTAAACATTAAATTGCTTGGTTAAAAATGTTTCCTGGTAAGACAGTTTTAAAATGTGCCTATCGGAGAAGGCAATGGCACCCCACTCCAGTATTCTTGCCTGGAAAATCCCATGGACGGAGGAGCCTGGTAGGCGGCAGTCCATGAGGTCGCACAGAGTCGGACACGACTGAGCGACTTCACTTTCACTTTTCACTTTCATGCATTGGAGAAGGAAATGGCAACCCACTCTAGTGTTCTTGCCTGGAGAATCCCAGAGACAGGGAAGCCTGGTGGGCTGCTGTCTATGGGGTTGCACAGAGTCGGACACGACTGAAGTGACTTAGCAGCAGCATGGAAAGGTTAAACTCTGTGTGTGTGTGTGTGTGTGTGTGTGTACAATCCCTGGTCTTATGATTTTCCAATAAAATTGGAAAAGTGTAATTCTTTGTGACATATTATTATGTTGGTATGCATTATTTTCTTTATAATCTTGAACAAAACCCATGCAAAAAAGGGAATGTGCACATGAATGAAGAATTGGGGATCTGATGATTGTTACAGTTCCAGGAAGATAAAGGGAAGGAAGTTGTAGAGGCAGTCACCAGACCCAGCCTACTCTGCTTGACTAAGGTCACTGAACCTGCCATGGCTTGTTATTGATCTTTGTACTGGTAAAAATGTATATCAATAACATCAGATATGCAGAGGACACCATCATTAAGGCAGAAAGCAAAGAGGAATTAAAGAGCATGTTGATGAAAGTGCAAGAGGAGAGGGAAAAAGCTGGTTTAAAACTCAACATTCAAACAATTAAGATCATGGCACCCAGTCTCATCACTTCCCGTCAAACAGTTGGGGAAACAATGGAAACAGTGATAGATTTTATTTCCTTGGGCTCCAAAATCACTGCAGATGGGGACTGAAACCATGACATTAAAAGATGCTTGCTCCTTGGAAGAAAAGCTATGACCAACCTATACAGCATATTAAAAAGCAGAGACATTACTTTGCCAACAAAGGTCCATCTAGTCAAAGCTATAGTTTTTCCAGTAGTCATGTATAGATGTGGGAGTTGGACTATAAAGAAAGCTGAGTGTCATAGAATTGATGCTTTTGAACTGTGGTGTTGGAGAAGACTCTTGAGAGTTGCTTGGACTGCAAGGAGATCCAACCAGTTCATCCTAAAGAAACCAGTTCTGAAAATTCATTGGAAGGATGGATGCTGATGCTGAAGCTCCACTACTTTGGCCACCTGATGGGAAGAACTGTCTCATTGGAAAAGACCCTGATGTTGGGAAAGACTGAAGGCAGGAGGAGAAGGGGATGACAGAGAATGAGATGGTTGGATGGCATCACCAAGTAAATGGACACGACTTTGAGCAAGCTCCAGGAGTTGGTGATGGACAAAGAAGCCTGGCATGCTGCAGTCCATGGGGTTGAAAATAGTCGGACACAACTGAGCAACTGAACTGAACTGGTAAAAACACTTGATTCTATATTTTTCTGTAACAGAGAGTACAATTTAACCAATATGACAGAGAAACTTTCATAGTCATTTAGCATATATGAAATGTAGCTCTATAGGAGGGAGACTTTGTTTTTGCTTTTAATTCCAATGACCCTACATATGAATGAGTATTGTTGCCATCACAACACTCATTTTGCAGGTAAGTTATTCCAACAATGATCTCAGTGTTATTTTGATGAATTCCTCTTAGAGATGCCATATCAGTCATTTTAGAATAGCAGTCTCATTACTAGATAAAATTAATCATTTCAAATCCATTGTGAACCAAAAGGGATGATCAGGTGAACAGATAGATAAATCACTAGATGAATTACAGATAGACTTGAAACCATAGCTCCCTCTGGGTCTATTCCTAGAATTTGCTATGAAGAAGAGTAAGTTACTAGAATTTCAGGGTCTCTGAGATTTTCTTCCTAAAAAACAGTATATTACTCTGGGCTCGGGATTCCTTTACAAGTTAAAGGAATTTAGAAAATAATGTTTGAAAATTTATAAAACTACACACAATTCAGAAAAAAAAAAAATGACTGAATGTCATAAAACTACACACAATCCCAGGCACAGTAATCTATCAGAATCTCAGAATCTTCTTACAAAGATCTGTCCGAAGTTCCCCATTAAAACAACCATTTTCTTACACGTTTGATAAGAATCTCCTATCATAGGGAAACCTCTGAGATGTATGGTTACAGTGGGAAAAAAGCAAACTAACAAATAGTACATGTGGCAAACAGGTTATTTTAAAAGAGAAATGGTAACCATAACAATCAGACAGAATGAACTCCTTTAGGGAATGTGACTACCTTTGTAAGCTACATTTTAGGGGTCCTCAATAAATATATGTAGGATACATGCAATGCAATGCTGCTGCTGCTAAGTCACTTCAGTCGTGTCCGATTCTGTGCGACCCCATAGACGACAGCCCACCAGGCTTCCCATCCCTGGGATTCTCCAGGCAAGAACACTGGAGTGGGTTGCCATTTCCTTTTCCAATACATGCAATGCTAGAAGAGGGCTATAACCAATCTACTGTGAAAACATGGAAGGGTCTAATTGTCTCTATTTAGGACATTTGAAAAAGGGAAACACTATGTTAACTAAACTTTTTTTTTTAATCTGACTTAATTTTCCAGGTGATACATCAATTTATTTGTAAGGTAGTATGGAAAAATAGAAAACACTTACATTGGTCTCTGCCCCTGGTTCCTGGCACAAAGCTCCTAAAACTCTCATAATTTCCTCAGTGATATGAGTGTCTTGTGTTCTAATGAGCTGACTTTTGGTGGGCTCCTGGGTAGCTTCAGGATGCTGCATGGTCACCAGAAAGACCAAGCCATGATTAGAAACTTGTAATTTTCCTCCCTTGGTAGGGTAAAGAGGCTGGAGATTGAGTTAATGATCAATCATGCCTAAGTGATGAAGCCTCCATAAAAATCCCAATTATACAGGGTTCAGAGAGCCTCCAGGTTGATGACCACAGTTACATGCCAGGAGGGTGGTGAAGCCCAACTCCACCAAGACAGGAAGACAGAAACTCCTACATTCAGGACCCTCCTGGACTTTCCCTATATGCCTCTTCACTTGGCTCATCATTCATGTCCTTTATAACAAGCCAGGAAACCGTTTTCACTGAGTTCTGTGAGTCATTCTAGCAAATTATTGAACCCAAGAAAGGTTTGGGTTCTGTAACTGTAAATCCCAATTTACAGTGGGTATGTCAGAAGAGCAGATGACAACCTGAGACTTGCAACTAGTGTCTGAAGTGGGGACTGAGCCGTCACTTGTGAGATCTGATACCAGCTCCATGTAGTCAGTGTCAGAATTGAATTGAACTCTGGGACACCCGCTTCCCTGGTGTCTCTGCAGCAAAGAATCCTCCTGAAATGCAGGAGATGCAGGTTCAATTCCTGGGTTGGCAAGATCCCCAGGAAGAGATAATGGCAATTCACTCCAGTGTTCTTACCTGGAAAACCCAAGGACAGAGGAGCCTAGTGGGCTGCAGTCCCAGGGATCACAAAGAGTCAGGCTCGACTGAGCGACTGAGCATGTGCGCTCACGCACACACGCACACACCCAGCTGGTGTCACAGAGAATTGCTTGATGTGCAGAAAAACACCCCACACACTTGGTGATCAGATATGAAGTGTGGTAGGATGAGAAGAAGCACAGGAGTGCATTTTTCCTGTATAGGTAGAGAACTGGATTCAACATTATCAATAAAGGAGGTAAAAAATTTTCAACTCAATCCAAACTTCCACCCACCAAAAAACATAAGCATAATTATTAATGTATCATATATATTTCTAGATAGTTAAAATATATTTATATACATATATGTACATAGAGAAACACATAGGGCCTCTTCTTCTTTTATTTTACATCTCCCTTACCAAGGGTTTCATCAAACCTCTGTCTGTGAGACTGGAGGAGTGAACAAGGGCTGGAAGAGCATGAGGCAAGGTTGAAGAGGAAGACAGGAACTAGACCACATTAAACTTTAGACAATGGTAAGTAACTGTTGCTTAGTCTATGTCATTTTTAAATGCTTAAAGCAGGAAATTGTCATAATACGACTATTTCTAAAGACCACAACTGGGTATTGTTTTTGCTTTGGCTCCATCCCTTCATTCTTTCTGGAGTTATTTCTCCACTGATCTCCAGTAGCATATTAGGCACCTACCAACCTGGGGAGTTCCTCTTTCAGTATCCTATCATTTTGCCTTTTCATACTGTTCATGGGGTTCTCAGGCAAGAATACTGAAGTGGTTTGCCATTCCCTTCTCCAGTGGACCACATTCTGTCAGACCTCTCCACCATGACCCGCCCATCTTGGGTGGCCCCACATGGCATGGCTTAGTTTCATTGTGTTAGACCAGGCTGTGGTCCATGTGATTAGACTGACTAGTTTTCTGTGATTATGGTTTCAATGTGTCTGCCCTCTGATGCCCTCTTGCAACACTTTTTGGAAGGAATGATGCTAAAGCTGAAACTCCAATACTTTGGCTACCTCATGTGAACAGTTGACTCATTAGAAAAGACCCTGATGCTAGGAGGGACTGGGGGCAGGAGGAGAAGGGGAAGACAGAGGATGAGATGGCTGGATGGCATCACCAACTCAATGGACGTGAGTTTGAGTGAACTCCGGGAGTTGGTGATGGACAGGGAGGCCTGGCGTGCTGTGATTCATGGGGTTGCAAAGAGTCAGACATGACTGAGCAACTGAACTGAACTGAACTGAAGACCACTCGGAAAACTGAGTGGAGATTGTATCAGAATGGAGCTCGATCCACGTTTTATTTAATAACAATTTGTTTAATATCAAAACAGATAAAAACTTCCAATTGTCTCAAGTATCATAACTTTAAAAAGTCATTTTAACAATAACTTAAAAAATTATGTTTGTTTGAATCAGGATTCAAATTAAGTCCATACATTGTGATTGACTTGTTGTGTCTTAACCTATTGGTTTTTCTTCCCCCACCTCCTCTTTCTCTTCTTGCATTTATTTATTTTTAATAGATAAAGATGATAAAGAGACAATTTGTTCTATAACTACAGAGTTTCCCATAGTCTGGAGTTTTGCTGATTCTATTCCTGCAGTGTTGTTTTTCATTGAATTCTATTTCACTGTATTTTCAGTAGATTGGTATTTGGGTTTAGAGCCTTGATCAGGTTCAGGGACAATTTATTTGGTAGGATTATCTCATGAGTAGTGATAAGATCTTCCATTTGTAGGCATATATCTAGTTGTCTTTCTGTAATATTACCAGCCCTGAGAAGGGGTTTCACCCACACTGAGGAGAGAATGAGGGTGAAACACTGGGAGACAGTAAATATTATTGCTAGGAAAGTTTTCCTGGACAGCAGAGCAGAAAATCAGCACTTCTCCAAAGCAGGTTCCCAAATACTGCACTGACACATCCCCCTTTTGATATTTCCAAGGGAGTCATTTAGACCGCAGTTACTTGATCTATTACAGATTATTATTTTTTCAAATAGACAAATGAGCAGTATCAAAGATCATGGAACCTAGCACAGTCATCTCTAGATGTATACTTCACCTCAGCCAGATTTTGAATTCAGAAGCCATTAGTCTCAAGCTATTTCTCTAACACACTTGTAGTTGCTGAGGAGAAGCAATTGCTCTATCACCAGAGGAAGTCCTTCACTTCATTTCTAAATGAAGTATAAACTCTGACTCTGCATTCAAGGCCCTGATATATATTCTTTAGTGTGGCTCCCAGGATCACCTCCACTTATACACTCTTCCAGTCAAATAGAGCTGGTCTCTGTATATGTGCCTATGAATAGCCCCTCTGTGCTTTTATATACTGCGCGGGTGCAGGAGGGCTGAGAGGAGCTACTCCACGTTCAAGGTCAGGAGGGGTGGCTGTAAGGAGGTACCCCACTTCCAAGGTAAGGAGCAGCGGCTACACTTTGCTAGAGCAGCCGTGAAGAGATACCCCATGTCCAAGGTAAGAGAAACCCAAGTAAGATGGTAGGTGTTGCAAGAGGGCATCAGAGGGCAGACACACAAACTGTAAACACAGAAAACTAGTCAATCTAATCACACGGATCACAGCCTTGTCTAACCCAGCGAAACTAAGCCATGCCGTGTGGGGCCACCCAAGACAGGTGGGTCATGGTGGAGAGGTCTGACAGAATGTGGTCCACTGGAGAAGGGAATGGCAAACCACTTCAGTATTCTTGCCTTGAGAACCCCATGAACAGTATGAAAAGGCAAAATGATAGGATACTGAAAGAGAAACTCCCCAGGTCGGTATGTGCCCATATGCTACTGGAGATCAGTGGAGAAATAACTCCAGAAAGAATGAAGGGATGGAGCCAAAGCAAAAACAACACCCAGTTGTGAAAGTGACTGGTGATAGAAGCAAGGTCCAATGCTGTAAAGAGAAATATTGCATAGGAACCTGGAATGTTAGGTCTATGAATCAAGGCAAATTGGAAGTGGTCAAACAGGAGATGGCAAGACTGAACATCAACATTCTAGGAATCAGTGAACTAAAATGGACTAGAATGGGTGAATTTGACTCAGATGACCATTATATCTACTACTGTGGGCAGGAATCACATAGAAGAAATGGAGTAGCCATCATGGTCAATGAAAGGGTCCAAAATGCAGTACTTGGATGCAATCTCAAAAACGACAGAATGATTTCAGTTGGTTTCCAAGGAAACCATTCAATATCACAGTAATCCAAGTCTATGGCCAAACTGGTAACGCTGAAGAAGCTGAAGTTGAATGGTTCTATGAAGACCTACAAGACGTTTTAGAACTAACACCCAAAAAAGATGTCCTTTTCATTATAGAGGACTGGAATGCAAAAGTAGGAAGTCAAGAAACACCTGGGGTAACAGGCAAATTTGACCTAGGAATACGTAATGAAGCAGGGCAAAGGCTAATAGAGTTCTGCCAAGAGAACCCACTGGTCATAACAAACATCCTCTTCCAACAACACAAGAGAAGACTCTACACGTGGACATCCCCAGATGGTCAACATCAAAATCAGACTGATTATATTCTTTGTAGCCAAAGATGAAGAAGCTCTACACAGTCAGCAACAGCAAGACCAGGAGCTGACTGTGGCTCAGACTATGAACTCCTTATTGCCAAATTCACACTTAAATTGGATAAAGTAGGGAAAACCACTAGACCATTCAGGTATGACCTAAATCAAATTCCTTATGATTATACAGTGGAAGGGAGAAATAGATTTAAAAGACTAGATCTGATAGATAAACTATGGATGGAGGTTTGTAACATTGTACACGAGACAGGGATCAAGACCACCCCCATAGAAAAGAAATGCAAAAAAGCAAAATGGCTGTCTGGGGAGGCCTTACAAATAGCTGTGAAAAGAAGACAAGTGAAAACCAAAGGAGAAAGGAAAGATATACGCATATGAATGCAGAGTTCCAAAGAATAGCAAGGAGAGATAAGAAAGTCTTCCTCAGCGATCAGTGCAAAGAAATAGAGGAAAACGAATCAGAAAGACTAGAGATCTCTTCAAGAAAATTAGAGATACCAAGGGAACATTTCATGCAAAGATGGGCTTGATAAAAGACAGAAATGGTATGGACCTAACAGAAGCAGAAGATATTAAGAAGAGGTGGCAAGAATACACAGAAGAATTGTACTAAAAGGAGCTTCATGACCAAAATAATCATGATGGTGTGATCACTGACCTCGAGCCAGACATCCTGGAATGTGAAGTCAAGTGGGCCTTAGAAAGCATCACTATAAACAAAGCTAGTGGAGGTGATAGAATTCCAGTTGAGTTATTTCAAATTCTGGAAGATGATGCTCTGAAAGTGCTGCACTCAATACGCCACCAAATTTGGAAAACTCAGCAGTGGCCACAGGACTGGAAGAGGTCAGTTTTCATTCCAATCCCAAAGAAAGGCAATGCCAAGGAATGCTCAAAGTACTGAACAATTGCACTCATCTCACATGCTAGTAAAGTAATGCTCAAAATTCTCAAAGCCAGGCTTCAGCAATACATGAACCGTGAACTTCCAGATGTTCAAGCTGGTTTTAGAAAAGGCAGAGGAACAAGAGATCAAATTGCCAACACCCGCTGGATCATGGAAAAAGCAAGAGAGTTCCAGGAAAACATCTATTGCTTTATTGACTATGCCAAAGCCTTTGACTATGTGGATCACAATAAACTGCGGAAAATTCTGAAAGAGATGGGAATACTAGACCACCTGACCTGCCTCTTGAAAAAACTATATGCTGATCAGGAAGCAACAGTTAGGGCTGGACATGGAACAACAGACTGGTTCCAAATAGGAAAAGGAGTATGTCAAGGCTGTATATCGTCACCCTGCTTATTTAACTCGTATGCAGAGTACATCATGAGAAATACTGGGCTGGAAGAAGCAGAAGCTGGAGTCAAGATGCTGGGAGAAACATCAATAACCTCAGATATGGAAATGACACCACCCTTATTGCAGAAAGTGAAGAGGAACTAAAAAGCCTCTTGATGAAAGTGAAAAAGGAGAGTGAAAAAGTTGCCTTAAAGTTCAACTTTCAGAAAACGAAGATCATGGCATCTGATCCCATCACTTCATGGGAAATAGATGGGGAAACAGTGGAAACAGTGCCTGACTTTATTTTGGGGAGCTCCAAAATCACTGCAGATGGTGATTTCAGCCATGAAATTAAAAGATGCTTACTCCTTGGAAGGAAAGTTTGACCAACCTAGATAGCATATTGAAAAGCAGAGACATCAGTTTGCCAACAAAGGTCCGTCTAGTCAAGGCTATGGTTTTTCCAGTGGTCATGTATGGATGTGAGAGTTCGACTGTGAAGAAAGCTGAGCACTGAAGAATTGATGCTTTTGAACTGTGGTGTTGGAGAAGACTCTTGAGAGTCCCTTGGACTGCAAGGAGATCCAACCAGTCCATTCTGAAGGAGATCAGTCCTGGGTGTTCTTTGGAAGGACTGATGCTGAAGCTGAAACTCTTCACCTCATGTGAAAAGTTGACTCATTGGAAAAGACTCTGATGCTGGAAGGGACTGGGGGCAGGAGAAGGGGACGACAGAGGTTGAGATGGCTAGATGGCATCACTGACTCGATGGACTTGAGTTTGGGTGAATTCCGGGAGTTGGTGATAGACAGGGAGGCCCGGCATGCTGAATTCATGGGGTCACAAAGAGTCAGACATGACTGAGTGACTGAACTGAACTGAACTGAATATTCCTGTATCAAAGGATCAATTCTTCAACCATACATGGCCAAGTGCTGTGTGTTTTTCAAGGCTCCATTCAAAACATAATCTTTCCTCATCTAAAATCCAGCATGCATGCATGCTTGGTCATTTCAGTTGTGGTTGATTCTTGTGACCCTATGGACTATAGCCTACCAGGCTCCTCTGTCCATGGGCTTCTCCATTCAAGAATACTAGAGTGGGTTTCCATTTCCTTCTCCAAGGGATCTTCCTAACCCAGAGATTGAACCTGTGTGTCCTGCATTAGCAGGTAGATTCTTTACCACTGAGTCACCTGGGAAGTCCTTTTACACCTAATATAGTCAATATATATTTATTGAATAAACAGAAACTACAGTTGTGGCAGAATATTAAAATAGGATACTTCTCACTGGTTTCAGCTGCGTTCTCTAGGATAGTGCTTCTCAAAGTCACTGTGAATACAGATTACCTGGGAATCATGTTAAAAGGCAGATTCTGATTCAGTAGTTGATACTAGGATCTGAAAGTCAATATTTTTACCGACTCCCAGCTGAGGATGCTAGTGGTACTTGTTGTACTATCATTTGAATATCAATCTATTCAGTAGGTGCCAACTATTGCCATATTCCAAAGTAGAACCACAAAACCAGGAAAGGTTGCCTAATACTGCAAGAAGCTTGCTTAATACTAGCTTAGTGACATGAAGCATAATATACATCTCTAGCTCATGAGAAAGATTGGAGGGGTTAAGAGGAAGGCTTAGAATTTACAGGGATTTGGAAGAAAATGTTGCTTCACACCCAATCATGCCACAACCTATGTGAAATACAAAGGAGATTCTTTTTTCATGTCTTAGCTTTGGAAAAAGGTCTTAAATGGGACTGATAGTTTGATTTGTATCCCCCAGAGTTTAAGAGACAAGATGCCTCAGAAATCTAAAGTAAAAAACTATGGTAGTCTATCTGTTGAAGTGGACAGTGTACTTCCAATACTTCCAGTGAGCCTGAAGTACTGGGGCAGCTTGCATGCCAAGAGTTTGCTGAACAAAGGATATGTGAACATTTCCTATGGAGCAGATGTGGATATACCTGTGAAAGAGTCACTGTTCAGGATGTTATTTAAGACAGCCATCAGAAAGTGTTTAAGACTTCACCAGAAATATGCTGAAGCTCTCTGGGTAGATTCCTCAAAGAGGAAGGAGAATTTAAACAGATAACTGAAAGTTTTGTATTTGGCCATATCAAGAGACCAAGAGTGAGAATCCCCCAGTAATGAAGGGTTTACTTGCCCAAACTCAGATATTGATCCATAGGCCTAAATGAAAGGAGAAGTATTTTAATAAAACTTTCGGAGACCTTTTGATTGTTACATGGGAGTGGGCAGTTCAATTGATAAACTGAGATGTTTGATAAACTAAAATGTTCAGAAAAACTTTTTTGTTAACTGAGAATAACATAAAAGTTAGTGGTATCTACTGAAGTTGTCATCTAAGAGGACAAGAAGAGAAAGTTCCCCCAAACAAGTTTGAAGGAACAACAGGAGACAAAAATAAAATTGTTTTAAAGTTTCACTCTATGGGTCTAGCTTATTTAAAGACACAAGTACACAGTTGCCTCAAGTTTTGATATAAAATACACAACTTCCTGAGTTCTAATTGGTCTTAAATCTAAGCTCATAATATTGTCTCAGCTTCAAAGATTAGGTGCTAATCAGGTCCTTCTAGAAGCAGATTTCCAGGTGGGATTGATTAGCTGCGTAAATATTATTGAGGTTGACATCTGTAAAGGGAAATAACGAGGAAGATGGAAAAGCCTGAGAGACCTGTCAAGCAGAGATGCAGAACCTACCTGGAGCTCAGGTGAAAGAGAGAGAAGGAAGGTTGGGTAGAAGTGTCTTAGACAGCCATGTGGTTTTAAGAGAGTCCGGCAAAGACTTTGGAGAATGCTTATTTCAAAAATCACCCTGTTACAGGAGCTTCACCCCAACACCCAGAAAGCAGGTCTGCCTGTGCCTCTCTGCCCTGCTCAGGCATTGGCCTGGGGAAGTCTGAGCTCAGTGGAAACACAGTAACGGCTCTCAGAGTCCAGCAGCTGGGGCTCCTCACAGTCAGAGATCCAAGAGGTGTATTCTCATAACTTCAACAGTGGTTAAGTATATTTTTTAAATTTATTTACTTATTTTTGCCATTGGACCTTGAACTAAGAAAACATCATTTTGAGGATGAACCTTGGCTGGTTTATTTTCAGAAGGTGTTAGTTATTGAAATATTCTTGGACAATGTCAATGTATTTATAAAACTGAATGCAACTACTTTCCTTCCTGAGAACACAAAAAGGTCGTACTAATATGAGCATATATGCTCAATAGCAGCAAGAGGTAGTCACGTCAAGGCCAGAATATACCTACATTATACCAGGAAGAATCTGAATACAGCTTTGCAAGGTCTCTCAGATCATGCTAAGTCAGACCTTTGCAGCATCCGCAGCATTGCTAATTATCCACCAATATGAACAAGATCTTAAAATAAAAGCTCATTTAAAAATAAAAGATGTTCTTCTTAAGCTTTTCATTTCATGAGAACATTGGTAATAACCAGCTTGAGAAAGGTTATAACCCATGCATTTTATTAATTGCTAATCATCAAATTATACCTTTACATAAAAGCAAAGGACAATTTAAGGAGTGACACTGATGCAAAGCAAACACAACTAGCTTAACTATTTAGCCATATCGACAAATAGATATGAAACTAAAGGGCCCTGGGGAAAATGAAAAACTAATTCAGTCATTTTATCTATGCAATAAGAAATAAACATGTTAAACATATTTGAATGACTCAACTATTTGTTTGGAAACAGTTTTTGACTATATTGTCAAAACAGCCAAGACTGACATTTTTTTAAAAAAAAATTTTACTCATAATTTGCAGTATTCTATAAAAATAGCCTTAGGGATGAATTATAGAAGCATAAATATTAAGTTGGAGTAGGACTGGTAATCAAGAATTGATGCCAAATAAGGATAGGAGCCTAAGGAACCTAGCATCATTGAGCATAAATGAATGGATACCACAGGGAACTGAAATTTTAGAAGCTAGAAGAGTTCTTCCAAGCTCATTTCATCTTTCTATGAGAGGAAGATACAATCAGATACTTACTTTCTAAACAAAGAGAACTTTTTCCTATCTTTGTCATAGAATAGCTGTAAATTAAAAAAAAAAAAAAAATTTCCAGTGAGGTCTCCAATGAATTAATGTCAAAATTCATGTTAAAAAAACAAATCTGGATGACATCATAGGTAACTATGTCCCCTATAATTCCATTACATCTTGTATATATTTTCATTTACAGTATACTTCAGTTTACATATTATATATTAATTATCCAAATGGCTATCTCCCTCAATATTGAAGTTGTTGAGCACTTCTTTTCAACTTTCACATCACTTGCAACAAGCAATGTTCTAGATTACTAAGGGATTTTCCGGGTTTACAACTTGGCTCCAACACTAAATGTGCTTCATTGAGCAAATCTGTAAACTTCTTCAAGAGACAGCTTAAAAGAGGAATTATAACACTACCTAACTGTGTTGGCATGAGTGTAAATGGAATAACGTATGTAAACATTTAGATTGTACCAGATATTTGTCTGTCCTAAGTAGCTTCAGTCATGTCTGACTCTGAAATCCTATGGACTGTAGCCCACCAGGCTTCTCTGTCCACGGGATTCTCCAGGCAAGAATACTGGAATGGGTTGCCATTTCCTACTCCAGGGGATCTTCCCAACAATAATGTATGTAAAGATTTAGACTGTATCAGATATAGTCATTATAAAATACTGATAGTTTATTTACTATCATTACTTTTAAAAATTATAGCATATACTCTGTCAATATTTGTTGAATGAATGTGCTTTGGGACCCTAATGATCAGCCCAATAGTAGCCCCTACGGTTTCGTTTATTAATTCTTGAACTACTTTCAGCCATTAATGTCATTCCTTTCTCTTTTTTTTCTCTTCCAGTCTTACTGAAATATAATTGACATATAGCACTGTGTGAGTTTACAGCACAGCATAATGATTTGATTACCACAAGCAATTTAGTAAACACCCATAATATCATAGAGAAACAAAAACATATTTTCCTTGTGGTGAGAACTCTTAGGATTTACCCTCTTAATTACTTTCATATGTAACACACAGCAATATTAATTAAATAAATCATGTGAACATTACATCCCTAGTACAGATTTATAACCGGAAGTTTATACCTTTCAATCACCTTCATCCAATTCTCTCTGCCTGACTCCCTGCCTCTAGTAACCACAAAGCTCATCTCTTTATCTATGAGTGTAATTTGTTGGCTCGTTGTTTGAAGTACAATTGACCTGCATCACTCTGTTAGTTCCTGGTACATAACACAATGATTCTATATTTCTATACATAACACAATTATCACCAATGATAAGTCTAGTTATCATCTGTTACCATACAAAGACATTTGTTGTTGTTTAATCACTAAGTCATGTCCAACTCTCTGTGATTCCGTGGACTGTAGCCTGCCAGGTTCCTCTGTTCATGGGATCTTGCAGGCAAGAATGCTGAAGTGGGTTGCCATTTCCTCCTCCAGGAGATCTTCCCAACCCAGGGATCAAACCCATGTCTCCTGCATTGGCAGGAGGATTCTTTACTGCTGAGCCACCAGGGAAGCATAATACAAAGATAATACACACATAATTATTGATTATTTTCCCCATGCTGTAATTTCATCCCTCAGTTCAGTTCAGTCGCTCAGCCATGTCTGACTCTTTGCGACCCCATGAATCGCAGCATGCCAGGCCTCCCTATCCATCACCAACTCCTGAAGTTCACTCAAACTCATGTCCATCGAGTCAGTGATGCCATCCAGCCATCTCATCCTCTGTCATCCCGTTTTCCTCCTGCCCCCAATCCCTCCCAGCATCAGAGTCTTTTCCAATAAGTCAACTCTTCGCATCAGGTGGCCAAAGTACTGGAGTTTCAGCTTCAGCATCATTCCTTCCAAAGAAATCCCAGGGTTGATCTCCTTCAGAATGGACTGGTTGGATCTCCTTGCAGTCCAAGGGATTCTCAAGAGTCTTCTCCAACACCACAGTTCAAAAGCATCAATTCTTCGGCGCTCAGCCTTCTTCACAGTCCAACTCTCACATCCATACATGACCACAGGAAAAACCATAGCCTTGACTAGACGGCCCTTTGTTGGCAAAGTAATGTCTCTGCTTTTGAATATGCCATCTAGGTTGGTCATAACTTTCCTTCCAAGGAGTAAGCGTCTTTTAATTTCACGGCTGCAGTCACCATCTGCAGTGATTTTAGAGCCCAAAAAACCCATTTATTTTGTTACTGAACATGTGTACCTCTTAGTTTCCTTCATTTATTTCACTCATCCCCTCACCCCCATGCTGTTGCTACTGCTGCTGCTAAGTCACTTCAGTCGTGTCCGACTCTGTGTGACCCCATGGACGGCAGCCTATCAGGCTCCTCCGCCCATGGGATTTTCCAGGCAAGAGTACTGGAGTGGGTTGCCATTGCCTTCTTCCATACAAGCCCCTAATTTTTAAGATTATGGAGGTTCACAGTAAAAATAAGTCATGTTAAGTGCTTAACTTCGTGATACTACACTCTGTCATCCTTAAGCTGTCTGTTCAGGTAGTATCCTAAACTGCACAGCTCAGAGAAGAGGCCTTCTGAGATCTCACACCCTGGCAGTGGGGTAGGAACATCACAGCCAAGGCCTTGAAGGGTGGCAAGGTGGGAAGCAGAAATTAAAAAGACACAACTCTTTCCCTGGCTCCTAGGAAAGAGATTTCACATCAAAACCCACAAATCTAAGAAGTACAGTAAATCAGATTTTAATTCAAACCAATATTGATATTAAATGCCTGATACGTAAGGAAAGAACATGTTTGGATGTATAATAAGTAAAGCTTTCCAGTGATGAGAACACTAAAAATTAAGGAATACATCTCAAAAGGAAAATGCCAGTAGCAGAAACCAAGCCAAGTGGAAAATTTTAAGACCTGTGCAACAAAGTGATGTCTCCTGAAAAGTCTACCAACTTAAAAAAAAAAAAAAAAACAACTTTAAAATCTAGTAAAGTTTTCATGGAAGAGGACAAGTTACAAAATAAATGTCTAGACACTGATAGCTTTTCTATACTACCAAAATCCAGAAAAGATACTGAAAACATTCCCAATTCAAAGGAACAATAAAAATGCAAAACCTATAAAAATAAACATATCAATATATATAAGGACCTATATTCAAAGCCTACAAAAATTTACAGAGACCAAAAATAAATCTCAAATAAATGTAAAAATATAGAATAGTGAAGATAGAAGAATTCATCATTACAAATGTATCAAGTCTTCCCAAAACACTGCATAAGTTTAAAGCAACTCCAATATAAACAGATGATTTAGAACCATGAACAAACTATAAAATCCATCTGGAAGAATAAATGGGAAAAATAACCACCCCCAAAAAAATATGTGCTCTATAAGGACAGAACTAGGGACGGGATGTTACCTGAGTACAAGGTAAGAAGACTGGAGGGACACATCAAGGGAGAGTTCTGGAAGGAAAGAGGAAATCCTAAGCATAGGAGAGACAAATGCAAATGCTACACTGAAGATGAGAGGCAGGACAGAACCAGTGCTACAAATCAAGAGCTCAGAGCTGGCCAGGCAAGTCAGAAGAGACCCAGGGAGGAGGGCCGTGGGAGGCTGCTGGAGTAACCCCGGATGGCCTTGGTAGGTGATTCCTAGCCATCTGGGGATGATCCTTAGAGCTTACAGAACCGAAGCTAATGCGGCCACCAACTGCACTCTCACTCCTGTGCCCGCAAGCTCCAAATTCCCCTTAGTGCTCCTAGGGCATCATCATCAGGTCCCTACTGACACGCACCAGTCACATTATGCATGTGCCATTGTGGAGGGACAGAACCAATCTGGTTCTTCTCAGAGCTGAAGCACTGCCTAAGTATCAGACAGCTTAGTCCGGTGATGGGAGCTTCCAGGCTGAAGCTTCCACCTTTTCCACAAGGAGCAGTCAAATATTGTGTTACCCACCATCTCTACGTACTATCAACATCCAGCTGGAAGAGTGGGGAGGATAACCCCTATCCTTCAGATTTATCAAGCATTTCAAAGTTGGACAGTGTGCAGAACGAACTTCTTGATAACTGGCTAAATATAATTGATAAGAGTATGAACTTGAGCCAGAGAGTGTGAGTTTCAATCCTGACTCAGCCACTTTCAAAATGTGGATGGTCATGTAATTTCTCTAGGCCTATCTTGGGTAAACTGGGGTTAATATCTTGAAAGATCGCTGTGAGTATTATAAGCAAATATAAAAAGCATTGTCATATGGTATTATAATCGCATTTGCTCTTACTATCTTAAGTAGGACACTCAGTATCCAGTAGACAGAGCTTCTTAACCCTTCATTCTTAAGCCTTTTACAAATGTTGTTGTTGTTTTTTCCCTACAAAAACAGCAGGGTCTTAACTAACAAATCTTTAAAAAAAAAAAAAAAAAACACAGTATCTAAAGAAACCCTCTAGAATAGCTTACAAGGCAACAAGAGAAGGCCCATAGAATGTATTGTCATCCCACAGGGGTGAAGTGGTTCCATTTTTCAGGGAGCCACTTCCCTTTGGCTAGCATAAAATTATCACTTGACATTTGCAGGTGATACATATCCTCAGAGAAAGAACCTTAACCAATGTCAGAGTTCTTCTGTACCAAGGAAACACATGTGCGCCTCAGGCAGTTGTGTCAGGGCCAAAGTCCTTCCCAGCAATGCAGGTCAGAGCTCTGCTGCCATCCTCAGACATTCTACTCAGGATGAAAACACTGCATTTGGAAGTCTCACTGCCTGCTGTGGCCCTGATCCCACAGGGGCAGGAGGGCGGTAGGAAGGGGAGACATGTTAATGATGCATAGGAGAACGGTCAAGAGTATGGAGGTACAGCATAGGATGGGACCATAATATTGCCAATTTCAGCATCAAGTTTCTGGAACTTTCATGATGTTTCTTTCCTAGTTATCTGGTCCCAAAGCCAGATGGGGTTGATCCCAAAATTTCTTCTGTCTCACTGGTGTGAAATTAGTTTCTTTTTTTCCTCGCCTCAGCAGTGGAAGAAGGAAGAGTGATTTACTCATGAAAGAAGAAAATGTTTAAATCTGCATTATTGTTTGCAAATATGAGTGCTGAGTCACTACACATGACATTGTCCCCATTCTCTATATGCTTAGCAGTTAAGAATTAAAAGATACAGAGGGAGTTCATTCTCTTCTTGTACAACAATCCCGATTCCCATGTCAATATTTAAACTTCAGAGAATATTTTGGGGAAAGGAAGTACCATGCAATGATAAAAGTTACAGCCCAGGGGTAGGTAAACCTCATACTAGCTGAATTCTGATTAAGCAACAGTATTAACAACATATAACAACAAGAATAATGTCCTATGAGAAAAAAAATAATGTTTGTCTGAATCAGCAAAACTCCCTACCCATATAAAAGCATTTATTGTTTGGAACTACACAGACAATCATATTTTGACAATGCTGTCTAAGAATGGTGCCCTCTCTTCATAGACTGGGATGTCCTCCCTCTGCCCAACTCTTCCTAAGAATGAAAAAGTCACCTCAAACTGAAGGCCACTGATATAGACAAAGATGTGTGTGCAGTCAAATGCTCTACCACCATGTGTGAGAGTGTGTGTGTGTGTGTGTGTGTGTGTGTGTGTGTGCTAGGATGGGGACTGATCCCTGGGAACTGAATCTGAAGAATTAAGGCTATGAAAGCAGACAATTTTGGAGACTGAATAAAGAAAATAAAGAAAAAGAAGGAACTCATACTTGCTTCTGGGCTTCCCAGGTGGCTCTGTCGGTAAAGAATCTGCCTGTTCAATGAGGGATATTCAAGACACATGGGTCCCATCCCTGGGTTGGGAAGATCCCCTGGAGTGGGAAATGGCATCCCACTCTGGTATTCTTGCCTGGAAAATTCCATGGACAGAGGAGCCTGGCAGGCTACAGTGCATGGGGTCGCAAACAGCTGGACACGACTGCCTGCTACTTCATGTACATGTCACGTCCACACTTGCTTCTACGTCTCTGCCTAGTGTGCTTTTTAAAAAGGGAAATTCACCTGATGCAAATACGATAGGATCACATTTTAAGGTCATTTAAAAATCAAAAGATACGTGTAGTAGTCTGGATTCCTAAACTACTGGGTATCATTTGTATACATTTTAATAGTTGGATGTTTTCTTAAATACTGGATGCAATTTTAAGTAAATGAAATCACATTCTTTCCATATGGTTTATATTTTGACTAGAGACAATACTAGAAATTGTCTGTGTTTCCCTCCCAATATCCAAGTTAACCAGAATTGATTACAGTTGGAAATTATTTGATTATTTCCTCAGTCAGGGAAGTTTCTAGCAGAGATAAAAGCTTTAGTCAGTAGAGAAAGTGAGCTTGAAGAGTATGAAATAGAAAGTTGTTTTAATTCGGCTTCTTAGGTGCCAGGGCTAATCTGTAATAATTCTCTTTTGTGCCAAAACAAGATTCTGCCTAAAGGAACCACTCTGTAGGCATCTATCAGTGGTAACTGTGGCAGTTTGGGCACAGGAAATCCACCAGTAGTAGTAACATTCTTCAAACTGATTTAAGTCTGCAACCTGCACAGCTGTGGACTTTAGGGACTCTGAAAATGTCTATATGCTAGTTAAGAGATGTTCATTACTGAGAAAAATGGAGATAAAAAATTTTAAAAAAATGGAAAAAAATGCAAATAAAAGAATAAGACAACAGAAGTAAGAATGAGTGGAAAATTCAAGGTTGTATATCTCAACCTAATACAGAGAATAACTTTCTCATATAGAGTTTTGCAAAAACGCAGATAGTTTCAAAGATAATGAGCCTTCAGACATCAGTAAGTATTAAAGTGCATGCTAAAATCCATTATATCTGATGAACTAGAGGATTTCCCTGGCCTCTCTAAAATTTAAGATACTTTGATTCTACAAAAAAAAAAAGAGAAAGAAAAGAAAAAAGTTTTCTTGCTCTCTCCCAAAAGCAAAGCACATGCTAAAACTTCATCTCTGGAAGTTAGAATTAATATTACAACATTGAATATACAGACAATCAGACTTTAAGCCTGTTCCACTGTGTGGAGCAGCATTTATAAAAACAGTGCTTGGCATGGAAATGATAAGAAAAATATGTGAGAGGAGGTGAGTGGCACTTGTCTGAATCAGATAAGTTCAATTTACGTTGCTAGGAGAAAAGGAAACAGTGCTTCCAGAAACTGACAAGCACTGAGCTAGAAAATCAGCAGCACCTATAGTGCATGTGAAGTCAATGGCAGTTTTTCAAACCTATGAAAACAAGACACTTTCCATGGCAGCAGAGAGCTGCCTTTCAGTGGGTTTATGATTCCTTTCTTCATCACCCCAACTCTCCCTCCTTTAAACTCTCATTTTAGGGAGGTTACAGAACAAATACAAGAACCAAGCAGAGATTTATATTCTTACTTTGTTAGGGCAGTATCAAACCCATCTAATCTTCAGGCCCTTTACTTAGCATTTTATTCAAGTGGACTACCAGCCGTGATTTTATCATTTTGTTGGTAGAGTTTTGGTTATTCCACGTGACTCTTAAGGGGATAGGAAACATCACTTCTGAGAATTTTAGAAACACATCTTCTTAAAAAGATTGCTTTGCATGTCCCATACTACTAACATGTCTCTCTTCAAGCAGATTCTGTTAAAACATGCCATCCTATTTGGGATGTAAATAAAGAAGCAGCTAAACAACTCTCCAGAGTTCTCCACTAATAGCTTCATAATTATTATTTTTTAATTCTACTTTGTTTTAAAGCATTTTTAATTGTGCAGACAGAAATCGGACTACACAAAACACAAAGATTACCATACTGTGAATGCCCACGTAACCCCCACACAGGCAAGAATATAGAATATTTCCAGTACCCCTGAAATTTATCTTGTGCTTCCTCCAAATTACTATCTCCTCCTACTTCCTCAAAAACTATAGTACTGACTTCTAAGTTAACCACTTCCTTGACCATTGTTTGTGCAGTGCCTGTACCTCTCTCCTGCTCATTTTTCTATTCGGTTGCCTACTTTGTAGGAATTCATCATATACTTTGTATACAAGCTCTTTGTCAAATATATGCTCTAGCAGTGTTCTAGGGCTGCCATAACAGAATACCATAGACTGGGTGGCTTAAACAACAGAAATTTATTTTCTTACAGTTATGGAGGCTAGAAGTCCAATTTTGAGGTGCTGGTTGGGTTGGTTTCTGGCGAGCCATCTTTTCCTGACTTGCACACAGATACCATCTTACTATGTCCTCACATGGTCTCCTTGTTCATACTCCTAGCATCCCTTCTTCTCATAAGAATGCCAGTCCTATTGGATTAGAGTCCATCTTTATGACCTCATTTAACTTCAGTTACCTCCTTAGAGGTCCTATTTCTAAATACAGTCACATTGGGGGTTAAAGCTTCAACATATGGGTTTGGGGTGAACACCATTCAGTCCATAACGAACGCTTAGCAAGTATTTTCTGTCACTTTGTGACCTCCTGTTTTACCCCTTTAATGCTATCTTTTGTTTGTTTTCTTCACAGATTTACTTTAATTTTTATTTTACATTTTTATTCACATTTATCAACAGAATGTCCTCACTTTAGTGACAGTCCCATTTATCAATCTTTCTCTTTATAATTAGTGCTTCTTTGTATTTTAAGAGATCTTTTCATAATCCAAAGTCAAAAAGATAATGTTCTATATAATCTTTTAGAGCTTTATTATTTTGCCTAATAATTTTATTTTTGTGTGTGACATGAGGATGGGATGGAAATGAGATTTATTTTTCCCACATAATCATTTATCCAGCAGCATTTATTGAAAATATCATCCTTTTCCCACTGCTCTGTGGGAACTACTTTGTGGTTAATCAAGTGTCTATTGATCAATTTCTAAGTTCTTCAGTCCCAACCTTTGGTCTATATTTTTAATCCCAGGATCAATACCACTCTGACTTTATTATTATAACTTTGTTATATGTATTAATATTCAGATAGCAAATTCTCTCACTTTGTTTTTCTTTATGAAGAATGTCTTGGAAAATTTATCTACTTAGGGATACAAATTAGTGTTTAAAAGTGAAATTATCTGGCACCAGGAAACTGCTTTAAAATATATCAACTAAATGATGAGAATGCTGCTGCTGCTGCTGCTAAGTCGCTTCAGTTGTGTCTGACTCTGTGCGACCCCAGAGACGGCAGCCCACTAGGCTCCCCTGTCCCTGGGATTCTCCAGGCAAGAACAGTGGAGTGGGTTGCCATTTCCTTCTCCAATGCATGAAAGTGAAAAATGAAAGTGAAGTCGCTCAGTCGTATCCAACTCTTAGAGACCCCATGGACTGCAGCCTACCAGGCTCCTCCATCCATGAGATTTTCCAGGCAAGAGTACTGGAGTAGGGTGCCATCGCCTTCTCCAAATGATGAGAATAGATGGGATAATATTGACAAAGTAGGTATATAGCATTTTTAACAGTTCTTTTCATACTGTTCATGCGGTTCTCAAGGCAAGAATACTGAAGTAGTTTGCTATTCCCTTTTCCAGTGGACCACATTCTGTCAGACCTCTCCATCATGACCCGTCCGTCTTGGGTGGCCACACACGGCATGGTTTCCTTGAGTAAGACAAGGCTGTGGTCCATGTGATAGACGGAGAAACAGTGGAAACAGTGGCTGACTTTATTTTTCTGGGCTCCAGAATCATTGCAGATGGTGATTGCAACCATGAAATTAAAAGACACTTACTCCTTGGAAGGAAAGTTATGACCAACCTAGAAAGCATATTAAAAAGCAGAGACCTTATTTTGCCAACAAAGGTCCGTCTAGTCAAGGCTATGGTTTTTCCAGTGGTCATGTATGGATGTGAGAGTTAAACTATAAAGAAAGCTGAGTGCCAAAGAATTGATGCTTTTGAACTGTGGTGTTGGGGAAGACTCTTGGGAGTCCCTTGGACTGCAAGGAGATCCAACCAGTCCTAAAGGAGATCAGTCTTGAGTGTTCATTGGAAGGATTGATGTTGAAGCTGAAACTCCAATACTTTGGCCACGTGATGCAAAGAACTGACTCATTTGAAAAGACCCCGATGCTAGGAAAGATTGAGGGCAAGAGGAGAAGGGGTCGACAGAGGATGAGATGGTTGGATGGCATCACCAACTCAATGGACATGGGTTTGGGTGGATTCTGGGAGTTGGTGATGGACAGGGAGGCTTGGCGTGCTGCAGTTCATGGGGTCACAAAGAGTCGGACACAACTGAGCAACTGAACTGAACTGAACTGAAATTTACTTTCATGAATTCTTAAACAAATTTAATAAAAAATTTTAAAAATCTATCCTCTGTATCACCAAAAGAATATATTAAATAATTTTTTCCTTGCATTTTAAAACAGTTGTAAACTAAAATTCACTGAATTGCATACATTAAACAGGAGAATTATACGGTGTGTTTTGTATTTTTTAAATTATCGACTATATCCCCTGTGAATGATAATAGAATTATTTTATTTATTTTTTCTTAAACATGCAGGATCTTTAAAAAAAAAATGTCCAGTTGGAGAAGCAATATCAGATATCCTTGCCTTGTTCTTGACCTAGGGGAATTTTCAACATTTCACTCCTACAAATGACTGATATGTTGTATCACTTTGTAGGTACTCTTCAAACTGAGGAAGTTCATTTTTTACCATTTTGCTAAAGATTAGTCAAAAAAAGTTGTTGGTAGTTATCTAATACTTTCAAACTTTATCTAATGAGGTGATCATATGACTTTTCCCATCATTCTGATAATGTTGAATGCTAAGACTTCCTATTTGAATGTTATGAAATCTGTGTTCTTAGAAGAAATTCAGCTGGCTTATGTTATTTTTCTTATTTATTGTTAGATTTGGCTTACTAATATCTCTTAGAATATTTGTATTTATATTCATGAATGCTATTATTCTGCATTTTTGTTCTCATAATGCCTTTGTAAGGTTTTAGTGTCAAAAATGTGCTGCCCTAATGAAATTAGCTGGAGTGTTTCCTTTTTTTCTCAAGACTTGAGAGGAGTTTGTGAAAAATTGGCATTATGTGTTCTTTGAAAGTTAGGTATACTTTTCCAGTGATGCTCTCTGAGCCTGGCATTTTTCTTGTGAGAAGATTTTAAAGTATAGATTTAATTGCTTTCATCGTTACCCAGCTATTCAGACTTCCTCTTTCTTATTGTGCCAGTTATAATAATTGTATTTTCCTAAGTATTTGTCTATTTCATTTACATTTTCAAGTTCTAAGATTCATAATATCTTGCTATGATCTTTTAAATGTCTGAAAAATTAATGGCAATGCTTCTAATTCCTCACTTTGTTTCTGTTTTTTGATCAGTTTCACCAGGTGTTCGGCAGTTTTCAATCTTTCCAAAGAACTAACTTTAGGCTTTCTTAATTCTAACTTTATATTTGTTCTCTTGCCATTATTTTGTACACTTTTATTTCTATTTTTTGTGGAGATTTTGTTAATATTTCAAAATGAATGTTTATATTGGTAATTTTCAGCCAATATTCTGGTCTAACATATTCATTAAAGATTATAAATGCCTTTCAAAATCTAGCTTCACTACATTCTGTGGTGATTATATAGCATTTTAAATTATCATTCTGTTTAAAATATTTGCTAGTTTTCACTGGAATTTATTCTTTGATTTAGAGGTTATTTCTAAATGCATTATTTTTTAAATTTTTAATTGTGGAAAATTTATAACACATATAAAGACTGAGATAATACTTTAATAAATCCATCAAGGGCTCATAAATCAGACTCAATAATTATCAGCTCATGTGCATATTATTTTCATCTTTATTCCCAGTTTACTTCTCTGTTCTCAGGACTATTTTGAAGCAAATCATTGGTAAATATGTCATCTGCAAATAGCTTAAAAATATAAGGACTGTGTTTCAAAACATAACAGCATTGTTCCTTAATATACCCAATGTTGAATCAGTTTAAATTTTCCTAATTCTCATAACCTAATTTTTATAGTTTATTAACCAAACAAGCCATATCTTCATTTCACAATTGCCCATATCACAAGTGTACTTCTTAATTTCTAAACATATGTGGATTTTAAAGGATCTTTTCAATGCTTATTTCTTACTGAATTTCATGTGGTCTAAGAACATACTCTAATTTGTATGTATATTCTGCCTTTTGGGGTTTAAGTGCTATAAATATATCCATCAGACCTAAAGTGTTGACAGGGTTTCTCAAATCTTTAATGTCCTTACTAATTATTTTCTGCTAGTTCTACCAGTTAGAGAGAGAGATGTATTCAACATCTATCATTCTAATAGTAAGTTTATACATTTTTTCGATCTATTCCTGTTGATTTTGCTTATATATTTTAAAACTAAATTATTAGATACATATAAATTTAAAATTATTTATCTGGTGAATGGACTTTATACCATTATGAACTATCTCTCTTTAATATTCACTTTTGCCTGAATATCTTCTTTATCTTGATATTAATATAATCACAATAGCTATCATTTGTAAAGAATTTGTATGATGCTTCTTTTTCCATCCTTTTATTTTCAAACTTTCTAAAGCATCATATTTTAGATGCGTCTCTTTATATGCCTAAAAAATGGCAATGGCAGTAGGGAGTACAGGTTCAGATTCTGGAATTTAGAAATATAGGTGGAAATAATCCAGACATGAGGCTGGGAATTTGCAAAGCCAGAAATCAGTAGTTTAAATAAAACAATCAATTTAGGAAGAAAAGAAGGTGGGTCTGCCTGCACATTCACTACTCCTGAGTTATAAAGACAATATAAGCTCATAAAATGTGATTACAAAAAGGGATCTTTGAGAAAATCAAATCTTTACCCCCTTTCTGTTATACATTAAGAAATTAGATGGAAATGATCACAAGGGATAGACTGACAGAATAGAAAAAGAACAGAGGCAGTAATGTCTTATTTAGCAAGCTGGCCTATAATTATTGTTAAGTTAAATTAGATATTATGGGACCAATAAAGCAGCTACTATTTGTGCCAATTACTAAATTAGTATTTTAAGTATGAGTTTAAGTATTTTAAGTAGTATTTTAGTATTTTAAGAATGAATATTGCTGAAAAAAAACTTGAAAATAAGATGATGCATTAAAATATTTAATAATTTGATATTTAATATGCATATTAAAGCTGAGTGCTGAAGAATTGATGCTTTTGAACTGTGGTGTTGGAGAAGACTCTTGAGAGTCCGTTGGACTGCAAGGAGATCCAACCAGTCCATTCTGAAGGAGATCAGCCCTGGGTGTTCTTTGGAAGGAATGATGCTAAAGCTGAAACTCCAGTACTTTGGCCACCTCATGTGAAGAGTTGACTCATTGGAAAAGACTCTGATGCTGGGAGGGATTGGGGGCAGGAGGAAAAGGGGACGACAGAGGATGATGAGATGGCTGGATGGCATCACCGACTCGAGGGACATGAGTTTGGGTGAATTCCAGGAGTTGGTGATGGACAGGGAGGCCTGGCGTGCTGCGATTCATGGGGTCACAAAGAGTCGGACACGACTGAGCGACTGAACTGAACTGAACTGAATGTATATTAATAAAGCATATTTAGCATTTTCTAAAAAATATAACCCATGAGAAATAGCATATACATGCTAGACGTTCTGTCCTCTTTTTTTTTTCTTTTCCTTTACCTCCAATGCTATTTGAGACCCATGGATAAAGGGATAAAAAACTCATGGTTTTCTCTGAAGAACCCTGGGTTTATTGCCCAAAACCCAAAATCTGAAATCCAGTTTAGCCACTGACTAACCATGTGCCCTTGATAAATCATTCATCTCTCAAATTATCATCATAATATGGGAATAAAATGTCCATTCTATAGATTAGGAAAATATATTGAAAACACAAGATGACTATCCAAAATGAGCTTTTATAATCATTTATCTAAATGAGTATATAACATTAAGTTAAATTTTCATGAAAAGAAAGCAGGTAGAAATATCTGTTCAGCTACATCCATGTCTTTCCCTCTCATCCCTCCTCTACAGCCAAGAATATTCTCACAAGTATTAGACCTAAAGCAGAACATGGTAGTAAAGTTAAAGATGAGTGTGTATGTCTGTGTTGGAGGGAGGTGCTAATGACAGAAATTCCTAGTTTTTTTCTTACACTGACACAAACTCATTATGAAATAAAAGTATAGACTTTTTCTTCTTTTCTGGAAGCCTTCTGGACACCTGGTAGAAAACTGAACTACTTCTATTTCACTACCCAATAAATTTGGTGTTTTCCTTGGAACTCTATAAGCATTAAACTATAAGCATTAAACACACATACACACACACACACACACACACACACAATTCTCCTATACATGAATATGTATGGCTGAGTCCTTTTGCTGTCCATCTGGAACTATTACAACATTATTAATCGGCTACACCCCAATACAAAATAGGAAGTTAAAAACAATTCCTAAATGCTTTCCATGTTTACAGATGAAAGGCGAGGACACATTTTAAAGGCAATTAAATATAAGAAACTGAATGAGGAAAGGAAAAAGGTGGCCTAGAACTGTAGGAGACAATATTCATGGACTCTACCATGAACTAGCTGTATGATTTCAAGAAAATTACTAAGCACCCTCATCTATACTATGAGGCCAATAAACTAGTGGTCATTAAGATCCTAAGACTTGGTTTTCATTTTAACAAACCATGATTTTCTTGTTTATGTATTTAATATTTGAAAATTATTCTCTGACACTATTATATCTCTGGAGATACCAGTTATACAGACACACATTGATGCTTTTTTAAATATGTGCACACTGATGCATTTTAAAATTCATCTAAACTGCACATTAATTCTTTGAATTAATAAACAGAAGTACAAGTGGGCAGATTTATATTTTACGTTCAGTACTTAAAATAGTACCAACAAGCATCATATATGAAAAGCTCAATCATCAGTGTGAGTTGCATATACTGTCTTCCTTAGCGCTTTCATCACTCTATGAGTAATAGTAAGTCATTGCCCATCATACGATACCACTTATACGTGGCATCCAGAAAAAATGATACAAATGAACTTATTTACAAAAGAGAAATAGATTCACAGACATGGGAAAGAAAATACAGTTACTAAAGGGTTGAGCAGTGGGGAGGAGGGAAGCTACATTTAGAAGTTTGGGATTAACAGATAAACACTATTATATATAAAATAGGGAAACAATAACCTATAATGGAAAAGAATCTGAAAAAGAATATATATGTATATATGTATAACTGACTAATGTTGCTGATACACTTGAAATTAACACAACACTGTAAATTGACTATGTGTGTGTATGTTGCTCCGTCACATCCAATCTTTCTGACCCCATGGACTCTGTCCACAGGATTCTACAGGCAAGAATACTGGAGTGGATTGCCATTTCCTTCTCCAGGAGATCTTTGCAACCCAGGGATCCAACTCCAACATGGGATGGAACCCATGTCTTTTGAGTCTCCTGCATCTGAACCACCAGGGAAGCACCTATACTTCAACCAAAAAAAAAAAAAAAGGCATTTGAGGAAATTGAGACTCATGTCATAAACAAATGTCAGAGATCAGGTCTGCTTGGCCCCTGACTAAACAATATTGATGATACTAAAAAGCTGCTAAAAGATACTAGAAATCACCAATAAGTCCTTCATGGTGACTGATTCTTAAAGAACTGTCAATAGGAAGACGCTATAGATCTATGGCTATTTAAATTGTTGGCAAGCTCTAAAGAGTTGGTTGGTAAATTCATCATTCAGTTACATAATTACACCTACTAGTAGTAAAATGTTCTTTTATACAGATCAACATGAAAGACCCCAAAGTGCACATTACCCAAGAGAAATGAGAGCAAAGCTCTCTTGTTAAGAGCTCCTAGATAATTCAAATCCCTTTCTCAATTTACTTCCTCCTACCCCAGGTTGAACTCCCCATTAAAATCACCTCAGTATGAAAAAGAAAATGTAATGGCTAGAAAGAAAGGGTGGGATAAAAAGGTCCCCTCATATTGTCTATGCAAATCAAGTCCCATGCAAGAGTGACATGGCAAACTGCCAAACTGGGGGACAATTTTCACCTTCTCATGCCCTAGTGATTCCATTTAAGTAAGAAGTGGATGTAAAGTACAGGCTCAACAGTTATCAAGGCTTTTTCCAGACACTCTGATGGAGATTTTGGGTTGCCCTAGATTTTGGTTTATCACCAATTTTATCTATAGATAAACTCAGGGGCAAACACCTACAGCATGGAAAAGACAGATTTTCAATAAAGAATCTAGTAGGCTCATTTTGGGTGGGGTTTTAGCAGCAGAGGCATGCCTGAAATACCAAATAAAATTATAGACTGCATTGTGCTGGAACAAATACCCTATAGCTCCCCACTACCCTTCCATGGATCTGCCAGAGATGAGCCACAGATCAGACTCCTAGTTTTCACTCCTGGAACTGGGAAAAAATGGGGATATAAAGTTCTTGGTAGAAATGATAACAGAAGAAAGAAGGCTGATCTGAGTCCCAGAGAAGTGGAATACCCTCAACTGCAACAGAAGCAAATCCAAGGTCATCTTAGCATACCAAGTAGAGTGAAATGGGTTTGCTTCAGAAGGCAAGATGTGGCTGGGGATGGACAACCAAGTCAAGAGTCAGAGAAACTGAAAGCAGCAGGAAGTGCGTGACCAGAGCTAATTCAGAGCAGGGGTTGGGAACCCTTTTCTGTAATGGGTCATACTATAAATACTTTAGGCTTTGCAGGACATACAGCATCTGCTGCATCTCCTCGTTCTACCGTTCAGTGGCTCCAGGAAACATGACATTAAAGCATATGGCTGTGTTTCTACTAAACTTGGTGTATGAACACTGAAATTTAAATGTTATATAATTTTTCACATTACAAAACATTGCTCTTCTTTGACCTTTGTTTTTATCCATTCTAAAATGTAAAAACACATTCTTGGCCCAAAGCCCTAGAAAGAGGTAGCGGGTCACATGTAGCCTATAGGTCACTGTTTCCTGTCCACTGGGTCAGGGTGAGCCATTCACAACTGATTATAAGAGTGCTTCTGCATGCTTAGAAGTGGACACTTAGGAAGTGGTTGCAGAAAAACAAATTGTGAATCTGCTTTAGGAAATCAATATTTTAGACAAAAATAAGAATAAAGAATACAACAATAATCATTACTTACATACATCTTACTATGTTCTAGCCACTGTTCTTTATATTAAAACTTTAATTAAGTAGAAACTATTAGTATCTTCATTTTTTACATGGGAGAACTGAGACAACAAACACAAGAGTATTAAGATAGCTATAGCTACCTATACACCTTTATCTATAAGTCTAAAATCCCAATTTCAAAAGTTTAGAAACGGAACAAATTTATTGCAAGATGTGACCTGACCTGACCTGATTTGATAGCAAAATCTGACTGAATTTCACAGTTTTTCATTTCTATCACTTAGGTTTAACAGTCATACAATTAATGGTATAGGAATCTGCCCCAGACGCTGCTGAACTTGTTCCATAATAGTTGATCGTTGATAGATTAATAGCATTACCTTTCTAAGATTTAAAAATTCTGACTTTCTAGACACACCTGGTTCCACAAATGCTACATTATTAATTGTGTACCTGTTTTAAGTCCATATTCTCTACTAAAGTATGAACTGAGTCTCACGAATGATAATGGGACCTAGTACAGTAAAAAGAAAACTAGACTAATAGAAGTTTGGGGGTATAATTCATCCTATGAATAATTAGTTGGATTCTTAGAAATCGTTCCATACTCTGGGTCTAACTTTCCTCATGTTAATCAGGGGTTATAAACTCAAATACCTATCAGGCCAGGCAAGACATGTACGTGGGAAAAGCAGAACATTTATAACTCCTGGGAAAGCAATGGCCAGAAAACTGGGAGACAAACAATCTAACTTTTGCCATGTGTACATGCCTGGCCCACATCTTCCGAAAATTTCTTTTGAGAAATACCAAAAACCAGATTTGTATATGAACTGACATAAATGAAAAATAACATAAAACTGCAAACTATGAAAGCCATCAAAATAGGTCTGTAGGCTAAATGGATGTCCATGCTGCAACCTCACCCGGCTGGTGGCTGTAACAATGTCTTACACCACTTTCAGACTCAAATTCCTTTTCCTGGGGTTTTCACCTACATCTGAAAGGGACTTGCCTTCTCTAACCCCTGCAACACTAACATATTTCACTTAGTCAGCTCTTAGCATGGGTTGCCTTCCATTTTCAGTTATCATTTTATATTGTCAAGTCTTCTTTCCTTAACTAGATTCTGAGATCCTTGAGTCCTTGAGGGTGGCCTTGTATCTCTGAATTTTTATAACAATTGGCACAGTGCCTTGAACACAGCAAGGGCTGAATGGAAACATTTGGATTGATGTCAAAACAGGCTATAAATAGTCATAGCTAAATCAGAACAGCCCCAAGTCTGACTTACTTGGATTCCTCATTGCTGGTGGGAGATCCTATAGCAAAACCATCCAACAGGAGCTTTAGAACCCAGCAGATCTAAACCACAATGCCATCAACTCAAGCTATACGACCTTTATATTATCACATAGTCTCCCTGATACTCAATTTCTTCATTTGTAAATCAGTTAGAACTGGACATGGAACAACAGACTGGTTCCAAATAGGAAAAGGAGTTCATCAAGGCTGTATATTGTCACCTCGCATATTTAACTTATAGGCAGAGTACATCATGAGAAACGCTGGGCTGGAAGAAACACAAGTTGAAATCAAGATTGCCGAGAGAAATATCAATAACCTCAGATATGCAGATGACACCACCCTTATGGCAGAAATTGAAGAACTATAGAGCCTCTTGATGAAAGTGAAAGAGGAGAGTGAAAAAGTTGGCTTAAAACTCAACATTCAGAAAACTAAGATCATGGCATCCGGTCCGATCACTTCAAGGCAAATAGATGGGGAAACAGTGGAAATGGTGTCAGATTTTATTTTGGGGGCTCCAAAATCACTGCAGATGGTGACTACAGCCATGAAATTAAAAGACGCTTACTCCTTGGAAGGAAAGTTATGACCAACCTAGATAGCATATTCAAAAGCAGAGACGTTACATTGCCAAAAAAGGGCTGTCTAGTCAAGGCTATGGTTTTTCCTGTGGTCATGTATGGATGTCAGATTTGGACTATAAAGAAAGCTGAGCACCGAAGAATTGATGCTTCTGAACTGTGGTGTTGGAGAAGATTCTTGAGAGTCCCTTGGACTGCAAGGAGATCCAACCAGTCCATCCTAAAGGAGATCAATCCTGGAAGGATTGATCATTGATTGTTCATTGGAAGGACTGATGTTGATGCTGAAACTCTAATACTTTGGCCACCTGATGCGAAGAGCTGACTCATTTGAAAATACCCTGATGCTGGGATAGATTGAGGGTGGGAGGAGAAGGGGACAACAGAGGATGAGATGCTTGGATGGCATCACCAACTCAATGGACATGGATTTGGGTGGACTCCAGGAGTTGGTGATGGACAGGGAGGCCTGGTGTGCTGCGGTTCATGGGGTCACAAAGAGTAGACACGACTGAGTGACTGAACTGAACTGAAATCATAAGGTGAACAATAGTTAACTCATTCTTCAGATTAAATGAAATAATACATAAAGTATGTGGCAGGAAACAGATGTCAGTAACCGCTGACTTTCTTCCTTGCTTGTGAGGCCAAGAAAAGCGAAAGGTTTTCATAGAAGATTGAAGACTATTCCTCCTCCTACCTGTATGACTCCTCCTCATCTATAGAAAATCAGGTCCAAGTGCCACAGAATCCCCTGGGGAAAGGTACACCTCACAAGGGCTCAAAACATGATCAGACTTCACGGTGTACCTTGTGTGATTTTAAATCATCTATGATTTTCTGAATTGTCTTGAAAAAAATTATTCTTTTCTGTTGAAATATCTCTGTGATACAAGACTTGTGGCAAGAAGATAGTTGTAGTTTCAAAAAACTGTTTGAAGCAAACTTGGCAAAGCATCAAGCCATATGTAATTTTCAACAGAAGCATCAGAGAATTTAGTCAAGGTTGTGATGCCCAGGATTATTTTTATGCAGAAAGTAATAAATTTGAAAAATAAAGTCTCCTCAGGAAATATGTACAGCACTTCAGTATTCATAGACACACTTGAGATGCTATTCATGTCTGTTCACATGGACTGCACCAACGGATGACTACCAATGACCACAATCAAAAGGAGATGGTAAAAGGGCCTAAAAGGCCATAGGCTGCTAATTATAGAATCTCAGCATAGAAAGCTGAGATCTCATAGCCTCCGCATCTAGCTCTTATTTCCATGCCTTTCTGATGTTCATTCTGCAGCTGCTTAAACACTTCCAACCTAATGGAGAACTCGCTCTTTCCCATGATGGCCTTCGTCTTATTGAGAAATGAAACAGTGACAAGACCAGCTTCCTTAGGGCTGCTTCCTATTCTCCCTTAGGCTGGTCTCTGCAGAGCAACTCTAATGTGCAAGCATCCATATATGTATGCATGTATAGCATATCCCCTTGTGTGCCTAGCATCATTTAAGATGTGATAGATAATAGAGAATAAATCTAGCACCTTCTTTTTAACATGTTGTCACCTTAATGGCAAAACCCATGCACTGTGGTTTAGTTTAGAATTTGTAAAACAGACATAATGCCCCGTGTACAAAGACCTCTCAAAAACTATTATTCACTAATAATATAACTTGCCCTCATTGCTGCTGCTGCTGCTGCTGCTAAGTCGCTTCAGTCATGTCTGACCCTGTATGGGATCTAAAATGAAAAGAGAAAGCAATTCCTTTCTGACAATTCTACTGCTACTGCTAAGTCACTTCAGTCGTGTCCGACTCTGTGTGACCCCATAGACAGCAGCCCACCAGGCTCCCCCGTCCCTGGGATTCTCCAGGCAAGAACACTGGAGTGGGTTGCCATTTCCTTCTCCAATGCATGAAAGTGAAAAGTGAAAGTGAAGTTGCTCAGTCGTGTCCGACTCTTAGTGACCCCATGGACTACAGCCTATCAGGCTCCTCCATCCATGGGATTTTCCAGGCAAGAGTACTGGAGTGGGGTGCCACTGCCTTCTCCATCTGACAATTCTAGTGCACCTTAAAGAAATTCAGTGACTACTACAGTTAGAGCAATTCATGGATTCACTCATGGGACGTGTAGCTTATGTTTTAGCTTATGTTTGGAAAAGGAAATTTTACATTTAGTATGGTCTGCCTGCAATAATTAGAAGAGCAAACCCCTTGTCTCCTTGTAACTATGAGGTGATGACAAACCTTTCTCCTTCAACAGCTATCAAGACTATTTTTATAAAAAGCCAGATAGTAAACATCAGGCTTTACCAGCCATACAGTCTCTGTTGCAATTACACAACTCTGCTATTGTAGAGTGAAAGCAGTCATGGACAATACATAAACAAATGGCCCAGGGCATTGGGCCCTGAGCTCCAAATAAAACTTTGTTTACAAAAGCAGGTGGTTGCCTGGATTTAGCCCCTCAACACAGCGTGGTTGGGGGTCAGGGGAGAACAGTGGCCTAGGAGTCAGGGGAAGGGAGTTCTAGCTGTGCTTCATACTCTAGCTAGCTATCTGTATGATGGCAAGCAATCCATTCCCAACTTTGGGCTTGAGTCTTCATCTCTAATAGGAACTTTTATAGTTTTTAACTGCACTGCAATTTCAAAATATCTGAGTCATTTCTAAAACTTTTTCAAGCAGTTGAGGCTATTGAATTACCCATGTTGCACTGCAGCAACATTCAGAAGAGTTTATCAAGGCTTTCCTTAAGACTGAAGAAAGGATTCCTAAAGGGCCCTCCAGAAATTCAGTCACCTATATAGAAGTCAAGGAGGGACAGAAACTTTCCTTCCTTTGGAAAGTGATGGAAACTGCCTTTTGCAGCTTCTCAAACTCCAATCTAGAGTTACCATATAAGCAAGTATAAATTATTTCTTGTTTTCTCTGAAATTTACATTTAACTGGACCTCCTGCATTTCATCTGATAATACTCCAATTCCTTAACTTGAGAAAAGAGTTAGACTGTAAGCACTTTTACAAGTGTATTTTCACATGTATTGATTCCACGTGATTCATAGCACTCTACCTGTTGGGCACAGGGAGCCTTATCTTCATTCTAATCCAGGAAAAGCTGAGGCCCAAGGACTTGAGAATTATCCAAAAGCTGAGGATTAGTGACACATAAGTCTAAACATCCCCTACTAACTCCAGACAGATAAAAGCAATTCATTATGGACTTACTATCTACTTCACATCATCGACACTCATATTTATCTGTCAAAAGTATAAACCTTCCATTCCCTTTTAGTTTTGTCTACGCAGTGCCAACACTTACAGCTATTTCCTAAAACAGTATTCAAACACAGAATCACTGGGACAACCTTTACAACTGTAACAGTATGACTTATAGGCTGAAACAAAGAATTCTCCTTATCTAGGAGAAAGGGCCTTTTTAAAAATCAGTTGAATAAAATCAAATATTTCAACAATTTTTCAATATAAGACATTAATTAACTCTGACAATAGAGAATCCAAAATTAGGTAGGAGAATGAGTAACCCTAAAAGACAATTGAATAGATACATTTGTTCTCTCAGAAGTTAAGTAAATGATTAAAAGGCAATTTAAATACGGCATTGATCTAAATATTCATTAATGTTATGTAGATACTCCAGTTTTCCTTGAGATATAAGTAATTACTTGAGACAACATCATTTTAAGGAATACTCAACCTCAATTAAGAAAATAGTCATCAAATTAAACTGAACAGAGTATGGGGAAGAACTACTCTTAATTATCTTAGAAAGTCATTTACCTTGAGAGCTATCAGCATTAGCCAGGACTATAAGCTAAAAGATTGTCAAAGCAAGCAAGCCTAAGATGGAGTGAGTATGGTAATGCCTTGAATGAGCATGGCAAAATCTATCCCAGGTAGGTCTGAAACAACCAAATGCAAATGTCTGTATTTCTCTTCAACATTAATGTCTAGATGCCAGTGATCAGAAAGACAATTCTTGAGAGAAGATCTGTTTTTTAGAATAATGTGCCAGAAAAAATTTGGTGGCCATCCCAATCCTACCTTGCCAAGGACTGCTCTCTATTCCTTAATTTCAAGGACTGAAACACCCCTAACTGACCCTATTTCTGGTTTCCACTTCTCAGAGGAAAGAAATGCTCTGTCAGTTTGGTCATTAACTTCCTGGACAGGTCACCTGTATGTCCAGAGTGTGATCTCTCGGCATCACAAACCTCCCTCTGCAGGTCTCAGTTTCCTCAAGTGAGAAACTCTGAGGATTCCTCCAGCTACCTTGCGTCAGGGCTGAGTGCCAGAGGTTGAATGAAATCCCTGGCTCTTAGAACTTCTCTCCATGTCTATTTAACATAAATGTGCAGACACACTGAATTTAAACATAAACTTTCAAACACTGAAAAAAAAAAAAAGTTTGAAAACAGTGGAGACAAGATGGGTTTGCTCTAAAGTCTCAGACAGTAAAGAATCTGCCTGCAATGCAGGAGACCTGGGTTCAATTCATGGGTCAGGAAGATACCCTGGAGAAGGGAATGGCAACCCACCTCAGTATTCTTGCCTGGTGCATTCCATGGACAGAGGAACCTGGTGGGCTACACTCCATGGCATTGCAAAGAATCAGAAATGACTGAGTGACTAACACTTTCACTTTTCAAACAAATATAAGTCCCAACTCTACTGGAAAAGTTTTTAAATGATGACCCATATTCACTGGAGAAATCAGTCTTTAGGTAACAGAAAAGAAATTAATCTTTATCCAGTATCTATTTTGTATTAAGCTGTTGACCATCATGATACATTCAGGAAAAGCCTTAGACCTAGCCTTAATGAATCTACAACTGCTTACTTATTAAATTAGACGATCTATCTTTTATTGACACTGACCATAAAAGTGAATTAAATTATTCCCAGAAGTTTCTCTGGGCTTGACTTTGGTGACTGGTTTAAATATACTTTGGCCTTTTTTATTTTTTTATTTAACAGTGGCTCAAATACTGTGAAAGCCAGAATTAGAGATAAGGTAATCAGATCTCCAGAACTTTACCTGGATGTTCATGCAAATAGTAAAAAATTTGTTGGTATAGTTAATTAATCACAGAAGAAAATAATTAAATTCAAACTGTGCTTGTTGTTCCCCATGAGACAGTATTATAATCACTTAATATTACCTCCTTTATTGGAAGTTAATAAGTCATTTAGTGACAGGAGGTAGAGGGAGGCTAGATATTCACCAATAGCATTACCTATCTCTGTCTGCAGAAGAGTACACTTCCCAGGTCACTTGCAGTTAATTGGGAGCTAGGACTAGCTCTGGCTGATGCAATGGCCTGGTCCCTAAAAGCTTCTGTGAGGTTCCTGGATTTTCTCCCACTAACTGGAAATTGTAAAGTCACCCTAAAAGAGGTGTCTAGACATGTGCCTTCCTACTTGGAACACAGCCTCTTAATCTTCATTGAGCTGTCCTGTGAACAAGGGGTGAATCATATTAAGCCATGAGATTTTGTTGCTGTTTAATACAGCAACCAGCATTATCCCAACATTGAAGGGGGGCTCACTCCAACTCAATATTCTGAGTTCTCTTCACAGGGCTCATCATTAAGGAAGAATATTCTTGGAAGCAAAAGTGAGCACTGAGAAAATGGTGAGAGTTGGCACCAGAAATCCTGGCATACAGGAAAAAAAAAAATAGAAGAATGGAGTTGGGAACCTAAGGGAATTGAGACTGTTGGTAAATCAAAGACAGAGATAGCAGGTGTCAGTGCAGATCTGAAGAACGAATCTTGGAGCTGGCCCCCTTGTCAGGACTGGGAAAGCGGGCGGGCAACAGGGAGGAGCGCCCCTGCAGGCTTTCCTGACTGTACCTAGTATTTCTGTCTGATCTAGGCTAGAAGGTGAGCTGCTGTACAGCCAGCCCAATCACCATTCGTGGTGTAGTCCAGAGCCTGGAGAAAGACACTGTGGTTTGCATATCTAATTTGGAGGCCTAGATACTAATTCAGAATTCCAAAGCCACCATGAAATTGGAATGAATGAATCTTAAACCCAAGTAGTTTTCTATTATAAAATTATTATTCAGTTCAGTTCAGTTCAGTTCAGTCACTCAGTCATGTCTGACTCTTTGTGACCCCATGAACTGCAGCATGCCAGGCCTCCCTGTCCATCACCAACTCCCGGAATTCACCCAAATCCATGTCCATCGAGTCGGTGATGCCATCCAAGCATCTCATCCTCTGTTTTCCCCTTCTCCTCCTGCCCTCAATCTTTCCCAGCATCAGGGTCTTTTCCAATGAGTCAGCTCTTCACATCAGGTGGCCAAAGTAGTAGAGTTTCAGCTTTAACATCAGTCCTTCCAATGAACACTCAGGATTGATCTCCTTTAGGATGGACTGGTTGGATCTCCTTGCAGCCAAGGGACTTTCAAGAGACTTCTCCAACACCACAGTTCAAAAGTATCAATTCTTTGGCGCTCAGCCTTCTTCACAGTCCAACTCTCACATCCATACATGACCACAGGAAAAACCATAGCCTTGACTAGACAGACCTTTGTTGGCAAAGTAATGTCTCTGCTTTTGAATATGCTATCTAGGATTGGTCATAACTTACCTTCCAAGGAGTAAGTGTCTTTTAATTTCATGGCTGCAATCACCATCTGCAGTGATTTTGGAACCCAAAAAAATAAAGTCTGACACTGTTTCCACTGTTTCTCCATCTATTTCTCATAAAGTGATGGGACCAGATGCCATGATCTTAGTTTTCTGAATCTTGAGCTTTAAGCCAACTTTTTCACTCTCCTCTTTCACTTTCATCAAGTTCCTCTTCACTTTCTGCCATAAGGGTGGTGTCATCTGCTTATCTAAGGTTATTGATACTTCTCCCGGCAATCTTGATTCCAGCTTGTGCTTCCTCCAGCCCAGCGTTTCTCATGATGTACTCTGCATAGAAGTTAAATAAGCAGGGTGACAGTATACAGCCTTGCTGTATTCCTTTTCCTATTTGGAACCAGTCTGTCATTCCATGTCCAGTTCTAACTGTTGCTTCCTGACCGGCACACAGGTTTCTCAAGAGGCAGGTCAGGTAGGTCTAGAATTTTCCACAGTTTATTGTGATCCACACAGTCAAAGGCTTTGGCATAGTCAAAATTATTATTAGTCAGCTAGAAATCCCTGCAGAATGATTTTGTTTGTTTATATATTCCACTTCTCAATATTGTCATCTCTCTTCAATTTTGATAACTAAATTCAAAGCTTTCTTCATTGAAAGCTTTCTCACCTAGTGATGGTCAACAACAGCAAATTAAAACCTCTAAGCTTTTGGCAGTTGCATCCAAAGAGATGGGAACTCTCCAATTAAAGCCTGTTTCCCGAAAGTAAATTAAACAGTACCTTGAGTGGTTCCTGTTTAACTGCTCTTAACAAGATTTTTAGGTGTTGGTTCCCACTGACAGATTGAGTGCAGAGAAGCAAGAAGCACAGGAAATGGGGGGAGGGAAGTGACAGATGTGAGTAAATATGTATTGGGAAGATTTCCGTTTAATTCTTCTGAATGAGCTCCTGGCTTGTGTTAGCATCATCTCTTGGGAAATCAGCCACATTGCATTTGTTTCACTGCTCCTACCTGCAGTGAAAAGGAACATACTGAATGGAATAGTGCAGTCACACTATGAATTTATTCTCTGCTGATCGTAATGAAGGAGAGCATAATGGAAATTTAAGACACTGACCTGCCAGACCCCTACCCTAAATGCTAATGTGAGATCTCTTCATACCCTCTTCTATTTTCTCAAGTTTCAAGGATGTGATCCTTGCTGCATTATCTTCTTAGCAACAAACTGGCCACATTTAGATAAAGTCTGTAGAGCTATTTGGTTGACCAAAAAGTCCATTCAGATTTTTCTATAGCATCTACAGAAAAACTCATATGAACTTTTTAGCCAATCCAATATCCATAGTCAGAAATAACAAATAAAATCATGGCAAGATCTTGGAACCATGGATCTCTCTGTCACCATGAACTGGCCCTATGACCTTGAGGTAGTGTCTCCAAATAATTCTCTGTACCTCACCTTTGTAGGCAAAGCTTCTTTCATGAGAACAATTTTGCCAAAAAGTGCACACAAAAACCATATAATTTAAGAATACAAAGGAAGGAAAGAAAATTTAAGGAAGAAAGATGCTGAGAAGTTAGACATAAAAAGCAACTGATTCTTATCCATCCAGTAACTTTTGCACTTGACTATAAGTCAGATCTCAGAAATTCATGGGTGGCCAGGTGCTCACAGCCCCAGGTCATTCCAAGGTTGAGGTGGGATGTCATCAGAGGAGAAGGAGTGAAAATTGACATCCTCACGATAGCTCAGTTGGTAAAGAATCTGCCTGAATACAGAGGACCCTGGTTCAATTCCTGAGTCAGGAAGATCTGCTGGAGAAGGGATAGGCTACCCGCTCTAGTATTCTTGGGCTTCCCTTATGGCTCAACTGGTAGAGAATCCTCCTGCAATGGGGGAGACCTGGGTTCAATGCCTGAGTTGGGAAGATCCCCTAGAGAAGGGAAAGGCTACCCACTCCAGTATTCTGGCCTGGAGAATTCCATGGACTGTATAGTCCATGGGGTCGCAAAGAGTTGGACATGACTGAGCAACTTTCACTTTCACTTTCATACACCCCCAGAGCCAGTGGGAATTGGTATAATCATTGTGGAAAACAATCTAGCATCATATCTAGAGAGTCATTAAAGTGCTCATACCTGCTGGCTCATGCTCACTTCTGGGAGTTTATTCCAAGATAATAATCAAAAAGAAAGAAAATTTATTCATGTAGGTGTCATGAGAGTATTATTTTCAAATGGTGAAAATTTGGAACTGTATAGAACAGAGGTTGGTGATCTTTTTCTATAAAGGGCTGGATGGTATTTTTGTGTGTGTTTGTGAACTATGCAGTATCTGCCTCTCATATTTAACTTCTCCTTGGACAAAGTTGTGAATACATGGGTGTAGCTGGGTTCCAATAAAACATTATTTATGAAAATTTTAACCAAAAAAGAAATTCATGGGTGGAAACAGTGATTTTTCTATCCATAAAACTCCTATTGTCCTTTGTTCATCAAAAAATTCCTTATTTCCAAGTAGCAGTACAATTATTTGCATACTGCCTCCACCCTGCGCCATGACAGCCACTTTAGGGCAGCCTTTGTGTTTCTCATCTTGGGATCCCCCTACATTATCTGTGTGGATCCAGTCTCACCTTTATGCTCACAAACACAAAATGTTTGTGCATTTAATGGAAGCACAGCATTTCTTCCACACTCAATACAAAGAATGGTCATCTTTTGAAGGTCAAGTTACTCTTGTAGCATTTCCTGAGTACCTAAAATTCATTCATCAGAGAATCCCCTTTCAAGGTTTTTGTTCCAATATGCCATAGCCAAAAAAATACTAGTCTGCTTTCTTACACTCCTATCTCCTGAACCCAGGAAGTTGAAAATGAGTGAGGGAGAACTAGAAATGTTAAAAGAAAGAAAAAGAAAAAAACAAAACAAAACAAAGAAGCATGACAGCTATCCTTGACTGATTACCAACAACTTCTATGAGGAATCTAAAATAAAAGTGCAGAGGATGAGATGGCTGAATGGTTGGATGGCATCACCGACTCAATGGACATGAGTTTGAGTAAACTCCGGGAGTTGGTGATGGACACGGAGGCCTGGCGTCCTGCAGTCCATGGGGTCGCAAACAGTGAGACACAACTGAGCGACTGAACTGAACTGAACTGAAAATAAAAGTGAGAAACAGGTAGCATTGCTTTGGCTTCTATCTTTAGTACCTCTTTCATCCTCCTTGGTGCCCTGAGAAAACTCACTAAGGCCCTTTCTGCCTGTATCTTTACCCATCACTCACCCCTCCCCACTATAAAGTCCCACAGCTCCTATTCAACTTCGTGTATGTCTGGCTTTGAAATTACCCTTCCCCTAAATCAAAACTCTTATTTTCTCTAGGCATCTCAACCAGGTCAGAATGAAAGCGAATTAAGGTAGTTCATATTAAGTTTATGACAAATCATCAGCCCACACACTCTTTAACCTACTCAGGAATATTTTCTTGTTAACTCAAGCTGGTGAAATTTCAGTCAGTGTGGAAGAGAGATATCCTCTGTCTTCCAGGAGGGAGAAAACCAAAAACCACAGATTTTCTCTTCATCCATCCCTACCAAGATTCCCAGGGCCTATCCCTGATGGAAAGCATGGGCTTTTCTCTCCCTTCTCAACATCTTCCTGAAGCAAAACCAATGAGTCTTCCTAATTACAATTCTGTCTCTTGGCGAGAGGAATTGGGATGGAACAACTGGGTTGCCAGCTTTACTCCAAGCTATAGAAGGACCTCCTTGTCTCAGGTCTCAGTATTTGTAACCAATCATATAAAGTATTACGGTTCTTGAAATTTATGGTGGATCAGAATTACCTGAAGGGCTTGTTAAACTCAACTGCTAGGCTCTATGTGCAAAGTTTCTAATTCAGTATATTTGGGTGGGGCCAACATTTTTCATTTCTAACAAGCTCCTTGGCCATGCTGATGCTGCTGGCCCAAGGAACCATGTTAAGTACCACCTTGTAGTAAACTTCCCTTTCATATGGAAGATAAAGCACATTTCAGAAGGAGGAAGGGGACACGCAATAGCACAGAGGTGTGAAAGAGCATCTCACGTGCAGTAACAAGGGCATTTTTCTTTCCCTAGAGATTGAATTTTATGGAAAGTAGGAGAAGGAAAATGAAGTGGCAGAAATTTAGGGATGAAGTGAAGAACCATAACAGTTTAGAATGTGTTGCTCAGGTCACCTTCTTCAGGAAACTGTAACCTCTAAATTGTTAGGAGAGTAACAGAGAATGGGAATTGTTAAAAGATGTATGTAATCACCTTGAGTCATTCCCCATCTTGGCATAAACTAAGAATCCAGTTGTCAGTGTGTTACAGAGGAGGCCTAAATTATAAGATGTATTTTTAATATTTATAAACATCAATAACCCTGATTTAACTGATATACCTGTGGTAAGAGGACAGGGTGAGAAGATCTCTGCCTCATTCACTTCCCACTCCCTTCTCCTTCTTTCCTCCTTGACACTTCCTGCCTCTAAATCATTCTAGGAACTTAATTTGGTCTGTATTGATACTGAGCAGGGGCTTCCCAGGTGGCTCAGTGGTAAAGACTCCATCTGCCAATGCAGGAGACACAGGTTCAATCCCTGGGTTGGGAAGATCCCCTGGAGAAGGAAATTGCAACCCACTTCAGTATTCTTGCCTGGGAAATTCCATGGACAGAAGAGCAAGATGGGCTACAGTCCACGCAATTGCAAAAAAGTCAGACACGACTTAGCAACTAAACAACAACATTGATACTGAGCATGGCCATTGAGTTTGAAAAGATATTGTGGAACCAGATTTTCCTCTTCTATGTTCTCTTGTCCCCATGTTGGGGTACTCATACCTTCTTCTCTTCACCATCTTTCTCCCTTTTTCCTATCCCCGTTTGGCATACCCAAGGGATTTCTGCATTATATTCCTAACAAGAGAGGTAAGATTTTAAGATCTGGCCTTGGACATAAGGATTATCTACTTCCTCAGAGACCTTTAGGGTTGTCTTTGTTGTCCAACCCAACTTTAACAGAGAGAAATATGGCATTAAGAGAGATGAAGATTGTCCAGTTAATTAGCGGGAAAAACCTCTGATCCAGGGCAAAAGGTAGGCAAGCTTCCAAGAGCAGAAAGGAAGTGTTTCTTCTGTTTGTGCAACCAAAGTATACCGAGTAGAGTTGATGTGTCTTCCAAGAACCTGAATTCTAAGGAGACAATCATTGTTCACCACCTTAGATTGTGTTCTTCCAGAATCAGAGCCTGAAGTAGGATGTAAGTGCAAGCAGTTTACCTGGGAGGCAATGTTAACAAGCAACAGTAGAGAATTGGGAAGTGAGAGAGGTCAAGGAAGAAAGCCAACACAGAAAAGCTAACTTCAAAAGGAGCTGGAGCTTATTACTGTTGAGCATAGAAAGTGGTATAGAACACACTTCAGAACTGGCCCATGTAAGTTCAAGGAAGCTGGGGCTATGTCTACCATCTCCCTCTGCTGCTGCTGCTGCTAAGTCACTTCAGTCATGTCCGACTCTGTGCGACCCCATAGACGGCAGCCAACCAGGCTCCCCTGTCCCTGGGATTCTCCAGGCAAGACCACTGGAGTGGGTTGCCATTTCCTTCTCCAATGCATGAAAGTGAAAAATGAAAGTCAAGTCACTCAGTCGTGTCCGACTCTTAACAACCCCATGGACTGCAGCCTACCAGGCTTCTCTGCCCATGGGATTTTCCAGGCAAGAGTACTGGAGTGGGGTGCCATTGTCTTCTCCAACCATCTCCCTCTAGCTGTAAGTTAATTGCTCCTCTAAGATGTGAACACCCTGTCTCCAGATGGTTCATGCATGCTCCTGCAGTCAAGGAAATCATACAGAGACTAACAGATGCTAGTGGAGAACATCCAACAGATGTGGGGAGAGCACCCATAACTTTCCTATGATAACTTGGGGGAGTTCTCCTCTTCCATCATTCTGTTGTCCTAAAATTCCTTGTTGTAAAGCATGAAGTATAACCATCCCAGACTATAGACAATACTACAAAGGTAGAGTAATCAAAATGGCATGGTATTGGCACAAAAACAGACATGGAACAATGGAAAAGTAAAGAACCCAGAATAAACCCACATACCTGTGGTCAATTAATCTTTGACGAGGATATGCAAGGGAAGGATATGCAAGGAATCAAGGATATGCAATGGGAAGTTCTCTTCAGCAAGTAGTGTTGGGAAAGCTGGACAGCCACATGTAAATCAATAAAGTTACAATGCACCCTCATACCACATACAAAAATAAATTGAAAATGGCTTAAAGACTTAAACATAAGACATGGCACCATAAAATTCCTAGAAGAGAACATATGCAAAACATTATATGATATACATTTTATCAATGTTTCCTTAGGTCAGTCTCCCAAGGCAATAGAAATAAAAGTATAAATACAGAAATGAGACCTAATGAAACTTCCAAGCTTTTGCACAGCAAAGGAAACCATAAACAAAATGAAAAGACAACCTATGGGATGGGAGAAGATATTTGCAAACAATGCAACTGACAAGGGATTAATTTCCAAAATATGCAAATGACTCATACAAGTCAACAATAACAAAAATAGACAACCTAGTAGAAAAATGGGCAGAAAAACTAAATAGACATTTTTCCAAAGAAAACATACAGACAGCCAATAGGCACATGAAAAGATGCTCAACATTGCTAATTATTAGAGAATTACAATTATTAAAGAAAACTATAATGAGGTATCATCTCACATCAGTCAGAATGGCCATCATTAAAAAGTCTACAGATAACAAATGCTAGAGAGGGTATGGAGAAAAGGGAACCCTCCTACACCATTGGTGGGAATGTAAGTTGATGCAGCCACTATTAAAAACAGTATGAAGGTTTATATGAAAACTAAAAAGAGAACTACCATATGAATCAGCAATCTTATTTCTGGGCATACAGCCAGACGAAACTGCAATTTAAAAAGATACATGCACCCCTACGTTCATTACAGCACTACTCACAATAGCCAAGACATGGAAACAACCTAAATGTTCAACAGATGAATGGATAAAGAAGATATAGTACATACACACCATGGAATACTACTCGGCCACAAAAAGAACAAAATAATGCCATTTGCAGCAACAGGGATGGAATGAGAGATTATCATACTAAGTGAAATAAGTCAGAAAGAGAAAGACAAATACTATATAATATCCATTTATACATGGAGTCTAAATATATGACACAAATGAACTTATCTATGAAAGAGAAACAGATTCATAGGCATAGAGAACACTTGTAGTTGCTAATGGGGAGAGGGGTTAGCTAGAGGTAGAGTGGAAGTTTGGAGTTGGCAGATGCAAACTATTATTATATTTTATTCTATACTATTATATATAGGATGGATAAACAAGGTCCTACTGTACAGCACAGGGAACTATATCCATTATCTTGTAATGAACTATAAGTGAAAAGAATATGAAAATGAATATAAATATATGCATAACTGAATCACATGCTGTATGGCAGAAATTAACACAATATTCTAAATCAACTACACTTCAATTAAAAAAATTCCTTGTTATTTATAAATGTTATTCATTGGAAGTGAAATAGATATTCCAGTTTCATGATTCAGTTTGTATTAGTGTCATTGTAACTCTGTTCCATTCTGTTATTTGACCATTAACATTTTCCTAGAAAACATACATAGGAATAAAATTATCCCCCAAACCAAATAACACCTATGCAAAGATGTCATAAAGCCATGAAAATTAATTCTATAAAACAACTCAGAGAAGTATGTTCAACACTTTTCAAATGCATATGACAGCAAGAAAGAAAAATCAAATACCTACATTTGCATTTTGTCTAGACATGGTTATATACTAAAATCTTCAGTTGATCAGTTTGAAGAACCAAGCAAATTTATCATCAATACAACAATAGTGCTGGCTTGTGTGTTCTGTAGCAGTGCACATCAAAATCAAAAGAAGGAATTTTAAAAAAAGAATCTCAAGAAAGGCATTTCCCCAAGGTGAAAAATAACCAAAGTATAAACAAAAGGTCAGTTTGTTATAACTTTACTAGAGAAATTACTGAAAGAAGATAGGACAAAATATAACAATAAAATTGGTAAGGAACAACTCCCAAACAGCTAATTTAGTATTCAAGGAAACCAAAGTATACACAAGTGTGATCTTTCCATTTATATTTTGTTTATATACCACCAGTGAGCTGTTTTAACCATTATAAGTGATATATGAGTATTTTGTTAAAATGAATTAATTACATGGTATCATGTCTTAATGAATTTAATCATATCAATTTGCCTCTGTAGACAAAGAATGACTTTTATAATGTAGCATGACCAAGCTCAACTCCTAAAATAATGTCTGTTAATCTACAACTACAAAACAAGAAAATAAATAAAGCAATCTAGCAACCTTGATCAAACAACACAGGCCACTCTTGGTTCAGACATCGCAATAGATTATCCAACTTGTTGGGTAGTGAACTTCATGGACATTAAATAAAAACAATAATCAACTATGTAAAACTCAACTGAGTTTATGCCTAGCCTTCATTAAAAACCAACAATATAGAGTAATAACCAAACAAAAAATCTTGGTAAAAATCTCATTTGGACTCTCAACTAGATGGCAGGGTACTGAAGGAAAATACATATTTCAGGTAAATAATCGCTATTGTGATATGCCTTTATGTTGGCAAATAGCTGACTTAGTATATTGCAGAATATTGTAGAACTATATAGAAATATGTAGAAATATATATTGTAGAATATATTGTAGTATATTATAGAACTGACAGAAAATGTAAAGTTATAAAGGAGTGAAAAAAGTATCAAATTCAGTTCACATGTTCAAATTTAAATTATAAACAATGGGTGATGCTTAATATGGCCCTTAATGATCCCAGCTTCTTGATTTTGCAAAAGTATAAGAACTTTTAAAATACAAAGTCTTAGATTCACCACATTTAAATATATTCACAAAATTACCTTTGAACAAAATTATGCAATTGATATTTAACAGAGTATGATCTTAATACAGGCATTTTAATAGGAAAATGCAAGACAAATCAGTCACGGTCAATGACATCAGGAGTTTACAGCCTAAGAAGAGACTAACAGGAGCAAAAGAGTAGATGGATACTCTGATGGACATATCTTTTGGATATGTGGAGATCTAGAGAATAGATTTGTCAAATCATAGGTGGGCGGGAAAACATATACCTCAGAAAGTTTTATTTAAAAAAAGAAGTGACTAACTATTGTTGAGCTAACTATTCATTGTGGGGTTTATTTTTACCTTTTTGTATCAATCAGTCCAGTGTTCCTAGAATATAGTCCAGGTTAAGGATGACAAAGTTTAAGAGTCATTTGGATCTCAATGTTTCTTTTTATATATCCTTTTATTTGGACAGTAACCACTTCACTGAGCATCCTATTTCTATTACTAGATAACTATAAGATGAAATAAACAATTATGTTGAAGACATTGTCTTAGATGGTAAATGAAAGCAAACCAAAAAGAAAAAAGTGGGGGTAAGGGAGTGGTGAAGCACAATGTGTGCAATCTAAGAAGGGGGAAAAGACACCAAATAAACTTTAGCATGTAAAGAGCTATATACTGAAATTCAAGACAGAGTTTGACAAATAGAAAGGTATTCTTGGATAATATATCTCAATGCTATGAACATACCATGGTCATTTATCATTCAAATATGTTATAGTATATGTAATATATTAAAATCTCCATGAAAATATCAACAAGATTTTTGAGTTCAACAAGTTGGATTTTTTCATATGAAAAAAACAAACAAACAAACAAAAAACCCAAAACAGAATAGAAAGCCAAAAAGAGAGAAACCATGGATTATGCAGCTATCTGGTTATCAGCAGATCTTTCCAGATACTGAAATATATATACCAAAGCCTCTATCATTGAAAGACTGTACTATAGCACAATGAATGGAGAGATGGAACAATGGGGAAAAAAAAAACCCAGAAAGTTCAGGGGAAGAAAAGCCCAAGTACATATAAAATTTTAATACAGATCTTCCTCATCTTACAATGGGATTATTGATCCTGACTACCCCATTTCAGTTTGACGCAATATTAAATGCATCAAAAATGCATTTAATATATCACTCCTGCTGAACATCATAGCCTAGCCTGGCTACTTCAAACATGATCTGAACAGTTACATTAGCTTATAGTTGGGTAGAATCACTTAACACCCAAAATTTTATCAAGTGTTGAATGCCTCATGTCATATACTGGATACTGTATTTAAAATGAAAAGCAGAATGGTTGTGTGGGTATATATGGTTAAAAGTCTATTGGTTGCTCACCCTCACAATTACATGGCTGCCTGGGAGCTGCAGCCTGCTACCACTGCCCAGCATGGTGAGAGAGTACAGCATATTGCTAGCCTAGGAAAAAATCAAAATTCAAAACTGGAGTTACAGTTTCTACTGAATGTGTATCACTTTTGAACCATCATAAAGTTGAAAACCTTTAAGTCAAACCATCATAAATTGGAGAACATCTGTATAGTATATAGGCATACCTCATTTTATTATGTTTTGTACTGTTGTACTTCATAGGATATGGCTTTTTTTTTTAATTGAAGATTTGTGGCAACACTAGGTTGAACAAGTCTAATCAGTGCCATTTTTACAACAGCATTTTCTCTCTTCGTGTCTCTATGTCACATTTTGGTAAATCTAAAAATATGTCCAACTTTTTCACTCTTATTTCACTTGTTTTGGGGATCTGTGATCAGTAATCTTTGGTGTTACTATTGTAATGGTTTTAAGTCTCCATGAATTATGCCCATGTAAGACGGTGAAATTAATGCCTAAATGCTGTGGGTGTGTTCTTACTGCTTCACTAGCCAGCTATTCTTCCATCTCTCTCCCTCTCCCCTGGCCTCCCTATTCTGTAAGAAACAACAATATTGGAATTATACCAAATCATAATCCTACGATGGCCACTAAGTGTTCAAGTGAAAGGAAGAGTTCCACATCTCTCACTTACATCAAAAGTTAGAAATAATTAAACTTTGTTAAGTAGGCCAGTCCACAGCCAAGACAGGCTATAAGTCAGGCCTCTTGCCTCAAACAGCTACACTGTGAATGCAAGTGAAAAGTTCTGAAAGGAAACTGAAAGTACTACTTCTGTGAACACACAAATGATAAAACAGCCTTATTGCTGATACAGAGAAAGTTTTGGTAGTCTGGATAGAAGACCAAACCAGTGGCAACATTCCCTTAAGCTGTCGGGTAATACAGAGCAAGCCCTAATTCTTCAATTCTTTAAAGGCTGGAAGAGGTGAGAAAACTGCAGAAGAAAAGTTTAAAGCTAACAGAGGTTGGTTCATGAGGTTAAAGAAAAGAAGCCATCTCCATAACACCAAAGTACAAGATGCAATAGCAAATATTGATACAGAAACTTCAGCAAGTTATCCAGAAGATCTACCTAAGCTCATCAATGAAGGTGGCTGCACTAAACAACAGATTTTCAGTGTAGATGAAACAGAACAGCCTTATGTTGGAAGAAGATGCCCTCTAAAACTTTCATAGCTGGAGAGGCAAAGTCAACACTTGGCTTCAAAGAACAGAATGATTCTCTTGTTAGGAGCTAACCCAGTTGTTGATCAGAAGTTGAAATCAATGCTCATTTACCACTCTGAAAATCCTAGGACCCTTAAAAATTATTTTAAATCTACTATGCTGTGCTTTATAAATGGAATAACAAGGCCTGATTGACAGCATATCTGTTTACAACATGATTTACTGAATATTGTAAGCCCATTGTTGAGACCCACTGCTCAGAAAAAAAGATCACTTTAAAATATTATTGCTTATGAACAATGTACCTGGTCACCCAAGAGCTCTGATAGAGATGTACAGTGATGACTAATGTGATTTTCAAGCCTGCTAACATAACATCTATTCTGCAGTCCATGAATCAAGGAGTAATTTTGACTTTCAAATCATTCTTTAAGAAATATATTTTGTAAGACTATGGTTGCCATTAATTTCTTCTGATGGATCTCAGCAAAGTAAATTGAAAACCTCTGGAAAGGATTTACCACTCTAGATGCCATTAAGAATATTGTTATTCATGGGAAGAGGTCAAAATATTTACATTAACAGGAGTTTAAAGGACGTTGATTCTACCCCACATGGATAACTTTAGGGGTTTAAAACTTCAGTAGAGGAAATAACTGCAGAGGTGATGGAAAGAGCAAGAAAACCAGAAATAGAAGCAGGGCCTGAAGATGTGACTGAATTGCACAGATCTCATGACAAAATCTGAAGGGATAAGGAGTAGCTTTTTATAGATGAGCAAGGAAAATGGTTTCCTCAAGATGGAATCTACTCCTGATGAAGATACTGAGAAGACTGTTGAAATGACAACAAAGGATCTAGGATATTATACAGACTTAGTTGATAAAGCAGTAATAAGGCTTTAGAGGATTGATTCCAGTTTTGAAAGAAGTTCTACTATAAGTAAAATGCAATCAAATAGCATTACATGCTACTGAGAAGGCATTCATAAAAGAAAGAGTCAACTGATGTGGCAAACTTCATTTTTGTCTTATATTAAGCAATTGCCACAGCCATCCCAGCCTTCAGCAACCATTACCCTGACCTGTCAGTAGCCATCAACACCAAGGCAAACCCTGCACCAGCAAAAAGCGTTATCACTCTCGCAGGTTCAGATGATGGTTAGCATATTTTAGCAATAAAGTTTTTTTCAATTCAGGGATGTACATCTTTTAGACATAATGCTATTGCAGACTTAATAGGTTAACTTTTATATGCACTGGGAAACCAAAAAAAATTCCTTTATTGTGATATTCACTTTATTGCTGTGCTTTGGAACCAAACCCACAATATCTCAGAGGTATGTCAGTATTATAAAAGTGTCAACTCAATCCACTAGGTTAAAAAACAGACTTTTAAATAATTAGTACTGGACACTGAATAGTGATTTGGAAAATGATAAAATTGGATTTATTCCTTAAACCACACACAAGAATAAATTCCAAATGAATCAAGGATATGAATGAAATAGGTGAAATCATAAAACTACTAGAAAAAATAGGCCCATTCCCTTAGAATCTGAGTATAAGGAATACCATTCTATGACTGAGATCCACATGCAATAAAAGATTAGTAAATGTGACCAAATAAGTATGAAATTTTGATATGGCAAAAATTCACAATAAGCAAAGACAAGTATAAAACTAGGAGAAAATATTTGCAACAGAGTCACAGCTAAAGAAGTAACAATCAACATAAAAATATTTTAAAAGTTGAACACTTAACACATTTTAATTTATTAACTGAAAACAACTAACAAAAATATATTAATAGTAGTTTACAGAAACAGATATATAAATAACTCTGTGAAAGAAAGATGCTTGATTTCATTCATAGCAAGAGAAAAGCAAACCAAAATTAATTAAAATATGTCATAACTATTGACTGACAAAAATATGTTTGACAGCATATGTTGGTGAGGCTCTGACAAAACAAGCTGCTCATATTCTACTGGTTTTTAAAAAATCACTGTTAAAGTTATAACTACAAACTTGCATTCTCAATGATAAGGTCACATTTATCAATGGTAAGTTCCAATTGTTTTTACTACTGCTAAGTCACTTCAACCATGTCCGACTCTGTGTGACCCCATAGATGGGAGCCCACCCAGGCTCCCCTGTCCAGGGGATTCTCCAGGCAAGAACACTGGAGTGGGTTGCCATTTCCTTCTCCAATGCATGAAAGTGAAAAGTGAAAGTGAAGTCGCTCAGTCGTATCCGACTTAACGACCCCATGGACTGCAGCCTACCAAACTCCTCCATCCATGGAATTTTCCAGGCAAGAGTACTGGAGTGGGGTGCCATTGCCTTCTCCACCAATTGTTTTTATTTGACTATAAAAAATGAAACTAACTGAAAATAAGAAAAAATATTCTGGCAATCATTTGAATCTAAGAGCTCCAATACCTAAAACCATACAACTCTTATAATACCAAGCCCCAACTCCACCGTGCTAAATTAGAAGTAAAAGACCAAGTTTTTAAATATTGCAGTCTTCATAAATCTTACATACAATCTTCTTCACCACTGAGAGCATGGTACTCCCAGGACAGATAAGCTTCAGTTGGGAAGAAGTACTAGAAACGTTCCATTACCAGAACCGTGCCCAGCAACAGCCTCTGTGACAGATGGCATCAAATTATTCATATAAAGCCAGATGTTTGGTGTCCATGTGAGAACATTTATTCCATAGCCTCTCAGAATCTTCCCCCAGGTTAAAGCTCTCTGGGCATCACTGTCTCAACTCAGCTATGAAGGAGTTACAGTTAATGCCCCTGCCAATTAGAAAGAGTGCAGGGGAGTTTACACTGAAGCCCTGAGGAGCTTCATGGGACTCCTGTGAAAATGTTGAAAAAGAGCTCTCCCATGAAACTTTTCACCACAGCTTCTGATGACTGAGGAAGAGAATCTGTCCAATTTCTTCTCTGTCCTTATCCAAATTCCCTCAAAAATGACAGGCTAATTTAAGTGATCAGAAATAAAAGCCAAGTTAGAACTTAGTTCCTAAAATACAGTACAGTGCATTTTAAGGAGATAAAGGAAGAAAAAATAAACCACTAACAATAAAAATTAAATCTAAAATATAGGTGTATCTCTCTCTCTCATTTCTGAATGAGAAACATCTTCTAAACTTAAAAAAACGAAGACATGATATAGGAAAATGTTAATATACTATCATAATATACACAATTTGTAGATATCAAAGATAGATGATTAAAGAGCAAATATTTAGTTAGAAAAATATTCACTCCAAATATAAGAAATCAATATCCCTACTATGTAAACCAATAAAAAAAAAACACTGAGAGCATAAAATTCTCAAATGCAAAACGCCAAACATAAAGGGAAATTTTCAACTTCCACAAGACCCAACTTCAAAATGCATATAAAGCATAAGCAAAGTGTCCTTTATTCACTCATCAATGTGTTATTATATTGAAAAGGTGTAATATAATAATAGATAATGTTACATAGTGCTTATCATGTTCAAGTCACTCATCTAAGTGCTTTACCTGCATTAAGTAATTTAATCTTTCCCACAGCCCTGTTTGGTAAGCAACATTATTTGCAACATTCCCATTTAACAGATAAGGAAAGTGAGGCACAGGTAAGTGAAATAACTTGTCCAAAATCACATAATTCGTAAGTCAGAGAAGTGGTTTCAATCCAAACCAGTTTGTCTCCAGAAACCTGCTCTTAATTACTGTCTCCAGATACCTGCTTTTAACCACTGTACTATCCTGCCTCAGATTGATGGAAAGGAGGTGGTGATTCAGGCATATTCATTCATTACAGAGTAGAGGCATTTGGGGACAGAAATAAAGAAAACTTTCTATGTTCATATCAAGAGTCTTGATAATTTTTAGCTTTTGTCTAATATTTTGACTTCTAGGAATCCATTCTGAAGAAATTATATTTAAAATGAAACAGACTTATGCACAGAGAAGCTCATGCCAGCATTATTTATAATTGCCAAGAGAAAACAGGGAAGAAATGACAAACATTATAAGAATGTTTAATTATAATTTATAGAGATGTTAGAATTTCTGGCAGCCAATAAAAATGACATTTATTATGGGTTTTCATCATATGAGAAATATTTATGATAAGCAAAATGCAGAACAGAAAAGTTTATATATACTATTTTATTTATATTCAAAAATAGGAAAATTTACTTATTCAAATAAGTAAGCAAAACAAAGTTTCCTGTTGTGATAGAGCTAACTTCCCAGTGGAAAGGCAAACAATAAACATGATAAATAAATGAATTATTCAGTGAATTAGAGTAAGTACAATTGAAAAACAGGGAAATGCAGTATGACGGGAATTGGGAATCTGAGTTCCTACATGCAGGTAGCAAAACTAAAAAGAGGAAAGCCTCAGTGCGACAGTAAAATCTGAGCAAAGACTTAGAGGCGGAGGAGGATTTAGCCATGTGAATACCTGAGGGAAGAGCACTTCAGGCTGAGATAATAGCTACAGTGAAGTCTTGGTAGCACATGCTGTTGGTACCCTAACCATAGTCTGGGTGTGTACCTCACACATCTGGAGACAGAATACTGCAAACAACTGTGATTCACTTCCTGCAAGTCCCTATTTTCAGGCCATAGAGCATGCTCAGCCAGTATGTGAGACAATCCAGAAATGAATGGCCCTGAAATCAGGACTCAGCCAATAACAGCTAAGCAAGTGATGACAACCTCCTCCCAGGTCCCCTGCCCTTAGGTAGGCTCAGAGACATGCTGTACAGGATCCCCTAGAGCAGTGTTTCTCAAACATCTGTTAGGACATATGAACCACCTGAGCTCCTTGTTAAAATGCAGATTCTGATTCAGTTGGTCTAGGGTGGGATCTAACTGTCTCATTTTAATAAATTCTCAAATGATGCCAATGCTGCTGGTTCACAGACTATATCTAAAGCAGAGAGGTCCTAGAGTTATTCAGTGGGTCTAGGCCCACATGATCACAGCAGTCACACACCCTCAGCTGGCTTCTTACCCATCAGATTCATCTCTTCTCTCCCAAACAGTGTTAACTTGGCATCACCTTTAGAATAAACTAGCTGCATTCACTTGTCTTAGTGTCTGCTAAGACAAGCTTCTACCCTAGCCTGAAGCAGAATTCTCTGGTGAACTAGAGGAACACAAAGAATTCAGTGTGGCTGAAGCAGAGTGAATAAGAGGCTCAGGAGCAGGAAAAGGAAAAGAGTTCATAGAGATTATGGGCAGAAGATGGATGATATAGGACCAAGGTAAGGGTTCTGGCTCTGAGTCAGAGGAAAATGATGTGCCATTAGTACAGTTCTTAGTAGAGGATGACATGATAACATGCTTTACCATTATCAGCCTCACCCTGGCTACTGGCAAGAGTCAAGCGGAGAAAGGCAGATGCAGCTAGGTTAATTTGGAGGCCACTGCAGGACCCCAGGGCAGAGATGATGGAGGTATATCGTAGAGTCACAGATGGGAGGTAATGAACATGTGAGAAGAAATCAGATTCTGGACATCGAAGTATAAAGTCATCAAGAAAACAGCTGGATCATAATGCTCTAGAGTTTGGGAAAGAGGTAAGAAATATAAAAGTGGCTGTTGTCAGCATATATGTAGCATTTAAAATCATGGGACTGAATGGAATCACTCAGAAAGAAAGTGCAAGTAGAAAAAAGGAGAGTCCAAGAACAGACACCTGGAGCACTTTAACCTTGGGAGACTGGAAGTCCATATGCTCAAAGTCAACAGTAGCCATGCTGTGTGGAGGGGTTCTGGGTGGTGGTCATTTTCCTTACTGTCATTAGCCTGACTTCAGTGTAATGTTTGTGGAACCAGAGATCTAAAGGACACACAGAATCCAATGCTATGTCATTCTATCTCACTGTGGCTCTGCCTGTCAGGAACAGCATGAAGCATGAAAAGAATACAGAATTTCAGTAACACAAATAAGGCAACAAGGCTAAATGAGATTGTACAACTATTACATATGTGTGTGATTTATCCAATGGCAGAGAAAGAAAATATGTTTTGAGCCAGATGGGAAAACATTAAAAAGAATTAAGACAATCAAATAAGTGCAAAACCTAATCAAGTTGTGAAGAGAATTACAATCTCAATGTAGGGAGTGGAGGGAAGTTGGACAGAAATGTTAACGACAGTCTGAACCCAGGAGAGAACAATGTCCTCTAAAGGAGAGGAAGTCTCTGTTGTCATAGCATCTATAAAAAGCAGGTCAAGTTGTAGGTAAGTGACACAGGGAGAATCAAAAGCTTCATCTAGGCCCAAATTGCTCACTGATGTGTAACTTTAACTGGCATTAAACAGGAATTTTAGAATTTAGCACAGAGATGATAAATTAAAACCATAATCAGAAAATAGTTGTAAGTTCAGGAAACTGGTTTTTATAAAACTAGAAATAGTCTTCATTTAGTGATTAAAGTATTACAAAATATGGTATTTAATACAATTTAATTTATTAAGCTAACTTAGAAGCCAGAGTATTCTAAATTTAATCAAAATTAATTGGTTGGAATTGTGGTCCAGTTACTCAAAGATAATTTATTCAAGTTTCTAAACAGAGTTGGGATGCTTAAGAGAACTTGATATTCATCTTATTTATAATTTCACTTATTATATATAGAGAATCACATAAACACCTGTTCTGTTTATCAAATGCTCAAGAAGTAACCCAAATATTTTAATGTATAAAGGCAATTTAAAAAAACACAAAACTTAAAAAAAACATAAACCACAGAAAGATCTTTTTTGATCCACCTCCTAGAGTAATGAAAATAAAAACAGAGATAAACAAATAGGCCCAAATTAAACTTAAAAGCTTTTGCACAGCAAAGGAAACCATAAACTAGATGAAAAGACAACCCTCAGAATGGGAGAAAATATTTGTGAACAAAGCATCTGACAAGGGATTAATCTCAGTTCAGTTCAGTTCAGTTGCTCAGTCATGTCCAAATATTTGCAACCCCATTAACTGCAGCATGCCAGGCCTCTCTATCCATCACCAACTCCCGGAGTCCACCCAAACCCATGTCCATTGATTTGGTGATGCCTTCCAAACATCTCATCCTCTGTCGTCCCTTTCTCTTCCTGCCCTCAATCTTTCCCAGAATCAGGGTCTTTTCAAATGAGTCAGCTCTTTATATCAGGTGGCTAAAGTACTGGAGTTTCTCTTCAGCATCAGTCCTTCCATTGAATATGCAGGACTGATTTCCTTTAGGATGGACTGGTTGGATCTCCTTGCAGTCCAAGGGACTCTCAAGAGTCTTCTCCAATACTACAGTTCAAAAGCAAAATTCTTTGGCACTCAGCTTTCTTCACAGTCCAACTCTTACATCCATACATGACTACTGGAAAAACCATAGACCTGACTAGACGGACCTTTGTTGGCAAAGTAATGTCTCTGCTTTTGAATATGCTGTCTAGGTTGGTCATACTTTCCTTCCAAGGAGTAAGCGGCTTTTAATTTCATGGCTGCAGTCACCATCTGTAGTGATTTTGGAGCCCCCAAAAATAAAGTCTGACACTGTTTCCACTGTTTCCCCATCTATTTGCCATGAAGTGATGGGACCAGATGCCATGATCTTCGTTTTCTGAATGTTGAGCTTTAAGCCAACTTTTTCACTCTCCTCTTTCACTTTCATCAAGAGGCTCTTTAGTTCTTCACTTTCTGGCATAAGGGTGGTGTCATCTGCATATCTGAGGTTACTGATATTTCTCCTGGCAATCTTGATTCCAGTTTGTGCTTCCTCCAGCCCAGTGTCTCTCATGATGTACTCTGCATAGAAGTTAAATAAGCAGGGTGACAATATACAGCCTTGACGTACTCCTTTTCCTGTTTTGAACCAGTCTGTTGTTCCATGTCCAGTTCTAACTGTTGCTTCCTGACTGGCATACAGGTTTCTCAAGAGGCAGGTCAGGTGGTCTGGTATTCCCATCTCTTGGAGAATTTTCCACAGTTTCTTGTGATCACACAGTCAAAGGTTTGGCATAGTCAATAAAGCATTTCAGAAATAGATGTTTTTCTGGAACTCTTGGTTTTTTTCCATGATCCAGTGGATATTGGCAATTTGATCTCTGGTTCCTCTGCCTTTTCTAAAACCAGCTTGAATATCTGGAAGTTCACATATTGCTGAAGCCTGGCTTGGAGAATTTTGAGCATTACTTTACTAGCATGTGAGATGAATGCAATTGTGTGGTAGTTTGAGCATTCTTTGGCATTGCCTTTCTTTGGGATTGCAATAAAACCTGACCTTTTCCAGTCCTGTGGCCACTGCTGAGTTTTCCAAATTTGCTGACATATTGAATGCAGCACTTTCACAGCATCATCTTTCAGAATTTGAAATAGCTCAACTGGAATTCCATCACCTCCTCTAGCTTTGTTCATAGTGATGCTTCCTAAGGCCCACCTGACTTCACATTCCAGGATGTCTGGCTGTAGGTGAGTGTGAGTGATCACATCATCATGATTATCTGTGTCATGAAGATCTTTTTGGTACAGTTCTTCTGTTTATTTTTGCCACCTCTTCTTAATATCTTCTGCTTCTGTTAGGTCCATACCATTTCTGTCCTTTATTGTGCCCATCTTTGCACGAAATGTTCTCTTGGTATCTCTAATTTTCTTGAAGAGATCTCTAGTCTTTCCCATTCTATTGTTTTCCTCTATTTCTTTGTATTGATCGCTGAGGAAGGCTTTCTTATCTCTCTTTTCTATTCTTTGGAACTCTGAATTCAAATGGGTATATCTTTTCTTTTCTCCTTTGCTTTAATCTCAAACATATGCAAACAGTTCATGTAGCTCAGTATATGTATGAAAAAAACCTAATAAAAAAATGAGCAGAAGACTTAAGTAAACATTTCTCTAAAGAAGACATACAGATGGCCAAGAGGCATATGAAAAGATGCAAAAAATTCGCTTTTTGCTCTTTTAGGCACCACAGTGAAATGTTTAAAAGTAAGTGCTTTCTAGACAGAAAGACCTAGGTTTTCTACTCTGAGTTTCTCTATACAACATACTTTGGGCAAGTAGATCAAGCTCTCTATTCTCTGGCTTCCTAAGCTATGAAATTGGGATAATAGTATTTTCCTTATCTGTCATTTTGCAGAAATAAAAAATATATAAAAGGCTCAGCTTGTTATTGGGTAAGCAGTTAGAAAACATCCATAGTTATTTTGCTATTTTAGTATCTTTGCTATACTGTGCTCATTTGTGTATGACTCTTTGCAACTCCATGGACTGTAGCCCACCAGGCTCCTCTATCCATGGGATTTTCCAGGTAAGAATACTGGATTGGGTTACAATTTCCTCCTGCAGTGGATCTTCCCAACTCAGGGACCAAACCCGCATCTCCTGCATTGCAGATGGATTCTTTACCACTAAGCCACAGGGGAAGCCTCATTTTAGAATCTAGTTAACAAAAGCAGCTTTTAGTTAATTTATGCATTGATATGAGTATATAATTTGATAGTTATACAAGCATCTATAGCATATTGTATGCATGTTCAATCATGTCTGACTCTTTGCAATCGAATGGACTATAGTCTGCCAGACTTCTCTATCCATGGAATTTTCCAGGCAGGAATACTGGAGTGCATTGCCATTTTCCACTTCAGGGGATCTTCCCCACCCAAGGATAAAACCAGCATCTCCTGTGTCTCCTGCATTAGCAGACAGATTCTTTACCACTGTGCAACCTGGGCAACCCATTTGAAATATAGTAGCAGATTATTTTATAATATTTTATAGGAGATTATTTTATAATATAGCAGATTATAGTAGCTGGCTTAAAACTCAACATTCAAAAAACTAAGAACATGGCATCCAGTCCCATCATTTCATGGCAAATAGATGGAAAAACAATGGAAACAGTGACAGACTCCAAAATCACTGTAGAAGGTAACTGCAGCCATGAAATTAACAGACGCTTGCTCCCTGGAAGAAAAGATACGACAAACCTAGACAGTATATTAAAAAACAGACATTACTTTGCTAACATTACTTTAATATGCTAACAGCATTTTAAAAACCATATACTCAAAACTGTGGTTTTTCCAGTAGTATGGATGGGAGAGTTGGACCATAAGGAAGGCTGAATACCAAAGAATTAATGCTTTTGTACGGTGGTATTGGGAAAGACTCTTGAGAGTCCCTTGGATTGCAAGAAGGTCAAACCAATCAATTCTATAGGAAATCAGTCCTGAATATTCATTGGGAGGACTGATGCTGAAGCTGAAATACCAATACTTTGGCCACCTGATGCAAAGAGCCAACTTATTAGAAAAGATCCTGATACTGGGAATGATTGAAGGCAGGAAGAGAAGGGGATAACAGAGGATGAGATGGTTGGATAGGATCACCGACTCAACGGACATGAGTTTGAGCAAGCTCCAGAAGATGGAGAAGGACAGGGAAGTCTGGTGTGCTGCATTCCATGGAGTTGCAAAAAGTCAGACACAACTGAGTGACTGAATAATGAAAACAGATTATCTGGGCTTCTCTGGTGGCTCAGATGGTAAAAAATCTTCCTATAATGTGGGAGACCTGAGTTTGATTTGCTAGAGTAAGCACTAACCTGATTTCTAACATTAGAGACTAGCTTGGCCTATTTGGGGATGCAGTGTTCTCTTTAAGAAAAATAATTATCTAATTCATATGAGACATTCCCATGACTTCAGCAAGTGTTCTAACACTATTGATGTAGCATCTAGATATAAAATAGTTTGGTTTCTAAGTTTCATTGGGAATGAATACAAGACCAAAGGTAGGTAGAGACAAACGTCCCTGGAAAGAAAGGGTTATGGTCTCGAAACCAACCTCCTACCTTGGCTTTCAAGTCCCTAGGACAACAATAATTCTCTGTAACTCAAGTCCCAGATGGCCAGCCTACAAAACTACTCAAGTATTACTACCTGACCTGCCTTTTAAGACAGAGGAATTTATGACCACATCTTCATCTTTTCTATCTTTGCCAGGCAGCCGATGACTTCATCTAAGAATGTAAATCCTGCTTTCTTTGATTTAATATCTTCCTTCTGTGTGAAACCTCTCTGTGAGTGGCCCAGGCTTTTGGAGTCTTATCCTGAACTGTCTCTGCTTCCTGGCATCATGCTCTCATTCATTCTCATTTGAGTCACTGACATCTTAGATGACAAAAGCTTTCTTATCACTGACAGAAATCAGCTTCCCCATTCCCCTCTGAGTGATGATGCACATAGATATTCCTCTGTAAATCAAGTCAGAGCTTGCTACCTCCCTAGTGACAAAGGTGCACACACCCAGAAATAGGTTTTAGATTTCAAGCGGTTGGTATAAGAGCAAAGAATTTGAAGGGAGCTCCCTATACAAGTCTCTCTGAATTGGTAATGATAAGTTCCTGTGAAGTCAGTTATCAGTATGTTAATTAGCAGTAAGTGTTCTCACCATCACCATTAAGGAATTATGGCTTGTTTTTATTATATAAATAATACATGCTTATGATTTAAAACCAAGAAATAGAAAAACATAGGGAAATATTTCACAAATAGAGTCATATAGCACATGCTGTTCTACATCTTGGAATTTTTTCAGCTTACCATATGCAAGCATTTATATATACCTCATTCTTTATAATGACAACAGAGTAACCCATTGTCTGGATACATTATATGCTTTTTTTTTCTTTTTTATATATTTTTAAATTTTATTTTATTTTTAAACTTTACAATATTGTATTGGTTTTGCCATATATCAATATGAATCCGCCACAGATATAAATGTGTTCCCCATCCTGAACCCTCCTCCCTCCTCCCTCCCATCCCTCTGAGTCGTCCCAGTGCACCAGCCTCAAGCAACCAGTATCATTCATCGAACCTGGACTGGTGACTCATTTCATATATGATATTATTCATGTTTCAACGCCATTGAACAATAGACTGGTTCCAAATTGGGAAAGGAGTATGTCAAGGTTGTATATTGTCACCCTGCTTATTTAACTTATATGCAGAGTACATCATGTGGAATGCAGGGCTGGATGAAGCATAAACTGGAATCAAGATTGCCAGGAGGAATATCAATAACCTCAGATATGCAGATGACACTACTGTTACAGCAGAAAGAGAAGAAGAACTAAAAAGCCTCTTGATGAAAGTGAAAGAGGAGAGTGAAAAAGTTGGCTTAATACTCAACATTTAAAAAGGTAAGATAATGGCATCTGGCCCCATCACTTCATGGCAAATAGGTGGGGAAACAATGGAAACAGTGACAGACTTTATTTTGGGGGGCTCCAAAATCACTGCAAATGGTGACTGAAGCCATGAAATTAGAAGAAGGCCAAAGAATTGATGCTTTTGAACTCTTGTGTTGGAGAAGACCCTTGAGAGTCCCTTGGACTTCAAGGAGATCCAACCAGTCCATCCTAAAGGAGATCAGTCCTGGGTGTTCACTGGAAGGACTGATGCTGAAGCTGAAACTCCAATATTTTAGTCATGATGCGAAGAACTGACTCATTGGAAAAGGCCTGATGCTGGAAAGATTGAAGGTGGGAGGAGTAGGGGTCGACAGAGGTTAAGATGGTTGGATGGCATCACCGACTTGATGGACATGAGTTTGAGCAAACTCTGGGTGTTAGTGATGAACAGGGAAGTCTGGTGTGCTACAGTCCATGGGTTGCAAAGAGCTGGACACGACTGAGGGACTGAACTGAACTGAACATGAGGCGAATCAGTTTGTAGTAAGCTCTTGAGCACCATCACTGTGTGATCTTAGACAAAACATCTAACCTCCAGGTCCTCATTTTCCTCCACTCTCAAATGACAGAATTGGGCTAAATCATTGAGAATGCTCCTTAAAGCCTAAGACCCATTAGTCTAAGAAATGCTACATTAAATCTACCTGTCTTCTATGTTTTCTGCTGTTTCATTTTAAAAGAAGTCTGGATACAAATAATTGTATAGGTAGTCCATGTTCATGGATTGCAATAATTAATTTTCCGTTCAGTTCAGTTGCTCAATCATGTCTGACTCTTTCTGACCCAATGGACTGTGGCACACCAGGCTTCCCTGTCCTTCATCAACTCCTGGAGGTTGCTCAAACTCATGTCCATCGAGTCGGTGATGCCATCCAACCATCTCATTCTCTGTTGACCCCTTCTCCTCCCACCTTCAATCTTTCCAGCATCAGGGTCTTTTCCAATGTGTCAGTTCTTTGCATCAGGTAGCCAAAGTATTGAAGCTTCAGCTTTAGCATCAGTCCTTCCAACAAATATTCAGGACTGATTTCCTTTAGGATTGACTGGTTTCATCTTGCAGTCCAAAGGACTCTCAAGAGTCTTCTCCAACATGAGAGTTCAAAAGCATCAATTCTTTGGCCTTCAGTTTTCTTTATAGTCCAAATCTCATACCCATACATGACTACTGGAAAAACCATAGCTTTGACTAGACAGGCCTTTCCTGGCAGAGTAATATCCCTGCTTTTTTATATTCTGCCTAGGTTTGTCATAGCTGTTCTTCAAAGAAGCAAGCATCTTTTAATTTCATGGCTGCAATTACCATCTGCAGTGATTTTGGAGCCCCCCCAAATAGTCTCTCACTGTTTTCATTGTTTCCCTATCTATTTGCTGTGAAGTGATGGGACTGGATGCCATAATCTTAGTTTTATGAATGTTGAGTTTTAACCCAACTTTTTCACTCTCCTCTTTCACTTTCATCAAGAGGCTTTTAGGTCTTCTTCACTTTCTGTCATAAGGGTGGTGTCAGCTGGATATCTGGGGTTATTGATATTTCTCCCTACAATCTTGATTCCAGCTTGGGCTTCATCCAGCCCAACATTTCACATGATGGAATAATTAATCTTATTAATATTAAAATGTCCATACTACACAGAGAAATCTACAAATTAAATGCAATCCCTGTCAAACCACCATGTTCACAGAATTAGAACAAATAATAACCTTAAAATTTGTATAAAACTACATAAGACCTGAAATAGGCAGAGAAAACTTAAGAAATAAAGCAGGAAGCATCATACTTCTTGATTTCCAGCTATATGTCAGATATAAAGATCAATGGTATAAATAGAGACCCCGGAAATAAACCCATACACATATCATCAATTAATCTATGACAAAGGAGGCAAGAATACACAATAGAGAAAAGACAGTCTCTTCAGTAAGTGTTGATGGGGAAACTGGAAAGTTACATGTAAAAGAATAAAATTAGAACACTTTTTAACACCATATACAAAAATAAACTCAAGATGGGTTAAAGATCTAAATATAAGACCAGAAACCATAAAGCTCCCAGATGAAAATAAACACAGGCCATACACTTTTTGACATGGAACTTAATATTTTTTTGATCTGTTTCATCACACAAAGGAAACAAGAGCACAAGTAGACAAATGGGACCTCATTAAACTTAAAAGTTTTTGCACAGCAAAGGAAACCATTGACAAAAGACAGCACACTCTCTTTCCACTTATATGTAGAATCTAAAAAATAAAACGAATGACTGAATATAACAAAATAGAAACAGACAGATAACAAACTAATGGTTATCAGTGGGGAAAGGGGTTGGGGGATAGGCAAGATAGGTGAAGGGTATTAAGAGGAACAAACGACTAGGTATAAAATAAATTAGATACAAGGATATAATGTACAGCACAAGGAATATAGCCAGTACTTTATAGTAACTCTTTATGGAGTATATCTATATCAATATTGAATAACTGTGATGTTTACTCGAAAATAATACAATATTGTAAGTCAACTATATTTCAATAAAAATAAATAAATAAGAGAGTCTGAGTTTTCCAAAAACTGGGTACCTTGTGCTAAAGAGAGTATGATAAATAAGCAATTGTTGGAAAGTTATTTACACTTCAAACCTGAGTTATCAACAGGGAAGTCCAAGAGGTTGGACAAAGTTTCCAAGCATCCCTCATGTTTATTCAGTCTTGTAATCAGAAGAGTGTTTTCTTGTCCATCTGATTTGATTTACCTTGACATGGAAATAACTTTTTTATCCACAAACTGTTTCTTCTTTCTAAATAATTTATACTCACACTGAACAATGCCAGAGAAACAAAAGCCAGCAACAGAATCAAATTATAGTAATAAATATAGTAATAAATACATTCATAGCTCAATAATAGTACTCAGCACTTCTATAATATTTCTCAGCCTAGAAGATGCACAGAGCCATGTCTTTTTCATGAGAAAAGGAGATCCTTCTAATTAATACTCCATTGACTAGTTAAGTTTTGGGAAGAAAAATGAGTTACTTAAGCAACCGACCATAAGAATCAAGGACCTGTGAAATAATTTAGAGTTGTAACAGACAAAATGTATGACAAAGTTCATCAGTGATTTGCAAAAAAAATTTTTTGTTTAATAATTGGTTTTAATATTAATGTATGACAAACCTAGACAGCATATTAAAAAGCAGAGACATTACTTTGCCAGCAAAAGTCCATCTGGCCAAGGCTATGGTTTTTTCAGTAGTCATGTAGGGATGTGAGAGTTGGACTATAAAGAAAGCTGAGCACCAAAAAATTGATACTTTTGAACTGTGGTGTTGGAGAAAACTCTTGAGAGTCCCTTGGACTGCAAGGAGATCCAACCAGTCCATCCTAAAGGAGATCAATTCTGAGTATTCATTGGAAGGACTGATGCTGAAGCTGAAACTTTAATACTTTGGCCACCTGATGTGAAGAGCTGACTCATCTGAAAAGACCCTGATGCTGGGAAAGATTGAAGGCAGGAGGAGAAGGGGATGACAGAGGATGAGATGGTTGGATGGCTTCACCGACTCAATGGACATGAGTTTGGGTAAACTCCAGGAGTAGGTGATGGACAGGGAGGCCTGGTGTGCTGCGGTCCATGGGGTCGCAAAGAGTCGGACATGACTGAGCGACTAAACTGAACTGAACTGAAAAATAATGTATCCACATTATTTTATAACATACTTGACTGGGACTGTGGCTAAATTTATGGAGCCAGATCAAAGATTTACTCTGTCTGGTTTTTATTCTTGTATTGACTATAAAAGGCATCTGTGAAAATCATTTGTTACCTGCCCAATTGGGTCATTATGCATGTATACACAGTCAGTCAGGCAAACACACACTTGTGTTCCTTCCAAAATATTTGCACAGAAATATCGCTCTGATTCTTTACATGTCTATCAGTCCTGTTAACCCCACGTCAAAAATGTAGAGACTTCAAATTGTTTAAAGATAGTTTCATTCAAGCCTGGCCTTATGTGTGCTCTGTTACTGAAATGGTGAGATTTCAGGATATCTGGACAAACTCACCTATCCAGAAACTATATAGTTCATCTGTTTGACAATTCCTTAAATGGCTTTATCAGCAAGAAAACCTGTCATTGTATCACAGAAGAGAAAAGGCGTAAAAATGCCAACATCCCCAGGAGATGCAGTTAATGAACTGAAAATCAATTACAATAAATATCAGAGTCACTCTACAAAGCAGTGTTGGGAAGGGCAGGGGATGATAAGGCAGGGAGCAGTGGACACAGAACTTGCCAGCCCAGGATACTGGGAGCCAGGGGCTGGTGGGGGGCGGTAGTAAGAAGCATGTAAGCCCCATTCACTTCTACACAATCTAGTCCTGATAGTCTTCAATATACACAGAAGTGTGTTTACTCATTCAGTGCTGTCACTAACACTAATCTCTAACCCACTTCACATCACTGTCTAAAATCATTTCTAAGGTCTCTCAAACCTAGGCATTCTGATTACAATTAGTGAGGCCTTTTTCATAAATATCAATATCTTCCTATTGTTCACAAGAGGCAGTATAATAATTAAGAGCGAGCATTCAAACCCTGGCTCAGCTTAAGGTGACTCAGCTAGGTAAATGACACTAAACTTAATGGCCTGAGTCTCTGTTACCTCTTCAGTAAAGTGAGGGCATTAATAGTCATGACTGCATGTCTTAGTTTGGGTTTCCACAAAAGTAGAAGTTAGGACGAGGACATGAGGGTATAAGTAGCTTCTTTGGGAAGTGGTCCCTAGAAGCAGAAAGGAGAAGCAGTAAGAACGAGGTAGAGAAGTAGGGTCTAGTCTAAGGGTGCATCGCTGGGGCTGCTGCTGTAGACAACAGGGGCTTGATTCAGCAAGGCCCTCCAGAGCTGTGGTCTCCTGAAGGGTAGGTAGAAGGCTGATGCATTTTTCTAATAACCCCACAACACCTTTGCGTGAAGGCTGCTGATGAGAATCCCTGAACATCAGGGAGACTCCAAAGCAGAAATTCAAAAGAATGAAGGCACCTGTTTGAGTTGGGAGGCTGGCAGTGAAAGATGAGGCTGAGCACCCATGCTGTGGTCCATGACAGCTGCAGCCAAAACCAGAGAAAGGCTCAGATGTGTGACCTGAAGCTCCAGAAACACTGCCGCACTCAGTGGTTTGTGGAGACTTCAGCTGAAAATTGAATGCAAAGGATTCACTTCTGTCATATAGTTTGAGATGAATAAATGTTAGTTGCTATCTTTAATGTGATGATTCCTTTTTATTTTCTAGGCTTACTAGTAATAACAGCTACATGTTAAATGAGAATTAATAATTAAATAGTAATTGTCATTAGCTATCTGGTGATTTATCTTTTCTATGTCCTCTCCTAATTATAATTATGATGTCCTTCACTGTACACATTCAGGTAAGTGCTAATGAATATTTTTATAATAAACAATTGAATAATAATATTTGATTACAAGCCACAGTGTCTCTTAAAACAGTTAGTTTAAGAAACCATTTTGTTGTTTTTTTTTTTAATTGCTGAATAGTTGGCTTACAATGTTGTGTTAATTTCTGCTGTATGGAAAAATGATGCAGTTATACAAACACACATATATTTTTTCATATTCTTTTTCATTAGAGTTTATCACAGGATATTAAATATAGTTCACTGTGCTAAACAGTAGGAACTTATTGTTTATCCATCCTATATATGCTAATTTGCATCTGCTATCCCTAAAAGAAATAATTTTGAACTGACCTGAATTAGGTTGTAACCTTATCAAGGAGCAAATCTAAGCCTTGTGTCTTGTGTTCTCTCCCATCCCAAAGCCCTAATTCTGAGCACATCACACTTCTAGTACTCAAAAAATGCTGTTGGATTTCCTTGATTCTCTGTGCTGAAATTGCCCTGAGGCAAAACAGTTAACCAGCCAGAAGTTGCATGTTTTCATGTTCCATGAAAACATCAATAACTGTAGTTATTAATACTGTGTCCAGCACTTTGTGCTAAGTTGCCGAGGCTCAGTCTTTCAAGAAGTCAAACCACAAAAATAATAATATAATTGATCACTTCTCAAAATGCATTCTAAATGGTTTAGTTCAGTTAGGAAACATATAAGAAGGTAATAGTACTTGGGGCTTCCTTTGTGGTTCAGTGGAAAAGAATCTGTCTGCCAATGCAGGAGACCCAGGCTCAATCCCTGGGTGGGGAAGATCCCACATGCCGTGGAGCAACTAAGCCTGTGCACCATAACTACCGAGCCCATGCTCTAGAACACAGGAGCTGCAACTCCCAAAGCCTGCATGGCCTAGAACGCGTGCTGCTCAACAAGAGAAGCCACTGCAATGAGAAGCCTGTACACTGCAGTGAAGAGCAGACCCCACTCGCCGCAACTAGAGAAAGCCTGCAAAGCAACAAAGACCCAACAGCCAAAAAGAAAGAAAGAAAGAAGATAATAGTACCATTTGACTTCTGGCAAAAATTTCTCAGAAACAGTTTAAGATCAAAATAAGAAATCTCTTTGCTTTTTGGATAGATTGGCTCCCTACTGATACTTACTGGTTTGTCTGAAAACCCACTTTATTTTTATTTATTTATTTTTAGTACATGGAGGTACGATTATTATTTGCTGAGTTTGAGGAAACTCGGCCACAGAGAAATTAAACAACTTGCCTGAGATTAGACAACTTGGAGGCTGACTCCAGGGCCCCTGTGTTTAACCCTCTGCTTGGCTACCTCATTGGTGGTCATTGAGGGATATTGTGAGAGATGCCTGGCAATGACCAGCAACTCACTGCCTATGAGGGAAGCAGCAATAGGCACTTTCAGCATGATGAGCCCAATGCTTGCTGGACCTCATCCTCAAAGTATTACAAAGATGTTCTTAAAAGATTTGTGGATTTGTATGTGTCTCTGGACACACAAAGGTGATGGACTGTGGGGACCACAGTGGAACTAGGGCAAAAAGACAGGAGATTCTAGTAATAGTCCAGGCAAGAGATGATGGTTTCTAGAACTAGGGTAGAGACAAGAAGTTGGAAAGAATTTGCTATGGTTGAGAGATAATTAGATGGTCAAATGGTCAGGGCTTGTGAAATAACTGATTCAAATTCAGAATTCTTGATGGATTGAGGGTTAATGAAGCCTTAAGTCCTGTTCTCAAGTCTGGGCTGCTAAGTGAAGGGAGGATGCATTTCCAGTCACCTCCAGCTTCAGAAGCACCTCCCTGCAAGGACTTACACATCAGGAATATCAGAAAGAAAGGAATTCAGATGCTGAGCAGCCAAAAAGAAGACAAATGTCTACTAAAGAGTGACAAGGAAGGGTCTAAGAACGATGGTTCTCTGACCTGAGCAAACAAAGGGTAGTGGTGCCATGTACTGAGAGAGGAAATCCAGGAGGAGAAGCAGGATTAGGAGACAGAGGATGAAGAAAGTTTGCTGTTAGGCATGGTGAGTTTGAGACCGATGGAATATCCCATTTGAATCAAGTCCTACATTCATTTTGGTCAATCTGTGGTAACTAGGAGAAAAGAAAAAGTGCCAACTGCTCCACAAGACTCAGAGAAATCTGGGATCTGGATATTTCACCAGATTTGTCTCATGCCATTCTCTGCCTTGCTTGATAGACTCCAGCCACATCAGGCTTTCCTTAATTTTCTTAAATATATCACAGCACTGTCTGCCTTAAGATTCTGGCTCAATACACTTCCTCCGCCTGGAATGCTTCTTTTATTTCCCTTAGCCTAGTTCATGGTATTCATTCTTCTGACTTCAGGGTAGATGTCATTTCCTCAGGGAAGACTTTTCTAAACTTCAAATAAGATGCTGTCTTAGCACTTTCTACTTATTTCTCCCACACAGTTTAAAATGACGCATTTGTATGCTTTTGAAATTTAAATTCATCATACATACTTCACAAGGACAAAGACCAAATAAGATTTGTCACTACTATAACCCAGATGCCTAGCCAGGCAATTAGATACTTATTAAGGAATGAAGGAACTAGTGGGTGAACTAATGACTAAAAGAATGAATGTCTAGTTTTGGGGAAGGAAGAGTTAGCCCAAAGACACTGATTCAGGACCATCAACACAAAAATGAAAACTCAAGCCAATGGAACATGAAATCATCCAACAAAAAACAAAAGGACAAAAGCAGTATTATTAACTATTAATTAATATGTATTTCTTAATGTGATCCATGACTCATCTTGCATTGAGATTAACCAAAGATTTGGTCAAGGAATTTATATTTTCACCAAGTGCTTCCAAGTGATCCTTCTGTATTCTAAAATCTGAGAAACCTTAACTTTAATATTCAGCAGAGAGATACTCTTGACACAGCTCCAAAAGTTTGTATTGCACACTAGGTGTTCTCAAGTCCAGAAGAAAGAAGCATAGACGTATATAGTAGCTAAGGGTATGCTGTGTGTACAGGGCATCAGAATAGGATTCAGAAGTCCTGGAGCTGATCCTTGGTCCCATCACGTGCCAGTTTTACAACCTACATAACAGCTAGTAATGAACTTGAGGGAACAGATACTTGAAGAGGTTGGCTATCTCACTGATGTTGTACGAGAATTAAATCTGTGAGAGTTAATTCTTAAAAAAAAAAAAAAAAAGGAAGCAGCACAAAAGTTGTTTTATGTGTTGAGAAACTGCAAAGAGAATGTTGATCAACTTGGGAATTATCCTATTGATCTTCCTCAGATAGTAAAATACGACCCTGTTAACACTGAGTAAATTCACATCTTCTGTGTGTGTGCATGCCCATAAGAGTGTGTATGTCTTTAACTGTAATCACTAAAGAACAGAAATAGAAAATGAAAGCCATGAACTTTCCACAAGACATCATTAAGCATCAGAAAAGGCATTAAGGAAAGGGGAAGCTTAACCTACATCTCCGGGAAGTAAGATCATATTCAATCTGTCATTTCTTGTTGCCACTATTACTTGCAACCAACAAGTTTATCACGAGTTTCACAGAAATGATACTTGGATAATCATGTTTCCTGTAATAATGTCATGTAAAATGGAAGAACGGTCTGATAGCTTGAGTGCTGGCTTATGATTTGGGAGGACAGCTGGTAACTGCAGATCTGCTGATAAATCCATGCTGTCAGGTAAATCAACATTTTGCCAGCTCACATCTCCATCTTATAAAGTTGAATAGCAATACTTAATTTCTGAAATCTTAAAGTCAGCAGCAGTGAGTAAGCACATAGAATCTGGAAAAGAAATGCTAACTCTAAATCCTGGTTCTTGTACTTCTTAGTTCCTTTTTTTCTCCTCTCCTTAGGTAAATTTATCTCTGTTTCTTATCTATAAAATGGAGATAATAGCAGTATCCATCTCATAGGATTATCGTGAGGATTATATGACTTAATATAGTGTAAAATATGTAGAAAAGTATCTGGCACATAACAAAGCACTCAGTAAATGTTATCTATTTTCAAGCCACCTATCTTACAGGGTTCTTAAGAAAATTAATGTGTGTGTTTGTGTGTGCCAACACTACAATAAAAAATACCCACATAAACATCAAGTTTAATACTTGGAGATTAGTTCTATCCTTTTTAAAGTAGTAATGATGGTTAAATTGGAGAAGAAGTAAGGGATTAGTTGGGGCAGTGAAGATGGCTGGAGGGAGTAGAGAGAGATATTTATTTTAAGTAACACTGCTCAAAGTATCCTTGGGATTGACTACAGAGTCATATCATAGTTGTTAGAATCTGCTGAATGTTATTCATTTTTATCCTCTAAGGGTTTCTTTTATTTTGGAAGTAGCTGAGACCCAGTGTGAACCAAGTTTGATGAATGAGATAGTTAACAAGATTCCATAAAACAATTTCCTTTTAAAAAGAATAAGAAAATGCATACCGTAGGTTGGAATAAACAATGGTGAAGAAATCTATTAATGCATTTAGTTCCTTCTGGTCTTGTAGTCTATGGAGGCAACCTAAACTATTAATAATACCTTATCATGGAGACCAGTTTTATTTGGGGTCAGGGTAACCCAGCAACCTGAAACTCAGCATCAGGTCACTGCCTGCAAGTTGAGCTCAATCCTTGGATGCCAGGGGAACAATCAAGCTATTTTTTTAACCTGTATTAGAGACTCATTACTGACTAGAGATCCAGGTTCAGATATTTGCGTCACTCTCTAGATGACCAATCTAGTATATCAATCCCTCCGGGATTTGCTTTCCTCTGAGTAGTTACTATTCTGAGATGTTCAGATCCTTTCCTAATCCCTAAACAAGTAACCAAGGCCCAATCAAAAAACTGCCTTCCTGGGGGAAATTCTTGCCCACATCAGGTCCCCAGTCCTCTCTGTTCTTGGCTGCTCTCTACCTCCCCAACTGATGCCCAGAGTTAGACTCTAGGTTCCCTAGTAGTCACTTGTAGTCTGAGGTATGTTTTCCAAGTAGGAGATTTTCCTCTAATGCATTGGGCTTTCGTTCTTCACTTCCTCCTGAGATTTATCCCAGAGCCTGAGTTACCCCAGTGGGTATATCTAGTCAGATCCCAGCACCTCAAACTCTAACCTAATCAATAACAATTGACTAGGCCATACTTTCCTGTGTCTTACACCAGACTCCAGTTTCTTTATTTTATCCCACACTCCACAGAAAAGTCTCACATGATTCACAATTTCTATAGAAGCTCTCTATTTGAACTTGCAAAAACTATATGAACAATGACATTAGCGGGAAAAAAAAAAAAAAAAACCTATCCATCTGAGATTTTGGCATAATACCTTTCCTTGAATCCCTGGAGTTTGAAATCTATACTGCAGGCTTTGAAGCAATATTATTAGTATAATCTGGAAATCATCTTTCATCATCAGTTAATATTTCCTTGTAAAATGTGTTATATTTTTAGTTTCCCTACAAAGACAAATGTTATAGGAATACAGTTTGGAGCCATTAATAATTATAAATAAACAAAATCTTTGAACCCTAGAAATTCATTGTTCCTGTTAAAAGCTGACCTTTGTGTATCCTTGTGAATTTCTTCTCTACCTCCTGTAAAATGCTTTCATTCCTCAAAAACTCTGATTACTGGCACTCCTTAATTTCTATAGTCTTTTAATATGAGAACTGTCACCCTTCCAGATTTTCTAAACTTTTTAAAAAATATGACACTATCTCATCCCAAACTATTATCACTCGCTTTGTGTTAACAGAGATCAATATTTACTACAGCAGCCAACACAAAACTGGCTGATCTTAAAAGCATAACTTATCCGTATGCTTAAAAATATAAGCTATGTCCCTTCATGAAAAGACTCACCTACACCTGCAATGAGATGTCATGGAAAGAGCATCAGATGCTGAATTCTGTTATATGTACATCAATTTCCATCAATACTCTTACTAGCTGTGTAGCCTCAGACCTGCCTTTGCCTCTTTAAGACTCAGTCACCTCATTTGCAAAGTGGGGCTAATACCATACAACAAAGATTAAATATGTACTTAAAGATTCTGGAGGTGAATAGAATTGGAAGGTGTTATGCATGTGTTGGTTCTCTTCCTATCTCTTAGTTCCATACCACATCAGAATAATAGCTTTGGGTCCACTTGGAACTATCTTCTTGTACACACCAGCATTACCTGTCTCCCCACTCAAGTGATTTATAAACACATGTGTTCTTTTGAGCACCAATCCTCTCTCCTAAAAAAATTACTCCTTTGGGCATTTTGGGCTTTCTGTCTAGCAAGAAGCAGAGATGCTAGCTGTTTCCACTGCCTGTAAGGATCCTTGGCCCCTTCACTCCTTACATAGATCATAGCCTGTCTCAAAAACCAAGACAATCACTTGATATTTTAAGTAATTATCGAGTATTTGGAAGCAAACAATACTAAACCAAAACTGTATTGCTATGCACTGATTTTAAATAGAACATTTTACAAATGGGCTGTCTTTTGTTATTACTAGTACTGTTATACTTGCCTTGAAGAAGAATGTTTACATTTGAAGGACTATATATATTGCTTCTCTATATTTTAATGTGTAGAAATTACCAAAACCTCCTCATAAGTGTAATAACCTGCTGCTCTGGAGAATTATAAATCATTCTTTATTTTAAGCAAATTATTCACACATTTTCTTAGACTGATTCTATCTCTTCCAATTAGAAAAGAGGAGATGAAACAATCCTTCATGGGCAGGTATAGTATTTGCTACACAGTACTCAGCGGCACTCTTCAATTGTGCTCTGATGCTCACTTGCCTCAGAGAACACCCTAAAAAGGCAGACTTCGTAGCTCCTGAGCTGGACTCTCCACAGCAGAGGCCCAGAGATGTTCAAAAGTGTAAGCACCTCTTGATAGATAAACTTGGACCAACAAACCTCCAAAACTTAGTTGAAATATTTATTCTTTAGCATTAAACCTGGAATTTAAGTAAATTCAGTAAGTTTTTAAAGATGTATAAGTTAACATCATCATAGAAAGAAAGATGTGATTAACTGAGCCAAAGGTGAGAAAAGTCAAGTTTTCACTCTCCATCACATTCTCCCTTTTGTACTATATTAAAATATATCTGATTTAAAAAGTCTTTTTAATAGAAAGAAAGAAATTTAAAGTTTATCTGAATTCTAAGAATTCTCCACGGAACTAGAGAGGAGTCTAGCATTTATTTGTGGACTAGATAAATATGCCAGATACTGGGGCAGGCTCTGGCATTACAGTAGCAATGGAAAGGGAAATTCACTCATGGACTTTACAATCCTGTCTAGCAGCAGCCTCTTCCAGAACGTACAGGCAGCCTGGAAATGACATTTCAAAACAAAACATTTTTTACTATTTTTCTTGAAAAACTTACTTCAAACTGACTTTAGAATCTAATTTCTTGTAAAGTGTACTCAGACTTTAGAACATCATCCTTCAAACATCTGTTGTACAGTATTTTTGGGGCTCTACAAGCCTTGGTTTATAAGATGAACCATGCATTTGGACTAGAAAAACTGAGAATGAACTATTTAACATGGTAAAACCTCAGTGCTTTTCATAGTATTTCTATTTTCTTGTGAAAATCCTTTAGTTGGAATCAGCCCTGCCTGTGGCCAAGGTTACCTCCATCTTTCATCACGTCTCTCCACCTTAAAACATGAACAAAACAATCTTTGAGGGGAGTAAGCATATGGCTGCTCTCAAAAACCAAATTAACCATCTATTTAATTCTATATTCACCGTCTTACTACCTGTATGACACTGAACAAGTTATGTAAGCTTTCCGCATCTCAGTTTCCTCACCTGTAAAATGAGATAATAATGGAATCAAACTTACAGTGATGCTTTAAGAGACAAAGGAATAAAAAGATAGATAAAACGCTGGGAAAATGCCTGGTATATAATAGTACTCAATTATAAGGTTGCATCTCTAATCATTCTGAACCCCTAGGAAATAAAGGCACAGTTTAGCAAGTAAAGGCCACAGTTTGGATTTGGATTTTACTTGAAAGCTCATGTTTTTTATTCAGTATCCTGCTTCCTTTGATGTAGCCATTCATCCAACACATTCAGTGCCATCTTTGTATAAAGCACTGGTCAAATGAAAGAATGAAAAGACAAGACTTCTGACCCTCAGATTACACCTTAGAAGAGAACATAAGGAATACAGATAAATTGTCATTATAAAGGTGGACACCAGAGCTCCAAGAAATAGGTATAGGGAAATTCAGAGGAGATATTAATTAATTCCAGTCGATGGGTGGTGAAAGGCTAAGGGAAGGGGATCAGATATTCACCATCATGGTGTGTTTCAGACCAGTTACACACATAGAGTCCAGCAGCAAGGGAAGAATATGGCCTCGTGGAGGTTCTGGCTACATGTAGACTAAAATCTCTCTCCTGATTGGCCTGCTGTTCAAAGTTAAGATTCTCATATAAACTGGCATCAAACATCCATGTACACTGGGGTCTTTAAAAAGTCCCTCTTTACCAGGACCCTGAAGACAAAAGTTGAAATAATTGATTCAAATTCATAAGCCAACAATTCCATCAAGGAGAACCACCTCCCACATTGTTTACAGCAAGAGATCTAAGGTCCAATCTTGCCAGGTCAGTAATGGAGAGAAGACAGCACTGCTACCTAATGGTGACTGCATCGTCATGAAGAGAAAAATACGCTGGCATCTGCCCAAAGCCCAGTAAGCAGATGGCCATGGGTACAGAAGCCATCATGACGATTGGCACCTCTTTGGGATGCTCTGAACCGGGAAGGGGCCTGAAAAATGCCCTCCCTTGGCTGCCCTTCCTCATGAGGCATATTGGTGTCACAGGAGGGGGACAACTGCCTGACTGCTGCCAAAGAGAGAAGAGATGGCCTTTAAAATCTAGGCTACTGCAACCTCCTGGGTAGTCAATCTGGTGCCTTTCAAGCCATCAGAGAGCATCTTAAAGATGTATGTATGCTTTCCTGTAGGATAAATGATATCCAACAGATTCCATTCAAAGTTGGCTCATAGGACAATAAGCCAAGTTCCAAGATGGTAGAGTGGTTTGAGTTATCTGGAGTCAGTGTGTCAGGTATGACACACCTGGTGTGTTAGGTATGTGGTACACAATTGTTTTTCCTATGTTAGGATTCCGAAGTGGGTGCTGTGTGAATAACCAAATGAATTCATATTTTCTGAGGATAAGTACCACTGAAAGACTAGGATTTTAGCTATGTAAATAGTCATTATAAGTAACAAACTACCTTGCAAAAGTTTGCTAACTGGGGACCTTTTTATGAGTTGATGAAGATCCACTTTCTTTTTTGAAACATATAGTTTCATTGTATTTATAATATTGCCTAACATTTTGGATACCTTAACCAATTGGCATGAAAACACTCATGTGTTGCACCACAACAAACACACACACCTACACACTTTGCTTATTCTTAATATGCTTTTGAGTAGATCTCTCTGAATCCAGAGTAAGTAAAATATAATGTCAAAATCCTGACCTGTATTTCAGGCTTTGAACTATGAACTGAGTTTCAGTAATAAGAATATCTAGTATTAAAAGTCACTCCAAAATAAGATATTCCAGTATGCATTACATTTACATAAAATTTTAGCTACTGCCGTTTCAAATCAATTTTAAAAATATTTGACAATGCTTCCCTTTAAAAATAACAACCAAAAAACATAGCCTATGTACCCAAGATGCCCTTGACTTATGTTTTTTAAAAAAATTACATAAGATATGCTGTTTTATATGAACAGAATTTTAGAACAGAGAACCATAATAGTTATTTCAATTGTTTTAGGGTCTAAAATAGTTTAATCATGAAGGTATCTGTTTAGTCAATGATCCACCCATGTTAGCCAGAACATGACCAGTTTGAAGTTGTATCTGATCACAGAAAATGAAGCCATAATCAGCTACCAGATAAATAAATTATTATATTATTTTATAATAACAAATAATGTTTGATCATATAAATATATAAATTTGTGAAGTATTATGTAGAGTATTTTGAAGATGACATTTCCATATTCAAAGAAACCATTAACAGTATATGATCAATTAAAACTGAGATTATATCAAACTATCCTAAAGATATAAAGAGATAAGCATGCAAATAAAGTAAATTTTAAGGGACTGAGATAAAGTTTGGTTGAGAAATTAAAAGTCAACAAAACTTTTACTTATATGTAGCTACTTTTCAAAACTATATGATCCAAAATTGTTCCCCTAGGAGGTCAAGGAAAATTATTAGGTAAGGTACTATTTTCATTTCCATAATGGTCAAGAGATTCTACTCCACTCTTTAGGAGGAAGATACTTGTCTCTATCTCCTTACTGACTCCTTCAAAAGAGTGACTTGTGACCATTCCGGCACAGCCTGGGACGTTAATGTCCTCCCTTAGCTTCATCAGTAAGTAGTGAGTGAAGTTGTCATCCGTGGTTCAGGATGGGGTTGGCTGTGTACACCTAGTTCTTCCTGCTGGCATGCTCCAAAGTACAGAAGTGATGGGGAAAGGAGTGGTAAATCTAGGAATCTATCTTTCTTAATTCTTTAAGATTAAGTTTATCTTTCTCCCTATCCCTATACAAAACCAAAATGTAGACCCCAGGCTGCTCTTTGATTTCACCCACCCTTCCTTTGATACCTGATGCCATTAAATTGGAAATATGAAGGGCCTTTTTTGACTAATCCTAGCACAGAAATCTCTATCCTCAGAGTATAGTGCTTATTTTAGTATGACCTATTTGAAAGCATGTTGATTTTAAATTGTCAAGCCCAGCTTGTTGGGGGAGCCAAGTAAAATAAGATTCTTCTCAGAATAAACATGCAAATTCCTTGAAACTAAATTCCTTCTCCCAAGAGTAAACACAGAACATGTTCTAAAGAACACAACCCAATGAGCTCATAATATAGCAGTTAAACATAAATACCTCCAGCCAGGATCTTCTCTTCCAGTTCTGCCATTTGCTTCTTATAGGCTTTCAAAGCTGCTTCTTTGAAAGAGGGACGAATCCTCTTTGGCTTTGTGACTTCCACTGGTTGTTCAGGGATGTTTTGGTTTTCGTCTTCTTTCATTTGCATTTCAGCCGGTGCTTCATTTAAGGGTTCCAATCCCCCTTCACTAACCACATCATCTGCCTGCCCATCATAACCCTCATCTTGTGGGGTTTCATAAGGGGTTTCATATGAAGGGTGATCATACTCCGGCATTTGTTCATCTGTTTCAGTAACACTAGTCCTGTTTTCTAGCTTAGCAAGGACTTGTTCCATTACTTCAACATAATCTGTTTCATTATCAGCCACTGGTTCACTATAGTCCTCTTCATCCTCTGCTTTGTAATAATAAGGTTCTGTGTAGACATCAGAGTCAAGGGTTGTACTCGATTCATTTGCAGTTGATTGGGATAATGTCCGAAATCTCCCCATTAAGGAAGAGCCGCTGTCCTCATACCCACTGAGACTCTGTGTGCTTTTGTTCCATACCACTTCCAAGGCTGACTTAGCTCTCTGTAGTGTAGATCCAAATTTTGGGAAGCTGAAAGCCTTATCGGAAAGGTCAATGCTTAATCGACTATGCCAAGATTTGGGTGGGGCATCCTCTGAATCATCACTTTGCAATTCACTTTGACTTCGATACATCATGGACAACTGGTTTTGGTTTTGGTACAGCTCATTAGAATTAGGTTCCTGATAAGAATTATACTGGCCAACCCACTGTCCTTGTGGTTCATTATCCAGCCCAGGGCATGGAGATGAGTTGTCATCTTGGGTTAAATCATAGCTCTCAGAGTCATCCTGAAGGTCACTGTGGCCCTTTCCCAAGTCTTCTAGGTCTTTATGGTAAACATCAAGTGGTTGATCAGATAGACTGTTTGTGTCATAGTCAAAAGCTTCCTGGGTAGATGAATCCAAACCTAAATCGGCTCCTTGCTCTTCTTGATTCCATTCTTTCCATGGAGAAAGATCTTCATGTAAAGAGAGCTGAGAATCACTGTAGTGGCTCTGGTCTCCAGAAGCACACACCATGCCATTACTCACTCCACTGTCCACGGTTTCTGTGTATTCAATTTCACTCTGCCCTTGGACACCCAGAGGAGCCCCATTCAAACCCTGATCCTGAGGGTTGTCATACATGGTAGGGGTGCCCTCCTGTTTCCTCTGCCAAAGTTCCCGGTCTGAAGAAGACAGGAGGGAACTTCCATTAGTTCTAGTGAAAAACTGATTTTCTGAAAAATCCTCTGAATAAGATTGACACAATTTGGAAAAATCAGATTCAGAACGGCTAAGTTTAGCAGTGAAAAAATCACTCTGTGAGTGCCAGAGAGGTGTCACATCTGCATAATGGGTTGTGGTTTGTTTGGCCAAGTTATCCGATTCTGGCAAATGTGAAGAAAGTTTATCATATTCTGATTTATTTGCAATTTTGCTGCTACTAGCAGTTTTATTCTTGGCTCTAGCATTGTGTGATTTTGAACTTGACTTGGAAGCACTTCCTTTTGTTGGAAACTCTGACTTGGAAAGTACAGCATAACTGTTTCTATTGAGATCAGATGCCAGCTCTCCATCACTGTCATCAGGAGAGTGCCAACTGTTCTTAAGTCTGGGCTCTGGAGTAGATAGCTTTATGTCCATGCTTTCATATGTCTGGGAGGATGGTATCCCTCTTTCTTTTCTTTCTTTGATGTCATGAGTAAGAATATCTGTTGAGATTCCGATGCCTGTTCCTTTGAGTTTATAGGATTTTTTTAAGACTAAATCCCTTTGCTGAGGGGTTTCAAAGTACACAAGGATGGGTCGAGGCTTTGCATTCGGGCAATCCCTTTGGTGTCCTATCCTCTGAGCAAATTCAATTTTAATAGCATTTGGTGCATCGGAAAAACCCATTTTATCTATTAGAACTTGGTACACCACACTTTCAATATATTCAAATCTTTCTTCGGGCACATTTAAAAATCTCAGGCTTGCTTTGCTTCCCACATGACCTAAGTGTTTAATATAATCATGGATGTCTCTAGTTTCCCTCCGAGACTGGACAAACCCTGTCCGCAGCTGCTCAATTTCGTTTTGCACAACCTCCACGCTGCTGGAGATCTCATCAATGGAATGCTTGAGAGCATTGACATGCCCTCGGAGTTCAGAAAGTTCTGTTTCTATCTGACTTATTCCCTGAAGTTCCTTAAAGATCATTTCCATGACATCCTGTGTTTGGCTAATGCAGACAGAGGAACTGAATCCAGGCTCCAGGGCGTTGGTCTTTGGGTTTCGGGCAGTTCGGTCCAAAGATTTGCTTCTGATTCCCCAGGTTTTCTTCATTGTGCTCAACTCTGAATCCGAGGAGACACACTCTTGACTCTTTTTCCATTTCCTCAGTTTGCGTAAAGCTCCTAGCTTTAAGCTCTGCAGAGTGCGTTCCCCGTCGGAACTCCCCTCTGAGGGCGCCAGGCTGCTGGAGCTCTTCCTGTTGCGTCTAACGGGCATCATGAGTGCTGACTGTGCCTGGTTTTCTGTACTGCTCCTTAGTTCACTGAGTGATTCTGAGTAGGAGCTCTCAATGGAAGATAACTCCTGAAGGAGCTCCTCATGATCACCGTTGGCTACATGAATCTTCTTCTGGAGGCCATTGGCAATAGCTACTCAGTAACTGAATGTGGGGGAGAGAGAAAATTCTTTGTTAGCCTCCTCTTCTTCGGTGGATAAGTTGCGAGTGGATGAACACTTTGCAAGCTTCTTTACTGTGCTTTTCAAGGTGTTAGAAAATTTGGGGGTTTTGGTCTGGCCAGCAACAGGAAGGTCTTGATCTTTTTTTGGCTGACGATTCTCTTTTTTTTTGGTTGTATTTCCCAATTTCTTTGTAAACATTCCTTTGCAAAGCTTATGGATGTAAGGTAAAATCAGGCTCTTGAAAACATTAGCCACCATGGAGAGCAATTAGAGCAAGCTTTTCTGTCCCAGGAAAGTAAATAATGTATCAGGATGGAACTCTGTAAATCCAAGGCCAGCATCACTGTTCAGATGTTCTGTGAATCAGTGAAAATAGCAGGAAGGGCCTGCTGTGGCTGCCACAGTGTCACTGTCCTGGGAAAACCAGAAGCCAGGCTCCATTTATGAAAGACATTCATTCTCTCTTGGAGGAGGGGTTTCATGAGTCTCTCTCATTTCCACATAACTTCAGGCAGTACCTAAAAAAAGGAATTACAAAGTCAATATCAGAATTTGATCCTAGATTTAGCCCATGGCTAACAGTTTTTGAACTTTTCAAGATACACAGTGTGTGAAAAATTGCAGAGGGGACACAGAAATTTCAACACACAGTTTTAAAACAACTAGGTAAGGAAAGCAGAACCGATAACTGTGTTTAAATTATCATTTCCTTTTCCTAAATCGCTTATGGGTAGACACAGTTAAAATACTAGTAAAGGTAATAGTAATTATTTAGAAAAGTTTGTATAAGATGACAGGCAAATTTTAATAACTATTATATATTCACTATATGAGCTTATCATTTCCATTTTATATCTTTTCCTAAAATTACATTTACTTATACAAATATTACATTTCAATTTAAATATATTTGCCCCACCTCAAACATTTAAAATTCACTGAATTAATATTATTCATGTACTTAAGATTTTTTCTTATTCAAATAGTCTTACTTTTCTAGGTATTCAATGATTGATAATTTCTTAAATAATGATTAAAGAAATCCAAGTAAGAAAATATTTCATAGGATGATGTAAATACCAAGAGAAAATGCATCCTGTATAGACATCAAATTTGTCAATGGAGTATCATGAATTGAAAAAATAGACAATTATATAATATTTAGGCATATAATAACAACAAAAACACAATAGGAAAACCTTATATTTGAAAATAAGGATAATACATCTAAGTTCTTAGAGAATGTGGCTTGGAAAAGCAAAGCCACCCTAACCAACCAGTGCAGACTTGTGGCAGGTGGCAGGAAACCCATCCCTAGGGTTAAGATCATAACTGAAGATAGAGTGCCAAATCACAAAAAGAGATTGTACCACAAATAAAACATGTCTAAAGATACTAAAAAACTGGTTGGATATATAATTCATCCTATGATTTGGTGTTTTATAATGTAAATGACCACATAACTAAGTCATATTTGTGATAGTTAGCTTCTTGAATTATCTGGACAACAATGACAGTTTACATTAATTTTTCTGGTTTACCAGCACTGTGCCTTGTATGTAATAGGTATTCACATATAATTTTGTTGACTTGAACTATTTCATCACTGAAATATATCACAGAGTAATAGTAATGACCAAAAATCTTTGTTGATATCAAGCTATGGATTTGAGTAGATAAATGTTCTAATTCTTTAAAGAATACATCATAAACTGCACATTGTTTTAGGAGCCTGATGGCTCTTTATCAGCTCCCTCCATTTGGAAATCTGCCAATTTCACTTCACTAGGATTCTGCAGGGACTTGGGGAATACATTCTCTGGCCAGGAGCCAAGTTTCATAGGAGACAGGGCACTGCAATGCAAGAAGGAAGCAAAAAGATGGAGAGAGACAGACTCTAAATCCATGTCTTCTGGATTTCATAAACAGTCAGAGTCAAATTTTGCTTGTCTGAAACAATTTGTCAGTCATTCAGAATTACATGCCAGGACCTGTTTTCTAATAATAAAAATGTCAAGAAATTAATTTCTGAATTAAATTCAAAAAACATTTATTGTACCCCTATGCAACTTCTCCTATGGGGACAAAAAAGACATATTGGAAAGTTAAGTAGCAGTAGAGTAGATAAATTATTTAAAAGCCAACTTCAGTAAAATAAATTGTTCTACTAATCACTCTGTCGAAGATCCTGGGTTTCCCAAACCTTGAAACAAATACCTGATTTTTGTTTAGATGAAAGCAGGAATTTTGTCAATGCCTCTAATATTTTCATGAAATTGTGTTCAGGCTTCCTGACCTGTGTTACTAATTCAGAGCCAATGATCTAGACAATAATGGTTGGAACAATTTTGAACAGGAAAATTTAACCTGCAGTGATGCCCTGCTTCAAAATGCAAACCTGAGGGTATGTGGACACAGTTGCACAGATGAACTCACTTGTTCTGTATTCTAACCACATGGAACAACTTGTTATTCACTACAAGCTCTACTCTCTTTCACACCTCAATAACTTTTCTGTTCTCTCCACCTAGAATATCATTCATGTCTAGCCCTCCTTGTCTATAAAAATTGTGTTTCAGCTTCAGAATCATTTGTTCAGTGAAGACTTCACTGACCACCTACACTGAGCTTTTCTCTCTCTTTGCCACACTCTCCTGCAAGCCAGTGCATAAGCAATACATATTATTCCCTACTGTACTCTCATTCCTGTTTCCATCCCCTGGACTATGTCCTATTTAATGGGAAGAATATGACTTGTCCAGTTTTAAACATCCTGAACCCAGCATACATAAAAACATTTGATAAATAGTTATTGAAGAATTGGTCCAAAAGGTACAATGTTTCAGTTGTGCAAGTTGAAGAAGCCCTGAAGACCTACTGTACATCACAGTGCCTTTAGTTAATAATACTGCTGCTGCTGCTAAGTCGCTTCAGTCGTGTCCGACTCTGTGCGACCCCATGGACTGCAGCCTACCAGGCTTCTCCATCCCTGGGATTCTCCAGGCCAAAACACTGGAGTGGGTTGCCATTTCCTTCTCCAATGCATGAAAGTGGAAAGTGAAAGTGAAGTCACTCAGTTGTGTCCGACTCTTATCGACCCCATGGACTGCAGCCTACAAGGCTCCTCCATCCATGGGATTTTCCAGGCAACAGCACTGGAGTGGGGTGCCATTGCCTTCTCCCAGTTAATAATACTGCATACCCAAAATTTTGCTAAGAAGGTAGATCTTGTGTTCATAACACAATCTTGGTGATGGTTTCACAGAGGCATACTTACCTCCAAACTCACAGAAAGTTAGAAATTAACCCACATTTCAGTCACTTATTAAATATCATCAGCTGGTTGTCCAAATATAAACTCCATCAAACACCTAGTCATTTTCTTGAATGATTAATCTCAATTTAATATCATATCCTAATTATTGACTTCCCCAAGACATATAGCCAGGAATCATTCTAGATTCAATATGATCCATCATATTTCCATACCCTATATATGTTCACTCATCCCACTAGTGATGCCTCAGTGCTGAACTCCACAATTTCTCATCTGGACTACTACAATTGTATCCTATATGGTCTTCCTAACTCTAAGTTGGCTCTTCTCTCAAATCAACCTTTCTTAAAATTAATACATTTAAAAGATGTAAATCCTTCCACTTAAATCACTATCTCAGTAGTTTCATGCCCTGTCACTTCCAGAAGCATGTCTGCCTAAGACACACTGAAATAGTAACAGTTCTGTGATCATTGTATTGTTGCCTCACCAACGTGCTTTTGCCCATGCTGTTCCTTCTGGCTTCATTTCTTTCCTGTCCCCTCTATCTCCACATCTTACTCATGAACGTCTCTAAGGCAACTAAACATCTTAAATCCAGCAGGGATTAGCATCACCTTGTTTGACCTCCTTTAGACTCCAGCACTCCTCCTCTGTGCTCCCCCAATGCCTTGAATGCACATTTGTTATGGTAATTCTTAGAATATAACAGTTATGTGTGTGAAATAGTTATGTGTCTATATCTCAAATGTGATTTGAGGGGGCAGGGGCTATGATCTATTTAACTTTAAATATTCAAATTGCTTGGTATATATTAGACTTACAATATTTGTTGGGCAAATAAATAAATACAAGCACAAATGAATGAATGAACAAGTAACAAGCCCATAAACTCGAAGATGGGTTATAAAGATTCCAAGAAGCCCGAACTAGCTGAACTTGGCCTTAAATGATCCAGATAAAGAAAATCAGTATACGCAGAAGGTAGGCATCACAAACATTCACATCATGTTAAAAATGAAGAAGCACCCACCTCGGAGAGAGATGGGAACTAAAGGAGGATGGATCTGCATGGACAAAATGTAAATAGAATGTGGAAATCTCTGAAACTTAGGTTCAGAAGCTCCATTTGATGAGGGGGCACTAATGGTTTTTGGTTTTCAGCACAGCTTCTGGATGAGGCATATTAGCCATATAAGCATGAGAAAGTCACTTCTATACTGCCTTCACTTGTACATTTTTTTCCTTTTTTTATTCCATATTTTTATTTTCTATTGGAGTATAGTTGTTTTACAATATTGTTTGTTTCTCCAAAATATACGCAGTTCATGCAGCGCAATAACAACAACAACAAAAAAACAACAAATAACCCAACCAAAAAATGGATGGAAAACCTAAACAGACATTTGTCAAAGGAAGACATACAGATGGCCAAGAGGCACATGAAAAGATGCTCAACATCACTGATTTTAAGAAAAACACAGATCAACACTACACTGAGGTTATCCTCACATCAGTTAGAGTAGCCATCATCAAAAAGTCTACAAAAAAATAATTGCTGGAGGGGATGTGGAGAAAAGGGAACCACTTGTACACTGATTAAATTGGAACAAAAATAGTATCTCCTCATGGGATAATTGTAATGAGTTAACACATGTAAAGTTCTTAGAAGAGTATCTAAAACAGTGCAGAGCCCAGTACCTATTAGTTACCATTAGAACTAAGAAGTCTGTTGAAAAGATGAAAGAAGTATTCACAGAAGATTCATCATGTGGTATCTGTTGTGAACATTAAGGTAGATAGAAATGGGAGGCAACCTAGGAACCCTACTCAGTTGGAGGATGACATGAAAAACAAACAAAGAAAAAAATACTAAAAAGAAGCAATTGGAGGGGAAATAGAGAATGCTTTATACCTACATGGTCCAGAGGCAAATATCCAATATAGAAATCTCACCTTCCCAGTTACTGGGTTCTCTTTCTCAACCTCTGTTACAATTTCATTACAAAGCCATAGCTACCTTACCAAGGTTTGTGGTTGTTGTTTTGTTGCTAAGTCACATTTAATGCTTTGTGCAACCCCATGAACTGTAACCCGCTAGGCTCCTCTGTCCATGAGATTTCCCAGGCAAGAACACTGGAGTGGGTTGCCATTTCCTTCTCCAGGGGATCTTCTTGACCCAGAAATCCATCTCACATCTCCTGTATTGCAGACAGATTCTTTATCACTGAGCCACCTGGGAAGCCACTAACGAGGCTGGTGAGTCTCAAATATCACCTGCAGAACTTCCTTCAAGCAAGTGGGCAGGATACAGCAGGAAGCTAACATTAATGAGCACCTTTGTGTTTTAGAAACTTGTGTGTGTATTAGTTGCTCATTCATGTCCAACTCTTTGAGACCACATGGACTGTAGTTCACCAGGCTATAGTCTGTCTATGGAATTCTCCAGGTAAGAATACTGGCAGTGGGTTGCTATTCTTTTCTCCAGGGGATCTTCCCAACCCAGGGATCAAACCTGGGTCTCCTGCATTGCAAGCAGATTCTTTGCCATCTGAGCTTCCAGGGAAGCCCTCAAGATACTTAAACAATCCCAAATAATCCTCACAGAAACTCTCTGAAGAAGACATTATTATGTCCATTTTATAGATGAGGAAACAAGAGGTTCAAAGAGATTAAGAGACAACCAAAATTACACAGCTAGTGAGCAGCACCATGTTATCCTCTCTCTCAATACCTTCCACCAGAGCTTTATGAAAAACAACTGAAGCAAAAAGATATCTTGGTCCTTAGACCTGGGATCAATGAAGCTATCAGCTGCATACAAAGTGAATGTTACCAGTGGTAATGGACACAAGTCCTAAAATGCACCATATACAAACCCACAGATCTACTCTCTTCTCTAAAGTTCTATTTAAAAAAAATTGTTAGTAGCCCAGATCAGGACAAAATCAATATCAGTAAAAGATATGTGGGAGGAGAAGGGGTTGAGGAGGGGTGGGGAGACCAGTCTATCATCATATGCATCATATGATGCTTAACTACTTGAATTCAGAATCTCATATTTACCTTCCAATTGTATTACTTTAATTACATACATGTGTGCATGCTAAGTCACTTCGGTCATGTCTGACTCTGTGCAACCCTATACACTGTAGCCTGCCAGATTCCTCTGTCCAAGGCATTCTCCAGGCAAGAATATTAGAGTGGGTTGCCATGCAACCCTCCTGCAGGGAATCTTTCTGACCCAGTGATTGAACTGTCTCCTGAGGCTCCTGTATTGGCAGGCAGGTTTCTTACCACTATCACCACCTGGGAAGCCCTTTAATTAATTAATCTTACAGGTGGTGCTACTGGTAAAGAACCTGCCTGCCAGTGCAGGAGAGATAAGAGATGCAGGTTTGACCCCTCTGTTGGGAAGATACCCTGGAAGAGAAAAAGGCAGCTCACTCAAGTATTCTTGCCTGGAGAATCCCATGGACAGAGGATCCTGGTGGGCTACAGTCCATAGAGTTGCACAGAGTCAGTCATGACTGAAGAGGCTTAGTATGCATGCACATTATTTTCAGTAATGATGTTTGGGGGTACGATGTAAAGTTTTTGGCAGGAAATCTTTGAGAGAGATTAAAATGCTAGACTATGTTATGAGACATGTTATGAGACACTTAGTAGTAATATTTAATTATTACTTATTATGTTCCAAGCACTGTGTATATAATTTTTTAAAATTTGCCTCACTTCATTTTAATCCCATAATAATTGGGTGAAATTAGTATTATTATTTTCCAGAAAAGGAAGCTGAGGTTTAGAGTTTTCAAGGAAACTTGACTTAGTACATGCAATTAATAAGCAACACAGTCTTGACTCCAGGCCCCAGATTTGGACTGAGAATGTATCAACTCCAAATTGAATATTATGGTCTGATGGGGATTAAAATATTTGTTGCCAGTGTGTTAACAAGTCCATTTTGTAAAAAAGCTATTTAGTATGACCTCAACAGTAGGTGTCCTTGTGGGCTAAAAGAGCTAGTGAACCTTTGAACAGTCAGCAATTTATTACTAAATCATTACCAAAATTAAGTTAAAGTCTTTTCAGATCAATAAACAATTCTAAGTTCCTTATCAAATGCAATAAAATACATGACCTGGGTATCTGAATGCTAACTTGCAAGGGAGAGAAGAGAAAGAGGATGATCTGAGAAAGAGGCCCTACCAGGTTGCCTCCCCAAGTTCTGCCCTCTATTTCAGCATGACTCTTCTCTCTCAGTCCCTGACTCTGAACTGAATCCCCACCTTTGGCCTAGGAACCTCATGGCTTGCCACTTGAGTTTCTGACCTTGTGTTTATTACTACCTGCTTAATCCCTGCTACCAGCCCAATAGGGAAATCTCTTCACTGCTCCTTTGTTGGCATTGATTTTGTGTTAAGCACGCAGGACCCTGTTAGGATGATCATTAATCCCCCACCAGAAGAGAGCAAGAAAACCTCTGTTTCTCATTACAGCACCTCAACTGTAAATTTCCTGTACTATCTGACTGCTGGTTTAAAAGACATTTTCCAAGAATAAGTCAAAGAGAAATATATGAACACAGGTCACCAAATATCTGTTCAACAGTAAATTCTTGGTGATTTGAAAAACAGCTGGCTGGAAGATACTTCCTATGAGGTGGGAAGGAAGAAGGGCTGTTGCAGAGACAGAGCAAAACCTAACCACGTGCAGGGGCAGGTCATCTGAGCCAGAAGGCCCAGTGGAAAGTAGCTCTGACCTGTGTGCTGACCACACAACTCAATGAGCAGGACCCTTAAAGCACGGCAAAGTAACAAGCCAGGGTAGCTGGAGGTGGAAGGGAAAGCTAGTCACACCATTAGCCACAGGGAGCTGATGGGAGGGAACAGCATGTAGCTGGGACAAGGCAGGTGATGAGAAAATAAAAAGATCAGGTTTTAAAAAACCTCCCTTAGAAAGTCTTTATTGGATTTTATACCTGTCTTATATATCTTTCATTTTTGTTGTTTTTATTTTTTAGATTGGCGTATAGTTGCTTTACAATGTTGTGTTAGTTTCTGCTGCACAATGAAGTGAATCAGCTGCACATACACATATATCCCCTCCCTCCTGGACTTCCCTGCTCCCCATCTCACCCATCTAGGTCACCACAGAGCACTGAGCTGAGCTTCCTGTGCCAAAGAAGGGATACAGATGACCAGGAGGCACATGAAAAGATGCTCAACATCACTAATCATTCAGTGCAGTTCAGTTCAGTCGCTCAGTCATGTCCAACTCTTTGCGACCCCATGAATAGCAGCACGCCAGGCCTCCCTGTCCATCACCAACTCCCGGAGTTCACTCAAACTCATGTCCTTTGAGTCGGTGATGCCATCCAGCCATCTCATCCTCTGTCGTCCCCTTCTCCTCCTGCCCCCAATCCCTCCCAGCATCAGAGTCTTTTCCAATGAGTCAACTCTTTGCATGAGGTAGCCAAAGTATTGGAGTTTCAGCTTTAGCATCATTCCTTCCAATGAACACCCAGGATTGATCTCCTTTAGAATGGACTGGTTAGATCTCTTTGCAGTCCAAGGGACTCTCAAGAGTCTTCTCCAACACCACAGTTCAAAAGCATCAATTCTTCGGCCCTCAGCTCTCTTCACAGTCCAACTCTCACATCCATACATGAACACTGGAAAAACCATTGCCTTGACTATACAGACCTTTGTTGGCAAAGTAAGGTCTCTGCTTTTTAAGATGCTATCTAGGTTGGTCCTAACTTTCCTTCCAAGGAGTAAGCGTCTTTTAATTTCATGGCTGCAATCACCATCTGCAGTGATTTTGGAGCCCCCCAAAATAAAGTCTGACACTGTTTCCACTGTTTCCCCATCTATTTCCCATGAAGTGATGGGACCAGATGCCATGATCTTCATTTTCTGAATGTTGAACTTTAAGCCAACTTTTTCACTCTCCTCTTTCACTTTCATCAAGATGCTTTTTAGTTCCTCTTCACTTTATGCCATAATGGTGGTGTCATCTGCATATCTGATATTTCTCCCAGCAATCTTGATTCCAGCTTGTGCTTCTTCCAGCCCAGCATTTCTCATGATGTACTCTGCATGTAAGTTAAATAAGCAGGGTGACAACATACAGCCTTGACGTACTCCTTTTCCTATTTGGAACCAGTCTGTTGTCCCATGTCCAGTTCTAACTGTTCCTTAGAGAAATGCAGATCAAAACGATAAAGAAGTAACACTTCACACCGTCAGAATGGCCATCAAAAAATCTACAAACAATAAATGCTGGAGCGGGTGTGGGAAAAAGGGAAACTTTTTGCACTGTTGGTAGTAATGGATTAATAAATTGATATAGCCACTATGGAGAACAATATGGAGATGCCTTAAGCTAAAAACAGAACCATCATATGTATCTTTTTTATATGAGGGAGTAAAATAATTTTGTGTATATATATATGTATATGTAATTTATGGTCACATGACTGACTATGACAATGAAAATTGCTGAAACACAATAATGCGTGTGAAATGATGTCCCTGAGAACTATTTATTTTTGTGTCTTATGTTAAGATACAAAGGGAAGGGAAGTCACTCAGTCGTGTCTGACTCTTTGCGACCCCATGGACTGTAGACCACCAGGCTCCTCCATCCATGGGATTCTCCAGGAAAGAGTACTGGAGTGGATCGCCATTTCCTTCTCCAGTTAAGATACAAACAAGAAACCAATACATAGAAAATGTTTTCAACAAAAATGAGCAAACTAGAAAGTGATCAAGAGGTTTATCTGAAGCTAATAAATCATTTTTAATAAACAGAAAAACCCATTTCTCCAAGAATGAATGCCAAATGATTCATATCCTCTTTATTCTAGCTAATAAGGTATTTTATGAGTTTTTTTTAATCAAACAATAGCCCATCTACAATTTTTTACTCACCTCCATTGCTGCTACTTTGGGTTAGAAGTCCACAATGACATCTAGTACCAATCATTCTATAAGCACTTTGGAATCTACAAAATACTTTTGTGTGTATCAACTCATAATCTTCTTGATGACCATATAAGGATATTATCCACAGTGTATGGGTATGGATGGTGAGTCTCATAGATGCCAAAGTATTGCCTGGGTCTCAAGACTCCAAACTTGTTCCCTTCACTATAATGTACATTCTCCTTACTCCAGACATTTAATATTATGATAGCTTACTGGCCTCCTAAAGTAATATCTAATACTCCAAACCATCCCTTGAACTAATTTCCATCTTATTTTCCTTAAATATAGCTTTCCCTCTTATTCTCTGGATACAGATAATTTCATACCCTCTACTCCAGGCTTCTTCATGGTGCCATAGATGCACTAGTTTATTCCTCCATTGTCTCTCTCTTTTTATTGGAGTACAGTTGCTGTGTAATGTTGTGTTAGTTTCTGCAATACAGGAAAGTGAAATCAGCTTTATGTATACATGTATCCCTGTTTTTGGATTTCCTTCCCCTTTAGGTGACCACAGAGAATTGAGAAGAGTTCCCTGTGCTATATACTTGGTTCTCAGCTATCTATTTTATGCTGCTAAGTCACTTCAGTCGTGTCCGACTCTGTGCGACCCCAGAGACGGCAGCCCACCAGGCTCCTGTGTCCCTGGGATTCTCCAGGCAAGAACACTGGAGTGGGTTGCCATTTCCTTCTCCAATGCATGAAAGTGAAAAGTGAAAGTGAAGTCACTCAGGTTGTCTACTTGAAAGTTATACAGTCATGTCCAACTCCTAGCGACCCCATGGACTGCAATCTACCAGGCTCCTCCGTCCATGGGATTTTCCAGGCAAGAGTACTGCAGTGGGTTGCCATTGCCTTCTCCGATCTATTTTATACATAGTAACAATAGTGTATGTTTCTCAATCTCAGTCTCTCAATTCATCCCACCTTCCCCCTTTCCCCTTTAGTATCCATATGTTTGTTCTCTACATCTGTGTCTCTAATTTTGCTTTGTAAGTAAGATCATCTGTCAGAGAAGGCAATGGCACCCCACTCCAGTACTCTTGCCTGGAAAATCCCATGGACAGAGAAGCCTGGTAGGCTGCAGTCTAAGGGGTCGCTGAAAGTCGGACATGACTGAGTGACTTCCTACTTTCACTTTCACTTTCATGCATTGGAGAAGGAAATGGCAACCCACTCCAGTGTTCTTGCCTGGAGAATCCCAGGGACGGGGGAGCCTGGTGGGCTGCCGTCTATGGGGTCACACAGAGTCAGACACGACTGAAGCAACACAGCAGCAGAAGCAGCAGCAGCAGCAGACCATCTGTATTATTCTGGTCCTCTAGCTAATCTGGCTTCAGAAAGACATCAAGAACTAATTGTTTTCATAATAGTTTCTTTATCTTCTCTTTTTCATATATTCTGAATCATGATCTTTAGTCTTTCATTATTCTTCTAAACTATTTATCAAATACTCTTGTACATGTTTTTTCCATTTTCAAAATGCTTATTAAATGCCATATTCTGTCGACTCCTTTGTAGAGATTACTACATTAAAGTTTGTTTATAATATCTGCAGTGGGTAATGTTATTGATCCCCATTTTACAGATGAAGAAACTGAGAACCCAAGTAACTGACCCAAGGACACACAGCTGGGAAGTGACACAGGTAGAAATGCAACCCACACTGACTGGCTTCAGAGTCCTTTCTCATAAATACTAAGATCTACTTCCCGTGAGAACCAACCCTAAGGAAAAAAGTGGTCACCTATGTAATACATTTGAAGAATTCCTGCCTCAAGAAGCTATGTCACTTTTATTTTAGATTTGGTCTTTGTTGAAATGCAAATCTCACCAAGGGGCTCTTACGTTTTAAGGCATGTAAGTCACTTTGTGTCTTGGTATAAAAGATTTATGAATACATTCCTCAAGAGCAGGAGGGAAAAACAGAGAGAACACAGAAAAGCATGAGATTGGGGAGAATTTCCCATCAAAAGGAGATAAGAGGTAGAAAAGGGCAGATATGAGCCACTAGGCAGCCTTGAATAAGCCTGGCCCACTGACTGTCTTGGCCATGGCCTGGCCCTGTTCCCAGCTACAGACACTCCTCTGGAGAGTAAGTCTTTGCAACTTTTTTTTTTCCCCAGTCTTCGTAACTTCTGCCCACTGATGTGGACAGTAGGCAGAGCTCAGGTACACTGGCTACAGATGAGCAACTTAGAATGACAGACACTCCTCTGGAGAGTAAGTCTTTGCAACTTTTTTTTTCCCCCAGTCTTCGTAACTTCTGCCCACTGATGTGGACAGTAGGCAGAGCACAGGTACACTGGCTACCAATGAGCAACTTAGAATGATGTCATTTCAGAGACATATTGCTTTAGTTTACCTGGATTTTATCCTCAGATTCCACCACCACCTCTATTTTCCCCAACTAAAGCAGACATAGAAATTCAATGAATATAACTGATCAAAGCCGAGCCTCTTTGGTTGAATTAAAGAAGCGGTGCTGGAGGCTCACTTTACCTGCTGCTTCCACACTAGCTACTGCCCATACAGACCCTCTACAGGTACCGGGGCTTGGAGAGTACAGTTCAAACCGCACTCATCCTCAAATTGTGCACAACATGAAATGAAAACCTAAAAGGGTCAAAACCCTTGCCTGAGTTCAAACAGCAGAGCTGGAGCAAAAATACAGGTCTCCTGCCCCAGCTTCACTGCTTTGCCTGCCTGTGCTGCACTGCCTTCTTCTAAGGCAATCCATCCAAGGATTTGGCATCTTCCTACCATGGCAACATTCTCAGAAGCAGCAATCACATGTATGCCTGTGGCGGATTCATTTTGATATTTAGCAAAACTAATACAATTATGTAAAGTTTAAAAATAAAATAAAATTAAAAAAAATAATAATAATAAATCCATCTTTAAGTGATTTGACTTTGACCTTGATTCTCTATGGTCAACATCAGTAATTTTCTGGAGCTAGAAAGTCTTTTGATATTAAGAGAGCTTTCTGTAAGAAAATATCATGAGCACTTTCATCATGTATTGGAATTCTTACTATCACATAAGCTGTATAAAGGAAGGTGACTGAGGAAAAACAGCATCCTGGAGCAAAAGTTTCCACTAATTCTAATGTTTCCCATGTCTCTGTCCTACTAGGTTGCTTGGAGACACACTACCAGCCTAGTGACCTGTGATAAGGCAGGGGCCCAAGTCCCTGTAAGAGCAAATTACGTGCCCCTGCCTGAGCTTCCCAAGCACTTTTTTGCTGTTTTCATCCTAATAGAAAATGATTACTCTGTCTTCAATATTTTAAAATGATTAATCCTTAAATCCTCATAAGGTAAAATATTATTCTTATTCTAAAAATGGGCTTCCCTGGTGGTTCGGTCAGTAAAGAATCTGCCTGCATTGCAGAAGACCTGGGTTTAATCCCTAGGTTAGGAAGATCCCCCTGGAGGAGGACATGGCAACCCACTCCAGTGTTCTTGCCTAGAGAATTCCCATGGACAGAGGAGCCTGGCGGGCTGCAGTCCATGGGGTAGCAAAGAGTCGGACACAACTGAGCAACTAAGCACACACATTCTAAAAGCAAGAAAACTGAGACTCAGAGACCCTAAGTAAGTAACTTATGACTTACTCAAGTGATGGGAGTAGAATTTAAATATAAGTGTGGCTCCCAAACCATACACAGCACACAGTTCAAATAAGATGACCACGGTTCTATCAGGGAGCACTTCCATCTTTGGTGAATACAAGGCATATTCCATTTGGTGCCCAGGTGAGCTCCAACATATACTATTTGTTACATTAGGGGAGGGGCATGGGTTGGAGGCTTAAGCCAGACCAAGTGGTCTACTGTGAATCCTGGCTCTCTGTATACAGTGAGCAAACTGCTTAACTTCTCTGTTCCTAAGTTTCCTCGTCTGACAAATGAGATAATAACAGTACCAACTCCTTCATATTGCTGTAAGGATTAAATGAGAGATCATGAGAGGAGTGCCTGGAACCACAGAAGTACTCAAAAATGTTAGATATTATTTATGTTTTTAATACATAACAATAAGCTTGTGATCTGATCAGATCTTTCTTCTATCCCCATGCCCTTCCTGACTATAAGACAGAAAAGAGAGTCCTAATGTAACACGGCTCCTCTTTTGCACCCATTTAGACTAGAGCAATGGAGAAGGCAATGGCACCCCACTCCAGTACTCTTGCCTAGAGAATCCATGGACAGAGGAGCCTGGTAGGCTGCAGTCCATGGAGTCACTAAGAGTCAGACATGACTGAGTGACTTCACTTTCACTTTTCACTTTCATGCATTGGAGAAGGAAATGGCAATCCACTCCAGTGTTCTTGCCTGGAGAATCCGAGGGGCGGGGAAGCCTGGTGGGCTGCCGTCTATGGGGTCGCATAGAGTTGGACACGACTGAAGCGACTTAGCAGCAGCAGCAGCAGACTAGAGCAAACTGCCCAATGTTTTTCAGGAGAGGGTAAGAATCATACCAACTCTGAGGCCTTGTGAGGAAGATAAAAATGTGTTGTGTTATATATAGTTTAAAATCATTTCTTTTAAAATGTTACATACTCTAAAGGAGTGGATAAAAACTCATAATAATGATTTTATAGTATTTTATTGATTTTAAGACAAACATATTTTAACATTTCTGAAACTGGGATTGGGACCACAGAGATTTCACATTCCTTGCATATAAACCAGGAATTATACTATCTATGTCCTAGGGGTGTTTGCAAGATATGTGCGATGATGTGATAATGAGAGTGAACACATCTGTCACATTTCTTGGTGGGGCATAGTGTCTGGTTTCATTAATATCCACTTTCTTCCTTATCATTCCCTCCCTTACTCCAACAAAATGTTCTTTAAGCCAAAACTCATGAAGCCAGCCAGAGTAACTTAAATTCCCTACTTGGCAAGTTGGATTCTAGATCCAGGTCAAGCAGTACCACTCTGCAGAAGTCTCTCTGATGACCCAGGTAGGAATTAATGTGCCCCTTCATCTGTGTCATGGGCTCACATGAACACCACTGATACACTACACTACACTGTGTTACATGTCTTATTGCAATAGCATGAGGTAATATAACCTCTCATTTTTGCATCTATCTTCCCTAATGGAATGTATAAGGGTACCCAACATTTAATAGTTGTTTAATTTTTATTGGGAAAAAAGCAATAAAAAATGTACCAATATTTGATGAACTATTACTAATCTGTTCAACCATAAACAGAATTTGACCTAAATGTTAGTACGGTGGCAGGGAAATGGATTTATCCTGTTCTTAATACAAATTTAATACCCTCCTGGCTGAAGTAATTATTACACATTCTATAAAAGCAAGGTTCAAATTTATTATATATTATTGTATTTCTCCAAGAGTTGCTTTAATATTTCAACCACAAATATGCCTCATGCTAAAATTACATTGAATATATCTATAACAAGAAATTATGAGTATTGCTGGCAAATTGGTACATTGATTAGATGTCCACATGTCTAATTAATGAAATCTAAAGAGCTCTGAACCTTGAGTGTCTCAATTAAATATCTGTTCACAAAGTATTCTTTATAGATGATTACACACTTGCTAGCTTATTTTGCTCATTTTATTGCTTTTGATCTATAATGGCAAGAGCATATCCTTCAAAGCAACACAAAGGGTTAGTAATCAGTGATGATTTCATACTGATTTCTAACTGGTCAATGTATGCACGCATGCTAAGTTGCTGTGTGTCCGACTCTTTGCGACCCTATGGACTGTAGCCCACTAGGTTCTTCTGTCCATGGGATTTTCCAGGCAAGAAAGCTGGCCAATAGGGGTAAGGGAATGTGTTCTATAACATTAAATATCAGGAAATGCAAATTAAAAACCAAAAATGAGATACCATTTCATTTCATGCAGATGAGAATGGATAAAATTTTAAAAGACTGGTTACATACCAAATTCAAGAGAAGATGAAAAGTAACTAGAATTTGTATGCATTAAAGAAGATAATGTTAAAGAATATAATCACTTTAAGAACTATCTGGTAGTTTCTGGTAGACTTAAACCGACACTTATACTAAGGTCTAGCAATTACATTCCTAAGTATTTATGCAGGAGAAATTAAGACATATTTTTTCAAACTAACTTGTATAAGAATTTCTGTGCAGCCTTATTAATAATGGCAAAAAGGTGGGAAAATGTCCATCAGGAGGAGAAAGTATATACAAATTATAGTATATTGAAACAATGGAGCACTAAACAACAATAAAAAATGAACCACTATTACATACAAATCTTAAAACATGATGGGCAAGGAAGGCAGACACAAAACAGTAAATGCTTTCTGATTCCATTCATATAAAGTTCAAAGCAAGACTAATCTATGATAACATAAATCTGAAAAGTTGTTGCCTGTGAAGCATGGGAATTGACTTGAAAGTGACATAATAAAACCTTTGGGGTGATGGAAATGTTCTGTATCTTACTTGGGATAGTACGTATGTTCATTTTTTTGTATGTGTGTGTGTGTTTTGTTGCTCATTCATGTCTGACTCTTTGCAGCCCCATAGACTGTAGCCTGCCAGGCTCCTCTGCCCATGGAATTTTCCGGGCAAGAATACTGGAGCAGGTTGCCATTTCCTATTCCAGGGGATCTTCCCACTCAAGGATTGAACATGTGTCTCCTGCATCTCCTGCATCGCAGGCAGATTCTATACCACTGTACTACTAGCGCCACCTGGGAAGTCCAAATTATAAACCTGAAATCTGTGTATTTTACTGCTTACAAATCTCATTCTAGGAAAAAATATAGCAGGTACTTTGATGATGGAAATTACACTTGAGAGTCAATTTCCTGGAATGGTGAAAACCTGTTTAATTGATTTCAGTATGAAAATTAGCATTTTTTTAGTTTCCCCAGTTAGAGCGTGCAATGCTGAAAAAGGCAGTTGGGTTGTATACTCAAAGACGTAAATGTATAAACAGAAAGACATCCTGTTTAGGGAAGAAAAGGTTCTTTGACATCCAGTCTCATCACAAAGGCCAGACCTCGATTCTCGTATCTGCTTGGAAATGTAGCAGACACAGATGCCTCCTTGACTGAAGGCAGACTGAAGTTATCCACAGGTTTAATGTCACCCAATTGGAACAACTACAATAAGTATTCAGAGAGAGATTAATTTCAGCATTGTATGTTCACTGCACATCTTGTGGATATGAGAATGTCTTCTTTCCAAAGGTCATATCTCCTCCTGTGCTCCTGATTGCATCATCTCTCACCACCTCTAGAATCATGCTCCAGCAATTATCTCTTCCCTGGCTTCTATCTTAATTCTCTTTCTCTCTACTGGGTTTATTCAACCTAAGCAATAAGCATGTTTATATCCTACCCGATTGTAAATAAAAAACATACAAAAGAGACTTCAGCTTTCCTTCAGTGTTGTTACCCCCTCAGGCTACTGCACCTTTCACCTAACTCAGGAGTTCTGATCTTTACTTCCTCATGAGTCAGTCACTTCAGTCACTTCAGTTGAAGTCAGTTACTTCAACCTCCTGCTGTCCGAATTTCAGCCTCAGAACTCTACTAAAATTTCTCTTTAATTGGGCACATTTGTACCAAATGTTAATATTCCCTAACTTATCTGCTGCATCTGAAACCAATAACCACTCAGCCTTTCTTTCGTCATTCTCTACACCTCCATGACAACACAGCCTCTCTCTGGACGTGGTATTTTGGCCAGAGTGGTTACATGATGGAAACTGGGCCAATTAGTTTTTATATCTTGGGAACTGGGAGTTGGAACATGGAGATTTTGTCAGATCCTTTCAGGCATTTCAACAAGAAAGTGACAATGTTGTGACCTGAGCAATCAACTTTTGATCTTTGGGAAAACTGAGCAGTGAAAACATACTTTCAGAAAAAGAAAAGCATGAACACAGGGTGTCAAAAGCAGAAATAAGAGACCACAGGGCCACAGAAGAAGCAGATCCTGTTTCTGATTATTCTCTAGGCCTGGGTCTAGGGCCAGTGAATTTTGTCTAAGGGATGATGAGACACCAGCAGAGGTAAGTGTCAGTGTCCTTCCTTACCAAGAGGCCCTAACAAGGTCCTTTGCTGGCCTCTCATCCTCTTTTCAGATTTCTTTTATTCTTTTTTCTCTAACTTTCTCTAACCAAATCAGTATGTCTGCACCTAGCTTCTCATCTTTGCATTAATTCCTATTTGCTAATTCCATTCAGTTTGGTCTGAATAACTATTAACATCTCCCATTCAGTATTTGAATTCAATAGTCAATATATTCAAATTTGTATTCATTCATGAAATACAAAGTTCTTTAAATTTCTCATACAATACTAATTAGCAAAACCAGCATTCTCTTAGGTATGCGGACTAGAACTCTAGGTTCAGCTTTAATCCCTCTATTTACTTGCTCCAAACTTCTACCTGGTTCTAAATTTTATGGTCCTAAACTTGACTATTTCTCTCATTTGCCAGGCCGCCTTTCATTCCAGGACTTAACTGCCTTGGTTCAGGCCTTCATGCATGTTCACTTGAGGTCATTACCTTTTTTAGAAAACAAAAATCCACAAAAAATTAAATATTTCCATGGAGGTAGTAAAATTTCTCGTCACTGTACTCTACACATTAAAGGACATATATAAACACATGTTTGCATAATCCTCACCACAGACTTTTGCACTTAACTACTGATAAGACTTCTCAGCTGTTCTTCTCACCTCGCTGATTATACATAACTCTAGATGTGTCCTTATTCTGTAGTAAAACAGAATTTAAAATTTTAATGAATGCTGTCCAATGTGCCAACAGACCAAAACTTCGATGCTTACATAATTAATATCCTCCCTCCCTTCCCCTTTGAGAGTGTTAGGTCCAAAGCAATTCTCCTCATTCAGTGGAACTTGATTTGATTTTAACTCTTGGGTGAAAGTCAATTATTTACGCTTTAGAGCATGGAAGCAAAATGGGTGTGGCACTTAAAAGTAAAGTTAAAATTAGTGTCTCATAAATACAGCTGAAATTTCATCCTTTTCCTATATCACAGGGTACTTTTAAAGCAAATCTATAAAGAAATTATTTTAAACTACCTAAGAGCAAGACATATTTCAACTTTTTTGGCAAAAATAGAGCACATTCCATATAATGATTGGCAATATATGGTCCCAATAAAGGATTTAACATAAGTTCAGTACTTTAAAAGTTTCTTATATTTTGTATTATGGAATACTAAATTATACATGGAAAGTCTCTTTAGTTTAAAACATGCTTAGCATCAGCCAGCTCTTACCTCAAAGAGCATCTGGGAATAAATCCTCACCCAAGAAGCAGTTGGTAACTTGAACTATGGCAAGCCTAGGTGCTGGTGTAATTGAAATAAGAAAATAGGAAGAAATTACAAAGGAAATACAAATTTTTTTTTTTTGTATCTCAAATAACCACAGACATAACAATATACAATGCCTCTCCAAATTCAAGTTTTCAAAAGCCCCTGCTCACAAATGATGGTAAGCTTTCCTGCCTCCCATAAAATTACACTAAGATTCAGTCTCTGGTTGTATCCTGTGTTTACCTGGCCCACTAACTCAGTCTGGACCCTTCACTTAGGACTTGATAACAGCCAGAAAGAAAATTAGAGAGACAATCTTTGACACTCAGGAACCACAATCTGCTAATTTTTAATACATTTAAAAATATTATCTAAAATAATTTAAATAAAATTAGTAGTGTGAAAGCCTTCTGAGTAAACTTCTGTGTCATAGAAAAGAAGGACATAGAAGGGGTTTCCCAGAGTGCTTACTGTTCCTTGATATTAAAATCAAAGTAACTAAGACCATAACATTTGCATTCCAACCTCCCATCCAAGTCCTCTCTCAGCATTAAAGGAAAGATTCTGTATGGCATAGCTGTGGTGTGCCACACAAACATCTGCTCCAAGACAAAGTCATTCATTCATGCAGTTGACAAAGGCACATAGCTGAGTCACTCTCTGAGAATGGCGGAGGCCAAGGGGTTATTCTCCCTTCTCTGGATCAGCCCACATGCAATGACTCATTGATGGGGGTTCCCAAATGCCTAGCCCTCTTGCTTTAACACAGGGGCCATCCTAGTATCAGAGGCCTAGGATTGGCTGAGGTCTCTGTTGCAAATACATTATGGCTCAGCTTCTTCCAAAAGAAGCTCTGCACATATATCTCTGTTTCATAATGTGTTTCCCAGGAAACCTGACTTAAGAAAGTTGTTATCAAGGGAGCACTGAAGAAGTGACTCTAAAATGAGATCTTTTATCTAAATCCTCTCTGTTGGACTGGCAACGAGGACCCAATCACTGATGCCATGTCAAAAACTGATGGCCTGTGGTATACTGTAACAGAACAATTGTTAACACATTCACTTTTAGTGGGGGACCAATGTGTGAATACCACTGGAAGGAAAGAACTTGCATGTACTACATTGAGGTATTAGAGGTTGGGAGAGAAAGTGATTAGAGCCATGGAATGGAATAGCTACTGAAGCCTCTTAATACAATGGAGAAAAGACATTGAAAGGCTTAAAGTGATGCTACCAATTTAAAACTAGAGGTAACAACAGCAGACATCTATGTCATTAGATAAAGAAATTCTCACCTCTTGCAGCAGATGCAGAAAAAGTTGAGCATCAGACCCAGGAATTGATCATAAGTGTGGCAGAGCTCCAGAGAAGGTTTAACTCTCAATTTAGACAGGTTGCCTGTGCCAAGATTGGGGCCTTAATTGAGAAAAAAAAATGGGACTGTGAGTCATGTGAAAAAAAGTGGGACTGGGGACATCTGGGTTAATTCACTGGAAACTCTTTAATCCTCAGATTTCCCTGAATCCTCTGACAAAAAGTGGCTCTCCCCTGTCAGAAGCTAGTGCTGCAGTCTTGCTTGAAAACGTGCAAGAAAATGTGTGCACCCTCTGACAAGACCTACCAAAAGCATTCCCATGGACCCCCAGACCAATAACTAGGAAAAAGAAACAACATAAGCCAGCTAAACAAAAGAGCCTGTAAAGGGAGGAAAAAGACTATGTGTTGAAGGAACGGAAGAACCTCAGCAACATACATGCACCAATAGGAGCGTATAGGAACTGACAGAGTACGTATGAACTGGATTCTGTGAGTACTAGATCAATGTGGATGTATATAAAGTTAGATAGGGAAGACTGGATTGCTATTGAACCAGCCTTCCTTAGTGCATGGACAGGTTATCTAATGTGTGGGTATCTCAACATGTGGGTATTCCATGAAAATGGACAGTTGGTACACCATCCCACTCAATATAGCACTGAAAGACATCAGAGAGGGAAAAATCTTTCCAATGGGTAGAATTTAATTTTTTTTACCTTTTTAAAAAGTCTTTACTTTTTATTATTTTTTTTTTTTACCACAGACTGTCATTGTCACTTTTATTTTGAAAAATTTTTCCTTGTCATTTTCTTACTAAAGAACACATGTCCCTGAGTAAGTCACTTCATTTTTCTTTTTTTTTATTATAAATTTATTTATTTTAATCGGAGGCTAATTACTTTACAATATTGTATTGGTTTTGCCATACATCAACATGAATCTGCCACGGCTATACACGTGTTCCCCATCCTGCAGCCCCCTCCCACCTCCCTCCCTGTACCATCCCTCTGGGTCATCCCAGTGCACCAGCCCCAAGCATCCTGTATCATGCATCGAACCTGGACTGGTGATTCGTTTCTTATATTATATTATATACGTTTCAATGCCATTCTCCCATATCATCCTTCCCTCACCCTCTCCCACAGAGTCCAAAAGACTGTTCTATACATCTGTGTCTCTTTTGTTATCTCGCATACAGGGTTATCATTACCATCTTTCTAAATTCTGTATATATGCATTAGTATACTGTATTGGTGTTTTTCTTTCTGGCTTACTTCACTCTGTATAATTGGCTCCAGTTTCATCCACCTCATTAGAACTGATTCAAATGTATTCTTTTTAATGGCTGAGTAATATTCCATTGTGCATATGTACCATTGCTTTCTTATCCATTCATCTGCTGATGGACATCTAGGTTGCTTCCATGCCCTGGCTATTATAAACAGTGCTGCGATAAACATTGGGGTACACATGTCTCTTTCAATTCTGGTTTCCTTGGTGTGTATGCCCAGCAGTGGGATTCCTGGGTCATAAGGCAGTTCTATTTCCAGTTTTTTAAGGACTCTCCACACTGTTCTCCATAGTGGCTGTACTAGTTTGCATTCCCACCAAGAGTGTAAGAGGGTTCCCTTTTCTCCACACCCTCTCCAGCATTTATTGCTTGTAGACTTTTGGATAGCAGCCATTCTCACTGGCGTGAAATGGTACCTCATTGTGGTTTTGATTTGCATTTCTCTGATAATGAGTGGTGTTGAGCATCTTTTCATGTGTTTATTATCCATTTGTATGTCTTCTTTGGAGAAATGTCTGTTTAGTTCTTTGGCCCATTTTTTGATTGGGTTGTTTATTTTTCTGGAATTGAGCTGCAGGAGTTGCTTGTATATTTTTGAGATTAGTTGTTTGTCAGTTGCTTCATTTGCTATTATTTTCTCTCATTCTGAAGGCTGTCTTTTCACCTTGCTTATAGTTTCCTTTGTTGTGCAGAAGCTTTTCATTTTAATTAGGTCCCTTTTGTTTATTTTTGCTTTTATTTCCAGTATTCTGGGAGGTGGGTCATAGAGGATCCTGCTGTGATTTATTTCGGAGAGTGTTTTGCCTATGCTGTCCTCTAGGAGTTTTATTATTTCTGGTCTTATGTTTAGATCTTTAATCCATTTTGAGTGTATTTTTGTGTATGGTGTTAGAAAGTGTTCTACTTTTATTCTTTTACAAGTGGTTGACCAGTTTTCCCAGCACCACTTGTTAAAGAGATTGTCTTTTTTCCATTGTATATTCTTGCCTCCTTTGTCAAAGATAAGATGTCCATAGGTGTGTGGGTTTATTTCTGGGCTTTCTATTTTGTTCCATTGATCTATATTTCTGTCTTTGTGCCAGTACCATACTGTCTTGATGACTGTGGCTTTGTAGTAGAGCCTGAAGTCAGGCAGGTTGATTCCTCCAGTTCCATCTTCTTTCTCAAGATTGCTTTGGCTATTCGAGGTTTTTTGTATTTCCATACAAATTGTGAAATTATTTGTTCTAGCTTTGTGAAAAATACTGTTGGTAGCTTGATAGGGATTGCACTGAATCTATAGATTGCTTTGGGTAGTATACTCATTTTCACTATATTGATTCTTCCAATCCATGAACATGGTATATTTCTCCATCTATTAGTGTCCTCTTTGATTTCCTTCACCAGTGTTTTATAGTTTTCTATATATAGGTCTTTAGTTTCTTTAGGTAGATATATTCCTAAGTATTTTATTCTTTTCATTGAAATGGTGAATGGAATTGATTCCTTAATTTCTCTTTCTATTTTTTCATTATTAGTGTATAGGAATGCAAGGGATTTCTGTGTGTTGATTTTATATCCTGCAACTTGGAGAGATCACAGCAGATAACACAGAAATACAAAAGATCATAAGAGACTACTATCAGCAGTTATATGCCAATAAAATGGACAACTTGGAAGAAATGGACAAATTCTTAGAAAAGTACAACTTTCCAAAACTGAACCAGGAAGAAATAGAAAATCTTAACTGACCCATCACAAGCACAGAAATTGAAACTGTAATCAGAAATCTTCCAGCAAACAAAAGCCCAGGTCCAAATGGCCTCACCACTGAATTCTACCAAAAAATATAGAGAAGAGCTAACACCTATCCTACTCAAACTCTTCCAGAAAATTGCAGAGGAAGGTAAACTTCCAAACTCATTCTATGAGGCCACCATCACCCTAATACCAAAACCTGACAAAGATGCCATCAAAAAAGAAAAATACAGGCCAATATCACTGATGAACATAGATGCAAAAATCCTTAACAAAATTCTAGCAATCAGAATCCAACAACACATTAAAAAGATCATACACCATGACCAAGTGGGCTTTATCCCAGGGATGCAAGGATACTTCAATATCCACAAATCAATCAATGTAATACACCACATTAACAAATTGAAAAATAAAAGCCATATGATTATCTCAATAGATGCAGAGAAAGCCTTTGACAAAATTCAACATCCATTTATGATAAAAACCCTCCAGAAAGCAGGAATAGAAGGAACATACCTCAACATAATAAAAGCTATATGTGACAAACCCACAGCAAACATTATCCTCAGTGGTGAAAAATTGAAAGCATTTCCCCTAAAGTCGGGAACAAGACAAGGGTGCCCACTTTCACCACTACTATCCAATGGGTAGAATTTGGGGCAAGTTACCTGATCATTCACTTTGCATGCAAAGAGAAGTGGCCCATGGTAAAAATATACATGGACTCATGAACAGTGGTGAACCACTTGCCTAACTTCTCAGGAGCCTGCAAGAAGAAAAATTGGAACATCACAGTCAAAGAGACTATAGAGGAGAAATGTGGATGGTTTGAAAGAAAGAGTTCAAAATGTGAAATATAGTGTGTTGCATGTTAAGGTCCACCAGATAGTATGCACCATGGAAGTAGCAACGAATAACCAAGCAAACAATGATGATCAGCTGTGGCTGAAATAGAGATTATGTATGAATTCAAAAGCCTGGGCTCCTGTTAATCAAGGCTGAGCAGGATACTGCTGCTGCTGAATGCCCAACACACCAGCAACAGAGATCAATGCTGAGCACCTAATAACAACAACATCTTTCAAGAAGATCGACCAGCCACTTGGTAGCAATTGATTACACTGAACCTCTACTCTGGGAAGGGCACTGCTTCAGTTTAACTGGAATCAACACAACTCCAGATATAAGTGTGCCTTTTCCACACACATAATTTCATCTTTGATCAAGGGTATTACCTTACAGTAGTGTTTGTGCAGCAGCAGGGTCCTCACCAAGGACTCTTGTTCCATGACACACCACATCCAAACCCAGAAACTTCCAGATTAATAATTTCAATAATAAAAGCCTTTGAAAACACATTTGAAATGCAAACTTAGAAATGACACCCTGATGGGATGGGATACCGTACTGCAGAATGTAGTATACATTCTAAATCCATGACCATCACATGGTATTGTGTCCCCAGTAGATAGAACACAGCAGTCTAGAAACCAAGGAGCGTCCCTGCTTATTACCTCTCTCAATGTCTCAGATGGAACATCTGTACTTTGCATCCCCACAACTTAGCTTCTCCTGCTTATAGAGTATCTGACTCCCAGGGGGGCCCTGCTACTACTGGGACACAGTGAAGAACTAAGAAGCTTTAAGATACGGTTTCCATTCCATCTCTTAAACCTATGGCAGGAAGAATTGACTCTGATCATTAGGAGAACGTAGGGCTGAAATTACACTATGTGGACAAGGAGGAACAGATCTGGCACCCATAAGCGACTGAGGAAAATCTTCACAATTACCTGCCAGATTTGATGGTGAATGGATAAGAATGGCAAAATGACTGAGATCTCAGGTCACTCAGGGATGTAATCTGGGTCACCACAGGAGGTATGACAGCTAGACCAGGAGAAGTGCTAGCCATCAGGTAGGAGACATATAAAATGCTATATATAGGAGGAAGGTAATATGTTGTGGTCTTGAGAGCAATTGCAATTACAAGGGCTCCAGCTCATTCCAATAACTTTCTTGTAAGTTTCCACAGGAAAAGAGATCAGCAAGCTATCCCAGATGGTGAACTTGAGAAATGAAGCACGAGTGTTTGCGTGACACACAGGGCAGACTATAATGGATGTCAGAGTGTGATGACTTCAGGATCAAGGAACAAATCCAGAGTCAAGCCCTGGAATGGCCCTTAGTTCCTGGACTGACACAGACATCAGTTCACAGATTTCCACATTGTCCCAGAATGTGCCCTAGTTGTGATCTTCAGGTTAAGTGACTCCAGGTCTACAAAATATGTTTATTGTCACAATATAATATCATATGTAGCACAGACAGGTAACAGGTAGCAAATATCAATAATAGTATTGCAGTTGCCATTTTATATTTGCTTGCTCTGTTCTAGGAGCTATGTTGAGTATTTTAAAAAGTACCATGCTAAATCATTGAAACAATTCTCTAAAAATATATTAACTATTCCTGCTATAGAGAGGAGAAAACCATGGCCTGGCACAATTCAGCATCCTGCCTAACACCACAAGTCTAAAAAGTGGTAGTGCCTACATTTGAGTACAAAATAGGAAACGCCAAAGCTTTCACGTTGCAACACGTTGTTATATAGATAACTGGAAACTATAAAAAGTACATACTTTTGTTACGGAAAACATAATTTGAATTTAAACTGCCTGATTTGAATCAGTTCTAATGAGGTAGATGAAACTGGAGCTGATTATACAGAGTAAAGTAAGCCAGAAAGAAAAACACCAATACAGTATACTATGCATATATATGGAATTTAGAAAGATGGTAACGATAACCCTGTATGTGAGACAGTAAAAAAGAGACAAAGATGTATAGAACAGTCTTTTGGACTCTGTGGGGGGAGGGGGATGATTTGGGAGAATGGCATTGAAACATGTATAATATCATATAAGAAACGAATCACCAGTCCAGGTTCGATGCAGGATACAGGATGCTTGGGGCTGGGATGCACTGGGATGACCCAGAGGGATGGTATAGGGAGGGAGGTGGGAGAGGGGTTCAGGATTGGGAACACGTGTACACCCATGGTGGATTCATGTTGATGTATGGCAAAACCAATACAATATTGTAAAGTAATTAGCCTCTAATTAAAATAAACAAATTTTAAAAAATAAAATAAACTGCCTGATTGTCTATTTAAATATACTACTGAATGCACTAAATATAAATGTAATAAATATTCTACTGAAAACGCCTTGTACTGATATATTGTACAGAATTTAAGGAATTAATTATTGATGGATCTTTATTAGAAACTGCATCTCCAAGGCAGATTCTTCAAGTCCCAGCTGTGTCCAAATATGGAACACTATTCTAAATCAAATATTTCCTAGCAGCTGATGAAGTTCTCAGTCAGTTGGTCTGAGCCTTGGAACTGAGGGGCACAGAAAAGCCTAGCCCGACATATACAAAGCTTGTGAAGTGTATGTATTCAGTTACCAGCTACTTGGCCTCATCTTTGTTTACCTTTTCTGCTGCATTTTCTCAAGGCCTCCTGCAAGTATTCAATTACTCAGGTCTTACCTGACCTACCACAATTTTCAGGAAAGAATCTAATGACTACAGATGTTAAAAACTGATGCTATGTAAATTATTTATTTTTCTTAGATATTTGGAAGAATTTTAGACTAACAAAGCATCAGCATCCTGGAGTAGAAGGATAAAGGTTATATTGTTTTCGTTTCTCAAACATAAAACATCATGGCCCTGAAATCTTACCAAATAAATAGAAAATAATTTACTACTTCCAACACATCTAATATTTTTTCCTTTAAAATATTTGTGTATTGGTCATGTTCAACTTGAATCATTTACACAATAAAAAGAAAACTATGAAGAAAACATAATTTTTGGAAGAGGGTATGAAATAAGAAAGATATGTGCATATATCACTATTGAAAGATTTTAAAAATAAAAGATTTAAAATTTTATTACATAACACTTAGGTAGGCCTCCAATAAATCCTTTATAAACAAATATTGAATATCTCACTGAAGCTAGAGTTCTGTCACCACTTTTTTGGCCAGCAGAAGGCTTGGCGGTCCCTGTCCTCTTGCTCTATATTTAATCTTCCTAACCTTTTGTTTGGAGAAGGCAATGGCACCCCACTCCAGTACTCTTGCCTGGAAAATCCCATGAGCGGAGGAGCCTGGTAGGCTGCAGTCCATGGGGTCGCTAAGAGTTGGATACGACTGAGTGACTTCACTTTCACTTTTCCCTTTCATGCATTGGAAAAGGAAATGGCAACCCACTCCAGTGTTCTTGCCTGGAGAATCCCAGGGACAGGGGAGCCTGGTGGCCTGCCGTCTCTGGGGTCACACAGAGTCAGACACAACTGAAGTGACTTAGCAGTAATCTTTTGTTGGGTTCTCCTGAAAGCTCTATCATTCATTATTTATTCTTGGTCTCTCTTTCACAGATGATTCTGTGGATTCATGAAATAATTATCTGCTTATTTAGGATAATTTTAAACATGCCAAACATGTAAGGAAATGAGAAACAAAATAGGTATGCTTTAATAGACAGATGGAAAAACATTTTTTTCTTAAAGAAAAGAATGGAGGAAAGGCAGAAGGGGAATTGAGTGAAGGTGAGGAGGTGGAGAGACTTCATATTTGTTATGATTTGTTTGCCCTTTGGACAAGCTGGTCTGTTCTTCCTTTATGTGTCCTTCCCCAATTAAATAATCCCTACCTTAAAACCCTGCTTAGGGACAGCAGTCAGAATCACAGAAAGAAACGTGAATGTGGTCTTAGACTCTTCAGCCCAATGTTTCCCCTGATTTCCATATTGTAATAATTCTGGAGATCTCCACCAAATCAGAGGTGCTGGGCCATTGCCGTGTTACATCTTCTTACCTGGGACAGCTCCTTTTAAAAACAGAGGACACAGTGACCATGCTGTCACTGTTTAAAAAAAAAATGTCCAGTTATGTGTCAATATAAGCAATTTAATACTTAAAAAGCAAGTAAGTCAATGGATTGATACGTGCTTTACAAAGGTACTTTGCACAGTTTTACAGAAAACAAAAAGCTAGCTCCCTAGAAAATTTAACATTGATATTAACTTGCAGATAATTTAAAAACCTATATGGTATATAAATTAAGGGACCTCTGAACATAAGAAATAATTCTCCCTGTAGTTTGTGTTTGGGTTGTGTTTGTATTCAACAGTTAAAAAAAGAAAAAGAAACAGGCTTTATATTCCATAATAAACAAAGCACAAATCCTAGGTTTGGCAAAGAAGAAATCTATAGATTTAACGGCAAAACAGGGGAAGCATGAGGAGTTACAGTTTTAATTTAAGACTACTGCCCTGCCTTGGTGTCTTTAGGAATTGTTTGGGCTAATGATTAACTAATTTATTGTTTTTGTATTTATATCCCTGAATTTCTTACCAGGATATTATTTCAGGCAAAAACCAAGAAAGATTACCTAATTTTTCTTTAACAATTAAGCAATACTTGTTAATTGGAATTTGCTGACAGTTTCCCAAGACTGTAATTAAGGTTGTATAACTTTGCCTTCACTGATAAATGCAGACTGAACCAAAATGTTCAGGTGAGATATATCTGATCACAGTTTGGAGAGAAGGTACTTATTCAACAGACTCCAAAATACTGAACAATATGCTGACATTAAAGGGACAGCTCAATTTATCCTCTAATGTTCTATTCTCACCAAGATGGTACCTGCCTATATCTTCTCTCCCTAATAAGGCTCTAGGCTTCTTCTTTAAAAGACAATTCTTTATAACACCAGTTCTTGTATGGTGGTGCATGGTGCTCTATGCAGATTAAAAACTAAAAGATATATTCAAAAGAAATCTAACTATTTACAAATTTGGAGTCAACATTTTTAAAAGTACCAATAATGTGGAGATAACAGCACTTTCTTCATTCACCCAACAAATTTTTATTGGACACTAGCTATGGTTGTGATCTGCACTAAGTTTGGGGACACAATGGTGGGCAAAACAGAAACAGCCCCTGCCTGCATGCTCAGTGGTGTCTGACTTTTTGCGACCCTATGGACTTTAGTCTGCCAGGCTTCTCTGTCCATGGGATTCTCCAGGCAAGAATACTAGAGTGGTTTGCATGCCCTCCTCTGGGGAATCACCCGACCCAGAGATCAAACCCAAGTCTCCTGCACCTGCTATAATGACACATGAAATCTTTACCACTGAGCCACTAGGACCTCTGTAAAATCAGAATTAGTAAATTATTTATTAATAAGTTGATAATAATAAATACATTAACAAGGAGAACTAATTAAGCAAGCAATTTTAATAAACAACAGTATTTTCTATCCAACCTATTTCACGAAAAAGTGACTCCTTAATGCCTACTCCATGAAATTCAGACCTCCCAACAGCCCTAACTCATTACTGTATACTCTCTCCCAAGATATTTCTTTACGTCTTTGCTTGAATAGACTGTACTTTCATTTCCTCCTCATCAGACCATTACTGTTGCAATGAGGAGTCTTATAATTCATTCCTTCCATTTGTAGTTTGTGCTTAGCCCGCATTCACATTCACTACTTTGGCAGCCTACCCTTAATTCATTCTCTGTATAATAATTTGTATTTACTTTTCCCTCCCCCAATAGACCTAAGAGCTTTTGATGGCAGATCCTCTATTTATTCATTTGCACATTCCTTCTGCAGAGCCTACGAAAGTGACCAAAGGCTTCTTAAATAGCAACAAAACAGCTTGCTTTCCTTCCATTTATGACTTTGTTATCTCCTCTTGACCCACAACATTCACTGCCTGGAATATTCTCTCTGATCAATAATTGTAATCTATGTCATCCCCTCTTTTTGAAATGAGCTACCAAGAAAGAATCTTTTAAGCATTATCTTTTATTGTTAATAATCTCAAACACAGAAAACTGCTATTTTCATACTCCATCTGAACCCTTTCCATTTATTAGTTCTTTCTTTCCTTTGCAACTAATGTCTGTAAGCATTCTACCAGTTTTGCAGGAAGAATAAAAATGACATCAGCCTTGTCCTCAAGGAGCTCACCAGCCTGTGAAGAGAAAGGCACTGGAAATTCAGACCCAACTTGATGGTGAGGGAGAGAGGTGCTGGGAAAGCCAAGTCCTTTGTTCTCTGCACAGGTCACTACATGGTAAAACCACCCAGACACCTCTTGTCTGAAACTGAATTTGTTTCACTTCTGCAAAACCTGTTCACAGCTCTGTAATCAACCCAGAAGGAATTCCCTAGACTACAAGTTTTGTGTAGTTTGTCTGCTGCTAAGTCACTTCAGCCGTGTCCGACTCTGTGCGACCCCATAGACGGCAGTCCACCAGGCTCCCCCGTCCCTGGGATTCTCCAGGCAAGAATTCTGGAGTGGGCTGCCATTTCCTCCTCCAATGCATGAAAGTGAAAAGTGAAAGTGAAGTCGCTCAGTCATGTCCAACTCTTCGCGACCCCATGGACTGCAGCCTACCAGGCTCCTCCGCCCGTGGGATTTTCCAGGCAAGAGTACTGGAGTGGGGTGCCATTGCCTTCTAGTTTAAGACAAAGGCAGCAGTTCAAGAGGCAGGATATACACCTCTCAATCAGAGAGGGACAGGAGCTGTCCCTCAGGCAGCCTAAGGCACACAGCAAGAAAAAGAAACATAGACACGGTCACCTTGCTGTCCTGGGGTTTCTGAAATGTGCATTGTGTGGACACGTTTTAACCCAAGTTTGGCTTTCTCCTGTTGTCTGCGACACTCCTGCCCCACCTTTTTCCTGAGTTACCTGCTGAGTCTTCAGGACCCACAGACTTATTTCAGTTGTGATCTAAGCAATGTGTAATTAAGAGAAGCCTGCTGGTACTCAGAAATACGAAAAATGTACTGTCTTTCATTCATCGAGTTGATGTTTTATTTTCCCTTCAGGAGGATAATGGCTTTGAATTGCTTTCTTGAGAAAATAGATGGTTTTTCCACAATAATAATTGTTTTATATCTCTCTTTATGACTGATTGTTTTCCACATGCAGATAATATGTTGAGATCTAGGTCTGTGATCTTGGGACATAACAGTTCCCTTAGTGCTGATAATCAGTCTATAAAGGAATTAACTTATGTTCCAAAGTCATTTCTACTATCTCTCAAATCAAATAAATAGGATTCTAATTACCCAGTCATCCCTCATCATTGAGACTATGCTATTTAACTAAATATAAAATGACAATTCATCCAACATATCTACTTATTGATTTCAAATAATTAAAATGTATTAAATGAAATTCAATCATAATAAGCATAAATTAATATTTCATAATGTGGAAAGCACTAAGGGGAAACCTTGAGTATCTTCCATGTCATTATAATATCATTATTGTACAATATTGCAAACATAAGATATATTAATGTTTGATAGCATTATAACCTATAAATATCTATTATAATCTATCCTTATTCTAAAGATATTGTCACAAATTAGTTAATTGTTCACTAGTGTTTGGATTCTTGATCAAAAGGAGTTCATAGTATCTCTCCATTAGTTTCAAGATAGTCTGGTTTTATCACTCATTAATATTCACAGACAAATAGTAACACATTTTTTGCAAGAAAATATGAACAGGATTTATTTTTTGGTCCATTTCATTTAGTATTTAGCACTACAATAAATCTGTCCTTGAGACATGTTTTATATAAATTTATTTATTTTAATTGGAGGTTAATTACTTTACAATATTGTATTGGTTTTGCCATTTTAGATAAGTGAACTGAGAGCCAGAGTTGACAATGAAAAGTGAGACAATATGTGGATTAACTGCGAAACAATTTAAAAATAGGCATCCAGAAATTTTAAGTATTTTCACAAATACTTTCTTTGTATTCCTATAATTTTTTTAAAAACTACATCTAGAGTTTTATAATTATAATTACATTTTGAGATTTGAAATTAGTGTTATGTCTTCTGGACTTTTAACACTTTCTGCATTCTAAGAAATATATTTTCCTTTCTCACAGAGGAAAGCTTTATATTCCACACACAAAACAGCAATTAATAGCTTTGGGTGGGGCCTGTACTGCAGACAACTGGAACCAACTATGAGAGAAATTAATCAAGGCTTATGGTATCAAGCAATAAACTGTGGAAAATTCTGAAAGAGATGGGAATACCAGACCACCCAACCTGCCTTCTTGAGAAACCTATATGCAGGTCAGGAAGCAAGAGTTAGAACTGGACATGGAACAACAGACCAGTTCCAAATTGGGAAAGGAGTACGTCAAGGCTGTATATTGTCACCCTGCTTATTTAATTTATATGCAGAGCACATCATGAGAAATGCTGGGCTGGAAGAAGCACAAGCTGGAATCAAGATTGCCAGGAGAAATATCAATAACCTCAGATATGCAGATGACACCACCCTTATAGCAGAAAGTGAAGAAGAACTAAAGAGCCTCTTGATGAAAGTGAAAGAGGAGAGTGAAAAAGTTGGCTTAAAGCTCAACATTCAGAAAACGAAGATCATGGTATCTGGTCCCATCACTTCATGGGAAATAGATGGGGAAACAGTGGAAACAGTGGCTGACTTTATTTTTCTGGGCTCCAAAATCACTACAGATGGTGACTGCAGCAATGAAATTAAAACATGCATACTCCTTGGGAAGAAAGTTATGACCAACCTAGACAGCATATTCAAAAGCAGAGACATTACTTTGCCAACAAAGGTCCATCTAGTCAAGGCTATGGTTTTTCTAGTAGTCATGTATGTATGTGAGAGTTGGACTATAAAGAAATCTGAGTGCTGAAGAATTGATGCTTTTGAACTGTGGTGTTGGAGAAGACTCTTGAAAGTCCCTTGGACTGCAAGGAGATCCAACCAGTCCATCCTAAAGGAGATCAATCCTGAGTGTTCATTGGAAGGACTGATGTTGAAGCTGAAATTCCAATACTTTGGCCACCTGATGCGAAGAACTGACTCATTTGAAAAGACCCTGATGCTGGGAAAGATTGAGGGCAGGAGGAGAAGGGGACAACAGAGGATGAGATGGTTGGATGGCATCACCGACTTGATGAACATGAGTCTGGGTAAACTCCAGGAGTTGGTGATGGACAGGGAGGCCTGGCGTGCTGTGGTCCATGGGTTCACAAATAGACACAACGGAGCGACTTAACTGAACTGAACTATGGTGTCAAGTGTTTGAAGAGAAAGATAACATAAAACCTGGCTTCCCAGGTGGCCCTAGTGGTAAAGAATCTGCCTGCCAATGCAGGAGACTTGGATTCAATCCCTTGTTCTGGAAGATCCCCTAGAGGAGGAAATGGCAATGTAATCCAGTATTCTTGCCCGGAGATCCCATGGACAAGACAGACCCTCATGGGCTACAGTCCACAGGATGGCAAAGAATCAGATACGACTGAGAGACTGAGCATGCATGCAATATAAATGCTAGTAACTCATGGATTTCTCTCATGGTACTGCTGCTGCTGCTGCTAAGTCACACAGATTTAGCAGAGTCTCACAGAGTCGGACACAACTGAAGCAACTTAGCAGCAGCAGTACCATGAAAGAAATCCATGAGTTACTAGTGTTTATATTGCATGCATGCTCAGTCTCTCAGTCGTATCTGATTCTTTGCCACCGTGTGGACTGTAGCCCACGAGGGTCTTGTCCATGGGATCTCCAGGCAAGAATACTGGAGTACATTGCCATTTCCTCCTCTAGGGGATCTTCCAGACCCAGGAATTGAACCCACAGTCTCGTGGATTTCTCTCATGGTACAGTGGATAAGAATTGGCCTGTCAATGCAAGGGACACCAGTTTGATCCCTGGCCCAAGGAAAATTCCATATGCCACAAAGCAACTAAGTTCATGTGCCATGACTACTAGGCTCACACGACTAATGAGTCTGCAAGCTGCAACTACTGAACCTCATGTTCCTAGAGCTCAAGCATCACAACAAAGAGTAGCCCCAGCCCACCACAACTAGAGAAAGCCCAAGTGCAGGAACAGAGACCCAGTACAACCAAAAAGAAAAAAATAAATAAATTTATATACATATGGGCATACATAATATATATATATATATATATATATATATATATATATATATATGCTTATATGTGGGAGACTTGGGTTCAATCCCTGCATTGGGAAGATCCCCTGGAGAAGGGAAAGGAACAGCTACCCACTCTAGTATTCTGGCCTGGAGAATTCCATGGACCAAATAGTCCATGGGGTCACAAAGAGTCAGACACAACTGAACGACTTTCACTTCACTTCACTTCATATATATATTTATATAGCTCATAACTCACAAAGAAAACTTTCAAAGCCACGCTCAAGTTTTCTCTCCATAGATTCTAAAGTTAGCTATTCTTTGCCCCTCCTAACTGACATCCCCTCCTTTCACCGTCATTATTGAGAAATTTAGAGATTTCAAGATCAACCAAAGAACTCAATGCAGGTTTTGCTCAGACTCTTCATTTGCTCTTTTTGGGGTGGAAATTTTTCTCTAACAAATTGTCACAAGTAAAAGCAGCTGTCTATAATCAGCTATACTGCCTCCCATCTTGGAATAAACAAATGCTCTAAGAATTCCTTCTAGAAAACTAAAAAGGACCGTTGGGAATTCTCTGGATTTCTTCACATAATTGTGGCTATTGCTAAATCCACTGGGGGCTGGATGTCATAAAAGCAGAAGCCAGGATGGTAAAGACCAATAATGTGGACACAAATTGGGTGTCCCACTGGCCTAAATAGGAGAGAGGCAGACCACATCCTGGCTTATTAGCTGAAGTTAAAGGGGAAGATTTAGATCAAGGGATTTTCCACATATATACATTAATATATGATATTTGTATACATACAGCTGATTCACTTTACTGTACAGCAGAAACTAACACATTATAATATACTCCAATTAAAAAAAAATAATGAAATGAAGGATATGGGACTTAGAGACAATGAGGGAAGTACTGTGACTAGAAACATCAAACTGAAAAAGTAGTACTTAGTCCCTGAACCCCTGATTAAGAACAGGAAGACAAACATCACGGGGAGTTGACAAAGACCTACACTCTGACATGCCTCTGACCTAGATAAAGTCAGGCAGGCAGCTCCCCTGTTTTAACTGTTAATCTTCCATCTCTTTTGAAGCTACATGTCTTCTGCCTTTCAGTGCTTGTGCTCATGAGCTGCTAGGATACTAGATCCTGACATTCACCATAGATTTACAGAGTTCCTCCTAAAGTCAGACCTTTGAACAATGAGAATAAAATAGGGTCACTGGTCATATTCTAATCTCTCTTCTTGTTCTTGGGACCATTTTACAGTGTTTGACTCTTCATGAAACCCCCATCTGCTCTAACATAGAAAATAATTAGTATTTGCTCCCTTTTGTATCATGGAAAATACACATAAGAATGTTAGAATCTCAGGGCCCTTGATTTTAAAAAAAATGGAGTATCCAAAGCCATTCTAGTTTACTCTAAATGTAACTGCTAGGAAATTACTATCTTAAGTCACTGTGGAAGTTTGACTTTTTCCTTCTGACTTTAGTCTTTTGTTGTTATATTCTATTTTGTATACCACCCTCTCGTCTCCCCTTACTAGTCTTTCCCTTTAGTAACTGATAATATTATAGAATTCAAATTAAGCACAATAGCAAACAAATTTACTAAGCACGTACATTTTATATACAAGGTAGTTAGGAGTATGAACATAACTACAATTAAGAATAGCCAGTATTCTTTGGACACTTAATTATATTATCTCATTTAATCTTCCTGAAAACTATGAAGCAATACACTTTACGCTGCCATTATTTTCTGGTTGTAAAGTTAAGAGGCAGAAATTTAAGTAATTTGTCAAAGTTTACACACTTAATGTGTTTATAGTCTTGCTAGAATTTTTTTCAAGTTGTGTGCAAGAATAAATATTTAAACTACAGGTCAAGATCAAAGGTGAAATCTCATGAGAAAGTGTATGATGCATTAGTAAATGAATGATACAAATACCTTAGTACGATGGAATTGTATAAATTTCAGTATTTGGAAATGTGAGCAATCTATTTTTTTTTTCATATTTATTGGAACATAGTTGCTTTATAGTGTTGTGTTTCTACTGGACTGCAAAGTGAATCAACTATACATAAACATATTCTCCTTTGTTTTTGGATTCCCTCCCCATTTAGGTCACCACAATGCCTTGAATAGAGTTCCCTGTGCTATACAGTAGGTTCTCATTAGTTATTTACTTTATATATACTTTCAATAGTATATATGCTAAACCCAATCTCTTAATTAGTAATCTGTTTAACTAGGGCAGAGACTGATCAGGAACTCAAACGTAAAGCTGAAAAGGCATTCTGGCATATGGTTGTTAAAGGTGTATTTTTTTCACACTACATACTCAAGGTTTCATTTCATATACAATGTGATGTCCTTGAAAGTTTCTGAGCAGAAAGTGACATGTGCCATGGTCCAGGCATTTTTTAGGACAATGAATCTGGCAGTAGTATGCAGAACAGATGCTCAGAGGAGAGGCTCGTGACAGAACAATTGGAAGATTAGTGCAGTATTCTGATTGTAAAGTGACAGGAACTTGAACTAAGGTGGTGCCAACAGGGCAAGGAAAGAATACATGGCTAGAAATGATACAGAGAAAACATGTGATTAGTAACTGAATATAGGACATGAGGGAGTATAAGGCAGTGATGATGACTTGAGATTTGAGCCTGAGAGGTTGAGGAAATCAGGAAAAGGAGCTGTTTGGGAGAAACTGGAAGAGCTGATTCTCTCAATTTTGGTGGGAACACCTTAGTGTAATTCCCCTCAATGAAGTAGATGTCCCTAAATAAATTCAGCTCACCAAAATAGTGAATAGACAGAGAGGATCAAGAGAACACTCACACTCAAGGCTAAGAGGAGGAAGACAGCAACCAATGTATGTGTTTATTGTAACTTGTTGTATTTATCCATCAAACATTATATGTCTTGCTGCTGCTAAGTTGCTTCAGTCGTGTCCAACTCTGTGCGACCCCATGGACGGCAGCCCATGAGGCTCCGCCGTCCCTGGGATTCTCCAGGCAAGAACACTGGAGTGGGTTGCCATTTCCTTCTCCAATGCATGAAAGTGAAAAGTGAAAGTGAAGTCGCTCAGTTGTGTCCGACTCTTAAGGACCCCATGGACTGCAGCCCACCAGGCTCCTCCGTCCATGGGATTTTCCAGGCAAGAGTGCTGGAGTGGGGTGCCATTGCCTTCTCTGATTATATGTCTTATCATCTACTATATCAAAAGATGTTCTTCACCTATTGTCCAAGAATATTTTGACACTCTGTTGGGAATCCTATAGATCACTTTCTAAGAAACAACTAGAATTAAATTTTTACTTTTACGTATATGAAATTAATTTACATATTTTGCCTCTTGCCAATCAATCTTTTTGGAAATTAAGAAGGAAATATAAAATCTCCGATGCTCTGCCTTCAGCCATGAGAGAGCCCCTCAATCCCCTTTTTTCTAGCATGTTCTCATGAGTGTGCCCATACAGAAGAAGACAGCTGGAAGGAGAGTAAATCTATTCAAATGACTAAGTAGGGTATTTGCACTCACTTTATTTATAAAACCTCTCAACAAAACTGTTCTATGAATGATTCAAAGTTATTCTAAGTATCCAAATGCCATATTTCTTGTTAATGTGGCAGGATTTCAACATCTATCAAAGCTGCAGCAAATATTTTATGAGCAAATATTTTATGACTCTCAAATACAGGGCCTTATATAAAATATGAGGTCATATGGAATATTAATAAAACAATACTTATCATAACCTAGTTGTGTGAAGGAAAATAAGCTATCAGATTTCTTAAAAGTGCAAAAAAGATCCATACAGGTTCTTTGACTTATCAGGCAGGTAAATGACATTTATAAGCCTTGGGAAAAATGAATTGGAGTCAAGTAATTCTGTAGCTACATTTCAAATGGAGTTGACCATATGGAGTCTGCATTACATAGATTTTATAGAATTTCAGGTCTGAAAACTGAGTCTCCAGGAGCATCAGTTAAGTCTTCCATTACAGAGAAGGAAATCAACGCTAGGAAATGATAGCCTGAGTTTACCCAGCCAGCTAGAGACCGAACTTGGATTTGACCAACTCCAGTAGTTTTCTACTAGAAAGCAAAAAGCAATGAACTGTCATTAGAATGTGTGCTTTAGTTCTCTGATTAGCAATTTTGACTAAGTAGTTCCCATAAATAAAGCAATTGTTTAGGTTTTTCAGTTACGTACCACTTCACAATGACATGATTCAAAGCATGTTTGTTCTTCCCTCAGTTTTTCTAGGATCAAATTTACATTTCCTGTCTCAGAAACCCAACTTAGTGATCATGCCTGTCATCAGGCACGTACAACAGAAACATCTGTACAATAGAAATGGTTATCCCTAGCTTGCTCTTCTTCTTTTCTTCCCCATCCTTAAGTATAAAAAGCCTGGGAAAGTTACTTCTAGAGTAGGCTATTTCAACTTGAACAATACGTGAAACAAAGTATATCCACCCAAAACACTTTTTGTCTACCAAGAAGACGTGCTGCACCCAGATATTCAAAAGCCAGAATACTCAGGGGAAAAAAGGTGTTTTACATAGGACTTGGGCCATGGAGATTGTTGGGAAAAGAAACAGGACAAAGACAAGGTTGTGAAACTGTAAGGGAGACAAGCAACTATTTTAGAGAGAAACCCATCTTCTCTGATTACTTTTTTTATACTTCACTTTTTTAAATACTTTGAGAATCCTGAGTATAATTTTTTAAATTGAGTTTATATCTTGCTAACCAACATTTATTTCCACAAAATAGTTTCTTAATTCTCTAAATAGACAAAATAATGCAAAATATTCTCCCATATCAAAATTACAATAATTTCTATATGCTGAGGCTAAACTGGACAATGTAATGAGGATATGCGAAATATACATGCCTCTTGGGTCAGTTTCACAAGAGAACGAGAAGTGGCTGCGTGTCTTCATTTCCACTTCTCCTCTGGAGGACTTTCATTCTCCAGGCTCCAATGCCACCTGTCCTCCTAACTACGCTTTAAAAGACAAATGGTGCAAGCACTGCTGTGGCATCATTATCTCCATAGAGATTACAGAAGTGGGAGCTCAGTCTTCTGCATGCTCAAAAGCTACAGACTGAGAGGGCTATTAATAAATCCCCCCTTTTTTAAGCTAGAAGGGAACTGGAGCTTAGCCATCCAAGCACAGAAAACTTAAGAGACAGAAGGATTTGTAACAACAGCAACAACAGATGCAAAGTTAATGCCTTGAACTTAAAATTGTTGCTGAATGACGTTTTAAATGTATGGTTTCAAGCAAGTTGATATTAGGTTTTAAGTCAATACAGTTAGAAAGTGAGTTTCTACCTGTAAAAGTGTGTTTTAGAAATAAATTTGGCATATATATTTCTAAAATCTCAAAATTTCTAGCTGAAAGACAGTTCTTTTTTCAGGTGGGAAGATGATTCTCACATTTCAGAGATTCTAGAGAAAGTTCTTCCATAGTAGACAGAATGGAACGGAAAGAAGGAACAATAGAAATTGATGGTATTAAAAGTGGACGATAATGTACAGGTAACAGAATGCCCAAGGAAGCTCACAGTGGGTGTATGCATTGCATTAACTGAGTAGGTCAATAGAAATAAAAATAAGTGGAGTACTGACAAAAAGATATTCAAAATCACAGATTTGTCCTAAATCATCCAAGACACAAAAGCTATTTCCTTCTCAACTGACCCCTACACACACACACACACACATACACACTCTCTCTCTCTCTCTCTCACACATTCACACACACACATACTTCATATAATTTGTCTTTGAAAAAGGAATCACCTCAGTTGCCATCTGTTTACAATGTTCCATGTTCTCTTAAACAAGTAGATCCATGCATCACACATTTACTTCACTATTTAAGACTAACAACCACAGAAAGGGGTAGATGGCCTAGAAATGTAAATAATTTGTTAATAATAGGCATATGAAAAGTGGATTCTCTAGGCTTATCTAACATGTTTACCTCATATTTCATGGAGGCATGGATTTATTGAATCACGTGTTGATGACAATTTCTGGAAGAAGTTACCATATTCTATAATGGAAGCCTAACAATGAATAATGAAATACTAGGAAATAAACCATACCTGTTTATCCTCTTTCAAAACCTAGAGGGATGGGATGGGTTGGGAGATGAGCAGGAGGTTCAAGAGGGAGGAGAGAATGTATACCTATGGTTGATTCATGTTGATATATGGCAAAGACCAACAAAATATTACAATGCAATTATCCTCCAATAAAATAATTCATAAAAATTATTTTTTCAACAGAACTCCATTGTAGTATGAAAAGGAAACTTGGCAAATGAGAGTTCTAATATTCTTTTAAATTATCTTAGCTCGGTTTACTCACTTCTTTGAAAAATAATCATTTAATGGACTCAGTAAAACTACTGTTGTATTTCTGCTATAGTGTTTCATCTATAAATATTATAACATTCCCCGTAAGATGTCAACACAGAAGAAATACACAATTTTTTCCACTCATAAATTCAACTCTTTGTCCACCTTCCAAATCACTTCTCTGACCCAGGAACTGATGGCAGTTGCTTACCATGTTTTGATGATGTTATTATAGTAATGTGTGGAATTTTGAAACAACTAATTTCCTCATTCTGCTAGGTGGCCCAAATCAGCACTCCAGATGGTTACCATTTGGCAAAAATGAGGTTTTAGTTTTAAAAGAGCAGGGTGGTGATTTACTTTACAGTATGCATAAATTGTAATTTAAATCCCATGTACTTCTATTTCATTTGTACTTTTAAACCATAAATAAAATAGGACCAATAATTAAAAATCAGTGTCTTACAGCTTTGGCATGAACTCTCTGTATTAACAAAACACTTAAAAATAAAATACTTTGATATATTAAAAAGTAGCAAACTTTATCATTCTCTTGTTTCTCTCTCCTAGTAAAGCTCATTGAATTAAAATACATATATGTTTAATGTACTACTAATTTTACCCTCTTTCATGATAATACTATATTTAAGTGTAAAAGATGTCAAGATTATTTTTAAAGCACTACATTTATTATTAATTAAAAATGAGATAAACTTATAGTCTTAGGTTTTTAAAGAAATACAAGGTATTTTCAAAAACTCATTTTATGTCTGCTACTCACCCACCACTTTCCTTTTTTCCTCTAAAAGCCTAATACGGAAAAGTGACTTTGAGCTTTGTCATCTCAGCCCAGGTGCTAAAGGCAGTCAACATTACTATTGTTACCATAATCTGTTTTTCTCTTTATTATACAAGTGTATCGATGATGTAATTGCAGAAGTTCGGGTTTACTCAAGCTGTTGGAGCAGAGCGATTTTTTTTTTTTTTAGACTGCCTCCTTCAGCAGGGTAGAACAATTGTAAAACAGAACCAAGTACACAATTAAAGCATTTCGTCTTTTGAAAGCCAATCTGCAGGATCTTTATCTTGAAGGACTGATCAAGAGGTGGAAATGCAGAACCACTGATAAAGCTCAGTTTGCTCCAGACTGGATGCTGAGCTGGAAAAACACCTGGGTGGCAACAATGCTAGTCTATGACATCTTGGCTTTTAACCCCTTCCTAGAAGCCCTCAACTTTTCTTTACTGTTTAGTCCTCATCCTTCCCCTGAATCCCAAGGGTTTAGAGAATGCCCTAGCCTTTTATCTCAGTTTTGTTTTTCCCTGAGCAGATCTTCCCCTGAAAGTTGAGCAGAAACTAAGCAATCATTTATCATTCTGCATTTAACATAAAGCAATGCCTGAGAAGTCTATAATCCTCAACAGAACCAACCATATTATAAACACAGGAGAGCTGACCATTGATAAATTCATCTACTATACTAGGAGAACCCCCTGGTTGTGAATTAAAGTGCAGACAAAAAGAGTCGACCAGGAAAGACACACACATAATCCCATGCAGATGAGGCAGCGCTGATGGAGAAAAAGAGAACATACCTGAGGGATTCTCCTTTAAAAAAAAATGCACACACCAGCTGGGCTGTTCCCCCCTCCCCTCCTTTTCGAGTGTCTGTGTTTTCCTTTCAGGAATATCACTTTGCAATCCCGTTTCTAGTCTCCTTCCCTTTATTCGGCCACAGACAGTTGGAGCGAAGGCTGCGTCCCAGCGATCTGACTCAAGTGCAATCAGGCACGCCTGGGGTCTGCAACGGTGTCTGTTCTTGTCAAATTCTCTTGTGCTCCCGGGGCAGCCTCCAAAGCAATTCTACAACTTAGCTGCTGGCACCAAACTGCCTTTCACTCTCCTCCTTGCCAGATTCCTTCGGCAGCTCATTTCTCATCTCTGTCTCTAAGAAAGCAGAAGGGGTTGTCTCCCCGCGCGTTGAGGAGCGCCCAGGCTCATCAACAACTGAGGGTGAGGAACAGCGGGGCTGAGTGCGTGCTGGGAACTTCCCAAGCGCTGCCGCGGCCGCTTTGGGGAATGCAGCACAGACGCTGCGATCCCCAGGCTCCTCTACCCATAGCGCCTCGGATCCTTCTACCGCCGCCGCCGCCGCTGCTGCACCCAGCAGCGACTCTGGGCCGAGCCACAGCCCCTGCTCTCAAGAGATGCGCTGTGGCCTCTGCCAGGTGTGGCCGTCACCACCGCACTGACAACTAACTGTGTGGGGCGCAGCTTCATCTCTAGGGAAGACGCCTCTAATGCTGGCGCTTCCTCTGCCTAATTTTCTCGGTATCGGAGTGATGACCTAGGAGCCAGTCCTACGGTCGGTTGGGCTGGCCGCGTTTGCAGCCTCTTTGGTAACAGATAATGTAGTAATCACTGGTGTAGGTGTAGTTGGCTCTGCTTGGGATTATGAGAAGTACACTGCACACAGTATAATTCCCAGTTAGCCACCAAGAGGCAGCTAAACAGATCCCCCTATTTACAGGGAGGAGATGCTGAGATCTCAGTTCGGGTGGTTTTCCTCTTTTTAATGTGTGGAAATCCATCTGAAGGTGATTGCTCAAAAATCTGAATTAAACACACACACGTGCACACACACACACACACACACACACACGTCAAAGTGGGAAATGGTTGAAAACTTAGAGTGATACAGAGGTTTTGCTTCTCACTTAGAAATAATGCCTTCCCATTTGATATGAGCTTTTACAGATCTGGCAAGGAACTGAATGGCCTTGCTTTCTTTTTTAGTTTTGAGGAGTGGAGGAGGTGGGGGGAGTAACAGCTCCCACTTTCTATCAATAAAGCATTTTCTATCCTCTAACCCTCCTGTTGAAACAAACACAAAAAAGTAAGGATCTTAAAATAGAGCCTTCAAGAAGCTTAAGTCCTGGAATAATTTGCAGGTTTTAGACTGCATCTGGTCTGCTGGCTTTCTCCTAGTTACTTTTCTCAGCTTTTTGGAAAAATAGGAGGATGGTTCCAGGACTGAACACTCAACTATCAGCTGAGATAAACAATATAAGAAGCATAGACAGACCCAGACTTGTATGCCACTTTTCAGTACATTTAAGGATAGCTATTCCATTAAGGTGGAGAAGGCAATGGCACCCCACTCCAGTACTCTTGCCTGGAAAATCCCATGGATGGAGGAGCCTAGTAGGCTGCAGTCCATGGGGTCGAGAAGAGTCGGACACGACTGAGTGACTTCACTTTCACTTTTCACTTTCATGCATTAGAGAAGGAAATGGCAACCCACTCCAGTGTTCTTGCCTGGAGAATCCCAGGGACGGGGGAGTCTATGGGGTTGCACAGAGTCGGACACGACTGGAGTGACTTAGCAGTAGCAGCATTCCATTAAGGATGGCTATTCTAAAGTGATCAACTTTAGAAATGACTGTTCTTGCCTACATATTTACTATACAATGAATAGCTGCTAGCAAAATGAAGAGTTAAGCTTGATATCACATTTTTGGCAAAACTTATGGCAAAAATCATTCAATCTTCTGTATATGACAACCAAATAATATCTCTATGATTGTTTTAAAAAAACTGTCCCTAAATTTAACACCATGTGTGTGTGTGTGTGTGTGTGTATCAGGTGCTGGTAGCCAAGCCCTTCCCAGTTCTCAGTCCCACCTTTAATTCATAACAGCACAACTTTCTCTACCTGCTGCTTAAGTGACTGTTAATGGACTCAAGCAGCTGCTCAAAGTCTAAGGAGCTGCATCAGGGGGCAAACACTGGGGCAGTATGATCCCCACCTTTAGCAGCACCAGAGTGGCTGCCAGGACAAAGCTCTGCTGCCCCCGGCTGTTAGCACTCAACAGCAGCAAAGGAAAACTCTTAGACCTGAAAGCGGATTGTAGGGCAAAACCTGACTTTTTATACAGAAAAATTCAGGCTAGCCAATACACAGTTTTGAAGAGTGTCCTTTAATACATAGAGAAAAGAACACCTATTCACAGAGTCCTTTTTCTTCTTGTTCTGGTGTGCATTACCCAGAACAAAGCACTGAGGCCATCACCAGCTGGGAGCCTCCAGCACCCAGCCTAGTGGCAATATATATATATAAGTCCTCAATAAAGTGGGATATAATGTCAGTGGTAAAGAATCTACCTACCAATGCAGGAGATGAGAGAGATAAGGGTTCAATCCCTGGGTTGGCAAGATCCTCTGAAGGAGGAAATAGCAACCCACTCTAGTATTCTTGCTTTGATAATCCCATGGACAGAGGACTCTGGCAGGCTATAGTCCATGGGGTAGTGAAGAATCAGACATGACCGAGTGACCACATGTGCAGGTACACACACACACACACACACACACACACACACACACACACCAGTGGTTTAAATGTTTAAACCTACAGAAGAAAATACAAGAGGATCTTAACTGAGTGGTGTCCAGAACGTACTATGTAGTATAATGAAAAGAGGTGTGAAAAATACTGTCCTAATTCAAATATACTCACAGAGGAAACAGTAACGGGGTTAATAATTGTCAGTGTTTTTAAGAGGAATGCTCCAAAGCAGGTGTGTGTGTGTGTTCTGATAAATGGCATTGCTTCGCTTTAATCATCAACATTCTGGTTATATGTTTCAACACAGAAATGGTTTACATCTCTGAAAGTGACAGGAATCATGTATCTGAGGGACACCAGCTGCTAGTAAAATGTGTCACAACTGGAAAGAATGGCAGACCTTGATGACTTCATTGACCTGAAAGGACACCGCATTCCCTAAGAGAATTTCCTCAGCACTTGATGGGTAGTTTTCCTGCTGAGTATCTGATTTGAATAATATATAATCACTATGATATAAATGCAGCATTGAGTTAGAGTCCTGCATATGCTTATTAATAAGACACATTAGTTTCTGCAAAGAGCTTTTGGAATTCTTGGATTAGTGACAGTAAACAACGCAGGAGAGTAAACAATTGATTTCCATGTATATACCTACAATTCCACATATAGTGTCCCAAAACTTACTCACAGATTGACAATAAAATTATTTTCTTCTAATTCTTTCAGCTGTAATTTCAGAATGGATAAAACCTTGAGGGTACTATTCATCTCCCATATCCTAGGACATAAGCTAGGCCAGATCATTTGTCTCATTTATGGCTCAGGTGTGAGAAAAGCAAGCTGTCTGGATCATTGGTCATTTTTTATTGGTAGCAAAGCTTGACTAAACCAAAAAGATCGAGTAAAAGGGCTATTTTTGTATAACTCTGTTATTGCCAGCGCACTTGGCTTTAAGCAACAAAAGAATTCTTGAAAAAGCATAAATCAGCTTGTGTGAACTGAATTGTACTTTCGGCTTTCCAGAAGTCTTCACTCTTTGTTTCAGGGAACTGGGAGCCAATCACTGGATGTCAATATTAAAAAAAAAACAAAACAACTGTGACCAATCATTGGCTCTCTGTATCAATTCAAATGAATTGGTAACACTGACGACCTGTCATGATGCCTGAGGACATAAACTTTATTACACCTCAAATAGCAAGCTGATGTTTCTAGCTCTGTATAACTGCATGATATATAGGGAAATGAATATTTTGGAATAAGCCATCCATTGCAGCTTGCAAAGATATGCAAAATGTTGATTTCATGATAGTAAAGTACACGCTAAGTTGACTTGCAGAATCAAATGTTGATTTCATGATGGTAAAGCACACATTAAGTTCTATTCTTAAACTTTTCCATTAAATTATGGGTCACTTAAAAACTGTACCTTAGAGCTGAAGTATCAGTGCATAACTTTGGAGGCTAGGTCACACAGATACCACAGCCTTCCTTCGCCCACTCTCTCTTGCTCACTCTGGGAGAAGCTAGCTAACATGTCATGAGAACACTCAAGCAGCCTAGGAGAAAGTCAACATGGCCAGGAACTAAAGTCTCTTGCCAACAGCTGGATAAGAAACAAAACACCCTGCCAAATTTCATGTGCACAAGCCATTATGAAAGCTGAAATTGAAAGCCACGTTCAAGTTTTGACATGATTACAGCCCCTGCTGACATGCTGAATGAAGCCACCTGAGAAGCCCTAAGGCAGAAACACCAAGCTAAGATATTCCTGAATTTCTGACCCACAGACACTGTAACATATTAAATGTTTACTGTTAAGGAAAAAGAAGAGAGAGAGGGATGGAGGGAGGAAGGGAAAAGTGGGAAGAAAGAAAGGAAAACGTACCTTTGAAATTTCCAAATAAGGAAATTATTTAACATATAGATTTTAGTGCACTTAAGTGTTTTAAGATGTAAAAATGTTGGGTTCTACAAATTCAATAACAAGATGAGAATACCATACTTCCTTTGTCAACATTGGTAGTTTTCTTCTCCAGGCCTTCTTAACATTTTTATAAATCTCTACTACAGCATTAGTTTATTATAAAGTATGTTACCTATTTATTTATGCATCTGCCTGACACTGCATGCTAGAATGTCACTCGAGGACCAAGATCGGGGTCACTCATCTTTATGTCATCAACGCCCAGATGAAATCCAGGCTCGTGAAAGGCAGGTTGTGTGAGTAACAGTGTGCTTAGTTAGTAGAGCACAGAGTTAATGAGGCTAAGGACACGGGTTGAGTTCCCGTGTAGCCAATTAGCTTTGTTCTGTTCCTTGGTCCAAATGGCATCCTTAGTTCACACCAGCTGTCTCATATTTATGTGCCAGATTAAACCTTCTAACTGCATATTACAACAGTGGGGAGTCCATAACACCATAAAAATGTCTGAAGTTTAACACCCTTACAAAGGCTTTTTACATACATTTGTCATTTGATACTCATCTTTTAAAAACCTGCAAGACCCAGTGGTCTTGTTATTGGTCTCATACTAAAATGATGAAACAGAAACTCAAAAAGGCTATTTTTCTGACTTACCTGATTGTACAGAACTTGGAAATGATGGCGACTAGATTACAAGTCAGCCATTCAACTCCTATTTTAAGACTGGTTTCAAGGGAAGGAGCTGACAGGTATTTGTTTAACACCATAATCGACAACAAACTTTGTAAATTTTTTAATAAATAAAGGGAGTAAAATTATTGAAACAGATGCTCTCTTAGAATATTTCTGTTTGGGTAATGATCATTAGACTTTGAGTAATGATCATTCAATATCAAATGCTATTTGGCATGATAGCACTTATATTTTTATTCTGATGTACTATTTTTTTTTAATTTTCCTTTGGTAAAATTAGCATCAGCACTGTACTCAAGCAAATAAATCATCAGGTGAAGGTATCTTTGAAGGTGTTCTAATCTGCTAAAAAGACACAGTATTTGGATGAATAGAAAGTTTTTCTTTTCCTTATTTTTTTTGATTTTTGTTGATTTCAGGGAACTTGGATTTAGTGATACAACACAACATCGAAAAGTTCTGAGGCCGGAATCACAGTGCCATGTTTCTAACATTAGCCCTAACATGTCTTAACCTCTTTAAATTTTAGTTACTTCATCTATAAAATTGTATGAAAATAACCCCTATTCACACTCTTGCTGATGAATCAAGTGAGAGAGTCCCTGTAAAGCAGTTTGGTAAACACGAGACATGTAGTAGGGACTTCATAAATATTAGCTAGTAATAATTAACATATTAATTTGAAAAAATCCTGATGATGCTGGGAAGGATTGAAGGCAGGAGGAGAAGGGGACAACAGAGGATAAGATGGTTGGATGGCATCACTGACTCAATGGACATGAGTTTGAGCAAGCTCCAGGAGTTGGTGATGGACAGGGAGGCCTAGAGAGCTGCAGTGCATGGAGTTGCAAAGAGTCGAACATGACTGAGTGAACTGAATTAATATGTTATCAAACTTCTTAACAGATATTATTGTCATCATTTTCTGCTGTTACTAGCCTGCCTTACATTCATCATGGTATAGTTTTCAGAGGAGTTTTTTTTAAATATTTTTTTTAATATAAGTTTTAGGATACCAAAGCTCTTACTCATAGCTCTGCTGCTTTCTTCCTGTATGATCTTATATCAGTTTTGTTACCCTACCTAAGCTTCAGTTTCCTGTGTTTATATATACTATATGCTCAATATCTGTATTCTATTCCTTTTTTTCTCCAATTGTTTTGTGGGACTAATGAACCATGTGGTTAGAATTATAAACTCAGAGAAAGTTAAAACAGAGAGGAACATATCAGTTAATTAGTACTTTTCCCTTTCATTTTATATATGAGAATGATAGACATACTTAACTTTACCAAGAGAAAATCAATGAACACTAATAAGCTACATACATATGTCATAGATAAGTCAAGATAATGTGATACTACCTTTTCTATTCTTTATTGATATCCATCTGCAAATTTCAACTTGGTTTTACTAAAATAAAAATTATCATTTTGATGGGTTATATTTGCTTACTAAACATTTTATGCCCATTAGACATTTTTACATGCTTGATAATAAAGCTCTTATATGAATTAAGATATCTGGTTCAATACTAGGAGGAATAAATGTCTCAGATAAAATATTTGTGTATAATCATGATAAATAAATGATTCTTGGGTTTTCCTTTATTCAAAAAACAACAGTGATTTCTTTCTGTCTATTGAGAACATTAAGAAGTAAAATTTTAAATCATATGACTTGCCAGCATTTCAGGAGTTATTTAACATATGCTGATGACTCCAAGGACCGTGAAAATTACCTCAGTAGAAGCTTCAGTAAGGATGGGAAACATTACTGATAATTCTGCATTGATTCTAAATTTCTGAAGATATGTCCTTTTTCTAACCATATTTGATACTAAACCATATTTGGTATTAAAGAGATTTTAATTGCCCATTTTCTGGTTATAAGTAATGGTCCATGTCTTACCCTAAAAGTCCTTTCCACTTAGCTTAAACAACAACTGTATATGACATTTGCAAACCATGTACAATAAAATATTTCCCTGAAGCAGTCTTAAGGTGGGGGCTGAAAATAATGGAAATACTATGAAAAGATTAAGGAGAAAGACATGGCCACCATGGAAGACATCAGCTACCTCTGAGAACCTAAGTCAGAGGAGAATATCTGGATTTTAATTTTAAAGGAGAATGAATGGTGAAGAATTTGATGAAGAATAACATAACATATATATAGTACTGCCTCAAGAAGTGTGGGTATAAAAGAAATTTTTAGTACTTAGCAGTAACAGCAGAGTGAAATAGGGAATTGTGTGAATATGTGTAAGACCAGGAAAGGGAAGGAAGTGTCAGGAGACTGGGAACTGGTGCACATTTTAAACACAAGAGAATATACTAATAATCAAAACCCAAAAACAAAATAATTTAATTGGCTAAAAAAAACAACACACATTTCTTTGAAATGATCAAAAATACTTGTATCAAAAATAGATCCACATAGAGCATTTCATTTAGTATGACTGGACTCATAGCCTTCCTCTTCATGCCATTTCATATTCTGCAGTTTCCTGGTTATTATCTCCAGAGAGCACATTTAGGTACTCTGCAGAGCCTGAAAGGAAAAGAGCGAAAACAAACCCTGCTCACTGATTTCAAGCCAGGGAGAAAGGCTCTCTTATCAGAAGGACTAACTCTGTGTCAGCTGTGAACTTCATGAAGTTTCTCATCAGAGCTTTTCACTTTCCACGTCTTTGCCCTCTCCTTCAGCAACTCTGTGGTTAGTTTGGCAACTCAACTGAGAAAAGGCTTTCAGGTAACCAAAGCTATCTTCTAAATTAATAAAGTGTATCACTTGAGAGAAACAGGAAGTTAAGACAATGAACCCACAGTCTTTTTATAATGATTCTGACATCATAACACTGAAGTACAACTGATAGTTTTGATTTTAGGACATCTATGAAATGAGGGAAAATAAAGAGCAGATACCTATTTGTGTGTTTGTTGTGAAACTGCATGAAAAATATAAAAATTCTTGATAGAATATTAGCTGATATTGTTGTCAACATCTTCATTATCCTTTTTGTGGATTCTGGAGAATGAGATGCTATACTTCTGGAAGTTGTAGAACGAAGAAAAATCTTGCTGTATCATAGAAGATTTAAAAGGGAGATAACAGTCTTTCTCATACAGATAGATTTTTTCAGTTTCCAAATATATATCTTGGGAAAAAAACGTATTTTTTAAGAAGACCAGGAAGATACTCAGTTAAAGAAATATCACCATGTTACAATACCTGAAATTCAATAGCTAGTGGAGACTTCTTATATTGATAAATGATCCCATATTAAGTTAAATATAGTGTTACCTGCAAATACTTTCTGCAACATACAACATTGTATGTTGATGGTTTTCTTCGATGTACAGAAGATTTTTAAACTTGATTTAGTCTCATTGGTCTATTTTTGCTTTTGTTGACTGTTCTTATATTGTCATATCCAAGAAATCCCTGCCAAAGTCAAGGTCCTGAAGCTTTCCCCCTACATTTTCTTCTAGAATGTATATAGTTTTAGGTCTCATGTTTAGGTTTTTAATCAATTTTGAGTTAAAGTTTGTATATGGTATAAGGTAAAGTCCAGCTTCATTCTTCTGCATCTGGACATTTCGTTTTCCCAACATACAACAGAATATCATTCAATCTTAAAAAGGAATTAAACCCTGCCACTACTACAACATGGATAAACCTGGAGGACTTTAGGCTAAGTGATATAAGCCAGTCTCAAAAAGACACATACTGTATGATTCCACTTGCATGATGCATCTAAAGTAATCAAAGTCACAGAAATGAAAAGTAGACTGTTGATTACCAAGGCCTGGGGAGAAGAAAATGAAGTATATTCCATGGTTATAGAGTTTCAGTTCTGCAAGATAAAATGTTCTAAATATCTGTTGTACTATGATATGTATATATTTAACACTACTGAATGGTATGCCTAAAAAAATGGTTAACATCAGAAATTTTAAAAATATTTAATTTTAAATTTTAAAAAATAAACTTTCAAAAATATTGCTACTTGAAGTGAGTATTATGTTTATGTATTAACATTTGGAAAATTCTTTACCAAGTTGCTGCTTGAGGTACAAGTTACAATGCTGGACATGCCTCCAGTTTGAGCTCCTAAGAGCGTGACCAGGGGTTGCCCTGAGGTACCTCGTATCTCTCAAGTGCTCTCCCTCCCTGCTGTTTTATCTTTTATAGGCATATTCCCAATGATCAATTGTCCTGCTCTGACTCTTCATCATTTCTTCTTAATCAATTTGCAAGCATTTTCCCTTGACTTCTACTGAGATCTCTGGATAAATTGTTCTGGTAAACTCTTTTCCTGTAGAACAGAGGTGGCAAATACAAATAATTCCAATAGTTAAGAAGGTATGTTGATGTTTTACATCAGTTGAGTGTGATAAAATTTGGAGAAATAGGGACTGTAGGAAATGGCAGTGTACAAGCCTTATAAAAGGAACAATGAGAGGTACACCAGACAATAATATCTGCTCTTTTTTAAAAAGACAGGCCAGAAATCTGGAACTGTGTGTAAAAACTTGCAATTTTAAGACAATTTCCCTGCAGAAACAAAACAGAACTGTGGGTTCTTTGCAGTTTATTTGCCATCAGCTTTTGATTCTTGCTATAAGGCTCAAAGAGATAAGAAATGTGGATCTTCTCTCAATCTCCAATTACATACAAAAAGAGGACCAATTCCTCTTTTCTCAGGGAGAGACCCAAATACGACACCTAATGAAACCCTAGGACTTAAGATCTTTTGTTAGTCCAACATCCTTCGCAGTGCTGCTGCTGCTTGGTATCAGTGACTTCCACAGGCTCTTGTTAGTTATAAATTTGATTTCAAAAGCTCCTCCCGTAGAGTTTCGGTGATTTTACAGACCCACTTGCCTCTGTCAGTCACTGTCCCAGGTGTATCTGCTTTCCCACCATCTTCCCTGGATTCTTCCTCATCCTGAGAAGTATTCACTATTTTTCATGTTTCTACTATTCTTACTGGTGTCAAACTCTCACTGATAGATGACTTCCAATGTCAAAGACCCTTGCCAAATTCACTAAAGGCAACTGGGAGCTCAATTTCAAAACTCACTTAGGAACCAGGTCTCACAGAAATAATCAGAAGCCACTGAGGTTGCCTAGAGAAATACAGCATAAGCAGTCTCTTTGGCTCTCTCTAAATCACCCTCTGGCATGTGATGAGTTAGATGATGTTCTCCTCTGGCCCAAAGTGCAAGGACATTTTTTCTCTGTATTCAGACACAGGGCTTCGCTGGTGGTTCAGTGGTAAAGAAGCCACCTCCCAGTGCAGGAGATGCAGGTTTGATCCCTAGTCCTGGAAGATCCCCTGGAGAAAGAAATGGCAACCCACTCCAGTATTCTTGCCTGGAAAATCCCACGGACAGAGGAGCCTGGCAGACTACACAGTCCATGAGGTCGCAGAGTAGGACGTGACTTAGCAATTGAACAATAACAAGAATCCAGAGGCAAGTCTCCAAAGCCACAAGGACAATCTCATTTAATCATCAGAAACATTCATTGTCCCTGGGTACAACTAATCAAAAGCCAGATATAATTATTAATCCTCAGTAGTTTCTCCAAATTAAATAGCAAAATATTTTGAGATATAGAAGCTATAGGGGAAAAATGAAGTTACCTATTTAAGAACAAAGACTCTATAGAGACTACAGATTGATTTTCTTGAAACAACCCATGACGGTTGATACTGCTCCATATTACAATTATCTCCATGAAGCCACTAAAACAATCTTAACAAATTAGCTTATGTCAAATATAGTTTATATTCAAGAAGAGAAAATATTTCATTAAAGCAAAGAAAGCATAATTTTTGTTTCTCAATCCTAAAGTAAATCAACCCTGAATATTCATTGGAAGGACTGATACTGAAGCTGAAACTCCAATATTTTGGCCTCCTGATGCAAAGAGCTGACTCATTGGAAAAGACCCTGATGCTGGGAAAGATTGAGGGCAGGAGGAGAAGAGGGTAACAGAGGATGAGGTGGTTGGATGGCATCACCAACTCAATGGATACAAGTGTGAGCAAACTCTAGGAGATAGTGAAGGACCTGGAAGCCTGGCATGCTGCAGTCCATGGGGCTGTAAAGAGTCAGGTACAACTTTAGTGACTGAACAACAACCATGTTTCTTTCCTTCTGTTTCCACCTTAATCTGCATGATAAACTGTCCTTTAAGTTTAGCTCAAGGGAACACCACTTAAAATTAGACAGAATAGCTAGGATAGTAAAACCAAAACCCACAGACAGGAACATCCCTGGTGGTCCAATGGCTAAGACTCCGCACTCCCAGTGCGGGGGAGCCAGATTCAATCCCTGACCAGGGACCTAGAACCCACATGCTGCATCTGAGATCTTGTGTGCCACAACTAAGACCCAGTGCAGCCAAATAAATCATTAAATATAAAACATTTTAAAATAAACCCACAGACAACCAATAAACAAGAATATCTTCTGGTATCATCTTTTATATGGGAAGAAACCGAAGCCACAAGGAATGTGAAAAACTTGAGAACAGATGAACCTCAAAATAAAGGCATTCACTTGAAAGTACAGTGGGTCATTTGAAAACAGCAACTGCATACTCCAACTCAAGATGAATTTTTTAAAATACATTCTTGAAAACTACTTTTGTGAAAAAATGAAGAATAGAAAAGGAACACATTCAAACTCCATACAAAGTTGATACAAGAAAAAACAGTGTGTATATGAGGCAGATTAATAACCCCCCAGAAGTAAAAACATGACATAAGAACAAGCCCACAAAACAGATTTTAAAAAGTAAATTAGCATTTCAAATAAGCTCAAATAAATTTTAAGAAAATGATATAAGATATGAAAGAGTAACAAATTAGAATTAGAAAAATCATAGTAAATTTATAGAACTCAGAAAAGAATCAGAACTATATTTTCTTTTTTTAAATTTATTTTAATTGGAGGCTAATTACTTTACAGTATTATGGTGGGTTTTGCCATACATTCATATGAATCAGCCATGGGTTCCCCTTCCTGACCCTCTCTCCTACCTCCCTATGGCCATCCTACCCTGAACGCGCCCAATCTTGTCTGATTTCGGAAGCTAAGCAGGGTCGGGCCTGGTTAGTACTGGGATGGGAGAACTATATTTTCTTAAATTATTTTTTTAAAAGAAAACTTCAAAACTGAAAAAGCAGAGTTTAGATATACAACTCACTACCTTAAAAGAAATATAAGTAAAAGGAGTAAAAATTTTTAATAAAAATATGTAAAACAGTAAAAGGAATGCAAGATAAGATAGCTAGGCAAAAGAAAATTTAAAGCTAGGCAAAGAAAATTGAACATATATGTAACAGGCAGACCTGAAGAAGGAAAAAAAAAAAAGTAAAATCTTGAAGGAAAGTTCCCTAAAATTTAAAACAAACAGAAAAATGAAATCTGTTGTTATGAGAGAGTCTACTCCCTTCTTGGAAAATTAAGCCATGAAGATCAATACCAGCATATATTCTAGCAAAGTATTTGGACATTCAGACAAAGAGACCGAGTTACATATATGGTGAAAAATCAAATTGTTTTCAGACTCTTTGGCAACATTTTGTACCAGAAGGCAATGGAGTAACAAAATTAAAATACTTCAAAAGAGAAAACATGAGCCGCAAACTTGACATTCAGGCAAACTGACTTTTCAAGGGTAAAAAAAAAAAAGTATAAACTGTTTTAAACATACAAAATTTAAGGAATATTGTGATTTTTTTTTTCCTGACAAATAAACTATAAAAGACAATTTCAGATAACAAAAGTAAATGGGAACATTTCAGCATAGAAAAACTGGTGGCATTGAACTTCAACAGCTGTTACCACCAAAAAAAGAGAGACAATCAAACAGCATATGTCTTCTTATGAAAAAGTATATACAACCACATATGAAACAGTCATGCCAAAGAAGACTGAACCTGAGTCTAATTGAGCCAGTGGATTTAACTACTGATTTTTAGGAAACAGGGCTTCTCTGGTAGCTCAGCTGGTACAGAATCCACCTGCAATGCAGCAGACCCTGGTTCAAGCCCTGGGTTGGGAAGATCCTCTGGAAAAGGGAACAGCTACCTCACTCCAGTATTCTGGCCTGGAGAATTCCATGGACAAAGAGCCTAGTGGGCCCCAGTTCATGGGGTCACAAAATACCAGGCACAACTGAACAACTTTCACTTTTAGGAAATATAGATTCTATTAACTATGCCAGAGGAATTTGATCAACAAAATCCAGGAAGTGAGAAGTCTATAAGACAACTAAATTCTTCAAAATTTTCTTCAACAAATAAATTTCAAAAGATAATAAGGAAATCAATAAAGTGTCCTTAAAAAATGTAATATAAATACAATGTTTAAATATTATTTGGATTCTGATTTAAAGGTAGGGAAAGAGGGGGAAGAGACAGGGAAAGAAAACCTTTGTGAGATAATTGGAAATTAAAACATTCAAATGGAGATTCAGTGATATTATGAAGCAATAGAATGGAAGATTGGGTTATGAAGAGTTCAAATATTTTAAAGATGTATACTGAAATATTTATGAGTGAAACGATATAATGTCTCAGATTCATTTTCAATAAGACAGGCTGAGAAGGAGTGGATGGGGTAGAGCTGCATATCACGGGTTTTTGATAGTCACTAAAGCCAGCTGATAGGCACATGAGAAGTGAAAGTGAAATCACTCCGTCGTGTCTGACTCTTTGCAACCCCATGGACTGTAGCCTACCAGGCTCCTCAGTCCAAAGGATTTTCCAGGCAAGAACACTGGAGTGGGTTGCCATTTCCTTCTCCAGGGGATCTTCCTGACCCAGGGATAGAACCCAGGTCTCCCGGCATTGTAGACTGACGCTTTACTGTCCGAGCTACCAGGGGTAGGCACATGGGAGTTTATAATAATCTGCCGACTTATTGTAGATTTAACATTAGTGATCACACTGTAAAAGAACTAGTTTATTTGGGGCTGTATTGCCTGTGTGAATGTAATATACCAAATATTTATATACCTTCATGAATAAGAATAAAGATTATTTGTGCTTTATTAGAACCATCAGAGAGAAAACATAAGGCCATTAGCTATACTTTCTTGAACAATTGCATTTTCTTGCTTAAAAAACATGCATTTGGGGGCAGGACATATCCCAAACTATGCCAGTCTTAGAAACCAGATTTTTCCCTGAATGGGAATTTATTTGTATCAGACTCCTCACTTCAACAACATCACAGATTTCTGATGAAAACTGTCATTAAAATATCAAATTATGTTAATTACAACATTTAGGTACATCAGGTGTGGTTTGAACAGTGTGCTATTGCAGAAGTGAGTATCAGTTTGTTAATGAGAATTGAAAGTTATGATGCTAGAACTGCCTTTAGGGTGACCATGAAGGCATAAATCATCTTTAAATGCTGTGAGACATGCCTTTGGAGGGTCCTGATGTGGTATTTAACAAGCTTCACATAGAAAAATCGTAATGACAACTGTATTATGACAACGGTACTGTGAATGACAAATGCATCTCCACCATTTGTTGGAAGGGGTGTGTCTTGTCCAAGTTGTTGTCTCCACAGAGAGGGTAGAAATCCAGAAGTCATCTTAGCTAGTAATACACGGGCGTGATTACAGCTGACAACATGGCTTTAAGCTGCACTACCTTCTTTCCCCCGTGACGCTGGCACCTGTCAGAAACTGTGAGGGACCCAAGGGTTGTAAATTTGTTACTTGTCAAAACTTCACCTGGTGCTGACTCAAGATAAGATGTTATTTCTAAAACACTATGTGGTGTTGAAGAAAAGTATGGCATTTCATACTTGTAATAATGAAAGTGAAGTCCTTGTTTAATGTGATAGATTTCTAGTTCGCATAAGTATTCAAGCCTGTTTTATTAAGTTTCACTTTTAAATACCTCAGAAGAACACCTGAGCATCCCTTCAGAATTTATTTTGCTTGATTGTGATGCCTTACATGTCCTCAGAGCATAGAGAAATACGGGAGACTTGGTAATTATTCGAAGAATCTTTTTATCTATTTTTCTTAGATACCGATAGGGACAACTCTGTACAAATGGCTGTTAACAAAAATAGTGTTTGTACTAAATAAAATACTTGGACATAAAATATTACTTCCACAGAGTGTTCAGGATTTAGGAACACAGATCAACCATATCGACTCTCTTCAGCAAGTGAATGAACATTTCTGCAAAACTGTTAGTTTGCTTCCAAATCCTTTTCATCAAGCTGTTTGATTTAGCGGTTTCCTGAATACCTAGTTCAGGATGAGGAGGCAGACTGTCTTTCTCAGGGGGCATTCTCAGTGCTCAATCTACTCCATAAATATGTTGGTTCTTTCCGATTTTATTTCCTGCAATTGTAACCTATTTTTGCTCCCCAAGCTCACATCTTTCATCTGTCAATCCTCCAAAGTGCAAAAGAGCAATGGATAAAGAAGATTTCCTTCCAGAACAGATGGGTCTGGGTCTGCTTGTGATTTGCCAAACTCCAAAAGATATGTTCTTCCCTAAATCCTGCCAGCAAGAACTTGGGTGCTAAAATAGATGCATAAAATCCCTCTGTCCTGACACAATTGCTTGACTGTAAATTATGTTTCTGGGTATAAAACCATCCAGACTGTTTTATTTCCATTTCCATGTGCAGCACTCAATTCCCCTGACAATTTCTTAGTCATTTGAGGTTTGCGAACCGTGAAACTTCAGTCATTGGCTTCATATTCCTGTAGCTCCACCTTTGCTAACTGAAATATTAATATGCATCAGACTTACTTGAGCATCTCATTTGTCCTTCAGTTCTGCAGACTCATCTTGTCATAAGCCTTCCCAAATCCATTCTTAGCAGACTTTTCTAATGGGTTATTATCACTATTCATGTGTGTCCAACTCTTTGCCAGGGACTGAACTCATTGCGAATGAAAGATAATATTTAGCAGGATTTTATGATGTGACTTACAGAGCTAAACTCCTTACATATGTCAGTTCATACAGTCATCTCAATAATGCAGTCAGGTAGGTACACTTATCATCCCCATTTCACCAAAGAAAAAAACTGAAGCTCAAAGAAGTCACAAAATTTGCTTCGGGTCACTTAGGGATTCAAATTCAGGCAGGCTCCACATAATTCCCAGCTTCATGTATTCTGTTATGCCAAGCTGTTTACCCCCAAACTAAAGCATTTTTACAACAGAAGTCTTGGGTATAATTTTGGTGACTCTGAAGACACAAGTTGAGGGTCTATATATAGTGCAAAAATTTAACAGTTGAAACCTTTAATTCACAGAATAATTAAATACAAGTGTATGAGTGCCTGTAAGGGAGAGTGTGTGAGCACTTGCCCTGTGAAAAATAAAGCCTCTCTGAGCCTTTCTCACAGCTAATGCTCGCCCCCTGCTGGCATATCTAACCTGTTTCAAAAGCATTCTCTGCAAGCCCAGAACCCTTCTGTAGGGTGATTAAAACATAATCCAGCTTCTGTCAGTTTCGAATGAGGGCAATAAAATCAGACTTCTGACCCCCATAAGCCAATATGGAAAATCAGGCAATAGAAAGGACTACTCGAATGTGCTCTATTATGGTTTGTTTTCTGGTGGAGATAACCCATTCCCTTTGATTTCCAGGCATTCTGAATTTTGTCATGTGCAAAAGACAACAGATGAATTCTTATTAGTTATTCCCTTCAGGTGGTTTTGATGCGAGCAGCAGACAAGAAAAAGGTTGATATTCTAACCAAGGGAAGAATTAACTAAAGCAGAAGCTCACCTCTGTGATTCCATTTTATGTCTGGGAAAAAAATCAGACACTAAAAACTCTGTCATTTGCTCCAGTCTATTCCTCTCTTCTCTTTAATAATGCAGGGTTCTTTTTTGCAGCCAGCAGTTAATGAACACTGCAACACTGAAATGGAACAGTCAGCATCTTGTACGTGTGTCTGCTTCATGAGACACATGACTGTCACTCAGTTTGCTAAGGTACACATACAGTTGAGGGCATTAGACATGTGCTTGCAGAAAACTGGAGTGGGTTTGGAGTGTAACAAACTCACATTCAAGCAATACACACATATGAAAATAAAATTTTAAATAGCAACTGATTTACTTGAAATAAGTTGTAAATTTATAATGAGACTGTGGATATATCAAAATATTAACTTGCTCAAATGTCATCAGTATGCTAAAAGGTCAATATCTAAAAATAATTAGCAAGTTATTTATTTATTAAAAATAATTAGCAAGCTAGTAGCTTTCAATCTAGCTTTCTATTCTATTTTTCATGTAATGATTTATACATTTGTCTGATTTCCTCATTAAAATTGCTAATGTGGAAAATGATATTTCATAATCCAGCAAAATGCTTAGAACTGTGCAGTAATCGAGAGCTTTGACAAAACACAGAGATCAAAGATTATTCCTAAAGCTTGATAACATAAACAGAAAATTTTGATAATATAAACAAAAGTGAAAAAATAAGAAAGAGGGAAAATGAAGAGTAGCAAACAGGTTTGTAATTTCTATGACCTCTTACTTTCTCCCAAATTCTTGACACTGTGAGGCTGGTTTATATATTTCTCAGGCTAGTGTATCATCCAAAACACAATTTATTCTGTTACACTACATGCTTGCATAAGGAGTTTTGGTGTATATATTTGTGGTAAATAAGACACTAGCTACAAAGTTTTTAGCTTTTACAGTGCCTGTTTTGTTATAGGAGCAAATTACCCAAAGATAAAAACAGTGTTTTATGCTAGGCACTGACATACGTTAACCAATTTAATACTCTCAGTAATCTTATTTTTTCTTTATTTTACTATTAGGGAAATGAAGGGTTAGCAATGGCACACAGCAACAAAATCAAGATTCAAATGCAGTTTGCAGACTTGTTCTTAACCACTGTGTGCCCATGAGAAAAGCATCCCCTGCCCACTTATTAATTTACCTTCATCATGAAGAACTTAGGGGCACTGTTTTTCAGTCAAAAGAGCTGCAACTGTGGTGACTTTTTGCAAGCTGTCGATTTCCTAGGAGGTTGAACAATGTGGAAAAGAGGACTGCCAGAATCGAGTCCTCTGGGGGAGGAAGGACATCACTGAGGCCTCAATGGATTGATCGCCAGGACCTGGGAGGAACAGGTATTCCCTGCACTGGGCTGTGCTCCATTCTCGGGGGTGTCTCAGAGAGATCCAGGGAATTGTTCACTGCCCACTGGCTACAGCAAAACCCCAGGGATTAAGGAAAGCTTGAGGGCAGGAGACACGGGGGCCATTAGAAAGTAGCAGTCACTCAAGAGATGAATTTTACTAGTCTATACATCTTAGGCAAAGGAATACACAGAGAGAGAGACTTTTGAACTTTTCAAAATAATTTAGTGATTTATCCATCACAAAGGATAATTTAAAATACCTACATCACATTCTTTACCTATTGTATAAGAAATCACATACATGGAATCTTAAAAAGCTGAGCTCATTGAAATAGAGAATACAATGCTGGTTGCCACGGGGATGGGGGTGAGGGAAATGGGGAGATGTTGGTCAAAGGGTACAAAGTTTCAGGTATGCAAGATGAATAAGTTCTGGAGATACAATGTATAGCATGGTAAGTATAGTTATCAGTGTTGTATTATATACTTGAATGTTGTTAAGAGAACAGATCTTAAGTGTTATCACCACACACAGATACACACAAAATGATAATTATGTGAGGCAATGGAAGTGTTAACTAACCTTATTGTGGTCACCTTTTTGCAAATATAGGTATATCAAATCATATTTTACACTTTAAACTTGTAAAGTGTGTCATGTGTCAAATAATATCTTAATAAAGCTGGAGGTGAAAACTGCAAGAGAAGCAAAAAAACTAGGAAAGATGTGAGGGTGAGAACTTGGCTGCACAGAAGATCAATGTGCCTATGGCATGTAACTCAGTGGACAAACTTGATTTGGTGTTAGTATCAATTTAAATAGGTATGAAAGTGTTGACTATTAAAGTGATAAAACCGGACAAATTATGCCTCATTTTCTAAAAATAATCTATTTCAGAATTTAAATTGTTTGGGTCGTTAGTGACTAGTAACCTTTTAAGCTGAGTCAGTTTGAGACCACATCCTTTCTTCCCATTGTACTGACACATGTTCATAATCTCAACTGTATTTTCATCACAGTCTGTGTGTACATTCCAGTGTATGGTTCCTGGATCTTTTATTTAGATAGGCTTTCCTTAAATGGTACACTAATGGCCTGAAAGATTTAATTAAACTCTGAACATGACAGAGTACAAAATAATTTTTTAAAGAATAAGGAACACTGGTGTTATATTCCTGGGATCCTGTGAAACCCAAGCTACCATCTAGAGCAGAGAGAGGCAAAGGGGTGGGTTCTATATTTGAAACTCTGCTATAGGATCCTAAACACTTCTCACTATAGCCCTGAGATAGTTGTCACCATATGGAACAGATAAAGACAGAGGTTATTATCTGTCTGAGGTGACAACTGCAGCATGAGGATCCTTACCTAGATGTGATTCTACTCAAAAGCAAATGGCCCTTGGGTAACTGCACACAATTGGTGAAAACAGTACAACTACTTAGGGACAGTACATTGCTTTAGAGCCTGCAGTTAGCCAGGGCAAAAAGGTGATCTCAAAAGTCTCTTTAAGTATTAACTATTTTTTAAAATGGAAAATGCAATGCTTATCTAGGGAGTTTTTAATGCTGCCTTCTAACTACTTCACCACATTTATTAAAATGTCCTAATTTTTTCTCTTCTAAAATGTGATCTCTAAAGATTTGCTTCTTCGATTTAATTTTATTACAGTGATACCCAGCTCAGATTGTGTAAAGAAGTCCATGGAAAAATAGAAATGGAAATTCACTCTATGAAAAACTTGGCTATAAGATTTATTCTGAGCAACACCAATCTTTTGTACCATTTTGAGTTTCTATTTTACTATTGCGGTTTGAATCTGTTTTCTGTTATCACACTTTAATACACAGAACATTGCTGTAAAATCTCTCAAGTAACACAGCATATAAAAACTTATCAAACTGGGTTAGAAAGCCTTTTTTTGAGCCCTGAAACCCAAAGAGGGCTGCCTCATCCTTACACAACTGGGGGGAATCTGCTAGGTGTGGATGGAAAATCAATAGTGATAGTTAACTGACGAGGCCACCAGCATGAAGACAAGCTAGAGAAGGAAAGAAAGCAGGACGGGGCAGCAGGAGGACCCTGTGATGAGGACCAAACAGCTCAGGTCTTACTGCTGCTGCTGCTGCTGCTAAGTCGCTTCAGTCGTGTCCAACTTTGTGCAATCTCATAGATGGCAGCCCACCAGGCCCCGCCATCCCTGGGATTCTCCAGGCAAGAACACTGGAGTGGGTTGCCATTGTCTTCTCCAATGCGTGAAAGTGAAGTCGCTCAGTCATGTCCGATCCTCAGTGACCCCATGGACTGCAGCCTTCCAGGCTCCTCCATCCATGGGATTTTCCAGGCAAGAGTACAGGTCTTACTAGAGCTCATCAAAAGATCAGGCAAGCCAAGAACTCTGCTTCCTCACCAGTAAGGTAAGGTATATACACATCAGAGGCACTCTACTCCTTCAGAGTATGAACTCTTTCTCTGACAGGCAGCCCAAAGCCTCTAAGACCAGGTGAAAAGTCAACAATAGAAAACAGGCATTCTGACCTTGACAGTGAAGGAAAGAGGAGACCAAAGAATTCTGTAAATTAGGCAGTCGTGTAGAACCATGAGGCTGAATTCATCTGAAATTTAGAGTTAACTTTTCTTTTAACTGAAGTATAGTTGATTTCCAATATTGTGTTAGTTTCAAGTATATAGGAAAGGGATTCAGATATATGTGTGTGTGTATGTGTATCTATATTCATTTTTATTTATTTCCATTATAGCCTATTATAAGATATTACATATAATTCCCTGTGATATACAGTAAACCCTTATAGCTTATTTATTTTATATATGGTATTGTGCATCTGTTAATTCCATACTCCCAATTTATCCCTCCTCCATTTTAGTAGCTTTAAGTTTGTTTGCTATGTCTCTGAGTCTGTTTTGTAAGTAAGTTCATTTGCACTATTTTTAGATTCTACACATAAGTGATATGATGTAACATTTGCATTTCTCTGACTGACCTACTTCACTTAACCGTGATAATCTCTAGGTCCAATAACATAGACAAAACATTCTCTGACATAAATTGTAGCAACATTTTCTTAGGTCAGTCTGCCAAGGTGATAGAAATAAAAGAAAAATAAACAAATGGGACCTAAGCAAACTTGAAAGTTTTTGTACAACAAAGAAATTCACACACAAAAAAAAATGAAAAGAAAATCTATGGACTGGGAGAAAATATTTGCAAACAATGTAACCAACAAAGGCTTAATTTCCAAAGCAGAAAAACAGCTCATAAACTCAATACCCTCCAAAAACAACAACAACCCAATCAAAAATTGGCCAGAACATCGAACTAGACATTTCTCCAAGAAATAGATGGCTAACAGGCAGAAGAAAGGATGCTAAACAACGTGAGTTATTAGAGAAATGCAAATCAAAACTACAGTGAGACATCACCTCACACCAATCAGAATGACATTCTTATACAAAATTCTACATATAATAAATGCTGAAGCATGTGTTGAAAAGAGAACCCTGCTACACTGTTAGTGGGAATGTAAACTGGTGCAGTCACTATGGAAAACTATATGGAGATTCTTTAAAACACTAAAAATAGAGTTTCTACAAAATCCTGCAATCCCACACTTGGGCATATATCCAAAAAAAGACAAAAGCTCTAATTTGAAAAGATATATGCACCCCAGTGTTCCTAGGGGCACTATTTACAACTCCCAAGACATGTAAGCTACCTAAGTGTCCATCAACAGATGAATAGATAAATAAAATACACCATATATAGAGAGAGAGAGGGAGAGAGAGAGAATAGAATAGAATATTACTCAGCCATAAAAAAGATGAAATAATGTCATTTGTAGAGTTAACTGGAGAAGGAAATGGCAACCCACTCCAGTGTTCTTGCCTGGAGAATCCCAGGGACTGGGGAGCCTGGTGGGCTGCCCTCTATGGGGTCGCACAGAGTCAGACACGAGTGAAGTGACTTAGCAGTAGAGTTAACTTTTGAGTAGAAAGATCATTATATGTCTCCAGAGCTGTCCATGTTTGAGGTGGTTCTGACTCTAGAAACATAACCCCAATCCTTTAAACACTGTGTAACAGAGAAGGACTAACCTGACTCCATATTGGACCAGTTCCTTTAGCTCTAACCTTTGTGTTCTGTTGCCTGTGCTTAATTATGCTGGCTCTGCACCTTTGTCTAAAAGAATGTTGACTATAACCTTAAGTGTACATGATAGATCTTTCTCAAGACTCTGACTCCAGGACTTGACCTTTAAAACCATAACGCTTTTCATTCATATGGAGATAAAAAGCTGCAGAACAGAAAATAATCCCTGAAGATGGTGACTGAAGCCATGAAATTAAAAGATGCTTGTTCCTTGGACAAGCATCTTTTAATTTCGTGGCTGCAGTATAGCCACTATGGAGAACAGTGTGGAGATTCCTTTAAAAACTGGAAATAGAACTGCCTTATGACCCAGCAATCCCACTGCTGGGCATACACACCGAGGAAACCAGAATTGAAAGAGACACGTGTACCCCAATGTTCATTGCAGCACTGTTTATAATAGCCAGGACATGGAAGCAACCTAGATGTCCATCAGCAGATGAATGGATAAGAAAGCAGTGGTACATATACACAATGGAGTATTACTCAGCCATTAAAAAGAATACATTTAAATCAGTTCTAATGAGATGGATGAAACTGGAGCCTATTATACAGAGTGAATAAGCCAGAAAGAAAAATACCAATATAGTATACTAACGCATATATATGGAATTTAGAAAGACGGTAACGATAACTGTATGCGTGACAGCAAAAGAGACACAGATGTATAGAACAGTCTTTTAAACTCTGTGGGAGAGGGCAGGGGTGGGATGATTTGGGAGAATGGCATTGAAACATGTATAATACCATATAAGAAACGAATCGCCAGTCCAGGTTCGATGCAGGATACAGGATGCTTGGGGCTGGTGCACTGAGATGACCCAGAGGAATGGTATGGGGAGGGAGGTGGGAGGGGGGTTCAGGATAGGGAACACGTGTACACCCGTGGCGGATTCATGTTGATGTATGGCAAAACCAATACAATATTGTAAAGTAATTAACCTCCAATTAAAATAAATAAATGTATATTAAAAAGAGAGACATCTGTTTTTTTATATCAAAGGTCCATGTAGTTAAAGCTATGGTTTTTCCAGTCATATATGGATGTGAGAGTTTAACCATAAAGAAAGCTGAGCACCAAAGAATTGATGCTTTCAAATTGCAGTGCTGGAAAAGAATCTCTAGAGTCCCTTGAACTGCAAGGAGATGAAACCAGTCAATCCTAAAGGAAATTAACCCTAAATATTCATTGGAAGTACTGATACTGAAGCTGAAGCTTCAATACTCTGGCCACCTGATGTGCAGAGCCAACTCATTGGAAAAGACTTTGATGCTGGGAAAGATTGAGGGGAGGAGAAGAAGGGGGCATCAGAGGATGAGATGGTTAGATAGCATCACTGACTCAATGGACATGAATTTGAGAAAACTACAAGTGATAATGAAGGACAGGGAAGTCTGGAGTGCTGCAGTCCATGGGGTTGCACAGAGTAGTACATGATTCAGTGACTGAACAATAACAACTAAACTATGTGGGAAGCATAATTTAAGCACTGTTTGACTACCTTTAAAAGTGCTCTGAAAACAGGGAACAAGATCACCCTCAGTCTCTGTGTTTTCCACCCACCAAAACAGTTTAACCTGACATTGTAACAGTTAACCATAGTTGGCTACCTAAGAGATCTGCTTCGTTGATGCCTGTTGCTTTCCCACTTAGCTTCTAGGGGTCAGGGACTGTTTGGTGTTTGCTGCTACCTTCTGTACAAGGCTTCACACTGTTTCTGGCATCTTCTAAGGAAGAGAAACAAAATGTGCTGACTTGAACCAAAGGCGAAGTGAAGTGAAGTGAAGTCGCTCAGTCATGTCTGACTCTTTGCGACCCCATGGACTGTAGCCTACTAGGCTCCTCCATCCATGGGATTTTCTAGGCAAGAGTACTGGAGTGGGTTACCATTTCCTTCTCCAGGGGATCTTCCCAACTCAGGAATTGAACCCTGGTCTCCTGCATTGCAGGCAGACACTTTAACCTCTGAGCTACCAAAGGTAAATTAAGGCCAATTCCTCTCTTTCCTTTATTCATTTAATATGCCACTATAATTTAAAGTTAAACAATAACCACAAGAAAGGAATTAGTGTTTATATCAAGCTACTGAGAATTTCTGAGGTATAAAATGAAATGATTTGCTTGGTGTAGAGGAGAATTTTCTATTGTAGTACAATCATTATATCATAAAATGAATTACAATCAGGGCGTTCACAATGTTGCGAGAATTTCTTAAAGTCTAACAAGCAAAGTATTTACATTATCTTCACAAACACTACCTTAAGAACATTCTCATTTCTGTAAATTCTCATTTTTCTTGTGTTAGAACTTCAGAGTAAGGATGTCATAATTAACATACATGTAGTAATAGTGTAATAGCATATATTCTTTGGCATTTATTTTAGTGATAAAATATTCTATGAAGGCAATACCAGTGTGTTTGAAGCCTTACGGATAGTACTCAGAGCTCCTCGAGTATTTTATAAGCCTGGAGTGCAGGGCATTCATGTTTACACAAGCACACTGTAGCCCATGAACAACCCAGCCAGAAAGGCTGCCTCTCAGCTCTCCAACACCCTCAGTCTGGATGATCTTGTCTTCCATCCTGCTAGAGGACAGTATGTCCACCATCCAGTCCCTGGACCATCTCATGACACTGCCAACACCTGTAATTCTTCAAACTACACATTCTCTGCTCATTTTCATTAGTTTTATGGTTCAGCTGCCCCGCTGTGACCAGTCGGCAAACTCTATGAACTATCCCTTTGAGTTCCCAATTTTGCCCCAATCCTTAAGCTTTCTTTTACTTGTCAACTTACACCGTGTAAGACCTGTCACCTTCATAACACCCTTGTCAGTCCCATAAACTTTCTTACCCCTCCATTTTGTTTTAGAGGCAAACTCCAAGACAGGATCACGTAACAGTAACAGTAGTCTGGACCAAGGTGGCATTTTTGATCACTGAACATTCTGAGCACCCAGCACAGTGCCTACAAATTGCAGGCAGGAAATATATATTTGCTGTGTGAACACCCCATCCCTTAATACTCTTAACTGGGTGAAATCTGATTAAAATGACCAGGACTAGAAGGCATCAAAAGGGGGCAAGTAGGTGACTGTAGTATTGCCGACCACCCAGCTGACTGTGTGTACAAAGCCTCAGGATTTTCTGTACCAACCTCTTCTCTCACAGTGCCCTCCACCCTCCCTGTATTCTTGAGTGGCTGCCATCATTCACTTATACACCAGCACATCACGACTGCCCCCAAATTTCGATAGAGAATACTCTATGGCATTTAAATGTTCAGGAGATGGAATTTCAACAGCCCTGTCACTTTGATTGTGCTTCAGCTGAATGGAGATTGCTCTAATTACCCACATCACTTTGGCTGGAGCAGTTTCAACTTTTCTAGTCCCTCTCATTCTAATGAAATAACAGGAATACAGCAACTGAAAAAGCATGTCTCTTATTAAGCCTGTCTCTCACAATTTTGTATTCCTTAATTCAGCATGTTCAATATTAAAAACAATTTCTAGTTTGGTTCTTTTCCTATTACGACTTTTCTGCCAGCTAAGAGACAATACATGTGACTCTTTGGGAAAAACATAACTTTGATTCCATCATATAAAAGAGACAGAGGGACTTTCCTGGTGGTCCAGAGGCTAAGATTCCATGCTCCCAATGTAGGGGCCCAGGTTCAATCCCCGGAGGGTAAATGGACCCCACATGCTGCAACTAAGACCCAATCAGTTCAGTTCAGTCGCTCAGTCATGTCCGACTCTTTTCGACCCCATGAATCACAGCACGCCAGGCCTCCCTGTCCATCACCAACTCCCAGAGTTCACTCAAACTCACGTCCATCGAGTCAGTGATGCCATCCAGCCATCTCATCCTCTGTCGTCCCCTTCTCCTCCTGCCCCCAATCCCTCCCAGCATCAGAGTCTTTTCCAGTGAGTCAACTCTTCGCATGAGGTAGCCAAAGTACTGGAGTTTCAGCTTTAGCATCATTCCTTCCAAAGAACACCCAGGACTGATCTCCTTTAAAATGGACTGGTTGCAGACAAATAAATACTTTCTTTTAAAAAAAGGCAGAAATCTTCACAGAGAAGTCCAGCATCTCTGTCTATACAGGTGAAATACTATACTTAAAGATATTACCTAGATAATTCCTGCTCAAAATATATATTCACCTGAAATTATCTCCTGCACCATAAATAAATGTAAAGTGTTAGTCACTCAGTCCTGTCCAACTCTTGGCAAACCTATGGACTGTAGACCTCCAGACTCCTATGTCCATGGGATTCTCTTGGCAAGAATACTTGACTGGGTCACCATTCCCTTCCTCCAGGGGATCTTCTCAACCCAGGGAAAAAACCCGGGGATCCTGCAATTGCAGGCAGATTCTTTACTGTCTGAGCCACCAGGGAAGCCCTCCCACATCATAGCACTGATATTTTGGTGCTTCTGTGGCTGAACATATCATATTCTAATTCTCTTCTGACATTTTCCAAAATATCAAAATTAGAACCAAAAAGCTGAATTTCAGATGTTCTAGCCAGCTCACCTTAGTATTATAACTGGACTATGAAAATATGCAGATATCTTGATGATTTTGACCTTAGACATTAACCATTGATTTTGACTTTGATATCACCATAAATAACAAGAGCTGTCTTTAAAGTAACAAGATAACAGTACCCTGACAGTCCAAGTAAGGTTAGAAGCACATCATTTATCATACTTTTAAAAATATAATTCAGTCATAGCATTTTGTAATTCATATACATTTTATCCCTTAGGCTTGAGTGACAACTACCTATCCCTAAACATAAACCGAATCACTGAAAAGAACTCTGACTGTTCTTTCCTAAGCTGATCCTGGCAGCCATCTAAATGTTCTTTGTTCTATAACAAATTTTGCACCAAATTTGTTCTATAACAAATCTATGTCATAACTTCCACCTGAAGTGTACAGTTAGAAGACAAAACCTGAAAAGTTCACTCAAGAGCAAGTTGCAAAAACATATGAGGACATCTAACTTTGGATTTCATCATCCTTAAAAGAGACTGTTTGTTAGCAGGAAAAGCCCTGCAGCCTGAAGTTAAAGCTTTGGTATCTGAAACCCAGGTTAATCAATGTATAATTCTGTAATAATAAATAATTATCAATAAATAATCAATTTATACCTTGCAAAAATTACTTTAAACTTCCATACTTTCTTTGCAACTATCAGTCACTAATTTAAAACAGACTTAAACGTATTCAAACCCTTGTGTGTGTTTGTGACCCCATGGACTGTAGCATGCGAGGCTCTTCTGTCCATGGGATTCTCCAGGCAAGAATACTGGAGTGGGTTGCCATTTTCTTCTCTAGGGGATCTTTCCAACTCAGGGATCTGTGAAATACTATGCTAAGTAGCAATACTTCAAAGAGAAACATTGCCTCCACCCTCAAGTAGCACACAGTCTAGTGAGACAAAGAGAGAAAAAAACACTGTATCAGCATAGATCAGACATGAAGTATGCTTTGAGAACATGGCAGAGAAACACCTGATGCAGTCTTTGGCTAAGGAGGTGACGATAATAGCTTCTGACAGGTGACTTAGATAAATGAGATGGTGTATGTAAAACTGACAGGCACATAGTAGTTATTCCTCTTACAACCCATCACTACAAGAAAGTCAGGCTCTTTAAGGGGTGGATGGGAAAGGATGAATGAGAAAGGAGATGATGGCAGGGGATGTGGAGAGCTGTGCTGCCCTGCTGCTCCTTTGGGTCTAAGCTGGAGCTTTGCATACTTACCTGGCCTGCTGTGCATGCCTTCAGAGTCACAGCACGTTTCTCTTCCAGCCAATTGCTTATGGCATCTGAAGTCTCATTAACAAGAAACTCTGGACACTTTTCTGACATTGCTTCTAAGGGATATAAGAGCAAGGAGGGATTTGTGATGAGGAAACCTATCATCACTAGATATCTTAGACATCATTTAGCAGGAGACCAGAAAGCATGGCAAAAATGAGTATATAATGTGTTGGCAAGTGTTACCAAATGCTATGGGACAGATAGATCATACCTAAATATCTACCGTGCCTCTGAGTCATGGCCTCCAGTTCCTTCCACAGAGCAACTGCCCCCAATTTGTAATGCATCCATTTTTAGAGTAAACTTGTTCAAGCTTTAGCCAAGTCCAAAAAGGAGGATCTTTATTCTATTTGTCCTGTAATACTCTTGGACAATGCTATAATTTTGCTATTCCAGAAATGTCCCTGAGTCTAAAGTTTCCTTAGGGTTGAACTGGACAGATTTGGGAGACTCATTGCTAATGTAACTTGACTTTTGGCCCTCCTAAGGGGAAATCCCTAGAGCACCACCCAGCAGCCTAGGTCCCCGCCTCTTCATCATGCTCTTAGAAAGAAAGCCATCAGTTTCTCATTTCCCTCAGGATTCAAGAGTGCCTGCTTTGCATCAGTTTAATGGAGGCTTTCCACATAGAAATTAAATGTGATCTCTGATCATTTAACTGTGTGAATCTGAGGGAGAAAAGGAATTCTCAAAGTGAATTTCAAAATCCTCTCATCACATCAAAGTTTGAGCCATGATATAAAAAGAAGCCTAAATTACCCCCTGAGAGGAGCTGTTGTGAGGTGCTAAATTCAGTAACGATTGCTCTATTCACATCTTCTATTTTGCTTAATGTTTTGAACTTAGAAATGACACGTATTTCACATTTTGCACTTGGTATAAATACAAGGCACTCCAAAAACCTTATTTTCATTTTCCTATGTTCCTTGCCAAACCTCTCCCTCCACCAAAAAAAAAAAAAATCAGGCATTTTGAGAGACCATAAAATTTTGCAGTGTTTTATTATCCATACCCTGGAGGCTATGAACTGCATGGGTCCCTGTGTTTTAATGGTTTCTTGGAATAAGAAGGATAGGCTTTGAATCCCCTATTTTGTTGCAATGCTTCAGGTCATCTTTAATTCCTAGTTTCTAACCAAGGGCCTAGCTCAGTGGATTCCTGATTTGGTTACACACTAGAATCTACAGGGAGGCTTTTAAAAATTCTGACGCCCAGGTCACAACCCAGCAACTAAATCAGAATGTCTATGTTGGCATATGCAGGAATCAGTGTTTGCCAAAGATTCCCAAGGTGTTTCAAACAGGCATTAAGATTTGGAACCCCTGTTCAAGCATGTAGTTGGTACTCAGTACATTTTTTCTGATAACTGTTAATGTAAATGAGTTGATGCATGGGAGGGTGAATCGATAAGGAAAGAGAGAATGAATAGGAGAATGATTTAGAGTTAGAAGATCTGAGTTCAAGCTCTAGCTTATTAATCTCTGTGTAACTTTGGGAAGGTAAGTCATAAGCCATATGAATCTATTTCCTTTTTCATCTGATCAAGACAATGATACTTAACAAGTAACACCATCATCCTTTTAATGACCATCACCACCTTTACTTCTTAACTATTTTATGAAACTACCACTTTAATTTACATCTGCACAACTTTAGGACATAGGACACAGTCTTCCAGGCCATGTGACCAAGGTCTTCAGAGTCGATACTTTTTAGAAAGGATTCTTCTCTTCTCAGAGCAGTGACTTGTCAAGGAATGATGTATTGATGTACAAATGATGTACAATCATTTGCCATCAGAATATGACCTTAGCCCACCACTTCAAGCCTCCACATTGCCCAAGCCCTCACACTGCTCTAGAGTGGGTATGTGAACCAAAAGGGCACAGCATCCCTTGAAACCTCTATCCTTCGTTCTTTGCAACCAAAGTGTTACATTTACAGTGACTTGAGGGATAAGTAACACCTTGAACAAAGACAAAATCCTTGTGACCAGCTGGTCTGTAGCTCTGCTGGGATAGCTCTGCTGGGACATAAGCCAAAACTGATTTCTCCAGCCAAAGGAATCACTTGAACTTGCAACAAGATTTGAGTTTAATATCAGGAAAAATGTCCCAGGTATAAAGGTTATTTGTTCTTATAAAAACTAAAGGACGTGATACCCTTTTCTATGTCCCATTTTTGTGTAATTTTTTTTCTAGCATTTAGTGGGAAAAGGTGTCCTTGAAGTGTAACGGCTAAGAACATAAGTTTTGGCATCAGACAGAGCTGAATTTTCATCCTGGCTCCATGGTTTTCAAGCTTAAACTCTCAAAGCCAGCTACCATTACCTGACCTCTAAGATAAGGAGGCCAATACATACTTCACAAAGTTGTGGTGAGAAATACAGTGACCATATAATTTGCCACTTAAATCAAGGTACTCTGGAGAGGGAAAAGGGGTCACCTCATTAATTAGTGAGTTTTAATTAATCTATCTAGAGTTAAACAATGTCTGTCCCTGGCCCAACCTGAAGATAGATATGGTCAACCCACACAGTGGGTATCCCCAAAAAGTTATAGTTATTCACATTACTGCATTAAAATATAACAGAAAGCCTTCACAGAGAAGACACATGTGAAATCAGGGTAAAATGTTAAAAGGAGTCAAGATGGAACTGAATCCCTCCAATTCAGCTTGTATACTGACCTCCTGGGAAGCATTTCTTCTGCCAAGTCACACTCAGCAATGCAGGTTTATTGAGCTGAATGAGGTTTAAGAGAAAAGGTAGAGAGTTTCACACTTGTTAAATACATACATAAAGAATCATTAAATAAAGTTTGACAAAAGGGACCTTAGATATTCAGTCTATTGCTCATATCTTACAGTTTAGGAAACAAATTCAGAGAAAAGGCATCATCTTCTCGTATTCTCCTCACAGAGAAAATCAGAGAATGGAGAAAACTCCGGGATTCTTTCCATCAAGTTATTATAATAAATTTCATTGTAATATATCAAAAAGTATTGCTACATAGACATAAAACTTTGGGGATTATGACTATGAAGGAAATGTATGTGCCTTAGCTGGTCTCCTAAAAGCCTCTTGGAACACAAATGCGTCATTTGTAAGCATAACAAAGTGCTATAGACTAATGCCATACCTGAGCTGCTCTCTCCCCTGAAATAGAAAAGGCCATTTCTTCATTTTTCTAATTTCTTCATATCCTCTAGAGTCATTTCAGTTTTCCTCCCTCTTTTTTTTTAAATTTAAGGCCCCATAAAATAAAGGACTGTGGCCCTAGATTGCTACAAAATATAATAAATCTACTTCTGTTGGTCTTTATAATAATACTTCTTTATAATACTTTATAATAATATAAACAGAAGTTTATATATAACTTCTGTTGGTCTATAATAACTCTTTCTTCAGTAAAGATTTCACAATACTTTCTTTTGATAGTATCATTTTTTTCTATCTTTAAATGGAAACTTCAAAAAATTACATTCAATAAACTGGTAATTTAAAAAGTTAAAAATAAAAAGAGTAAGCAAGTAAGAATTATCTTAGCCTAGATAGATCTCACCTGGGTAGTTTTCAAGAGATAAAATGTTTTTAAATCAAAATTTTAGTTTTGGTCTGTACCCTCTTTTTGTTACTTTTAGTTCTTGTTCATTTAGCTTTAGAACATATTCAGGTACTTTCACTATTGAGTTGCATAGCAAATCAATTCCACTGACAAAGTTAAAACTACAGCTGACTTTTTATTCAGAAGGTACTAGCTGTCACTTCCCAAAATTTGTATCTTGATATAATTCTGAGGACAAAGTTATTGTGATACTAAGCACAAGTTCTGGTTCTATATATTTTTCTGCCCATTTGTTCTTTGCAGTAAAACCTGAAAGGTCATATAACCTTGACCATTCTTTACCATCATCATCATAGAACAGTTTCAGACAGTAGCATCAACCACCCCACATGGTCACACTTTTCTGCAGTAGACACTCAAGAAGAACCCCTGAGGCTCACAAAACACTAACAAGAGCTCTCTTTCACTTTTTACTTCTTTGGTTCATGAACCAGTGAAGTAGAAAGTGAAAAGAAAGTATTAGCCAGAGAAAGTGAAAGTGATAGTGAAGTCGCTCAGTTGTGTCTGACTCTGTGAAACTTTGTGGACTGTAGCCTACCACGCTCCTCTGTCCATGGGATTTTCCAGGCAAAAGTACTGGAGTGGATGGCCATATCCTTCTCCAGAGGATCTTCTGGACCCAGGGATTGAACTCAGGTCTCCCACATTGTAGGCAGATGCTTTGCCATCTGAGCCACCAGGGAAGTCCTAATGAAGTAGACAGTTGATTTATTAAGCATCAACTCAATAATAGTCCTCGGTTGTTAGAATATCCTTTCTTGCATCTTTTGTCTATACCAAATACCCATCCTTCAAGGCATAATTCAAAGTCCAATTCCTTCTCAATGTTTTCAGAATCTTCTCATCCCTTCCCAGAAATAGACAGTCTCTTCCTGTCCTGAAATCTTACAGTTTAAAATTCCACTGATAACTTTCTACTTCTTCTTGGGAGATATTTATTCACATGCCTTCTTAGGATCTTGCAGATTTCTTCGTTTCTTAAAAAGGACGTCTATGTCCCTTTGATCTTTTCACCACACCTCTTATTGGTGTTTTGTGTGCCAGCTTCCCTGGTGGCTCAGACAGTAAAGCATTTGCCTGCAATGCAGGAGACCTGGGTTCAATCCCTGGGTTGGGAAGATCCCCTAGAGAAGGAAATGACAACCCACATCAGTACTCTTGCCTGGAAAATCCCATGGACAAAGGAGCCTGGTAGGCTACAGTCCATGTGGTCACAAAGATTCAGACATGACTGAGCGACTTCACTTTTTCTTTCTTTCTTTCACTTTCTACTTCATTGGTTCATTCACTTATTTGACAAATATTAATCAAACATCTCTTATGGGCTACACAATGCTATGCTTTAGTATAAAGTAGGAAGGAAAAAAAAAAAAAGATACAGCCTCTCCCTTAATGGAGCTTAGAGTCTAAAATCCTCTATCTACATCCTTTCCACGTTTTCACTTTGCAAGCCTGGGACAGTGTACAAACCTGGAACTAATTAGAGTATAGATTAAAGAGTTCAGAGAAGGCCATATAGTTGTTGATTACATGGAAGTGATCACTGTAAACCTGAGACCAAGTTTTATATTTACATTTGTAATGATAAAATACAAAGGAGAAAAGATTAACTTTTCCATTTGTTCACTCACAATCCAAATATAAGCTAGAATGTTCATTATAAATGACTAGGACCTGTGTAATGACTTAATAAAAATTGAGTAAATAAATTAAATCATCCAAATAATAAAATAACTAAAAATAACTAATACATTTTTTTTTCTTTTTTTGACAATTATAAAAATATATTTATTGAATATATCCTGTCCTTGGGTTCTGGAGTATGAATTATTTGAGGTTAAGTTTGGAGCTTTTTGTATTTTTGATTATTTAGAGGTTTAATTTCACCTGAAGATACAGCAGAAAATGTACTAGGCTTTGTTTTAAAAAATAATTCTCAAAGAATTGTAAGCATTTTTTCCTTTTAAAAGCTTTAAGAAACAACAACCATTAGGAAGCCTGAAGCCATCTTAGGATGAGCCATTTATATTAAATATAAGTTCAGTTCCGTTCAGTTCAGTCGTTCAGTTGTGTCCAACTCTTTTCGACCCCATGAATCGCAGCACGCCAGGTCTCCCTGTCCATCACCAACTCCCGGAGTTCACTCACTCACGTCCATCGAATCAGTGATGCCATCCCACCATCTCATCCTCTGTCATCCCCTTCTCCTTCTGCCCCCAATCCCTCCCAGCATCAGAGTCTTTTCCAATGAGTCAACTCTTTGCATGTAGTGGCCAAAGTACTGGAGTTTCAGCTTCAGCATCATTCCCTCCAAAGAAATCCCAGGGCTGATCTCCTTCAGAATGGACTGGTTGGATCTCCTTGCAGTCCAAGGGACTCTCAAGAGTATTCTCCAACACCACACTTCAAAAGCATCAATTCTTTGGCACTCAGCCTTCTTCACAGTCCAACTCTCACATCCATACATGACCACAGGAAAAACCATAGCCTTGACTAGACGGACCTTTGTTGGCAAAGTAATGTCTCTGCTTTTGAATATGCTATCTAGGTTGGTCATAACTTTCCTTCCAAGGAGTAAGCGTCTTTTAACTTCATGGCTGCAGTCACCATCTGCAGTGATTTTGGAGCCCCAAAAAATAAAGTCTGACACTGCTTCCAGTGTTTCCCCATCTATTTGTCATGAAGTGATGGGATCAGATGCCATGATCTTCATTTTCTGAATGTTGAGCTTTAAGCCAACTTTTTCACTCTACACTTTCACTTTCATCAAGAGGTTTTTTAGTTCCTCTTCATTTTCTGCCAAAAAATTGTTATCTAACTATAACAATTAAATGACTCATACTTACAGATAATTAAAATAATATGACCTCATTATATGATGTCTATGAGAAACTTATTTCAAATATAACAACATAGTCAGGTTGAAGTAAAAGTATAGACAAGATAATTATAAACATCCTCAGTCATCCCCTTTTCCTCCCGCCTTCAATCTTTCCCAGCATCAGGGTCTTTTTCAAATGAGTCAGTTCTTCGCATCAGGTGGCCAAAGTATTGGGAGTTTCAGCTTCAACATCAGTCCTTCCAATGAATATTCAGGAGTGATTTCCTTTAGGATGGACTGGTTGGATGTCCTTGAAGGAGACAACAGAGGATGAGATGGTTGGATGGCATCACCGACTCAATGGACATGAGTCTGAGTAAACACGGGAGTTGGTGATGGACAGGGAGGCCTGATGTGCAGCAGTCCATGGGGTCACAAAGAGTCAGACACTACTGAGAGACTGAACTCAACTGAATTATAAACATTAATCAAAACAAAGTAAAGGTGGCTATATTATATCATATAAGACCATAGACTTCTGAGCAAATAAAACTATCAGACACTGAGAAAACCATTACATATATATAAAAGAGTCGATCAACCAAGAAGATATATCAGTCCCAAATATACACACCAAATACAGTTCTGCAAAATAAATCATGTAAAAATTGAGAACTGAAGACAGAAGTAGACAAATCCAGTTTAATTGTAGACTTTAATCCACCCTCCATTAATAGGGCAACTAAATAAGAAAATAGCAAATATATATAATTCAATGACAGCAACAACCAAGAGAACCTAATTAACATTTGTAGAACAATCCCCCCAGTAATAGTAGAAACCACATTCTTCTCAAGAATCCATAGAACATATATCAAATTTGGCTATATTATGACTGAACAGTAAATCTCAACAAACTTAAAAGAATTAAAGTTATATATATATATATATATATATATGTATTTTCCATCCACAATGAACTCAAACTAGAAATCAATAACAGAAAGATAAGAAAATCTCCAAACACTTAGAGATTAAACAACACAATTTAGTCAATGAGTCAAAAAATAAATCTTAAAGGAAATTTTAAAACTACATTGAACTGAGTAAAAGGAAAAGTATAAAATAACAAAATTTGCAAGAAAATGCTAAAGCAGCATTAAGATTGAAATTTAAAGCACTAAATGCATGCAATCAAAAAGAAGTTTCAGGTTAATAATCTAAGTTCCCATCTAAAATAGGAAGAGCAAAATAAGCCCAAAGTCAGTAGAAAGATTGGAATAATAAAGAGCAGCAATCAATGAAATTTTAAAAAGAAAAACAATAGACAGAAACAATGAAATGAAGTACTTGGTCTTTGGAAATATCAATAAAATTGACAAACCTGTAGCAAGACAATTTAGTCAAAATTTAGACAAAAAAAGGCAGAAGATGCAAATTACCAACATCTAAACTAAAACAGAGAATATTACTACAGACTCTACAGACATCAAAATAATAATTAAGGTATACTCTGAACAACTTATCACCATAAATTTGACAAGTTTGATGAAATGTACCTATCCTTTCAAAAATACAAAGTACCACAACTCTTAAAATATGAAATAAACTATTTTAATATCCCTGTACTATTAAATAAACTGAATTTATTAATTAAAACATTTACAAAGATTTAATTTAAAAATATATATAGTTTCACTGGAGAATTTTGCCACACCTTTAAATAATTAACACCAATTCTACATAACTTCTGCCAGAAATCCCTTCTCAATTCACCTTACAAAGCTGAGATTACCTTGATATCAAAATCAAACAAAAGATAATACCATAAAAGAAAACTACAAAATAATAGCAAATGAAGCAACCGACAAACAACTAATCTCAAAAATATACAAGCAACTCCTACAGCTCAACTCCAGAAAAATAAATGACCCAATCAAAAAATGGGCCAAAGAACTAAATAGACATTTCTCCAAAGAAGACATACAGATGGCTAACAAACACATGAAAAGATGCTCAACATCACTCATTATCAGAGAAATGCAAATCAAAACCACTATGAGGTACCATTTCACACCAGTCAGAATGGCTGCGATCCAAAAGTCTACAAATAATAAATGCTGGAGAGGGTGTGGAGAAAAGGGAACCCTCTTACACTGTTGGTGGGAATGCAAACTAGTACAGCCACTATGGAGAATAGTGTGGAGATTCCTTAAAAAACTGGAAATAGAACTGCCTTATGATCCAGCAATCCCACTGCTGGGCATACACACTGAGGAAACCAGAAGGGAAAGAGACACGTGTACCCCAATGTTCATCGCAGCACTGTTTATAATAGCCAAGACATGGAAGCAACCTAGATGTCCATCAGCAGATGAATGGATAAGAAAGCAGTGGTACATATACACAATGGAGTATTACTCAGCCATTAAAAAGAATACATTGGAATCAGTTCTAATGAGGTGGATGAAACTGGAGCCTATTATACAGAGTGAAGTAAGCCAGAAGGAAAAACATAAATACAGTATACTAACGCATATATATGGAATTTAGAAAGATGGTAACAATAACCCGGTGTACGAGACAGCAAAAGAGACACTTATGTATAGAACAGTCTTATGGACTCTGTGGGAGAGGGAGAGGGTGGGAAGATTTGGGAGAGTGGCATTGAAACATGTAAAATATCATGTAGGAAACGAGTTGCCAGTCCAGGTTCGATGCACGATGCTGGATGCTTGGGGCTGGTGCACTGGGACGGCCCAGAGGGATGGTATGGGGAGGGAGGAGGGAGGAGGGTTCGGGATGGAGAACACATGTATACCTGTGGTGGATTCATTTTGATATTTGGCAAAACTAATACATTTATGTAAAGTTTAAAAATAAAATAAAATTAGAAAAAAAAAAAAAAAGAAAACTACAATATGCCTCAGGAATTTAGATGTAAACATAGGCAAACAGATTTTGGCAATACATAAAAATAATTACATGCTTTGACCAACTAGTATTTATTTTAGGGGTACAGGCTGGTTAAGTATTTGAAAGTGTAATCAACTACATTAATAGTCAAAGGAAAAAAAATCATATCATCATATCAATAGATGCAGAAAAAGGCATTTGCCAAATTTAACGTTTATTTATAGTAAAAATTCAGAAAAGCAGAAAGAGAGGGGAACTTCCTCACCTAATAAAGATTATCTTAAAAAACTTATAGCAAACAATATATTTAATGGTGAAAGATTAGTAGTTCTTCCCTTATGATGGGGAACAAGGCAAAAGTATTCGCTTTCACTACTCTTATTCAACGTGGTACTAGAAGTTGTAACCAGTGGAATAAGGTCAAAAAAAAGTAAGTAATTCAAAGACATACAGATTTACCAGAAAAAGTTAAACTGATCCTATTTACAAAGGACGTGATTGTCTATATAGAAAATCTCAAGGACTCCACCAAATTAAAGCACCTTTTAGAAATAATAAGTAAATCAAGGTTGCAGAATACAAGATGCTGCTGCTAAATTGCTTCAGTCGTGTCCGACTCTGTGCGACCCCAGAGACGGCAGCCCACCAGGCTCCCCCGTCCCTGGGATTCTCCAGGCAAGAACACTGGAATGGGTTGCCATTTCCTTCTCCAATGCATGCAAGTGAAAAGTGAAACTGAAGTCGCTCAGTCGTGTCCGACTCTTAGCGACCCCATGGACTGCAGCGCACCAGGATCCTCCATCCATGGGATTTTCCAGGCAAGAGTACTGGAGTGAGGTGCCATTGCCTTCTCCGAGAATACAAGATAAACACACACAAAAAAATCAGTCTTATATAAAGTAGTGTTTTTATGTGCTAGCAATATATATTTACAACATCAAAATTTAAAATACAATACCATTTACAGTTGCTCAAAACTTTAATGCTGCACTGTGCTTAGTCATGCGCAACTCTTTGTGACCCCATGGACCGTAACCCACCAGACTTCTCTGTCCATGGGGATTCTCCAGGCAAGAATACTGGAGTGGGTTGCCATGCCCTCCTCCAGGGGATCTTCCCAACTCAGGGATCAAACCCAGGTCTCCCACACTGCAGGCAGATTCTTTACCAGCTGAGCCACCAGGGAAGCCCAAGAATACTGGAGTGGGTAGCCTATCCCTTCTCCAGGGGATTTTCCTGTCCCAGAAATTGAACTGGGGTCTCCTGCATTGCAGATGGATTCTTTACCAGCTGAGCTACTAGGGAAGCCCAAACTTTAATATTTAGGTGTAAATCCAAAAACTTGTATAAAATTTTATGCTGAAGACCATAGAAACACTGATACAACAAATCAAAGATCTAAATAAATGGAGTGATATGCCATTTCACAGATTAGATGATGTAACACAAAAAAGATACCAATTCTCTCTAAATTGATACTCAATTTTAACACAATTGCTATAAAGATTGCAGCAAGAATTTTTACAGATAAAGATTATTCTAAAATGTACATAGAAAAGCATAGGAACTAGAATGGCTAAAACAATTTTGAAAAAAAAATCAAGTTGGAAGCTTTAATCAACCCAATTTCAAGACTTCAATAACTTTAATCAAGACATTTCTGCAAGGAACACTGCCCTTAAAGGAACCAATAGCAGTCAAACCTCTGTCATGGTCCAGTGGGATAATTCCCCAAATGATAACTTAAAAAAACTGGTTAGGGAAGACCAAAAATTGGCTTTAGAAAATAAGGAACAAGACTGAAAATTCATCAGTTGTTTTGATAAAAAGAGAAAACTCTTGTTTGAACTAAATAATAACCCAGCTCTAGTGGAGACTCCACCATTCCCAGTCCTAATCATTGTACAGGCATTAAATAATTGGTTTATTGATAAAGTGATAGCATTCATGAATCAATACCAATGGGGAAATAAACCTTAACAATGCCGCAAAATATGCCTACCTCACTCATCCCACTTACTCAAAACGCAATCCAGGGAAGCCTGCTCCCAGACACATTAAACTGTCTAATGAACCATTCAAGGTCTGGCAAATGGATGTCATACAATTTTCTCCATCTCAAGAATAGAAATGTGTTTTAGTCATGGTCTGTATGTTTTCACACTGGATGGAAGCCTTACCTGGCAAACAGGATACTGCCTTCGCAGTGGATCAAGTCCTTTTGGAAAACATTATCCCTATTTGGGGAATTCCTCTCAAACTCCACAGTAATCAAGGACTTGATTTTACAGGCCAGGTACTTTGGTAAGTCTGCATTCTCTGGCCGGTTTTATAATACTTTCACTGTGCTTACCACCCTCAGTCCTCTGAACACAGTAATGGCTTTAATAAGACTGAGCTGACAAAATTTATGACTGAAAGTGAAGATATCCCAGAACAGAAGCAGATGACATTTGATGAAATAGTTTTCCCAAGATATCCAGACTAGGCCTATTAGAACCTTTGTGTTCTCCACTGTTTATATCCTGATAACATCTGGACTTTAGATAAAATGTGCCTGAGAGATCTCCCTCCTATACCTCCTTGTTACACAAATGTGACCTCAATAGGTTTTAGTCTGCACACTTTCCCTTAAATATGGGGTATTATGCCCAGGAAAGTTCCTTCTGGCCTTGAGGAACAAAAAGTCATTGAAACCAGAAAACCTAATTTTTAATCAGAGATGCTTTCAAATGAAGATCTTGACCAAAAGTGGTAAATATAAAAATTAATAAACAGAAACCTCAATTAAAATAGTCAGGAGGCCAGAGGATGGTCCTCATGCCCTAAACCAATAGCAGCATCCAACAGAAAGAAGAAAGACTTCCTCTTCTTGCTTGTCAAGAGCTCCACCAATGAGAGACAGTCACAACTTAGCCAATGAAAAGCTATTATATTTTGAACTCTCAATTCCTCCAATTCCTCTTTGTTTACTCTAGCCTCCCAACTTCCTTTCCCCCTCTTTAAGTGGATTCTCTTCTCCCTGTTGTGCGAGGACTTACATGTGGCTCACCATCATTGCAGACTGAATTGCAATTCTTCATTGAACCCAAACAAACCCTTCTTTGCTAGAGAAATAATTGGCAGTCTATTCATTTTGGCAACCCACTCCAGTACTCTTGCCTGGAAAATCCCATGGACAGAGGAGCCTGGTGGGCTGCAGTCCATGGGGTCGATGGGAGTCGGACACGACTGAGCGACTTCACTTTCACGCATTGGAGAAAGAAATGGCAACCCACTCCAGTATTCTTGCCTGGAGAATCCCAGGGACGGGAAAGCCTGGTGGGCTGCTGTCTCTGGGGTCGCACAGAGTTGGACACGACTGAAGCAACTTAGCAGCAGCATTCATTTTAGGTCAGCAGAGAAAAGGGTTCTGTTACAAGAATGGAAGGTCAAGTATCAGTAGACTATTATAGATACAAGCAAGTGCAGTGAGATTGTGTAAATGATGTTCTTGGTGAGGTTCTGTACAGAGTATTGTTGGGTAAAATTGCAGGAAAGACTTCAACGATGAAAAGATTTAGGAAATGTGCCATGAGTGTTTGATAAATGGTCACCAAGTAGACAAGGTTGGGAAGGGTACTCCAAGCTGAGATAGCAGAGGGAGCAAAGTTACAGAGGCATGCATCAGCATGGTGCTGCCAGGGAGATTTGGGGTTCAGCATGACTAACACACAGTGTGCTCAGTGGGTTAAGGCAAATGGCTGAAGGAGCAGAGAGCCATCAGACCACGTAAGACCTACAACTGTGGAACTTGCTCCACCTTAGTATGATCATCCTTAGGTCCATTCATGTTGCTGCAAGTGGCATTATTTCATTCATTTTGAAGACAAACATTCAATATCATATGACACTGATTATATGTGGGATCTAAAAATATATATACAAATGAACTTATTTATAAAACAGAAATAGACCCACAAACATGGAAAACAAACTTTACAGTGACCAAAGTGGACATGTGGTAGAAGGATAAATTAAGAGTTTGGGATTAACAGATACATACTACTATGTGTAAAATAGGTTAACAAGAATCTACCATACAGTAAAACAAACTATACTCAGTATTTTGTAATAATCTATAAAATAAAAGAATCTGTAAAGGAATCACTGTGCTAAACACCTGAAACTAACACAACATCATAAATTGATGATACTTCAATTAAAAAATTTTTAAAAACAACTTTGGAACTATCCAATAGTTCAGAGGTCTACCTGCGGGATGTATCTACCACTGGTGCTAATACACTCCATGCTGGAGCATAGGAAGTAAACATTAGAATGTATACTTACATTTATTTTAATCTCATGCTAAATTTATATTTTTGTCTATGCTTTATAATGAAATATATTTCTGTAGTAAATGCATGTTGATATGTTATAACTGAATAAATATACATATATTAGGAATATATGTTTAAGTTTTTCCTTTACCAATGAGGTCCATTACCTACAATGTTTGGATACAACAGCTATAACAGCAGGACCATAAAGTAATGAGATTTTTGCATTATAAAGTCCTCATAGTAGGGGAGTATGGGGCAGTATGGAGTATATATTAGGGGAAGGTAGACTAGTCAGGATGTTATTATAGTTGTTCAGACTGAGATGATGAGGATCTGAATTATGACAGTAGCTTTAGAGTTAGCAAGGAAGGAATGGATTGCTATTGGAAGATTTTACAGAAAAATCATTAACAGATTTTAGTCACTTATGGGGCTTCCTTGGTGGCTCAGTAGCAAAGAATCCACCTGCCAATGCAAGAGACACGGGTTTGATTCCTGGTCTGGGAAGATCCCCTGGGAAGGAAATGCCAATCCACTCTAGTATTCTTGCCTGGAAAATTGCATAAACAGAGGAGCCTGGTGGGCTACAGTCCATGGGGTCACAAAGAATCAGACACAACTGAGTGACTAAGCATGAGTCACTTACAGACAGGAGAGGTAAAAAGAGGGAAACATCTGGAATGTCTTCCATGGGTGTCACTGGATTCAGATGACCAAGGGAATGGCAGCAAGAGTCATGGGGACTGGAGGATGGGAACAGAGGAAAGTCTAGTGAAAAAGGTAATGAGCGCTACTTTTGATGTGTTTAATTGTGAGACTCTTCTCTAACAATTGGATGGAATTGGCTTAGGATACATACTTCGGTTTCAAACTTCTGAAAAGAGATCTGACCTGATGGTAAATATATACGGGCATTACCAGCCAGAAGCCCATATGAATGAACACAGTGCCCACAGAGCAAAATGAATAAAAAAGGAAGTTCAGGACAGAAGCTAAGGGAATGCCAACATTTAAAGGGGAGTGATAGGAAGAAAAGACAGAAAAAGCAACTCAGAAGACAAGCTTAAATTGCTAGGAACAGTATGAGCAGAGATGGGTGTCATGGCAATCCAGGTAGGGGAGAGTTTTTGGCTTAGGTAAACAGCACTTCCTTGTTCATCTTCCTATTAAAATTGTCAAGTCTTTACTGAGTACGTGTAGTTACACAGATTGCATTAATTTTAAATCAGAAGTATAGACATCGACTAGTTTAGTACAGAGCACTCATGGATCGTATTTTCAACATGAAACATTTTTGTCTGCCGTTTAACGCTCTGAGGTCAGCGCTGTAGATTCAGTGCTTCGTGTGTGAGCACCACAGGTGCGTGTTGTGGATGGTTAAAACTACTGGTGGTGCTCCAGTTCAAGTTAATGATCTTGTTACTCATCTTGATTTTAGTCAGTGACCTGGTTCTACTGCACGAATCAGTGACAACATCATAATGCCAGGGACCTGACTCTACATACACTCTATGTGTCAGATGTAGCATTAGACATACTTCTTACAAGCAAAATAAGAAATGGTGTTAACCAAAACAACTCAGTTGATTCCATTGTTCTTAAGGAGAGAATCCTCAAATCTTTCACACAACTCACTTTGGTTTATTTGGCTCAACAATGTGCTTTAAAGCTTAGGCTAGACATTATTAGCTGGAAGTTGAGTGACCTGGAAATCAACTCTTCACCTTGAGTCACACAGGAAAGCATGCATGATTAAGAACAAGGCATCAAAGACAGTTTACATACACAGGCGTATACTTTGTGATACACAGGTTATGATTAATGAACAAAAGAAGGAAAACAACTTCCTTCCTGACACGGCAAGCTCAGCTCACTTAATCAGAAGTCATTGTTATTGAGTGTCATTAGACAGTTAGCACCTGCTGGTTTTTTCTCCAGGAAACCACTTAATTAAGTGTCCTTTCCAATTAGGCACATTCAATTTAGAAATAACCCATTAGACAATGACTAGATGGTATTTTTTATTCACCATGACAAAGTGTTCTCTGCAGAGATTGACAATAACTTTATTTGGGTTTAAATCTTGCTTTCAGTTCATTGCTCGAGAAATCTTAACTCTGGAAAGAGTCTTAAGATCTCAGAAGTAAAGTGCACAAGGGCAGCATTATGTTTGCATCATGCATGTGCTTTCCAGCACTGACCTAACAGTGAGTGGATCCTCAGTGGTTGTCAATGAAGACATTAGAAAAACCTATACATTATATTGGTTTTGTCAGGTAATAAATATAATGTATGAATTCAGAAGGCAAAGATAAAGAGAAAATCCAACAAAGCTACTGAGAAGCACTCTTTTCTGTCCAGATGAACCAACACAGTTCTTCTTCAGCATCAGTATTCCAGACACTGAGTTCGGCACTGCCCTGAAAGGAACCACAGTAGCCCTCATCTCCGAAAATCTATTTTTAACGATGTGGTTGATTGTCTCCAGAAATTCCACCCATCCTTATAGCAACCGGCTACTCCTCCCATCAAAAGTGATGATTATTTCCCCTCTCTTTGAATTCCAGCTGACCTTGTGATTTGCTTTGACTGATAAAATGCAATGGCGGGGACATGTATGAGTTTAGAGCCTGGCCATTAAGATGACTGGTAGCATCTGCTTTTGCTCTCTTGGGACTCAAGTGCCATGTTATAAGGAAACCCACACTCTCCTGCTGGGAAGATCGGTCTTATGGAAAAATCTTGGATGATAAGACACTATGTGGAAAAAGAGGCCATATAAAACCCTGGAGAACAGATTAGCCCAGCTGACAGTCAGCATCAAGGCTCCAGACATGTGAGAGAGGCAGTCTTGGATAATCTACTGCTGCAAAGTTGCTTCAGTAGTGTCCAACTCTGTGCGACCCCAGAAATGGCAGCCCACTAGGCTCCCCTGTCCCTGGGATTCTCCAGGCAAGAACACTGGAGTGGGTTGCCATTTCCTTCTCCAACACATGAAAGTGAAAAGTGAAAGTAAGTCGATCAGTCGTGTTCAACTCTGTGTGACCCCATAGACGGCAGCCCACCAGTCCCTGGAATTCTCCAGGCAAGAACACTGGAGTGGGTTGCCATTTCCTTTTCCAATGCATGAAAGTGAAAAGTGAAAGTGAAGTCGCTCAGTCGTGCCCAACTCTTAGCAACCCTATGGACTGCAGCCTACCAGGCTCCTCCGTCCATGGGATTTTTCAGGCAAGAGTATTGGAGTGGGTTGCCATTGCCTTCTCCATTGGATAATCTGCTGCTGCTGCTGCTAAGTCTCTTCAGTCATGTCCGACTCTGTGTGACCCCACAGACGGCAGCCCAACAGGCTCCCCCGTCCCTGGGATTCTCCAGGCAAGAACACTGGAGTGGGTTGCCATTTCCTTCTCCAATGCATGAAAGTGAAAAGTGAAAGTGAAGTCGCTCAGTCATGTCTGACTCTTAGCAACCCCATGGACTTCGGCCCACCAGGCTCCTCCATCCATGGGATTTTCCAGGCAAGAGTACTGGAGTGGGGTGCCATTGCCTTCTCCATTGGATAATCTAGCACAGCCCATTTCCCAACTGAATGCAGCCAACTGAGTAGTGCTAGCTGGATCACCAGCCAACCCACAGAATGATAAGAAATAAAACCATTAGTGTTTTAAGCCTCTATAATTTGGCTAGCTTCTTACACAGTAATAGATAACTAAAACAAATGACATTACACTTCTCCCCTTCTGTGTTACCATTAGCCTCTCTTTCTCTTTTTTATACTTTTCTCATAGAAATTCTACTCTGTTCCCTTTAGCTGTAGTGTTAAAACCAGTTTTTAGAATGTAGAGCTATAGCTGGAAAATGCTGGTTTCTAAAACTTTCCAATGGGTACGATGTCAGATAACTTATTATAATGGAAACAGTCTCTAAAGTGTTTATAATCAAATGTGCTGTACTTGAAATACTCAAACGCATAGAACTTTTAACATTCCTATAATTCTTAAGTAGTTAATACAAGGAGAGCAAAGCCCCAGTTTCATGTAGTCTGTCCCCACTACACGAACCTGCAAGAATCGTTCGGGTTTACTTAGTTACATAGTTAACTACATAATTACATAGTTAACTATATGTCTAAATATTTAAATTTTTCTAATCAGAAATGGTTTCTCCCTCTGTCATTTTACATCAGTATTAGATGTTTTAATATCACTTAGGGCAGGTACACTCATCCAAAATCTCTGGCAACATCATTTTACTCAATGGCATTTCAAAGCAATGTGGCACAATGTTGTAAGCAAACATTGTAGATTAGCATTAGTTGTACATTTTCTAGATTTTCTCATACATGAAATCTAGAAAATGCTACAGATGAGCCTATTTGCAGTGCAGGAATAGAGATGTAGACATAGAAAATGGACACGTGGACATTGTGGGGGCATGAGTTGGGAGACCGGCATTGACATCTATACACTATCATGTAGAACAGATAGCCAGTGGGAACCTGCTGTATAGCACAAGGAACTCAGCTCAGTGCTCTGTGGGGACTTAGAGGGGTGGGATGGGGAAGTCAGGTGGGAAGGAAGTCCAGGAGGGAAGGGATTTATGTATACATATAGCTGATTCCCTGGTGGCTCAGATAGTTAAGAATCTGTCTGGAGTGCAGGAGATAAAGGTTCAATCCCCAGGTCAGGAAGATCCCCTGGAAAAAGGAATGGCAACTCACTCTAGTATTCTTGCCTGGATAATTTGTGATTTGCTTTGACAGATAAAATGTAATTGCAGGGACATGTATGAGTTTAGAGCCTAGCCATTAAGATGACTGGTAGCAGCTGCTTTTGCTCCCTCGGAACCCGAGTGCCAAAATACTCAAGGAGTGGACAGAGGAGCCCGGCGGGTTACAGTCCATGGGGTTGCAGAGAGTTGGACACGACTGAGCAACTATCACATAGCTGATTCACTTCATTGTACAGCAGAAACTAATGCAATATTGTAAACCAACTATACACCAGTTTAAAAAAAATATTGTGTGACCCTGCTCTTTAATGACTCGTGCCATAAAGTAATCCTTGTCCTTTTCATCCAGGCTGAATTTTAGCGTGAAGTCCTCCCAAACAGAACATAAAGGGCATGACCTCTTCCTGAAATCCACTGACATAAAGGATCTTTTGTACGTTAAGATTACTTATACAATGGATAAAACAGAAAGTTCAACCTCCCGGGTACTCTGTAAAAACAGCAGCGCCTCCAGTAATGGACTGCAGCCTGCCCCGAGAAAGCTATTCCCTGAAAACCACCTTATATTATAAAGCCCAACTGCAAGCGCCTACAGTGACACTTCCTCATAACAAAACTAAAAGCAGATATAATCAAGTATCTGCCCCAGGGAGTCTACAAGAACTTTCCTTTCAAATAGTCAGATATTCTATCTCAGTGAGAAAATACTCAGCATGCAGACATGCTTTATCTTTTCTTTTTTATAAACTATTATTTCTGCAGTTGTTAAGCTCTAACTGAGGAGTTACATATGCCTAATTTCAAGTAACTACTGGCAGAAAACATTGACAGGATTTAAAGACACCACAAGAATTGGCTTTCCTTAGCATTCTATTCCAAAACCTTTGCTCACGTCACTTTATGCCCACAGCCAAACTCAATCATCTAAGCCGGATCAAGTCAGTAGGGATCCATTAGAAATGTCCCTGGGCATTCACATATATACCCATAGCTTCAGTGATGACTCCCAAAGCTAAAAATTCAAACTTAGACCTTTCTTTTGAATGCCAGCCCCTATAGCCATTTGTGTTCTGTACCTGGCCACCTGCATTTTCCACAGTTGCTTCAAAATTCACACTATCAGTTTTCTTTCTCCTCCTAGTCTTACTCTAGTTCTTCCTGTCTTATTAGTGGAATCATCACTTGCCCCGAAACTTGAGATCCTTAACTCCCTCTCCCTTATACTCCACAGTCAGCCACACCAATTACTATCAGTTGAACCAAAAATGCATCCTTTGAACTCATCCATTCCCTCTCACTGAAACACCATTTCTTGTCTCCATTCTTATATCTCTGTCCCCACTGGTCTCCTTGCCTGTAGCCTTGCCTCCTCCCCAATCCATTTCCCTGCCCAGAAGCCAGGGTGATGGTTCTAAAACAGGGAAGTAATCCTGAGTGACAGCATACTGGAGTGATTAAGTCTGTGGACTTCAGAACCTGGGTTGAATCATGGTTCCATCACTTATGAGCTGTGTCATCTTAGGAATGTTACTTATCCTGTTTTTGCCTCACTGTCCTCAGAAGGTAAATGGGAATAAAAACAGTTTTTACTTCACTTGATAGTTATAAAGATGAAATAAATTAACACATAAACTCTTAGAACAATGCCCAGAACACAAAAAGTGCAACAGAAATATTCACTTAAATAAAAGGATGCCACTTACCTGCTTAAAGCCCTTATCTAGAGGGAAGTACTTACCACTTAGGGAAAGAGACCCTCCACAATCTGCCACCTTTTCCCCTGTCTGCCCTCAGCTGACTCTGTTTACCCCACAGAGAAGCGGAGCTCCAGGCATAGCAAACTAGTGGCAGATCCTAAACCTGCCCTGTTCTTATATTCCTCCAACACTCTTCTCTCTGAATACCTTCTTCCCCACGGGAGGTAGAAGGAAACTCTTACTAATCCTTCAAGCTTCAAATGATGCTTTCAAGTGTCCTTTTCCTTTGAAAGTCCTTCCAGACTCACTTAAATAAAATTACTCCCTTACATTTTGGTTTCATCCTAGAATCCAGTAGCTATTTCTATTATTCTGTCTACCACATTGCCTTGCAATTATATTTTTGTATCATATGCATCACAAGTCCTTATATTTTTAACAGATAGCATAATATCTAGTATAGGACTTAGAATACAACAAATATTTACATTTTTCTTTATGTGTTTTCCTTCCTCTCCCAATAGGCTTAGTAGTAATCATAATAATAGTAATATCTTACTGCTGTGATATTCATAAAACACTTTAAAATACATTATGTCATTTTATTTTGATATGCAGAATAAAATACAAAAAAAAAAAAAACCCACTCTACTACTGAGAAAACTGAGGTCCCAGGAGTAATGTGAAATAATCACGGGCTTGTGATTTCAAATCTTATGCTTTTGGTTTTGGCTATTTTGTTGTTGTTTTGTTTTTTCCACAAGCCCAGAACCTCCCTTCAAGATGATCATGCTGTACTGTATGTACTAGTTATACTCTGGGAAATTAATGATATGGTCCTCTCTACGTCCTTCCAAAAATACCTCTGCTTTAACATCTGTAAGATTCATATGTTTCTATCAAAAAAAAAAAGACAACTAAACTATCTCTGAAAGAGATGGGAATACCAGACCACCTGACCTGCCTCTTGACAAACCTGTATGCAGGTCAGGAAGCAACAGTTAGAACTGGACATGGAACAACAGACTGGTTCCAAATAGGAAAAGGAGTACGTCAAGGCTGTATATTGTCACCCTGCTTATTTAACTTCTATGCAGAGTACATTATGAGAAACGCTGGGCTGGAAGAACCACAAGCTGGAATCAAGATCCCTGGGAGAAATATCAATAAACTCAGATATTCAGATGATACAACCCTTATGGCAGAAAGTGAAGAAGAACTAAAGAGCCTCTTGATGAAAATGAAAGAGAAGTGTGAAAAAGTTGGCTTAAGCTCAACATTCAGAAAACTAAGATCATGGCATCTGGTTCCATTACTTCATGGCAAATAGATGGGGAAACAGTGACAGACTTCATTTTTGGGGGGTTCCAAAATCACTGGAGATGGTGACTACAGCCATGAAATTAAAACACACTTGCTCCTTGGAAAAAAAGTTATGACCAACCTAGACAGCATATTAAAAAGCAGAGACATTACTTTGCCAACAAAGGTCCATCTAGTCGAGGCTATGGTTTTTCCAGTAGTCATGTATGGATGTGAGAGTTGGACTATAAAGAAAGCTGAGTGCCGAAGAATTGATGCTTTTGAACTGTGGTGTTGGAGAAGACTCTTGAGAGTCCCTTGGACTGCAAGGAGATGCAACCAGTCCATCCTAAAGGAGATCCGTTCTGGGTGATCATTGCAAGGACTGATGCTGAAGATGAAACTCCAATACTTTGGCCACCTGATGCAAAGAGCTGGCTCATTGGAAAGACCCTGATGCTGGGAAAGATTGAGGGCAGGAGGAGAAGACAGAGGATAAGATGGTTTGATGGCATCACCAACTCAAAGGACATGGGTTTGGGTGGACTCCGGGAGTTGGTAATGGACAGGGAGGCCTGGTTCATGGGGTTGCAAAGAGTCGGACACGACTGAGAGACTGAACTGAACTGAAACTATCTCATCTGAATCAACAATAATAGTATTGTTCCTGGTCAAATGCATTTGTTCTCACAAATATGTCTTCAAAGCTCCCAGACAGGTGTCATTTTAAAGTACTTTGTGTTCCCATGGGGATGACCCCATGGGGTCTGTGGGTTCTAGTCCAGGGTACCAAGTCCTTGGTTCCAGGTAAGGAAGCCTGATCTATGAAATCATGCCATATTCGACAGACCCAGGCAGGAATGTTCACAAAAACAAAGCATCTAGACATGGAGATTTTTTTCATCAGATCTAAACAAGGAAGATCATTCTTGAAAAAAATAGTTTTTGGAGACACCTGAAGATTAGGCTTAGAGCCAGTGTCTCTGGTAAATAATAGTCTGGTGTTTATGTTTTCACTGGGGATTGTTTCCCCCGACGCCACAAATTAAATGAGGCAGCCAGACTGAGAGCTTGTAATTTTACCAGGCAAGCTGTATGTTTAAAATCCAAACAAAAGAGCTAGTCTGCCTTTACAGGGAGTTTAAGAAAAGCCAGAATTTAGAATGCAAAAACACTCTGCCCTGCTTGGCTAAGGGACTTTATTTATTTGTTTTTTGGGGGGTGGGGGAGGACATTATATCAAAGCTCTCAAATGAGTTTTTCCTCCTCACCTCAGAAATCCTTCCAATTTCAGGTGTGTGGCAAATGCTAATAGCCACCAAGAAAACAAGCTTTTCCCTTGGGAAGGAGACGCTGTATTGCCAAACAGAAACCCTCTGGGATTTGAAATCTTGACAGGCTCCAAACAAAAGTGTCTTGTTTTTGTCTCCTCTTTATAGATTTGGTTTAACTTGTATAAGGTAAAAAGACATAATTACTATTTTTGGAAGTTTTCTACCCTACAAGAAGCTGTCTGAAATAAAAATCAAATGTAAATACTAAAGTTCATTACTACCTAATCAAATCACTGGGTGACATTTATCCCCTCATTGAAGAAGACAAATAAGAATGCAAATAAATTCCATTTATTCTGGGACATTCCCCATGAAACTAAGTGCTACTTTCTCTTTATAAAAACCAATGACTGAAATAATACTCTGGTTCAATATTTGGCCTGGAACAGCTGTGAAAGCCAAATTTTCTACTGAAAGCTCAATTCTTATATCACCTTGGAATTCTTAGTTATAAGGAGGCTCCCAAATACATACAGCCATGTACCCTTAACATAGTTTATAAATAGCATTCCATCATCAAGAGGAAACAGTAATTTGCTTTAGAATCAAAGAGTCTATTAACTTGTGTCTAAAGAAGTCATATTTTGACTGTTATCATATTCAGATGATTCAATATTCTAAAGTCTATGACTTAGTCAAATTAAACATAGGCTTTCTTTAAAAGTAGGAAAGAAGAGCTTTTGCTTTTTAATATGCTGTATGTATGGCAATCATCTTCTAAATTTGCAGTGAAAATTAAATGATTGTTTAGGTTAAGCTAAGCACAAGATCACAGACCAGTGTTATTGCACAAATTAATCCAACTAAACATTGTCCTAACCACAAGCTAAAATTATAGTACAGTCTGTCATCATTTTCTTCATTTATGAAGGTAAAATATAAACAGGAGAGGTAAATAATAGCATCCTACATTTTTTAAACACATCTATCTTCTAAATTGAGCCTCACAACAATTCCATGAAACAGAAGAGAAGAGATCATTAGTTCTGTTTAATAAATGACAAGCTGAACCTCGAAACAATAACATGGCTTCTGCAAGTTCCCCCAGTTAGTAAATGACAGAACCAGAAAAAGTGTAGTCTATTGACACTGAATTATGCCATGCTACCTCTGTTGAATATATTTTACTGTCGTTCCCTATAATAATCTACTTAGTGCCAAAACTGCTATTGGTTACCAGTCTGTTGTAAATTAACTCTAGCACAACAGTTCTTACGGATCTGGTCAGCATGCAGGGAGGGTTCTTCAGAAGCAGCTGTTGAGGATTTATAAACCAAGGGAAGATTGTCCAGGTGATAGTTCCAAGGACAAACCACGCTGTCCCTTCATATGCCTTGGGCTTTCTGTGGGCTCATCTCTTTCACAAAATCCTACTCTCTGCAGTTCCACATTTTGATAGTTTCCACCAGGAAACAAATTAAACAACATGCGCTCTGTTGTGACAGCTAACACTGAAGGAAAATGCAAAGCATGGGATTGCACAGTTACTTTTTGAGTGTCAGTTGAAGGTCACAGGGGCAGGGTCCTGCAAGTCATCAACGTTACCCAGGTTGTCACAAGCTTTTCATTATGGTTTCCACCATAAACGTTACACACGGTCAAACATGCAATGACAGAGAAGGCAATGGCACCCCACTCCAGTACTCTTGCCTGGAAAATCCCATGGATGGAGGAGCCTGGTAGGCTGCAATCCATGGGGTCTCGAAGAGTTGGACACAACTGAGCGACTTCACTTTCACTTTTCACTTTCATGCATTGGAGAAGGAAATGGCAACCCACTCCAGTGTTCTTGCCTGGAGAATCCCAGGGACGGGGGAGCCTGCTGGGCTGCCGTCTGTGGGGTCACACAGAGTCGGACACGACTGAAGCGACTTAGCAGCAGCAGCAGCAAACATGCAATGAAGATAATCCTGGGATAATCTGAAAATTGTTCTGTTTTAGCACATTCAGTGACAGACACATGGAGCCTTACTAAATCATTCTTCATCCATTCAGTAAATAATTATTGAGAATCTATTTTGTGCCAGGCTCTAGATTAGATTCTGAGAATACATCAGTCTTGCATAGGAGACAGACATATAAACAACTTGCTGCTAAGTCACTTTAGTCGTGTCCGACTCTGTGCAACCCCAGAGATGGCAGCCCACCAGGATCCCCTGTCCCTGGCATTCTCCAGGCAAGAACACTGGAGTGGGTTGCCATTTCCTTCTCCAATGCATGAAAGTGAAAAGTGAAAGTGAAAGTGAAGTCTTGTCTGACTCTTCACGACCCCATGGACTGCAGCCCACCAGGCTCATCCATCCATGGGATTTTCCAGGCTAGAGTACTGGAATGGGGTGCCATTGCCTTCTCCGATAAACAACTTGGTGGGTAGTAATTAAGTGCATTTGGTGTGATTGTTTCCACTTGGATGAGTTGGAAAGCATCACAGAAATGATGTCATTTGATTTGGTTGTTATAGGTTAATAGTAGTTCAGTAAAGATAGAGTAGAAAGAGCAGTGTTTGGTGGCGCCAGTGGTAAGGATCCCACCTGCCAATGCAGGAGACATAAGAGAGGCAGGTTCAATCCCTGAGTTGGGAAGATCCTCTGGAGGAGGGCATGGTAACCCACTCCAGTATTCTTGCCTGGAGAATCCCCATGGACAGAGGAGCCTGGAGGGCTACAGTCCTTGGGGTCGCAAAGAGTCAGACATAACTGAAGTGGCTTGGCACATAATTCACACATGTATAAATACAAATGAATAATCAACTCCCATAGGAAGTCCCAACAAATCTAAAGTTGAAATATTTTAATAAAAAGAGAAAATCTCCAGAACAATGTATAGAATGGCCTAGTGTATCACAGCTACATAGATGTACCTCATGCATTTCACTATTAATAATGGCTTCTGGTAAGCAACAAGCACTTTAATTATTACATCTGTGCATAAATTTTCAAAATATTAAGGGTAGAAAAGTTCTAGCTATATCCCAGTCCAATATCATCTTTTTGATAAAGCATAGAATGGTTAAGTGTCTTATTTAAAATCATACAGTTAATCACTGAAATTGAAAGACTAAAACTTAAATTCCCTGATGTTCAATTTAGTTTTTTTCCCTTGCAACATTGCATGCTCTATTACTGTAAGCTGATAGTTTCTGATTAGAGATATCTTTTGTAAGACATAAGAGTGGTAGCTTGAGGTCAAAGGGTCTTATTAATAAAATTCATGAATGCTATTTTTTTTATGCTTAGTATGAAAAGGAATAAGTCTCTGAAGAGGAGAACATGGGCAGGCAAAGAAATTCCAAAGGAGAAGGACAGGAATTGAGATAAATATGAAAGACCAAGAATCAGGAGACCTTGTTTTTACTGGAAAGTGGTCTTAAACAAGTGGCTTGCCCCCATTCTCTTCCATCCCATCACCTGTCAACATGAGCCAGTAATACCTTGATGGGAACTTTTTTCAAATTTTCAAGTCTTACTTTTTGTGTGAACAAGTGTGGCATTTAAAAAAATATTTGTAAAGATTAAACATGAAAAATTTTCATATGTGCCCTCAATTATTACTCAAGCCAGCCTCACACATTTGGGACTAGTTACCTCTATATAGGGGCTTCCTCGGTGGCTCAGAGGTAAAGAATCTGCCTGCAAAGCAGGAGACACATGAGATGCTGGTTTGATCCCTGGGCTAAGAAGAGCCTCTGGAAGAGGGCATGGCAACCCACTCCAGTATTCTTGCCTGGAGAATCCCATGGACAGAGGAGCCTGGAAGGCTACAGTCCATAGGGTCACAAAGAGTTGGACATGACTGCAATGACTGAGCACTCACGCACACACCCCCATATAGAAATGGGGAGACTGTGTTATAGAGTTTATATGACTTGCCCAAAGCCACTAATCTAATACAATACATTACAGAGCTTGAATTTGAACACAGTTCATTGCTTTTTCTGTTAAAAACACCTTTAAATAACCATTAAAGGTGATTATTTAAATCACAGATATATTCTGGTTCTAAAACTGTACTTTTAACACAATAAGAAATATGGAAATGTTGTAGAAAATTTTAAATGCCATGGAAATATGAGGTTATAACTATAAGATTCTCGTTAATCATATATATCCATCTATATGGGTCCAAAGCACTATAAATCCACCCATTGACTGCATGTCAGAGTGAGAGAGCAAGCATTTTGAGTCCTTTATAGCCCAGAGAATCTTAAGTCATAAATAGCTGTAATTTGCCCTGGCATTTAGAAAGTTGATATCCCACTGAAGAACTTATTAGATTGGAGAGCTCTGAGATAACAGACATTTAAGTAAGTTGACTTCCTTTCATAGGAAATATATAGCCTCTGCAGAGATTTGGCCAACTTTAATGCTAACCAGAATATTTATATTTGCTTTGCTTGGCTCAGAGTCATCTTGAAAACGAAATGTCTTTTACTGACATAAAATTATGGATATAAATTTCCTCTCAAAGAGAGTTAGATAAATAATATGGCAACTCATTTTACTTTTTGACTATAAATGGAGTACTATTTCTAATATGCACAAAGAGACCACCAAGCAACTTTGAAAGCTTTTACCAATAACAGAACCAATTTTTACAGTAGCAATACAAAGTTGCAGAATAAAAGGTTATAAAAGCATCAACTCCATTCTCCCATTCACATTCAGAGTAAATATTCTAAAACAATGTGCCTCTTGTCCCAGAAAACAGAAGATGTCTCATTATCTGTGCTCCAGTGACCCATTCATGACCTTCTGACCCCAGGGAGTCTTTCCCCTCCTGCCATAGGGCCAGTTCAAATGTTCTGCTCCCTATTAAAAGACGCCTCAGCCCCTTAATATACTTTGTAGTCATCCTTCACACCTAAACTAAATAATACTTCCTTAGAAAAATTTCCCAACCCAGGGATTGAACCCTGGTCTCCCTCATTGCAGGTAGATTCTTTACCACTGAGCTATTAGGGAAGCCCCAGATTCCTTATTCAGGGCATAACACATTTAACTCCTGTACAATGTTATGAGTTACTAGTCATTTATGCAATTTGATTAGCAATGATTCCCTCACTAGACTCAAGTTCTAAAAGTGCTGGGAGCAGGAGCTCCGCCCGTGGCAAAGGTCATGAGGAAGGAGGTTCAGCGTACGCAAAGGCGGGATCAAGCCTCAGGAGTCCCCCTGGAAATTCTCGAGCATCTACCCCCAAAACCAGAGTCTGCCTACTTTCTGCTTTGTGCTCTCACCTACACTTCTGACTTTACGGGGGGGCTGTCCCCCACTACCTCTCTCTGAAAAAAGAGTTAACTTACAGCTCCAGTTAATAATTCCTGGGTGTGACAGTGTTTCAACCTACAAACTCCTTTGGAAGTCCTCTAGCCTGCCTGAATAGGTTTTTCTGGCCACATGTGATTGCTCAGAGCCTCCCAACTGTGAGAGGCATAAGATGTTCTAAACTGCCTAAATACAGATTCCTTTGAGCAGTTAAAAGATTGATTAGAAATTGTATTGGTGAAGGGTTTTTCACTTGTTGGGCCAATGTTTGCTGCTAAGTCTCCTTATCCCTTACCTGCTGTGTCCCTGGCAGTGTATTGATTAATATAATTGGTGTAAGTAGTAGCTTTAATGTTTGTAACCTTGGACCCTTGAGTTAATTCTTTTTCTTGTTATAGCCCACCACACCTTTGCCCTATAGGAATGCAACTTTATCTAATGCTTTTGGAGGGTGGCGCCTGACTAATCACCTTTAGAGAAAAATAAGTTTTCTGAAGAAAGGGTCTTAAAATGTTAACAGGCTTCCGGGCCAGAAGATGATGCAAATCACCTAAACTTTTGCATATGATAAGTTTGCAGGAAGAAAGCCTTGCTTACTGCATGACTCTACTCCTTCCCCCATTATCCTCTATGCATAACTTAAGGTATTAAAAACTACTTAGGAAAATAAAGTGCGGGCCTTGTTCACCAAAACTTGGTCTCTCCGTGTCGTTCTTTCTCTCACCTTCTGGCTGAATTATTAGCCTCTTTTCTCCACTGAATTTCCTCACTGAACTATCCTTATTCTATTACTCTTTATATCCTTAATTAACATTTAGTTAAGCAGTTGTTTCCTGATCTTCGCTGACGCCATCCCCGCTTCGAATTCCCTGGATCCACCGGGGCTGGACCCTGGCATAAAAGGGTGGGAACTATATCATTTTGCTCATCACCACATCCTTGGGGCCTAGCAGAATACCTGGAACATGCAAAATACTGTTATTTTTCCTTTGGTGACCTCCTGAAAATGACTTATGCCAAGATGCTATGCCTCCCAGGACTCGTACAGTCAGTGTCCCTGACTCCATAGCAGTCCACTGTCGACCCATGCCTCTGCTGGAGAACCCTGAACACTCTTAGGAGAATGAGTGCACATCCTTCTACTTCACCTTCTTGACTCACTCACCAAACTGATCACATAAATCAAAGCCTTGTCTAACTCAGTGAAACTATGAGCCATGCCATGTAGGGCCACCCAAGACAGACAGGTCATGGTGTAGAGTTCTGACAAAATGTGGTCCACTGGAGAAGGGAATGGCAAACCACATCAACACTGAAAGATGAACTCTGAACTCCCCAGGTCGGTAGGTGGCCAATATGTTTGGAGAAGAGTGGAGAAATAGCTTCAGAAGGAGTGAAAAGGCTGAACCAACGCAGAAACGATCCCCAGTTGTGATGTGTCTGGTGGTGAAAGTAAAGTCCCATGTAGTGCAGAACAATATTGCATAGGACCCTGGAATGTTAGGTTCATGAATCACGGTAAACTGGAAGTGTCAAACAGGAGATGGCAAGACTGAGTGTTGACACTTTAGGAATCAGTGAGGTAAAATGGACAGGAACGTGCAAATTTAATTCAGATGACCATTATATCTACCACTTTGGGCAATAATCCCTTAGAAGAAATGGAAAACCCCACATAGTCAACCAAGGGTCTGAAATGCAGTACTTGGAAGCAATCTCAAAAACGATAGAATGATCTTGGTTCATTTCCAAGTCAAGCCATTCAATATCACAATATGCCCCAATGAGTAACGCTGAAGAAGCTGAAGCTGAAGAGTTCTATGAAGACTTACAAGACCTTCTAGAACTAACACTAAAAAAGATGTCCTTCCCATCATAGAGGACTGGAATGCAAAAGTAGGAAGTCAAGAGATACCTGGTGTAACAGGCAAGCTTGGACTTTGAGTACAAAATGAAGCAGGGCAAAGACTAACAGAATTTTGCCAAGAGAATGCACTGATCATAGCAAACACCCTCTTCCAACAACACAAGGCCATCTACACATGGACATCATCAGATGGTCAATACCAAAATCAGACTGATTATATTATTTGCAACCAAAGATGGAGAACTATACAGTCAGCAAAAATAAGACCAGGATATGACTGTGGCTCAGATCATGAACTCCTTGTTGCAAAATTCAGACTTAAATTGAAGAAAGTAGGGAAAACCACTAGACCATTCAGGTATGACCTAAATAAAATCCCTTATGATTATATAGCAAAAGTGACAAATAGATTCAAGGGATGAAGTCTGATAGACAGAGTGCCTGAAGAACTATTGACAGAAGTTTGTAATACTGTAGAGAAGACAGTGATCAAAGCCATGCCCAGGAAAAAGAAATGCAAAAAGGCAAATTGGCTGTCTGAGGAGGCATTACAAATAGATGAGAAAAGAACAGCAGTGAAAAGCAAAGGAGAAAAGGAAAGATATACCCATCTGAATGCAGAGTTCCAAAAAATAGCAAGGAGACAATAAACTCTTCCTAAGTGATCCATGCAAAGAAATACAGAAAAACAATAGAATGGGAAAGACTAGACATCTCTTTGAGAAAATTAGAGATAACAAGGGAACATTTCATGCAAAGATAGGCACAATAAAGGACAGAAACAATATGGACCTAACAGAAGCAGAAGGTATTAAGTGGAGGTGGAAGAATACACAGAACTATACCAAAAAAAATCTCAATGACCCAGATAACCACGATAGTGTGATTACTCATCTAGAGCCAGACGTCCTGGAGTGTGAAGTCAAGTGAGATTTAGAAAGCGTTACTTTGAAAATAGCTAGTGGAGGTGATACAATTCTAGCTGAGCTATTTCAAGTCCTGAAAGATGATGCTGTTAAAGTGCTACACTCAATATATCAACAAATTTGGAAAACTCAGCAATGGCCACAGGATTGAAAAAGGTCAGTTTTCATTCCAATAACAAAGAAGGGCAGTGCCAAAGAATGTTCAAACTACCACACAATTGAATACATTTCACACGCTAGCAAGGTCATGCTCAAAATCCTCCAAGCTAGGCTTCAACAGTATGTGAATTTAGAACTTCAAGATGCACAGGCTGGATTTAGAAAAGGCAAAGGAACCAGAGATCAAATTGCCAACATCTGTTGGATCATAGAAAAAGCAAGAGAATTCCAGAAAAAATTATCTACTTCTACTTCATTGACTACACTAAAGCCTTTGACTGTATGGCTCACGTCAAACTGGAAAATTCTTAACAAGATAGGAAAACCAGACCACCTTACCTGCCTCCTGTGAAACCTGTATTCAGGTCAAGAAGCAAGTTAGAACCAAAAATGGAACAGCAGAATGAAAATTGGGAAAGGAGTGTGTCAAGGCTGTATATTGCCATTTTGTTTATTTAACTTATAGGCAGAATACATCATGCAAAATGTTGGGCTGGATGAATCACAGGCTGGAATCAAGATTGCCGGGAGAAACATCAATAACCTCAGATATGCAGATTATACCACCCTTATGGCAGAAAGCAAAATGGAACTAAAGAGCCTCCTGATGAAAGTGAAAGAGGAGAGTAAAAAAGCTGGCTGAAAACTCAACTTTCAAAAAACTAAGATCATGGCATCTGGTCCCATCACTTTATGGCATATAGATGGGGAACCAATGAAAACAATGAAAGACTTTATTTTCTTGGGCTCCGAAATCACAGCAGACTATGTCTGCAGCCATGAAATTAAAAGACACTTGCTCCTTGGAAGAAAAGCTATGACCAGACTAAATAGCATATTAAAAAAGCAGAGACATCACTCTGCCGACAAATGTCCATCTAGTCAAAGCTACGGTTTTTCCAGTAGTCATGTATGGATGTGAGAGTTGGACCATAAAGAAGGCTGAGTGCCAAAGAATTGATGACTGTGTCATCTTCATGGGATATTACAATGATTACAATGTGTTCTATCACAGGATGGTGTTAGAAATGGACATGTGCTGGCCTAGAACATTGATGATTTTGCATTGTTTTAAATTGCCTTCTGCTTAGAAATAAGCATCCAAGAGTGACAAGGATCCATCCTCTGAGAATTTCTCTCTAATTCTAATCAGGGAGTTAATTCATTATCCAACCAAGGAAGCTCTACCCTAAGAGAACTGGTTGACTGAGGCATGTGCGGTCTCTTAGGAAAATAAGCAGGTCCTTCTACGTGCTCACCAAGTGCTAATATGTTTGTTTATAATGTGCCAGACTCATCTCTGAGCAAGACAGCCCTGCTGCTCTATTCACTCACACAACTGCACAGATGAGGCATTACGATTATACTCCACTTTTTAATGGAAGGGAGTGAAATATCACAATGGTACATAACATGCCCAAGGTCACAAAGCCATTAAGTGTCCAAGTCAAGAACAGAACCCAGAGCCCCCACATTTAACGATTAGACTGTGCTGCCAGGAAAATATGAGATTTGCAAAACTCTAGGGAAAAAATGGCAAGTTCAAAAATACCTGCTTCAACTCTATAGAATAAAATTCACACAAAAGCTAGAGTTCTGATATTCCCACATGGGCTAGGAATCAAAGACTGGAGAGAAAAAGAAATCCATTGTTTACTTCTCCCTCCTGTGGAGCCAGGGTCACATATGCTGTGACTGTAGAAAATCCCTTTGTGTCCCCATCTTTCTAAAAGTACTCTATGCAGTGGTCCCCAAAGAATTCAGAAACCCATGACTTATATGACCAGACAGATTTCATGGAGTGTAGGGTGGAGGGTCTCTGATGGCAGGTACTTGCAGGAAGAAGCATCTGGCTTCATGGCCCTTCTTTTATCACCAGTGTTTGTCTTGGGATACAGCCAGTTTTTCAGTCCCTGAAGGCTCAGTAGTCACTAGGCAATCGGAGTCTCCAGTAACCTCAGATAGTGTGCAATATCAGCTACAAGGGCTGGGACAGTCCCTGTGCTCAGCACTGACTGGCTATCATAACAGGGAACAGACAGAAACAAGACTCTCTGGCCAGGGACACAGATATCAATGTCAGACTGGTGCTCCTCTAAGGGGAAGGGAGAATCATTTACACCCTCTAAAAGGTTGAAGGTTGAGGTACTATTTTTACCTCTGTCTCAACCACAAAGACTGTTAACAAGCTACTAATAAGGGTGACTTGTGACAAGAGGGTGAGAAAATAAAAAGAATCTTAGTCAGGAGATAAAAAGTTGTGGACAACAGGAGGAAGGCAACTGGGCCTGAGGCCAAAAACCTGCTCATCTCCCTTGAGCTGCAGCTTCACTGGTGAGAGTAACAGGAGCAGAGCCTCCATACACCACTGATTTGAGTCCCTGCTGCGTCTGCAACTGAGTGGCTTTCACAAGCAAGCAAAATATCCCAATAAGCCAGGGTTGAGAAGGAATAATCATTCATCCTCATTAAAAAACAATTTAAAAAATCTTTGCTGCAAGCAAGTAGAATTTATTGTAATCATATTCACATTTCTCCCCCCGAGAGTCTCACTTTCCAACTAGGTTCTTTTCTTCTGATTCTGCTGCTAGCACCACACCCAGCCCAAGGAATATTTCACTCTTCTTAAAACGTGCTAAACTAAACAATACTGAACAAAAATCCTTTCACTCTTCCTCTTCTCTCAGTTAAGACAGGTGACTGTGCTTTAAGTTAGTAAAACTTTAGAAAAGGCAAAAAGGAAATAGCAGCCAATTTTAAAAAAGAAAAAGACAAAAACTCTCCAAATCAATGAAAGCAGCCAAAACAAATGATCAAAAAATATAATTTCACAAGCAAAGTTAATGAAAGTAGCCAAGAATTTTACATAGCCCCAAATCCTTTATTTCCTAAGCCTAAAAAGCTGGTTCCCTTTGGATATATTGCCCATCCTATTGTCCTATTTGCTAGAGAAAAACTTGAGTACATGAGGTGAGGAGTAGGGTGAGGAGAAGGGCGGGAGATGGAGAAGAGGCCCTTCCTATCCTGTGTGTGATACTTCTGTCCATGGTCTGAATTACCACTGAGTTACATTTCCTTAAATACAAAAATTTTCACCAACTTCAAGCCTGCATTCAGACAAAGGACAATTAATGACCACTTGCTATCTAAGAACTGATGCACTTACAAGTTCCATCCTGGGGACCGTAAGAGAACTCAGCTTCAATTTCTCTTCTTTCTTCATTGTATTTTCTTATCGAAATATCTGGTAGTTGAATGCCTTCTCACTTTGTTCTAACTTAAAGGCAGAGCCAGCTGGAAGGAGGGTGTTTGACGCTGCTGGGCCAGCTGCTTCTCACTCAGACGTCAACTGCAGACACCTGTTAAAGAATTCCAGGAGGTACAATTGGATGAAACCACTTTTTACTCAAGAAGTAAGTTCACAAGTCACTTCTTTGCCTGTTTACAACCTACATGATAACCAGTGATGATGGTGTGGAGATAAGAGAGGACAAGATTCTCTCACAAAGTTCTCATATTTATTTAAATGTTAAACGGATTCACCAGAACTAGAGTATCATATAAGTAAATAAGTAAATAAATAAGGAATTAGGACATCATCGTGATGTTCCACTTAATATCTAATCATGACTTTGTTTCTCCACTAATTTTTAACTTTATTCAAAGAACCTTTAACCTGATTTCCCTAAGTCCAATCTGTAAACCACCTGCTTCCAAGCCTGAAGGTGCCGGTTAAAAATGCAGACACCTAGACAACACCCCAGCTGCAGTGAGTCAGAATCTCCAGTCCTGGAATCCAGGAATACATCATCTTTTTGTAAACTTCCTGCTGATTCTTAAGCATGCTGATGTTTGTTAAAGTGCATGAGAATCATTTTGAGAAGATGCATAAAATGCCTACCCTGGGGGACAAGGACTCAACACTTCTGAATTAAGCTGAGCAATCTGCATTTTCAGAAGGCAACCCCAGTAACTCTGAAATAGAAGCACACTGTTCACAACATCATGTAGAGTTTCTGAACACTCGACCACACAGGCAGCTCTACCTCCTAACTCTGACTATTGATAGGCCTCAGTTTACTTTGCAAGTCCTGGCAGTTTCCATTCTCACCGATTCCTTCTGAGACAGGAGAGAAAGGGGCAGACCACAACCTTTAAAACAATGACATAGCCATTGAGGATATGACAAACTGCTGCTGCTGCTGAGTCACGTCAGTCGTGTCCGACTCTGTGCAACCCCATAGACAGCCGCCCACCAGGCTCCCCCGTCCCTGGGGTTCTCCAGGCAAGAACACTGGAGTGGGTTGCCATTTCCTTCTCCAATGCATGAAAGCGAAAAGTGAAAGTGAAGTCTCTCAGTCGTGTCCGACTCTTAGCGACCCCATGGACTGCAGCCTACCAGGCTCCTCCGTCCATGAGATTTTCCAGACAAGAGTACTGGAGTGGGTTGCCATTGCCTTCTCCGTTTGACAAACTAGTTAGAACCAATTAGGCCCAAGATGGAGAAGGCAATGGCAACCCACTCCAGTGTTCTTGCCTGGAGAATCCCAGGGACGGGGGAGCCTGGTGGGCTGCCGTCTATGGGGTCGCACAGAGTTGGACACGACTGAAGCAACTTAGCAGCAGCAGCAGCAGCAGCAGCAGGCCCAAGATAGCAGAAGACTTGACTTCCAGTAGACCTTGAGCCTCACCTCACACTCATTGTAATACATTAGCTAAATGACATACCCACAGGTGCCATGACGGTTCCAAGGCTAAACATAAAATGCCCAAAAGTGGGCGATGGCCCAATTTCTGAAAATATCCACCCTTTCCCAAAACAGTTGGATAATCTTCCCACTCATTAGCCTATGAAATTGCCCAGTGCATAGAAACTAACCACCCTATTTCAGACTTCTCTCACCTTCTGAGTGTAGACTGCATTCTGCCTATGGAATTTGTATCTCTCTAAAGAAACCTTCTTTCACTTTACTATGCATGTATGCAGGCTCAGTTGTGTCCTCCTCTTTGAGACTCTGTGGACTGCAGCCCACCAGGCTCCTCTATCCATGGTATTTTCCAGGCAAGAATACTGGAGTGGGTTGCCGTTTCCCATTCCAGGGGATCTTTCCAACCCAGGGATTGAACCCATGTCTCTTGTGTCTCTTGCATTAGCGAAGGGGGTGGGGGGGTTCTTTACCAATTATGCCACCTAGGAAGCCTGCACTTTATGATGGCTGGCTCTTAAATTCTTTCCTGTGCAAAGCCAAGGACCCTCATTTGGTGGCTCAACCCTGCAACCCTCTGGAGACCTGGGACATGACCATCCTCTCATCCTCCTGAAACACTTCCTCACTGTTACATACCCTCAATCCTTTCTATTTCAGGTCAGCTGACTATTTAGATTCAAGTACAGAATGTACAGAGTGTCATAACTGGATTCTCATTGTTCAAGTTGTCCTTTTCAGATATATCATTTTGTCCCACCTTCAACTGACCTGAACTCCTAGCCATCAGGCTGTGACTTGGGTTGTATTCTTAAGGTGGGCTTTCCTAATCCACCCTCCAACCCCAGGCATGGACAATGACTTAAGCTATTCTGGAGGTCTCTGTCCTCGGCTGCCAGCTCATCTACTGTTCCCTGAATGGTAACTAGTACTGATCTCAGGCTACCCCGCTCTACTGCTTCTTTCTTACATCTAATTTATAAGTTGTTTATTCTGAAGCCCTTATCTTATAGGTTTTTATTTTAAAAGTATGAGTAATACTGAAATTTGGGGGCAAAAGTAAACTTGGAAAGATAATTTCAATAAAAGGAAGGAATACTGAAGTTAATGCATTCTTTTTTCTTAATGTTACGGATAAGGAAATTGAGATGAAGAGCCATGGATATTGTTCCATCAGTATTTTTCAGAGATATGCCTTTATTTTTATGTGTAGATTTCAAACATAGTAAAAAAGAATTTTCATCTTGTATTTCCTCTAATATTCATCAGTCTATCTCTTTATTTATCTATTCATTCAAAAATAGTTAATGTGCTACAGTGTAAAACTATTGATTTCAGTTCAGTTCAGCCACTCAGTCATGTCCCACTCTGCGACCCTATGGACTGCAGCACGCCAGGCTTTCCTGTCCATCACCAACTCCCATAGCTTGCTCAAACTCATGTTCATTAAGTCAGTGATGCCATCCAACCATCTCATCCTCTGTTGTCCCCTTCTCCTCCTGCCTTCAATCTTTCCCTGCATCAGAGTCTTTTCCAATGAGTCAGCTCTTCACATCAGGTGGCCAAAGTATTGGAGCTTCAGCATCAGTCCTTCCAATGAATATTCAGCACGGATTTCCTTTCGGATGGACTGGTTAGATTTCCTTGAAGTCCAAAGACTCTCAAGAGTCTTCTCCAACATCACAGTTCAAAAGCATCAATACTTCAGAGTTCAGCTTTCTTTATGGTCCAACTTTCACATGTATACATGACTACTGAGAAACCCTAACTTTGACTAGATGGACCTTTGTCAGCAAAGGAAAGCCTCTGGTTTTTAATATGCTGTCTAGGTTGGTCATAGTTTTTCTTCCAAGGAGGAAGTGTCTTTTCATTTCACAGCTGCAGTCACCATCTGAAGTGATTTTGGAGCCAAAGAAAATAAAGTCTGTCACTGTTTCCATTGTTTCCCCATCTATTTGCCATAAAGTGATGGGACCAGATGCCATGATCTTAGTTTTCTGAATGTTGAGTTTTAAGCCAGCTTTTCACTCTCCTCTTTCACTTTCATCAAGAGGCTCTTTAGTTCCTCTTTGATTTCTGCTATAAGGGTGGCATCATCTGCGTATCTGAGGTTATTGATATTTCTCCTGGCAATCTTGATTCCAGCTTGTGCTTCATCCAGCCCAGCATTTTGCATGATATACTCTGCATCTAAGTTAAATAAGCAGGGTGACAATATATAGCCTTGATGTACTCATTTCCCAATTTGGAACCAGTCTGTTATTTCATGTCCATTTCTAAATGTTGCTTCTTGACCTGCATACAGGTTTCTCAGGAAGCAGATGAGGTGGTCTGGTATTCCTATCTCTTGGAGAATTTTCCACAGTTTGTTGTGATCCACACAGTCAGAGGTTTTAATGTAGACGATGAAGCAGATGTTTTTCTAGAATTCCCTTGCTTTTTCTATGATACAACAGTTGTTAGCAATTTGATCTCTGGTTCCTCTGCCTTTTCTAAATCCAGCTTGAACATGTGGAAGTTGTTGGTTCATGTACTGTTGAAGCCTACCTTGGAGAAGTTTAAGCATTACTTTGCTCAAGTGTGAGATGATGCAATTGTATGGTAGTTTGAACATTGATTTATATTATTTTAAAATTTTTGCTGATGTAATAAGAAAGTTATGATTCAACCTTGTTGTTCAATTTGTATTATTTTGCTTGCTAGTGAAATTTAACATGGTTTTCAAATATTGTTTTTAATTATATTCCTCATTTCTGAAATATTCACTTAAATCTGTTTTCCATTTGTCATTCAAGTTCTTTATGGCTTTTTATTTATATGAACACCTTAAGAAATATTAAAAACTTTGTTGCTCATAGTTTCTACAATATTTTCCCAGTGTTTAGTCTGTATTCTTCTTTGATTGTTTGAAAATTTTATATATGTAAGTGAAACTTTAGAAAATTATGGTTAGTAGTCTCATTTGTAAATGTTTTCAATTACTATGTGCTTTTCATTACTTGATATAAAAATGTATTTCTTCTCCATTTGTTTAATAAATATGCTGCTCTATTTTCCTCTAATTTTCCCTGAATCTACTAGATTTTGGGATAAGGCTCACATATGCCTCAGAATTTCTCTTTAGGCCTCTATAATCCCTAAGACCTGTCTCCTTAATAGTATGGTTATTGTACTCTTCTTTTAAAACCCAGTAAGCTTAAGAAATAAAGGGTGTTCTCTTTGTATTATAGGTTATTATTCATGGGTTGAAATCTTTGCTTTAGCGTGTGCTCCTTGGGGTAGAAACTTTATTATATTAATCATTCAGTCTACCCAACCACTCTGCGTATCCTAATCCCAGCACAGAGACTGATGCCAAGTATCAATATATTTACAGAATGAATTCAAAGTCAGGATCCATTGTCTTCATCAGATATGCTCAATATATTAAAATCCTAGCTAGAATGAACTATAGCACTCTATTGGAAAGACACTATGCCTGCAAGTTCAGAATTATATGTAAACTTAAATGGTGCTTTGCTAAAGATACCAAGAAAAGTTCACATAGAGACGTGTGGTTACTTTGTTAGAAGCAGTTAGATGGTTAGCTAATTCTATCTAAAAGCTAGAAATTACAACATAGATCAGGATGAATTGATTTTCCCCAGGAGAAAGTCAGGTGTTAAAAATGTAAATATAGAAAATTATTGTCTCTTCGATGTGTTTGATAAAGCAATATCCCCACAGATTTTTTAGTTTGTAAAATATTTTGCCTAATTAGGTAGAACATTTCTGTGAAAACTGCCCCAGGAGCTCAGACTGGTGCGCTGGGCTGAACTGGGCCCCAGGGCTCAGGCTCAGAACTGAACAAGCCTCTGTGGAATGGGCCTGGCTTCACTTGGGCTCAGTCCCCTGTGGGGTTAGAGGAGGGGGCAGGGGGCCCTCTCCCTTTTGCTGGCAGACAGAAAGCTAGTAATTGTAGCAGCATCTAATTTCCAAGGCCTCTACATATCTGCCCCAGGTTTCTAATCAGTAACTGAATCAGAACTAAAAATTGTGTCAGCCAAAACTTTTAGCAAAGGGCCTCTAAACCTTTCTCAATTGAATACACTGACTGACTGACCATAGTTACTATTTTGTAATCTTTTTCTCTTTTCTTTCAATATTTCATCTAGAAGGAAATCGAGGATTTCTGTTAACTTTCCAGGCATACCACTTTTCAGTGGTAAAGAATCCACCTGTCAATGCAGGAGATGTGGGTTCAATACTTGGGTTGGGAAGCTCCCTCAAAGAAGGAGATGGCTACCCACTCCAGCATTCTTGCCTGGGAAACACAAGGACAGAGGAGCCTGGTGGGCCACAGTCCATTGGGTGGCAGAGACATGACTTAGCAATTAAGCAACAACAACAACCCCTAGGGTATAACACAGAGTCAGAGGATTGAGAAAGAGTTTCCCTTCTCTGTCACAGTCTCATTTTCACATTACCTCCTTGAATCATCTTCCCACCACAAAATGGGGGAGTTAGGCTCTATCAGCACTAAAATCATGTCCTGGTGCTGCAGAGTTTCCACTAAATTTGGATGCATAGTTTAGGGCTAGATCCATAATTTAATATGTGTTGATAGTGAATAAGATTTTCCAAGATAAAGTGGTTTAAAAAAATAAGGACAGTGCAGAAAATGTTCTTATATACAATTTTTAAAAGATATACACATAAATATGCTTATATTCATTAGGTATTCCTATAAGAATGCAAACAGTACTAGTAATGGCAGTTTCCTCTGAGGAGTGAGATTTGGCCACTCAGGAAGCAAGAGGAGAAATCTACTTTACAATGAATTCTCCTTGAGTGTTTGAATTTTCACACACCTTATGAGTTTTCAAAAAAACCTTTATGTATGGATACAAAAGTGTTTCCCATGGATTAAACTTATTATTAGTACTGTTTGGTTAATGATAAAATTGTCTAACATTTCCCTATTTTGCTACTGTATTTTTACTGTTCTAAAATCAATTTGTGTTGTAATGCTTTAAAAATATTAAGTATTTTAAAATATGAATTTTTTAAAACATGTATAAAATCAAATGTTTTATTCTACATTTTTAACACAGTGGATTTGCCCCACTGGGTCATGCACTGCTAACCTGATCACTTTTTGTTGTGACCCTTAGAATCAAGTTTCTACTATTAAGTGTGTATTTGAACTTCTGTGTGTACCATTAAATAGAAGCTTTCCAATACTGCCTACTGCTAAGTCACTTCAGTTGTGTCCGACTGTGTGACCCCATAGACGGCAGCCCACCAGGCTCCCCTGTCCCTGGGATTCTCCAGGCAAGAACACTGGAGTGGGTTGCCATTTCCTTCTCCAATGCATGAAAGTGAAAAAAGTAAAAGGGAAGTCACTCAGTCGTGTCCAACTCTTCGCGACCTCATGGACTGCAGCCCACCAGGCTCCTCCGTCCATGGGATTTTCCAGGCTAGAGTACTGGAGTCGGGTGCCATCGCCTTCTCCATAGTACTGCCTAAGTCTCTTTTAAATGCAGGTCTCTGCAAGCTTGGCAGGGTACAAAGAAGGCAGACAAGGGCACTAGGAAAAAAAAAACTCCAGCGACAAGGATACCAGAGTATCCTTGATACAAGGCTCGTCAATAATGAGTGCACACCTGACACTAAACACAGAGTATGTTGCCAAGGACCTATTCCTGTATTTACCCTATGATAAGAAATGCCATCAGGTAACAGAACAGTCAACTACATAAAGGAAAAACATCCTCCTAGTTCTGCTTCAAATATTTCAGTGTAATTGAAACAAATCCTAAAACTTCAAGATATCTATATTTTTTAAAATGTTGCCAGACTTCCCTGGTGGTCCAGTTGATAGGAATCCAACTGCCAGTGCAGAGGACAGGGGTTCGACCCCTGGTCAGGCAATATTTCACATATCACAGAGCAACTAAGCCCACAACTTCAGAGTCCACGCTCTAGAGCCCACGAGCCACAACTCCTGAGCCGTGCGCTGCGGCTACTGAAGTCCTTGTGCCTAGAGCTCACTCTCCACAACAAGAGAAGCTACTGCAGTGAGAAGCCTGAGCGCTGCAATGAAGAGCAGTCCCGGCTTGCTGCAACCAGAGAAAGCCCACATACAGCAATGATGACCCAACAGGCCCCAAAATAAATAAATAAATAATGAAAAACGTGATCTATGAAAATTAGAAAGTTCTTAGTTCTGATAGAACAAAATCAGAAACAAACTGAATGATAAGGGTGATATAATCTCTAATGGCTCCATTTATCATTTTGCTTTTATTTTACCCGTTTATTCAACAAGTATTATTGAGCATCATCTATATGAGCATCATGCTTAGGACTAGAGATTCCAGGGTAAAGAAGATAGATATAATCTCTGCTCTTTGGTAAAGGAGAAAGACCTGACTGCTTATTCGGATAATAATAAATGATGAGTATTTACAGAATTCTAACCATGAGCAAAGTTGTGTGCCAAACACTTTCCCCTGCATCACCTCAGTTAATGATTACAGTTACTTTTGCCAGAGCTATTATTATCCCCATGTAACAGATAAAAAAACTGGTCCAGATAAAGAGATTAAGTAACTTGATCAAGATCCCCAACAAGTTCTGAGGCAAATTTGAAGTAGAACTAATCCTACATAGCTTTCTCCCCCATTTTAGGTGTTATCTATTTGTCTGTTCAATGCTGATCTTTTATTACAAATATTTATTACAAAAGTTAAATATGTTATTTCCTTTGAAAGCATTGTGTGTGTGTGTGTGTGTGTGTGTATAAATAGGCAAGATCAATAAATAGGCAAAATCATGTACTGTTCACATCAGTAAATAGATACTGCCCAATCTCAGGAGTTCTTTTATTGCAAAAACAGAAATACACCTTAAGTTAAAAATAATGACATTAATGGAGTATATTGATTAGTTCATATACTTGATAAGAAGTTCAGAAACAGGCTTTGAATAAAGGAGAAGACAGATCAGCTCTGAGGTTCTTGGTTGAAAAAGAGAAGAACAGACAAAAATCCAGTCTCATAAGAAGCAGTGATGACCATTTAAGTCCTTGAATCAGTTGACTCAAGATTCAATGTCCTGGAGTAAAAGTTTAATTGTCCTGCTTAATCCCCCAACCAAAGGTCTCCTTATTAGGTCTTTAAGATTTAAAAATTGCTAGTCTCTGTCTTTCATTAGTCAAATAAACCAATCAATCAGCCAGCCAACCAATCAAGAATTCTTAGGTATGTAGATATTCATGTGAGCAAACTACTGAGATTCATTTTTAACCTTTTTATGTCCCAGCACAATACTGTCTCTATTTTGTATTATCTTTCTTTTTTTATGTGCTTCCAAGATCTATACTAAGCACTCCCTATCTCAGGTGGAAACTTCATTATCTCCCTTTTCTTTCATGACCATGACCAGCAAGACAGCTCTCAGTGAGGTCGTTGGTCACTAAATACCAGCTCATTCTCAGTCAGTTAGGCTGCACGTATGATTTTATGTGTGACCCAGCCATGACACAGCTCCCCCACTTCCAGTTTTCTAATACCAGATCATGCCTACAGCCTGTTTTCCTTTGCCTGCCCTCAGGCTACAGAACATTGCTAGAGAAAGTCCCTGGGCAATAGTGTGGACTGAGTAGTAGACAAGATTGGAGATTGATAAGGATTGCCATACAATTGATTTGGCTGAGGGTGATAGGATTGATATGCAGATGACACCACTCTTATGGCAGAAAGTGAAGAGGAACTAAAAAGCCTCTTGATGAAGGTGAAAGAGGAGAGTGAAAAAGTTGGCTTAAAACTCAACATTCAGAAAACGAAGATCATGGCATCTGGTCCCATCACTTCATGGGAAATAGATGGGGAAACAGTGGAAACAGTGTCAGATTTTATTTTGGGGGGCTCCAAAATCACTGCAGATGGTTACTGCAGCCATGAAATTAAAAGATGCTTACTTCTTGGAAGAAAAGTTATGACCAACCTAGATAGCATATTGAAAAGCAGAGAAATTACTTTGCCAACAAAGGTTTGTCTATTCAAGGCTATGGTTTTTCCAGTGGTCATGTATGGATGTGAGAGTTGGACTATGAAGAAAGCTGAGTGCCAAAGAATTGATGCTTTTGAAATGTGGTGTTGGAGAAGACTCTTGAGAGTTCCTTGGACTGCAAGGAGATCCAACCAGTATATTCTGAAGGAGATCAGCCCTGGGATTTCTTTGGAAGGAATGATGCTAAAGCTGAAACTCCAGTGCTTTGGCCACCTCATGCGAAGAGTTGACTCATTGGAAAAGACTCTGATGCTGGAAGGGATTGGGGGCAGAAGGAGAAGGCAGAATCCAACAGAGGATGAGATGGCTGGATGGCATCACTGACTCAATGGACGTGAGTCTTAGTGAACTCTGGGAGTTGGTGATGGACAGGGAGGCCTGGCGTGCTGCAATTCATGGGGTCGCAAAGAGTCGGACACGACTGAGCGACTGAACTGAACTGAACTGAACTGAAAGAGTCGGACATGACTGAGCAACTGAACTGAACTGAACTGATAGGATTGAAGAAAGGCAAATTTATCTGGTCAGCCTTGTGCTTATCCAGTTTCACATGGAGGTATCATCACAGTGACTAGGATCGAAATGGTCTTGCTCTGGCTGGATTTCAAATTCTGGAAACTTAATTAGAATGGAAATTATTTTCTCTTGAGAGAATGTACTCTGAAATATTCCAAGTGACATGTGATGGATGTGCTTCTGATTTATCTCAATAGGCACCATGAAAAAAATCTAGTGATGTAGAACAATATGTCTGGACCCTTTTATTTACACCAGGAAATTCTAACATCTTACATCTGCTGAGGTCAAGGCAATCTTGAAGTCTGAGTTGATCTGATGTCATCCAATTTGCATTAGCTTTAGAGTTTTAAAATAGAGACTAATATCTATATATCAACATGACATTTGAATTTCTTATGAAGACTTTATCTTCTGTATTAGAGAATATTTTTAGGCAAACAATTGATTACATCAGCATTATCTTCTATTTATTTCAAAAAGAGTAAAACTTTGGATTAACTATGTGATTCCATTGGCATCTTTCAAAGATACTCTTATTAGGACACTTGTCCCACCAGTCTAGCTTCATCACTGCCACCTTCGAAGCTTCTGCTGCTTCTGAATTTCCCTCCTATCTCTCCTAGTATACCTCTTACACCATTATTTCCTTCCTTCATATTTGTATTATTCCAAAATGAGTTTCAGTTGCCTTCCTGCTGCTGTTGACACTGGGATGCATTTAGGCTATAGTCAACATGCATCCTTGTCCCCCTAAATTACCTGGAGACCCTAGACCATTCTGTTTCTGCCTTTGGTTTCTGTAACTACAAACGTCTTGTTTCTTCTAGTACTGACAATGAATTATCTACACCTGCACCTTGAGACACTGGATTGCCTGTACTTAGCATGTAGGAAGTATTTGATATAAGTTGAATAAATAAATCATACTTGTGAGTTTCAACCATTTTCTGGTCCTCATCTGTCATTGCATTTGGTCTCTTGGTCCCATCACTTCATGGCAAATAGATGGGGAAGAATGGAAACAGTGACAGACTTTATTTTCTTGGGCTCCAAAATCACTGTGGGTGATGACTACCGCCATGAAATTAAAAGACACTTGCACTTTGGAAGACAAGCTATGACAAACCTAGACCATCTATTAAAAAGGAGAGACACCACTTTGCTGACAAAGGTCCAAATAGTCAAAGCTGTGGTCTTTCCAGCTGTCATGTACAGATTTGAGAGTTGAACCAGAAAGAAGGCTGAGTGCCAAATAACTGATGCTTTCAAACTGTGGTGCTAGAGAATCCTAAAGGCAATCAACTCTGACTATTCTTTGGAAGGACTGATGTTGAACCTGAAGCTCCAATGGTCTGGCCACTTGATGTGACGAGCCAACTCACTGGAAAAGACTGATGTTGGGAAAGACTGGTGCCCAAGAGAAGGCGGGAAGTGGAGAAAGTTAAGTTTGGGCATTAAGACCACTCTTTCAAGGAACTTGGATATAAAAGGAAGTCGAGAAATAAGAGTATAACTAAAAGGAAAAACTAGAAGGAACAGTCTTTTGGACTCTGTGGGAGAGGGAGAGGGTGGGATGATTTGGGAGAATGGCATTGAAATATGTATAATATCATATATGGAATGAGTCGCCAGTCCAGGTTTGATGCATGATACTGGATGCTTGGGGCTGGTGCACTGGGACGACCCAGAGGGATGGTATGGGGAGGGAGGAGGAGGAGGGTTCAGGATGGGGAACACATGTATACCTGTGGCGGATTAATTTCGATATTTGGCAAAACCAATACAATAGTGTAAAGTTAAAAAAAAAAAAAAAAACTAGAATGAAGAATATTTAAGAAAACAAAATTGATAACTGTTATAAGCGAAAAAGAAAGAACCAAAAGAGAGAGATTGAATATACTGATATATTTTTTTCAAGATATTGCAAATATTGAAGACAGGAGTGTGGCTAAGAGAGTATGATCTTGGAGGATATAGAAAGAGATAAGAAATAAAGGACAAGTGGAGGTATTCAACTAAGTTGAAAAGGTAATTTCTTTTACTGAGGCAAGTCGGGAGGAATAAGAATGAGCCTGGTTATGGATAATTTTGTAGGTAGATGGGCAGAAATTCCAATTTTCACTTTAAAAAGGAACAAAGATCATATGTGGAGATAAGTCAGTGGCAAGAGAGAAGACCTGAGAGGAGAGACACATGGAATTACCAAGTACCTTAAAATATTTTTTAATGAGAATATCCAAATGTTCTGGATGCAATAAAACATATAATTTCATATTGATGGCAGCATTATAATTTGGCAAAGTATTTTTAGAAATCAATGTGACCTTAAAAGTATTTATATATATTTGAATCTATTGACTTCATTTCTAAGAAAATAATTCAAAGATATAGATGAACCTTTATGTACAAAACTGTTCCCTGCAACATTATTCATTATGGGGGAAACACTGCAAACAACATAATTGTCTAACAATAGAGAAGGGGCTAAATAAATTATGGTGAATCCAAGCAGTAGAAACTTATGCAGATATTAGAATAATGCTTACCAAGAATTTTTAATTTTACGGAGAATTTCTTTTATAAAAACTAAACCCAATGACTTTATTATGTTAACTGAATATACCATAGACTAATTGAAGAAAATATGTAAAAATGATAGCACTGTATAGAAGAATTGTTCTTACATTCTTATGTAAAGAAAATTTCCAGTATTTTCCAAGTTTCTTTTAAGGGTATATATTACTTTTGTCATCAGAAGACACATACTAAATGTTTAAAATATCTCTGGTAAATTATTAAGACTAGTGTTAGAAAGGAGAAAAAGAAATATTTGCCAAGTGCAAATGAATGAAGATTAAGTTGGGGGAATGAAGTGCAGATTCCTGGAATTCAGTTATTGACAACACAGAACATTTTTTGAGTTAACACTGCAAAATTACAAAATAAAGTTTATAGATACGGGCCTCAGATATGTTGAACTTTTAAGAATCGGGTATTTCAATATAAAAGATATATATTTCTCGTCCTCCTTGGAAAAAGGAAAATCAGGTCCAATGAACAGTGGGCTTCCACTGTTAAGCCATAATAATTCCCTGGACATGTGCTGTGGTCGCCCTCCTTAGGGGAGTTATGTGACTGCAGTTATGCATAACCCTCACCACCACCCCTATTATTTTCCTAACAATGAAATCAAATACTAGTTGCCTTTTGTTATCACTCTTGCTTTTTTATATTTTTTGCAATAAGTAGGAATTAACAGTAAATAAATGTTTTTCAGATAACATGTGTAGTAAAATCAGAATTAAATAGATAAACTATTTGTGGAACATCATGCTAGGAGATAGATGTGCATACTCAATTGCTCAGTCATGTCCAACTCTTTGTGACCCCATGGATTGTAGTCCGCCAGGCTCCTCTGGGCATGGGATTTTCCAGGCACGAATACTAGAGTGGATTGCCATTTCCTCTTCCAGTGAATCTTCCTGACTCATGGATTGAACCTGTATCTCCTACAGCTCCTGCATTGGCGGGCAGATTCCTTACCACTGAGCCACATGGAGAAGGCTCCCTTATATTCAGATTCAGTCTTTCAGGGGGTTAATCTACACATAAATAAAATAGTATAAGGATATATTATATAATCTGATAACAATATAAAAATAAGAGATATATGTATCAGAAGAGCTTTCTATAGGTGGGAATAGTGCTCAGTAGGGGAGGGGAAATTGAACCCTGTGGAACTGGGTGAGAATTTATAGTTGGATAGATACAGCAAAGACGGGAGACCAGAAAGAGACTTTCTCAGGGACATGGAACTCAGTCTTCCAGCCCAGGGTTCACTTGGGATAAAAAGTTTAAAAATTCATGGGTGAAAATGTTCATGAAGAGTAGGTTAAGAAAATTAGTGTCTTGAAATTTCAGGAAGAGGAGTTTGGAAATTTATTCTCTGAGAAATCTATTATGTGCTCTTGAACACAAGAAGTTAATGTTTCATGAAGCTTAAGGTTGAAGGAAAGTGATTTGAAAGAAGAGATTAGAGACAAAGTTGACAATAAAGTGTTTGTAACGATTCATATTATTCAGACAGTCAACACGTTCTTACAGAGCACTTATTATGAGAGGTTCTTTCTTAGGCTTGGTAATCAAATTCCTTGACCTCAAAGATATACACAGTGGATATAGGCAGGTAGGTAGCAAATATGTGTAGAAGTGCCAAAATGCAAAACAGTGGAGTGATTTTGTATACACAAAATCCTACTGCTGTTAAGATGATCAGAAGAGAACTCTCTGAGAAGTGACATTGATCTGAGTAGTCTGTAATGAAAATAAGACTGTTACAGAGGAAATAAGAAGTGCAAAGGCCTCAAGAGGAAATAAGCATGGTGTGTTTAAGGAACCAAAAATAAAAGGACCCAAGGTTGCAGAAATGTAGTGAACAACAGGAATAATGATAGGAGATATGGTCAGAGAATCATGTAGAGACTTACAAATCATGGTAGGAACTTGGACATTCTCACTGACCTGTGAAGGCACTGCAGAGTCTTAGGCTGGAGAGTGATATAATGGCATTCACACATTTGGCTATTAGGAAAATGTACCGTGGGAGGACAAAGATGGACAAAGGAGACCCGTATAAAGATTGTTGTAATAGCCCAGAAGAGAAACAAAAGTGGCTTAGATTGGGACTTATCAGTGCAAATGGTTTTAGGTGTCAGATTTGAACATATTTTGGAGGAAGTATCAATAGGATTCATTGATGAATTGCATATGGAACAGAAGGAAAAAAAGGAAGTCAAAGTTTTGATTGGTTGATCTCCTGAGCAACTGGGTTTGGCCCCTCCTGACATGGTGAAAGTTAGGAGAAAGCAGGCCATAGAAATTAAGACTTCTGTTTAGAAAATCTTAAATTAGACTTCTCTATTAGATTTCTATATTAGAAATGGAGTGGCCATCATGGTCAACAAAAGAGTCCGAAATGCAGTACTTGGATGCAATCTCAAAAACTACAGAATGATCTCTGTTTGTTTCCAAGGCAAACCATTCAATATCACAGTAATCCAAGTCTATGCCCTAACCAGTAATGCTGAAGAACCTGAAGTTGAACGGTTCTATGAAGACCTACAAGACCTTTTAGAACTAACACCCAAAAAAGATGTCCTTTTCTATATAGGGGACTGGAATGCAAAAGTAGGAAGTCAAGAAACACCTGGAGTAACAGGCAAATTTGGCCTTGGAATACGGAATGAAGCAGGGCAAAGACTAATAGAGTTTTGCCAAGAAAATGCACTGGTCATAACAAACACCCTCTTCCAACAATACAAGAGAAGACTCTATACATGGACATCACCAGATGGTCAACACCGAAATCAGATTGATTATATTCTTTGCAGCCAAAGACGGAGAAGCTCTATACAATCAGCAAAAACAAGTCCAGGAGCTGACTGTGGCTCAGACCATGAACTCCTTATTGCCAAATTCAGACTTAAATTGAAGAAAGTAGGGAAAACCACTAGACCATTCAGGTATGACCTAAATCAAATCCCTTATGATTATACAGTGGAAGTGAGAAATAGATTTCAGGGCCTAGACCTGATAGATAGAGTGCCTGATGAACTATGGAATGAGGTTCATGACATTGTACAGGAGACAGGGATCAAGACCATCCTCATGGAAAAGAAATGCAAAAAAGCAAAATGGCTGTCTGAGGAGGCCTTACAAATAGCTGTGAAAAGAAGAGAAGCAAAAAGCAAAGGAGAAAAGGAAAGATATAAACATCTGAATGCAGAGTCTCAAAGAATAGCAAGAAGAGATAAGAAAGCCTTCTTCAGCAATCAATGCAAAGAAATAGAGGAAAACAACAGAATGGGAAAGACTAGGGATCTCTTCAAGAAAATCAGAGATACCAAAGGAATATTTCATGCAAAAATGGGCTCCATAAAGGACAGAAATGGAATGGACCTAACAGAAGCAGAAGATATTAAGAAGAGATGGCAAGAATACACAGAAGAGCTGTACAGAAAAGATCTTCATGACCCAGATAATCACGATGGTGTGATCACTGACCTCGAGCCAGACATCCTGGAATGTGAAGTCAAGTGGGCCTTAGAAAGCATCACTACGAACAAAGCTAGTGGAAGTGATGGGATTCCAGTGGAGCTATTCCAAATCCTGAAAGATGATGCTGTGAAAGTGCTGCACTCAATATGCCAGCAAATTTGGAAAACTCAGCAGTGGCCACAGGACTGGAAAAGGTCAGTTTTCATTCCAATACCAAAGAAAGGCAATGTCAAAGAATGTTCAAACTACCACACAATTGCACTCAACTCACACACTAGTAAAGTAATGCTCAAAATTCTCCAAGCCAGGCTTCAGCAATATGTGAACCGTGAACTTCCTGATGTTCAAGCTGGTTTTAGAAAAGGCAGAGGAACCAGAGATCAAATTGCCAACATCTGCTGGATCATGGAAAAAGCAAGAGAGTTCCAGAAAAAACGTCTATTTTTGCTTTATTGACTATGCCAAAGCCTTTGACTGTGTGGATCACAATAAACTGTGGAAATTCTGAAAGAGATGGGAATACCAGACCACCTGATCTGCCTCTTGAGGAATTTGTATACAGGTCAGAAAGTAACAGTTAAAACTGGACATGGAACAACAGACTGGTTCCAAATAGGAAAAGGAGTACGTCAAGGCTGTATGTTGTCACCCTGTTTATTTAACTTATATGCAGAGTACATCATGAGAAACGCTGGACTGGAAGAAGCACAAGCTGGAATCAAGATTGCTGGGAGAAATATCAATAACCTCAGATATGCAGATGACACCATCCTTATGGCAGAAAGTGAAGAGGAACTCAAAAGCCTCTTGATGAAAGTGAAAGTGGAGAGTGAAAAAGTTGGCTTAAAGCTCAGCATTCAGAAAATGAAGATCATGCATCCGGTCCCATCACTTCATAGCAAATAGATGGGAAAACAGTGGAAACAGTGTCAGACTTTATTTTGGGGGGCTCCAAAATCACTGCAGATGGTGACTGCAGCCATGAAATTAAAAGATGCTTGGACTCCTTGGAAAGAAAGTTATGACCAACCTAGATAGCATATGGAAAAGCAGAGACATTACTTTGCCAACAAAGGTCCATCTAGTCAAGGCTATGGTTTTTCCTGTGGTCATGTATGGATGTGAGAGTTGGACTATGAAGAAGGCTGAGTGCCAAAGAATTGATGCTTTTGAACTGTGGTCTTGGAGAAGACTCTTGAGAGTTCCTTGGACTGCAAGGAGATCCAACCAGTATATTCTGAAGGAGATCAGCCCTGGGATTTCTTTGGAGGGAATGATGCTAAAGCTGAAACTCCAGTACTTTGGCCACCTCATGCGAAGAGTTGACTCATTGGAAAAGACTCTGATGCTGGAAGGGATTGGGGGCAAGGGGAGAAGGGGACGACAGAGGATGAGATGGCTGGATGGCATCACTGACTCAATGGACGTGAGTCTTAGTGAACTCCAGGAGTTGGTGGACAGGGAGGCCTGGCGTGCTGTGATTCATGGGGTCGCAAAGCGTCAGACACGACTGAGTGACTGATCTGATCTGATTAGGTTTCCAAAGAGAGGTGTAAGGGTGAAGAGGCACTTGGATTTGTAACTCAGGAGATGCTCAGGAGATGTGCACCTAAGAGTCATCAGGTAATATTTAAATGTGCTGTTCTAGGAAAGAACAAAGAAAAGCCAAGAGTGGAGCCTTGAGATAATCAACATATTGAATTTGGGAGAGTAGTGGATTAAAACTCAGATGTGTCTGATTAAATCAGAATCTTCTAACAATATTCTGGAAAATGGCTCAGGCAGTAAAGTGTCTGCCTGCAATGCGGGAGACCTGGAATCGATCCCTGGGTTGGGAATATAAGGAAATAACAACCCATTCCAGTCGCTACCGACCATGGGGTCACAAAGAGTCGGATACGACTCAGCGACTTCACTCCTTTCTTTCTTTCTTTCAATCCCTGGATATTCTTGCCTAATTGCTCATCTAAAGATGAACAAAATTCTCTCTTAAGTCATTATTGGTCTACAAAAAAAAAAAATGCTTCTCCATTCTCTTAAGATACATGGACTGTCTATTCCTGAAACCTGCTAACTTAAAAACAGCCCAGTCAACACTCTGCTCCTTCAGTAAGCTGATGCTTTTTTATTCTTTTCCCCTTCACTAGAGGATCAGAAGAGGCCATGGTGACCTCCCTCTTTAGGTTGCCATGCAGCAAGCCAATTTAGGAAAGTGTTATTTTGAAGAAGGCACAAAGATGCAGCTACTGGGGTGGGGGGGAAGTACATGTGTGTCTGTATGTGCATTTGTGTCTGTGGGCAAGAATCATTTAAAATAATTTTATTATGGCCACGTTTAAAAGATAAACAAGACTGGTCTAAAAATAATACTGCAGTTTTAATATTAGAATAAGATGGTAATGATGATGGTAATAATGATCATCAGCTTTGTGTAAAAGAAGAATAGTTTACATTTTTAAGATTGTAAGAGCCAGCAGGAGAAAATAATCTACAAATTCTCATATTGAACTGACCAGCATGAATTTCACAGCTGGAAAAGTTATCTCCAAAAAAGAAAACTTGTGCAGAGCAGGATTTTCATCATCAGACCAATGTTCATCAAGGCTTTTATCATAAGAAATTGAAGAACATAAAATACCCAACTAGAACTACAATGGTCAAGACTCATAGTTTTTCAAAGTACAACATTAATTCCTTGGGATTTTAGTAGTGGTCAGCCACAGAAGGAAGACAGACAGGATAGTCAGAGAGAAAATAAATTTATGTGGGCTAAGTCGCTTTAGTTGTATCTGACTCTTTGTGATCCCATGGACTGTAGCCTGCCAGGCTCCTCTGCCCATGAGATTCTCCAGGCAAGGCTACTGATCTCCTTCCTAGGGATCTTCTTGACCCAAGGGTCAAACCTGCATCTCTTATGTCTCCTGCATTGACAGGCAGGCTCTTTACCACTAGCACCACCTGGGAAGCCCCAAAATAAATTTGGAAAGTGTTAAATTGATTTTTTTAAATATTGTGCATATTATTAATAGAATAATATGTGAAGGTGTCTTGTGATTTTCTAAGAAACAGATCATGTATAGAGCCCTTTAAGGGAGAGCTTCTAGTCATGGCAATTCAGGAAAAGTGTCAAAAATTACATTAGATGAGTGACAAGCTTGAAGAGGAAACGCCATAAGAGTTTGACGACATAGCGAGTATATTCAATTGGATTGAAATGTGTTTCTCTTTCAAGGTGTGAACAGAATTATCATGGCTATCTATGGTGACTTAAAAGAGCACCCAAGGCAGTAGTGCAATGAAGGGTTACTGAGCTGGTTATCGACAACTGGATTTTAATCCCTATGTTACATTTTCTTAATCTAGTTACTGGACTCCTGTGAGAGCTCATTGATTCATGCATTTATTCAAAGGACACCAAGTGTGTCTGCTGTGCGCTAGGTGCCAGGAATGTAGCAATGGACAAGAGCTATCTAGTTCTTACCCTTGGGGAACTTAGATTCTAATGTGGAAGATGGACAGTCAATAAATACACAGTTTCACCTGATTTACCATGAAGGAAAATAAAGTTAGACAAAGTGTAAAGTGAAGGAGGAAAATTAAGTCTCAGTTACTTTTACCAAAAAAGAGGAGGCTGAACTCCATTAGCAATTTTCAGTTTTTAAACAATTACATGTAACAAAAACCAAAGCAAATTAATTATTTGGCTTTCCTAAATAAAAGTTTTTTTTCACATTTAACAAAAAGGTAGGAGGTAGGCATTATAGGACTGGCAGAGTAGTTTTATGATGTCATTGGCGTCCCGAGTGCCTTCAGTGTTTCTTAGGGTGCAGTTTTTATGCTTATGGCCATGCTGCAAGATAGCTATCTCACATTCACATTCCAGGTATGGGAAAGAAAGAAATGCAAAGGACCACTGAATAGTGTCTATATTAGGAAAACCAGACTTCCTAGAAGTCCCCAGCAGATACCCCTCACACCTTTAGGGCGGCTGGGAAATGAGTATTTTTCAGATGACTATCATCCCTGAAAAATATTCAGTTGCCCTGAAACTGGTTCACTTAAGAAGGGAGGATAGAGTAGAAATTTAGGAAGGAATTAGTCTGCTAAATTGCTTGAGGATACAACTGGACATCTACTTCAGCTCCCAATTTATTACTGTAATAATATCCATACTGGTATCCAGCATTAGGAAGAAAATACTAATTCATATACAAGTATCTATAAGTGGTATTTTTGAAAAACAAAATATCCATTAAAGCTCAGAGAAATCTAAACTAAACCAGAAGTGCAAAATAGCACCCAACTAAGAGTGAGTACTAAAACTACAAGAAACATTGACACAATTCACTATTAGATCTAGACTTACTGTCACTTTATCGGGTTTGGCATGTATGGGCTATACTATATGGGTAGAGGTATACTGCTCACATTTAAGTAAAAATATCTAACACCAAATGAAACAATGATAGCTACATTCTTCAGTCAACAACTTTTTTATAAGATACTCCTTCTCCAATAAGATATTCAATAAAATTGTTGTTCTTGGGACTGCACAAAAGAGTATCACATTGGCAATTCCAATTAACTTGATGGTGGTAACTAATATGTCATATCTGACATTAGAATATTCAGGTTCATATGTTGCTTTTCTCACTAAAATTTTAATTTGTTTCAGATGTATTTTTAAATAAAAATCAAATAAAATATTTGCAGAGCTCTGAAGAACTTCAAAGAAATACTAAAAATTGAAAAACACAGCACTAAATAGCCTCAACTTCACCCTCAGACTCAGACATTCTTAATTTTTTGTCTTACTAAAACTCTATCTTTGTTAAGGACTTTAAGATTAAGCAATAGATTGATTAAAAGCCTTAGTTGATGCTTTCAGTGCTCATAAAAGAACAGTGACTTCTCAAACCTTTGAAGAATTTATAGTAGACACTACAAAACTGGTAGAAATATTAATGATATAATGAATTCAGAGATGGATTAAGCCTTCTTATCAATAATTCCTAAGAATCACAAAAAACAGTGTTCATTCTTTAGCTATTTGTACACATTTTAATCTCACAGACAGTTGGAGAGTATAAAACTCATCTGCAAAGGATTATACATATTATTAGTTAGATATGCAGCTTACTTAGGCTGGGATACATTTTAATTATGTTTCTAGAAGAATTCTGAGATATATTTTATGAAAACTATTTCTTTTTTGTCAATATATGAGCATTCAGTGATATCAACTGAGATTTAAATGATATCAGATCATACCTGAATCTTCTACATTTATCTATCAAAAGTCAAAAAGCTACTGACCCAATAATTTCATTTCTAGGGAAATACCTTAAAGAAATAATCCTAACAATTAAAAAAAAAAAAAAAAAGCTTTATCCATGAAAATGTTCACTGGGCAATTACACATAATTGAATTTGGAAGCATTATAATTATCAATTAAATAATGTTCAGAGGAGAATGAAAAATAAACATACTAAATAAGAAAGGATTATAAGGCTATGATGATAATGAACATTTTTAATGCAGTCAAGTTTTTAAATAAACTTTCTTTCATAACAGGTTTATATTTACAAAATTGAGAAGATGGTACATAAAACTCCTACAATGCAATTTGTTTGATGTTTTTATCATGATCAGACTAAAGTTATGGGTTTAGGGGAGGAAAATCAGAGGTAAAGTACCAGTTTCATCACATCATACCAACAGTAAAGACTGTCAAACTGACATATCTGGTGGTACTGACTGTGACCATCTGGCTTAAATAGCATTTAATTATTTTTCTCCACTGTAAAGTTAACTCCTCTTTCAAATAATGTATTCTTTGAAAGAAGTCACTAAGTACAACTGTACTTGAGGAATGGAGAATTAGAGTACCTTCATAAAGGATTTATAAAATTTCTGCATGGAGATTCATCTCCCACCACCCACCACACTTATGATTCAATCATTTCCTTTTGTCAGTATGAACTCATAGATATTTGCTTTATACTTTGGGTTATAGTCAAATACTGCTTTTTGCGGGGAGGGGAACTCAAATTTTTGTAGTTTCGTAGGCTCTTTCAGTTGGCACCCACGTCCTTTGGAATAATCTTATCTTCTTAGCTTCTCACAGAACTGCTTTCACTCAGTTGTGCCTTTGCCTTTTGTTTAAATAAAGGCACTCTGTGGGTAAAGATGTGGCAAAAGGGAACACTTGTGCTCTGTTGATAGGAATATAAATGGTACAGCCACTATGGGAAACAGTATGAAAGCTTCTCAAAAAATTAAAAGTAGATCTACCATATGATCCAGAAATTCCAATTTTGGGTATTTAACCAAAGAAAAAAAGCCACTAACTCTAAAAGATATATGCTCTCCAATATTCCTTGCAGCATTATTTATAATAGCAAAATATGGAAACAAGCTAAGTGTCTATAGATAGATAAATGGATAAAGAAGATGTGATATACATATACAATGTAATATTACTCAGCCATAAAAAAGGAAAAGTTTTGCCATTTATTATATAGTTGGACGTTGAGGGTATTACGCTAAATGAAATAAGTCTGATAAAAGCGGTTGAAAGTGAAAGTCACTCAGTCATGCCCGACTCTTTGCAACTCCATGGACTATACAGTCCATGGAATTCTCCAGGCCAGAACACTGGAGTGGGTAGCTGTTCCCTTTTCCAGGATTCATGAAATTCTCCAGGCCAGGATACTGGAGCAGGCAGCCAATCCCTTCGCCAGGGGATCTTTCCAACCCAGGGATTGAACCCAGGTCCCCCACATTGCAGACAGATTCTTAATCAGCTGAGCTACCAGGGAAACCCCAAAATACTGGAGTGAGTAGCCTATCCCTTCTCCAGCAGATCTTCCTGACCCAGGAATCAAACCGGGGTCTCTTGCATTGCAGGTGGATTCTTTACCAGCTGAGCCATCAGGGAACCCCAATAAAAGTGGTTGGAAGAGGACAAATAGGTGAAGCGGATCAAAAGTTACAGACTTCCAGTTATAAAATAAGTCATGGGGATGTAATGTACAGCATGGGGAATGCAGTCAATAATATTATATTGACTCTGTGTGATAACTGATAGCAACTATACTTACTGTGGTGATCATTTCACAATGTATACAAATGTCAAATCACTATGTTTCACACAAGAAACAAACAGAATATTTTATGTACTTTAATTAAATATAAATTTTGCTCAACCTTATACAAATCCTATGTATTTAATTTTTTGGTTGAAGGATCTTCATTTCTAAAATGAATACAGGGTAAACTAATAAGGAGAAGCTAGTAACTTGCAACACTGTTTGAACCTTTGTAGTTTTGTCACTTATATAAAAGGAATAGAAGCATGCATAGTGGAAATGTTGGGAGGGGGGTGCTGCCTTTCAGTCTTTGAGTTGATGTTAGCCTGTTTAAAAAAAAAAAAAACAACTTTTAGGCTATACATAAAATTTTTAATCAAAAATTCAATATCCATCTTAATTGGAAGATATACTAATGATTAAAACACAGTTGTTATTAACAAATTATTAACAAATCACTGGTCAACAACAATATAAAACCTTTAACTGCAATATGTTTCATATTGTCTCCTGGGAAATGTCAACTTTGTAAATTAAGAATGTTATCCCCATATATGAAGTACTTCTAGCATAGGCAAAAATAAACATAGATTTTTACATTGGCCATCAAAGAAGCCAAGATAATGTTGTGCTCTATAATCCTTTTTGAAAAAAACAAATTTACTTGCTATTGCTATGAAATGTCATTTGTAAAAACACAGTAAAACCTTTCACAAGCTTTTGCAGATGGTGTTCTAATCTATTTACCAGTGCTCAAAAATAAAGGTCTTAACATTCAGGCTGCTTGTCAATATTACCATGGTTATAAATGAAATACAAAATTAGAAACTTGTAGCTATGCATTTATCTCATAATTTACATTTTAAATTTAAAAACAAGTAAGTGGTATCTTGGAGATAACTGTAAATAAATTTATCCTTATAAATCTCTAATTTGATCATGGACAATTCTTCCAAATCATTTTATAGAATTAAGAAACCCATCCTATATTGGTCAATTCCCCAAACAACGTGCTTGCCTGTAATTCTAATAATTAGGATATTTATGCTGTTCCAAATCTTATTTATTGTTCAAAACATATCATGGAAGGCCTCCCAAGTCCACATTATCAACTGGAAAACAACAACAACAACAACAGACATTTGAAAGAGGGAAGGAGTTTGTGTATTGATAGATGCTATGAGATAACAATTCCAGCAAAAGAAGACTGGCATTCCCACCCAAGTCCTAAATCTTATCACGGAAGTGAGAGTAAAGTCTTCAGTCATGTCTGACTCTTTGCAACCCCACAGACTATAGCCTGCCAGGCTCCTCCATCTATGGGATTTTCCAGGCAAGAATATTGGAGTGGGTTGCCATGTCCTTCTCCAGGGGATCTTCCAGACCCAGGGATTGAACCTGGGTCTCCCACACTGCAGGCAGACTCTTTACTGTCTGAGCCACCAAGGAAGGCCCTAAATCTTATCATAATACCTACCAATTGAAACTAACTTCAACTCAACTTAATTAAATAAATATTAATTGAGCACCTGCTTCTGTGTGGAGAACTTGTTTGGATTTTTGCCCTCAGTGCAAGAGTGCCTGACATGTTCATGTTATGACAAGAAGGCTGAGTGGCTGAAATCGAATGAAAAAGGAGAAGAACTCAGAGAGGGCTGTAGGGGGAGGAAACATATCATTTTAAGGCCTCTGGCTTTCACTCTGCAGGAAATGCAGAGCCATTTTAAGGTTTTGAGCAAAAGAGTAACATGCTCTAACTCATGTTTTAAAATCATTACTTTGACTATATTTTGAGAATAAAAAATAAGTGAACAAGAATATTAACAAGGAGATTTTTTTGGAGGCCACTGCAGTGTTCTTGCCTGGAGAATCCCAGGGATGGGGGAGCCTGGTGGGCTGCCATCTATGGGGTCGCACAGAGGCAGACACGACTGAAGCGACTTAGCAGCAGCAGCAGCAGTAATGAGAGAAGAAATAATGGTAGACAGAGCCAGGATGGGAGAAGTAGAAGTGAAGGTTGAGTCAAAGGGGAATTTCTGATTGATAGGTTGTGGAAAGTGAACAAAAGAGGATCCAGTAATGACTGTGATAGTGAGCCTGGCCAGCTGGAAAAATGAAGTTGCCATTAGTTGAGATAAGGAAGGTTTGGGGGAGTAGATCAGTGACTCAGGTTTAAACACATGAAGCTTAAGATTGGAAAAATAGATTGAATGTCAAACTGCATAGGCACAAAACCCAATATCTGTATATTTTCCCCCAAACAAATCTCCATTTTAGGCAAAAGGGGAAAAAAAACAACTGAATGACAACAAATCCATTCCTTCTGTCTATCCTGAACAGTTTTTAAATGAACAAAAATAAAATAAAGGTCACTGATTTTGAAGCTCTTCAGAAAAGGAAAATGTTTCTATTCACATAATATCCCATATGCTTTTAAAATTGTGAGGACAAATTAACTTCATCACAATACAGACAGCTTATTTGGAAAAAAATCAAAAGGAAAATATATAGAATATTCAGGTACAGTGGTTTGAATGCTCACAAATGAGATTCTCTACTATAAAAAAACTTCTTGGAATCTGGAAAATTAATAGTTGCTATCTCAGTGTCCAAAAGTTATGCAAAAGCCTATAAAACATTGAAAAAAGAAATATGAGTAATAACATAAGTTGAATTACATGAAATCGTCAATATTTTCAACTTTTGTCAATTTTTAAACAGCAAAAATGGCAAGAGAATATGGTTCAATCTAATATATTATGAAACTGAAAAGAAACAATCACACATTAGACAAACAACAGGCTTTGGTCATCACTTTTTGAACAGTAAATATTGACTTTTCCATTGCTATCACAGTGGTGCCAATCAGCAGCTCAAGAATTCTTTTCAGCCAATGTTTCTTAAATAGCCACTGTCTACAACATCCCTGAGAGATGCTGCTGGATAAACAAAGTTGAGGGAGTAGAGTGTTTGAAAAACTTATAATAAAGATGAATAGGGTTAACGGCCAGGGTGATCGCACCTGGAGTTAAAATAAGATAAGTGGGATTCCAAGCAGGAAGTTCCAAAATCCAACGGGTACTTCAAGAATGTTTTCACGCAGGAAGGGACATTGAACTGGAGGTGGAGATGTACTGTAATGGTGCCAGTGAGACTTAAAGAAATCTGAGGGACAGTGATCCTGAGCTTTAAAACTGTATTTCAGGCTCATTTAGGAGAGAAAGAAGAGGGGCCTTATGAAAGAAGAGCTTCTAGGATGTGTCTTGGCCTAAAATGTTCACGGAAACAACTAAGAGTGACTAATCCAACCAGGCTGAGAGGTGTTTACTTAGCCACGCTGAAGACTTTCCACCGCTTTGTTTGTTTCATCTTAGTCATTTATGACTGTGCCTTTGGAATCACCGTGGGACCTAGAAGGCAAGAATCAATAATTCTATTCCACTGCTTTTGCACCAATACAGGAGGATAATAGCATATAATACACAATAAAGCTAAATAAGTTAATAAGTATCTCATTAAAACTCCCCTTGTAGCTCAGTTGGTAAAGAATCTGCCTGCAGTGCAGGAGACCTGGGTTCGATCCCTGGGTTGGGAAGATCCCCTGGAGAAGGAAATGGCAACCCACTCCAGTATCCTTGCCTGGAAAATCTCATGGACAGAGGAGCCTGGTGGGCTGCAGTCCATGGGGTCGCAAAGAGTGGGGCATGACTAAGTGACTAACACTTACTTACTTACGTCAAAACTCAGAAAAGTAAAATCTTATAATGGGTTTCTTTGAGCAAGGAATGGTACATTACCCAACTACTACTGACTTTCTTTTTACTTGATGTGCTGCCTTTAGTGTAGTATTTTAATGAGCATAAAGTATATGAATAAATCTGTTCATAATTCATGTGCAACTTCAATCATCCAACCCTACTTTTTGTTATATCTTATCAAATTTCTTAAATGCAAAATGGAGATTTTTAGAATTCTAAACCTCATGCCTAAGACATGAATACATTTGAAATAATTTATAAAATATAAAACCTAATAGATAAGTATATTACTCTTCTCTTTTGGGAGCCTTAAATTATATAAGTATATAAAGATGTAATACATACATTTTCTTATCCTGATTTTTATTAATATAGAAAAAGCTTTTTTTTTAAATTATTTTTTGGATATTGAGAAAAATGCAAAAAGTCCTTCAGAAGGAGAGAAGGATGAATAAAAGTACTCTAGGCTTTTCTTTCTATAAAGCTTTCTCCTTAGTGAGGTTGTATTCCTAGAATGGAAACATAGCAAGCATCACAGGTTTACACATGGTTGCACAAAACAACAGAGAAGGCAATGGCACCCCACTCCAGTACTCTTGCCTGGAAAATCTTATGGGTGGAGGAGCCTGGCGGGCTGCAGTCCATGGGGTCACTAAGAGTCGGACACAACTGAGCAGCTTCACTTTCACTTTTCACTTTCATGCATTGGAGAAGGAAGTGGCAACCCACTCCAATGTTCTTGCCTGGAGAATCTCAGGGACAGGAGAGCCTGGTGGGCTGCCGTCTATGGGGTCGCACAGAGTCGGACACGACTGAAGTGACTTAGCAGTAGCAGTAGCAACACAAAACAAACATTTGTTGAGTTGAATATGGTCTAGTGAAATTGGTAACAAGTTCGAACAAACCTCAGTCAGGGGATCAGGAGAAAGTCTGGGGCAGAAGCTTCTGCCTGGTCAGCAAAGAGAACTAGTGGGTGACTGAGAAGCAAATAAGAGGACTGTAGAGAGAATAGGATGTCCATGAAGAGGAAATAGAGGAGGATCCACACTGATAAAACTGAGAGAAATGGCAACCTATCCCTGCCTCACTCTGTTGGACAGAGGGGGGTACCTTGTGGTTGATGAGGGCACTGCTGAAATTTTATGCAGAGTAAAGAATAAAATTTGTTCCTTAAGGTTCAACTCTTTTAACCAGTTTGAGAGACATATTGAATCATGTAATATTTTAAGTTTAATGTTCTTGTTTTTCAGAAAAAGAAATTCAAGTTTACTGAGATGACCTGAATTACTAAAAAAAAAAAAAAAAGGTAATTTATCATCAGCTTCTTAGAAAAGAATATCTTTAAAAGAAGACTGAATGCATCCTGGCAGTTTGGGCTTAAGGTATTGGGTTGGGCTGGCTACAGGAGATAAAAGCAGGAGAGCATAGGGATGGGAAGAGAGAAAGAGGCTGCAAGAGAATAATGATTTGAATGAAATTCTCCTTCAAGTCAGGTTTGGAGCTATCAATTCAGAGAAAGAAGAATTAGTTAGCTACTCTAGTCAGCTGGATTATTTTTTCCCTTGGGACTTAACACATATACAAAATCATTAGGTAGAAGAATACACTGACTCTGTGCCAAAGGAAACAGTGTCAGCCTCCCCAGCTACCAGGGGCACACTGCAACAGGAGCATCATCACCGATGCCCAGCCACTGTGGAGGCAAGGAGATGAGGGAAACGACAGGAAGCTACAGGCTCCTCACGTAATCTCTGTGTAGCAATGTAAATCACACTGTGTTAAATGGAGATAAAATTTTCAAGGCTTAGGGAAGATTCTTATTAGAATTTCTGAAACCAGGGTCTGAAATTCTGAAACCAAGTACTGTCTAAGCCTTGTAGGATGAGAGTAATGATGGGTGAATTGACGGAGGATTGGACCCCAGGACCTTGGAGTATTCAGAGGTAGCCTGGTAATACATAGAGAGCCAGTCTCACCTAGAGTCAAACATCAGCCATACCCATTAATTGTGTGCTCTTGAATAAGTGATTTAACCTCTCTCTAACATGACCATAAAATCCCATACTTCATACAATTATTATGAGAGTCAGTTGAGGTAATGTGTGTGAAGAACGAACTGTAGCACATTTTTCTGCACATAATAAACACTCAATGACTATTTTTCCCTCCTTCTCCATTCTGGCAGTGAAGAATCCTGCCAGAAAAATATATAATGTTAAGACTGTCACAAAAGAGCCTTCTAAGTATGTTTATATCTAAGCAGCTGCCAACAAGGCAGAGCAAAGTAAGCAGATGCAACTTGCTTTAGCTAACTAGACAGCAGCTGTCCTTCAGCAGCTATTGGAACAAAGGCTACCACTGACCTCTCCTGACCATGAGAGTGACTGTGAAATGATTTGAAAGGGAATTTACTTGTTCCTTGAGCTGCAGAAGTAGGAGTAGGGAAGACTACAGACATATTTAACAGTGTTACATCAAACATTCACTGGTGTTACACCAATCAGCTCAGGGCATTCTATGATCTTGCCATTTGGAGAGTCTGTTTTCAGCTGGAGTTTCAATCAGAAAGTTAGTGTTTCAGCCAGACAGAGTAACTGTTTCAGCCAATAGCATGACATTTAACTGTCCCCATTCCCACATCCAGAACACATAATAGGACAGAATATTGAAACAGAGCCCTAAGGGCATAAAGCAGGGTAGTCCTAGTATTGGAAAAGCCCAAAGAGGGAAGCCTCACATGTTAACACATAATTAAGTGTATTTTACAGAGCGGATTAATGGGAATGAGAGTGCTCTAAGTAGACTAATTTGCAATGATTTGACACTAAAATCTGAGCTGTAAGCAGTTCAGACTGGGACTGAGGGGTGTCGTGGAAAGAGAATGGCATTTGGACCTTCCTGGGTTTTAATCTTGACTTACGCTCACCAGCATGAGATGATGTGGACAAGAGTTAACCTCTCTGAGCACTGATTTCCTCAACAGCAAGGTGGTAAAATACCCATCTTAAAGAGCTGCCGTGTGGAGTACATGAGGTTGTTTTTAGCAAGTGCAAAGTACTGCCTGGCAAGAAGTCATAACTGGATAAATTATGGTGTGGTAGAGCATGACCACAGCAGGTAAAGGCCAGCAGGTGGAGCGGGAGTTCCAAGGTCATCAGCAAACAGAACCTCTGGAGGTACATCTGAATCAAAACCATCCAGAGAATGCCAGGACTCGAGGTGGGGAAATCCCACTCAGTACAAACAAACAGCAGGACTGAAGCTAAAACAATAACGTGATCAAGATCAGGGGCCAATGGAGGAAATGGAATGGAAACAAACCAAAGATGAAGTAAAAAGGATCCAGGAAAATTACTGAGAGAATGGCTGAATGGAGAGTAAGTCTTCTTAGATCACAGTTCTGACACTAGCTGATCATGACCTTGACAGGTCCCTTCATCTCCCTGCACCTCAGCTTCCAATTTGGAAAATGACAGGATTATACAGTTGATTTGGACCATTGCTTCCAGCCTTAAGCACTGTGTGAAGCTCTTTTACTGACAGTGATGATGGCCTCAGTTGGTCTCGTGGCTCCTAGCCCCTATGTACTCAAGACCTGAAGCATTTCCCCTGACCTCTGAGTCAAGGCAACTTGGAAAACTGGAAACAAGAGAGAGAAAATGGAAGAAGTCTATCCTCAGATTTTCTCTAGGATTTTTGTTGTTGTTGTTCAGAATTATTTATCAATAATTATATCAATATCAATACCTTGAAATATTTTATATATTTATTCCAAATATTACAATGCTTTATGGAAGTCTGAGGCTTTCAAAGTCAAAAACAAAACCTATCTGGAAAGAAAATAAAATTACTCTTCAGGTTTATGTACTTCTTAAAAGTAAAATTCTGCCTCTGAGATTTCTGCAACAGCCAAAACCAAATATATCTTCTTTGACAAAAAAAAGAGTTTTGTGTTATGACTTAAAAAAAAAATCTTGTCATAAAAATCTAATCTTGGGAAAACACATACTCTGTCTGCATAAAGTAGCAACAATGGGACCAGCATCTATCATTTCTGTCATTTGTGCATTTCCCTGCTTTAGCAACAACTCCATGAGAGGACATGCAATAGACCCGAATCGGTATTTTACTCTTTCCTTTGGGATAAGAAAATTAAAGTGACTCTTGAATCTGATGCAACGAAGACAGCTATCTTTTGCTTGTGACTCCATCCAAAACCCTGAGAAATGTGCTCTGTTTGTTCAGTCCTTGAACCATCCCCACCTCGTAGGCTTGTTTTTGGCCTTTCTTTTCCTTCAAAGCTGACCTGTGCTGTTTTTTGGTGTGTGTAATGTGGGCCATTTTTTTAAGCCTTTATTAAATGTGTTATAATATCGCATCTGTTTTATGTTTTGGTTCCTTGGGCACCAAGCATGTGGAACCTTAATTCCCTGACCAGGGATTGAACCCATACCCCCTGAATTGGAAGGTAAAGTCTTAACCACTGGACCACCAAGGAAGTCCCTGTGCTGACTTTTGAATCAAGACTTCAAAAGGTTGCTGACTAGATAACAGAAAGATAATTAGTGTTAAAGTAATCACAGAGGTTAGGGGCTAGGTATAGAATTCTTCTGGATATATTCATATTTTAACAAGATCCTTTATAATTTTAGTGAAAACTCCATTCTAATTATTATTATTACGTAGAAATAATCCACTTATTGGAAGCCATGGAAAGATTTTTGAGAACATAAGCCCTCTACATACTCCCCAAATGAATAAATGCATTGTTCAGGAATTTGATTGCAAGTGACAAATCAACTTTCAAATCTCACAATTTCCATAGCAAGAGAAAAATGACAAAGAGGCTTCCTAATCAGGTGGTTAAAAGCTCTGATTGTTAGTTTATGTCAGATGGATAATTAAACTGTGTGGATAATTAAACTGTGACCTGGGAAGGGGATCTAGAGGTTGACAGCCCCTACATATTCTCTAAAGGATATTCTTTACACTATTTCTCATTCATGTTCATCTGGTTTGAAGTGGCTGAAAGTGGCTGAGCAAAACTTTTTAACAATTATATGAATTTGATTTCAAATGTCTTCAAATCAGAAGTTATGGTCCCAATACAAGGCAAAGCTTTCTAACTTTAAGATAATTAAAATGATTATTTTTGCAATGGGGTAGGATACTTTTCCACAGATTTAAACACAATTTCAACCCTAGCATTGCCTAACCATGGAAATTTGAGTAAGCAGATATCTCTTCAATCAACATGCAATTCATGGCAACTTTGAGACTCTAGAAGAACTTAGACATTTAAATAAGTTTCATTTCTTCTTCACAGAGCAAAGCAAATGGAAAAAATAGATTTAAATCCCCCCCCCCCCCCAACACACACACACAACTTCTCCAACTGACTTAGGGAGTCAATTCTGCCTGTAATGGATGGGTTTCTTCCTTGCTATAGCCCAGACACTACTGAAACTTGACTCAAGTTGTGATGCATTTGGCAAGGCCAACATTACTTGGGGTGATACAGAAGGATTGATTCTTTTCTATTCCACCTCCGAATCAGTCCCAAGCTCCTTTTCTCTCTTGATGTGTTTCTTTATTGCCTTCCAAACTAAGACACTTACTTACAGGCTCCTTCTTTTATTCATGAACATTAAAACCAAGCCATTGTTATCCTAAAACTCCCTTGAATGTTCTCTAAAAGAGAGTGAGAAGCAATTGTGTTGGGACCTGCATGTTATTTTATGTATTATCTACTGCAATGTCTTAAGCAGAACCACTCTCTCTCAAGCCCCTCTTTTGAGATAATTTCCATAAAGAAAGAATAACAGTGCAGTTTGCTTTTAAAAAGAGGAAAAAGAGGCCCTGGTTAATTCCTGTTAGAAATCTCATTTCAAGAGAACACTGGGTTATTCTGATCATAGGTCAGGATTTGGTCCCAGGAGAGCCCTCCACTGACCTCACAAAAGCTTCTTGAAGCTCAAGTTCTTTCACGATGTCATGGAAATGCTGACCCATGGTCCTACTCTAAGGCCCTGCACACAACCCTCTCTGAAAACCAAGTGTGCAGTTCAAACATTACAGGGCTAGTCCTTCCGCTCTTCAGAAAATAACTGTAAAGCTGCTGCAACACAAATTAACCTTTTTGAAATTTAAGTAATTAGTCAATAAAGTTTCTTCTGGATGAATATTAATTTGCCATCTAGTTTTTTTTCAACTTTTATAATTCATCCAGCTTTTTCAGCCAGATTTCTAATTCTCAGATCCAAATAAAAATTATTGCTCATCCAGGGCTCGCATTATGCCTTTGCAGACCCTTTCTGTTCTTGGTTTTGTGCCTGGTCCTCTCCTTGGGTGACTATGCCCAAAACTGAAAAAGATAAGCAAGAAAGAAATGTGCATAAGACAGAATACTGAAAAATCACTCAGAGGGGCTGAATTTTGACCACAGCCTCATCTCTTTCTAGCCATTTAATACTGCAGGATCACCATCCCCTATTTGTAAAATGGGAATAGTATTTGCCCATTTTAATTTAGTAGAGGAATTGCATGGTTTAAACAAGAATACCAGTCATCCTTGATAAAATGCGTTGCCTGAAAACAGATAAAAATAACACATATACATGCACATACATGCTTTGTATAATTAATTTATTTTAAAATTTTAGTATACCTTATATTTTATATTTGATTCTGGATTTACTTTCCAAAAAGTCACAGAAAGGCACAAGCATAAAGTTCATCATTTACTGACAGAAGCTATAAATAACTATTAACATAAATGCTATAGCTAAAGTAATTGGATGAAAATTTATTTATTAGAATCATAAAGGAATATTTTTCTCGCTAAAATTCTTTTCTTTTACTTTTCAATATGCTTTTCTTAGCAAGGCAATCAAAATACATAAGGCATGTCATCTTTACAAAGAGAGTTTGGAGGCAACTCTTTTTTCCTGGGGAAGCATGGCCAGATTTGATTTAATTGTTGAAAAGCAAAAAATAGCTTTGAAATGAAAGTCATACCTGAAACTATCACAACATTGTTAATCGACTATACCCCAATACAAAATAAAAGTTTAAAAAAAAATGTAAGTCAAAGACCTCTTAACATAATACATTTTCTAGAGGTCCTCACTTTTCCAGATATCACACAATATGAAAAGGTGCATTCACTGCTCTAGAGGTTCATTTGTGTGCTGGTTCTGAAACTGCATAACTCAAATTGAATGAACTTGAATCCATGTCTTTTAACTGAAATCATATCCCTGGTCTCAGAACTTAATGAAGCTCAGGTTTTTTATTTCTCATTACAGAAAGAATTTAGTGAGAAAAAAGTGATAGGTAAGAAGTGGATTTTTTGAGAGAGATACACATTTTATAGATAGAATGTGGTGTCTCTAAAAGTGAGAACAGCCCTAGGAGAAAAACTCCACAGACAGATGTGGACCATTTCAGCAGGTGAGAGGCCTGAAATGTGGGGTGGTTAGTTTTCATGGGCTAGGTAATTTCACAGGCTAAAGAGTGGGAGGATTATGCCAACTATTTTGGGGAAGGGGTGGACACTTCCAGGAACTGGACCACCACTCACATTTTGGCCTTTTATGTTTGGCCTCAGAACTGTCACAGTGCCTATGAGTGTCATTTAGCTCATGCATTACAGTGAGCATATAATTAGGCTCAAGGTCAACTGGAAAGTCAAGTCTTCTACCGTCTTGAACCTAACTGATTCTGCTGCTGCTTCTGCTGCTAAGTCGCTTCAGTCGTGTCCGACTCTGTGTGACCCCATAGACGGCAGCCCACCAGGCTTCCCTGTCCCTGGGATTCTCCAGGCAAGAACACTGGAGTGGGTTGCCATTTCCTTCTCCAATGCAGGAAAGTGAAAAGTGAAAGGGAAGTTGCTCAGTCGTGTCCGACTCTTAGCGACCCCACGGACTGCAGCCTAGCAGGCTCCTCCATCTGTGGGAGTTTCCAGGCAAGAGTACTGGAGTGGGTTGCCAGTGCCTTCTCCGTAATTGATTCTAACCAATTTTTATCATATCTTCAATAGCTATGTCATACTTTAAAAGGTTATGCCCTGCCCCTTTCTCTCCTGTTTCAATTGCATGAACAAGATACTAAGTAGTTCTTTAGTAATGCAAAGGGACACTTACACAAATCTCTTTTTTCCTTAAGTGAGTTCAGAACTAAACTGGATTGAAAATATCTTGATATGGCAGCTAGAGCTTTCATTTCCTTTTTTTAGAACAGCTTTTAAATATTCTTTACTTTTATTTATTTATTTATTTTATTTTTTTAAACAAAAGCTTTTTTAAATTTTTTAAAATATAAATTTATTTATTTTAATTGGAGGTTAATTACTTTACAATATTGTATTGGTTTTGCCATACATCAACATGAATCTGCCACAGGTATACACATGTTCCCCATCCCAAACCCCCCGCCCTCCTCCTTCCCCATAATTGTAGTTGATTTACAATATTTTTAAAAAACAACTCATACAATCAATGTAAAAAACAAACAACCCTATTAAAAATGGGCAGAAGACCTGAATAGATATTTTCCAAAGAAGACATGTAAATGGCCAATAGACACATAAGCTCAATATCACTAATTATTAGAGAAGTGCTAATCAAAACTACAGTGAGGTATCAGTGCATAACTGTCAGAATGGCTAATATCAAAAAGCCTAAAAATACCTAATGGTGAGAATGTGGAGAAAAGGAAACCCTCTTTCCTGCATTATTGGTTTTAATATAAACTGGTACAGTCACTACTAGAGAACAATATGGAGGTTTCTCAAAAAACTAAAAATAGAACTACCATATGATCTACCCATTCCACTCCTGGGCATGAATCTAAAAGAAATTAAAATACTAACTCAAAAAGAGACATGCACACCAACATTCATAGCAGCATTATTTACAACTGCCAAGAAATGAAAGCAACCCAAGTGTCCATCAACAGATGAATGGAGAGAGAAGATTTGGCATATATACATACTTCCCAGGTGGCACTCAGTAGTAAAGAACCTACCTACATATGCAGGAGATATATGAGACGTGGGTTCAATCCCTGGGTCAGGAAGATTCCCTGGAGAAAGAAATGGCAACCCACTGCAGTATTCTTGCCTGGAGAATCCCATGGACAGGAGTCTGGCTGGCTACAGGGTCACAAAGAGTAGGACTTGACTGAAGTCAAGGGTCACAAAGAGTAGGACTTGACGGAAGTAACTTAGTGCACATGCACACACACACACATATAATGAAATGTTTTACAGAAATACAAAGAATGAAAGTCTGCAATTTGCAACAATATTGGTGGATCTAGAGGGTATCATGCTTAGTGAAATAAGTCAAACGGAGAAATTCCTTGCTTTTAAAAAGCAATGTGTAAAAGATTTTCTCCAAGATGGTGAAGTAGAAGGACGTGCACTCATCTTCTCCTGCAAGAACTCCAAAATTACAACTTGCTGCTGAACAACCATCAGCAGGAGAATGTCGGATCACACCAAAAAAAGATACCCTACATCCAAGGGCAAAGGAGAAGCCCCAGCAAGAAGGTAGGAGGGGCAAATTTTCATTTAGAATCAAACCCATACCCACCAGAGATGCTCAAAGGGCTCAAAAAAAATCTTGTGCACACCAGGACCTAGAGACCCCACAGAGACTGAGCCAACTGGGTTTGAGTGTCTCCTGCAGAGGTATGGGTCAGCAGTGGACTGCCACAGGGGCAGGGGCTCTGGGTGCCACAGACCTGGGTGTGGCATAAGCCCTCTCAGAGAAGGTCGCCATTAACCCCCCATAGAGCCACCAGAACTTACACAGGACTGAGGAAACAGACTCTTAGAGGGCACAAACAAAACCTTGTGTGCATCAGGACCCAGGAGAAAGGAGCAGTGACCCCACAAGAGACTGACACAGACTTGTCTGTGAGTGTCCAGGAGTTTCCGGTGGAAGCATGGGTCAGTGGTGTCCTGCTGCACGGTTGGGGGCACTCATGCAGCAGTGCATGCATGGGACCTTTTGAAGGAGCCATTATCTTCATTACCTCCACCATAGCTTGGCCTCAGGTCAAACAACAGGGAGGGAACACAGCCCTGCCCATCAATAGAAAATTGGATTAAAGATTTACTGAGCATGAGGAGAAGGGGACAACAGAGGATGAGATGGTTGGATGGCATCACCAACTCGATGGACATGAGTTTGAGTAAGCTCTGGAAACTCGTGATGAACAGGGAAGCCTGGTGTGCTGCAGTCCATGGGGGTCACAAAGAGTCGGACATGACTGAGACTGAACTGAACTGAACTGAAAAGACCAACCAGCAGTGAACAAAGATCAGCACAGAAAAGAAGCACACAGATATAAACAGACATGTTCAGCAGGGCAGTAGGGTTGGCTGCCCTGAAACCCTGGCCTGGTCCTATGGACAGGAATTGGAATAAGAATTAGTAATTCTTATTACAGTCCCAGAGAAGTCCAATAGAGTAAAACATCACAAAGTTAGAATTTGGGATCTTCCCGACCCAGGAATCAAACTGGGGTCTCCTGCATTGCAGGCAGATTCTTTACCAGCTGAGCTACCAGGGAAGCCCATAAGCCATAGAGTCCTATGCAAATGTGAAGCAGTAATACCAAGTAGATTTGGGTACTTTAGAGGTCATTAGTTTTGGTTAAAATTTGGCAATAAGAAGCTGATAATAAAGGGCACAGATGAAGTTTCCAAGTTGACTCCACATTTCAATTATCATTTGTTTCCAAATGATATGGTCCCTCATCATTTGTGAGCACATGTTTGCTCAGTTCAGATATTGAAATTGCAGTTATCAGAACACAAAATGAAAAATCAAATATCACATAATGAAACAAGAAGACAAGTATCATGGGTAAACAAACGTGGCATATTCATAAAGTACAATCATACCCAGCATTATGGATGAATACCACAAACTTTATATGAAGCAAAAGAAACCAGATACAAAAGAGAACAGCCTATATGATTCTATTTGCATAAAGCTAACAATCAAACTAATCCACAGTGACACAAATCACCAGATTTGTACAGAGGGTGGAACATTTAACTGGAGCTTAAGTAAAAAGACTCTCTGAGGGAAAGAAAATGTTCTGTGTCTTTACTGGAAATCATTTATACAGGTACACATGTTGTAACCTTCACCTGATTCTACACTTATGTACATTACTTCTCACACATTTTTAACCTCATACAGTTTTAAAAGGTGAGCATTCCTCTTTTCTCTCTTCATTTCTCTTCCATTTTCTTCTTCATCTGTGCCCCTCTCTCCTTCCTTCCCATCCCCTCCTCCTGCTCTGGTTTCTCTCTCTCCTTCTCTCCCTGGCCCCAACTCCTCCTCCCTTCTTTCCTCTTCCTTTTTTCCTTCTCACCTCCCCTCTCTGTCCCTCTTACCTCCCTCTCTCTCTCTACCACCCCAGAAAAGCACACTAGCCTTTCTATTTAACCAGGTCTCTCTCCATCCTAGCCCTGGAGGAAGTGAAGTCCTTTCTCTTTTTTAATTTCTATAAGCATTGACCTAAGTTGAAGCTGAATTAAGCCTAAGAAATCCTCTGACACTCAGAGCAGAAACTCCTTGAAGTAGGTTCTGACCCTGTGATCCTAAGAGCTTCTGCTCACCTTAGAGAACGTGGCACTGAAGGGATGGATAAGGCAGCAGACCTTGGAGAGGGTTAGATTAAGGAGAGCAGGGGTCTCTTCCAGTTCTGCTAGACATTACCACGGAAGACTGAAAGATGTTTGCATGAGTCCTCTAATCAAATTCAGCAATCATCTTAAAATGAATTATTTAACCTGGACTTTTTGGTATGCTATCATATTACCCCAGAGGGAATTTATTTTGACAATCTCTTAAACCATCCAGGAAAACCAGCTCCAGAATCTCCAGGACCCAGTAAGTGATCTACCAGGTTAACTCAATTACTGATTTTAATTATTGCACAGAATGGTTTAACAGCTAGACAGTGAGTAGTGCTTTAACAGCCACAGTTAAGAAATATACCCCACTGAAGCTGTTGACTTTTAAACCAAGATAAAGTCCAAAAGTGAAATAAACTGCCTCAATGATTCCTGAAGAATACATATACTATAGTTGGACTGATAGAAACACCATTGTTTGCTCTTTTGTTCAAAGCATCAAGAATCCTATTTATCTATCTATCCAGCCAGCCAGCCAGCCATCCCACGGACAAACTAGCAGTGAATCAGCTAACAATGATTATCTCTTCATAATCATAGGAAGCCTTCTTTGTCTTACACGCCTCTGAACTTGTTTGTTATTTTGTTTTTACAATTAGTATATTGTCTTTCTAATCACAAAAAGACTTAAGATATTATAAAAAGTATTTCTAGTATGAAACAGAGATGAATATCTTAACAGTCTATACTCACTTTGTTGCCCATACTTTGTAAAAAGTGTAAGCCTGAACAGACCTGCCATTTGGGGCAAAAAATGATTTGAGCCAGAAAACCCTGACAGACAATGGTCTCTGCTCCTATCATTTGATTTCCAAGAAAACATGTTGTGTGAGCACTACGAAATATTAGGTTTCTATAGAAAAAAATCAGCCCATGTCTCTAGCCTTTTCTTAATTATCATTGTTTTATAATGATAGATAACATGGGTCAACTGAGTTGCCAGGCCTGTTCACTATTTCTGTGATGAGCAACACAACCACTGAGTTGATCCTTCAAGCCTTCAGCATAATATTGAAATCAAAAGTTTCAATTTTGAGGACAGCTCAATTAAGAAGGTACCTCCTTGAAGCTCAGTGGAAGTTTTAGTACTTGAACTTAAAGGTTTAACTTTCCATTGAATCAGAAAAACAGATTCCAACGTATTAGTGAATGAGCTTAGTCCTGCATTATACTAAGGTGTCTGTGCAATTGAACTTCAGAATGCAACATAAGCAAAAGCTGAAAACACTCATGAATAATTCGGATCACATCATGTATGCCAGACTAGAGAAAAGAAAGGTATTTTATCTTGAACATTAAAGATTATTTAGCATAAAAAGTCATTATGTGGGCCCAGCACTGAACAAAAGCATTTTAGAACACATGTCCTGTGCTCAGACACCTGAAAGAACTCCTTTAATAATTTAAATGGACATGGCATGTGAATTAATGTCCCTTGCTCACTCCTTCGGAGAAGGCAATGGTACCCCACTCCAGTACTCTTGCCTGGAAAATCCCATGGACAGAGGAGCCTGGAAGGCTGCAGTCCATAGGGTTGCTGAGAGTCAGATACGACTGAACGACTCCCCTTTCACTTTTCACTTTCATGCATTGGAGAAGGAAATGGCAACCCACTCCAGTGTTCTTGCCTGGAGAATCCCAGGGATGGGGGAGCCTGGTGGGCTGCCATCTATGGGGTTGCACAGAGTCAGACACGACTGAAGTGACTTAGCAGCAGCAGCAGCAGCCCACTCCTTCTCGTTCAAAAGTAGTAACACTGAGTCTCCAGTAAAACAATTGTACCAGACTTGGCTGCATGTGTCAGACACACAAATGATACAAAGCATGACCCCAGATCTCCAGTGTTTGAAAAACGGTACAGATGAGCCAGTTTTCAGGGTGGCAACAGAGAAACAGATGTACAGAACAGACATCTGGGCACAGCAGGGGAACAGGTGGGGAAGGGGTGCATGCTAAGTCGGCTCGGTCGTGTCCAACTCTTTGTGACCCATGGACTGTAGGCCACCAGGCTCCTCTGTCCATGGGATTCTCTAGGCAAGAATACTGGAGTGGGTTGCCATGCCCTCTTCCAGGGGATCTTCCCAACCCAGGGATCGAACCTACCTCGTTTATGACTCCTGCCCTGGCAGGTGGGTTCTTTACCACTAGCACCACCTAGGAAGGGGAGGGTGTGACAAATCAGAGATTAGGATTGACATAGATACATCACCATGTGTAAAATAGACAGCTAGTGGGAACATGCTGTACAGCTCAGGGAGCTCAGCTCAGTACTTGTGATGACCTAGAGCTGTGGGATGGAAGGAGGCAAGAGGGCGGTCAAAGAGGGAAGGGATATGCATATACATATAGCAGATTCATGCCCCCTGGTAGCTCAGCTGGTAAAGAAGCCACCTGCAATGCAGGAGACCCCAGTTTGATTCCTGGATCAGAAAGATCCTCTGGAGAAGGGATAGGCTACCAACTCTGGTATTCTTGGACTTCCCTGGTGGCTCAGATGATAAAGAATCTCCCTGCATGCAATGCAGGAGACCTGGGTTCTATCCCTGGGCTTGGAAGATCCCCCGGAGGAGGGCATGGCAACCCGCTCCAGGATTCTTGCCTGGAGAATCCCCATGAACAGAGGAGCCTGGTCCATGGGGTTGCAAAGAGTCAGACATGACTGAAAGACTAAGCATAGCACAGCAGGTAACTGATTTACTTCATTGTACAGCAGAGACTAACACAACAATGTAAAGCAATTATACTCCAATTAAAAAAAAAAAAATGGAGAACACAGATGTTGCTAAATTGCATAGTGCAGGCCACAAGAACTATTGGAGATGTAGAATTTCCTGTGCCTGCAAGGGACCTGAGGGAACACTGATTTCTTGATTCTCACTTCTTTCTGCTTCAATAAGTCTTTCTGCCAGATCCATTGTCCCAAAGTACAGCACCAACCACAGCACTCTTTGACTCAAAAACTTGAGTCTCTCCTGCATGACTTGTTGGTTTGAAAATCTTTACACTGACATAACATTGGGCTCCCAGCCACCTTACCAGCATACTCCCATTGCTCAACTTACTCAGAAGCCTTCAGGGTCTAGGGAGGTAAGGGAAATGCTATCTAAGCAAGATAAGCATTCAGATTATAACTGTAAAAAAAATCTTATGCTGGTCAAACAAAATAAAACTGTGAGCCACAGTCAACCTGCTGGGTCACACTCTACACCCAAGGCAGATCATAGTAAGCTCTGCACCCAAGTGCTGTTTGCCTTTCTCTTTACTGTTTCTTTCAAGCCTTCCTCAGTGATCAATGTAAAGAAATAGACGAAAACAACAGAATGGGAAAGACTAGAGATCTCTTCAAGAAAATTAGATATACCAAGGGAACATTTCATGCAAAGATGGGCTCAATAAAGGACAGAAAACAGAAGCAGAAGATATTAAAAAGAGATGGCAAGAATACACAGAAGAACTGTACAAAAAAGATCTTTACGACCAAGATAATCACGATGGTGTGATCACTGACCTAGAGCCAGACATCCTGGAATGTGAAGTCAAGTGGGCCTTAGAAAGCATCACTACGAACAAAGCTAGTGGAGGTGATAGAATTCCAGTTGAGCTATTCCAAATCCTGAAAGATGATGTTGTGAAAGTGCTGCACTCAATATGCCAGCAAATTTGGAAAACTCAGCAGTGGCCACAGGACTGGAAAAGGTCAGTTTTCATTCCAATCCCAAAGAAAGGCAATGCCAAAGAATACTCAGACTACTGCACAATTGCACTCATCTCACACGCTAGTAAAGTCATGCTCAAAATTCTCCAAGCCAGGCTTCAGCAATATGTGAACCGTGAACTTCCTGATGTTCAAGCTGGTTTTAGAAAAGGCAGAGGAACCAGAGATCAAATTGCCAACATCCGCTGGATCATGGAAAAAGCAAGAGAGTTCCAGAAAAGCATCCATTTCTGCTTTATTGACTATGCCAAAGCCTTTGACTGTGTGGATCACAAGAAACTGTGGAAAATTCTGAAAGAGATGGGAAAACCAGACCACCTGATCTGCCTCTTGAGAAATTTGTGTGCAGGTCAGGAAGCAACAGTTAGAACTGGACATGGAACAACAGACTGGTTCCAAATAGGAAAAGGAGTACATCAAGGCTGTATATTGTCACCCTGCTTATTTAACTTATATGCAGAGTACATCATGAGAAACACTGGGCTGGAAGAAGCACAAGCTGGAATCAAGATTGCTGGGAGAAATATCAATAACCTCAGATATGCAGATGACACCACCCTTATGGCAGAAAGTGAAGAGGAACTAAAAAGCCTCTTGATGAAGGTGAAAGTGGAGAGTGAAAAAGTTGGCTTAAAGCTCAACATTCAGAAAACAAAGATCATGGCATCCGGTCCCATCACTTCATGGGAAATAGATGGGGAAACAGTGGAAACAGTGTCAGACTGTATTTTTGGGGGCTCCAAAATCACTGCAGATGGTGACTGCAGCCATGAAATTAAAAGACGCTTACTCCTTGGAAGGAAAGTTAGGACCAACCTAGATAGCATATTCAAAAACAGAGACATTACTTTGCCAACAAAGGTTCGTCTAGTCAAGGCTATGGTTTTTCCTGAGGTCATGTATGGATGTGTGAGTTGGACTATGAAGAAGGCTGAGCGCTGAAGAATTGATGCTTTTGAACTGTGGTGTTGGAGAAGACTCTTGAGAGTCCCTTAGACTGCAAGGAGATCCAACCAGTCCATTCTGAAGGAGATCAGCCCTGGGATTTCTTTGGAAGGAATGATGCTAAAGCTGAAACTCCAGTACTTTGGGCACCTCATGCAAAGAGTTGACTCATTGGAAAAGACGCTGATGCTGGGAGGGATTGGGGGCAGGAGGAGAAGGGGACGACAGAGGATGAGATGGCTGGTTGGCATCCCTGACTCGATGGACGTGAGTCTGAGTGAACTCCGGGAGTTGGTGATGGACAGGGAGGCCTACTACTGCTGCTGCTGCTAAGTCGCTTCAGTCGTGTCCGACTCTGTGCGACCCCATAGACGGCAGCCCAACCAGGCTTCCCCATCCCTGGGATTCTCCAGGCAAGAACACTGGAGTGGGTTGCCATTTCCTTCTCCAAGGCATGAAAATTAAAAGTGAAAGTGAAGTCGCTCAGTCGTGTCGGACTCTAGCGACCCCATGGACTGCAGCCTACCAGGCTCCTCCGTCCATGGGATTTCTAGGCAAAGGTACTGGGGTGGGGTGCGGAGGCCTGGAGTGCTGCAATTCATGGAGTCGCAAAGAGTCAGACACGACTGAGCTACTGAACTGAACTGAACTTGCTGTTTCTTGCTTTTCCCTCTTTTCCCTTGGCCTTCATGTTCATAAATCCCCATCTTCACCTTCAAGGCCGATCTTAAGTATGCTTCCTCTAAGAAGTCTCCCAAATCCCCTCAAACCATATGCAATCTGTTCTTTTAAATTTCACAGCTATAGCATTTGTACAACCTGTTCTCTTGACAATAAAATCTCTGCACTTAAATAATGTTCTTTACTAAGTAGAAAGCAAGTTCCTTGAGATTAGGAATTGTTTTACTCATCCATAGGTACATCGTATTAGGTGCTCAACACATTTTTATAAGCCATTTTTATTATCCTTTTCAAGTATATACCACTTTTTTGAAAAGTAAGTACAAAGATGAGCTGTGTCCATGCTGCCAACATGGCTGCAGAGGGGAATGTCAGGCAGTTTTGTTTTGGTCACTAGGATGGCTGCAGCTACACATAGAATATTATTAGGCCAACTCTTTTAAACTGAGTTAGAGTAAACAAAACAAGAAATTGTACCATCATTAAGACTCCGTTGGCATGTCTGAGCCCCTGCTCCCAAAAGGGCCACTAATAGATAACTGGCAACTGAATTAAATTGCAACACGAGGGAAAATTTTTAAAGTTAATACTCATGTCAGTATTGTCACTAACTATGTAAAGGAGAAAGTCATGTGCGTATGAAATGATCTTTTAAATTAGTTACATGGCAAGTAAGGAAATGCCAAAACTGTGTACGTGGAAGTGTTGAGTGCATGGTATCCACAGGAAGTGGTACACGTTTCAGAAGAATGTGAGACCACTGAGGCCTGGGCTGGACAGGAAAGGCTTTGTGAGGTGGGATGGGGTCGGATTGGAGGTAGGTGTTAAAGTCACATAGAGTTTGGATGTGGCTGCAGTGGTTTAGTTGCTAAGTTGTGTATGACTCTCGCAACCCCGTGGACTGCAGCCCGCCAGGCTCCTCTGTCCACGGAATTCTCCAGGCAAGAATACTGGAGTGGGTTGCCATTTCCTTCTCCAGGGGGATCTTCTCGACCCAGGGATAGAACCTGCATATCCTGCATTGTAGGTGGATTCTTTACTGACTGAGACACCAGGGAAGCCAGGGTTTAGTTATAGAGAGTAACAAAAGCTTTTGAGGAAAGTTCTACTGTGTGACCTTGACAAATTTGCCTGCCCTCTAGGGGAAGGTTCTCCTCTGCATGATGGACATATCTAATTAGATACCTTCTCAAGTCCAAATTCAACAACAGGAGTAAAGGCATAGTTCATGGTACTATGTGGTAGGATCAACACGTCATACAGGTTAAAGTCAGAAAGTTCTGTTTCCCAGTCCTGTTACTGCTGCTTCCCATACATGTGACCCAAGAAGAACTAAAACTGACTTAAGCCTCAGTTGCTTTCATCTATAAAATGTCTATAATACTAATAACGCATCCTCCATTGAGTTGTCAGAGAAGTGAATGAGATAATGCATTAAAGTGCTTGGTGCAGTACATAGGATCTTAAATGATTATATTTAGCTATTTTTATTAGAAGAAATATGCCTATCTGAGAATTTGTAAGAAAATAGACTTTTCCTGTTTTCTCAGAATTGGAACTAGAAGTTAAAGTTAAGGACTAACAGCTGATAAGAATATTCTGAAAACTCTTGGAAGAGCTGATACCTCTTTAAAGCTTTTTGGAGGTATGTAATAACTAAGTCATCTCATCTACCCTACAGCCGGCCCCTCATAATAGCTGTCCCATCAACCTACACAAGCGGTGGAGAGTGCGACTTTGGAAGGTGCAACTGAGAACATGTGAAAGGACATGTTGGAACATGAGAACAGGTGGAAGGACAACCGAGAGCGTGTCAGACATGCGAGTTATGGGCCAGGGCGAGAGTTTCATACTGTTTTCCCCCTCAGTTCCCCAAGATGGGGGGACAGGGAGCACAACTCTCCCTACAGCCCAGTGAGATTCAGCTTCAAGAGATTCAGTCAGCCTGAAGGGTGAATGCTGTTCACTGCATGACTGCAAGTAGGTGTGTACAGACTTTGACCTGAGGATAAGAAGAGAGCTTGGGAACAGAGAAGGGATGTGGTTGTGGAACAGTTCAGATGGCGATAACGTGACAAGGAAAAGCTGCTGCATGAGGTTCCCGTGGGTCAGATGGACCTTAGGGAAAAGGAGCCAAGTATAGCCATTCTGCAGGCAACACAGGAGGGCACTCCAGCCCCAAAGGTACAAGGATGTTGCTTCATCAGAGACCGAGACAGAGTGGCCAAAGGAAGGTCCAGAATGGACTTCCCAAGACCCCACCTCCACAGGGAAGCCCCGACACTCACAGCTCCCGCTCCCCAGAGCTAACACTAAATGGCCTGAGACAGTGTTGATGGTGAGTTGGTGTCATAGTAACAGGAATGACCCAGAGGGAAGGTCACACACAGGAAAAGGGGACTCACCCTTGACCCTCTCCCTGCTCCTTAACACCAGAGGATTCCAAGTCAGGGGAGAAAGGGAAAGGGCACAGCAGGAACAGGCAGTGTCCCACCCTCCTCAAGATCTTACAGGACAGAAATGGAGCCTCTGTCATGTGGAAGGGAGGAGATAAGGCAAGAGTTTAAATTTGCACTAGATGGGACTTTTTGAGAACTAGAGTGGACAAGAAGTCATGGAACCTGATGGAACTGCCATTTACAGAGCTTTAGCCTGCTGAGGAAAGTGACCAAAGAACAAATTAGGATTTCACATGATGCTTTCAATAAGGTCAGTTACAGGTATAGTCAGCCTAGAGGAATAATGAGAAAAGACATCAGAAAGGTAAACTGCATTGAGAGTGTGAGAATTTTGACTCGTTTGCATTTGAAATTTATCTTGAAGGTAACAAGGACCATTCGGTGTTTGGGACCAGGTCTATACAGCCCTTTATGAGGACTGAATGAGCTGTGGTGTGTAGTGTAGCTTAGAGGATGATGCAGCTAGAGATGTGGAGACTGGAGCGAAAGTTGTTATAATAATCCTGATGACTCTTGAGTCTCTGGAGTCTGCACCAGTGACGCCTGTAAAAATGGAATATAAGAGACAGACAGTAATGGTGTTTTACATACATAACTTAAAGATCCTAGCAACCAGCTAAATCTAAGGGGTAAGAATAAAGGATAACTAACCTGATTTGAAGTTCTTGAACCTAGATCATGGTTACCATTGGCCACTACTCTCTCACACCAAACTTTATTGAAAAGAAAGAACAAGCTATGAATGGTGGTCACTTTAAGAGAAAATATTGGATTGGCCAAAAAGTTCATTCAAGTTTTCCATAAGATGTTACAGAAAAACCCAAACAAACTTTTTGGCCAACTCAATATGAAGCACTCAGTGTGGCCTAGAGTCATTTCCCCTTCCAACCCATCAAAAGCTTCACTCCTTATCCCACCCCTTCCTCCCAAAAAGTTCCTATCACCACTAGTCTTCCCCTCCTCTGAGAAGGGAGTTGGTGCATCGTGGCCAGTCCTACTGAATGTTGAGGCAGATGCCTGGCACTCTGAGTGATCTGGCTGTGAGTCTAGAAGCATAAACAATAATCCAGATTTCCTGACTCTTAGATTAGAGGACACTGGAGCACATTCCAATAGTTGCTCTGTGGGTTCACCTTGAAAGTGGGATATTTGAGTCTCATCTACCCCACCACACACCCACTGCATGAACACTCCCAATATCACCAGCTGCAAAAAACTAGCAGCAGAGAAATTTGTTTCTTTCATATTTTTTGGTGGGGGGTTGTGGGAGAGGAGGGGAGGCAAATTGAAGAGTTAAAGTAGAAGCACTCTTAACCCTAACAATCACTGTCCTAACCTGAATGCTTTCCACTGCTAACAGGCTTGATGTATCATCTTGTTTCAATCAAGATGCTGGGCGAGCATGAAGGAACCACAAGTCATCAATATTTCCAATTTCTGAAGTTCAAAACTTCAGACCTGAACCAAAGCCACAGGCTCAGCCCTAGAGAGTCTCATCAACACCTGCTGCCCCTCCCAATTTCATCCACAGATTCAGCCATTCAGAATATATGTATTAAAGACCTCCACTGTGCTCTTAACTGGAATACAGCCATAAACAACGTAGACCTGCCTTCAAGGAGCTCATAGCCTTGTCAGGAATACATAAAAGACATAAAAGAAGAACGTTACGTTGAATGTGAATGAGCAGAGGTTGCTATGCAATTGATCAGCCAGCACAGACTTGGAGAGTCAGGGTATGCATCCCAAAATTCAGACATTGAAGCTGAAGAAGTCAACTAGGGGATATCAAGAAGATTCCCAGCAAGAAAAAAAGCTGCAAAGCAATAATAAACATGGCTGAGCACAGCGTCAGCACCGAAGGTCAATTAAGTATCACTGGAACCTAGAGAATGGAGAGAAGAGAGGGGTTGGCAGGAGCAGTGGGGCAAAAAACAAAATACAAATGAATGTATGTGCATAACAGAAACAGACACACCAAGAAAACAAGCTAGTGGTTAACAATGAGGATAGGAAATATGGGAGGGGCAAGTCAGGGGTAAGAGATACAAACTATTATGTGTAAAACTGACAAGTAACAAGGACAGATTGTACAGCACAGAGAACTATAGCCGTTTCCTTAGAATCACTTTTAATGGAGTAAATTCTGTAAAAATATTAAATCGCTATGCTGTATGCCTGAAAAAAAAATAATACTGTAACTCAACTATACCTCAATTAAAAATAAGTAAATAACTGATTGTAAAATTATATTTTGTGTGTGTGTTAGCCACTCAGTCGTGTCCGACTCTTCGAAATCCCATGGACTATAGCCCACCAGGCTCCCTGTCCGTGGAATTCTCCAGGCAAGAATACTGGAGTAGGTTGCCATTCCCTTCTCCAGGGGATCTTCCCAACCCAGGGATCAAGCCCAGGTCTTCTGCATTGCAGGCAGATTCTTTCCTATCTGAGCCATCTGGGAAGCTATATTTACTTTACCAGGGAAGTTATATTTTACAACTGCACAAAGAAAAAAGAAAAGATATTCCAGGATCCATATCACAAATGAAGGCTTTTGTAAAATAATTTGACAAAGAATTCAAAGACAACACACAACAGTCAAATTTATTTGGGGTCAGGTAACTTCGTAGGCTAAATGAGAATGAATCAGAATTAGAACAGAATATGACTGGCAGCTGGGAAAAAAATAGGGGGACTAAGGATGGTTGGTGGTAGTAGGAATGAAGAGAAAGGAAAGAAACAGATTATGAAATTATTGTCAAGAGTGACTCTCAGGCCCTGGTCTTAATTATAGGTGAGGAATGAAAGAAGGGGAGGAGCTACGGCATGCCAGTTCAGGGCAGAGGCTTTAGTTCTCTCACCCATTAGCTATGTGACCTTGTCCAGCCTTCTTAATCCTCTGCCCCTTAGTTTACTCATTTGTAAAATAGAAATAAGGATAAGACCCACCTTATAGAGTGATTGTGCAAATTAAGTGTGATGCACATAAAGTGTTCAACTATTACCAGGCACATATCAGATGCTTGTATTAATTCAACATAGGCTCCCTCGCTATAACAGAATCCCCAAATTACAGTGTCTTAAATAAGGCTAAGGCGGGGTATATTTTCTTTTAAATAGCCAGATGCAAGCATTCCAATAAAGCAAACTAGATGGCCCAGGACTCTTTAAACTTGTTGCTCTACCATCAGTGAGATGACATATGTATCCACATGGCTCAGGCCATCTCCATTAAAGCTACTGGGGAAAAGAAGAGAGGTGAACGTAGGTAGAGCTAAAGCTCAGGAGTTGTCATCACAGAAAAGGAGAGGATGCATGTCATGAGATAGCAGCTAGCAACATTTGAAGTAAGTATTTTAGGATTATGTATTGAAGTATGTTAGCATTGGAGAAGGAAATGGCAACCCACTCCAGTGTTCTTGCCTGGAGAATCCCAGGGATGGGGGACCCTGGTGAGCTGCCATCTATGGGGTCGCACAGAGTCGGACACGACTGAAGCGACTTAGCAGCAGGATTATGTAAAGATAGCCATTGGCTGCTTGAATGAGAGAAGAAAAGCAGGAAACAAATATTTTTGGTGGGTAAGACTTGGTAAACTTAAAATATAAAATATTTCCATTGTTTTACTGAGGGAGAAGAATTTAGATGAAACTATATTGTGAAATTAAAAGATGTTTGCCCCTTGGAAGGAAAGCTATGACAAATCTAGACAGCTTATTAGAAAGCAAAGACACCGCTTTGCAGAAAAAGATCCATATAGTCAGAGCTATGGTTTTTCTAGGAGTCATATACGGACGTCAGAGTTGGACCATAAAGAAGGCTGAGCACTGAAGAACTGATGCATTAGAACTGTGGTGTTGGAAAAGACTCTTGAGAGTGCCTTGGAATGCAAGGATATTAAACCAGTCAATCCTAAAGGAAATCAGCCCTGAATACTCATTGGAAAGACTGATGCTAAAGCTCCAATACTTTGGCCACCTGATGTGAAGAGCTGACTCAATGGAAAAGACCCTAATGCTGGGAAAGCTTGAAGTCAAAAGGAGAATGTGGCAGCAGCAGATGAGATGGTTAGATAGCATCATCGACTCAATGGACGTGAATTTCAATTAACTCTGGGAAATCGTGAAGGACAGGGAAGGCTGGTGTGCCATGGTCCAGTCCATAGGGTTGCAAAATGTTAGACACAACTTAGCGACTAAACAACAATAACAAAAATGAAGAACCCAAAGGATTTGGTCTCCACATAATAGGGATATTGAGAGAAATAAAGTATTTGGAACAAAGCTACAATAACTACCAAACATTATTCATTAGCTGTTTTCAAGGAGAAGGGAAAGTGAAAATGAAAGTCGCTCCACTGTGTCTGACTCTGTGATTCCATGGACTGTAGCCTGCCAGGTTCCTCTGTTCATGGAATTCTCCAGGCAAGAATACTGGAGTGGGTTGCCATTCCCTTCTCCAGGGTATATTCCCAACCCAGGGACTGAACCCAGGTCTCCTGCATTGCAGGTGGATTCTTTACTGTCTAGGTCACCAGGGAAGCCCTCTGAGCCACCAGAAAGCCCTGTAAGAGAGGAGACATATATTCTAATATTGAGAGAAATTCAGAAACTCACAATGGAGTTTCAGTGGAAGATGCTTGCTCCTTGGAAGAAAAGTTATGACAAACCTAGACAGCACATTAAAAACCAGAGACATTACTTTGCCAACAAAGGTCCATCTAATCAAAGCTATGGTCTCTCTAGTAGTCATGTATGGACGTGAGAGTTGGACCATAAAGAAGGCTGAGCACCAAAGAACAGATGAACCATGGTGTTGAAGAAGACTGTTGAGAGTCACTTGGATTGCAAGGAGATCAAACCAGACAATCCTAAAGGAAATCAACCTTGAGTATTATTGGAAGGACTGCTGCTGAAGCTGAAGCTACAATACTTTGGCCACCTGATGTGAAGAGCTGACTCAATGGAAAAGACCCTGATGTTGGGCAAGATTGAAGGCAGGAGGAGAAGGGGACAACAGAGGATGAGATGGTTGGATGGTGTCACTGATTCAATGGACTTGAGTGAGCAGGCTCCAGGAGTTGGTGATGGACAGGGAAGCCTGGCATGCTACAGTCCATGGGGTCGCAAAGAGTCAGATGTGAGTAACTGAACAATAAATGTGGAATTGTGGAGGGAAATAGTAATGATTTTCTTCGGCTCCTAGGATGTCATCTAAAGAAAAAAGTCATGAATGTTCATGCCAGTGTAGGAACACTTGCTTTTAGGTAGTTCATTAGATATGCTGCTATCTGGCAATCCACTCCAGTATTTCTGCCTGGAGAATCCCATGGATGGAGGAGCCTGGTGGGCTACAGTCCTTGGGGTCGCAAAGAGTTGGACACGACTAAGCAACTTCACTGTCACTTATCTCATCTGAGAGTCACAGGCCCTTGAAGGAAGTAGCACTTGCCACTTCATGATAGCAAAGGTTTGCTGCCCCCATGTGGCAGTGCTTTGTAACTGCAGGGGTCGCTGGTCTTCACTTCATGCTCCGCCATGTGAGACTCTGTGACCCCATGGACTGTGGCACTCCAGGCTTCCCTGTCCTTCAGGCTTCGCTGGTTTTACACTGCCCTAAACTTTGTATCTTCAAATCCCAGACCCTGATCCAAGATCTCTGTCCATCTCTCATCCAAAATGGTGGGCCATCAGTTTAGCTTTCTGACCTTATGGTTATTGTTTTTAAATCTGGCCCTCAGTGAAGTCTCTATAGAAAACCTCAAAAAAGATTTTCCACTCCTCTGAGTAATGCAATGGAGTCTCTAGCTCAGAATGTAACTAATTTTCATCCCTCCACACCACATGGGTCACTTTTAGCTCTCTATGGTTTGGCCGAAAGCAGAGTCAACAATGCTAACTTCCTATGGTTTAAACAGTAGGAGATGTATGGCTTTTTGTGGACTGGGCACTTTCCCAAGCAAGAATACTTTGCATATTAAGCACAGATAAAAACCCTGCTGGAGCAGGGTATGCAGGCTATTCCAACCCCTGCAGCATGGTTAACACAAGCCCAGCATTCAGCCTTCAGATCTAAGAAAGATAAACCAGGAGCTGATTTTCAGATGGATTCTTGTACATACTTTCTTTTTTTTTAAATAACAAGTCCTCTTGTTATTAAAGAACCATAGGCAACCAGTTCAAATGGACCCTGGCTTCAGTTTTCTGTTGATCAGTTCAAGCACATGATACAATTGTGTTTCCAATGGATCCTGAGGTGGGGGTGCAGTGAAATGTCCTCCACACGACCCTGCCTGCCTGCAAATACAGTCAGGTGGTCAATGGAAACCTCTGGGTATCAGAGAGCAGCAACTGGGTCATTTTCTATTCATAGATTAATGTGATAAAGATGTGTAATTTAACCTTCAACAAGGAGGGAAAGAGTACACCTTCACAAAATAACGTAAGGGCTATTATTTTACAGGAAATAGGATACACATCATGTTAATGGGCAGAAAGGAAATCAATCTTCACAGTGGCAACATGTGTTTATTCTCAAGATATTTCAGGGAAAAAATAACCACAACACCGGAGTGCTCCCCCACTCCACCCCCACTCAATTACTCAGACTCATCTGAGAGTTTTTTCCAAAAGATAAATCCACTGACTTTCAGCAGATGTCCTGAGGCTTTGAAATTATAAAGAATTAGTTGTAAAGTCCTTTTCACTAATCCATAGAAAAGGGGGGCACAAAGAAAGAGAGGGCAGGATATGGTCACCTCTGAAGATGTAAGGGCATAGGTAATGGGAGCAATTTCATCAAAATCAAACATCATTCATGTTCTACTTAATATGTAAAAATTGTATTTTATGGAAGCTTTAGCTTTCATTCCTATTAGTATGAGAGACGAGCACGTTTTCTCATGTTTACTGTTCATTGTTAATTTGCGTTTCCTCTTCTGTAACTCCACATATTGCTGAAGCCTGGCTTGAGAATTTTGAGCATTACTTTACAAGCATGTGAGATGAGTCCAATTGTGCGGTAGTTTGAGCATTCTTTGGCCTTACCTTTCTTTGGGATTGGAATGAAAACTGACCTTTGCCAGTCCTGTGGCCACTGCTGAGTTTCCCAAATTTGCTGACATATTGAGTGCAGCACTTTCATAGCATCATCTTTTAGAATTTGAAATAGCTCAACTGGAATTCCATTGCCTCCGCTAGCTTTGTTCATAGTGATGCTTCCTAAGGCCAACCTGACTTCACATTCCAGGATGTCCAGCTCTAGGTAAGTGGGAGTGATCACACCTTCATGATTATCTGGATTGTGAAGATCTTTTTTGTACAGTTCTTCTGTGTATTCTTGCCACCTCTTTTTAATATCTTCTGCTTCTGTTAGGTCCATACCATTCCTGTCCTTTATTGAGCCCATCTTTGCATGAAATATTCCCTTGGTATCTCTATTTTTTTTTTTTTGAAGAGATCTCTAGTCTTTCCCATTCTATTGTTTTCCTCTATTTCTTTCCATTTAGAAAAGGCAGAGGAACCAGAGATCAAATTGCCAACATCCTCTGGATCATCCAACAAGCAAGAGAGTTCTAGAAAAATATAAATTTCTGCTTCATTGACTATGCCAAAGCCTTTGACTGTGTGGATCACAATAAACTAGAAAATTCTGAAAGAGATGGGAATACCAGACCACCTGACCTGCCTCTTGAGAAACCTGTATGCAGGTCAGGAAGCAACAGTTAGAACTGGACATGGAACAACAGACTGGTTCCAAATAGGAAAAGGAGTACATCAAGGCTGTATATTGTCACCCTGCTTATTTAACTTATATGCAGAGTACATCATGAGAAACGCTGGACTGGAAGAAGCACAAGCTGGAATCAAGATTGCTGGGAGAAATATCAATAACCTCAGATATGCAGATGACACCATCCTTATGGCAGAAAGTGAAGAGGAACTCAAAAGCCTCTTGATGAAAGTGAAAGTGGAGAGTGAAAAAGCTGGCTTAAAGCTCAACATTCAGAAAACGAAGATCATGGCATCTGGTCCCATCACTTCATGGGAAATAGATGGGGAAACAGTGGAAACAGTGTCAGACTGTATTTTTGGGGGCTCCAAAATCACTGCAGATGGTGACTGTAGCCATGAAATTAAAAGACGCTTACTGCTTGGAAGGAAAGTTATGACCAACCTACATAGCATATTCAAAAGCAGAGACATTACTTTGCCAACAAAGGTCCGTCTAGTCAAGGCTATGGTTTTTCCTGTGGTCATGTATGGATGTGAGAGTTGGACTGTGAAGAAAGCTGAGCGCTGAAGAATTGATGCTTTTGAATTGTGGTGTTGGAGAAGACTCTTGAGAGTCCTTTGGACTGCAAGGAGATCTAACCAGTCCATTCTGAAGATCAGCCCTGGGATTTCTTTGGAAGGAATGATGCTAAAGCTGAAACTCCAGTACTTTGGCCACCTCATGCAAAGAGTTGACTCATTGGAAAAGACTCTGATGCTGGGAGGGATTGGGGGCAGGAGGAGAAGGGGACGACAGAGGATGAGATGGCTGGATGGCATCCCTGACTCGATGGACGTGAGTCTGGGTGGGCTCCGGGAGTTGGTGATGGACAGGAAGGCCTGGTGTGCTGTGATTCATGGGGTTGCAAAGAGTCAGATACAACTGAGCGACTGAACTGAACTGATAAAAGAAAGTGAAAGTCATTCAGTAGTGTCCATTGTATAGTCCACGGAATTCTCCAGGCCAGAATACTGGAGTGGGTAGACTTTCCCTTCTCCAGGAATCTTCTCAACCCAGGGATCGAACCCAAGTCTCCTGCATTGCAGGCTGATTCTCCAGCTGAGTCACAAGGGAAGCCCAAGAATACTGGAGTGGGTAGACTTTCCCTTCTCCAGGGATCTTCGCGACCCGGAAATTGAACCAGGGTCTCCTGCATTGCAGGTGGATTCTTTACCAACTGAACTAACAGGGAATTCTGATAGCTATAAAAACAAACACCTTTCAAATTAAGCATATTTCCTTTAATTTCAAAGTTACTAAAGATATTCCCCAGAAATCGGTGTTAAACTTCATCAAATGCCTTCTAGCATCTATCATACACTTTCTCTCGTTAATGACTGATGCAATGAATTACCAATACATTTCTCAATATTAAACCACCTCTGCATTTATGAAATATGGTATAGCATTATTTTAATATTCCTCTAGATTAGATACTTATTTTTAATATTTTTGCTTCTATGTTCATTTATGAGATAAGTTTGCAATTTTTTTGTGTGGAACTACTAGCATACTACTTTCATAGCATGAATTGCTAATTTGTGTATCTTTATCTATGCTTTACAATAGCTTAAAAATCTCAGTTTCTTATGTTTTGAAGTTGGTATTGGATTTACTGTCTGAACATTTGAATCTTGTGCCTACAAATCAGAGTGGAGGTGGGGAGAGAGCCCTTTGACTATCTTTCCTTATAGTTCTTGACTCCAAATTGCTATCTTTTCAGGAAGTTTATTTATATCTTTTATATTTTCAAATTCATTGGTACAAATGTATAGCTAGTATTTATTTAAAATGGTGAAATTATTTTCTCAGTAAATACCTCATTACTGAGGTTGCATATTTGTATTGTCTTATACAGTCTTTTCAAATAAAAAGCTCTGATGACAGTATTTTTTATTTCCAATTCATGAATTTCTGCTCTTACCTTCATTAATTTCTTTATTCTTACTTTAGTATTTCAATTTATCTGCTCCCTCAGAATGTACAGCTTGTATATTTTGATTTTTCTTTTGTCTTTACTATCATTTATTAATAAATATTAATCTATTATTATAACTGTAATATCCTAATTTCAGAATAACTAAGAATGGCAACTGAAAAGTTTTTTTTTTTATTCCCCTTGTCTACCACATAGTTTTTAACTTGCTGTTTTAACCTGAGTTTTTAGAAGAGTTTCTTTTAAAAAATGGTTTCCTTGTGGTTATTTTACTGTCTTCCTGTGCTTTGTTGTTTCATTTTTACCATCTTTCAGTCATTGATTTTTGCTCTATTGCTTTGTAGGTTCAAGATTTACACTTTGGGGAATTTACTCACATTTTTTTTTTGCCCTAACATGTAAACAGTTTTTTTGTGTGAACATTTCATAGTCAACTTACTTTTAAGTGGATCCAATTTTTAGCAAATTTCTATATTTACAATTCAAAAGAAAATAGATAAATAGAAACATAATGTTAGATACATATTTTTAAAGCTATATCAAGAAAAACACAAAGTAAGATTCAAAATAGATTTTAATGGATCATTAAATTACAGAGTTCAGGGTTTCTCAAAACCTGAGACTTTATCGTTCCTTGACTTTCCTCTAGAAGGAGAGACACCAGGGACCTGTGTGCAGAGAAGCAGTGAGGAGGTGGCCATCTGCAAGACAAGGAGAGGAGCGCAGGAGAACCACACCCGCTGAAGCCCTGATCTTGGACTTCCAGCTGGAAGAACTGGGAGAAAATAGTTCCTGTTGTTTAAGTCTGTGGTGTTTTATTGTGGAAACCCTAGCAAACTATTAACGTTAATAGTACAATCACCCATAGCCCACAGTTCCCACCACACCTTCATAACCTCCACCACCGCTTTTCTGAGGTAAAGACATATTTCTCAATATCCGTGTTTTTTTTAAATGTGGAAAAACAAAAGTCCAAGTCTGATCACTTTACTTGTTATGTAACTTGTCTGCTCCCAGTAGACATGAATTCATTTCTTTAATTTACTTAACCTTTTCTCTCTGCTTGAAGTCTACCATACTGACATCTGAACAAATAGGTAGCTGGTCCAAGGTTATGAAATCAGGTCTCCTGATTCTTGGGTCAATGACTTTTCCTACCCTTTACACTACTCATTTCACAGATTCAATGATTTGCCTAGAGAATTTACTTCTCTCTCCATCTCTACAAATAGAATTACATGATAGTTAAACAACTGCCCTTCAGCTTTTGTGAAAATGGCCATTTCTGAAGTTCATCATAAGAGCTGATGCCTTTTCATCTGGAAAGAATTAGGATTGCTTCATGGTAAATAATATAATCTAGGAGGAAAGTATGCTTCAGGATATCTATACCTAAAATTCTGCAGGTCAAACCCTCTTTTGGTGAAAAAGAGAATTTCTTAGCTCTGAAATATTTAAAGATGTAGTCAAGGCAGAGAGTATATTGAAAGTTTAAAATTGAAATTGACTTGCTGAAGGAACTGCTTGAAGCCTGTATTACCTTTAATTTTCCTTTGAGTGAAAACCATTATATAATTATGCAGTAAGTCTTTGTGCTGTATATCAGTGAAACTCATGTTAAGAGCTTTCCTTCGAAAGGACTGAAATGAGGATGGGACTGAGAAAAAGTGAACGGAGGACAAAGTATTTGTTAATTTTTCTTCTTTAAAATAACTTTTATCTTTTCCCTTCTTCTAGGTTCATTAAAGATAGTATAAAAGAGTAAAAAGGAAGAAAAGGCCCACCTATCCGTCTCACCAACCCAAGTAATAATATTGCTAATTCAATCTACATATTTCCAATCAGATTTATACAGACATACTATTTTCAATTTAAATTCTGTTTGAATTTGTGTTTTAGGTTGGATTTCCCTACAAGAAGACCTTCAGATAAGGATTTGAGTGGTAGTGGTTCATTTGAATGATGTCAGGAAACCCACGTAGGAGCGTACAAGACTGAGACAGAAAAGGGAAAGCAGCCAGTTCTGAAGATGTTACCAGGAAGTGACCATTGTGGGCAACAGGAGCTGATTCCAAGAAGGAACTCTGACTCCCACAGTCAGTATACATAGGACAAAGGTCTCAAAGTTATCTCAACAAAGGCAGGTGGACCTAAGCTATTTAAACATGAACTCCATCAATTAGGGTGCCAGTGCTCACCCAGGGGCATAATTCTTCAGCACCTCTGGCCTGATAAGAACATGGAAGAAGAAAACTCAAGCAAAGAGAAGCAGATGCTGGCAACTGGAAGCATATTAAGCATACACCTAAAATAGTGAGGGTAAAGTTATACATCTGTGGTACTCGTAGCATCTGCCATAATTGGAATATTGTTTGGTAACTGCCTCATTCATTTATTTTACACTGAATCTTTTTCAGGATATTAAATGATCTAAGTATGCTATTGTCAATCCTTTTGGTTGCATTCTAATCTACTGAATGACTACATCAATCTTGGGGGTTTTTTTGGGTTTATACTTTTTGTCATTATAATATACAAACTGTGATAAACATTCTTATATTGAAATATTTTGTACAATTAAAGTGAAAGTCACTCAGTTATGTCCAAAGCCTTGTGACCACATAGACTATACAGTTCATGGAATTCTCTAGGCCAGAATATTGGAGTGTATAGCCTTTCCCTTCTCCAGGGGAATCTTCTCAAACCAGGGATTGAACCCAGGTCTCCCACTTTGCAGGTGGATTCTTTACCAACTAAGCCACAAGGGAAGCCCAAAGAAGTATCATTATTAAAAATAGCCAGAATTTGAACTACTGAATCAAAGGATATACAAAGTTGTATGGCTTTTGATTTGCATTGCAAAGTGGCTTTTCCAAAAGACTGCACTGATTACACAATTAGCAATGTGTATTACTTTTATTGTTTCCTGCTGAATTTTGAGTCAGAGGGACAGGGCTGCCCCAAAGGGTCATGGGTGTGATGCTGCCACCTCAGTGGGCTTGATGCGCAGAGCATCAAACTACAGAGAATTATTCTTGAGACTTATAATCTAAAGGAATTCATCTTGCTAGATTTGGGACTTGGTTGGGAACTGTCACCTCATTCTTTCTTCCAATGTTTTCATTTTTGGATGAGAGTACTTATCCTATTCTTGTCCATCATTTTATTTTGGATGCACATAACTTGTCTGGTTTCACAGGTTCATAGTTGGAGAAGAATTGTGCCTCAGGATGAATTGTATATTGATTCTCATCCCTCTCTGATTTAGATGATATTCAGATGAAACTCTGAATCTGACTTTAGAGTAGATTGCTAGAACAAGTTAAAAGTTTGGGGTAAAAAAAAAAGTTTGGGGGATGTCGGGATGAAATGGAAGTATCTTACATGAGAGAACATGAACTTGGGTGGTGGGCAGGTATGGTGCAGTAAAATGAACTGTGTCCCTCCCAAACTCATATGCTGAAGCCTTAAGCCCTGATGTAACTGGAGATGGGGCTTTGAGAGGTAATTAGATACAGATAGGGTGCTGAAGGTATTGGAGAAGGAAATGGCAACCCACTCCAGTATTCTTGCCTGGAGAATCCCAGGGACAGAGGAGCCTAGTGGGCTGCCATCTACGGGGTCTCACAGAATCGGACCCGACTGAAGTGACTTAGCAGCAGCAGGGTGCTGAAAGTGGCCCTTCACAATGGGATTATTGCCCTTAACAGAAGAGACACCAGAGACCTAGCTCAAGCTATCTGCCAGGTAAAGACACAGCAAGAAGGCAGCCATCTGTAATCCATAAAGAGAGCTCTCACCAGAACACAACCATGCTGGTACCCTGACCTTGGAATTCCCAGCCTTCAGAACTGTGAGAAACAAATTTCTGTTCTTTATCCCACTCTCTTGGGCTTCCCGGGTCTCTAGTGGTAAATAATCTCTCCGCCAATACAGGAGATGCAAGAGACACATGTTTGATCCCTGGTCTGGGATGATCCCCTGGAGTAGAAAGTGCAATGCACTCCAGTATTCTTGCCTGGAAAATTCCTTGGACAGAGGAGCCTGGCAGGCTACAGTCCATGGGGCTGCAGAGTCAGACGTGACCGAGCATAAGCACACAGTCTACAGTGTTTTGTTACAGCAGTCTGAGCAGACTAATCCCTGGCTTATTTCCAAGTTTGAGACTTGATGCCATGTGCCTGCTAGTGCAGATATGCCAGGTGAGAATTAGGCTAGAGGCATATGGCAGCTGTGCTGGCAGGAATGTAAGCACTTAGTGTTGCTGAACCTTAACAAACGCAAAGCAGAGCACAGAGCCAGGCAGATGCATCTCCCCCTGTTAACTCTTTTCCATAGACTACACTGAAATGTCATTCCTCTTTATGATCCTCTGAGAAGTGCTGAACACCAAGTAAACATGCCCACTGAGCAACCTGCTGGATCTGTTTCCAGCTCACTGTGTTTCATGTCTTTCTTTGCCTCTCCTCTCTTTTTCCCTCTGTCTTACCATGTGTATTTGTATCTCGTTAGGCAGCATCATTTTGTTGCCTGGGGCTCTATTTTCTAGAGACCCCATAATAAAAACACAATTTTGAAAGATGATACTATATTTTGATTATAATAGAAAACAAGTCCAATGAACTTACAGAAAATAAAAATATATGCAATATGTAATATATGCAAAAGTACTGCATTGGGTCATTTTATATTTAAGATGGGTATTGGACACCATTATCTTTTAGACTACAAGCAATAAAGTTTCCAATTATATCCTTGTATAAAAGCATGGTCTGAATAATAAAATATACTTAATTGGATTCATAACTTTCAGACACCTATACCCAAATAATATGAATTACTGACAAAGTGTAAACTTGGTGGGAGGGCTCAAATATACAGTACTTGAACAAATTCATTTTAATGTTTAACACATTTATTTTAAAAGCTAAGTTGAATGTATAAGTAATAGAAAATAGAAATATATATCATAAAAAAATTAAAAATGATCATTTAAGGAACTCTGAAATGGACTGGAATGGGTGAATTTAACTCAGATGACCATTATATCTACTACTGTGGGCAGGAATCCCTCAGAAGAAATGGAGTAGCCATCATGGTCAACAAAAGAGTCCGAAATGCAGTACTTGGATGCAATCTCAAAAACTACAGAATGATCTCTGTTCGTTTCCAAGGCAAACCATTCAGTATCACAGTAATCAGTCTATGCCCCAACCAGTAATGCTGAAAAAGCTGAAGTTGAACGGTTCTATGAAGACCTACAAGACCTTTTAGAACTAACACCCAAAAAAGATGTCCTTTTCATTATAGGGGACTGGAATGCAAAAGTAGGAAGTCAAGAAACACCTGGAGTAACAGGCAAATTTGGCCTTGGAATACGGAATGAAGCAGGGCAAATAGAGTTTTGCCAAGAAAATGCACTGGTCATAGCAAACACCCTCTTCCAACAACACAAGAGAAGACTCTATACATGGACATCACCAGATGGTCAACACTGAAATCAGATTGATTATATTCTTTGCAGCCAAAGATGGAGAAGCTCTATACAGTCAGCAAAAACAAGACCAGGAGCTGACTGTGGCTCAGACCATGAATTCCTTATTGCCAAATTCAGACTTAAATTGAAGAAAGTAGGGAAAACCACTAGACCATTCAGGTATGACCTAAATCAAATCCCTTATGATTATACAGTGGCAGTGAGAAATAGATTTAAGGGCCTAGATCTGATAGATAGAGTGCCTGATGAACTATGGAATGAGGTTTGTGACACTGTACAGGAGACAGGGATCAAGACCATCCTCATGGAAAAGAAATGCAAAAAAGCAAAATGGCTGTCTGAGGAGGCCTTACAAATAGCTGTGAAAAGAAGAGAAGTGAAAAGGAAAGGAGAAAAGGAAAGATATAAACCTCTGAATGCAGAGTTCCAAAGAATAGCAAGAAGAGATAAGAAAGCCTTCTTCAGCGATCAATGCAAAGAAATAGAGGAAAACAACAGAATGGGAAAGACTAGAGATCTCTTCAAGAAAATCACAGATACCAAAGGAACATTTCATGCAAAGATGGGCTCGATAAAGAACAGAAATGGTATGGACCTAACAGAAGCAGAAGATATTAAGAAGAGATGGCAAGAATACACAGAACTGTACAAAAAAGATCTTCATGACCCAGATAACCACAATGGTGTGATCACTGACCTAGAGCCAGACATCCTGGAATGTGAAGTCAAGTGGGCCTTAGAAAGCATCACTACGAACAAAGCTAGTGGAGGTGATGGAATTCCAGTTGAGCTATTCCAAATCCTGAAAGATGATGCTCTGAAAGTGCTGCACTCAATATGCCAGCAAATTTGGAAAACTCAGCAGTGGCCACAGGACTGGAAAAGGTCAGTTTTTATTCCAATCCCAAAGAAAGGCAAAGCCAAAGAATGCTCAAACTACCACACAATTGCACCCATCTCACACGCTAGTAAAGTAACGCTCAAAATTCTCCAAGCCAGGCTTCAGCAATATGTGAACCGTGAACTTCCTGATGTTCAAGCTGGTTTTAGAAAAGGCAGAGGAACCAGAGATCAAATTGCCAACATCTGCTGGATCATGGAAAAAGCAAGAGAGTTCCAGAAAAACATCTATTTCTGCTTTATTGACTATGCCAAAGCCTTTGACTGTGTGGATCACAAGAAACTGTGGAAAATTCTGAAAGACATGGGAATACCAGACCACCTGATCTGCCTCTTGAGAAATTTGTATGCAGGTCAGGAAGCAACAGTTAGAACTGGACATGGAACAACAGACTGGTTCCAAATAGGAAAAGGAGTACATCAAGGCTGTATATTGTCACCCTGTTTATTTAACTTATATGCAGAGTACATCATGAGAAACACTGGGCTGGAAGAAGCACAAGCTGGAATCAATATTGCCGGGAGAAATATCAATAACCTCAGATATGCAGATGACACCACCCTTATGGCAGAAAGTGAAGAGGAACTCAAAAGCCTCTTGAAAGTGAAAGTGGAGAGTGAAAAAGTTGGCTTAAAGCTCAACATTCAGAAAACAAAGATCATGGCATCTGGTCCCATCAGTTCATGGCAAATGGATGGGGAAACAGTGGAAACAGTGTCAGACTTTATTTTGGGGGGGCTCCAAAGTCACTGCAGATGGTGACTGCAGCCATGAAATTAAAAGATGCTTGGACTCCTTGGAAAGAAAGTTATGACCAACCTAGATAGCATATTCAAAAGCAGAGACATTACTTTGCCAACAAAGGTCCATCTAGTCAAGGCTATGGTTTTTCCTGTGGTCACGTATGGATGTGAGAGTTGGACTGTGAAGAAGGCTGAGCGCTGAAGAATTGATACTTTTGATCTGCGGTGTTGGAGAAGACTCTTGAGAGTCCTTTGGACTGCAAGGAGATCCAACCAGTCCATTCTGAAGGAGATGAGCCCTGGGATTTCTTTGGAAGGAATGATGCTAAAGCTGAAACTCCAGTACTTTGGCCACCTCATGCGAAGAGTTGACTCATTGGAAAAGACTCTGATGCTGGAAGGGTTTGGGGGCAAGAGGAGAAGGGGATGACAGAGGATGAGATGGCTGGATGGCATCACTGACTCAATGGCCGTGAGTCTGAGTGAACTCCGGGAGTTGGTGATCACAGGGAGGCCTGGCATGCTGCGATTCATGGGGTCGCAAATAGTCGGACACGACTGAGCAACTGATCTGGTCTGATCTGATCTACACTGCTGGTGGGAATGTAAATCGGTATAGCCACTATGGAGAACGATCTAGACTTCCCTGATGGCTCAGACAGTGAAGTGTCTGCCTACAGTGCAGGAGACCCTGGTTCAATCCCTGGGTTGGGAAGATCCCCTGGAGAAGGAAATGGCAATCCCACTCCAGTATTCTTGCCTGGAAAATCCCATGGACAGAGAAGCATGGTAGGCTACAGTCCATGGGGTTGCAAAGAGTCAGACACGACTGAGTGACTTCACTTTCATTTTGATTTCACTATGGAGAACAATATGGAGGTTCCTTAAAAAACTAAAAACAGAGCTACATAATGACCCTGCAATTCCACTCCCAGCCATATATCTAGAGAAAACATGGTATGAAAGGATACGTGCACCCCAATGTTCCCTGCAGCACTGTTTACAACAGTCAAGACATGGAAGCAACCTAAATGTCCACTGACAGCGGAATGGATAAAGATGATGTGGCACATATATACAGTGGAATATTACTCAGCCATTAAAATGAAAATAATGCCACTTGCAGCAACATGATGGACACAGAGAGTGTCATACTGAGTAAAGTAAGTCAGAGAAAGAGAAGTGTCTTATGATACCCCTTATATGCTGAATCTAAAAAGAAATGATACAAATGGACTTATTTACAAAATAGAAACAGACTCACAGACTTAGAGAAGGAATTTATGGTTATGTGGGGGGGGGTGCAGGGGAGGTGAGAAGAAGGGATAGTTAGGGAGTTTGACACTGTTAGGTACACACTGCTGTATTTAAAATGCATAACCAGCACGGACCTAGTGTATAGCACATGGAACTCTGCTCAGTGTCATGCTGCACCTGGGTGGGAGGGGAGTTTGTGAAGAATGGATACATGTATGTGTGTGGCTGAGTTACTCTGCCGTGCACCTGAAACTATCACACTGCTAATCAGATACTCCAACATTAAATAAATCACTTTTAAAAAAGAAAGAGGTCTATATTGATAACAATTTTCTGCCTATTCAAAATGGAAATGAACAATCAGGAAGGCAAAGGCAATAAACTATTCTTATTTTTCCTACACAAAAGTGCTCAGTAGATCTCTTCTCAATATAACTATGGTCAATTCAATCCATTTCTACACAGAGAATGTGTTTAAAGTTTTTATTATTATCATTACCATTGTCATTACTATTTTATTTTTTCTCAACCATAGACGGCAATTCTCTTCCTCAATTTACCCCTTTTTTATCAAACAAATTAAAAAAAATCAAATGTAAAAAAAGTGATCTCATTCTATAATATGACACATCTTACAGTGAATGCAAAATGTATTCTCAAGGTCAATTTTAACAAAGATAAATCTAAAACCTTCAAATTTTTTCAGAAATTCAAAGGTAGAAGAACTGGTTAGAAATAACAGCAGCAAAGATCAAATCTGAAGATTAAATCAACTAAGCCTTCAATTGATTAAAAAAATTCATGTGAACACCTTAAAGAATCTAATCCAACCTCAATTCTGTTAACAGGTTTACTCTGTCCAGATGACCCAAAGGAAATAGTCCATCATTCTGTTTTGTAAGGCTGTTTTTTCAGGACTATGTATCCAGCTTTGGGAGTCAATGAGAACTGGGACACTATCAAAATAGTCAACATATATAGGAAAATTAAGTCTGAGAGACCGAAGATTTGAAAAATATGTCATATGAAATGTAAATGGTTGAAGGGATTAGGGATATTCAACATAAAGGAGCAAAGACTCCTGGAGAATTTAACAGCTATAATCAAATTACTCAAGGGCTATTATTAAGAAAAGATACAGACTTACAGACTTTAGGCCATTGTAAGAAATTTCCAATGATGATGTCCATTCTTATGCAGTGATGACATCTCCATGATTAGAACTAACCAGATAGAGGTTGGGTGGCCATTTATTTAGCTGTTATCATTGTGCATTGTGAGTAGAATAGTGGAACAATGTCCTCTAAGGTTCTCTTTAACTCCAAGCGACCTGCTGGAGGATCCTCAAAATATCCTCCCGTAATTTTGAAACTTCATGAGGTTTACCTCAGTAAATTACTTTTTAGGTAATCAAAAAAGTCCTACACATCTTCAAAACTCAAGACAACTAGTGAAGTATTTCATAGACTTGAACAAAATATATTCTTTTTTTAAAAATGTCATGGGCAACAAGGAAGCATTAATATTCAGGAAGAGAATATGCACAGTGCTGTATAACCAGCATAACTGAAATTTGTCCCAGGTGGGGAAGATCATGTCTGAATTTCTAATTAGTTGGAAACATCCTAGTTAGGGTGAGGATTTCAAGGGGCAAGGGGACAGCATAGGTATTCCTCACCCTAAACAACAGAGAATGACAAAGCCAAGGGCATGTGCATAACCCAAAACCTTTGTATCAATATAAAACCTAGGTCACCAACCCAGGAGTGGAATCAGAAGGATTATGCAATAGAAAGACATCACAAACAGCTATCGGAAATGAAACATGATGCCAAGACTCTGGCCAGGGAGATAGAAACAGGGTCTGGGTAACAGCCAAGAATCATGTTCCCTGGATGCCCATTTAGATGAAGCTTTCTGAACATGAGATTGGAAGTTCATACCATGAAAAATGAAAAAAATCAATATGAGAGCAAGAAAGATAATTTGTTTTATAAACTGTTCTTCTCAAAGGTGTTTCCTATATGAGATTATAATTTTTCGCCTTTTTTGGGGAGGGTGTGGTGGGGTATTTATATATCTTCTGTTTTATAACATAATGATAACTGCAAATTTTGTTTTGTTTAATGCTCTCACTGGCAATAGGAAATACTAACAGATCTGTGCCAACCTCTTGATTTGTTTTCCTTTTAATTTCACCAGTCTGTGAAATTTAAAAAATCTGGAAATAACTGGCTCAGAACATCAATTCGTGTTTGTAATTTGATGTGAGGCACTCAGGGTGATAAGTTTAGACTAAAAAAGAATCAATTCATCTAGTAAGTGAAATCAATAACTGTACAAATTATTTGCTATATGTCACAACTTTATTAATTTTAAATATTCAGATTTTTAAATAACATCAAAATATTATAAAGACTATATAGGGTTCTTCTTTATTTTATCTAGTTTTACTGTGTTCATTAGCTACTTTGATGAATGCATGGTGACTAGTATTATTTTTCTGTGAGTAGTACATGCTCATTTACAGCATTCAAGTGAGGAAAAAAAAATTAAAGCTAATAATTTTCAGTACTTAAATTTAGCAGACAAACTATTAAACATCATTACCCACATATATTTCTACATAGAACTTCTTAATACTTCAGTCTCAAATAAAATGTATTTATGGCATAAAATTATACTTTGGATCATGCAACTATGACTGATTTCTGCTGGGTACTTACCCCAACCTATGAATCAATTCTTTAAAAGATTAAAATAAATCATGACTATGAACTCTATGCATACTTACTTGTAAAATTTAAGAGGCAGTATGTTAGCCATTAGGCCACAGACCAAAAAACAAGCATTATTTTTCTGAGCTTGTTTTCAAATTTCATTATGAAGAAAAAAAATGAGATAATGTACAATACACAACTGTGAGTTATTTTTATCACTGAAAGTTATAAATTTTCATATCATGTCACAAAGCTAAAGTAAAATCAAGCATAGTTTAATTTATAATATTCCTAAGCAAATCATTCAAAATGCATGCCAAAGTCTTATAATATTTTACATTGTTACCTTCTGTTCTCACTGTGTGTAAATATGCTTTAAAACATAGTTGCAATTGATAGAATACTAGATAACACATTGCCTTATTTCTCTCTAATCACCAATATTATAGATGTACATATCAAAAATAAAAAAATTAAAATGACATACAACATTCATATGAGCATAAAAATACCATTTCTGCAAGAGCTAATTTAGAAGCCCCAAAATAATGTGTCATTTTCTTATACTGTGTTCCAAATTAAGAAAGCAGCATGTTAAGTATAAATCTTAATTTATGAACTGCCTTTGGGAATGAAATAAATTCTGGGTGACTAAGTTACTTTAAAAATAACTTTGAATTTATTATTTTAAGAAATATTGAAGAAAACTTTCATACCGGCTCAACACCCTGTACTTTCAGCCTGATAATGCAAGTGTCATCCAAAAAAAAGTCAAAAAATAGATTTACTTTATCATATAACATTTATATTAAATCATTTCATTTTCACATAATTTTCCTACTAGTCTTCTGCCAAAATATGAGAAAGAAATAGGATCTTTTCTCTAAGTAATTTTTCCCCAGCAGACTGCCACTGCCAGCATAAGTAGATTAATAATAGATGCTCAGTGACTCTTGGAGTCTTACTGGTTTTAGGCAGCACAAAGCCTGGGGTTAACACCAAGGTCACTTGGGGTTTTTCTGCTCAAATGACTTACAAAAATATTTTACTAGACCTCCCTTCCAAGAAACAAAAAAATATATTGTCTTAGATTTATGAAAATTCCTGGGAATGTATGTTTGCAAATCTGACTTCAAGCTTTTTCTCCCAATATTAAATCAGTTTAGAGAAGCCCTTCCATCTCCTGCATGTTGTTTTCACGTTGCCTGGTGCCAGTCCAAATAGGGAAACCAATAGTCATCCCTCATTTCTACAAAATTCATTCACTCAGTTTTTTGTGTATCTAGCAAATTCTGCTAAACATGTGAGATATCAGAAATATTTATATCACAGAAACACAACAACATTTATCAGGCAGTCTCTTTTTCTCAAACACCTTCTCCTTCCTTAGTCTTTTTGTCTTCCTTCCCCTTCTTTTTATTACCAATTCCCAATTAAAAAAAAAAAGTGTATAATCTGGGCTCTAGCCTCCTACTTTACTATTTTTCCTCCATTCTAGCTTCCTTTTCCCCTCTTCTATGCTATTTCCCAATCTTTTTTGTCCCTCAGGGGAGTAAAACAGAAATAGGTCATTTTTTTAATGCAAATTAGTTCAAATTCCTCTTAACAATACTGCCTATTACAATGACTATAAAAGCAACTTGAAAGTAATTCTTTTAGAATTCATAAGTGTTTCTTAGTTTCAAGGCTCCCATCAAAATTCAAAATTACTTGGAATAATGAAACCCTAAGTAGCTCTGATTCAAATATCCCCTGCTAAATGACCTTGATGGGGAATAAATTCTCTGTAGATGACGTCAGGCAAGTAGTTCCTACCAAAAAATGAACATCTCAGAGAGTCAGAGGCATAAGCTAGTGAGAGGCACAGCATTTAAACAGAAACCAAGGTTCATGAGCCCTGGATGTGCTTGCATATGTGTTCATCTGAATCAGATCTTACTTTTCCTTTACATGTACAAGCCTGGGTTGTAGGGAAAATTAGTTACTAAGACTGTCCTTTAATTAGCTCTTCGGCAATTTACTCAGATATATAAATACTACCTAAAAATGTCTTAAAGAAAAACTATCCCTATGTTAGTACATGTATATGCCTGGCTTTGTGTAAACAACCTAAAACATAATTTCATTTCATCTCGATGCCACTCAGCAAGCTAAATACTAAAACTCTCTTTTTTTTAATGTGTAAATTAAGTAACTTAACCAAGTTCACAGACTGCTGAAATTCAAGCTAAGTTTATAACATCAGTGATTTCATGGAATCATTAGTAATTGTAAAAATTGTTAAATAAGTATAAACAGACAAACAAAAAGTGTCCACCATAAAATTTTAATTGTGTTTAAACAAATGAAGAGCATCACAAAATGCTATGGACTGAATGCTTATAGCCCAAATTTCATATGCTGAAATCCTAGCCCCAAAAGTGGCGGTGTCAGGAGGTGGGACATTTTAGATATGATTAGGGCTTGAGGGCAGAGCCCTCACAAATGCAATTAGTGCCCTTAGAAAAGGGACCCCAGAGATATCCCTTGTTATTATGCCAGGTAGGACACAACAAAAAGATGGCTGTCTATGAACCAGAAAGCCAGCCATCATCAGACAGTGAATCAGCCAAAACTTTGATTTTGGACTCCCCAGCTTCTAGAACTGTAAGAAATAAATTTCTATTGTTTATAAGCCACAGAGTCTATGGTATTTTGTTACAGGAGCTCAAATGAACTAAAATGACTGACTTCATGAATTCATTAGTTACATGTTCTAAACCTCATCATAAATATTTTATGAAATCATTTCAGTATAAGGATTCTGCCCAAGAAAGGAATGATGGCGCTGCCTATAAATGTCAGTTGGATCTGCTCCATTTCAAATATGTCTCATTAAAAGTACCTAAAAATCTCCTTGAATTCAGGACTTTTATGGGAAATAAAAATACTTATTAATAGAGCTTCACAACCTCAGGGATTGAATCACATACAGTTTACTGACAGTTATATTAAACATTAATGTATACAGCACACAATTAATAGTTACAACTACTTATACTGAGTTTTTCATCCTCAGACTGGTGCTTGGCATATAGTAGGCATTTAATAAATCTCATGGATGATTAAAACACTAAATGCATGATGAAATAACATGCTCTGGTATTAAAAACCAATTCTGTATTATGAAATTTTGTTGAAGGCTGCAGGTAAAGTGTGAGAGTCATGCCTGACTTGCAGCTCTGTTCTACCTTCTCTTTTTTTAGGATTCTAGTCATGTAGTTGTATACTTTTTACCTATTTGCTTCATTTTTCCATATTGCTCTAAACTGAACATTCTGTCAGTTTTTATATGATTAGTCTAGAGAGCTTTCTATGAAATTTCTTAAACTTGCTTATGCACCACTCTTGCTACTTTATCACCTGCATGCACATCTGAATCATGCAAGTCAATATGACCTTGAGAAAGTCAAACACCAATGTGGTGACAAGCACTCTCTTCTTGGCTAAATTCTAGCAAGGCTCCTATCTCCTCAAGGTCATGTCCCTAGGTTAATGAGTCCAGCTCCCTTGAAATGCCTGCCTGAGAAAGCTCAATGCTCCAAAAGAATTTGCTGGCAGTTTCAGTCAAGTCCTCACTATGAGCTTCTTATCTCCTTTTTCTTAGAGAATTTACTAGACAATTCACAATTATAAATCTTCATTCTATCCTTTTGAGACAGATCTTCTACAACCCAGGAATGTCTTTCTCAAGGAACTGGGAGCCATCTTTTTGAAATGTGATCATCGAAAAAGATAAGGCCCCTGCCTTCTAATTTCAGTGCAGGGTAGGAGCCTAACTTCTTTATGGAGAAGGCAATGGCACCCCACTCCAGTACTCTTGCCTGGAAAATCCCATGGGTGGAGGAGCCTGGTAGGCTGCAGTCCATGGGGTCGCTAGGAGTCAGACACGACTGAGCAACTTCACTTTCACTTTTCACTTTCACTCATTGGAGAAGGAAATGGCAACCCACTCCAGTGTTCTTGCCTGGAGAATCCCAGGGACGGGGGAGCCTGGTGGGCTGCCGTCTATGGGGTCACACAGAGTTGGACATGACTGAAGTGACTTAGCAGCAGCAGCAGCAGCAAACACAGCTAGCCTAATCACATTGACCAATCCACCCCCTACATTCCATTAGCACACTCCAGGATTTTAAAAGCCTCTCACATTTTGTTTCAGCAAAGATACCTCAGTTTACACTGAAGTCTCTCCACTGCTGCAGTAGCCTGAATAAAATCTGTCTTGCCATCTTTAAAAAAATCCAGCTCTGTTTCTTTTGATCACAGCCAAATGTCCTTCTCTCATAAACAATCTTGTTTCTTACTTCACTCATAAAATTTACATTAACAGTAGTAATCAGCCCCAGCTTTCTGGTTTATAATCAACATACTGGTGCACACTAAGACACAGTTTTGGCCTTCTTTCTCCTGTTTCAGAGGTGGCATCTTGCCAGTTCAAGACTGACACATTTACATATGCTCTCTGGCATTTACTCATTTTTCTCTCAGCTGGGAACTAACTTTATCAAGTCCCCTCTTTTATGTATTCAGTTCAGTTCCTCTCCTTTAAACTGGCTTCTTTTCCTTCTTTACTTATCAGTATATGTAGGGTCTTTCATTGTGAAAAGATTTTAAACTCTCCCTGATTCTATGGTCTCCTATTTTCACTGAATTTCTTCTCTTCTTATTCATGATTCTTCAGTGAGTCATCTCTACTTTTCAACTCCTATTTTTTAATATCCACCCTTTATCATTCCACTGATATAGAGCTTCTCAATAAATATCATGGAATTGTTCTCACTAATTACTAAAAGCCTTGTAAATGCGGATCTCAAGGGAAAATTTTCAGGCCCCATTTATTGGGTCTCTGTATTGCATTTAAACAGGCAAAACATTAACACATTCGTGACATGTTTCATTTACTTCCCTGACTCTATGAAATTATACACTTTGCCTTCACTCTCATTCTCTTTCAAGGATTCTTCCTTCTCCACATACATGTAACATATAACCTTTGAACTTCTAACTTCAGTCCACTTCTCATCCATTGACTCCTCTGTCAACAATATCACTAGTCTCATGGTTCTGTTACTCGTTGTAAAAAAATGAAATGAAAGCAGATAAGCCCCACCACAAAAATTAAAGAGAAAGAGTCCTTAAAAAGTCAATTATATTTACCAAATAATTGACCTCATATATTATTCAGAAACAGAAATATTAAAATAGCAACAAAAAATTCAACTGAGAAACATCTAAACAGCATGTGACATCAAAGTCAGTGACAGCTAATCTTTGATCATTCTAGTTATGAGAAAGATTTTAGTTATTTAGCAAGTTTTAATTTAAAATAACATATATGTAAGTATATTGATAGTTCTGGTATTCAGAATTATTTTTAGTTTTGAGCTATAGAAGCCCAACTGACATTGGTTTAATCAATATATCAGCTCACATGATTTTTGAAAAGGTAAAGATCAGATGCTGCTGAGTTCAGGTTGTCAAAGTGTGCCATGTTTCTTTCTCAGATCACTTTCCCTATGTGATAGGGACAGAGTAAAGGGACAAAGAGGTGATTAAATAGTAAATATCTCTAGGGGATTATAAGTAAAGAGAAAAGTACAAGAGACCCCTGTAAGTTGATGATTACTCAAGAAAGCAGGTTTGCTCAACCACAAAACTGGGCAGGCTTGCTTAGCAACAAAACCGTGCAACAGAAGCATTAGATGTGCCCCAAAACAATAAAACAATGGTGACATGAGACCCGCATCCTACCCAGAGAGCTTGGTAAGTTAATGATCGCTAGGGCATGCTCTCTTCACACATAAAAAAAAAAAAACAATCATTTATGGAAAGGTGACATTTCAGAGTGAAAGACCCTCATTTATTTAGACCTGAAATAATTTTTCCATAGTGCCATGATAGTCCTGGCTTCACCGTGTAGGGACAAGAAAATCCATCTCCTGATGGAGGAAGAGCTGATGATGAAACATGATGTCCACTTAAATGAGGAAGAAGGCAGTCTTTTCTCCCTTTTCACTTTTCTTTTGATTATAAAACTGTAGCCCACTAAGTACTCAAGACATGGCATCCTTTCACCCTTCTCCTGTAGGATGCCTCACAAGCATTCTATTCTAATATTACTTCTTATCTATCACTTTGCCTCTCACTGAATTCTTTTTTGTGCTAAGACATAAAGAACCAGAGCTTCTCAGAGCCCCTTGAAATACCACCTAGTGGTTTCATATGCATAAACTTCATTTTCAGGCTGAATATCCTCAACTGGTAATCAAGACATGGTCAACTCAAGTTGACCAAGATATGGTCAACTCAAGAGTACAGTTCTCTCAATATATTTGACAGAAGTTTCAAGAAGGATTCTCAACAGCCTGGTCTATGTCATAAATCCACTCAGGATCATTTGCTATGACCAAGAGTCACAGGTTATGAGTCACAATCTCAGTCAAGGTCTGAGAAAATTGTTTGCATGGATTAAGGATAGTGGAGAAGAGTTTCCCCAGAGGTAAGTCAGGGTGGTATGTTACCAGAAAACTGGTATCTAGACAGTCTTTTTTTTTAATCATCTCAACAAAAGAAATTATTCACATTATTCACATTTTTGAAGGATAAAGCAAAATTCAGAGGTATTAAATTCAGTCACATAATAACAAATGGGATTGGACTTTAATTTCTATTTTTCATTCTAAAGTCAATATTCTTTCCACATTCCAATGCTTCCAATTCTCCTGCTCAACAGGAATAAGAGACTACATTTTTAGTGAAAGTACTTTACTGAAACCTTCAATTAATGAAAATGCAAGTATACTGTTCTCAATTCTCATGTTCTCACTTATGATCAGATTATTACAATGTACATCAAAATAGAAAGAGGAACTAAGATACTCACAGTCACTATCTTAAAGAACAGCTTTATACACTCATCCTGGCTTTAACACACACATATATATACACACACACACATATATCTTCCTCAAAGGGTTCTAAAATTGTTTTTATGCAGCTCATGCCATAAACTATAGGTAAAAAGCAGCAGCACCCTCTGTGCAAAGCTTGATGTCATAACATCACCATGGCAACAATATCTCTGCAATGTGGAGATGCAATTCTTTCCTGAAAATTAATCAGCTGCAGTGACAATCATAGTTGCTATCTCAGGCAAGTAGTATAGATCCACCTAAGACCCCGGAGAATCTTCCACTGTATCCATTAAATAAGACCACAAGATTTTATTAAGAAAATAACTGTCTAAAATCAAAATCCTAAACCTTCTATTCCTAAAGCATCTAATAGGACATACTCATTTATCACATGTTCTCTAAACTTCTTAAAAATTGCATTTAAAAGATGATATTTCCACATATCGGCTCCCAGACACTTTAATTTTTAACTGATTCCTTTAAAGGTTATTATTTGCCCAAAGATTTATGTTTGATAAAAATGTCCTGAGAAAAAGGATGTAAAATAAGAAATTAGAAAAATCCATCCAAATTATATTTTGAAAAAGTAAAAATGCCTATTTTTCAGCCAAACCTGTGGCTGGAGCTCTCAGGATGCAGTTAAAAGAAAGAGTTGAAAAAAAAATAAAATTTAAAAAAAATAAATAAATAAAATAAAAGGAAGAGTTGATTTTATTGAGAGATGCAAAAGTGTAGTGGAAAAAACACAACTCTGGAGTGAAATAAACTGCTGTTTAAATCCTAGAGATATTATAGTGGTTTAATTTATAAAATCACTAGTAAAAATTTCCACATAAAGTTAGAAGAAGAAAATGATAATACTGTGTCAACAGATAAGCTAAACCATGCAATAAAAATCTAACATCTGTTCAGTAAAAATAAATTCTAGAACAGAACTTACTCAAACCTGATTTTTAAAAACATATTTAGAAAAACCTACACTAAGCATTACAATAATAATTTTTTAAAAATTCCTTTAAAATCAAGAATGAGACAAGCACGCTGGCAAATTTGCTGGTTTGAAAAGTAAGTCTTCCAAGAAAATTATCAATGAATAAATCAACAAATAGCATAATCTGTGATACTTTTATAGAAAAATTGTAACACTTTAGTGAAGTACTGGGCTTTCTAGATGACAACAGGTAAAGAATAGCAGTGCAGTGCAGGAGACACAGAAGATGCGGATTTGATTCATCAGTCAGGAAGATTCCCTGGAGAAGGATATGGCAACCCACTCCAGGATTCTTGCCTGGAAAATCACATGGACAGAGGAGCCTGGTGGGCTAGAGTCCATAGGGTTGCAAAGAGATGGACATGACTGAACAAGTAGCACTTTGTATTTTAGTGAAGTACTAAAGAAGACATAAGGAGAAGGCAGTGGCACCCCACTCCAGTACTCTTGCCTGGAAAATCCTATTGACAGAGGAGCCTGGTGGGCTGCTGTCCATGGGGTTGCTGAGAGTCGGGCATGACTGAGCGACTTAGCAGCAGCAAAGAAGACATATAATGGGTAAACATATTCTGCTTATAGACAGGAAGGTAATATTTACAGATATTTATCCTTTCCAAACTGATCTATAAATTTATGTAATTCCAATCAAAATCCTAACAAGGTATCTTCATAGAGAATAAGCTAACTTAAAATGCTTCATAAAACATCAAAAAACAAACAGAAAAATATTACATAAAACTGATGATTAATGAAAACATTACCCAACAAAATAGTAAGATTAGAGATCTGATAGTAATTCATTGATATAAATGTTATACATTGATTTTTTAAAAAAGCAAAGCAGACCAATAGAACACAATCTAGAACTCAGAATGTGACCAACACTCATAAACTCAATGTGATTTCTAAGATGGTGTTGCAAATCAGTGGGGAAAGGGTGAACTATTCAGTAAATGGTGCTGGGGGAACATTCCATATAAAAAATTGACTCTGGATCCCTACCTCACACTATGCATAAAAACCAATTCCAACATGTAAATACAAAAGCAAAACATTCTAACTTTCAGCAGAGACTGTCATCTCCCTCTCCTGCTGTCTCCAAGTGCCACCTGTATGCTAGTTTAGTGTTGCCTGGCATCTCTTTGGAAAAGGGCAGCTAAAACTACCCCAGCATTCACTTGGCCAATAAAAAGCCCATGTGCAGAGTCAGGACTGAGAATGAGGATCAAGCTAATTTGAAGTGGCAAGGCAGACACTACAGTGCAGTTTAAAATCAAAATGTTTAGACCACTTAATAAACTAATGAAAACATATTGTGAACAACAGGGCTTTTCAATAAGGCAGATCAGCTGCTGATTTGGTGGGAAGCCAATCAATAAAACAGACACACCTGCAGAGCTGGAAATGGAGACTGAAGATGTCAGTGTGTTCTAGCAGCAGATAGAGGTGTCTAGTAAAAGGAGAAAGTACTTGCTACTTTTCTCTACCTGTGCTCGCAAATAAGGCAATGTATTCTAAATGAAAAAAAAAACAAAAACAAAAACAAACCCTGATTTGGTTTCAACACACTCTGACTGTTATGGTAGGTTTCTTTAGTCTTTATTTCCCCCCTTCTTGATTCACTTTACTTGTACATGAATAAGTGATGTAAGCAAGCAGGTACACTGTTATTTTCCAAATAGACAATGAAATGCAAAGCTGGGAATGAAAGGGTTACTCAGCTCTCATAAATTCTGATATGACCCTTACTCCTTTAAGCTTTTGTAATTAGAGATCAGATCAGTCGCTCAGTCCTGTCCAACTCTTTGTGACCCCATGAATCGCAGCACGCCAAGCCTCCCTGTCCATCACCAACTCCCGGAGTTCACTCAGACTCACTTCCATCGAGTCAGTGATGCCATCCAGCCATCTCATCCTCTGTCGTCCCCTTCTCCTCCTGCCCCCAATCCCTCCCAGCATCAGAGTCTTTTCCAATGAGTCAACTCTTCGCATGAGGTGGCCAAAGTACTAGAGTTTCAGCTTTGGCATCATTCCTTCCAAAGAAATTCCAGGGCTGATCTCCTTCAGAATGGACTGGTTGGATCTCCTTGCAGGCCAAGGGACTCTCAAGAGTCTTCTCCAACACCACAATTCAAAAGCATCAATTCTTCGGCGCTCAGCCCTCTTCACAGTCCAACTCTCACATCCATACATGACCACAGGAAAAACCATAGCCTTGACTAGACGAACCTTTGTTGGCAAAGTAATTTCTTTGCTTTTCAATATGCTATCTAGGTTGGTCATAACTTTCCTTCCAAGGAGTAAGTGTCTTTTAATTTCATGGCTGCAGTCACCATCTGCAGTGATTTTGGAGCCCCCCCAAAATAAAGTCTGACACTGTTTCCACTGTTTCCCCATCTATTTCCCATGAAGTGATGGGACCAGATGCCATGATCTTCGTTTTCTGAATGTTGAGCTTTAAGCCAACTTTTTCACTCTCCACTTTCACTTTCAAGAGGCTTTTGAGTTCCTCTTCACTTTCTGCCATAAGGGTGGTGTCATCTGCATATCTGAGGTTATTGATATTTCTCCCGGCAATCTTGATTCCAGCTTGTGCTTCTTCCAGTCCAGCGTTTCTCATGATGTACTCTGCATATAAGTTAAATAAGCAGGGTGACAATATACAGCCTTGACGAATTCCTTTTCCTATTTGGAACCAGTCTATTGTTCCATGTCCAGTTCTAACTGTTGCTTCCTGACCTGCATACAAATTTCTCAAGAGGCAGATCAGGTGGTCTGGTATTCCCATCTCTTTCAGAATTTTCCACAGTTTCTTGTGATCCACACAGTCAAAGGCTTTGGCATAGTCAATAAAGCAGAAGTAGATGTTTTTCTGGAACTCTCTTGCTTTTTCCATGATCCAGTGGATGTTGGCAATTTGATCTCTGGTTCCTCTGCCTTTTCTAAAACCAGCTTGAACAACAGGAAATTCATGGTTCACATATTGTTGAAGCCTGGCTTGGAGAATTTTGAGCATTACTTTACTAGCGTGTGAGATGAGTGCAACTGTGCGATAGTTTCAGCATTCTTTGGCATTGCCTTTCTTTGGGATTGGAATGAAAACTGACCTTTTCCAGTCCTGTGGCCACTGCTGAGTTTTCCAGATTTGCTGGCATATTGAGTGCACCACTTTCACAGCATCATCTTTCAGGATTTGGAATAGCTCAACTGGAATTCCATCACCTCCACTAGCTTTGTTCGTAGTGATGCTTTCTAAGGCCCACTTGACTTCACATTCCAGGATGTCTGGCTCGAGGTCAGTGATCACACCATCGTGATTATCTGGGTCGTGAAGATCTTTTTTGTACAGTTCTTCTGTGTATTCTTGCCATCTCTTCTTAATATCTTCTGCTTCTGTTAGGTCCATACCATTTCTGTCCTTTATCGAGCCCATCTTTGCATGAAATGTTCCTTTGGTATCTCTGATTTTCTTGAAGAGATCCCTAGTCTTTCCCATTCTGTTGTTTTCCTCTATTTCTTTGCATTGATCGCTGAAGAAGGCTTTCTTATCTCTTCTTGCTATTCTTTGGAACTCTGCATTCAGATGTTTATATCTTTCCTTTTCTCCTTTGCTTTTTGCTTCTCTTCTTTTCACAGCTATTTGTAAGGACTCCTCAGACAGCCATTTTGCTTTTTTTGCATTTCTTTTCCATGAGGATGGTCTTGATCCCTGTTTCCTGTACAATGTCACGAACCTCATTCCATAGTTCATCAGGCACTCTATCTGTCAGATCTAGGCCCTTAAATCTATTTCTCACTTCCACTGTATAATCATAAGGGATTTGATTTAGGTCATACCTGAATGGTCTAGTGGTTTTCCCTACTTTCTTCAATTTAAGTCTGAATTTGGCAATAAGGAATTCATGGTCTGAGCCACAGTCAGCTCCTGGTCTTGTTTTTGCTGACTGTATAAAGCTTCTCCATCTTTGGCTTCAAAGAATATAATCAGTCTGGTTTCAGTGTTGACCATCTGGTGATGTCCATGTACAGAGTCTTCTCTTGTGTTGTTGGAAGAGGGTGTTTGTTATGAGCAGTGCATTTTCTTGGCAAAACTCTATTAGTCTTTGCCCTGCTCATTCCGTATTCCAAGGCCAAATTTGCCTGTTACTCCAGGTGTTTCTTGACTTCCTACTTTTGCATTTCAGTCCCCTATAATGAAAAGCACATCTTTTTTGGGTGTTAGTTCTAAAAGGTCTTGTAGGTCTTCATAGAACCGTTCAACTTCAGCTTCTTCAGCGTTACTGGTTGGGGCATAGACTTGGATTACTGTGATATTGAATGGTTTGCCTTGGAAATGAACAGAGATCATTCTGTTGTTTTTGAGATTGCATCCAAGTACTGCATTTCAGACTCTTTTGTTGACCATGATGGCCACTCCATTTCTTCTGAGGGATTCCTCCCCACAGTAGTAGATATAATGGTCATCTGAGTTAAATTCACCCATTCCAGTCCATTTCAGTTCGCTGATTCCTAGAATGTCGACATTCATTCTTGCCATCTTTTGTTTGACCACTCACAATTTGCCTTGATTCATGAACCTGACATTCCAGGTTCCTATGCAATATTGCTCTTTACAGCATCGGACCTTGCTTCTATCACCAGTCACAATCACAGCTGGGTATTGTTTTTGCTTTGGCTCCATCCCTTCATTCTTTCTGGAGTTATTTCTCCACTGATCTCCAGTAGCATATTGGGCACCTACTGACCTGGGGAGTTTCTCTTCAGCAGCCTATCATTTTGCCTTTTTATATTGTTCATGGGGTTCTCAAGGCAAGAATACTGAAGTGGTTTGCCATTCCCTTCTCCAGTGGACCACATTCTGTCAGATCTCTCCACCATGACCCACCCGTCTTGGGTTGCCCCACGGGCATGGCTTAGTTTCATTGAGTTAGACAAGGCTGTGGTCCTAGTGTGATTAGATTGACTAGTTTTCTGTGAGTATGGTTTCAGTGTGTTTGCCCTCTGATGCCCTCTTGCAACACCTACCGTCTTACTTAGGTTTCTCTTACCTTGGGCATGGGGTATCTCTTCATGGCTGCTCCAGCAAAGCGCAGCCATTGCTACTTACCTTGGACGAGGGGTATCTCCTCACCACCGCCCTTCCTGACCTTCAACGTGGGATAGCTCCTCTAGGCCCTCCTGCGCCCGCGCAGCCACGGCTCCTTGGACATGGAGTTGTTCCTCCCAAGTGCTGCCCCTGGCCTCGGGCTTACTCCCTTGCAAATAAACTATCTTAATTTGAGAGAGACATTTATTTTCTTGGACTCTGATTCATATACCTATTTTCCCCAAGCTTGGCACCAAATCAGAATGCTTGGTGGCAAAATCCATATGACTGTCCATTGGTTGGTGTGATCTGTTCTGACTGAGGTCTGCATCTAAATTCTTAATCCTCAGAGAAGAGACCAAAATTAGATACAAGGTCCTAATGTGTTTCCAGGAATTAGGAAGAGAAATGAGGAAGTGAGTCTAGAGGAACCTCAGTTCTAAACATCGGAATATAGTCACACAAAAACTATATGTAATCCATAAATAACAAAATGGAAGCAAGCGTATGGAACACCTATTTATTCAGGTAATAAATTTCTTTCTTGCATAAACTTGAAATTTTATACAATATATTTTTAATCTGCTTGTATATGAAGACATTTGTTAACAGGAATTTATTTGTGGAGTAAAGTATAAAATCTTATTGCTTATATATTTTAATACAAAAATATGAGAATGAACCAAGAATGAAAAAAAAAAAAAAAAAAAGATGATGCTGTATTTCTCTGGTCTAGAGGCCCCTTTAATTTCAAGCATTAAAGTTATTAGCTCTGCAATTACAAGGTCACGAAGCAAGGACGCCAGACCCAGGAAGTTTTATTTCCTAATGGCTTGTAAAGGTAAAGATCCTTAAGCATGCTGATCACATCTGGGAGGATCTGTTTTGCTGTGCTATTTTTCTTTGCTGTCAGATCATTAGTAGTATTTAAATTGTATTTTTTAAGCCCTCTGCTCTTCTCCAGTCTGTGTGTGTGTTTTTTTTAATTTGTTTCTAACATAAATGACAGAAGACACTTCACAACCCAGCTCTAACTATTTTCCCAGTGTCACCTCCTATTTATCCACCTAACAACCCTTCCCCTGCCTCTCCCTACTACTGGCATAGCCATACCTCAATACTTCTATCTCAGGCCATGTCACTCATTCTCTTACCTGTGCAGTAAGTACATCATGTCTCCTTGTCTGGAAAGCCCTCTTCCTCTTTTTCACTGAACCCTTTCTAGCAGCTGCCCCTTGATGTTTTCTTCCCACTCCTTTTCACATGGGGTTGACTTCAGGTCAGGTCAGTTCAGTCACTCAGTCATGTTCAACTCTTTGTGACCCCATGGACTGCAGCACGCCAGGCTTCCCTATCCATCACCAGCTCCTGGAGCTTGCTCAAACTCATGTCCATCAAGTTGGTGATGCCATCCAACCATCTCATCCTCTGTCATCCCCTTCTCCTCCTGCCTTCAATCTTTTCCATCATCAGGGTCTTTTCCAATGAGTCAGTTCTTCACATCAGGTGGCCAAAGTATTGGAGTTTCAGCTTCAGCATCAGTCCTTCCAATGAATATTCAGGACTGATTTCCTTTAAGATTGCCAGGTTTGATCTCCTTGCAGTCCAAGGGACTCTCAAGAGTCCCTTGAAGCTAAAGGCAAAGGAATTGTCTTAGGGCGTTGGTGTATGCAGGGACCAGAAACTCCTTCCTTCTTCCCTACATTGTCCTGGGCAAGTGTTGTCAACTCTGCCCTGAGATATTATATTGCCCCTAAGTCAACCTGCCATGCGTGTTGTGAGAATCAACCATAAGCCAGGTACCCTGCTAAGCTCTGGCAATACCAAGATTGCCAGGGAGGCAGAGCAAAAAGGGTGGGAGACAACAGGCATCCAGCAAAGAAGCACATTACAAAGGCCTATCCTGGAGGCACACATCAAAGGCTATGAGCACACAGATGCTGCCATCAAAGGCCACGCCATGTGGGCAGGAAAGAGTTAAAGCCATTTCCTGCTGGTTGCCATCTGTACTCTATCACTGCAAAGTCACATTCATACAGTTTCTGTTCATTTGGGAGAGAAGATAAAAAAAGGTATCTTAGAGCAAGTTTTCTGGTGGATACCAATCTTTCTGCAGCCCTTTTAAGAACACACAAGAGCCCCTGTGGCTATAACTAATTCTGGACAACAGAGCTCATGACAAACAGGTCTCTCTCCTTCCTAGCATGTGGTATGGCTACAATTTTGAATTTTTAAAACTTCACTGTTTGATGATTTTCTATAATGCTGAACTGTTACAGCCACAGAGCTAGATCTATGCTTATTTTTCCCATCTTTGTATCTTCAATACCTACTACAATGTCTGCCCCATTAAAATGCTCAACAGATATGTCTCAAAGAAGAGTCAATAAGTAATACTATTATCAGCTCAACAGCAACATAAATTTGGATACACTGTCTCATGTAATTCTTATAATAATTCAATTTTAAATAGTAGGTAATTCAGTCTTTGATAGCTGGCAAATGGCAGGTTAAAATTTAAATTCAGATGGGAGGAAGGTTCAAGAGGGAGGGGATATATGTATACCTGTAGCTGATTCATGCTGATGTTTGGCAGAAAACAACAAAATTCTGTAAAGCAATTATCCTCCAAGTAAAAAATAAATAACTTTTTAAAAGATATTAAAATTTGAGTTTGTCTGGCCTTGTTGCAGCCACACTCTTAGTTCTGCCATAAGAGGATAAGATTCATGTCCTTAATGATAAAAGGAGAGATGGTTGATACAGCAAGTTTCCAGAAACAGCAGGAGCTGGAAGCAACAGACAGAATGAAGAGTCATTTTTAGAAAGTCCATCTGATACCACATGCAGAAAAGCTGAATTCCTGCCACCTCCTAGTCTACAATGATGAAACCACTTAAATATTCAAAATAAGAAAACTGTTCAGTCAATATGGTACATCTATATGATGGAACACTATTTAATCATTAAAAGTCATGTTTTACAAGAATATGGAAAAATGTTCAAGATAATCATTAGGTAGAAAAGGCAGATTATAAAATAGGCTGTATAAGTAAGTAAGTGAAGTCACTCAGTCGTGTCCGACGCTTTGCGACCCCATGGACTGTAGTCTACCAGTATACTATGACTCAATTTTACTAAAGTATATATAGCATGTTTCAACAGATGGTACACACACACACACACACACACACATTTTAGAACAATACACATCAAATGCCGAAGTGTTATGAGTAAAACTACAAATTATTTAAATTTTGTCTATTTTTTATTTTTCCATAGTTTCTATAAAGATCAAACACTTGCAATTCAAGTACAATTTATGATAAATATACAGATAAAAGAAACTAAGCCAAAATGTTAATTGTGATTTTTCTGTGTATGGTAAAATAATTATTTTACTTATAAACTTCCTGTATTTAAAAAATTAAAGCAACAGAAAAGGTTTGTAAGACTGAAACAAATCCCCCCTCGATATGCTTGATGATGCTCAAGATGCAAATACAAGTACTCTCTGTTCCTTCTCACTGCTTTCTGTGTGATTCCACTGCCCACACTGATGTTCTCAGCAACTTCTATAACATATGTTCACGGTTGCATTACTTTTGGAGCTCCAATCGTTTGTCTAACATGTTTATATATCTCAATAACATGGACCCTGAAATAAACAAATGGTTTGCCTCCAGAACACTGCTAACACCCCAGAGTTCCTGAGGAAGTATTAGGTTTATTTTCACAGCCAATTTCTGTCTTTTGACTGCCCTGGGTCCTGGCTTCATTCCCAGATCAGGTCTTAGCTCCTGCTAGGAGTCAACCAACTACTGAAAATGCAGAGACTTAGAAACCAAAAGACCGGAAAAGAAGAGCTTGAAGAGCCAGCCCGCCAACAGGCTGTATCTGGTTGGGGAGGCAGAACAGAGGCTCCTGCCAACCATCAGAGGGATTCCAGGACAGGCCTCAGAGCCCCTGAGACAAGCTACAGGAAGGTCAGGGGTGGAAATGCTCTGAACTCAATCCTGACTATAACCTAACAGCAATTTTTCTCATTTGATATGTTCCAGGAGGTCCTAGCTTTAGTGATAACTCCTGCCATCATCAGGTAATAAAAGTCCTTTCTGCCTTGTTAACTGCCCCAGGAGAATGTGAGTTGGCCTAGTGGCCTAAAAGTCTGTATCCAGTGTGGAGGTAACCCTGAGATATATATAGGTTCCTAATAAGATAACAGGATGGTCCTCAACCTCCTACACACTCTGAAAACCAGGCCTTTTAGAAAGTCCAAGAGCTTTACTAAACTAAGAGGGTTGCCCCAGGGTCACCTTTCTTATGTTCACAGATGCAGAGCATTAAGCAATAAAAGAACAAGAGAGGCATGTTGGGCAAATAACATACAGATGTAGTTGTCATTTAGTCGCCAAGTAATCTCAGACTCTTTCGTGACCCCATGGACTGTGGCCTGCCAGGCTCTTCTGTCCATGGAATTTTCAGGCAGGAATACTGGAGTGAGTTGCTGTTTCCTTCTCCAGGGGATCTTCCTGACCCAGGGACTGAACGCATGTTTCCTGCATTGGCAGGCAGGTTCTTCACCACTGAGCCATCAGGGAAGCCCCATATAGATGTGGATATTGAGCAATAAAGGACAGAAAAACAGCCTATCCCAAGAATTGGAGGCCGTGGTTTCAGGTACAGCCTCCCCACAACCCCCATCTGTAAATGCAAGAGGGAAGAAAACCTTTCCCAGCAGAATTACTGGGTTAATACACACATTTTGTTTCAAGCAGAGTTTTCCCTTTCAGAAGTATCCTCCATTTTGATGTATCAATATTACTTTACTCTAAATTTAACCTAGGCCAAACATTTAAGTTTAATATTACTCCCCTTCACTTGCTGGAAATGTTCTATGTATTTAAAAGTAAGAAATCCACAAGGAATTCTTGTGATATTACAAGGATTGTAATAGCAAATACATGACTGTAACAGCAAATAGATGAACTGACACAGATGAAAAAATGTATAGAACTTAATACACACTTACATACCAACAATTCCAAGTAAAATTGGGGAAATCAGAATATCTTTGGACTGTATATATGTCAATATCCTGGTAGTGATACTATGCTATACTTTTGCAAAATGTTATCATTGGGAGAAACTAGGAAAAATGTACAAGACATACCTTTACATTATTTCTTAAAAGTGTTTGTGAATCTGCAATTACCTCACATTACAAATAAGCTTTAAAAATAAAAGTAAGTCAAGCAAACAATCTGCTAAATAAAATATATTCCATCACTCCAACCTGACTTTGAAAAAATGTACATCATAACTACCAGAATTCCAGGTTCAAATTTCAAGTCGTCTCATTCTTGGACTTTTACACAGGTGTGTGGCTGCCCCAGGATCCTCATGGATCCCCGGGGTCCCCATTCCAGGTCACCCCTCTTCTCACCTTCTTACCAGTACTGCACAAGAGGTCTGAAATGCACATTTGTGGCCAGCCTTGTAGAGGATCACGTTATTCTGTTCACACCCCTCCTCAAGCAGGACCTCTTGGCCACCTCAGGCAGGCTCTGAAAGCAGGCTCGGAGTCCTGTGAATGGGAAATCCTGGGGTTCTACATGCTTGGAGCTTGTCTTTGGGGTGGAGCGGGGGTGCTGCAGGTTCTGCATGGAGACATCGCCTTGGCCCTACCAACTTTTCACACCTTGCCAAGAAGCATGGTCAGAAAGGGCAGGGGGCTGCTCCCAGGACATCAGCCTCTCGTCACAGTTTAAGCACATGCTAGTCATTATTACCATTTATAAGTAAGAAAATTCAGACTTACAGGAATTATGCCTCTTGCAGCTGAAAATTGCCGCTTTTTCAGCCGGTTCCCAGCTAGATTTGTCGGACTCCAGAGACTTGTTGACACCCCACTCCAGTACTCTTGCTTGGAAAATCCCATGGACGGAGGAGCCGGGTAGGCTGCAGTCCATGGGGTCGCTGAGAGTCAGACATGACTGAGTGACTTCACTTTCATTTTTCACTTTCATGCATTGGAGAAGGAAATGGCAACCCACTCCAGTGTTCTTGCCTGGAGAATCCCAGGGATGGGGGAGCCTGGTGGGCTGCCGTCTCTGGGGTCACACAGAGTCGGACACGACTGAAGTGACTTAGCAGCAGCAGTAGTAGAGACTTGTTGAAAATCTGAGTGTGACGTCCATTTTACTGTCTTTAAGGCATCCACCAAGGGCCTTCCTATCCTTTCACAGCTGTTGTAGTCATGAGCCAGATAGATAAGCTGCCTTTCTCAGGACTTGTGTCATTCAATTAATGGGACAATTATTGAAATTGAATTCAACTGGCATTCATTGAGAGCCTACGCCATAGTCTTTCAGATGCTGTCACTATTCACAGGGCCAGTTCATTAATCTTGATTAATTCAAGGTGCCAAGGCTGCAACATTAAAAATAGACGCTAGACTTAAATAAATGTTATGCTGTCACCAATATAAAGACTAATGTTTTAGCAGGCATTTGTAAGACACTTTGAAGCAGTTTTCTTTTTTTTTATTATTTCCACAAATTAATCTCTAATTCCTAAAGAATAAACAGGATGATACAAAACTCATGTCCTCCCTTCCCCACACAGGCAGACAGAAAAGGGACAAAGAGGAAGGTGGCCAGTGGAAAGGAAGAGGAGTAGAGAAAAATAACAGCAAGTTTAAGAGTTTGAAGTGCTTTCTAATTTGTCAACCCTAGCCATTCCAGGACCTCTTTATAGTTTAAAAAATGTCAGAGATACCCTTACTCCCTCAGGTGGCCTCAGTATTTCCTGCTGATAAAGCAGTTTTCACATTGTGAGACTGACTTCACCCTACATCAAACTGAGTGAGATGAGAGGCCCATTCTACCAGCTAGGGAAAGATAAATTCTTCTTCTAGCTCAGAGGCAAAATAAGGGAGACCTCCAGAAACAAAAAAGGCAGGGGGTGCGGAAACTCCCTGCCACGGAGCACCATGTTTGACGGAGCAGTACCCTATGGAGCCTTCCTGGGACAGACCCCCGCCCCCGGCCCTCCCCATGTCTTCCACCTGCCTCTTGTTTGTGGAGCAACTTTAGCCTCCTAAAGCCTTCCCCGGGTTGCAAAGAACAAATTTAATCAGGGAAGTGAGAAAATGCAGAAATAAAAACAATGAAATAAGAAAAAGTCATAATTTTTATTATTATTTAGTTTAGCCATTAAACAACATCAAACACTTTAAGTTCCTCCCCAAGGAGGAAGGCATGTCAACCTACTCCAGTATTCTTGCCCAGAGTATTCTGTGGACAAAGGAGCCTAGCAGGCTACATACAGTCCATGGCACTGCAAAGAGTCAGACACGACTGAAGCAACTGAGCATGCATGCGCAGAAGGGCTTCAGATAACATTCTGAGTCACATCATTTGAGTTGTTTTGCAGATCCTAAAACCCCCACCAGGCAGAGGAAGTTAACTGTATGCTGCCCACAAGCACAGCATGCAGACCCAGACCAGCTCGAACTAAAAGGTTGATGATGTTGACTCCTGATTACCTTATCACTAACCAATCAGGAAAGTGTCCATGAACTGATCATATACCCCACAACCCTCTCCCTTACCCTCACACTGTAAACACTTTTCCCTGGAAAATCATAAGGAAATCCAGGTCTTTTGAGCATTAGCCACTCATAATCTTTGTCTTGCCCCTTGCAACAAACGCTGCACTTTCCTTCATCACAACCCGGTTACTGTAGATAGATTTTACTGTGCATATGCAAGGGGACCCAAGTTTGGTTCAGTGACACATGGAGATGAGACTGTAAGAAGAAAAAATGTGGACTTTAGGGCATGAATTGCAGTTCCTTTTCTGGCAGCCCACAGGCATTTTTATTTTTTCTGGATTCTCTTCTGCATTCCATTTACAGGTGGCTTTGGAGTCAGAATCTCCAGGTAAGAAAAGTGTTACTTTAGTAAGGTAGAATCATACACATCTAGCAAATTAGACTTAGATAACTTATTTAGTTGGAAGAATCCAGGAATGTTAAAACTATATGAAAGATGTAAAGAGAGGTCACCTGTAATGTTTTTCTGAGTATAAAATATGCTGGATGAAATCAGTCAATGACAGAAGCTGGATCACAAAAGATTAAATGAGTGGAGAGAGGAATGGTACAATGTCTAGCAAGACATCAGAGCAAAGGTCAGGAAGCAGGGGGGATGTGAGTGATGAGTAAGAGTGAGGCAGAGATGAGTCTTCTAGATTGGATGCATGACTGCTATAGCCAACAGTGCTATAGCCTCTTGTCTCCCCAACTGTCGGCTACCTCCTACTCTCAAACCAGTCATCAACCCCCAAACCCTAAGGCCTTTTTCCTACCTACTGAAAGGAAACTCTAAGATATCATGCCCTACAACCTTGTATGATCTGGCCTCTGGCTCTCTCTTCAATTACATTTTCCATCATTCTTTCCCTAGTTTATCCAATCATCCAGTTTGACCTGCTTGCTATTCCACAAATATTCCACAAATACTTCAAGCATGCTCCCACTTCAAGAACTCCACAGTCACTCTACCACTTGCCTACAATGCCCTTTCCCTAAATAGGTACACAATTCCCTCCCTCGGATTCAAGTCCCTATTCAAATGTCTCCTCAATCCAAGGAAAATGTCCCTAACCACTCTATCCTAAATGGCATGTATATTCATCTAAATTGCTCTCTTTCCTCCTATCCTTATTATTTCTCCACAGCCAGGGTTGCTAATGATACCATGTTGTTCTGTTTGTTTATTGTCTGAGCCCATAATGGCTTTAAAATGCATGAAAGCATGGACTGTTTAGGTTGCATCTGAACCCATAATCGGAGAAGGCAATGGCACCCCACTCCAGTACTCTTGCCTGGAAAATCCCATGGACAGAGGAGGCTGGTTGGCTGCAGTCCGTGGGGTTGCTGAGGGTCGGACACACTGAGCGACTTTACTTTCACTTTTCACTTTTATGCATTGGAGAAGGAAATGGCAACCCACTCCAGTGTTCTTGCCTGGAGAATCCCAGGGACGGGGAGCCTGGTGGGCTGCCGTCTATGGGGTCACACAGAGTCGGACACGACTGAAGCGACTTAGCAGCAGCAGCAGCAGAACCCACAATGCCAACAGCAATCCCAACATATGGTATGTTGAGGTCCTTCATATGTTGATATTCCTAACCTCAATTTAATTATATCTGGAGATATGGTCTTCAGAAGACAATTAAGGTTAAATGAGACCATCAGGGTGGAGCCTTAATCCAATAGGAACGTGGTCTTATAAGAAGAGAAAAATCTTTCTTTCTCTCTCTCCTTCCCCTCCCTCTCTGCCCTTCTCCCTCTTCTCCCCTTCTCTTTCCCACCCTCTCCCTCTCCTCCTCCTTCCTCGTTCCCTCCATCCTCTGCTCCTCACCCCACCCAGTACCCTCCTCCCTCTTCCCTTTTCCCAGTCCTGCGTGCTCTCTTTACCTTGTGAGGACACAGCAAGGTGGCCATTTGCCACCAGGAAGAGAGCTCTCACCAGAAACTGAATTGATCAACAGCACATTGATCTTGGATTTCTCAGCCTCCAAAACTGTAAGAAATAAATGTGTGTTGCTTAAGACACCCAGCCTGTAGTATTTTGGTATGGCAATAACTAAGTGAAAAAATAAACAAGAGTTTCTGCACTTCTTGTTTGTCATGTAGAAAAATAAAATAGTATTTATTTAATATTATAAATATAAACATATTATATTATATAAATATAAATAGTATTATTTATATTTTAGTATACTTAGGATCAATACACTAAATTCTAGGTGATATACTAAGTATAACCTAATACAACAAGCTGTTGTACTGAATTCTGCCTTGAATGAATAAAACTCCATTGGCCATTTCTTGCTGAGTCTTTTTCTGAAAACAGACAACTGCATATATCCTGATGGATTGACCCATACCTTGGAAAGAGAGCCTGCTGTGACTGCATCTGCAATTTGAATCATGATTTTCAAAAGAATTAAACCAGAAAAAGAAAACTACCCTGGCATGGTATATGATTTGAAAAAAAAAAAAATTGTTGAAACCATTTTAGCTTTTCAGAATCATTATCCAATTAATTCTATTTAACTTTTTCTGGGAAAAAATACATTATTTAAAAAATATGTATTTTTAATTGTTAAAATTTTCTAAAAGAGATACTGACTTTTAAGTAGGGAAAATTATACAAGATAACATGGTATCAATTGAAAATAACTATCAGCCCTTCTAGGAAGAAACCTGAAGAGAAATAAGAGAGAGGAATCCATCCTAATTGACCAAAGTTGATTTTCTATAGTTCAGAACATGTAGTTTGGGAACATTTTGTTTCATACTCATAATTAAGTGGATACTAGGAATGCAATTTAATCAACTTTGTAGAAATTAACAGCAAAAAAAGAAAATATTAATCATTATTAAGTATCGTATGTGCTTGTAAAAGGTATATTACTTACAGGAAACTCTATAACATACTCTTGTTAATTTAAGTATTATAGATGAATCAAGAAAATATATTTCATATACACTGAAATCTGTATATGAGGTATACTCAAAGAATCAGTGTATGTTCCATTTTACAGAAGACCCAGTTTGGATAAAGATCTAAGGAGGGCCATATTTTGGCTAAGCACTGGTCATACAGCCAAAGTGATACACACAGCTACCTGTCCATGATGTAGTCTGTGTGTCCGTGGCAGGCTGTGCATGATCTTAAGGAAAAGGTCAATGATTTTCTTAAAAAATTTGCTTCTGATCAACATTACTTTATAAAGAAAAATATTCATATATTGGAAATAAGATACAAACTTTTAAAATTCTTAAATATTTATTCAGAGTTGGAAAATATAATATCTGATGGACTGCTGCTGCACATCACTGAGTATGTAAAGGCCACACTTAATATTTTACTTGGAGGAAGTCTCCTGCTTAATGTTGTTGCTATTGTTATTTAGTCACTCAGTCATGTTCGATTCTTTGACACCCCATGGACTGTAGCCCACCAGGTCCCTCTGTCCATGGGATTTTCCAGGCAAGAATACTGGTGTGGGTAGCTATTTCCTCCTCCAGGGGATCTTCCAGATCCAGGGATCAAACCCACATCTCCTGCATTGCTATGTGGATTCTTTACCAGGCAAACCTCCTGCTTATTGTTACACAACTACATATTCACTATTTTATATATATTCACGATTCATCTATAAGATTTAAATTAACAAGAATATGTTATAGAGTCTCCTGTAAGTAGTATATCTTTTACAAGCACATACTGTACTTAATAATGATTAATTTTTTTTTGCTGTTAATTTCTACAAAGTTGATTAAATTGCATTCCTAGCATCTACTTAATTATGAGTGTGAAAGAAAATGTTCCCAAATTACATGTTCTAAACTATAAAAAATCAACTTTGGTCAATTAGGATGGATTCCTCTCTCTTAGTTGTTGACAGAATATGCTTCTTCCATCAAATGCATAATAAGTTAATACTTTTAATCATGAAATAAAAGTACAAATATAACCATAGATGATAATTCTTAAGGGTTCATCTCTCTATCATGCTTATCAAGGCATATCTGAATACCCTGTGAAATTTGGCTATGCAAAGAAAAAAATCCACATTAGGAATGGAATTAATGTTAAACTGTGACCCCTGTCTTACTCTAGCTATAAAAAGTGTTATTCTACAGAAATATTTAATTGAAGAAAAAAAGTCCTGTGCATTTCACTAAGGGATGATTTTACAAAGTGATTTTGCTAGTTATATTTAATAATTAGTTCAATATATTTAAGATAATTTTGTGATATTTTTATTTTAAAATAGTGATATTTTTAAATGAAAGGAATTTTTCTCCAAAATTTAAGTTGTCCATTTAAAAATACCTAGGGGCATTGGAACCAAAAGTATGAAGAACATTCCTATAGAGATTTTTAATTTAACTTTAAATGCAATTTATAATTCTTAAAGATTTATCATGAAATTATAGAATAAGATTCACATTCTTAAAAAATTATGGTAGTTGACATATAGGGGAAGAGGTTAAAGAATGAAAGGAGGGACACTGGTTGAAAGGCAGTTTCTCATCCTTTCCTGAGAAAGGATGGTGGTATGGACAGGACTGGGGTGGTGACTATAAGAATTGAGAGAGGAACTGGATAAAAAACATTTTAGAAGTAAAATCAACAGAAATTGCTAATGGGCTTGATGTGGACCATGCACATCAGTTGAATGACTCTTAGATTTTTATATTCTTTTGTGTTTTGATTGCACCATTGAATCCACAATGGTGTTGTTAAATTAAGAAGCCTGGTAAGAGGGTAGAACTGAGAGACATCAAGAATTCTATTTCTACATATTGTGTGAGTTGCTTATGAGCTGTTTAGCTGAGCTTCAAGTAAGCCATTGGATATAAAATTTGGAACTCATAGGAGAGATCAAAGCTGAAGATATAAATTTAGATTCATCAATATCAGTATTGATTAATACTGATTAAATGCATGGAATTAGAAGAAACCATCTATGGAGTGATAATGAATAAAGAGAAAACTTTTAACTCCACAGAGATACTCTCCTTAATTAGTGAGAGTCAGGTAGAAGAGGAACAGCCTGTAAGGAGACCAAGAATTGGTAGCCAGTGAAGCAGGAGGAAAATCAGGGAAGTGCAAGCACCCCAGGGAGCAAGAAAAGAAAGCTTTTCCAGAAACATTCACTAATGTGATTATCCAAAGCATACCTTGTTTTGGCCCATACCTGAAATGAGCTCTGTATAGCAAAACAGTCTTAAATAAAACCAATAACAGAATAATTTTGTAAAGGGAGGACAAAAAATAAATAATTTAGATAATTATTAGAGGGACATTCTATTCCTTTATTAACCTGGTATTTATTAACCAGAGGTTAACCTGGAGCTTGTAAACTTGGGATCAAGGAAGAGGAAGCTGAGAAAGCTGTCCTGGATCTCTCAGCAAGTCAGGATCCTGAAGAAGAGAATCCTCTTCACTTGCAGAGTAGTGGTCACTTCAGGTCATGGCTTGGCCACTGAGTGCCAAGTTAAACATTCAGAAACTTGAGAAAATGGCAAACTGGGGAGAAAAAAGAGGCAGGGGTTGTGAGATACGAGTAGAGAGGAATGTTCCCTCTCTTTTCATGACCACTCTCCACTCAATTACCATCAACAACTGCATGAAGTAACCAGACTGTAAACACTGAAAGGACAAATATTTTCCCTCTGTTGAAAATAAAGAAATTTCCCATTCCTCCTTTTTCTTTGATGTACTTTATAAATCTAAGTATTTTCTCCTCTCTTTGAAATGTATATAAGTCCCTTTGAAGACTAGACTGATATTTTGTCAGCTTTATGATCTAGGAATGTCTTTCTCAAGGACCTCAAACCATCTTCTGAGATATTAACATCAAGGGAGATAGCCCTCTTGATCTCCCCCTTCTGGGAGAGATTAGGAGCCCACCTTCCTTATGCACCTGCCTCAACTTGCAAAATTACCTCCTGTCGTTAATGAGAGGACATTTGGTTTTCCCCTGCATAAAGCTAATTCAATAGCACAAACGGTCACCCCAATTACCACATAAAGTTAGGATAAACAGTGTGTGACAAACGATGCTGTCAGGTCCTTTTACTTGAGGCTTAAGTATTGTATGTAAAGGGGGAGATTTCTTTCATCTTTGCAATCTCTCAGTGGATTTGAGGACAACATAGAATCTTTGTTTATATGAGTTATATTTGTCAATAGTTAAGCATATTAGGCAATAAACTGAGGATTTTAAAACATTTATTATTTACTTTAAAATAATGATAATAAATCAATACGTTTTAACGTTAAAAAACAGAATGTTTTCAATAACTTGTAGAAAACTGTGACATTGTTTTACAATTTTGAAAAATCTCTTAGTGTCAGGCTTAATAGAAAACACCTACACTCTTTCTGCTTCTGCATCCAATCTGCTTTAATACACTGTTTTTGTTGAAGTATATATAAAAAAAATACCTAGCCTCACACAGGAATGTAGTTGGAAAAGAGAATAGCACATTAATAGCCTTTCAGATAATTATGGATAGTCTTCTTTGACACTGTACCAAAACTCAGAGATGGTAGATTTTCAGGCTAGTTGCAATGAGAAATATGAAGCTGTATCATTGAACTTTCATACTCTATTGTGTTAAAATCCATTGGTCTCTCTTACATTTTGAACAGGTCCTTTACTCACGCATGATTCTGTAATGTCATACTATTGCCGTTGCAAAGTCACTTCAGTCATGTCCGACTCTGTGTGACCCCATAGATGGCAGCCCACCAGGCTCCCCCGTCCCTGGAATTCTCCAAGCAAGAACACTGGAGTGGGTTGCCATTTCCTTCTCCAATGCATGTCATTTGTAAAATATTGGTTCATGAAGCTATGCAAATATTCCAAATTGACACATTATACAATTAAAAAAATCATATTAGTTATTATAGCCAAGGATCTCATCAGGAAAACAGGTTTTGGGTAGCTGCCAAGTTCATGTGATGATATATGCTACAAGGTACTAGTAAGGTTTGATCAACTAAAGAACTGTTCAAATGCAATGTATTATTTCATTGTGCTGAGATCTACTAACGCTAATACGTTAAGGGACACCCAGGTTATAAGGGCTTCCAAGGTGGCACTAGTGGTAAAGAACCTGCCTCGGGATGGAGGAAATATAAGAGACACAAATTTGATCCCTGGGTCGGGAAGATTCCCCTGGAGGAGGGCATGGCAACCCACTCCAGTATTCTTGCCTGGAGAATCCCATGGACAGAGGAGCCTGGTGGATTACAAGTCCATGGGCTACAGTCCACAGAGCTGCAAAGAGTCAGACATGACAATCAATTTAGCACACAGCCCATGTTGTCATAATAGGAATAAGTTTAAGGATCCTAATAATGTATAACCTAATCTTGAAATGAGCAAATGTCTGTGTTTTGCATTACTATAAGTCAGAGGAGGGGATATAGTGGTCAGTATAGACAAAACAAGATTATTCACGTAAGTTGAAAATTATTATCACTGGGTGAGTGGTTCTTGTAGGTTAATTATATTAATCTCTACTTGTATTATTTACTTTGTGTACATATTTGAACGTTACCACAATAAATACTAATATATAGTTTAAACTTTCAATGGTTTTTCTTTTGAGACATAATTAAGAGCAAAAATTTTCTTTAATTTGATGGATTAGACAACTGAAAACTAAAAAGAAGATTTATCTTATAGTTGTTATGAATTGTTCTGGGTCTTAATACATTTATTTGTCATACTCTTCTAAAGTAGAAAATTTATTTTGCAAATATCACCAAATAACCTTTGTCTTTACCTTAAGCCAGAGCTCAGACATGGGGGAGGAATCAGGCAATAGTATTGTCGTTTACCAAATACTCTCATACACTCAAATTTTTTCCAGCAATGGATTTAATTTCAAACTTTATACAAAATATATTTTTTTGCACTTGAGGAAAGTCAGAAATTTTCTCAAACCCTTTCATTGAACTAATGTGTTCTTTCCTACAACTCAAACACCACTTCTGTTCTCAATTTAAGCAATAATTTCAACATGGTTACTATGTACCAATGAAGTCATTTGCCTTTTAAAAAATGGGTTAATGTATCTACAATAGTACCCCTTTTATTTGAGATTTGATTTCCACTGCTTCAGACCCAAGGCAGCGTGAAAATGTTAAATGAAAAATGCCAGAAATCAGCCATTTGTGAGCTTTAAATTGTGTGTCCTTCCGGGTAGCAGTGAAACCTTGTGAAGAAGCTGCTGTCACATTTCTGGCAGGGTTGAGGTTGAGAGATATCATCTTCACATAACTTTTTTCTACAATACATTGTTATAATTGTTCTACTATTAGTTAGAGTTGTTAATTTATTACTGTGTAATTTATAAATTACACTTTATCATGGGTATGTTTATATAGGAAGGAACACAGTGTTACATAGGGTTTGGCACTATCAGCAGTTTCAGGCATCTTCTGGTCTTGGAACAGAATCCCATGGATAAGGGGGGACTACTGTACTGAATTTCAAATACTTGAGAGCAAACTTGAAAAGAGGACATCTCACTGACAAAACAGTAAAGCTTCTATTTTTGTCTTATTGGAAGACTATTCCCCATGCCTTCTAACATTAATATAGAATTGATAACCACTCAAGAGGATCAGTAAAATGAAGTGAGATAGAGAAAGGTTACTCATGCTCTTTAACCATGTTCTCTGGAGGCATCGTAAAGAACTTATACTTTTATACCTTTTAAAGTTCAAGTTTCACTGAAGTGCATCAAACAAAATTGAAGAGCTCTTCGTTATAATTTATGCACTCTTATCTTTTAAAAACAATGTTCTTTTGTCACCTTTAAGCTGGAATAATTTGCCAGCATGTTCATCTTTCATAACATTAATATTTTTAAAATCGAAATCAGTTATTTTGCAAAACTTTGGTCAAAAGGCTAAAACAATATGAAAACAGAAATAAGAGAAGTTTCATTTTCATCCCGTTCCCACTGTTCCCATTTATGTAACCATTCTTAGGAGTTTTTAGTTTATAATTCCTGTATTTCTTTTTAATTTTACAAAAGTAAGTATATTTACCTTTTTATTTTCTCTTCTTTCTTATATAAAGGTTAACGTTCTATATGCTGCTGCTGCTGCTGCTAAGTCGCTTCAGTCGTGTCCAACTCTGTGTGACCCCAGAGACGGCAGCCCACCAGGCTCCTCCATCCCTGGGATTCTCCAGGCAAGAACACTGGAGTGGGTTGCCATTTCCTTCTCCAATGCATGAAAGTGAAAAGTGAAAGTGAAGTCACTCAGTCGTGTCTGACTCTTACCGACCCCATAGACTGCAGCCAACCAGGCTCCTCCATCCATGGGATTTTCCAGGCAAGAGTACTGGAGTGGGGTGCCATTGCCTTCTCCGGTTCTATATCTACTCCTCAATATTTAGTTTTTTTTAATTTACATCTGGAAACACTTCATATCAGATTCTTGAACTCTTCTTCCTTTTACTTTTTGGCTACAAATAATCCTTGAAGTGCCAACATCCGTTGGATTATCAAAAAAGCAAGAGAGTTCCAGAAAAACATCTATTTCTATTTTATTGATTATGTCAAAGCCTTTGACTGTGTGGATCACAAACTCTGGAAAATTCCTAAAGAGATGGGAATACCAGACCACCTGACCTGTCTCCTGAGAAACCTGTATGCAGGTCAAGAAGCAACAGTTAGAACTGGACATGGAACAATAGACTGGTTCCAAATAGAAAAAGGAGTACATCAAGGCTGTATATTGTCACCCTGCTTATTTAACTTATATGTAGAATACATCATGAGAAATGCTGGGCTGGAGGAAGCACAAGCTGAAATCAAGACTGCTGGGAGAAATATCAATAACCTCAGATATGCAGGTGACACCACCCTTATGGCAGAAAGTGAAGGAGCTAAAGAGCCTCTTGATGAAAGTGAAAGAGGAGAGTGAAAAAGTTGGCTTAAAACTCAACATGCAGAAAACTAAGATCATGGCATCTGGTCCCATCACTTCATGGCAAATAGATGGCAAAACAATGGGAACAGTGACAGACTATTTTTTGGGCTCCAAAATCACTGCAGATGGTGACTGCAGCCATGAAATTAAAAGACGCTTACTCCTTGTAAGGAAAGTTATGACCAACCTAGATTGCATATTAAAAAGCAGAGACATTACTTTGCCAACAAATGTCCATCTAGTCAAAGCTATGGTTTTTCCAGTAGTTATGTATGCATGTGAGAGTTGGACTATAAAGAAAGCTGAGCATCAAAGAATTGATGTTTTTGAACTGTGGTGTTGAAGAAGACACTTGAGAGTCCCTTGGATAACAAGGAGATCCCACTGGTCCATCCTAAAGGAGATCACCCCTGAATTTTCATTGGCAGGGCTGATGCTGAGTTGAAACTCCAATACTTGTGGCCAGCAAAGAGCTGACTCATTTGAAAAGACCCTGATGCTGGGAAAGATTGAGGGCAGGAGGAGAAGGGGATAACAGAGGATTAGATGGTTGGATAGCATCACCAGCTCAATGGACATGAGTTTGAGTAAACTCCAGGAATTAGTGATGGGCAGGGAGGCCTAGCATGCTGCAATCCATGGGGTCACAAAAAGTCAGACATGACTGAGAGATTGAACTGAACTGAACTGAACTGAACTAATAACTCCGTTGTGTAAATGTGCCATAGTTTTTCCAATTACTTGCTATGAATGGGCATCAAGGTTATTTACCATCTTTTGTGCTTATAAAAAATACTGAAATAAATAATGTGCACATTCTGTTTCATATTAACAGAGGAATGTCTTCAGCGTAGATTCCAAAAAGCAGAATTGCTGGGTCAAAGGATATATTTATGTGTGGATCTATTAGACATTGCCAGTTCAGTTCAATCACTCAGTTGTGTCCGACTCTTTGGAACCCCATGGACTGCAGCATGCCAGGACTCCCTGTCCATCACCAACTCCCAGAGTTTACCCAAACTCATGTCCATTGAGTCAGTGATGCCATCCAACCATCTCATCCTCTGTCGTACCCTTCTCCTACTGCCTTCACTCTTTCCCCAGCATCAGGGTCTTTTCAAATGAGTCAGCTCTTCGCATTAGGTAGCCAAATTATTAGAGTTTCAACTTCAGCATCAGCACCCCCCAATGAATATTCAGGGGTGCTTTCCTTTAGGAGGGACTGATTGGATCTCCTTGCAGTCCAAGGGACTCTCAAGAGTCTTCTCCAACACCACAGTTTAAAAGCATCAATTTTTCCGTGCTCAGCTTTCTTTATAGTCCAACTCTCACAATCCATACATGACTACTGGAAAAACCATAGCCTTGACTAGACGGACCTTTGTTGGCAAAGTAATGTCTCTGCTTTTTAATATGCTATCTAGGTTGGTCACAACTTTCCTTCCAAGGAGTAAACGTCTTTTAATTTCATGGCTCCAGTCACCATCTGCAGTGATTTTGGAGCCCCAAAACATAAAGTCTGCCACTGTTTACACTGTTTCTCCATCTATTTTCCATGAAGTGACAGGACTCAATGTCATGATCTTTGTTTTCTGAATATTGAGCTTTAAGCAAACTTTTTCACTCTCCTCTTTCACTTTCATCAAGAGGCTCTTTAGTTCTTCACTTTCTGCCATAAGGGTGGTGTCATCTGCATATCTGAGGTTATTGATATTTCTCCCAGCAATCTTGATTCCAGCTTGTGCTTTATCCAGCCCAGCATTTCTCATGATGGACTCTGCATATAAGTTAAATAAGCAGGGTGACAATATACAGCCTTGACGTACTCCTTTTTTTATTTGGAACCAGTTTGTTGTTCCATGTCCAGTTCTAACTGTTGCTTCTTGACCTGCATACAGATTTTTCAGAAGGCAGGTATGCCCATCTCTTTAAGAATTTTCCACTATTTATTGTGATCCACACAGTCAAAGGCTTTGACATTGTCAATAAAGGAGAAATAGATGTTTTTTTCTGGAACTCTCTTGCTTTTTTGACGAAACAGCAGATGTTGGCAATTTGATCTCTGGTTCTTCTGCCTTTTCTAAATCCAGCTTGAACATCTGGAAGTTCAGAGTTCATGTATTATTGAAGCCTGGCTTGGAGAATTTTGAGCATTACTTTACTAGCGTGTGAGATGAGCACAATTGTGTGGTAGTTTGAGCATTCTTTGCTCAATCTATGAAGGGCATTGCCTTTCTTTGGGATTGGAATGAAAACTGACCTTTTCCAGTCCTGTGGCCACTGCTGAGTCTTCCAAATTTGCTGGCATATTGAGTGAAGCACTTTCACAGCATCATCTTTTAGGATTTGGAATAGCTCAACTGGAATTCCATCACATCCACTAGCTTTGTTCATAGTGATGCTTTCTAAGGCCCACTTGACTTCACATTCCAGGATGTCTGGCTCTAGGTCAGTGATCACACCATCATGATTATCTGGGTCATGAAGATCTTTTTTGTACAGTTTTTCTGTGTATTCTTGCCACCTCTTCTTAATACCTTCCGCTTCTGTTAGGTCCATACCATTTCTGTCCTTTATTGAGCCCATTTTTGCATGAAATATTCCCTTGGTATCTCTAATTTTCTTGAAGAGATCTCCAGTCTTTCCCATTCCAGTGTTTTCCTTTATTTCTTTGCACTGATCACTGAGGGAGGCTTTCTTATCTCTCCTTGCTATTCTTTGGAACTCTGCATTCAAATGGGTATATCTTTCCTTTTCTCCTTTGCTTTTTGCTTCTCTTCTTTTCACAGCTATTTGTAAGGCCTCCTCCTCAGACACCCATTTTGCTTTTTTGTATTCCTTTTTCTTGGGGATGGTCTTGCTCCCTGTCTCCTGTACAATGTCATGAACCTCTGTCTGTAGTTCATGGCACTCTATCAGATCTAGTCCCTTAAATCTATTTCTCACTTCCAGTGTATAATCGTTAAGGATTTGATTTAGGTCATACCCAAATGGTCTAGTGGTTTTCCCTACTTCTTCATTTTAAGTCTGAATTTAGCAATAAGTAGTTCATGATCTGAGCCACAGTCAGCTCCTGGTCTTGATTTTGCTGACTGTATAGAGCTTCTCCATCTTTGGCTGCAAAGAATATAATCAATCTGATTTTGGTGTTGGCCATCTGGTGATGTCCATGTGTAGAGTCTTCTCTTGGGTTGTTGGAAGAGGGTGTTTGCTATGACCAATGCGTTCTCTTGGCAGAACTCTATTAGCCTTTGCCCTGCTTCATTCCGTATTCCAAGGCCAAATTTGCCTGTTACTCCAGGTGTTTCTTGACTTCCTACTTTTGCATTCCAGTCCCCTATAATGAAAAGGACATGTTTTTTGGGTGTTAATTCTAGAAGATCTTGTAGGTCTTGATAGAACCATTCAACTTCAGCTTCTTCAGCATTACTGGTTGGGGCACAGACTTGGATTACTGTGATATTGAATGGTTTGCCTTGGAAACGAACAGAGATCATTCTGTCGTTTTTGAGACTGCATCCAAACATTGCCCAGTTCCTCTTTATAGGGGTTCCACTACTATACAGGTCCACTATTAATACCAGCAATATGAGTGTTTCTCTACACCCTTGCTAGCAAAGTGCACAAACTTTTTACTTCTTAATATTTGAAAATGACACGTTGGTATTGTTTTAATTTGCCTCTTCCTTGTTATGAAATTGAAAATATTTTATGTATTTAAGGACTATTTGTTAATATTTTTAAATGAACTCTGTGCTCACATCTTTCGTCCAGCATTCCACAGGAAGGTTTGGTCTTTTTTCTTCTTTTTTGGTCTTTAAAATTTTTCTAAATAGAATTTATACCTTAAAAATATATATAAGTATCCTTTTACAAATATTATGTCCCAGTGTGTTATCTGTCCCAGTTTTACCTCTGATTTCTTTTTGACATGAAAATCATACTATGGGATCACACTCATCTATCTTCTATTTTATCTGAATTTTTAATCATAGGGAAGAATTCATATTTAGGAGTTTATCTTAATTATAAAGTTTAAGAAAAATCACTCAGGTTTTCTTGATTTCTATGATATTTTTTCATTGATACATTTGATCCACTGGAGTTTATTCTTGTGCATGAAATAAGGCATGATCCAATGACCATCACATTGTCACAATGCCATTTATTTAAAAGCCCATCTTTTTCCTCAGAGTTTGAGTGATCACATATATAATATACCTCTATACAAACTTTGGTCTTTTTCTGGATTTGATATCTGATATTCTCCCCATTAGTCTGTCTACCATCCACAATACCATGGCGTTTTAATTATAGAGCCTTTATGTGTGCTTAGTGGCTCAGTCATGTCCAACTCTTTGCAGCATCATGGACTGTAGTCCGCCAGACTCCTCTGTTCAAGGGGATTCTCCAGGCAAGAATATTGGAGTAGGTTGACGTGTTCTCCTTCAGGGCATCCTCCCAACTCATGAGAAAGAGGCTTTATAGTATGCTCTAATATCTGATGGGGTTTCCTTGATGGCTCAGCGGGGAAAGAATCCATTTGCAAGGCAGGAGACACAGGAGACTTGAGTTTGATCCCTGGGTCAGAAGATCCCCTGGAAGAGGAAATGGCAACACACTCTAGTATTCTTGTCTAAATTCCCATGGACAGAGGAGCCTGGCGACCAAAGGGTCGCAAAGAGTTGGACATGACTGAGTGACTAAGCACAGCGTTAGGCCACCTCATTATTCTTTCCTTTTAATAAAATAAACAAACAAAAGAATTTTCATGTTTTTTCTTATAAATTTACTTTTATATGAATCTTAGAATTCATCTCTATAAATACTTGTAGTATTTCAACTGGGATGGTATTAAATGGATGTGCTGATATCCACATTTCACTGATACATCACATCCAAAAAGGGCTTTTAACTTGCTGAAGTTTATTGCTACATCTTTCAAGACTATTATAAAGTTTCCCTTATATGTGTTCTGTATAGTTTTGTTACACCTAAGGATTTTCTTTTTATCACTGTTCTAAAAAAATATTTATATTTTTGTACTAAATCTGTAAGAAATAAAATAACCCTACTTTGGATATCAAGACATTTATTACATTTCTCTTGGTGGTAAAATAATTTTACTTCAGTAAGATAATTGTAGTGTTTCCCCAGGCAGATGGATAGCAAAGAGCTGAGTAAACATAAAATTCACCTATACACTGGAGAAGGCAAAATAGAGCATCTTTCTACCTTGACAGTTAGCTCACTTATTTTCTAAGGGCCTTTTTAGATAATTTCTGTGTCAGATTGACACCTAGTGGCCCACTCTGGTACAGTACTCTAAAGAGAGGTAATAAATTCTATTAGACAATTATGGACTGCATAGTTACTTTGCACATGTTTGTTAGATAATTTTATACATAATTAACTGTTTTATAATCATGGTAAGAACAAAACCCCCAATTAATGGATATCAAAGAATCATTGCTCTACACAATACAAAGTGAAAGTGAAAGTGTTAGCCACTTAGGCATATCTTACTCTTTGCAACCTCATGGACTGTAGCCTGCCAGGCTCCTCTGTCCATGGAATTCTCCAAGCAAGAATACTGGAGTGGGTAGCCATTCCCTTCTCCAGAGAATCTTCCCAACCCAGGGACTGAACCCAGGTTTCCTGCATTGCAGGCAGATTCTTTACCATCTGAGCCACGAGCGAAGCCCAAATAATACAAGTGAAAATGTTAGTCACTCAGTCATGTCTGACTCTTTGCGACCCCATGGACTGTAGCCCTCCAGTCTTCTCTGTCCATGAAATTTTCCAGGCAAGAATACCGGAGTGGGTAGCCATCCCCTTCTCCAGGGGAATCTTCCTGACCCAGGTATCAAACCTGGGTCTCCCACATTGCAGGCAGATTCTTTACCATCTGAGCCACCAAACAATACAAATTTTCCCTCTAAAATAAAGATTTGTAAATTTTCCATTTCAGATGTTTTACTAAATTACAATAAGTCAAAGTCAATTTACTCTAGTTCCCTGCCCACTGTATGTAGCTGGCAAAAAGAAAAGTGAATATTATAGCTCCCAGGTTTTGGAGAGAGACAAATGAAGTTCCTACTTCATCAAATTACCTAAACTTTCTTAAACTCTGATGGATTCGGTTTTCTATGGATCTGAAGCAAATGTCAAAAAACTCAAGAGAATTTAACCAACATCTAATCAGACATCTAAATTACCTGATACAGTAGATGTTATAGACATTGTAGTTCTCTATCCATATGTACTTCCTCCTTTTCTTTTTTGTTTTGGTTGTTTTGTGTTTTTTTACTTCCTTTTTTCTTAATGAATAAACTGTAATAAACAAAGGAATTACATGCTATCTTTGGTATCATTTGCCTCAAAGTACAAATTTTGGAATGTGGTGAAAACCTCTGATGAGGAAGCCCATCCTAATTTCTCATTATAGAGGATACACACACACACACACACACACACACACGCCCCAGTTAATGCTTAAGATAAATGAATCCTTAAGAGAAGAGGAAACTGGAGCATAAGGAAAGGTTGTTAATTTTTGACAACAGAAAACACTGTCAGTATTAACAGAGACTAATTGTTTTATTTGTGAGATGACCCTGTATTGGGATTTGACTGTGGAATTCTATCTATAATTGTTAAAGAAAAAAGTGTTAAAGTGTTAGTCTGACACGTGTTAGAACAGTAAGGAAGTCCTGAACCATTTATTAGAATGGTGAGGACTACCACAATTGCTGTCAGACTATCACAAAAGGGGAGACAGGTTGGGCTCAACTCCAAATATACCAAAAGAACTGAAAATTTATAGCCAAGGAGCAGAATGAAAGGGTCAGTGGATGGAAAATTAACCAAAGGAATAAAGTGTAGGGGAACTATTGCAAAATCAACTTAATAGGATTCTTGCTGAAGGAAAGTTAGGGTATCAGATATCAAGGGTATGAGATTCCTGAGTTAATAGGTTCCTTGCTATACCCGGACTAAACAGGCCAGAGACAAGGCCCAAGGAAAAGGTCTAGCTTGCTCCTCTGGTCAGACTGGAAGAGAGGGACTAAGATTTGATCCAGGAGAGAGTCTTTGTTCACAATCAATGACTGTCACCATGGACGTCAAAGAGATGCTGCTCCAGAATTACGAGGACTCTTACATGATCTAGCACATGACCAAATATTTAGGCTTATTGTGAATGACCACATTTTTTATTTTAATTTAAAGAATATTTTCTAAAAAAAAAAAAAAGGCATATTTTAACTCTAAGAGGGAGAAAAATTTAGTGTTGTGTGGAAAAGTGCCTTAAGCAGGAACGTGGACAAACATGAAGTCTTGAGTTTTGTCTCGAATCTTGCCTGCTTCAGCCCCTATATTAAGGCATAAAATATCAACCGTTTATATCAGTTTAGTTCAGTCGCTCAGTCGTGTCTGACTCTTTGTGACTCTAGGGACTGCAGCATGCCAGGCCTCCCTGTCCATCACCAACTCCCGGAGTTTACCCAAACTGATGTCCATTAAATCAGTGATGCCATCCAACCATCTCATCCTCTGTTTTCCCCTTCTCCTCCTGCCCTCAATCTTTCCCAGCATCAGGGTCTTTTCAAATGAATCAGCTCTTCACATCAGGTGGCCAAAGTATTGGAGTTTTAGCTTCAACATCAGTCCTTCCAATGAACACCCAGGACTGATCTCCTTTAGGATAGACTGGTTGGATCTCCTTGCAGTCCAAGGGACACTCAAGAGTCTCCTCCATCACCACAGTTCAAAAGCATCAATTCTTCGGCGCTCAGCTTTCTTTACAGTCCAACTCTCACATCCATACATGACCACTGGAAAAACCATAGCCTTGACTAGACAGACATTTGTTGGCAAAGTAATGTCTCTGCTTTTGAATATGCTATCTAGGTTGGTCATAACTTTCCTTCCAAGGAGTAAGCATCTTTTAATTTCATGGCTTCAGTCACCATCTGCAGGGATTTTGGAGCCCCCCAAAAATAAAATCAGCCAGTTTCCCCATATATTTGCCATGAAGTGATGGGACAATTTATATATCCACTACCAAAAATAACCTACTTAGAAAAGAAAGATTACTCTTTTCTTTGTATCCTAAGATGTTAGAGTGACACCTCGTGGACAGACAGGCCTAATACATCTAGCAAGATAGTAATTACCTAACTCTAAAGTTGTGAAAGCGTAGAAACTTTAAAGAGGTTGGGCCTCAACTGGGAAGACAACACAATACTTAAACCCAAACACAACTGTTCATAGTGGATCCTCGTAATTGAATGCCTGGATCTAGAGATACCACAAATTCCACCAATGCCATTTCTAAGAAGCAATATGATTATGAATGAAAAGAAATATATGTTTTTCATCTTGTCAAAGGACAGTTTTTAAAAGAGGGTATATTCATGACTGTCATATAGATATAAAAATATCCTGTATCAAATATTTTATTTAACTCAATTTAAAAAATTTTTAAATTAAAATATAGTTGATATACAATTCATATACATTAAGTTTCCTTGGCAGCTTAGCAGTAAAGAACCCACCTGCAATGAAGAAGATGTGAGTTCAATTCCTGTGTTGGGAAGATCCCTTGGAGGAGGAAATAGCAACCCACTCCAGTATTCTTGCCTGGGAAATCCCATAGACAGATGAGCCTGGTGGGCTACAATCCATGGGGTTGCAAAAAGAGATGGACAGGCCCTAGCAACTAAACAACAACTATATACATAGTTTCAGGTGTACAGCATAGTGATTCGCAGTTTTTAAAGGTCATACTCCATTTATTTATTATAAAATATTGGCTATATTCCCTGGGCGGTATAATAAATCCTTGTAGCTCATTTATATCGCATGCAGTAGTCTGTACCTCTTAATTCCCTATCCCTATCTTGTCCCTCCTCCCTTCTGTCTCCCCCCTGGTAACCAGCAGTTTGTTCTCTACATCTGTGAATCGTTTCCTGCTTTGTTTTATTCACAATTATTTACTTTTTAGACTCCGGGTATAAGTGATACCACACAGTATTTGTTTCTCTCTCTCTCTGATTTATTTCACTTACCATAACACCCTCCAAGTCCACTCACGTTGCAGATGGCAAAATTTCATTCTTTTACATGGCTGAATAGCATTCCAATTAACGTGGGGACCAGTATGTTTTCATAACCTGTTCAAAAAAAAATTCAAAGAACACATATATATAGTCAGATAAGGAATGCTAAAATAGAATTGATCAATAATCAGTTACATTCCACCAGACACAACTAATTTGCACTTTTATGGACAAAATAGTTTGCATTATTATTAATTTTATTAAATTAATTGAGTTGTAAAGTTACCCAAAATGCTGAAAAGCAGAGATAACCTGAAAAGATACTCACTTCCAACTCTTTCATTAAGTGTCTCATTAATTTTTCTGCCACTCTTCACTCAATCAATAATTACTTATTAAACACCTACTATGCACAATGCTAGGCTAACTGATGGGAAAAGCAAAAAATATTACATACACTTAAGGAACTTAAGTACTCTTGCCTGGAAAATCTCATGGATGGAGGAGCCTGGTAGGCTGCAGTCCATGGGGTCACAAAGAGTCGGACACGACTGAGCGACTTCATTTTCACTTTTCTCTTTCATGCATTGGAGAAGGAAATGGCAACCCACTCCAGTGTTCTTGCCTGGAGAATCCCAGGGACGGCAGAGCCTGGTGGGCTGCCGTCTATGGGGTTGCACAGAGTCGGACACGACTGAAGTGACTTAGCAGCAGTAGCAAGGAACTTAAAATACATTCGGTAAAACAAAGGTAGTGCCTCAAACAGATCTTTTGTAATTTAAATACATCCTTTGTAATCCTTTTCCTCCTTACTTCCTTCCTTAAATATTTATGAAATGCCTACTATATACACTAAACACTTTCTAGAGACTTGGTATTCAATGTGAAAGAGAGACAAGTTCCTTTTCTCCTATGGTGTTTTCTTTCTAGTAGGGGAATGTAGACAATTAACAAATAATTAAAAAAAATCCAGATTAGTATTTAAACCTTGACATTACAATTCCTCAAAATTTTCAAAACAAATGACCTTTTCTTTTATGTCACAGAAGTTATACAGAATTTCTTTTATGTCACAGAATTGAAAGTATGCTCCAAAGTAGTATATCGTGCAGGTTCTGGTGTTAGTTTGATTGTATTCAAACTTTGTCTCCATCTTTGGCAGGCCAGATAAATTTAAGCAAGTTACTTAACTACATTTAACTACACAGATTTTTTTCCCCTGTTTAATGGGTATAGAAGTGACTTAGCAGCAGCAGCAGTAGTTACCTCACAGGACTGTGGTTAGGACTAAAGAGATATTACAGTGTATCTTATGGCAAGAGTGTCTGATACATAGACAGTGTTCAATACATGCTAGCTATTGTTACTGTCAGTAATAATGTTACTATCATTATTAGTATTATTATAACCTTGAATTTCATCACCTCTTGCATATGCTTGAGTCTTGCAAATTCTTTTCATCTTGATTCAATATCAGAGAACATGTAAACATGTACTGTTCACTTATTCAATAAATATTTGTAAATGCTTATCATGTACATTGTATGTGACACTGTGGATCTAAAAATAAGGGAGATGTTTAAATGCACAATAATAAAATTAATGATAAGTTTGTGTTGAATGCGATTAGAGCATGAAGTGCAAGATGCAAAGGCTGAATGAAAGGTCTATGCAGAGACAGCAAAAGAGACAGATGTAAAGAACAGACTTTTGGACTATGCGGGAGAAGACAAGGGTGGGATGATTTGAGAGAATAGCACTGAGACATGTATATTGCCATATATTAAATAGATGACCAGTGCAGTACTTCAATGCATGAAGCAGGGCACACAAAGCCAATGCTCTAGTACAACCCAGAGGGATGGGTGGGGGAGGGTGATGGGAGGGGGATTCAGTATGGGGGGACACATGTGCACCTGTGGCTGATTCATGTTAATGTATGGCAAAAATCACAACACTGTAATTAGCCTACAATTAAATGAATTAATTCAAGTAAAAAAAAGAGAAAGATCTATGAAGGATGGCTGAAGTCAAATCATGAAAACATTTTCCAAATCACACTGAAGATGGGACATTTTTCCAAAGAAAATCAGGAATCATTGAGATTTTTAAGCAGAAGAGTGAGATAATCTAATTTGTGCCACAGAAAATCAGTCTGACAGTCATAGAAACTTGGCGAAAGAAGACTAGATCCAGGGAGAAATGGAGTATTTCCTGACACATCAATAAACAAGGATGTAACAGTCATCAGTGATTCTGGCCCTCCAAATGTGAATTTCTGAGCCAGGAAGGCAGCCAGGAAGAACAATGTCTATTATACAGCAGCCATCGAGCTGCAGCCACTCCCTTCTGCAAGCACTGAGGAGCCGGGGAAGGGGGCAGGGATGTAATAAAATGCAGGATACTGACCCCAGATAGCCAAGAAGCATATGAAAGGAATGATCTCAGTAAGCCCAGACTTGCATCTTCCCATACGTAGAAAAGCAGTAAATTCCTTAACTTGAGATATCTGGTTTTCCTAAATTAACAATAATCTTTGGTGTTCAGACTACCTGCCCCTTGTTGCAAATATAACCTGACTCCTGCCCCCACTTCCTTGGAGCAGTTCTCCCAGGGTCACTAAAGATGCTGTCTCCTGGGCTTGAGGTCCTAAAATTTTCCACCAAATAAAACATAACTCTCAATTTTTAGGTTGTGACTAGTTTTTAAGTTGATGCAGGTTAAGAAGCTGGCACAGTAGTGCAGGTGAGAAAGGAAGTCAGCAGTGGCATGGGGAGGAAACAGAAGGAGACAAATCTGAGTGGTATCTAGGAAGACAGATATGTCGAAGCCTCACAAGCCTGTGAGTCATACCCACTCATACTCTAATCTTGCTAGCTCCACGCCTCCCCTGCTTAACAGGATCTTCCTTTCTCTGTACAATCTCTCTAAAATATTTCTGCACATGCTTTTCTTTGCCATCAGATCCCAGTCCAGAGAAAAGCTTCCACCCTTCGCCCACACCCCAGCTGAAAGGAATGTTGGGAAACCAACATTTCTACATCTACAGCGAAAGAGGGTCACAAGTTAGGCAGCTAAAAGGAATGAAAATATTTACAACAGTGATACTTCTCTTCTTATTTATGCTGTTCCACATACCCTACTTTATATAATAACTAGTATTACATTATATATATTTATATATATATATATATATATATTTTTTTTTTTTTTTAAATCAACTTTTTACACTAGAGTTTCTTTTTCAGGTCTTTTAACCAGGACTGTCTGGCATCACTTCCCCCTCTAGTGGACACAAAGAGGAAATACACAGGTGGATGAGACTCCTGATCTTTCTGGACTATACTGTTAAATGTAATCCTTCCACTCACTTCACAAGTGAGTAAACTGGGGCTGAGAGATAAGAAACATGATATACCAAAACCAGGTGTAAAATTAATAAGGATATTGAAAGGCTGTTGTTGAATCATGCAAAGACGCTGGGATTCTTGGCCCCCGGAGGAGAAGAATTCAATCTGGGGCCAGAGACGAGGCTTGATCACTCAGAGCTTTTGTGTAATAAAGTTTTATTAAAGTATAAAGGAGATAGAGAAAGCTTCTGACATAGGCATCAGAAGGGGGCAGAAAGAGTACCTCCCTGCTAGTCTTCAGCTGGATGTTATATAGTCACTAGTAGTCTGTTAATGAGAGAAAGGAATGTCTTAAAATTCAGAATTCAGGGCACCAGGCCCCTCACCCATAAGATGCATTTTGGGATAATCTTGGCACCAAATGGTTTATCCTGGGCCATAAAATTATTAACTTGAACCTTGAAGAAGGGCAGATTACCATACAAATAGTTTCATTTACATAGATTAGGGGAACAATATCTGAGTATAACATACTGGTTTGTCAAGTAGGTTCTGAGCCACTAGGCAGAACTGACTTGAAGACAGAGTTTAGGGGTAAATGCATAGTACATTAGCATAGCTTAAGACAAACATTTCCATAAGAGAAATGGATTGGTTATCTCTAGGTTTGAGAATAGTTCACTTCAGGTGAAACTAGGTGTCATTATGGCAACACAGTATTTTAAGAGAAACCTCCTTTTATTTATTTATTTATTTATTTTTTTGTACTTGACTAATTTTATTTTATTTTATTTTTTCTGGACTGGCAAGAAACCTCCTTTTAAATTTGTATAGAGAAGGAAAAAATATCACTAGTTTGTTTCCTCCTGCCGCTGAAGAGAGATAAAAATGTCTGACGCAGGCTATTTCCTCCGTTTGGAGAACCCTGGCCTTCCTGCCTGTTACCCTCTCAATATCTTGATGTTGTCTTCCCTTTTGTTACTCCCATAGACTATAAAGGGCAGCATTATGGTATGATCTGAGGGACAGAATTTCTGCATCAACTCTTGCTATTTTTTTTTTTTTAATAAAAGAAGATGCATGGGCTACATACTAAGCTGGGTTCAGCATTTACCCTCCTACCGGTTGTGTGAACTTTGGCAAGTAAGTTAACCTCTCTTTAACTCAATTTTTCTGTTGGCAAATAGGAGTAATAACAACAGTTCTCACAGGGGCTGTTTCCAAGGAATGAATGAGTTAGCATTCACAAAGAACTTAGAAAAGTTCACGGCACTTCATAAGCACTAAATGAATATTTGTGCAATAGAATGAGCAAGAAACAGGACAGACTTCTGATTTTAAACTGGGTCAAACTTTGCTGGCCCTCCAAAAAGAGTTCCATCTGATAATGGTAGAGTAAGTAGCTTGAATAGACCAACAACCCAAAGATTAAAGTTTTAAATTTTGAGCAGAATTATTTAAAAGAATACCCTTCAGGAGACACTGGAGGAAAACCAAAAGCAGGAAGAAATTGGAAGGACATCTACTCTGGAAAAACAGAAATTGCAGTTGATGAGATTAAGGAATTTCTAACTTCTTGCCTGAGGACAACCCCAATCTGCATAGCAGCTTGGGACAGCAGAACGGGAATGCCTTACTGCTCTGAAGCCTAAGAGGCCAGTGTTCAGGGTTTGGAGAGTAAAGAGAAAACTTCTGAGAAGAGCTTGGAAGGGAAGAGCCACCAAGGGCACAAGTCCTAAAATATGCAACCAATGTGTGCCAACTCGCTTCAGTTGTGTCTAATTCTGTGTGGCCCTATGGACTGCAGCCTGCCAGGTTCCTCTGTCCATGGGATTCTCCAGGCAAGAACACTGGAGTGGTTTGCCATGCCCTCCTGCAGGGGATCTTCCTGGGCAACGAATATTGCCCTGAAATTTGGCTGACCACTAAACTAACAGTCACAGGAGAGATCACAGAGACACTAGTTGGGGGAAAAAAAAAATGGTGGAAACTACACATCTAAAAGAAATGTCAGTTACTGACTGCAGAGGGACAGAGTATGTAGTATGAGTTCAGCCAAGTTAACTGTTGCTTAGGAATCCTCAATGTGTCTACCATGTATCATTCATGTCAGGTATGCAGTGGAAACTCAGTAGATATCCAAAGAACAGAAACATATGACCTATACTTAATAACAAAAGAAGTCAAAATAAATCCAAATTGATAGAATCCAAATGGTATAATATGCAGAGAAGTTTTTTTTTTTTTTTAACTAGCACATGTAAGTAAAAGGAAATACAAAATAAAAACTGTTCCTCTTGGAAATGCAAATCAAAACTACAATGAGGTACGACCTCACACCAATCAGAATGGCCATCCTTAAAACAATCTACAAATAACAAATGCTGAAGAGGATGTGGAGAAAAGGGAACCCTCCTACACTGTTGGTGGGAATATAAATTGGTGCAACCACTATATTGAACAGTATGGTGATTCCTTCCATAATGTCATATAACTGTAATCATACAGTATGGAAGCTTTTCAGATTGGTTTCTTTCATTTAGCAATATTCATTTAAGATTCTACCATGCCTTTCATGGCAAAATAGTTCATTTCTTCTTATTGCTGAATAATGTTCTATTGTATGGATGAATCACTGGTGTTTATCCATCTATCTATTGAAGGACATCTCAGTTACTTTCAGTTTTGCTGATTTTTTAAAAATTAAACTGGAGTTAATTTCCAGTATTGTGTTAGTTTTAGGTGTACAGCAAAGTTACTCAGTTATATGGGTATATATGAGTGAAAGTGTTAGTTACTCAGTCATGTCAGACTCTTTGCAACCCTATGGACTCTTTGCAACCCCATGGAGCCCACCAGGCTCCTCGGTTCATGGAATTCTCCAGGTAAGAATACTGGAGTGGGTAGTCATGCCTTTCTCCAGGGGATCATCCCGATCCAGAGATCGAACACAGGTCTCCTGCATTGTATGCATATTCTTTATCATCTGAGCCACCAGGAAAGCCGTGTGTGTGTGTGTGTGTGCGCGTGTGCATATATATATGTGTGTGTGTGTATACATATTTCAGATTATTTTTGATTATAAGTTATTGAATGCAATTACCTGTGCTAGACAGTACATCCTTGTTGCCTATTTTATATGTAGTAATTTATATTGTTAATCCCATAGTCCTAATTTCTCCCTTCCCCCTTCCTTTCCCCCTTTGTTAACCATAAGCTTGTTTTCCATGTCCATGGTTCTGTTTCTGCTTTGTATACAGATTCATTTGTATTATTTTTTAGACTCCACATATAAGTGATATCATATAATGATTTTCTTTCTGTCTGACTTGCTTCACTAAATATAATATTCTTCAGGTATTGCTGCAAATGGTAATATTTTGTTCCTTTTTATGGCTGAGTAATATTCCATGGTGTATATATACCCCATCTTCTTAAGCCAATCTTTTGAGCGTGGCTACTTAGGTTGTTGCCATGTCTTTATTATTTCAAATAGTTCTGCCATGAACAAAGGGTGCATCAATCTTTTGAAATTACAGTTCTCTTTTCCAAATATATACCCAAGAGTGGACTGTTGAATCACATGGTAGCCTATTTTTAGTCCTCTAAGGAATCAAATTGCTAACATCCGCTGGATCATTGAAAAAGCAAGAGAGTTCCAGAAAAACATCTATTTCTGCTTTATTGACTATGCCAAAGCCTTTGACTGTGTGGATCACAATAAACTGTGAAAAATTCTGAAGAAATGGGCATACCAGACCACCTGACATGCCTCTTGAGAGACCTGTATGCAGGTCAGGAAGCAACAGTTACAACCGGACATGGAACAACAGACTGGTTCCAAATAGGAAAAGGAGTACGTCAAGGCTGTATATTGTCACTCTGCTTATTTAAATTATATGCAGAGTACATCATGAGAAACACTGGGCTGGAGAAAGCACAAACTGGAATCAAGATTGCCGGAAGAAATATCAATAACCTCAGATATGCAGACGGAGAAGGCAATGGCACCCCACTCCAGTACTCTTGCCTGGAAAATCCCATGGATGGAGGAGCCTGGAAGGCTGCAGTCCATGGGGTCGCTGAGGGTCAGACACGACTGAGTGACTTCACTTTCACTTTTTACTTTCATGCATTGGAGAAGGAAATGGCAACCCACTCCAGTGTTCTTGCCTGGGGAGCCTGGTGGGCTGCTGTCTATGGGGTCGCACAGAGTTGGACACAACTGAAGTGACTTAGCAGCAGCTTAGCAGATATGCAGATATGTAGAAATATCATTTTCTACCCTTATGGTAGAAAGTGAAGAAGAACTAAAGAGCCTCTTGATGAAAGTGAAAGAGAAGAGTGAAAAAGATGGCTTAAAGCTCAACATTCAGAAAACAAAGATCATGGCATCTGGTCCCATCACTTCATGGCAGATAGATGGGGAAACAGTGGAAACAGTGGCTGACTTTATTTTACCGGGCTCCAAAATCACTGCAGATGTTGACTGCAGCCATGAAATTAAAAGATGCTTACTCCTTGGAGGGAAAGTTATGACCAACTTAGCATATTAAAAAGCAGAGACATTACTTTGCCAACAAAGGTACGTCTAGTCAAGGCTATGGTTTTTCCAGTGGTCATGTATGGATGTGAGAGTTGGACTATAAAGAAAGCTGAGCACCGAAGAATTGATGCCTTTGAACTGTGGTGTGGGAGAAGACTTTTGAGAGTCCCTTGGACTGTAAGGAGATCCAACCAGTCCATTCTGAAGGAGATCAGTTCTGGGTGTTCATTGGATGGACTGATGCTGAAGCTGAAACTCCAATACTTTGGCCACCTCATGTGAAGAGCTGACTCTTTTGAAAAGAACCTGATAACTGGGAAACATTGAGGGCAGGAGGAGAAGGGGATGACAGAGGATGAGATGGTTGGATGGCATCACTGACTCAATGGACATGAGTTTGGGTAAACTCCGGAAGTTGGTGATAGACAGGGAGGTCTGATGTGCTGTGGTTCGTGAGGTCGCAAAGAGTCGGACACAACTGAGCGACTCTGCTGAACTGAACTGAAGGAACCTCCACGCTGTTTTCAAATTAGCTACACCAATTTACATTCCCACAGTTTTAGTTATTAATATTGCTGCTACAAACATGTACACATAGATTTCTGCATGAATACACATTTTTAACTCAACTGGATAAACACCTCAGATCAGATCAGATCAGATCAGTCGCTCAGTCATGTCCGACTCTTTGCAACGCTATAAATCGCAGCACGCCAGGCCTCCCTGTCCATCACCAACTCCCGGAGTTCACTCAGACTCACGTCCATCGACTCAGGGATGCCATCCAGCCATCTCATCCTCTGTCGTCCCCTTCTCCTCCTGCCCCCAATCCCTCCCAGCATCACAGTCTTTTCCAATGAGTCAACTCTTCTCATGAGGTGGCCAAAGTATTGGAGTGTCAGCTTTAGCATCATTCCTTCCAAAGAAATCCTAGGGCTCATCTCCTTCAGAATGGACTGGTTGGATCTCCTTGCAGTCCAAGGGACTCTCAAGAGTCTTCTCCAACACCACACTTCAAAAGCATCAATTCTTCGGCGCTCAGCCTTCTTCACAGTCCAACTCTCACATCCATACGTGACCACAGGAAAAACCATATCCTTGACTAGATGGACCTTTGTTGGCAAACTGATGTCTCTGCTTTTGAATATGCTATCTAGGTTGGTCAAACTTCCCTTCCAAGGAGTAAGCATCTTTTAATTTCATGGCTGCAGTCACCATCTGCAGTGATTTTGGAGCCCCCAAAAATACAGTCTGACACTGTTTCCACCGTTTCCCCATCTATTTCCCATGAAGTGATGGGACCGGATGCCATGATCTTTGTTTTCTGAATGTTGAGCTTTAAGCCAACTTTTTCACTCTCCACTTTCACCTTCATCAAGAGGCTTTTGAGTTCCTCTTCACTTTCTGCCATAAGGGTGGTGTCATCTGCATATCCCGGCAATCTTGATTCCAGCTTGTGTTTCTTCCAGTCTAGCGTTTGTCATGATGTACTCTGCATATAAGTTAAATAAACAGGGTGACAATATACAGCCTTGACATACTCTTTTTCCCATTTGGAACCAGTCTGTTGTTCCATGTCCAGTTCTAACTGTTGCTTCCTGACCTGCATACAGATTTCTCAAGAGGCAGGTCAGGTGGTCTGGTATTCCCATCTCTTTCAGAATTTTCCACAGTTTCTTGTGATCCACACAGTCAAAGGCTTTGGCATAGTCAATAAAGCAGAAATGGATGTTTTTCTGGAACTCTCTTGCTTTTTCCATGATCCAGCAGATGCTGGCAATTTGATCTCTGGTTCTTCTGCCTTTTCTAAAACCAGCTTGAACATCAGGAAGTTCACGGTTCACATATTGCTGAAGCCTGGCTTGGAGAATTTTGAGCATTACTTTACTAGCGTGGGAGATGAGTGCAACTGTGCGGTAGTTTGAGCATTCTTTGGCTTTGCCTTTCTTTGGGATTGGAGTAAAAACTGACCTTTTCCAGGTCTGTGGCCACTGCTGAGTTTTCCAAATTTGCTGGCATATTGAGTGCAGCACTTTCACAGCATTGTCTTTCAGGATTTGGAAGAGCTCAACTGGAATTCTATCACCTCCACTAGCTTTGTTCCTAGTGATGCTTTCTAAGGCCCACTTGACTTCACATTCCAGGATGTCTGGCTCTAGGACAGTGATCACACCATCATGATTATCTGGGTCGTGAAGATCTTTTTTGTACAGTTCTTCTGTGTATTCTTGCCATCTCTTCTTAATATCTTCTGCTTCTGTTAGGTCCATACCATTTCTGTCCTTTATCGAGCCCATCTTTGCATGAAATGTTCCTTTGGTATCTCTGATTTTCTTGAAGAGATCCCTAGTCTTTCCCATTCTGTTGTTTTCCTCTATTTCTTTGCATTGATCGCTGAAGAAGGCTTTCTTATCTCTTCTTGCTATTCTTTGGAACTCTGCATTCAGATGTTTATATCTTTCCTTTTCTCCTTTGCTTTTCGCTTCTCTTCTTTTCACAGCTATTTGTAAGGCCTCCCCAGACAGCCATTTTGCTTTTTTGCATTTCTTTTCCATGAGGATGGTCTTGATCCCTGTCTCCTGTACAGTGTCACAAACCTCATTCCATAGTTCATCAGACACTCTATCTATCAGATCTAGGCCCTTAAATCTATTTCTCACTTCCACTGTATAATCATAAGGGATTTGATTTAGGTCACACCTGAATGGTCTAGTGGTTTTCCCTACTTTCTTCAATTTAAGTCTGAATTTGGCAATAAGGAGTTCATGGTCTGAGCCACAGTCAGCTCCTGGTCTTGTTTTTGCTGACTGTATAGAGCTTCTCCATCTTTAGCTGCAAAGAATATAATCAATCTGATTTCAGTGTTGACCATCTGGTGATGTCCATGTATAGAGTCTTCTCTTGTGTTGTTGAACGAGGGTGTTTGGTCCCTAGGACTATAATTAAAATTTCTCAATCTTGTCAGAAGACTGTTAAGGTCTAGAGCAAACAGACAAAGTGTTTCCAAAGTTTCTCTTTTTTGCACTGTCGCAAACAATGAATCAGAGCTCTCCTTGATCCATATTCTTAACAGTTTTTGCAGGGCAGGTCTACTAGTGATAAATTTCTTTATTTTCCACTTTTCTGAGAAAGTATTTCTTCTTCACTTTGGAAGGATGTATTTGCTGCATATAGAATTTTAGGTTAGTGTTTTTTTCTTTTTGCTCAGTTAACACTTTTCATGACTCCCCAGGTTGCTCAGTGGTAAAGAATCCGCCTACCATACAGGAGTAGCTTGTTCAATTTCTGGATCAGGAAGATCCCCTGGAGAAGGAAACAGAAACCCACTCCAGTATTCTTGCCTGGAAAATTCCATGGACAGAAGGACCTGGCTGGCTACAGTCCATGGAGTCACAAAAGAGTTAGAGACGACTGAGCAACTAAACAACGACGACACTTTGAATATTTTATTCCATTTTCTGTTTGCATACTTTCTGGCAAGATTTCACTGTAATTCTTATTGTATCTTTAATGGTAAGGTGTTTTATACTTTGACTTTTTTCAAAAACTTGTCTTTAATTTTATACCATCTGAGTATGTTTATTTTTTATTTTATTTTTTTTTATCTGTGTTCCAGAATGTAGCTATAGTTCATAAATTATGAGAGCAGAATATAGTATTTCATTAGATGAATTTTGCTGGGCTATAGAGATCCAACCAGTCCATTCTAAAGGAGATCGGTCCTGGGTGTTCATTGGAAGGACTGATGCTAAAGCTGAAACTTCAGTACTTTGGCCACCTCATGCGAAGAGTTGATTCACTGGAAAAGACTGTGATGCTGGGAGGGATTGGGGGCAAGAGCAATAGGGGACAACAGAGGATGAGATGGCTGGATGGCATCACTGACTCAATGGACATGAGTCTGAGTGAACTCCGGGAGTTGGTGATGGACAGGGAGGCCTGGCGTGCTGCGATTCATGGGGCGCAAAGAGTCGGACACGACTGAGTGACTGAACTGACTGAACTGCCATGTTTTGCAACTGTGTCATAGTTCTTGGAGATATATATAAATATATCTATGTGTTGTGCAATGTTGTAGGTTAATCATTCAGTCATGTCTGACTCTGTGACTCTATGAGCCCGCCAGGCTCCTCTGTATATAGAATTCTTCATGAAAGAATACCGCAGTGGGTAGTCATTCCCTTCTCCAGAGGATCTTCCTAACCCAGGGATGGAACGCAGGTCTCCCACATTGCAGGCAGATTCTTTACCATCTAGATCACCAGGGAAATCCATATCTCTATCTATATATCTCTATCTATCTAATTCTTCTTCTTTTCTTTGAATTTCAGTTTGGGAAATTTTATTGATTTATCTTGAAGCTCATGTATTCTCTCCTTGGCCATGTCTAGTCTGATGATTCCATGAAAGGTACTCTTCATTTCTGTTACAGTCATTTTGATTTCCAGCATTCTTTTTTGATTTTTTACCTAGAGTCTCCATATCTCTAACATTACACACTGCATGTTTTCATGCATGTTGTCTTCTTTTTCCACTGGAGCTCTTCACATATTAATCAATTAATCATTATTATTTGAAATTCCTTATATGATCATTCTAAAATTTATGTCATGTATGAGCCTGGTTCTGATGTTTGCTGTTTCTTCAGGCTGTTTTTTTTTTTTTTTTTGGTCTTGTAAGCATACCTTGCAATTTCTTACTGAAAGGAGGACAGGATATATTGAGTAATGGGAATGAAAATAAATAGGCTTTAGTATGAGATTTGATGTTGACCTAGTGAGGAGTTGAGCTCTTTTTAAAGTCTGTGCTGGACATAGATATCAAAGGCTTTGGTTTCCTCTGTTGTTGTTCAGTCACTCTGTCATGTCCAACTATTGGCAACCCCATGGACTGCCAGGCTTCCCTGTGCTTCACCATCTCCCAGAGTTTGCTCAAACTCATGTCCATTGAGTCAGTGTTGCCATCCAACCATCTCATCCTCTGTCATCCTCTCCTGTCCTCAATCCTTCCCAGCATCAATGTCTTTTCCAATGAGTCGGCTCTTTGCATCAGGTGGCCAAAGTATTGGAGCTTCATTTTTAGCATCAGTTCTTCCAATGAATATTCAGGGTTGATTTCCTTCAGGATTGACTAATCTGATCTCCTTGCAGTCCCAGGGTTTCCTCTAGTGTTATTGGGTTTTTTTCCCCCCTTCTCTCATTTATCTGGTTTAAGTACAGCTTCTAAAATTTAGTCTGTATCTTGCAGCTCTCAATTACAACCCACTGTTATTATACTGAAGCCCTGTTGATGCAGTGGTAAAGCGTGGAGGGTGAAGTGTGCTATAATCTTATAATTATATCTCAGGGCTTTAGTGGGCCTACAAACCTTGGTTGTGACCTTCACGAAAAGTTCTTTGCCTTTTTTTTTTTTCGTCTTTTAGATGAGAGAGAAAAGCTAGAGGGGGCTAGAGTTGTTTTACCACCCTGCCCCTGGCTCAGATAAGGCTCAGATAAAAGGATTTTCCCTTGCTTAAATTAAGGCAGGTAGATCTTTGCCATGGAGCCCATTCTCTGGGTATTTCAAATGGTTTTCCCTCTCCCTGACCAAAGTGAAATTTTTCTCAGATCTACATACCTTGAAAACTAGCAGGTTTCTGGAGGTAAACCCCTCTCTCCCAATATAAGGAATCTCTAAGCCGGAGAATCCGGTAGTTTCTCACTCTCAGTCAGTGCCTAGCCTTCAGGAATTCATCAAAACTGCCATTTAAGAGTTTTTACTTTATCTGTTTAGTTTTGGCTGTCCTGGGCCTTCGTTGCTGCACAAGGACTTGCCCTAGCTGTGGCGAGCAGGGGCTCCTCTTCATTGCAGTGTGCAGGCTTCTCAATGTGGCAGCTTCTCTTGCTCCAGAGTAAGGGCTCTAGCCGGTGCAGGCTTCAGCAGTTGTGGCTAATAGCAGGCTCAGCAGTTGTGGTGCATGGGTTCAGTTGCCCTGAGGCATGTGGAATCCTACTAAACCAGGAATCAAACCTGTGTCCCCTGAATTGGCAGGTGGATTCTTAACCACTGGACGTATTTTTACCTCCAGTTCTAGTAATTTCTAGTGCCAAGAGAACACAAACATAGCAAACACCCTCTTCCAACAACACGAGACAACTGTACACATGGACATCACCAGATGGTCAATACCAAAATCAGATGGATTATATTATTTCAGCCAAAAATGGAGAAGCTCTATACAGTCAGCAAAAACAAGACCAGGAGCTGAGTGTGGCTCAGATCTTGAACTCCTAATTGCAAAATTCAGACTTAAATTGAAGAAAGTATGGAAAATCACTAGCCCATTCAGGTATGACCTAAATCAACCCCCTTACAATTATACAGTGGAAGTGACAAATAGATTCAAGGGAATAGATCTGATAGATAGAGTGACTGAAAACCTATGAACGGAGGTTTGTAACACTGGACAGGAGGCAGTGATCAAAACCATTCCCAAGAAGAAGAAATGCAACAAGGCAAAATGGTTGTCTGAGGAGGTCTAACAAAGAACTGTGAAAAGAATAGAAGTAAAAGGCAAAGGAGAAAAGGAAAGATATATCCGTCTGAATGCAAAGGTCCAAAGAATAGCAAGGAGAGATAAGAAAGCCTTCCAAAGTAAAACATGCAAGAAATAGAGGAAAAAGAATAGAATGGGAAAGACTAGAGATCACTTCAAGAAAAGTAGAGATACCAAGGGAACATTTCACACAAAGATGGGCACGAGCACAATAACAGAACAGCAGTATTAAGAAGAGGTGGCAAGAATACACAGAATAACTATATAAAAAAGATCTACATGACCCAGATAACCACGATGGTGTGATCACTCACCTAGAGCCAGACATCCTTGAGTGTGAAGTCAAGTGGTCCTTAGGAAGCATCACTACAAATAAAGCTAGTGGAGGTGATGGAATTCCAGCTGAGCTATTTCATGTCTTAAAAGATGATGCTGTGAAAGTGCTGCACTCAAGATGCCAGCAAATTTGGAAAATTCAGCAGTGGCCACAGGACAGGAAAAAGGCAGTTTTCATTACAATCCTTATGAAAGGCAATGCCAAAGGATGTTCAAACTACCACACAATTGCACTCATCTCACATGCTATCAAAATAATGCTCAAAATTCTACAAGCGAGGCTTCAACATTATGTGAACTGTGAACCTCAAGATGTTCAAGCTGGATTTAGAAAAGGCAGATCAAATTGCCAACATCCACTGGATCACAGATAAAGCAAGAGAATTCCAGAAAATATCTACTTCTGCTTCATTGATTATGCAAAAGCCTTTAACTGTGTGGATCACAAGAAACTGTGGAAAATTCTGACAGAGATGGGAATATCAGACCACCATACCTGCCTCCTGATAAATCTGTATGTAGATCAAGAAGCAACAGTTAGAACTGGACATAGAACAACAGACTGGTTCAAAATAGGGAAAGGAGGTTCAAAATTGGAAAAGAATATACATCAAGGCTCTATATTGTCACCATGCTTATTTAACTTATATGCAGTGTACATCACATGAAATGCTGGGCTGGAGGAAGCACAAGCTGGAATTAAGATTGCAGGAAGAAATATCAGTAACTTCAGATATGCAAATGATACCACCCTTATGGCAGAAAGCAAAAAGAAAGTAAAGAGCCTCTTGTTAAAAGTGAAAGAGGAGCGTGAAAAAGCAGGCTTAAAACTCAACATTCAAAAAATGAAGAACATGGCATCTGATCCCATCACTTCACTGCAAATAGATGGGGAAACAATGGAAACAGTGACAGAGTTTGTTTTCTTGGGCTCCAAAATCACTGTGGATGGTGACTGCAGCCATGAAATTAAAAGATACTTGCTCCTTGGAAGAAAAGCTATGACAAACCTGGACAGCTTATTAAAAAGCAGAGACATTACTGACAAAGATCCATATAGTAAAAAATATGGTTTTTCCATAATTTACATGGAAATTTATCTATGTATATGAGAAAGTTGGACCATAGAGAAAGCTGAGCGCTCAAGTATTGATGCTTTTGAACCGTGGAATTGTAGAAAACTCTCGAGAGTCCCTTGGACAACAAGGATATCAAACCAGTCAATCCTAAAGGAAATTAGTCCTGAATATTCATTGGAAGGACTGATCCTGAAGCTGAAGCTCCAATACTCTGGCCACCTAATGCGAAGAACTGATTCATTGGAAAAGACCCTGATGCTGGGAAAGATTGAAGGGAGGAGGAGAAGGAGATGACAGAGGATGAGATGGCTGAATGGCATAACTGACTCAATGGACATGAGTTTGAGTAAGCTCCAGGAGTCGGTGATGGACAGGGAAGCCTGACATGTTACAGTCCACGGGGTCGCAAATAACCAGGCATGACTGAGTGACTGAACTGAACTAGTGGTTTCTGCTCATGTAAGCTGACCCCACGTCCAAGGGCAAAGAAGCCCCAGCAAGGCAGTAGGCGCTGGAGTGGCGGCTGCACAACACTGGAGCAGCTGTGATGAGATATCCCACGTTCAAGGGCAAAGGAGAAGCCCCAGCAAGATGGCAAGAGGGTGAATTCACATTTAGAGTCAAGCCCCATTCCTGCCAGAGATGCTCAGAGAGATCAAACAAACCTTGTGCACACCAGGACCCAGAGACCCCACAGAGACAGACAGAACTGTGTTTGAGTGTCTCCTGTGGAGGTACAGGTCAGCAGTGGACTGCCACAGGGGCAGGGGTATGCTGCAGCCTTGGGTATGGCTGGGTGGAGGAGACTTGGGTATGGCATAAGCCCTCTTGGAGGAGGTGGCCAATAACCCCACCATAGGGCTGCCAGAACTTACACAGGACTGGGGAAATAGACTCCTGGAGGGCACAAACAGAACCTTGTGCACACCAGGACCCAGGAGAAAGGAGCACTGACCCCATAAGAGACTGACCCAGACTTGCCCAGGAATGTCCAGGAGTCTCCAACAGAGGCATGGGTTGGTGGTGGCCTGCTGCAGAGCTGGGGGCACTGAGTGTAGCAGTAGATGCATGGGACCTTCTAAAGGAGGTCACCACAATCTTCATTACCTCCACCATAGTTTGGCCTCAGGTAAATAATAGGGCGGAGTTCAGGATCTGAGTCATAGTCAGCTCCCTGTCTTGTTTTCGCTGACTGTATCTAGCTTCTCCATCTTTGGCTGCAAAGAATATAATCAATCTGATTTTGGTATTGACCACCTGGTGATATCCATGTGTAGAGTCTTCTCTTGTGTTTTTGGAAGAGGGTATTTGCTATCACCAGTGTGTTCTCTTGGCAAAACTCTATTAGCCTTTGCCCTGCTTCATTCCGTACTCCAAGGCCAAATTTGCCTGTTACTCCAGGTGTTTCTTGAATTAATACTTTTTCATTCCAGTCCCCTATAATGAAAAGGGCATCTTTTTTGGGTGTTAGTTCTAGAAGGTCTTGTAGGTCTTCATAGAACCATTCAACTTCAGCTTCTGTAGCACTACTGGTCAGAGCACAGACTTGAATTACTGTGATATTGAATGGTTTGCCTTGGAAATGAACAGAGACCATTCTGTCATTTTTGAGACTGAATCCAAGTATTGCATTTTGGACTCTTTTGTTGACTATGATGGCTACTCCATTTCTTCTAAGGAACTCTTGCCCACAGGAGTAGATATAATGGTCATCTGAGTTAAATTCACCCATTCCAGTCTATTTTAGTTCACTGATATCTAAAATGTCAACGTTCACTCTTGCCATCTCCTGTCTGACCACTTCCAATTTGCCTTGATTTGTGGACCTAACATTCCAGGTTCCTATGCAATACTCCTCTTTACAGCATCAGACCTTGCTTCTATCACCAGTTACATCCACAATTGGGTGTTGTTTTTGCTTTGGCTCCATCCCTTCATTCTTTCTGGAGTTATTTCTCCATGGATCTCCAGTAGCATATTGGGCACCTACTGACCTGGGGAGTTCATCTTTCAGTGTCCTATCTTTTTGCCTTTTCATACTATTCATGGGATTCTCAAGGCAAGAATACTGAAGTGGTTTGCCATTTCCTTCTCCAGTGGACCACATTTTGTCTGTGGCTCAGATCATGAACTCTTTATTGCCAAATTCAGACTTAAATTGAAGAAAGTAGGGAAAACCACTAGACCATTCAGGTATGACCTAAATCAAATCCTTTATGATTGTACAGTGGAAGTGACAAATAGATTCAAGGCATTAGATCTGACAGACAGAGTGCCTAAAGAATTATGGACAAAGGTTCATGACATTGTACAGGAAACCAGGATCAAGACCATCCCCAAGAAAAAGAAATGCAAAAAGGCAAAATGGCTGTCCTAGGAAGGCTTACAAATAGCTGTGAAAAGAAGAGAAGCCAAAAGCAAAGGAGAAAAGGAAAGATATACCCATTTGAATGCAGAGTTCCAAAGAATAGCAAGGAGAGATAAGAAAGCCTTCCTCAGCAATCAATGCAAAGAAATAGAGGAAAACAACAGAATGGGAAAGACTAGAGATTTCTTCAAGAAAATTATAGATACTAAGGGAAGATTTCATGCAACAATGGGAAAAATAAAGAACAGAAATGGTATGGACCTAACAGAGGTAGAAGATATTAAGAAGAGGTGGCAAGAACACACTGAAGAACTGTACAAAAAGATCTTCACGACCCATACAATCATGATGGTATGATCACTCATCTAGAGTCAGACATCCTAGAATGTGAACTCAAGTGGGCCTTAGGAAGCATCACTACGAACAAAGCTAGTGGAGGTGATGGAATTCCAGTTGAGCTTTTTCAATCCTAAAAGATGATGCTATGAAAGTGCTGCACTTAATATGCCAGCAAATTTGGAAAACTCAGCAGTGGCCACAGGACTGGAAAAGGTCAGTTTTCATTCCAATCCCAAAGAAAGGCAATGCCAAAGAATGCTCAAATTACTGCACAATTGCACTCATCTCACACGCTAGTAAAGTAATGCTCAAAATTCTCCAAGCCAGGCTTCAACAGTATGTGAACCTTGGACTTCAAGATGTTCAAGCTGGTTTTAGAAAAAGCAGAGGAACCAGAGATAAAACTGCCAACACTTGCTGGATCATTGAAAAAGCAAGAGAGTTCCAGAAAAACATCTATTTCTGCTTTATTGACTATATCAAAGCCTCTGACTGTATGGATCACAACGAACAGTGCAAAATTCTTAGAGAGATGGCCATACCAGACCACCTGACCTGCCTCCTGAGAAATCTGTATGCAGGTCAAGAAGCAACAGTTAGAACCGGACATGGAACAACAGACTGGTTCCAAATAGGGAAAGGAGTATGTCAACGCTGTATATTGTCACCCTGCTTATTTAACTTATATCATGAGAAATGCTGGACTAGATGAAGCAGAAGCTCGAATCAAGATTGCTAGGAGAAATATCAATAATCTTACATATACAGATGACATCACCCTAATGGCAGAAAGCAAAGAAAAACTAAAGAGCCTCTTGATGAAAATGAAAGAGGAGGGTGAAAAAGTTGGCTTAAAACTCAACATTCAGAAAATGAAGATCATGGCATCTGGCCCCATCACTTCACGGCAAATAGATGGAAGGGAAACAGTGGAAACAGTGACAGACTTCATTTTTGGGGGCTCCAAAAATCACTTCAGACGGTGACTGCAGTCATGAAATTAAAAGACTTGGAAGAAAAGCTATGACCAACCTAGAATATTAGCATCCTATCATATTAAAAAGCAGAAACATTACTTTGTCAACAAAGGTCTGTCTAGTCAAAGCTATGGTTTCTCCAGTAGCCATGTATGGATGTGAAAGTTGAACTATAAAGAAAGCTGAGTGCCGAAGAATTGATGCTTTTGAACTGTGGTGCTGGAGAAGACTCTTGAGAGTCTCTTGGACTTCAAGGAGATCCAACCAGTCCATCTTGAAGGAAATCAGCCCTGAATATTTTTTGGAAGGACTGATGCTGGAGCTGAAATCCAATACTTTGGCCACCTGATGTGAAGAACTGACTCATTTGAAAAGACCTAATGCTGGAAAGATTGAAGGCAAGAGAACAAGGGGTTCACAGAGGATGAGATGGTTGGATGGCATCACCAATGCAATGGACATGAGTTTGAGTAAACTCTGGGAGTTGGTGATGGATAGGGAGGCCTGGCGTGCTGTGGTCCATGGGGTCACTAAGAGTCAGACACATTAAGTGACTAAACTGAACTTCCCAAAATAGTTGGAATAATCCTCCCACTCATTAGCTTATGAAATCACCCAGCCTAACCAGGCCACATTAACCAGGCCACATTCCTCTACTCACCCTCTGCATTGGCCCACACTCTGTCTGTGGAATGTGCTCCTTTCTGAATCTGAATAAATCCATTTCTTACCTATCACTTTGTCTCTCACTGAATTCTTTCTGTGATGAGACATCAAGAACGTAAGTTTCATTAGGTCCTGAAACCAGGTACTGTGGATTTTGGCTGGGTTTGTGTCCTAGCCATATGGGTTCAAGTTCTAAGCAGGGTTTTGGCCAGGTTCAAGTCCTGGTCATGTGGGTTCAAGTCCCAAGTAGGGTTTTGGCTGGGTTCAAGTTCCAGCACATGGGCCAAGTCCCAATCTGAGGTAAAAAGTTTCAGTTTCAAAACTGAAATCCAAAGTCTCTTGCATATCTTTTAAATCTATAATTTTCCCTCACTGTCTTTCTCCCTTCACAATTTATTTCTTGAAGAAATAAGCTAAACTTTGCTCCTTGCCTTCTTATGAGGACTTTTCACATCTGTCTGGTTCTGGAAAGCTATTTTCTGGAAAGCTAAAATTACGACCAGATTCAGCCCAGGTTTATAGCATGACTATTTTATAGGAGTACTGTGTAATTCCGCTAGGAGAAACATAATGTCTGCTTCTTTCTCTTTTTTGTGACATTAAGACTGGGCAGTAGATTTGCTGTTGTCAGCCTGATCCACCTTTGTAAAGCTTCCCATCAGCAACTCACCTAATGGTTTTAAGAGCTATTAATGATCATGGCCTAAATCCATTATTTCATTAGAAGTTCAATGGTGATATTCCATTGCTTCCATATGCATTAACTGAAATTCTTTTTAAAAGTCTTTTTCAAATTAACTATTTTGCACCCTTGCTGCTGCTGCTAAGTTGCTTCAGTCGTGTCTGACTCTGTATGACCCAATGGACGGCAGCCCACCAGGCTCCTCCGTCCCTCGGATTCTCCAGGCAAGAACACTGGAGTAGGTTGCCATTTCTTTCTCCAATGCATGAAAGTGAAAAGTGAAAGTGAAGTCACTCAGTCGTATCGGACCCTTCGCGACCCCATGGAAGAAATGCAATATAAAAGCTCAGTTGCTTTACTTCATTTACCAGTTTTCAACACAGTGTTGGTTTCATAGCGTCTTCCAAAGATGACTGAGAGTTTATGTGTGTGAGTATCATTAAGAACTAATGGATTTTAACATAGTTGATGTATCTCAACTCATTATCATTCTTTTTTGTTGCTAATATTACCCCATCTTTGGCAAGTTCTGCTGCTGCTAAGTCGCTTCAGTCGTGTCCAACTCTGTGCGACCCCAGAGACGGCAGCCCACCAGGCTCCCCTGTCCCTGGGATTCTCCAGGCAAGAACACTGGAGTGGGGTGCCAACCCCCTTCAAATTGGCTCTCATGTCCATTTGATACGAACCCAGTCTCTAATAGCTTCCTTGTCTTTCAGTAGGATAAGATATGCCAGACACATTTTATGCACTTTCTGGCCTAGAATTGGTACCAGCCACTTCTCCAAGGAACTCAACACTCTATAAGCCCTATACTTTTAATACAAACCACACATATAAGACAATATGAAGTATCAGTGATGATGGGCTGCAATTTACTGATATTTGATACCAATCTGTCAGCTGTCTGCCCTTACGTGCATATAGGATGTTTATCAAAATAGTAAATGTCATTGCTGTAGATATTTCTGTAAAACAAAGTGAGTGAATGTCTCAGTCAAAAGTCTACTTGCTTCAGGTCATACAATTCCAGTGCACCAAAATAATATTTATCTATTTCTGAAAACTAACTTGGTATTTTTCCTTTCTAGCTATGGCTTATGTGGATACTCTGTTCATACTTCTGCAGGAACAGCTCTCCAGTCTTATTCCAACCTTCATCTTCCAATGGCACCCAAGCTCTCCCCAACCCATTTAGATATTATTCCCACTTCAATTCTGCCTAACTATGCAATACTCCTCCAAGATATCCTGGTCAATGAATGTGTGGAATTCTCAACCTGGATGAATGTAGTCATTATCTTTCCTCACTCATATTCTGTCATAGTCCTACAAAAGAGGACACAAGGCCTGCTATAGGTGTGTGCACAGCAATACTTTGTCCTCCTCACTACCCAGCAATTCTTTTTTACCTCTTCAGCAGTCATTTTCTGCAGAGGAAGTCCCTGTGAATTTGTAAAGATGCCATTCTGATTCAGTAGGTTTGAAGAAGAGACCAAGTTCTGCATTTCTAACAGGCTCTAACATATTGTCCCTTATGCTCCTATGAGGAGATATTTCAAACACATACCTTTCTCCTTAATCTCATCCTCTGTTCATCTCTGCTCTCATGCTTGATGGACTCCACCCTTGCTTCATCTAAAACAAAAGACTGACATCAAGTGGGAGCTTGAACAATTGATGTACTACTACCTTTTTGACAGAAAGACAGACCACCACTACCTTTTCGACCATGAAAAACCCGTTACACCTTGTGGTATTTTTAAAACATGTTTCAGATTATTTGTCATCTTCTGTCTTCAAAAAGAGAAGTCTGATGCCCCTCCCTATGAACACAAGCCAGCCTTGGAGACTTGTTTCTAAAGAATCGCAGAGGAAGTGAGGCTGAGCGACTTTCAAGGCTAGGTCATAAAGAAAATACAGCTTCTGCTCCCCTCTCTTTGAACCATGTACCTTGGAACCTACCCTGAGGCTGTTTGTTAGAGAGACCAGGCAGAGATAAGAGATGCCTGAGGAGCCCTCACTATTCCAGCCCAGGTGTTTGAGTCTTCCCAGCACAGGGACCAAACACGTGAAGGAACTGGGTTTCAGATGATCCAAGCCCCAGGCACTTACTGCAACAACAGCATGAGACACCAAGAGCCAGAACTCCCCTGCTGAACCACAGGAAACGCACAGAACCATGAGCTAATAATAAACACTTTAATGCTCTAAGTCTGTTTGAGGTGTCTTTTTATTTAGCAAGAGATAATTAGAAACATATCACATTTCTCCTTGGCCCAGACTGCCAAAAATTTCAGAGTCCAATTTGATACCGGATCACTCCAACTGCAGTAGCTCTCATGGTTATCATATTTGCTTCTTCCTCTTTTCTAAGTCCTTATTTTTCCCTGTTTATTAGCTTCATTATTCCTCTGTCCTTTTTTTTTTTTGTTCAGTTCAGTTCAATTCAGTCACTCAGTCGTGTCCAACTCTTTGCGACCCCATGAATCGCAGCACGCCAGGCCTCCCTGTCCATCACCAACTCCCGGAGTCACTCAGACTCACGTCCATCGAGTCAGTGATGCCATCCAGCCATCTCATCCTCTGTCGTCCCCTTCTCCTCCTGCCCCCAATCCCTCCCAGCATCACAGTCTTTTCCGATGAGTCAACTCTTCGCATGAGGTGGCCAAAGTACTGGAGTTTCAGCTTTAGCATTATTCCTTCCAAAGAAATCCCAGGGCTCATCTCCTTCAGAATGGACTGGTTGGATCTCCTTGCAGTCCAAGGGACTCTCAAGAGTCTTCTCCAACACCACACTTCAAAAGCATCAATTCTTCGGCGCTCAGCCTTCTTCACAGTCCAACTCTCTCATCCACACATGACCACAGGAAAAACCATAGCCTTGACTAGATGGACCTTTGTTGGCAAAGCAATGTCTCTGCTTTTGAATATGCTATCTAGGTTGGTCATAACTTTCCTTCCAAGGAGTAAGCGTCTTTTAATTTCATGGCTGCAGTCACCAACTGCAGTGATTTTGGAGCCCAAAAAAATAAAGTCTGACACTGTTTCCACTGTTTCTCCATCTATTTCCCATGAAGTGATGGGACCCACTTCCCATGATCTTCGTTTTCTGAATGTTGAGCTTTAAGCCAACTTTTTCACTCTCCACTTTCACTTTCATCAAGAGGCTTTTTAGTTCCTCTTCACTTTCTGCCATAAGGGTGGTGTCATCTGCATATCTGAGGTTATTGATGTTTCTCCCGGCAATCTTGATTCCAGTTTGTGTTTCTTCCAGTCCAGCGTTTCTCATAATGTACTCTGCATATAAGTTAAATAAACAGTGTGACAATATACAGCCTTGACGTACTCCTTTTCCTATTTGGAACCAGTCTGTTGTTCCATGTCCAGTTCTAACTGTTGCTTCCTGACCTGCATACAGATTTCTCAAGAGGCAGATCAGGTGGTCTGGTATTCCCACCTCTTTCAGAATTTTCCACAGTTTCTTGTGATCCACACAGTCAAAGGCTTTGGCATAGTCAATAAAGCAGAAGTAGATGTTTTCTGGAACTCTCTTGCTTTTTTGACGAAACAGCAGATGTTGGCAATTTGATCTCTGGTTCCTCTGCCTTTTCTAAAACCAGCTTGAACATCTGGAAGTTCATGGTTCACGTATTGCTGAAGCCTGGCTTGAAGAATTTTGAGCAGTACTTTACTAGCGTATGAGATGAGTGCAATTGTGTGGTAGTTTGAGCATTCTTTGGCATTGCCTTTCTTTGGGATTGGAATGAAAACTGACCTTTTCCAGTCCTGTGGCCACTGCTGAGTTTTCCAAATTTGCTGGCATATTGAGTGCAGCACTTTCACAGCATCATCTTTCAGGATTTGAAATAGCTCAACTGGAATTCCATCACCTCCACTAGCTTTGTTTGTAGTGATGATTATTACCTGCTACCTCTCAAATCTCAACTGGAGTTATCAACCACATAGAAGGCCTGACTACCCACAGTTGGGTAATCTGCCCTTTCTTGATGTTCGTAAGAATCCCATCATGTCACTACAACCACTATATGGGATTCACCGTCTCATGTGTTTGAGAGTGGGGGGGGTGGGAATCAGTTGTTTTCCTTTAACATTATAGCTCCTTTCTTATAGAATCTAACATAACACTGGAACATGATACATTTGCAATGAATGCTATATATTAAATGAAACCTGCACCTTCCTTCTCTTCAATGATTAAAAACAGCATATTTTATACATTTGGAGGTAGGTTTGGTTTTCTAATATAATCAAAAGTTATTAGGATTAAGTAGGGAAATAAAACAAAGATCAAATTTTAATAAAAGTTTTTTGAGGGGATAAGCAACATAACTACTATCCCTCTCTAAAAAAACTTGTACAGCTGCAGAATAATGAGGCTTCTTTTGAAATGTCACTGAAAACCACTCCAAAGAAGGATTTAGAGTGTGAGAAATAACATCTGAGGAAAATCAAAATATCATGCCTTAAAGAAAATCTTCTCAGTGGGACAATTTTGCTTTGGCTGTATGAGGAGCAATTATGTAGAACAGTGGTTCCGGTGGAAAAAGTCCTACAGTGGAGTTCCCAGTGAGATAGGCTGGGACCTGGGACGCTTTACCAGAGTGCTCGCACAGGGACGAATGATCCTGGAGCAACAGAATACAAGCAACTATAGGGGCTAAATACAACTGCACACATGTGCGTCTGGTGCAGCCATGAACAACAGGATACAAAAAGGCCACACACCAACTGCCACTGCTGAGGATGCAGGGAGCAAAAGCAGGTCCTGCGCACATCCCTGCCCGCAGCACCACCAAGGGGCTGAGCAGGGCACCTAAGCCAGACCTCCTGCCCAACTTGTCTACCTGCCTCTGTGTTACCCCTTTTGAGCAGTGGGAAATAGGTACTTGTTTTTGCTCCCTTGTGCTTCAATAAGAGGCCCAAAAAAGCCTTGCCTAAAGTTCTCATCAGGCTTCCTATCAATTTCTATTGATTAAAGAGTCCAAGGACCCAGGTCGGTAACACAAATTCTGTTTCTAGCTCTGGTGTTCACTGGGCATATGACCTCAGGGGAAAGCTTTCACTGTGTGTTTCCTTCCCCTTGGCAAGAGAATGGATTAACAGTGCTGTTTATCCAGGTTCTGCTACACTGTGAGCATTCTGGGGCCCGGGGAACTAAATGCCAGGACCAACTCCAGGTACTGTCACAACCATAATGTCCCCAAGGGGCAGTACTGCCCCCATGGAGGACTACCACCTGACAGTCTTTCCAGTCCTTTAAAGCTCAATTGTTGGGCTGCACTCCACAGGCCTGCAAGACTTGTACTTGCCCAGAGATAGCAACAGAGACATCAGTGATTTCTTGGACAGGGAGATCTTACACAAAGGGTCCCAAAGTGACACCCCACTGTGTGCAGCTCAGGGTGAACAGGAAGGACATGGCCTCAGCCTCAGCTACTCATGGGAGAAGGAGACTACCACTTATAGGGTGAAATTGACATCAGGTGGGTTCATCAGTTATGAGGGACTCATTAAGCCCTATAATTCAGAGGGTGGACTAGTCATGTGAGTGAAGCAAGAGAAGAGCCAGCTTGAATGGCCTGATCATACATCTATCATCCTAAAAAAGAAGCAGGGACTTCTGAACTTAACTAGTTTTTTTTGTTTTTTGTTTTTTTTTTAACAATCATCACTTTTATTTGCTTCCAACAGCAGTCTTAGGCAATTCAGCCAATTAAAGTGCTTTTCTGATATGACTCTTTCTCATTATTTGGGCCCTGTTAGGATATCTGAGATCTCACCATAAGATTCTGAATCTGGGTTAAAACACTGACATTTTGGGACTTTTTCATAGGTACTGCTGCTGCTTAAGTCGCTTCAGTCGTATTCAACTCTGTGCAACCCCATAGACGGCAGCCCACCAGGCTCCCTCGTCCCTGGGATTCTCCAGGCAAGAACACTGGAGTGGGTTGCCATTTCCTTCTCCAATGCATGAAAATGAAAAGTGAAAGGGAAGTTGCTCAGTTGTGTCTGACTCTTAGCGACCCCATGGACTGTAGCCCCCCAGGCTCCTCTGTCCGTGGGATTTGCCAGGCAAGAGTACTGGAGTGGGGTACCATTGTCTTCTCCGTTACATAGGTACTAGATCCCTGAGAAACTCAAACTAAGGTTTACTTGTTATCTGGAAATAAGTACAGAAGAAAGAACTAATCTACTAAGGAAAGATAGTCTAAAATTAGGAAGATCTTGATACAGTTTTAGGAATTAGAATATTTCCCTCTAGGGATGAGAGATAAAGGTAGTAAGCATAGCCATTAGCTAGTGCACCAGCTAAAAATACCTTAATCCACTGCTAAGGGATACAGAAAACTTCACTACCTCTGACGTTTCCTAGGACACCGTGCGGAATAAATAATAAAAATTAAAAGAGAGAGAACATAAGTACTAGGGGGAATACAAAAGAAGCACTAGAGCCAAGAGGCTAATGGGATAGAAATTTTTCCTAGACTTTCACTCTATCAGGTTGAAACAATGTAGTTTGAAACAATCTCAGTCACACAGTACTAAGAATTTACAGACTATTCTTTGCTTTTTCTCCAGCCCCTAAAATATAACATTCACTACATATTTGTGCAGGGAATAGTAAGAGCCTAAATATTTATTGATTGTTGTTGTTGAATGCACAAAAGAATGGGATAACCCATCAGCCCCATTTGGACTTCCCTGATAGCTCAGTTGGTAAAGAATCTGCCTGCAGTGCAGGAGACCCCGATTTGATTCCTGAAGAAGATCCACTGGAGAAGGGATAGGCTACCCACTCCAGTATTCTTGGGCTTCTCTTATGGCTCAGCTGGTAAAGAACCCACCTGCAATGCAGGAGACCTGGGTTCGATCCCTGGGTTGGGAAGATCCCCTGGAGAAGGGAAAGGCTACCCACTGCAGTATTCTGGCCTGGAGAATTCCATGGACTGTATAGTCTATGGGGTCACAAAGAGTCGGACACAAGTGAGCGACTTTCACTTCACTTCACTTCACTTCATCAGCCTCATTTGCCTCCCAGCACTGGTTACTAAGATAAACTGGATCACAAGGCCCTCCCTGATGAAATGGGATTTCACATGAGGAAAGCTAGAAACATGTGTGCTCTCAGGGAGATGACAAGTTGAAGGGAGGACCAGGATAAATTAACTGACTGAAATATCCCAAAGAGTAAGGCCATACCAACTTCTTCCACTTGACAAGTTTGTCAACAGCCAGGTCTGTTAATATAGCATTTCTGGCAATGTCACTCTGTAGTACCAAGGAGATTTGAACTTCTCATTAATGTTCTTTCAAGAGCCCTAAATCAACCACAGCAATATATTTTAATAGAAGTGAAAGCCTGTAAATCAATGGACTAAGCATAAACTTTGTAGTTGGGCAGATGTAGGTTTGGATCCTAGAAAACGGTATACATCGCTATGTTCCTGTCCCACATTTTAAATCCATTCACCTTCCTCCCACTTTGGGAGCAGAAGCATTGCACTGAAAGGAGCTAATCAGACAGATGAGGTAAAACCCTCTAGGGTATAAGACTCAGTTTGTACTTAGTTTTTATCTTGATGAAAAATATAGAAAATGTGCAGTTGTCCCAAAAAACTAATAGAACTTCACTCATGTTTTACTGTACTTGGAATCAAGTACGTATATACAAGTATCATCATGATTTATTATTGTATCTTCAGTAGAGTTGTTGTCTTTTGGGGATCTTGATTGGTAATATGGTGCTCCATACTATAAGATAGGGAATGTGTGGTCATTCCAGTCCATCGTTAACTGAAGCTATACCACAGCTACAAGACTGTAGTTGTATGGATGGCCTCAAGCAACTAACTTGAGTTGCTAACCTCAAGTTAGTTAGTTGCTAACCTTACTAACTAACCTCAGTAAGCCTCCTTATTTTTCAAAAGGGAATTATAATAACATACAGAGTTCAGACTGTGTTAGGTCCTCCTCTGAATACTTTATATTGCATTATTTAATCCTCATAACTTTCCTGGGAGGTAAGTACTACTGTCATCACCATTTTATAGAAGAGTCAGTCTGGAGTCCAGAGATTAAATACCTTGTCTGAGGTTACACAGCTTTTAAGTGGTGTTGCTTGGATTTAACTATAGACTGTCTTGCTCTGGAGTTCAAGTTTTTGGTCACTGTGCTATAGCTGCTTCTCTTGCTCAACTCTGAAATATTCTACACAGCAATCATTACAAGCAGATCTTATTGTTACACTGCTTTAAAATCTTACAATGGCTCCATGCTGCTCTCAGGGAAATAACCAAGTTTCTATTAGGAACTAAAGACCCTGAATAATCTGGTATATGCATGATATATGGAGTATAACATATATTGTGTACATAATATGTCTTATACATGACATATACTTCATACATAAGAAGAATTTTAAGGTTATATATTTATATTATAGTATATTTTTGTTATATATTTTTTAAATGGGATCATAACCAAACACATCATTACGTCACCTGTTTTTTTAAACTTAATGATATGAACACCTTTTCAAATTCATTAATACAATTTTGCAACATCACTTTTGCTATATAGCAGTTGAACTCCTAGAGTCAGACAATCATAAACAAACTTTATTATAAAAAAAAAAACACTACACTGAGATCACCTTTATGGCTAAAAGTTTAGTGTAATTCTCAATTATTCTCTCAGGAAATTTTTCTAAAATTTAAATTATTGGGTTCAAGAGCATATGTGTTTTTGAGGCATTTAGTGTGCGCTACTAAAGTGAAGTTGCTCAGTCGTGTCTGACTCTTTGCAACCCCATGGCCTGTAGCTTACCAGGCTCCTCGATCTGTAGGATTTTCCACGCAAGAATACTGGAGTGGGTTGCCATTTCCACTGCCCTCCAAAAACCTTTTACTGATGTCTACTCACACTAGTAAGAGTGCATACCTTCCTAGGATCATTCTATTTTATTTTTTTTCCCTCTATTACCCATTTTTTAAATTTTATTTTATTTTTAAACTTTACAATATTGTATTGGTTCTGCCATATATCGAAATGAATCCACCACAGGCATACATGTGTTCCCCATCCTGAAACCTCCTCCCTCCTCCCTCCCCATACCAGGATCATTCTATTTTATTGTGGTCAGTTTGGTAGGGAAAACAAATACTGAACCAGGATACTGTTTTAATTTGCACTTCTTTGAATGTTATTGAGACTAAGCAAGTTTTTATATACCTGCTGGATTTTTGTGTTGTGGGTGAAATGCCCATTTTTAAACTGAGGCATTTTAGTTGTTTATAAGACCTCGTATGTCTATTCATCACCTATTTATTTAGCATCCATACCATTTTCTGAGCGCTGTGTTGGAAACACAATTCAGTTGATGATCAAACCAACTTTTACAACCTCCTTTCAGCTTTGGCTCCTAATTCAGTCCCAAGGCCAATGACACATATTTTAGGTTTTTCATTGCAGCAGACTGAATGTTCGTGCCCTCTCCTCCAAATTCCTACCTAGAAACCTGCTGCCCAAATTGATGGCCTTTGGAGGATGGCCTTATTAAGGTTTAGGCCCAAACTGGCACAGTGTTAGTTTTGCCATGCTCTTTTAGTTAAGCAGTCACAGAGCTAGCTCAGATACAAGAGGATGGGAAATAAATTCTCTCAATGAAAGAGTGACACAGAATAGCTTCATCTTTAATCTACCATAAATCCTAAAGGTTTCAACATGACTTGAGAGTGTTTTTCCATACTTATTAATATAATTATGTTTACAATGGATTTGATGTGTAGGTGATTTTTAATTATACACATAAAATTTATTAGTATTCTCCTAGATAATTCCAGCTTCTGGCCATACACAAAATGTTTTCATCAAATGAAAGACAGACAAAACGATTATCTTGGTTTGTCTGTATGGAAAAGGGTGTATGGGTATATGGAATCTGAATACACTTTCATTTTCTTAATAGCCTTTGTGTATTTTTTAAAGATAATAAATGTATACGATTTTTATATTTTCATTCTAAAAGCAGAACAAAAAGAAGGCAGAGGTGTAGAAAAAGAGGACAAGAGGTTAAATGGCAGAAGAGGTAGCAGAGGATGAAATATGACAAAGAAAAGCTACACCAAAGTTTGATCACACCGAAGTTTTAAAATATTTATAAAAAACTAACTACGGAATGAGGTTAGTGACATTGTACAGGAGACAGGGATCAAGACCATCCTCATGGAAAAGAAATGCAAAAAAGCAAAATGGCTGTCTGGGGAGGCCTTACAAATAGCTGTGAAAAGAAGAGAAGCGAAAAAAGCAAAGGAGAAAAGGAAAGATAGAAGCATCTGAATGCAGAGTTCCAAAGAATAGCAAGAAGAGATAAGAAAGCCTTCTTCAGCGATCAATGCAAAGAAATAGAGGAAAACAACAGAATGGGAAAGACTAGAGATCTCTTCAAGAAAATTAGAGATACCAAGGGAACATTTCATGCAAAGATGGGCTCGATAAAGGACAGAAATGGTATGGACCTAATAGAAGCAAAAGATATTAAGAAGAGGGGGCAAGAATACACAGAAGAACTGTACAAAAAAGATCTTCACGACCCAGATAATCACAATGGTGTGATCACTGACCTCGAGCCAGACATCCTAGAATGTGAAGTCAAGTGGGCCTTAGAAAGCATCACTATGAACAAAGCTAGTGGAGGTGATGGAATTCCAGTTGAGCTATTTCAAATCCTGACAGATGATGCTGTGAAAGTGCTGCACTCAATATGCCAGCAAATTTGGAAAACTCAGCAGTGGCCACAGGACTGGAAAAGGTCAGTTTTCATTCCAATCCCAAAGAAAGACAATGCCAAAGAATGCTCAAACTACCACACAATTGCACTCATCTCCCACGCTAGTAAAGTAATGCTCAAAATTCTCCAAGCCAGGCTTCAGCAATATGTGAACCGTGAACTTCCTGACGTTCAAGCTGGTTTTAGAAAAGGCAGAGGAACCAGAGATCAAATTGCCAACATCCGCTGGATCATGGAAAAAGCAAGAGAGTTCCAGAAAAACATCTATTGCGGCTTTATTGACTACGCAAAAGCCTTTGACTGTGTGGATCACAAGAAACTGTGGAAAATTCTGAAGGAGATGGGAATACCAGACCACCTGATCTGCCTCTTGAGAAATCTGTATGCAGGTCAGGAAGCAACAGTTAGAACTGGACATGGAACAACAGACTGGTTCCAAATAGGAAAAGGAATTCATCAAGGCTGTATATTGAAACCCTGCTTATTTAACTCATATGCAGAGTCCATCATGAGAAATGCTGGACTGGAAGAAACACAAGCTGGAATCAAGATTGCCGGAAGAAATATCAATAACCTCAGATATGCAGATGACACCACCCTTATGGCAGAAAGTGAAGAGGAACTCAAAAGCCTGTTGATGAAAGTGAAAGTGGAGAGTGAAAAAGTTGGCTTAAAGCTCAACATTCAGGAAACGAAGATCATGGCATCTGATCCCATCACTTCATGACAGATAGATGGGGAAACAGTGGAAACAGTGTCAGACTGTATTTTTTTGGGCTCCAAAATCACTGCAGATGGTGACTGCAGCCATGAAATTAAAAGACGCTTACTCCTTGGAAGGAAAGTTATGACCAACCTAGATAGCATATTCAAAAGCAGAGACATTACTTTGCCAACAGAGGTTCGTCTAGTCAAGGCTATGGTTTTTCCTGTGGTCATGTATGGATGTGAGAGTTGGACTGTGAAGAAGGCTGAGCGCCGAAGAATTGATGCTTTTGAAGTGTGGTGTTGGAGAAGACTCCTGAGAGTTCCCTGGACTGCAAGGAGATCCCACCAGTCCATTCTGAAGGAGATGAGCCCTGGGATTTCTTTGGAAGGAATGATGCTAAAGCTGAAACTCCAGTACTTTGGGCACCTCATGCGAAGATTTGACTCATTGGAAAAGACTCTGATGCTGGGCGGGATTGGGGGCAGGAGGAGAAGGGGACGACAGAGGATGAGATGGCTGGATGGCATCCCTGACTCGATGGACGTGAGTCTGAGTGAACTCCGGGAGTTGGTGATGGACAGGGAGGCCTGGCGTGCTGCGATTCATGGGGTCGCAGAGTCGGACATGACTGAGCGACTGAACTGAACTGAACCTAGAAAATTGGAAATTCCTTTTTTTTCACTTCTAAATATTTAATTCATCTGTTTTTTTTTTTTTTTTTTTTGTAACACATGAGTTAGCATCTCTAAGTTTTTTCTTTTTTACAATTGGCTAACTGGACATATAAATTTAGTTATTCATTTTATTATTCAACACATTTAATTAAGAACCTTCTATATGCCAAGCTAAGCACTCTTGATATAAATGAATGTATAGTGGTGAAAGAAACTGACTGGTTAAGTACAGCTATGGAGCTACTGAGCTCCATAAGGAATTGACTCCATAAGGACTCCTTGGAAAAGACCCTACTGGGAAAGATTGAAAGCAGGAGGAGAAAGGGATGACAGAGGATGAGATGGTTGGATGGCATCACCGACTTGATCACATGAGTTTGAGCAAGCTCTGAGAGTCGGTGATGGACAGGGAGGCCTGGCATGCTGCAGTCCACGGGGTTGCAGAGTCGGACATGACTGAGCGACTGAACTGACCTGATGGAGCTTCTAATAATGCAGTAGGGGAATCAATAAGCAAATGGATATATAATCACAATTTTGACATGTGCAATAAAGGGAGAGAATGGGGATTGTAACCACAAAACAGAGAGGTAAATAATGGGAGTAGAAACTTAGAACAAAACAGGGCATGGGTGGGAGCAGAGTAAACTTAAGAACTAGGAAGCATGAAAGGATGGAACAGATGAGCAAAAAGAAGTAATCTGAATTATTTTTTAATAATGGAAAGTTGAAAACTGAGGGGAGTTAATATTATCTGTACAATGAACTGGGTTAAATCAAAGGGACTAAGTCATAAAAGATAATTCAAAGGTAATGGCTGCTTAGGATAACAACAAACTTTCACCTCAAAATGACATCATGCAGAATTGCCAAAAGTTATACAAAGTCAAAAGCAAATGACTTCTATGTCATGTCCTTTCTCCGTTATTTGTGTATTCCATTTCTGCTATATTGTCCTTTCACTGTATCAGTTAAGATAATATGTATGAAAGCTTACTGAAGAAGTACCATCCAAATGTAAGTGATTGTTGCTATTACAAATTGAAGTTCAGTTCTTGTTTGTGAACTGCTTCTCCCAGAATAATATATATAATATATATAGTACTAAGACAGACCACTCTGTTCCTTGACTCTTACTGATATGTTAATATAATCAAGTTCTGGGAATTAACCTTCCCTTCATGTCAGAGTATGCTAAAGTCTATGGGACAGCTTTTCTTCTGGAAGCTTCCAACTGTTGATGATTAAGTACAAATGTTGCCAGTTGAGCAGAAGTTACAAGGACACTGCAAAATCCAAAGTGCATCTGGGTCATTCATTCTATAACACTGTCTCAGGTAATTATTCTGCTTTTGTATGAAGCATTTAGAGCGTGGAAAATAACTAGATTTTGTCATTGTTGTAGTAACAACTTCAAATTGCTTCAATAGCTAGCGTTTTTTAGGATTCAGAATTCTATCATAAAAAATACATTTACTTGTCTTTTCTCGTTTTACTTTCAATGTAGCACTTCCAAAACAGGAAGAAGAAATATATTTGACCTTGAAAGCAAGTGCTAGAAAAAATAACCTGTCTAAATGTTACTGTTCACCTAAAATATTTTATTATAGGGTTGCTCAATGGCACTGCTATAATCAAGAATCTGCCATCATTTTTTAAGCTCCTGTTTCACAGGCTTATAACTTCTTTAAAAGTCACCCAAGGATCTTCAATCTCACTGCCAGTTTATAAAAGAATACACACACAGACACACATACACTTCCATTCTCCTAGTTAAAATGTTACATTGCACTTGATAATGTTAAAAATTCCATAATTTTTATAGTTAGGGCTTTAGTTGAACAGCATAAAACTGTTCCAACTCTCCTCCCCAATAACTGATCAGAAGGACAAATTTTAAGTTTCTAAAGTCTTTGCTGTTGCCAGGTATTATCATAGTTTTCATTATACCATCTTGGTTTAGGGGATTATAATGCAACGAAAGAATGTATGTGAAATGTCAACAGTAAATGCTAAATTTTTATTATCCACTTTGATATACTGTCTTTTAATATCTTGCGTTGCTCCGGAAAAGTCTAAGACAATTATTCTTTCTCTAACTAATTAATATTGGCTGCATTGGGTCTTAGTTGCTGCATGGGCTTTTCTCCAGGTGTACTGAGCAGGGGCTCCTCTTGTTGTGGTGCACAGGCTTCTCATTATGGTGGCTCCTCTTGCTGCAGAGCAGAGGCTCTAGGTGTAGGGGCTTCAGTAGCTGCGGTGCGAGGGCTCAGGAGTTCCTGAGCTCTAGGGCACAGGCTCAATATTCGTGGCACTCAGGCTTTGCTCCAGGGCATGTGGGATTTTCCACCGGGAATGGAACCCATGTCTCCTGCATTGGCAGGCAGATTCTTTACCACTGAGCCACAAGGGAAGCCCTAAACAATTATTCTTCTTCCTTTGCAAATGACCTTTAGTTTTCTCTCTGGAAGATTTTTTTTTATTACTATTTAAAAATTTTATGTATTTTTGGCTGCACTGGGTTTTTGTCGCTATGTGTGGGCTTTCTCTAGTTGCTGCGAGTGGGGGCTACTCTTTGCTGCAATGCATGGGCTTATTGCGGTGGCTTGTTTTATTGCAAAGAACGGGCTCTAGGCACGTGGGCTTCAGTAGTTGCAGCACCCAGGCTTAGTAGTTGTGGCACATGGGCTTAGCTGCCTTGTAACACGTGGGATTTTCCCAGATCAGGGATCAAACCCATGTTCCCTGCATTGGCAGGTGGATTCTTAATCACTGGACCACCAGGGCAGTCTCTCTGAAAGACGTTAGAATCTGCTTATTATCCTTGGTATTGGGTAATGTCATTATTAACATGACTTGAAATGTTTTTACTATTGCTTTGTATTCGAGGTTTCTACATGATTCTATATAATTCCATTTTTTAAGTTAAAATGTAAAAGTAAGGTACTAAAATCCAAAGGGACACTTTTTGTGTAAGGGTTGGATTTGTCAAGTAGTGACCTTCATCATCAGATGGGTATTCTTTTACTTGAGAAACTTTCAAATGTCATTTTCTTAAAGACTTTTCTAGAATCGCTCATTTTTATCTGTGAAAACATCCCCAGTGTTTTATATGGGACTGTACACCTAGTTGTCAGCATTCTTACAGCTGATGTCCATGTTCAATAAGTAGACTTTGTTCTAAGCCCCTATTTTTTTCAAGACTCTCTTCATTGTCTGGGCAGAGCTGGGAGTCTTTCTGTTTCTTTTGTTGGAAGACGTTAGGGTTGTTAACACAGATAAACAAGCTTAGCAAACATTTTATCATGGATAGAAACAGAACTCTGAGAGTGCATGAGAAGTGGGTGAGAATAATTACCTCTTCTGGAGGGCTCAGGAGAGGCTGCAAAGACAAATCATCACTAAATCTGGGTTTTGAAGCAGGAAGATGCAAACTGACTAAAACGTGTGGGTGGCAGGGATGGACAGGAAGAGCACTTGCAGGAAGAAGTATCTGTACAATTTCAAGGAAGTCTGGAAGAACACAGTCCATTCCTGAAGCAAGAAGGCATTTGATGCCATAATGTCTGCACTCAATATTAGGGACAGGGCAGAGAAGTAGCATTTCATCTGATTTAAAGATGAACATAATTTCTTTTAAAGTACACAAGTCCTTTATCTTTTAAATGTAAAGTTTAATTATCTGTTTGCTTACCATAATCTGGACTAATCAATGTGTCTCAATTCCATCATTTGCTACTTGTATCTAGTGACACATAACTTCAGAACTTTGGTCCTCTGTAAAATGGATACAGAATCTGCTTGTATCGGTCAGGATTTCTAGTTATGTGCAAGAGAAAGCACTACTTGCTATTTTAAGCAGAAAAGAGTTTGAGTAAAGGATATTGGAAATGTTTCTGAAAGTGGAAAACTAAGTTTGGATATTATGCAATCATGACAAAGTCCAAAATCCTTCCACAGCCCTGGTACCACGGAGCATCACAGCCACATGTATTAGGCACAGACACTGATGTCTTTGCTGCTGTGTGTGTGATGCAGCTGCTAGAAGCACTTCACCGCTGCCTCTAGGAACTAGATGTGGCTGTGCAGGTATTTGTCTGGGGCTGTGAATCTGATTGGCACAATTCAGAACATGTGTCCATGACTTGTGTGTAATGGACTGACAGAGTAAGCAAGGCACTCTTTTCCAGATTCTCCATGAAGATATAGGTTCTGCTTCACAAGGAGGGTTCAGTTCAGTTCAGTTCAGTCGCTCAGTCGTGTCCGACTCTTTGCAACCCCATGAATCGCAGCATGCCAGGCCTCCCTGTCCATCACCAACTCCTGGATCCCACCCAGACTCACATCCATCGAGTCAGTGATGCCATCCAGCCATCTCATCCTCTGTCATCCCCTTCTCCTCCTCCAATCCCGCCCAGCATCATCCAATCTTCTCCTCCAATCCCGCCCAGCATCAGAGTCTTTTCCAATGAGTCAACTCTTCGCATGAGGTGGCCAAAGTACTGGAGTTTCAGCTTTAGCATCATTCCTTCCAAAGAAATCCCAGGGCTCATCTCCTTCAGAATGGACTGGTTGGATCTCCTTGCAGTCCAAGGGACTCTCAAGAGTCTTCTCCAACACCACACTTCAAAAGCATCAATTCTTCGGCGCTCAGCCTTCTTCACAGTCCAACTCTCACATCCACACATGACCACAGGAAAAACCATAGCCTTGACTAGACAGACTTTTGTTGGCAAAGTAATGTCTCTGCTTTTGAATATGCTATCTAGGTTGGTCATAACTTTTCTTCCAAGGAGAAAGCGTCTTTTAATTTCATGGCTGCAATCACCATCTGCAGTGATTTTGGAGCCCCCAAAAATAAAGTCTGACACTGTTTCCACAGTTTCCCCATCTATTTCCCATGAAGTGATGGAACCAGATGCCATGATCTTCGTTTTCTGAATGTTGAGCTTTAAGCCAACTTTTTCACTCTCCACTTTCACTTTCATCAAGAGGCTCTTTAGTTCCTCCTCACTTTCTGCCATAAGGGTGGTGTCATCTGCATATCTGAAGTTATTGATGTTTCTCCCGGCAATCTTGATTCCAGCTTGTGTTTCTTCCAGTCCAGCGTTTCTCATGATGTACTCTGCATATAAGTTAAATAAGCAGGGTGACAATATACAGCCTTGACGAACTCCTTTTCCTATTTGGAACCAGTCTGTTGTTCCATGTCCAGTTCTAACTGTTGCTTCCTGACCTGCATACAGATTTCTCAAGAGGCAGGTCAGGTGGTCTGGTATTCCCATCTCTTTCAGAATTTTCCACAGTTTATTGTGATCCACACAGTCAAAGGCTTTGGCATAGTCAATAAAGCCGCAATAGATGTTTTTCTGGAACTCTCTTGCTTTTTCCATGATCCAGCAGATGTTGGAGGGTTAGAGTTCTCCAAACATAGAAAACAGGGATGAATATTGGCTAGTTGAGGAGAATGATAAATGTCCATGTGATTCAGCTTATCAAAAGGATTTTGGGAAATATATAAGCATTATAAAGCAGAAAACTCAAATGATGCTTGGTATTATTAGTATTATCTTTAGGACATCAATGTCAGGGAGATTGTTGAATCAATTCTGTATTCGTTTTCTATTGCTGTATAGAAAATCACCATAGGACAGTGACTTAAAAACAACCACCATTACTGCAGAGTATTTGTGGGTCAGCAATTCAGAGATGGTTGAACTCTGTGGGTCTGCTGCAGGGTCTCTCTGCAGGTTGCAGAGAGGTTGCAATTAAGAAGTCAACCGACTGGAGGATCCACATCTAGAACGGCATTCTCACACGAGGCAGCCTCAGCTTCTTGATGGCTATTAGCAGGGGATCTTAGTTCCTAACCTCATGGATCTCTCTATAAAGTCCCTTGAATGTCCTAACAACATGTTCACAGGCTTTCTCCAAAAACAGATACAAGAGAGAGGGAAAACAAGGTGGAAGTTCCAGTGGCATTTTATGATGTATATTTGCTAGTTACGCTCTACCATTCCTACCACATTCTGTTTGTTAGAAGCCAATCACTAAATGTAGCCTACACTCAGGAGAAGGGGAAATAGGCTCCACCAGAGAGGGAGGAGTAATACAGAAGTTTTGGACATGTATTCAAACTATCACAAGTTATTTTTTATTATTTCATAGAATTGGCCAAACTAATTCCCTTGCGTATTATTTCTACTCATTTTTTAAAGCATGTCAAAGAATCTATTCTGATTTGAAGTTAAATTACCTCCAGGGATATTTATTTTATCTGGTAAAAAATCTTTCAGTGCTTCAAAAGGAGAGACTGTTGCACTGTTTAGTATCTTATCACCAAAGAAACACATTTCAACTATAAATGAAATATTTGTCCTTTCATTCAAACACTTGAATCATCCAGTAGAGAGATTAACAGACATCATTGCCTGGCTATCTCTATTGACATGGTAGAGGAAAGGGAAGAGATATTTTTGTAATTCAGGGCACTTTTCTGAGAGCACAAAAGCATTCTAGAGATACAAACTTAAATGCTTTCAATGATCAAATAGGTAATATAAATGATGAAGACTACAGAGTTGGTGTACATTCAAATTCAAATTAAAAAATAATAGCAACAACAAAACCCAGGTTAGCCAAACAAGTCACCTCCAGTGCCCAGTTTGGTTCTCAGATGCTGGCTTGCTCTTCCTCCTGAGGTCTAGACTTAAGGTCAAGATCTGACTTGCTTTTCTTTGGAAATTCAGCTTCTGAATTCACCAGTTTTGGGGTCAAAAAAGATCTGCCCTCTGTTTTACAACCAGGAAACTGACACAGGGCCCTTTTGCTCTTGAGAGGGCCCTTTCCTTATAAACAATACAGGTACAACTCATTTTAGACTGTTTTGCTTTACTGAGATTCACAGATACTGCATTTTTTACAAATTGAAGGTTTGAGACAACCCTGCCTTGAGCAAGTCTATCAGTACCATTTTTCCAAGAGTGTTATTTTTAAATTAAAGTACACACATTTTTTTTGGACATAATGCTATTGCATACTTAATAGACCATAGTATGTTGTGAACATAAATTTTATACTCACTGGGAAACTGAAAAATGTGATTCCCTCCACTGCAGTGGTCTGGAATGGAACCAACAATATTCCTTAGGCATGCCTGTATTAAAAATTATATTTTACAAGGGCATATAAAAAAACAAGATAAAGAGAGACATTATTCAAAAGAAATTTTTATGGGACTAAATTTGGTCAAGGTAGCAGATATTTTGTTCAGATTATTGGTTAGTTAGCACAAATGGTTCAGAGTTCAGCTAATCATTTATGATGCAAAGAATGGAAATTTGGAGGGTCTGTGTCATAGATAAACAAGGTAAGTCTTATTTAAGTCATTTGGGAAAGGATGATTCCTTGCAATAAACCAGTTACCATTCCCAGAGCATGAAAGACTGGGAAGATTTCTGTAACTCTTACTGGTTTCCGTGATTATAAGGCTTGGAAAATTCAATGCTGTCAATGACTACACTGGCAATAAAGACCATTACATTGATATTATATATTATCAACATTTTTTTTCATTTTTTATTTCATTTTCTCATTTATTTCATTTTTAATTTTTTTACTGAGGTCATTTTTTCCTAAAAGCTTTTTTTTTTTTTTTTTTCATTTTTCCTCTTCCCCCAATTTTCATTGGCTTTAAAAGTATCCAAGGCTCTGATGTGAGACCCAGAATGGTTGAGGGCCTTTACGACCACTGAGCTAGTTATAGCAGAGCTCAGACAAGAGGAACCAAGTCTAAGTTTCTTTTTCCATTTACATCTTTATGAAGCTTGAAGAAAGTTCTGTTCAACTGGCAGGATGAAGATTTGGGAATGGCAGTAGGGGTGGGAATGTTAATTTTGAAATAAAATTCTGCAGACTTAGAAGTTAAGGATAGGTGATGGAAGTTCATAAAGAACTGGAGGCTGGGGTCACTTTAACAGGCAATTGTTAGATACATGTCATGGATCAACAGTATTTTATATGTATCCACTATATGTTTGGTGTCCCTTCCTTCACAGACCGTACAGTCAAGCAAGGAGGCCAGTGCAACAAGTAATTGCAGTAAGTTGTGACAAGTGCTATAATAGGAAGTGAGGCAACTTGGGAGTGAAGAGCAGGAACACCAACCTGCTGGGGTAAGTGAGCTTCCAGATGAACCAAGACTTGGAGCTAACCTGGTGCAGAGGATGAAGATGAGAGTGGTATCCTCCTCTGCAGGGTTTCACACAGGAAGATCCAGGGTATGAGAAGTCTGACTTCAGACCTCTAGGTCTCAGAGGACCTAGAACTTGTGCTCTGACTTGGGCCTGGCCAACTATCCTTAGGATTTGGGAAGCCAGGTAGGTACAAGTGAAAGGGAGTGACTAAAAATCTCACCCCATTAGGGATTTCCCTCCTGGTCTAGAGGTTAAGACTCCAGGCTTCCAATGTTGCTGGTTTGGGATCTATCCCTGGGTGGGGAGCTAAAATCCCATATGCTTCCTGCCAAAAATCCAAAATCTAAAACAGAAGCAATATAATAAAAAAAAATTTTTTTTAATGATCCACATCAAATAAATAAATAAAAATATATCTCCCCACCTACTTCTGGGAGTGTTAAAATCCAGGACTACGTTGCCCAAAGGTTTGGAGGAAAAAGTAAAATGACCAAGAAACCTGAGAAAAACAAACTGTCCCTCCCATTTTTCTAAATTACCCAGTCAGTAGTCTGACTTGGCACACTCAAGCAGGTCAGGACTCCCGTTTCAAGGGTGAATTTTTCCACCCTTCCTAGCTCCCTGGACTCTCACTCTTCTTTGCTAGGTGGAGGGGAACTTCCTCCCTTCCATTAACAAAGGTCCCAGGGCTCCCAGTCTCTATCAGTGCCGGGGAGGGTCCATATCACCTGGCCTACCTTGACTTTCCTGACCTAACTCTTGACTCCCTCCAGTCCTGGAAGAACACCTCGACGCCCGAGGACCGGCCTGTTCCAGCCACCACCGCTCGTGAGATGGAGGGAGTGGCTGGACCACACAGCGCCTGTGGCTAGAGGTAGCCAGAGTTCCGGCTGGAGTCGGGGGAGGGGAGAGGGACGAGGGGCAGGAGGAGAGGGCGTGGTTTCGGGGGAGGGCGTGGTTTCGGGTGGGGAGAGGTGTCAGGTTTGAGGGTGTGGCTGCTCCTGAAAGACCGCCCCTGTGTCCTGCTACCCCTCTGTCAAGCTGCGGGACCGCTGCAGCTTCGCGGCACCCAGTCTAGGTTAAAGCAGCCGCCCCGGGCTCGGCTCGGGCTCCTCTGTCCCAGGCTGTGGCCCCGGACGGCCCCGGACTCGTGCTGCCCTTGGCTTCCCGCTCTCAAGTCGAGGGTTTGGATACCGAGGGGCGAGGAAGGAAGGTGAGCGCGTGTGGCAGTAGTTATAATCTCTTTTTCTGCTCCAAGTTCTTGCACGTGGAAAACTCCCTTTTCTACTCTCTCGTCTTGATGTCGCATCCGTAGTGACCGAAGACAGGCACCTGTCAAATCGGTCCTTTCGAGTTGTGGTAGCGGGGGCTGGATGGCTTGGTGTAGGTGAGGTCTTGAGAGAGTCTCTTGGGACTCGGAAATCGGACGTCTCCGGGACTGGAGTTCTTGAATTCATTAAGCTGAGTCGAGTAGCTGGGGAAAAGATCCGGTGGACGCCGGCAGGAGAGGGTGTGACATCTTGGGACCTGTCGGGGCAGGGAATCTGGTGAAAACTTTCCTTGATGTGCACCCGCGGCTGCGCCAGCAATAAAGGTTGCGGACACAACACTATTATAATTTGTAAAGTTGAACGAGGGACAGGAAAATCCAGGGAGTGATGTCTGCATTGACGAAAAATCTGGCCAAGGTGAAGTACTAGCAGTACTGCCTTGCGGACAGGTGCTTCCCTAACCCCCTCCTCATCCATTAGAACGTTTTTGTGTTCATTTCGAAAACTGTTAGGAAGACGCAATCAGAAGGTTGCTGTGACACAACGTTAACTTTCTGTTCCTCCCCCTTGTAGTTTTATGCTAAAGGAGTTCAAGGTCATCTTTGAAAACTAGGTCACTTGTTTTGAATAGTTTTATCTGAAGAAAGGATTTGGAAACGTTGTCTCTTCCATCCCCTTTCCTACCCTCACCCCCACTTCTCCCGCCCCCCAGCAAACAGTGGGTTTAGTTTTCTCTCTCCTGAATTCTCAGCTTTTAAAGATCAGGGAAGAAGAAAACAGCTTCTTTTGGCATGCAATTATTTGTGGTTAATCCGGTCTTGTGACTTTTGTTCCTTACCTCTCCTTTAGCTCCTTCAATATTACTGTGTACCCATAGTGTTTTCTGTAAAGAATGCAAAGGGTAAGAGGAGAAAGGGAAACTTTGTCCATGAAAAGCTCTAGTAAACATGATTATTATTTTTTAAACCACAAAAATTGGGGCTATATTGAGTTCTAATATCCTCACCACTTTGGGGGAAGATATTTGTAAATTATAATTATTTTATCAATAAAATATCAACAAAGTATAAGCCTCTCTCTGTGTGTGATATCTTGCATTAACAGGTCTATCCAATAAAGTGAATGCTTTAGAAATCTAAGGTTCTAGTTTATAGAGGCCAACTGGAATAGAAGTATATATAAGTTATTAAATAACTGTGCAATCTTGAGAATAGTGGTATTAGGAATATTTCAAAGTTTAAAGATTGCTTCATTCAAATATATCTGTGACTTGACAATTATTTTTTCTGTTATTTAATAGTGGTACAATATGCAGCATCTCTTACTAAGAATTCTGTCAGACATTTCTCTGGAAGCTCTGCTCTGAATGTATAGTTATTTTTCCCCTAGTCTAACAGTTTTAGATTAAATTATGTTCTGAGTTAGAGGCAAGGCAATGAGGTAGGGATAAAGACTGAAAGAATATGTGTAAGTTCTCTTACCAGACCGTCTCTGAACACCTGGCAAGTCCCCCAGCTTTACTCTGGGGTACCAACAAGTCCTTTGCTGCTGCTGCTGCTGCTGCTGCTGCTGCTGCTGCTAAGTCGCTTCAGTCGTGTCCGACTCTGTGCGACCCCATAGATGGCAGCCCATGAGGCTCCCCCGTCCCTGGGATTCTCCAGGCAAGAACACTGGAGTGGGTTGCCATTGCCTTCTCCAATGCAGGAAAGTGAAAAGTGAAAGTGAAGTCACTGAGTCTTGTCCGACTCTTAGTGACCCCATGGACTGCGGCCCACCAGTCTCCTCCATCCATGGTATTTTCCAGGCAAGAGTACTGGAGTGGGGTGCCATTGCCTTCTCCGAACAAGCCCTTTAACTTACTTTAGTTCATTTTTGTCTTCAAAGTAAGGAAACTGTATTGATCATAAAGGACATTTGGATCTTTTTGAATTATTCTATAAAAGGCACTGTCTCATTTCTAGAGCTTCTAGAGCTAGATATTGCTGTTCTAGACCAACATCTCATCTAGAGTTTGCTCTCATTTCCAAAGGGCTTCCTAACATGTTGGGCAGTGCCCCTGCCCCACCTAAGCAATGCAGTGCAGTGGCTAAGGGTGTGAGTTTTAGAGACTCCTGAATCTATCTTGGTTTTCTAGCCCTTCCTTTTTTTTGCTTTTAACAAAATGAAATTTCATCTGGAAAAAGTAAAATCCTATGTATGAGTGTATAAAAACTAAGCAAGTACAGGATGAGGGAATTGTCATTAATTGAATCATTCAATCTCTTGGTGAATTGACTGTGTTTCCTCCTAGTGAAGGGTGAGTTCAGGGCCCAGAAAGCTGATAAGATTTTAGGTTGCTTAAATAGTAATTACAGACAAGTTCATAGCCAAAGATATCTTTCTACATCTCCCTTTCTCTCCTTGTGCAGACCTCAGAGTTAACATTCAAGCTGACTTGTCTGGGGGAAGAAAAAGAGGTGGCTTTTAAAGCTATACCACATTCACTCATAATGAATACATTAATGTTTTGACATCCCCCTCAACATTTTTTTTACTTTTTGTTATATATAAAACTACCTGCAAGCAAAATGCAAAGGAAAAAGAGCAGTTTGCTGCCCTTCAAACATTCATGGTAGGGTTCAGGTAACTGAGAGAGGAAGAATTAGAGCAGAGCAATCAGAGCTCCCTAAAAGTAGAAAAGGAAGTGCTGGGAGTTGAGGAGTGCAATGTATCACCCAGTAGAGGCTCAAAGGAGTTACAATTTAGTTGCAGTTTTGAAGGCTCCATTTTTATAGGAGTTTGCCAGGAGGAAATGCTGAGGAAGAGCATTCCAGGCCAAAGGAAACTTTTGTGTGAGGGTCTCATAGGGTGAGAAAACATGACAAATACAAATCTTCACACATATTGTTTCATCCTTTACTGGCTACAGGATGTTGGCAAATTATTTTGCTTCTATGAGCTTTGGTTTCCTCAGATGTAAAATGAGTGTTGTATATTATTTTACATTGTTGTTCTTTAGTCACTAAGTCATGTCTGACTATTTTGTAACCCCCATGGACTGAAGCCCACCAGGGTCCTCTGTCGATGGGATTTCCCAGGCAAGAATATTAGAGTGGGTTGCCATTTCCTTTTCCAGGGTACCTTCCCAACCCAGGGATCAAACCCATGTCCCCTGCATTAGCAGGCAGATTCTTTACCACTGAGCCAAAAGGGAAGTCCATTATTTTACATTATTAGGTCCTTATTTGATTTTCAAGTCTCTTCCATAAGAGTGTGTACATCACAACTTTGTTGGAAGACTTAGTTGCCTAGAAAACACAAGACTATATGATGCACAGGTGACAATCAACTAATTTGGTTCCCTTCACTCATCTTAGTCTCTTGATGAGAGAAAAATACAACAGAAATCCAGCCTTGAGTATCGATGGGATTTCATGTTTTCAAGTATATCATAAAAAGCAGACCAGTCTTATTGTTCGGAATGACGTATGAAGTTTTTTATAGTTTCACCTCTATTATCCCTATTTCCCAACCACTAAATGTTTACTTTGAACATCCACCTGTTTTAAGACCTGGCTCTGTTAGAGGAGTTCCACCACACCAAGAATTCTTTGATGGACAAAGGTTAGCATTCCTGTGTTTACATGATAGGATCTCAGACTATTTTAGGCCCTGCTTCCTGCTCCAGTTCTTGTTTTCATTCTGAGCAGTTGAAGTGAGTCTTAGAAAAACATTTTTAGGGGATGGGATCTGGATAATGTGTTAGTTCTTTTGGAATACCAAAATGCAACTTGAACATTTTAGGAGGAATTTGTTAAAGGACTGTACCCTCTTATGATTTTTCTCTGGTAGCATTAGCTCTTAAAATTCTTGGAAATGTGGAAGACTTTGCCTCAAAATTCTAACTTAATCATCTTGAATTATTCCTTCTTGCAAACAATGTATGTATTTTCTCAATGATTGAATACTTAGAGTTTTCCTGTTAAGGCCCTTTCCCCACATGGATTTCCAAGGAAAGACCTCAGGTAGTTTTTTTTACAAAGTCCTACAGAACAGGGAATATTTCTTTCTCTGTGTCATTTAGATGGCAGTAGATAGAAAAAGACTTTTAACTACTTTAAACTATAGTCACTGCAGAGAAAAATAGTAGGTTAGGGACCAGATGAGGACTTTTGGCTGTGGAAGGCCCAAATTAGGCCGGCTAGGTCTTGATGTTCTCAGGTGGTCATGCAGATCAGGCCCCAAACAAGAATTTTTGAGGGATTTATTCTTTTTGGTCTTTTATTCAGTGAATATTTTTTAATTTTATTAATAATTTGTATATTCCATTAATTGTGTGGTACAGGGGCAATGATGAGATTGATTTAAGTTCCTTTGCCTCAAATGTGCTTAAGAATATCTTTGGAGAACTGGTTAAAATTTAGATTTCCAGCCTCAAGTTCAGATTCTCTCAGCCTCAAGTGGTGACCAGAGTCAGGCACATACTAGGTACTTTGATAAATGTTTTTGTTAAGTGAATTAACTGCCACTTTAAAAATCATTGTTAAAAGAGAATTCATTTCCTCTAATACATTTACATAATTTTCTCCTTTTTTTAAATGTGAAAAACTCCATACTTGTCCTATGTTTCCGTGTTAGAAAGAAAATGTATTCAATTGCAACCATTATTTAGGAATTGAAAATAAAAAGAATTTTCAATAACATTATAACTGTTTTTAATTAAGAGAAACAGTGACTGTGATTCTTAATATCCCATAATGCTGCGTGGGCACAGACATTTATTTCGCTCTTCCTGAGGCACTAGCAGGTGAGAATTAGAAGCATTTTCTTCATGTGTATTTTTATTTCCTATTGAGCAAACTATACAAACAGGAAGAGCTTATTTTTTATTATTATTATTATTATTATTTCAGTGATAACACAGAGATAAACTAAGTCAGAGCAACTCTCTTGAATAGCTAATGTCTGCCGCCCGGAGAAAGAGAAAATTATTTTCTGCCCTCCATGTTGATGCGTATAGAACATGTGTTCTGAGTAGCTGCTATTTTCACTGACTCTTTTTCCAGTTGAAGTGCAACATAAACTATTTTAATTAATATTGTGTCACCAAAAGGGATTGAAATAGCCAATTGAATTCTACCAAGATAGAGTCTTTTGATGAAAACATATCTTTATTGATTGTGGGTGAAGAAAATCATTCTTAAAATGAAATCCAGAGAAAAATCATATCCCTCAGAGAAAATTTCTGAGTGGCAGGCCAAGATTAACATCATAAAATTGAATTTGTGCTGCAAGCCTTTGATGTAATCAGCAGCTGGGAGATGGTGTTGCCCTTGCTGTGCTCCCTCTGATTGTGGTGAATTATTGTGTGGAATGAAATAAGTGTTTCTTGTGTCCCTCCTCCAAGAAATACAAACAAGGTATTACTAGGTAGTTTCTTGCTAGTTAAAATGGGTTGGATCGATTCCAGGCCTCTCAGGCGTTCATATTCCTGTGAACTATGGGTGTTGGGCATTTATTTATGCCCAAGGGACAGAATTTCTTGATATCACCTGACAGTCTTTGGTCAGTAGAAACCCAACAGAGAAATGACAAGAGGGATCCTCCTTGCCAGGGACATATTTTTTTTAAATAAGCAGAAGCCAGGATATGTTAGAAAGTGCTATATTTGCCTGGTTTCTATTGACCTGTAGTCAGCCAACCCCTTCCCCGTCTCCCTCAGCCACCTCTTGTGACATCCACTGCCCTGAAATCATTGCAGTGTAGAAATCTCACTTTGTACTAGCAATTTTGTTCCATGACACCAGTGTTACACTAGACTTTTCGCTGTCATTTTTGTATTGAGTCCTGATGCCTAGAAAACACTCTTGTCCATGCATGCCCCTTTCACACATGTAATGGATAGCTTTTGTAGATTAAGTAGAGACAATCTATTTGCACATTTACCCTCAGATTAAAGAGTGACGTGGCACCTTAATCACCCCTGTGGTTGGACCTAAGTTGTTTTTGATCTGTTTAGTGTTTAAGTGGTGGGCTGACTTACCTGTAAACAAGGCAGTGGTGTCATCATTGGGTACGCTTACTCTCAAGTATTTTGAGAAGTGGGATTGTGCTGAGGACTTTCCCGTGCACTGTCTCATTTAATCTACACACTCACCATCAGTCGGTAAATAAGTCTAACTCCCTTGGCTAGGATTATATCCCTAGATCTGTCTGACTTCAAGGATCATCCCACTTTTCAAATGCTTGAGAGTAAGAGTTCCCGATGATGACACCACTACCTTGTTTGCAGATGAGTCAGTCCTAGAAAGGGTAATTAAGGCAAGAGGTGGGAGTGTGATCTGGCTGGAGGAGCCAGGACAGGGGAAAATGGTGAAAAGAGGTGAGGTAGGAGAATATAAAAAGAGAGGTAGGATTTGTCTGCTTCTGACAGAAAATCCACAAAGGTGAGAAGAATAGTTTCAAATGACTCACTTTTGTGTCTTGAATTAATGCTGAAATGAGCTGGAAGTCCCAGAAAATATCTTTTTAAAGAACCGACTACTCCAGTAATGCTAAGATTCCTTTGGATTATGACCCTCAAGTGCTGACCCTCCTCTACCACTCTCTATAAACCACTATGGTGTTCTCTCTCTATAAGCCTCTGGATATATCTGTTTTGGCTACGCTTCTGCTAGGATTCTGGAATGTCAGAAAAGTGAAAGTTGCTCAGTCCTGTAGACTCTTTGTGACCCCATGGACTGTAGCCTGCCAGGTTTCGGTATCCATGGAATTCTCCAGGCAAGAATACTGGAGTGGGTATTCTTGGGCTTCCCTTGTGGCTCAGCTGGTAAAGAATCTGCCTGCAATGTGGGAGACCTGGGTTTGATCCCTGGGTTGGGAAGGTCCCCTGGAGGAGGGAAAGGCCACTCACTCCAGTATTCTGGCCTAGAGAATCCCATGGACTGTATAGGCCATGGGGTTGCAAAGAGTCGGACACAACTGAGAGACTTTCACTTTTATAGATACCTGTTGAATTAATAAATGAATATATTCTTTCTTCAAGGAACCTGTAATGTGCGTAGAAAGGAGATGTATTACACAAAAGAAGTAGAGAACAGAATTTGGTATATGACCAATTGTGTGATTCAGACTAAAATTTAAGTATATATCTCCAGAATCGATCTACACATTATTAAGATTTATGTTCTTACTAGAAAGAAACCAAATGTGTCAGATAGTATATCAGTTTGCTAGGGCTGCTGCAACAAGCAGTACAAACTAAGTACCTTAAGTGGCAGAACTGCATCATCTTACAGTTCCAGAGGTTCGGAGTCTGAAACCGAGGTGTCAGCAGGGTTGTTCCTTCTGTGGACTGTGAGCGAGAATCTGCGCCATGCCTCTCTTCTAGCTTCTGGTGGTTTGCTGACAATCTTTGGCATTCCTTCTCTTATAGGAATGTCACCCCATCTCTGATTTCATCTTCACGTGTCTCTCTCCTGGGTGCATCTTTCTCCAAATTTCCCTGTTTTATAAGGATGCCAGTCATATTGGATTTGGGATCCAACCTAATCCAGTATGACCTCATCATCACTTAATTAATCATATCTGCAATGATCCTATTCCAAGTAATGTCACATTCTGAGGTTTGGGGTGAGTTTGGCTTAATTCCTAATACATGGAAAGAGGGTAGATTTTCTTCTACTTTGCCGGTTTGGTACCATTAAAGTTTTATTTTAGTCTCCTCTGCTTAATTCACTTAATAGATGAGATCTATTGTAAATTATGAATAATAAAATGAAGGATTATAAATGAGTTATTTGTTTTGCTGTTTACTTAACAGGATTTATACACAGATATTGAGATTTAAAAAGCCTTCTGATAAGAGTGGCTAACATTTATTGAATGTTCACTATCTAATGATTTTCATGGATTTTCCCACTTAACTTTCACATCTATTAGATAGATATTACTAGATAGATACTAGATATTATTATTTATAGATTAGATATTAGATAGATATTATTATTTATTAGATAGATATTATTATTTATCTACATTTTATTGATGGGACTCCAATACACAGTTGTAAAGTAACCCCCCCAGGCCATGTAGTAGTAGAGTTGGCATTGGAATCCAAGCTCACTGAACTCTGGGGCCTCACCACTGAGTACATGCTGTCTCCTTAATCTTATTACAGCCAGGTAAGGTAGACAACATTATCATTTTATGGTTGAGGAAAATAAAGCTTAAAATAACTAGAGACTTCCCTGGGTCACAAAACCAGCATGTGTATAATATTGATAAGTATATAATATTTGGGATTTGAGTTTAGATATTAACCTCCATGGGGAAATCCTTTCTACCTTAGATTTCAAGTTCCACTTGTGTTTCCTCTGCAAACATTCTTGCATTTACCTTACAAGGCACTCATGACATGGTTGGTGACACAGGACGTCCTTGTCTCCTCAGATACTTGTGACTCCTTGAGGTTTGTAGATTCTTGTCTACATTCCTAGAATCTTGCATAGTCTCTAACACACAATAGACAATAAGTATTTTTAAACCAAATGCATGTAAGTACGGAGAAGGCAATGGCAACCCACTCCGGTACTCTTGCCCAGCAAATCCCATGGATGGAGGAGCCTGGTAGGCTGCAGTCCATGGGGTCGCTAAGAGTCAGGCACAACTGAGCGACTTCACTTTTACTTTTCACTTTCATGCATTGGAGAAGGAAATGGCAGCCCACTCCAGTGTTCTTGCCTGGAGAATCCCAGGGACAGAGGAGCCTAGTGGGCTGCCGTCTATGGGGTCGCACAGAGTCAAACACGACTGAAGTGACTTAGCAGCAGCATATAAGTAAAGGCAAAGGAGCCAAAGAAAAGGGAGACCACCTGAAAATAAGAAATAAGGGTTAATAGAAGGAGTAACTGAAGTGACAGAAGATGAAATTTGGGGTAATGATAAAGATGTGATCATAGGAGATTACTACGACTATCTTAGAGAAATAAGCTAAACATGAGGAAAAGATATGGTTTGTTGAAGTGATGAGAGGAAGCTCTTTTCTTATTGGAAGGTGGGATCATCAACTAAGAGTATTGGCGTGTAACGAGTTACCTGGGTTGCAATGAGATTTATGAGTGGGCAGAGGAAGAGATTTCACTTGGGACTCGATTAGAGACATGTTTCTCAGTGTAAGTTTACGTAGTACACAGTAAACATTGATGTTAATAGACAAGTATTTATTTTAATGTACATTTCAAAAAAAAATCTAAGCAGCATGTCAAATCCCATCATGTTATATAGTTATTAATGATTAAGATAATTTTAAAGGAGATAGTTATATAACAATTTATCCTTAAGTAAGTTAATTTAGTACTTAAAAATAAGTGAATTAAAGAAATAGGTAATTTTAGATTACACTTGGATATGGGAAAGAAAAATATGGCTCAAGATTGGAAAGAGGTTTTCAGAGTTTATACACATACTTAGTTAAAGCTAATCATAAAATGTGTACTTGGATGTGCTCAGTCATGTCCGACTCTTTGCAACTTCATAGACTATATAGCCTGCCAGGTTCCTTTGTCCATGGGATTTTCCAGGCAAGAATACTGGAGTGTATTGTCATTTCCTTCTCTGGGAGATCTTTCTGACCCAGGGATCTAAACCTGCGTTTCCTGCATTGGCAGGCAGGTTCTTTACCACTGAGCCACCTGGGAAGCCCTAATCATAAAATGACGCGGTTGTAAATACTTCAAGGTTAGGGATTGTGTTTTTCTGTTTTTTGGTTTTTTTTTTTTTTTTTGTATTCTCTACAGATCAATCCACCACCTTAAATACATTTGCTTCTCATACATTTGGTTCTCATTAAATATTTTTTTGAATTTATTAAAGAGTAGACTAGAACAGTGATCGGAGAAGGCAATGGCACCCAACTCCAGTACTTTTGCCTGGAAAATCCCTTGGACGGAGGAGCCTGGTGGGCTGCAGTTCATGGGGTCGTGAAGAGTCAGACACGACTGAGTGACTTCACTTTCACTTTTCACTTTCATGCATTGGAGAAGGAAATGGCAACCCACTCCAGTGTTCTTGCCTGGAGAATCCCAGGGACGGGAAGCCTGGTTGGCTGCCATCTATGGGGTCGCACAGAGTCGCACACAACTGCAGCGACGCAGCAGCAGCAGAACAGTGATACTTTCTGCTCATGTTAGATACCTCTTTGTTGCTGTTCAGTCACCAAGTTGTGTCTGACTCTTGGCGTCCCCACTGACTGTAGCACACCAGTCTCCTCTATCCTCTGAAATCTCCTGGAGTATGCTCATATTCATGCCCATTGAGTTGGTGATGATATTTAACCATCTCATCCTCTGCTGCTCCCTTTTCCTCATGCTCTCAATCTTTTGGCGCTTCAGCTTTAGCATCAGTCCTTCCAATGAATATTCAGGGTTGATTTCCTTTAGGGTTGACTAGTTTAATCTCCTTGTTGTCCAAGGGATTCTCAAGAGTCTTATCCAGCACCACAATTCAAAAGCATAGAAATCTCTAGGTTAAAACAAAACAATAATTTGGACTGTAAATATTCAGAGTTAAATGTGGCATAAATTAAAAAGAAAAAAAAAATCCACTTTAAGTCTAAAGATAAGGTTTTGCACAAGCGGATTTGAGTTTCATGAAGTTCTTCACTGACTGAATATAAATAAAAGTAAAGGAGCTCTATTTCCTTATGGAGAGAAAATCATAATTCTAAAAGATACATACATCCCAATGTTCATAGCAGCATTATTTACAGTAACCAGGACTGTGCTAAATCGCTTTAGTCACGTCCAACTCTTTGAGACCCAATGACTGTAGCTCACCAGGCTGCTTTGTCCATGGGGATTCTCCAGGCAAGAATACTAGAGTGGGTTGCCATACCAAGGGGATCTTCCCCACCCAGGGATCAAACCTGCATCTCTTATGTCTCCTGCATTGGCAGGTGGGTTCTTTACCACTAGTGACACCACATGGAGACAATTTAAATGCCCATCGACAGGTGAATGGATAAAGAAGGTGTGGTACATTCACACAATGGACTATTATTCAGCCATTAGAAAGAATGAAATAAACATAGATGGGGACCTAGAGATTATCATACTAAGTGATAATATCAGACAGAAAAGGACAAATATATGATATCAGTTACACGTGGAATCTAATACAGATGGACTTATTTACAAAACAGAAACAGACTCACAGACATAGATATCAAATTCATGGTTATCAAATGGGAAAGATGGGGGTAAATTAGGCATTTGGGAATAACGCATGCATACTACTATATATAAAATAAATAATCAACAAGGACCTACTGTATAGCACAGGAAAGTATTAATATACTCAATATTTTGTAATAACCTATACAGGAAAATAATCTGAAAAGCATATATACATATATTCTTTTATATATGTATATAGGTGTGTGTATATATATATAAAATCAGATTGCATGGTGCATATGCTCAGTTGTGTGCATATGCTCTTTGCACCCCCATGGACTGTAGCCTGCCAGGCTCCTTTGTTCATGGAATTTTTCAGGCAAGAATACTGGAATATTGGAGTGGGTTGCCATTTCCTGTTCTAGGGGATCTTTCTGACGCAGGGCTAGAACCCACATCTCTTGCATCTCCTGCATTGGAAGGTTGATTCTTTATCATTGTACCACCTGGGGAGTCCCATACTCAGATTATATATATATACGTATATATATATATATATATATATATATATATGTAAATTCAGTTATACACACATACACACACAAATGAATCACTTGCTGTTGCTGTACATCTGAAACTAACACAACATTGTAATTCAACTATACTTCAATAAAAAAATAAATTAGAAAAGAAGTGAAGGAACCACCTTGAAATAAATGAGTTATCTTTCTCCTATTTCTGTTTTTCTGGCCAAACACATCTCTTGGACACTGACTGCAAATGGACATGCTGGCATTTAATTGGGCTGTTTTGAATCTGTTGCTCTGTAGTTTAATAAGCAAGGAGGTGAAGTTTGAAGATAATACTTTGTAATCTTTGACTCACAAGATTGGCAGAATTGCAAGCTGTGATGAAAACCTCATCCGTTTAGTGGTAGGGATGTGATTTCTTGGCTGTTTGGTTTTATGTTTGTTCCGAATCATGGGTATGTGAAGTGCAGAGATTATTTTGCATGTCTGTCTAACTCATTCCTTGATCTCTGGGTTATTTTACCATTGAGTTTATCTATTAAGTTATTCTCTACCTAAAACACATTACTTTCTAGAGTTTCTTAAGTAGCAGTTAATCAGTCAATAATAACATTTGGTGGCAGGGGGCTGGGAGGGCTTGGCTTTGATGATTGGTTAGGGGTTAATTCTGAAATTGTTGTGCTCCACTGGTAAACCAGGTGGATTTTTATGTGTTATTCAAATACACCTTGGGCAGCTTTTGACTTTGAAGAAACATTTTTTTTTTGCCTTTTCTAAGGAATGACCTGATTACAATCTGTTGATAAAATAAGATCTTTTGTTTTGGGAGCATCTGCAAACAGAAATGTTTGGGGGCATAGGCTTCTGCTGAGACCACCTGTGCATGAACCTTAGTCCTGAGGTACTTTGCTTCATTTCCCAGGGTTAAAATAGTTCTAATGCTGGCCTCACGGTATTGCTGAAGCCTGGCTTGGAGAATTTTGAGCCTTACTTTACTAGCGTGTGAAATGAGTGCAAGTTTCTACCGCACAATTGCACTCATCTCACACGCTAGTAAAGTAAGTCTCAAAATTCTCCAAGCCAGGCTTCAGCAATACGTGAACTGTGAACTTCCTGATGTACAAGCTGGTTTTAGAAAAGGCAGAGGAACCAGAGATCAACCTGCCAGCATCCACTGGATCATGGAAAAAGCAAGAGAGTTCCAGAAAAACATCTATTTCTGCTTTATTGACTATGTCAAAGCCTTTGACTATGTGGATCACAATAAACTGTGGAAAATTCTGAAAGAGATGGGAATACCAGACCACCTGACCTGCCTCTTGAGAAATCTGTATGCAGGTCAGGAAGCAACAGTTAGAACTGGACATGGAACAACAGACTGGTTCCAAATAAGAAAAGGAGTATGTCAAGGCTGTACATTGTCACCCTGTTTATTTAACTTATATGCAGAGTACATCATGAGAAACGCTGGACTGGAAGAAACACAAGCTGGAATCAAGATTGCTGGGAGAAATATCAATAACCTCAGATATGCAGATGACACCACCATTATGGCAGAAAGTGAAGAGGAACTCAAAAGCCTCTTGATGAAAGTGAAAGTGGAGAGTGAAAAAGTTGGCTTAAAACTCAACATTCAGAAAACGAAGATCATGGCATCCAGTCCCATCACTTCATGGCAAATAGATGGGGAAACAGTGGAAACAGCGTCAGACTTTATTTTTCTGGGCTCCAAAATCACTGCAGATGGTGATTGCAGCCATGAAATTAAAAGACGCTTACTCCTTGGAAGGAAAGTTATGACCAACCTAGATAGCATATTCAAAAGCAGAGACATTACTTTGCCAACAAAGGTTCATCTAGTCAAGGCTATGGTTTTTCCTGTGGTCATGTATGGATGTGAGAGTTGGACTGTGAAGAAGGCTGAGCGCCGAAGAATTGATGTTTTTGAAGTGTGGTGTTGGAGAAGACTCTTGAGAGTCCCTTGGACTGCAAGGAGATCCAACCAGTCCATTCTGAAGGAGATGAGCCCTGGGATTTCTTTGGAAGGAATGATGCTAAAGCTGAAACTCCAGTATTTTGGCCACCTCATGCGAAGAGTTGACTCATTGGAAAAGACTCTGATGCTGGGCGGGATTGGGGGCAAGAGGAGAAGGGGACGACAGAGGATGAGATGGCTGGATGGCATCACTGACTCGATGGACGTGAGTCTGAGTGAACTCCGGGAGTTGGTGATGGACAGGGAGGCCTGGCGTGCTGCAATTATTCTGGGGTCACAAAGAGTCGGACACGAGTGAATGACTGAACTGAACCGAACTGAATGCTGGCCTCCCCATACCCTGGGTACTTTTCTGTTTAGCTTACATCTATTCCTTGTTGCTTCATAAAGCCCCACTCTATCTTCTCTTAGTTTATTGCCACTGACTCCCTATCTGTAAGACATCCACCAAGCTATTTTATTATCTCCAGTCTGTTTTTTTTCAACTTCATTAAGGTATGGTTTATATACAATAAGCTATACTCATTTAAAGTACCACCTGATGAATTTTAACACCCCAAGCTTTTCTAACTTAGACTGAAAACTTGGTAACGAAACTTCGTCTGGGCTCAAGATGACCAAGTTATCTTCTTTGAAGGAAAGCAACATGGGGTAATTTATCTGTGGCCCTCAGAGTACCTGAGTATAGTTTTGAAGAAAGTTAAGTAGAGTTCTTTTTTGCTTAAGAGATGGGATTCAGGGACTTTCCTGGTGATCCAGTGGTAAAAATTTGCCTTCCGATGCAGGGGGTGAGGGCTGGATGCCTGGTCAGGCAGCTAAGATCCCACATGCCTCTTTGCCAAAAAACCCAACACATAAAACAGAAGCAATATTGTGACAAATTCAAATAAAGACTTTAAAAATGGTCCACATCAAAAAAAATCTTAAAAAAAAAAAGAAATGAGATGGATTCAGAGGCCACATAATTGTAAGAGGCAGAGTAAGATGCAGACCCAGATCTGTTCTATCCCAAACTCGTGTTATTAACTGCTACACTCTTCTTACTTTCCTCCTAGTCAAGGAGTTTGAGGTTCGTCTTTATCTGTGAGGCTGGCGAGACAGAGACTCAGTGTCAGGGTGTGTCCCCGAAGAGCGCTATTTATGATGAGGTAAACAGTTCTAGTGTCCAGTAGACACCAGCCACAAAACCACATTTGCATCATATTTATTATTCTGCTTGCCTCAGATCAGACATGTCAGAGAGATAAAAGCAACTTGTTACAAGGAAGAAGGCGAAGGTGAGGAGAGGATGGGGGCTGTAATGGCATGTTGTCTTCTCTTGTGCTTGCCTGGTATCATAATCATGGAGAAAGGACTAAGGAGCATGTTTTTTTTTTTTTTTCCCTTCTTTTAACATGTATTTATTTGGCTGCACCAGGACTTAGTTGTGGCATGTGGGATCTTCGACCTAAGGCCAGATTTCAAAAACAATTGAGGCCACGTTGGCGCCTGAATGCATAAGAGGTTTCATTGTCATTATTTTACTTGACTTATTGCTTTCATTTTTTTTTAAAGAACTACAAACATAAATCATTTTGCTTAGCTGGTCACTAAGACACTTTGGTGGGGAAGGTTGGGTTGTTTTCATCATGGTGTGCAGGAGGAGAATTCTAGAAGGAGTGTTAAGAGACCAGGTTATAGGTCTCGCTCAGTTACTTTCTGGTTGGGTTACTTTGACCAAAAAAACAAGTTCTCCAAACCTTCATTCTCTTGTCTGTAGGACAAGAGAGGGGGATGATAGCTATCTTCAAGGCTCCCTTTTGGCTGTAACTTAGGGTTGCCAGTGGCCTAAAATGCCTACAGGATACCCAGTTCAATTTGGATTTTGGATAAATAGTAATTTTTATAAGCATGTCCTGTACAATAACCAACTTTTTTATTACGAGCATATCTCAAAAGTTATGTAGTATAGGACATACCTACACTAAAAAAGTTATTTGTTATTTATCTGAAATTCAAATTTAACTGGACATCTTGTATGTTTATTTGCTAAACCAGAGAACCCTAATCTTACCTGAAGTTGTTGATTAAAGTATCATCACAGATTTTAGAGGTAATGATAGCCAACTGTACATTTTCATGGCCAAAGGCTCTGGTATATATTCATATGAGTTTTGAAAAAAGAAATTGTAGTTACAGTATTGTAGAAGAAAGAAAGGCATCACTAGAAAGTGGTGGTCACATTCTTTGCCCACAGTATAAAATCACAGTGATTCTTTTCTCATTCATTCATTCAGTAAATATTCACTGAGTCTAATTTTGGACAAATAATTATAAACATTTTCTGTATAGAATCTCCTCTTTTCACATCAATTATCCAAGGTAATTATTTTTTCCATTGTGTAGTTGAGAAAACTGAGCTCAAAGAATATTTGCTAGCTGTTAATGGAGGAAAAAAGATTTTTATAACTCCTATTATATTTCTTGCCTCTTTCACAGTAAAGTACATTTTTAATTTAATGGAGATGGTGGTGTGCTGGATAGACCCTAATTATCAATCTAGAATCGGAAACCCTATATATTCCCATACATTTGAGTGGAACACAAATAGGGAAACTGGAGGAATTACTTTCCCCAGAACAAAAGTACTCCAGGAACAAGAAGACTCTCGTTCTAGGAAAATCACATCACATTTCCTTCAATTCCTCATCAGCAATATAGGAGTTTAATGCCTCATTCTTAAAGTTTCTTCTAGGTTCCAGTGAACTCCTCTTCCTCCCTTTTCAAGGTTGACTACAGTCACATAAGAAATGTTTATTAAATGTTACCTAATGTGGCATGCATGTGCTAGGGACTAGGGTTCAAACAATGAAAAGACACCCATCCTTTACCAGCTATAATTAACAGCTTTGTAGATGTTGTCTCACTTGTTAAGAGGGGCAGATATTAAGAGTCTCTCTGGCGTTGGCAGGTGATCAGGAAGTTGTTAGAACAGGTAGCCCTTTGCTATTTCTACTTCAGTTCAGTTCAGTTCAGTCGCTCAGTCGTGTCCGACTCTTTGTGACCCCATGAATCACAGCACGCCAGGTCTCCCTGTCTATCACCAACTCCCGGAATTTACCCAAACTCATGTCTATCGAGTCGGTGATGCCATCCAACTATCTCATCCTCTGTCATCCCCTTCTCCTCCTGCCCCCAATCCCTCACAGCATTAGGGTCTTTTCCAATGAGTCAACTCTTCGCAAGAGGTGGCCAAAGTATTGGAGTTTCAGCTTCAGCATCAGTCCTTCCAATGAACACCCAGGACCGATCTCCTTTAGGATGGACTGGTTGGATCTCCTTGCAGTCCAAAGGACTCTCAAGGGTCTTCTCCAACAATACACTTCAAAAGCATCAATTCTTCGGCGCTCAGCTTTCTTCACAGTCCAACTCTCACATCCATACATGACCACTGGAAAAACCATAGCCTTGACTAGACGGACTTTTGTTGGCAAAGTAATGTCTCTGCTTTTTAATATGCTTTCTAGGTTGGTCATAACCTTCCTTCCAAGGAGTGTCTTTTCATTTCATGGCTGCAATCACCATCTGCAGTGATTTTGGAGCCCCAAAAATAAAGTCTGACACTGTTTCCACTGTTTCCCCATCTATTTGTCATGAAGTGATGGGACCAGATGCCATGATCTTATATATCATTTAGAAAAATTTCCTTTTAAAATGGGACAATTTGGGAGCTCCCATGTGCCCATGATGAGCGTTTGTGCAACAGTTAGTGACTGTCAGCATGACTGCATCATCAGAAGATTCATTTCTTAGCTTTCAGTATGGGTTGCCTAATTCTGTAATGGTTTGGACCTTCTACAGCTTTATTTACATTCCTAGACAAGTTTCACTTAATTCAATGTTTGCCATGCCTTTCACGTCAAAGCATAGAAAATGATCATCTTTGTACACACACTGGCTTGAGAGTTTCAATTTCTCTCACCCTTTGTGTCAAGTTATTCACAGCCTAAATGTGTGCCAAGGCATACAGTTGGAAAACTCCTGTTTATTTACCGAATATGGGGCTTTCTTGATGGCTCAGTGGTAAAGAATCTGCCTACAATGCAACAGACGCAAAAGACTAGTTCAATCCCTGGATCAGGAAGATCCCCTGGAGGAGAAAATGGCAACCCACCCCAGTATCCTTGCCTGAAAAAAAAAAAAAATGCATGGACAGAGGAGCCTGGAGGGCTACAATCCAAAGGGTCACAAAGAGATGGACTCTACTGAGTGACTAAGCTCACATAGTTAACAATTGGGTGTGTATAGGAAGCACGGATCTCTGTTGAAATTCTGTGTCAGTGAAAATGACAACAGAAAGTATTCTGCCTATTCACTATAAGAAGCTGTTCCTTCAATCTGTAAAGGGCATTTATTTGATAAAGATTCCTTTATGGAAAATTAAGCTATCACTTAGAACTTTAAAGTTCATTATTAAAAATGAGAAATCATAATCATTTTATCCAATATAGCTTTTTCTAGAAAGGAAAAATATTCACAAATTTCATGGAATTTGAATGACTAAAAACCATTTGGAAGTAACAGCCAGAAACCTCTCTTATTTAGAAAAACAAAATGTGGAAATTATCTTAAAAAAATGAACATTTGATTTTATTAACCATAAGAAGAAAGTGTTAGTTGTTTAGTTTTATCTGACTCTTTGCAACCCCATGGACTATAGCCCACAAGGGTCCTCTGTCCATGGGATTTCCCAGGCAAGAATACTGGAGTGGGTTGTCATTCCCTTCTCCAGGGGAACTTCCTGACCCAGGGATCAAACCAGGGTCTCTTGAACTGCAGGCAGATTCCTTACCGTCTGAGCCACCAGGGGAGACCAATAAAAGGTAAAAAATCCAAGCAGTATGTCACAAATGCAATTTTGGTCTTGTTTGATATGTACCTAAATTTCAGTGCATAATATTGAAATAATGTCTAAATTTAATACTATGTTTTTCATTCTTAGGTATAAATTGAGTTTGTATATATATATAATCAAATTGTATCAAAGCCAGCTTTATAATACTTTAATAATTACTAGATCTAAACTAATTTTTTCCTTAAAATTATTTTTCATTATATTATTAAAAATAATAAAATAATATATATGTATATGAAAGGCATTTTTAGATACTATTATTGTAGAAAGGGATAAAAATCAAAAGGATGGGAAAGCTGATGAAATACCAGCTGTTCTTTGTAGGTTATAGCTCACTCTTATTTACATAGCACTAACACATGGTATTCTTTTTTTTTTTTTATTTAACACATGGTATTCTTGCCTGGAAAATCCCAGGGACAGAGGAGCCTGGTGGGCTGCCATCTGTGGGGTCGCACAGAGTCAGACATGACTGATGTGACTTAGCAGCAGCAGCAGCAACACATGTCCAGAGCATTGTTGATATGACATGATATGATATTACCTAGTAGTAAAGCCACTCTGGGAAACTTGGTGGGATATATAAAAGAAAGCAAAAATGTTAGTCTCTCAGTCATGTCCAATTCTTTGCAACCCCATGGACTGTAGCCCGCCTGGCTCCTCTGTCCATAGAATTCTCCAGGTAAGAATACTGGAGTGGGTTACCATTCCTTTCTCCAGGGGATGTTCCCCACCCAGGGACTGAACCTGGGTCTCCTGCAATGCAGACAGATTCTTTACTGTCTGAGCCACCAAGGAAAATCATATATATATGTATAAAGAATGTTCAGACTACTGCACAATTACACTCATCTCACATGCTAGCAAAGTAATGCTCAAAATTCTCCAAGCAAGGCTTCAACAGTACCTGAACCGAGAACTTCCAGATGTTCAAGCTGGATTTAGAAAAGGCAGAGAAAACAGAGATCAAATGCCAACATCTGTTGGACCATAAAAAAAGCAAGAGAGTTCCAGAAAAACATCTACTTCTGCTTTATTGACTATGCCAAGGCCTTTGACTGTGTGGATCACAACAAACCATGAAAAAATTTTCAAGACATGGGAATATCAGATCACCTGACCTCCTTCCTGAGAAATTTGTATGCAGGTCAAGAAGCAACAGTTAAAACCTGACATGGAACAACAGACTGGTTCCAAATAGGAAAAGAGGTACGTCAAGGCTGTATTTTGACACCCTGCTTATTTAACTTATAATGCAGAGTACATCATGCAAAATGCTGGACTGGATGAAACACAAGCTGGAATCAAGATTGCAGGGAGAAAATATCAATAACTTCAGATACGCAGATGACACCACCCTTAGGACAGAAAGTGAAGAGGAACTAAAGACCTCTTGATGAAAGTGAAAAAGTTGGCTTAAAACTCAACAATCAAAAAGCGAAGATCATGGCATCCGGTCACAGCACTTCATCGCGAATACATGGGGTAAACAATGGAATCAGTGACAGACTTTATTTTCTTGGGCTCCAAAATCACTGTAGATGATGACTGCAGCCATGAAATTAAAAGATGCTTGCTTCTTGGAAGAAAAGCTATGACCAACCTAGACAACATAGTAAAAAGCAGAGACATTTCTTTGCCAACACAGGTCTATCTAGTCAAAGCTATGGTTTTTCCAGTAGTCACGTATGGATGATAGAGTTGGACCATAAATAAAGGTGAGCGCCGAAGAATGGCTGCTTTTGAACTGTAGTGTTGGAAGACTCTTGAGAGTCCCTTGGACTGCAAGGAGATCAAAGCAGTCAATCCTAAAGGAAATCAGTCCTGAATATTCATTGGAAGGACTGATGTTGAAGCTGAAGCTCCAATACTCTGGCCACCTGATGTGAAGAACTGACTCATTAGAAAGGACCCTGATATTGGGAAAGACTGAAGGCAGGAGGAGAAGGGGATGACAGAGGATGAGATGGTTGGATGGCATCACTGACTTGATGGACATGATTTTGAGCAAGGTCCAGGTGTTGGTGATGGAAAGGGAAGTGTGGAATGCTGCAGTCCATGGAGTCCCAAAGACTCGGACACAACTGAGTGATGGAACTGAACAGATATATACATATATATATATATATATATATATATATATATATATAATATATGTATATTACTATATTAGATCAGATCAGATCAGTCGCTCAGTAGTGTCCGACTCTTTGCGACCCCATGAATCACAGCACACCAGGCCTCCCTGTCCATCACCAACTCCTGGAGTTCACTCAGACTCACGTCCATCGAGTCAGTGATGCCATCCAGTCATCTCATCCTCTGTCGTCCCCTTCTCCTCTTGCCCCCAATCCCTCCCAGCATTAGAGTCTTTTCCAATGAGTCAACTCTTCACATGAGGTGCCCAAAGTACTGGAGTTTCAGCTTTAGCATCATTCCTTCCAAAGAAATCCCAGGGCTCATCTCCTTCAGAATGGACTGGTTGGATCTCCTTGCAGTCCAGGGAACTCTCAGGAGTCTTCTCCAACACCACAATTCAAAAGCATCAATTCTTCGGCGCTCAGCCTTCTTCACAGTCCAACTCTCACATCCATACATGACCACAGGAAAAACCATAGCCTTGACTAGATGAACCTTTGTTGACAAAGTAATGTCTCTGCTTTTCAATATGCTATCTAGGTTGGTCGTAACTTTCCTTCCAAGGAGTAAGCGTCTTTTAATTTCATGGCTGCAATCACCATCGGCAGTGATTTTGGAGCCCAGAAAAATAAAGTCTGACACTGTTTCCACTGTTTCTCCATCTATTTCCCATGAAGTGATGGGACTGGATGCCATGATCTTCGTTTTCTGAATGTTGAGCTTTAAGCCAACTTTTTCACTCTCCACTTTCACTTTCATCAAGAGGCTTTTGAGTTCCTCTTCACTTTCTGCCATAAGGGTAGTGTCATCTGCATATCTGAAGTTATTGATATTTCTCCCGGCAATCTTGATTCCAGCTTGTGTTTCTTCCAGTCCAGCGTTTCTCATGATGGACTCTGCATATAAGTTAAATAAACAGGGTGACAATATACAGCCTTGACGTACTCCTTTTCCTATTTGGAACCAGTCTGTTGTTCCATGTCCAGTTCTAACTGTTGCTTCCTGACCTGCATACAGATTTCTCAAGAGGCAGGTCAGGTGGTCTGGTATTCCCATGTCTTTCAGAATTTTCCACAGTTTCTTGTGATCCACACGGTCAAAGGCTTTGGCATAGTCAATAAAGCAGAAATAGATGTTTTTCTGGAACTCTCTTGCTTGAGTAATTTATTTTACAAGAGTTTTCTACCTGTGGTCTGTGAGCTTCTTGAAGACCAGTTATCTCATTCTGAGACGTGATTGTGGTATTTTGGTAGGCTGCAGTCAAAAATTTGTGTGGAAATTATCTGAAAGTTGTTTAAGTGTAAAGTTTATATGTATGCATGTGTTTATATGATAATTTTGATAGCTATACTTATATAATAAAGTATTAATTGTATTCCTCATATAAGTAACAAAATACACTATCATAATCTAAAACATTGTTCTATTACCATGACTAGATCCAAATGAGGGAAATTTATTTAAACTTTTATAATATAATCTGTAATTTTATCCCAGTCTGTATAAATGTTTGTTTTTTTAAAATCCCAGCCAGTGGAAGTGTCTATTTTAAACTGTTTTTAATTAAACCACATTTAGAGATCATTCAAGGGCCTGTAAACATCTATCCACAGTCTTGTTTCAGAGATTCCAAAATATCATTCAGTCATTCAAATTTGGGATACAATAATTATACATTGAGGGCTGTGATAGAGCTTTGTAATCCCTTTCCAAAGATTTTACAACTTGTCTAGACATATAATTATTTGAAACAGGACAGTATACTTCAGTCAAGGGCATGACTTTCTTCTCCACATCACAGACTTTTCCTCTAACTTTGAGATTCTACAATGGGCTATTTTTTTTTTTCTTCCTTTGAAGCTTATTTTTGATCAGAGATTTCTAGAGAATTGTACAGGGTCTCAGAAAACATAAATTTACTCTCTTTCCTATTGATAGCAAGGCACCAAGTTTCTGGGGCTATTTTTATAATTTTGCCACAAAAGAAAAAGAGGGAAAAGTATAAAAAAAAGTGACTTCTGAGATTTGCAACCTTTTAATCTGTTACTTATTCTCACTGTACAATTTGCTTAGTGTCTTGGAATCTCAGAATTAGAACTGATTCTGAGTTATCTAAATCACAGTTCTCATTGTTAGTTTTCTTATAAGTGAGTGCTATCCGATTAATGATCCCCAAAACTACTTCTTTTCTGAAATTCTAGATTATAGGAGTTTATAATATGAGTATTATATACAAGGTATAATGGTAGCATGTGTGCAATGGCACCCCACTCCAGTACTCTTGCCTGGCAAATTCCATGGACGGAGGAGCCTGGTAGGCTGCAGTCCATGGGGTCGCTAAGAGTCAGGCACGACTAAGCGACTTCACTTTCACTTTTCACGTTCATGCATTGGAGGAGGAAATGGCAACCCACTCCAGAATTCTTGCCTGGAGAATCCCAGGGACGGGGGAGCCTGGTGGGCTGCCGTCTATGGGGTCACACAGAGTCGGACACGACTGAAGCGACTTAGCAGCAGCAGCAGCAGTGCTCAGTTCTACTCTTTGTGACCCTATGGACAGTAGCCTGCCAGGCTCCTTGGTCCATGGAATTTTCTAGGCAAGAATACTGGAGCAGATTGTCATTTCCTCCTCCAGGGGGTCTTCCTGTCCTAGAGACTGAATCCCCAGTCTCTTGTGCCTCCTGCATTGGCAGGTGGAGTCTTTACCACTGCACCACCAAGGAAGCTCCATAATGATAGCATAGTGTGTGTATTTATACCTGTATAGTTTTATTTGCAGCCCTGGATTTATTCCTCATAAGAATACTGAGATGTAGGCAATGTAGGTGATACTATCCTCATTTTACTACATGTAACCTTTATAATCTGGAAATAAAGGTAATAAATACGAGGTCTGTTTTCACTACATTTAGCAATCTAGATGGTTCAGGATGAACTATGGTTGAGATCTGATTTCTCGTGGCTTTAGCCTTTGTGGTTTTTGTTTTCTAATTTGGATGTATTAAGAATCTTATGACTTATTAAGGATTTTAATACATGAAATGCTTTGACTTATTTGATTTTCTAAACTCCAGGTGCCTTGTATTTTGTTAGGTGCTTACATTTGTAAAGATTTTGCTTTACTAGATGTGAGTTTTAGACTCTAATGTATACTTCCATTCACTTCTTCATTTAGTCTGGAATAATTACTCTGCCTGTCTTAAACCATTTTCTGGACACTGAGAATACAGCAATGGACAAATAAACAGAAGTCTCTGCCTTGGAAGGATTTAAAATCTAGTGAATTTTAAAGGAATTTTATTGGAATAAGAATAAAACACAAGTATGATGGTGGAACAATTTAAAATATGGGTAACCATTGTCTAGAAGTACAGGAGCTAAAGGAAATAAAAATAATAGTAACTTACTGAATACCACACTGTGCTCTACATTATAAGCCTGCTGTCATTTCACCCTCACAGTACCCTGATCTAGGTATCATTATTATTCTCAGATTACAGATGAGAAAACTGCAGCTCAGAGGGATTAAGTGACTCACATTTAATTCTAACCTAACTTGAATTTCATACCCTTAAGCAGTTCTCTCCCCTTTGGAATACAGAATTCATAAATAAAGAAAATAATTTATTCAACTGGTATTTACTATTTTCCTATAATCAAGGCCCTGTGCTTCAGACCTGTAGGGAATATGATAATGATTAAGAAATGATTCCTATCTTTCATAAAGAATCAAAGCACCAAAATCAGTGTGGTTAAAAAATATCTGTCAAGAACCTACTATGGGCCAGGCGCCACACTTAGCAAAGACTGGGTCTCGGACCTTGGGGGATTTGTATCACTTCATTAGGGAGACATCAATGCAAAGCAGATAATTTTAAGAGAGATTTAAAAAAAAAATAGGGTAATATAAAGTGGCCAATTATTGGGTAGAGAGTGTCACAGTGATTCAAGTCAGAGAAGATCATTTTCCAGAGTAATAGGGATATAAATAACTCACCAAAGAAATTATTTATCTTCAGTAGAATTTTAGCTAATCATTACAAATATATTAATTCCCTGGCAGATGTTCTCCAAACTTGTTTCTGCTACATTTCTTCTTAAGCCATCTAGACAAATTTCCTTGACTACAGGGTCCTAGGTAAAGTTCAAAGTGTGAAAGACAAGTCCTTGTGCAGGAAGCAAGTGCACACTACTTGTAAACAAAAATGCCCAGTTTCCTCTGGAGCAGTGTGACCACGAGCACTCCCTTTCTACTACTTCTTGCTTCTGAGAAGCACACATTAATCAAGCCAAAAATGGAGTTCAAATGCAAATGGTTTTTGAATGGTGATTTTTGTTGTAATGTTGTTGTTGTTGAGTCAGTCATGTCTGACTCTCTGCAACCCCATAGACTGCAGCATGCCAGGCTTCCCTGTCTTTCACCATCTCCTGGAGCATTTGAGTCAGTGATGCCATCCAACCGTCTTGTCCTCTGTTACCCCCCTCTCCTCCTGCCTTCAATCTTTCCTAGCATTAAGGTCTTTTCTAATGAGTCAGCTCTTTTCAACAGGTGGCCAAAATATCGGAGCTTCAGTTTCAGCATCAGCCCTTCCAACGACTATTCAGGACTGATTTCCTTTGGGATTTACTGCTTTGATCTCCTTGCAGTCCAAGGGACTCTTAAGAGTCTTCTCCAACACGCAAGTTCAAAAGCATCAATGCTTAAAAAAAAAAAGTTATAATACTAGAAGGACTAATACAAAGTTAGGAGTAGTGTTTATAGCAGCAGAATGTTAAAATCCATGTGGGCCCTTCTCATTACCATCTTTATCATCTTCACCTGTATCACATTTATCCGGTATCTCTGGAAATGAGATATTCCCCAAAATTGAATTTTCCTGATAAATGAAACTTACTATTTAACTGTATCCTTAGAACTTGGTAAAACTGCTACTACTTTCTGCTTCTGACTTCTTAAGCAGAGTGCGTTTGACATCTCATCATCTTTTATTTACCCATAATAAGCAGTGATTGTTCTGGGCTGGAATACCTTGGAGCCATCAGGAGTGATGGAGATTGGGGGCCGACTTAATTTTACACTAAGTTCCCTAAGACTGCCAGGTTTTGCAGCTCTCATAGCAGAGTGTTGTGGGAGGTTGGGGGTTTTCTTTTTCTTTGCTCTGATTCCCTATTTTCCTTGGAAATTATTATCTTCTTACTTTCTTAGCCTCTAACTCCCTTCCTCTTCATCTGTGAAGCCATTTGGTCCTCTACTTTTGTTTGTTGGAAGATATTTTATTACTAATTCAAATTCATTACTGGTTATTAATCTGTTCCTTTTGTCTTTTTCTTTCAGATTCAGTCTGGGGAGATTATTCATTTCTAGGAATTTATCCTATCCTTCTAGGTTGTCCTTTTTATTGTCATATAACTGTTTGCAGTGGTCTCTTAGGATCCTCTGTATTTCTTCAGGGTAACATCTCCCTTTTCATTGCTGATTATATTTATCTGGGCCCTCTCTTTTCTTGATGAGTCTGACTATATGTTTATCAATTTTGCCTTTTCAAAGAACTAGCTCTTAATTTGACTGATCTTTTCTATGGTTTTTAAGTCTCTGTTTCATTTATTTCTGCTCTGATCTGTATGATTTCTTTCCTTAACTAACTTTGGATTATTTGTTCTTTTCCTAGTTCCTTGAGGTGTAAGATTAGATTGAGATTTTTCTTATTTCCTGAAGTAGACTTGTCTTGCTATAAACTTATCTCTTAGAACTGCTTTTGCTGTGTTCCATAGGTTTGGAAAGTTGTGTTTGAAAGGTATTTTTTTATAATTGTACTTTAACCCTGTAACTAACACATGGAGATAGTGATTTAATTAAAATTGTCATTTAGGAAAATATCAAATACAGAAACCGTTCAAGTAAAAATTACTATTAAAAGTTGTGTAGGTGGAACATGAATATTACAGCAATTTTAACAGCCATACAAGAAGCTTTGAAGAATAGGATACGGTGTTCTTACAGAAAATATTTGCTTTTTAATAGTGAAGTTTAGATATTTGTTACTTAGATGAGGTGACATTTCTGGGGAGAGAGGGTCTGCAAAGTTGTCTTCAAATTCCAATGTCTAGACAACTCTATTCTTCTTGAGAGGCCTAGAGGGGCTCTGGAGCAGTCCAGGTCACCCACAGTCAGAGCTGGGGTGGATAGGCTAATTTCAATGTCTGATTACATTCTTCTCTATTTGATGGGAAAGCACCCTTCTTCATAGCTCTGAGAGAATGCATTGTTCAAGTCTATGTTATCAAACACATTTGTGAGATGACTTCCCCAATGGTTCAGCTGTAAAAGAATCCACCTATAATGCAGGAGACACAGGTGCAATGAAGGTGACACGGGCTTGATCCCTGAGTTGGGAAGTCTTCTGGAGAAGGAAATGTTAACCCATTCCAGTATTCTTGCCACAGAAATCCCATGGATAAAGGAACTTCATGGACTACAGCCCATGGGGTTGCAAGTGAGTCAGACATGACTGAGTGAAACAACACAACAACACATTTTCCAAAATTAATGAATGATAACTGTGCACACTTTTTACCATTTCTGTGTGTCCAGGATTCCTTCACCATGAGGTCCTCCCTGCAGGCTGTGGCACTCTGGGGAAAGAAGGCCCCTCCACACAGCATCACTGCCATCATGATCACCGATGACCAGCAAATGATTGTCACGGGAAGTCAAGAGGGTCAACTCTGTCTCTGGAATCTCTCATCTGAACTAAAGGTTAGTGAAACCAATTAATATTGAGGCAGATAGATTTATAAGATAAACATAGCTTGCTGCTTATACCAGCAATGACAGTGGAAGTTTTGCATGATTGTTAAAAAGGTACTTACCAAAGTAATACATGGGTTTTACTTCTGAATTTGGAAAAATGAAGTATTATATGGTGGGTCGAGATCATATTGGAAATTATATTATGAATATTGCTAATCCTAGCTACCAGTTAAGTGTTATCATCCTTTAAGCTATGCTGAGTTTTACTATTTTATATCCTGAATTATATGTTTAAGTAACTGAACTACAGACATGTAAGTATAATTCTACAAATTATGGCTCATTAATCCAAACAAACGGCACCCTTGAAAATTACTATTAACTAAATGAGTAATATCTTAATTATCTGGGTGTTTCTGTCAGTTTGGCCTTTTTGCTATTCTTTTAGTCTCTGCTTGCTGGTGTTTTTACAGGTCACATTGGAAAGCTCTAAATCCAATTTACTATTGTTGTCGTCCTATTTCAGAACCTGACCTCACCTAGGATTTGGCCCATTGATTAGCAATTAATTGTCCCTGTCCCAACTCATAAACATTTAACATATTGGAATAGATATTTGCTTAGCTCTAGTAGCCTCTAGACCCAATTTGCACACTTAAACTAATGATGTACTTAAAGTATACTGCCCTCATTAAGAGGCCTTTTAAAGATCAAAGACTATTTTTAGCCTTTAAAGTTTGTCACTTTAAAACCTAAATTAACAATTAATTGTAATTCTATTTTATAGTGTAATTAATTAACATCTCCCATCACTGAGCAGTTACACTATAGGACTGCCAAGAACTGCAAGCAGACCAGCTCAGCTCAATGTTTATGAACATTCCTGAAAGAAGGACTGGGCATTATTACAGCAGCTGGACTTTGAAATTGGCCCTTGCATTTATTATCTCTTACAACTTAAACTCACAATCCTAAATGACTTACACTATTCTTGCTACTCTTATTAATGTTGAAGTGTAGGGTTTCCTGGCTGAAGTAGTAGTTTTTATAATATGTTGGTTGCTATAAGTTTAAGAGATTTGGAATCCTAGCATCTGTATCTTTTGACATATGTTTCTGGAATTTACTCACCGTGCATTTACTGGGTGTCTATTGTAACTTAGGCAGTATGATAGGTACCTAAGTTTAAACATGAATGAAAATGCCTGGTGGTGGCTGCCTATCAGGTTGCAGTGTCATAGGGCAAGGGCATAGCTAGTAACTGCCACTGCAGTTATGTTATAATACAGGGTGCTCTTTGTGGGGATCAGTCTATACTTCATCTTCAGTGGGAATAATTATTTCATGCTCTTCTTAGGAGCAAGTCTTCTGCCTGGGTTAGAGCAATAGGAAGGGAGATGCTATTGGCATCTAGTGGGCAGGGGCCAGGGTGCTGTAAGCGTTCCATTGTGTAATAACAGCCCCTTCACAACAAAGATATTATTCCACTCAAAATGCTAATAGTTGCTCATTTTGAGACATTCATGGTTAGAAATATGGGGTGGGAATGGAAATCAAATTGGTAGGGGTGGAAGAAACAAGGAGAATCACTGAGCAAACAAGAAGAAAATTGGATCAGCTTTATGTTTTGGAAATTCACTGTGAGGATATTGTGAAAATTTAGTTACATGAATAAGATATTGATTAGTATGACTGTGAGATTTTCCACATGAGAGCTTTCCTTAAAATTTTCTATGGCTAATCATAGGACCAGAAGGAAAGAGCATCTTCTCTTACTTTTCCCTTGAATCTTGCCCCTACAGGACAAAGGGTAACTTGTTCAGTCACTCAGTCGTGTCCAACTCTTTGCGACCCCATGAACTGCAGCACGCCAGCCTCCCTGTCCATCACCAACTCCCAGAGTCCACCCAAACCCATGTGCATCGAGTCAGTGATGCCATCCAGCCATCTCATCCTCTGTCGTCCCCTTCTCCTCCTGCCCCCAATCCCTCACAGCATCAGGGTCAATGAGTCAATTCTTTGCATGAGGTGGCCAAAGTACTGGAGTTTCAGCTTCAGCATCAGTCCTTCCAAAGAACACCCAGGACTGATCTCTTTTAGAATGGACTGGTTGGACCTCCTTGCAGTCCAAAGAACTCTCAAGAGTCTTCTCCAACACCACACTTCAAAAGCATCAATTCTTTGGTGCTCAGCTTTCTTCACAGTCCAACTTTCACATCCATATATGACCACAGGAAAAACCATAGCCTTGACTAGACAGACCTTTGTTGGCAAAGTAATATCTCTGCTTTTGAATATGCTATCTAGGTTGGTCATAACTTTCCTTCCAAGGAGTAAGTGTCTTTTATTTCATGGCTGCAATCACCATCTGCAGTGATTTTAGAGCCACAAAAAATAAAGTCTGACACTGTTTCCACTGTTTCTCCATCTATTTCCCATGAAGTGATGGGACCAGATGCCATGATCTTAATTTTCTGAATGTTGAGCTTTAAGCCAACTTTTTCACTCTCTACTTTCACTTTCATCAAGAGGCTTTTTAGTTTCCCTTCACTTTCTGCCATAATGGTGGTGTCATCTGCATATCTGAGGTTATTGATATTTCTTCCGGCAATCTTGATTCCAGCTTATGCTTCCTCCAGCCTAGCATTTCTCATGATGTACTCTGCATATAAGTTAAATAAGCAGGGTGACAATATACAGCCTTGACGTACTCCTTTTCCTATTTGGAACCAGTCTATTGTTCCATGTCCAGTTCTAAATGTTGCTTCCTGACTTGGATACAGGTTTCTCAAGAGGCAGGTCAGGTGGTCTGGTATTCCCATCTCTTTCAGAATTTTCCACAGTTTATTGTGATCCACACAGTCAAAGGCTTTGGCATAGTCAATAAAGCAGAAATAGATGTTTTTCTGGAACTCTCTTGCTTTTTCGATGATCCAGCGGATGTTGGCAATTTGATCTGTGGTTCCTCTGCCTTTTCTAAAACCAGCTTGAACATCTGGAAGTTCACAGTTCACATATTGCTGAAGCCTGGCTTGGAGAATTTTGAGCTTTACTTTACTAGCATGTGAGATGAGTGCAACCGTGCAGTGGTTTGAGCATTCTTTGGCATTGCCTTACTTTGGGATTGGAATGAAAACTGACCTTTTCCAGTCCTGTGGCCACTGCTGAGTTTTCTAAATTTGCTGGCATATTGAGTGCAGCACTTTCACAGCACCATCTTTCAGGATTTAAAATAGCTCAACTGGAATTCCATCACCTCCACTAGCTTTGTTCGTAGTGAGGCTTTCTAAGGCACACTCGACTTCACATTCCAGGATGTCTGGCTCTAAGTGAGTGATCACACCATCGTGATTATCTGGGTGGTGAAGATCTTTTTTGTACAGTTCTTCCGTGTATTCTTGCCACCTCTTCTTAATATCTTCTGCTTATGTTAGGTCCTTTATCGAGCCCATCTTTGCATGAAACGTTCCCTTGGTATCTCTAATTTTTTTGAAGAGATCTCTTGTCTTTCCCATTCTTTTGTTTTCCTCTATTTCTTTGTATTGATCGCTGAGGAAGGCTCTCTTTTCTCTCCTTGCTGTTCTTCGGAACTCTGCATTCAAACGGGTATATCTTTCCTTTTCTCCTTTGCTTTTGTCTTCTCTTCTTTTCACAGCTATTTGTAAGCCCTCCTCAGACAGCCATTTTGCCTTTTTGCATTTTTTTTCCATGGAGATGGTCTTGATCCCTATCTCCTGTACAGTGTCACGAACCTCCATCCATAGTTCATCAGGCACTCTGTCTCTCAGATCTAGTCCCTTAAATCTATTTCTCACTGCCACTGTATAATCATAAGGGATTTGATTTAGGTCATACCTGAATGGTCTAGTGGTTTTCCCTATTCCTTCAATTCAAGTCTGAATTTGCCAATAAGGGGTTCATGATCTGAGTCACAGTCAGGTCCTGGTCTTGTTTTTCTGACTGTATAGAGCTTCTCCATCTTTGGCTGCAAAGAATATAATCAATCTGACTTTGGTGTTGACCATCTGGTGATGTCCATGTGTAGAGTCTTTTCTTGTGCTGTTGGAAGAGGGTGTTTTCTATGACCAGTGCGTTCTCTTGGTAAAACTCTATTAGCCTTTGCCCTGCTTCATTCTGTACTCCAAGGCCAAATTTGCCTGTTACTCCAGGTGTTTCTTGACTTCCTACTTTGGCATTCCAGTCCTGTATAATGAAAAGGACATCTTTTTTGGGTGTTAGTTCTAGGTCTTGTAGGTCTTCATAGAACTGTCCAACTTCAGCTTCTTCAGCATAACTGGTTGGGGCATAGGCTTGGATCACCGTGATATTGAATGGTTTGCCTTGGAAACGAACAGAGATCATTCTATTGTTTTTGAGATTGCATCCAAGTACTGCATTTCAAACTCTTGTTGACCATGATGGCTACTCCATTTCTTCTAAGGGATTCCTGCCCACAGTAGTAGATATAATGGTCATCTGAGTTAAATTCACCCATTCCAGTCCATTTTAGTTCGCTGATTCCCAGAATGTCGACGTTCACTCTTGCCATCTCCTGTTTGACCACTTCCAATTTGCCTTGATTCATGGACCTAACATTCCAGATTCCTATGCAATATTGCTCTTTACAGCACCGGACCTTGCTTCTGTCACCAGTCACATCCACAACTGCGTGTTGCTTTGCTTTGGCTCCATCCCTTCATTCTTTCTGGAGTTATTTCTCCACTGATCTCCTGTAGCATTATGGGCACCTACTGACCTGGGGAGTTCCTCTTTCAGTATCCTATCATTTTGCCTTTTCATACTGTTCATGGGGTTCTCAAGGCAAGAATACTGAAGTGGTTTGCCATTCCCTTCTCCAGTGGACCACATTCTGTCATACTTCTCCACCATGACCCAACTGTTTTGGGTGACCCCACACGGCATTGCTTAGTTTCATTGAGTTAGACAAGTCCATGTGATCAGACTGGCTAGTTTTCTGTGATTATGGTTTCAGTGTGTCTGCCCTCTCACAACACCTACCATCTTACTCGGGTTTCTCGTCCCTTGGACGTGGGGTATCTCTTCACGACTGGTCTAGCAAAGCACAGCCGCTGCTCCTTACCTTGGACGATGTCGCCCCTCCTGACCTTGAACTTGGAGTAGCTCCTCTCGGCCCTCCTGCGCCCACAGCCACCACTCCTTGGATGTGGGGGTACTGGTCTGGCCATCATCTAGGCTTCATGATGGATACAAAACCAAAAAACAAATGAAAAATGTGTATAACATAGTTCCTTTATCTAGAAGTTTATTATCCTGGGGATTTTGATATGCCATATATCAGTTTTCCTGAAACTTATATAAAGGAAAAACAAAGAGCATTTCCTAATTAAAATTATGAATAATTTTATAATGTCATATTATATTCCTCAACTAAAAAGTTTACAGGTATTTAAAAGTTTACTCTCATCAGAAGGAAACACAACGATGACAAAATGAATAGCAATGTTGAGTAGAGACAAAGAATGAATATCTTGGTCAAATCCTAGGTCTGGTATTTACCAACTCTGTGGTGTTGGGCAACTGACTTTTTCTACTCTTTGAGCCTTAATTTCTTCAACTGTGAGATCGGGATTAAACCCTGTTGATGGCTGCACAAGTGCCTGGAATATGGTATATGCTCATCATGTTGTGTATTCTTTTCCCTTTCTTATTTGTGCCATTAGAAGTACCTGAGTTGGGAGTGAGGGAGACCAACACTTCGAAGAATGGGAGCGCAAGAATAGAAGTAAAGGTCCCTAGATTTCATCATGACAATTGACTCTGTGTGACTGTAAAATTATATTTTTGTTATTCTTCACACAGCATGTGTGATAAAATGAGTAGGTTATAGTGAATTGTCACAGTGTATTCAACTACACATGAAGATTTAGTAGCAGAATGAGGACTTCTTATAAAGGGCAGTGGTGTTGTGTCCTGATATTTTGTCCATAGTGGTTTTTCTCTTGAGGAGGAGTATCCTTGATTTGCCCTGAATCTTGCTTATTTTGGCCTGTAATGTAGAGGAAAGGGGTTAAATTCATAGAGGTGTGCATTCCCAAATGTGATGATGGGGAAACACAGCATGCTGTTTTCTGAGATGCAACCAGTATTCCCAGGAAGAAGATCGAGAACTTGGATTGGAAGCGATTATAACCAACTACAAAATGCTCTCTATAGCACTAGAAATTTATTCTGATAACAGATCTTTTAAAGAAGTATTTCTGATTAGTATAGAAATAAGATGAAAGCAGAGAATTATGTTATGAAATAATTTGTTCTTCTGATATGTTGTGTTACGGGGGATAGACTTCTTTCACATATGAGATAATGGAAGAATTAGTCTTTGGTGTCATTTTAAAAATTCACATATAGGAGGAAAAAAATGGCATTTTAAATAATAGCTTAGTTAAAATTTTATTTCTAAAGTCGAAAGTTCATTTTCATTATTTCTGAGGCAGGACTTCAAGTAAAGCATTGTAATGGTTACAGGAAAGGTAATATTTTCTCTGCATTATTTTGTAAACCCATTCCTGAATTCTGAAATCTGTGCATAAATCTGCTACTATCCGTTGAGGTACATTTTGTGCATAATAAACATCAACACTGATTTATTTGTATTCAAAACCTAGATCTTGTAAAACAGGTCTGGCCATCATCTAGGCTTCATGATGGATACAAAACCAAAAAAACAAATGAAAAGTGTATATAACATAGTTCCTTTATCTAGAAGTTTATTATCCTGGGGATTTTGATATTTTTCCTGAAACTTATGTAAAACAGAAACAAAGACCATTTCCTAATTAGAATTATGAGTAATTTTATAATGTCATATTATATTCTTCAACTAAAAAGTTTACCACTATTTAAAAGTTTACTGTCATCATTTTCAGATTTCTGCCAAAGAACTTCTTTTTGGTCACTCAGCTTCAGTGATGTGTTTGGCAAGAGCGAGAGACTTCTCTAAACAGCCCTTTGTAGTTAGTGCTGCTGAAAACGGGTAAGTAAGATATGTGAGACTGTGTACCCCTCTCCATTCTGTGTCCATTACAAAAGCACTCTAATGGGATACAGAAATCTAGAGCTGAAGGAAACTTTAGTGATTAACATGTTCCTTTTACATATAAGAAAAGTCAGATCTTGAATGGTTGATTAAGACTTGTGTGACAGTCCCCAGGAAAGTAATCAATATTATAACTCCCAATCGTTGAACATCCCAACGTGCTTATCAGACCTTGTGGCAGCTTCACTATGTAAAGGATGCTGGAAAATGCTGCTTAGTATAGAATTCAAAATGGAAAAGTCTGAGCACTTGTCTTTTTTTTCATGCAGTAACTCCCTTTGAGCTATTAAGCAAACCCATGCAAGCTTTCATAGTTTTGTAAAATAATTCAGCAGTTACAATCTTTATGTTGTACACTTGCTTGATATTATTTTAAAACAAACAGAGGAGAGGACTCACTTGTTAGTGGGGGTGTGGAAGTGAGAAGGAGAAGGAACATAGTGATTGGGTGCAGTTTCATGGAGGGAGGTTTATTCAAATGAAATAAGACTTAGCTGTAGGAAAAAGCCCTACTTATGGAAGAGCTACTATGAACTTCTGTGCCGAAGAGATATTTGGCAAAGTATACTCCAGAATGCAGAATCCATTCAGCATGAGTTAGTGAACGAGGGATTAGGTTGCTGGTTGAAAGAAGAGAATTCCCTCCTTTTAAAATTTTAACCCAAGGAGAAATTCTATGGCTTTGAATTCTGAGGCACAAAAGAACAGTGAGGAATCAAGTGTTTAATTTTAGAAATGGAATAGTTTAACAAAAAGGCTAGTGGTACAGACAGCAAAGAGATACCTGTGTTCTCATAGATTATAGCAAAGCCATAACTGTTATTCTTAGAGAGACGGGACTTTGAATAAGGCTCAAATGAAATGCCTTAGTACATTCTTTTTAAACAATCACCTTCCTTTTGTACACTAGGGCTGCCACACAAGCTGAGATATTTATTCCCGATCTAGAGAATTTGGGGATGGTGAATTTTTCTGACACTACTTGCAGAACTGAGAAAGTTAATAGCTGAGTGAGAAACATCTGAAAACTACCTGTGTTCCACCTTGAAGTTTTTGTCCATGGTAGCCTAGCTTCAGGAAAGAAACTAGGGGTTAATGGACGTATTCTTGATAATAGATGAATTCAGCTGTGTAAGTCCTGTAACCATGATTGCTAAAGAACTAGAGAATCTGGTTGGTCTTCATTTTCTAAGATGATTTGAATTTTCTAGAACTCTGTTTCTTTGGGGTCTGACACCCTACATCTACGAGATTCTTCTAAAGCAATTTATACTTTAGCCATTGCATATTTAGCAAATCCTAATTCAGTTTACTTAAACTTATTAAAATTGCTAGGCTGGACCAATCATTCTCCAAATAACAATGTTTTTTGTTTTGTTTTTTTTTTAGCTTTTAAAAGTTCCAGGAAGTGACTGTGGGCTTAGCATTTCTGCCTCCAAAATGATCAGATTCATGCTGATCATGACTACTTCCCGACTTAGTTTGTTTGTTTTTTTTCACTTAGTATTATTTCATCTGTAGACATAAATCCTAATATTCAGGAATCCCATTGAATTTTATGATAAATAAATTCTAAGATATAGGAAGTAAATACCTGGACCCTGATGTTGAAATGGTGGAATGCCAAAGAAAAAGAGATCCTGAAGTACACAGTGAGAAAAAGCAGATTACTTATAAAGGAATGTTAATTAAACGGAGAGCTAACTTCTTAACAATAAAATGAGAACTAGATAGCAGTGAAATATCTTCAAAAAGTGGAGAGGAAATATGTATCAACTTGAAATTATATCTCTAGCAAAAACACCTTCAAAAAATTAGGGCAAAATAGTAACACTTAAGACAAATACTGAGAGTGTTCACTGCCAACAGACCCTCTATAAGTAATGAAAATCTAAATTATATTTTTCAGTAAGAACAATGATTTCAGAAGGAAGCTCTGATGGAACAAAGAATACTGAACAAAACTCAGCAAAGTTTTAGAAAATTTAAATAAACACAGATTACATTACAATAATGTTCATATGTACCTCCCATCCATCTCCCCCATATATACACAAAATCCTAATCAACAACTGTATATAATAAATATAATGATCAGACTCCATATGCTCTGGTGTTACAAAGGTGGGTAAAGATATTGATTAACCTTAGACTTTAAACTAGATATACATGCTGACATTTCCAGGGTAGCTGCTAAAAGAACAAACAAAAAAAAATAAAAATGAAAAAAGATAGAATATATAACTTCCAATTTAAAAAAAGAAAAAAATGTTCTTTAATCCTAAGACAACAACAATAAATGAGACAAAGAGCACAGCATAAGATAATTGAAATAAATCTGAATAAACCAGTAACTCAATTAAGTAAAGGGACGAAGCCCATCAGTAAAATTGTAAAACAATTTAAAAGACAAAAACAGCATATGGATATATAAAAGTTAAAAAGAAATGGATTGAAAGAGATTTATCAGGGAAATACTGCTGAAAATGTTAATATAGCTATATCAGCATATTATATTTGTAAATATATTTAGTTAATAAAACCTTAAGACAAAAAGGCTTTACATTGATAGAGTTATTACTTATTAATAAAACTTCCAACCATCAGCAAGAGATGATACTAGAGAGACAGGCATGCAGACAGTCTTCTAAGATAGTGTTCATCAAATCTGAGCCTTTCTCAGGACCACTTATGGATTTCTGAGCCCCATTCTCAGAGGTACAGATTCAGTAGATCTGGACTGAGGTTCAAGAACTTGCATCTCTAATATGTTCCTGGACGGTGCTAATGCTGCTATTTCAGAGGAATATATTTGGAATGGTGGGTACCCCATATCTGGGGCTGTGAGAGAAAGTGTGAGGTCAAGAATGACTTGGAAAACTCACTGGTGATGATATTCATTAAGAATGAAAACACAGGAGGGAAGATAGTAGGCCTCATTCTAAAAACAAGGGGTGTGAAGTCCTGCAAGTCATCCAGGTAGAAACATGCAATTGCTAGTTGCCTGTGGAAATCTAGAGTCCAGTGAAGAGACCTTGGCTTCCAATGTCATGTTGATGGTACTTGAAACCATGGGAATAGATAACTTATCTAGAGAGAGTATGAAATATGAGAATATAAGAAAGCCTAAGACACAAATCAAAGGAAAACCAACATTGAAGAAGTGGGCATAAGAAAATAGGAGCCTGAGAATGCCAAAGAAAACCCAAAAGTATTATTGAAAACAAAAGTGAATTTGAAGAATATAATGGATTTTTAATTCAAGATTGCAAACCAAGCATTCATATTTATCTCCTTTCCCTCTAGATGCTTCATTAAAATGTGAGCAACGATAACAGCGTTGTAAGCACACAAATATGAACATAGGAATAGAGCCAAGAGAAACCAGTGTATTTTTGAGACACAGAAAGTGAATGAAAGAGTAGTGACTGATTTATGTATTCATTGAGTGAATTTTTTTTCACTTTCATGCATTGGAGAAGGAAACGGCAACCCACTCCAGTGTTCTTGCCTGGAGAATCCCAGGGACGGGAGAGCCTGATGGGCTGGCGTATGGGGTCGCACAGAGTTGGACACAACTGACGTGACTTAGCAGCAGCAGCAGCAGCAGCAGGTGGGGATGTGGAGTTGAATAAGAAAAAAAGGCCCTTTGCAAAGGAATTTTTAGTGGGAATTTAATAATATTCTAATTATGTGTGTTATAGATTTTTTTCCAGTGTGTTTTTCGTTTCACTGAAATTTAAAAATTTTTGTAAATTGTTAAACTACATTTTTACAGTCGAAGGTGATTTAATCTATGTATAAAGTTTGGGAGCAGTATTTGAAAACAAAAAGAATGTCCATTCTAATAGTTAATTTTCATGTCTTATTAGATATGTAACTGAGCAGTTCCAGCTCAGTGCCAATGCTACTTTCGATGTACAATAAATTGGCTTTTCTTTCTTTAATAGAATTGATTGGCAAAGGGTTAATTTTTACTATAAGATGTTTTTGTATTTTTTTTCCAATTTAAGGTAGACTATAACATGATAAGCAAACAAACAGGGAAAGCATTAGAATCCAAGAGAGTTTAGAAACATTAGTATCACTGAGAGAGCTTTTATTGATATCCAGGCTTCAACCTTGGAAACTGTGATTTTATTAGCCTGGATTGATGTCTGTGTTGGGTCTCAGACATCAGTATTTTTAAAAAGCTCCCTGATAATTCCAATGTAGAGTCAGAATTTAGAGCCACTGGTTTACAGTTAGAGTTATCTAGAAACAAGTTAACTGACCAAAAACTTTGCAAAACCCTGCATGCCAGGACTCCAACACAGAGCCACGAGATTACAATCTCTGAGGAAACTTTAAAAAAATATTCACAGGTGATGCTTGATGAATAGCTAGAGTTGAGAACCACACTGATGAACTTAAATTATTTTGTAGAGCTAAAATTTTATATTGATGGCTGCTTAAGGTTCCATTTCTTTATATATATATATATATATATATATATATATGTAAAACTTTTGAGATATGATTTCAGTTTCTACCTTTTCCCCAGTCTTATTTTTCACACACACACATATACTCACTTTCCCCCTGTTTTATTGAGGTGCATGCCTTTCCAGGTTACCTCAAATTATTTCTGGCCTACAGTTTGATATAAACAAAGAGAAATAAAACCACTACATATATCTAGTTCTATATCTAGGATATGACTTTTCACCTTCAACGCTAATGACATTTTGGGCCACTGAAGAATTCTTTGTCGTGTCTGAGCATTGTAGCACATTTCGCAGCATCCCTAGCCTTCCCCACTAGATGCCAGTATCGTGTTCCTAGTTGTGACAACCAAAAATGTCTCTAAACATTGTCAAATGTCCTTTGTGGGGCAGAATCAGCTCAGGTTGAGAACCATTGATTTCAAGATTGATTCTCAGTGTTTGGCCAGAAAAAAACTCAAAGTCTGCAAACACCAAATGCATACAGCACTTACTGTTTTTGGTCCATATCATTTGCTTCTTAATAGCAGCTCTCCATTTAAGCCAATAAAGCTTTCACCTTTCTTCCATGGAAAATTTTGCTTATGTGTTGAAAGTGTTGAAACTGAAGAATATTACCAAACAACTCTGAAATAGCCGTTCTGGTTTTTGTGAACTGAAATCATACAGATTTAAACTGCTTTACACTGGATGTATTTGTAACTGGATTTCAAAACCGTATCTGTATCTTCATAACATATATGTAATCAAGGCAGAGTTTTCGAAAAAATGAGAATTTTCTTACTATTTAGTGACAAGGGTGATTTCAGGATTTCAGAAGAGAAGGAATTAAGCGTATCAATGACAGACCAAATGTGGCCTCTTGGTGGCACTGTTTATTTTTACAAAAATATACCTGAGCTCCAGAGATGCAACACGATGTATTATGCTTTTCAGAATATGTAGTTTTAAGCTCAGTAAAATAAAGCATTTTCAATACTTTGCAGTTTCCATAGAAAGACTGCCGTCCTGTCACTCTCCCAGGCTGGTTAGCGGCATCCCCACAATTGGTTGGAGGTCAGGTTGGCACTCAAATATGGCTTGTAGGCTGGTGGCAGGGTGTAATTACCAAACAAAAAGACACAGATACAGTATGTCATCCCTGCTAATGACCACAACATTTTCTTGCCTAGTAATCTGTAGCGAAAAGCCACATAAACGATCAGGCTGCATTTAAGTGCAGCACTAAAGAAAAACTTGGTGGCACAAAAATTATTCCAGCCAATTGAGTGGAAATGACAGAGAATAATGCAAAGTTATCTCTGCTAGGGAGATGTGTGTTTGGAATGTCACCAATGGACAGTGCGTGGAGAAGGCCATACTTCCTTACAGACACACTGCAATCTGTGTAAGTATGATCATTTCCTTCAGAATATCTCCAGATTCTACAATGCCTTCAGATCATTTGCTTAGCACGCGTTTAAAGACTTTAGAGGGATTCTTTTCTTGAATTTTTATTTTGTCATTAGAAGTGTCAGTTATCTTCTGTTATTTTGGCATTTTTCTTTCCCCAGAGTAACTACTTAACCATTTTTTCTTAATATTTCTTATATTTCTGTATCTTTCTAACATAGACACATTTGAAAGACAATTTCCTTATTTTTCCTTAGTTACATTTACAAAACATATACTCACAATGACACACACAAAAATTGTTTCCATTTTATCAACAGGCAGTTTTATAAAGCAAAGTTTTTTCCCTTGTTTCCAATTTAAGCCTCTTTTGGGTGCATAGGTTCTGAATTTCTTATTTATGAAATAATAATCACTTTATAATCACTTCCCAGTATTGAAAAGAGGTTTGGACTTTTGGTAGATGGACCCCAAACATATACTTAAAGTAGCTGCATGATTCCAATGGTACTGACACTGTTTTTTACATTGTACACATTGCTTTTAGCATTGATGACTTGCAGTGGATCACTTATGAACTCCTTTCTGGGATCAAAATTTTTGCATTGTGATTGTCAAGGGTAGATTATAAATTTTGATATAAGCCATTCTTAAAATTTATTTGGCACAAGAATTCCTCAAAAGTTCTTCATTTTTATTTCTTCTTAACACATAACAGTATTGCTAGGATGGGAAACCTGTTTTTGTTGTTTAGTTCCACACAGCATTCCAGAATTAATATAATTATGAGCTTTCCATGATTTGGACTAAACTTGCTTCTTCTTAAAAGACCCCTCCTCCTTCTCCAGAAAAAATGATGAAATATAAGCAAGATAAAGTGCAAAATTAACCCTTCAGAAGTATACAATCATTGAACTAAAATAAATTTTGGTTGCTATTCAGCCTAATACCTTAATTGATAGATGATAAAATTAAAATTAACAGAAGTCTTCACCACATCCAAAATTCTGTTAATTGCAGGTGATAATTAAACTTTTGTTTTGAATTCCATTTGCATAGTATTACCACTGCTCAGCCCGGATGACAGAAGGCTGGCTTCTGTGTTGTGGAGAATATCAAGATGTTCTTATAATTGATGCCAAAAGCTTGGTTATTATTCACACCTTCGTGTCATCTCAGTCTCCTGATTGGATCAACTGCATATGCATTGTTCACTCCATGACAATTCAAGGTAATAGTTAGGTATTCTCTAACACTAGGGACAGCGTTTGAAAATATCACCTTCGAATTATTTGTTAAATTATTGGGCAAGAGTTCAGAATGTGTGTTTGTGTTTATCTAAGCCAGATCAAGAGAAACTGAGAACACCCATCCCAGTGGTTCAAATCACTGGAAAGTCAGCAAGAGGTCAAGATGAAGTGGGGAGAGGAGACACAGTGTTGCCATGCCCCAGTTCTGCTTGATACATTCTAAGAGTGACAAGCAGAGGTTTGTTGTGGATTAACCGGACTCTTGGACTTGCTGTGCTGAATTCCTCTAGATAAGAAGAGAATTCAGTTCCTGTAAGGAGGGAAGGCTAGCTCCTTACTTATTTCCAAAACAGGAAGGTGTAATCCGTATTGCCGCCGTGGTGGTTTGCAACATGGATCGGCTTTCAGTGGTGCTCTCCTTTTACATGGAATGACTTTGAAATTTTAAGACAAATTTAGAATGTGACCTAAAATGGTTATTCTTTTATTTTTTAAAAAAAATTTAGTATTTTCTACATATGTAGCCTTGGATAATCCTTAAATGACTATGAAATGATCTTCAGGGCAACCGGTTATAACAGTGATCAGTTTACATGTGGTGTTTGTTGTTTTTACAGAAGATTCTCTCTTGGCCGTATCAGTAGCTGGTGAGCTCAAAGTATGGGATCTTTCTTCATCTATCAACAGCATTCAGGTTGGCTTGTGAATTTATCCTTTATTCTTCCAATTCAAGCATATGTATTGAAATTTTTAAAATTAGAAGTACTTCTGTGTACTTTTCCCTATCTCTTTTCCAAGCTGTGGGCATTGGTAACAATTGGATGGTATCTCTCCTAACCTTTTTTCCATATGTATACACACGTTTTTATCTACACACACATGCACGCATGCACACACACATACACATACACACACGTTGATTTTAATTGAAAAAATCCATCATAGAGGAATATTTCTCTGTCCCTTGCAACAGAAGACTCCCTTTCTTCTGGCTGTGTGTGAGCAGTGGCAGTGGCAGGGCGGTTACTACGAATGACTGAGGGTAACATAGACTGCGAGTCCAGTCTGTTCACCTGCTCTCTGGCATCAGGCTACAAGTTGAGGTGATGAACGAAACAGCAGTCACAGTATTTGTGCTCCTGACAGAATTCTTTCAGCTGCCTCATGCTCTGGGCTATCCTTCAGAATTTCTTAGCTGGGAAATTCCATAGCATGGGAATTGTGTTGGTATCCTGAGACCAACACATACCCAGCAGTATCAGAAACATTAAGAACATAGTATTCTAAGTATTCTGTGCTGATCACCTTTTGTCTTTTCAAAATATTTTGTTCTTCTACTTTAGCAATTAAGATACTTCAAAAGTTTTTAACAAATTGTTTTTACTTTTCATGGTTTTATCTTTCTGCTACATCTAAAAGTCAATGTTATTCATATCTTTACATTTTCAGTATCCTACAGTATATTCCCCAAAAGCATGTTTATTGAATTATTGTATATAATGAATGCTTGAATTCAACTGGGTTTCCTCTTTACGGTTTCCTTTGCAAAGTAGCTTCTTAGTTCAGAAAACTCAAAAGAAAAATTGGCTGCTTTTTTATAATAATAGTGTGATCTACTTCAGGTGTACAGGGGAGGAGCCTTTTCATGCAGTTTGATATAAATTACCTACAACTAGTACTAATGTAATTTTATTCCTTTTGAAGGAAAAGCAAGATGTTTATGAAAAGGAATCCAAATTTCTTGATTCCCTGAACTGCCGAGCAATACGATTTTGCACATATACAGAGAGACTTCTACTGGTGGTATTTTCTAAATGTTGGAAGGTATTATTAAATAACATAATAAACACAAATGCAATTTGATTTTTATCTTGTTTAGTGGAAAAATTAGAAGAATATATTTTAAATATGATACAAACATTTTACAATATTGTTATGACAGCAGTGAATTACTTGTCTTTTATGACCAACTTTTATCAGTTTTCCTTCCCCAAATTGGGTCATTTTGCTTTCCGGGATATTGTATATATAAAGTACATCTTAATTTTATGAATAACAAAATATTATAATAATGAGCATTTATCTCAGATTAAAGAATGATGCCTACACTTTAGTATTAAAAAGAAAGCTAATATTTTCTGTACATACATTGGTCTGACTTTTAGATCTTTTTTCTTTTCCTGCTTTGTCATTAAATTTGTTTTTAGGGATTCCTTTCTTGTGACTATATTCACCAACATCTCCAAGAGGAAATGAAAGCTAAGTTACTATCATTTGACAGCATCCTCTTTTTCTCTGATATTTCATATACTTGGCTCAGTTAACAAAACTACATTGTCTTACTTAAAGGCCTATAATATATTTCTGAAGTAAAATGTAAAGTACATGGCCTAACATGTACTTTAGGATTTCTACTGTATTAACTTTTTTGTGTGTAATAAATTTTTCAAATGTTCATGTTTGACTATCCATATGGAAAAAATGAAATTATATAGGAAATTTGGGATGTTTTGGTCTCTGTGCTTAATGATTTTGGTCTCTGTACTTATGAAGCACTTTCTGGAAGGTTTCTGTCAGATAGATAGTTTATCCACTGAAACCTACCTAGGGTAAATGTGAAAAAATAAGCACTAATGAAGTATTATCTTGGTCTATGAATGCATTGTGGCCTGTTACTAATATTTAATTGGTTGTTGTTTTAACACTGTCATCTAAATAGTCTTGATAAGCATACTTTATCTTTCTCCTTGGTAGATTAGATTAGAAGCTTTTGTTAACAAGCATCATTCATTCTGTATTTTAGGTTTATGATTATTGTGATTTTTCCCTTCTTTGGACTGAAGTTAGTGGGAGTGGGCAGTTCTTTGCTGGTGGAGAAGTGCTTGCTGCTCACAGAATCATCATCTGGACAGAAGATGGTCACAGTTATATCTATCAGCTGCTGAACAGGTGGGCTCAGATGGAAACGGCATACAAAACATTCAGGTAGAAAATGAACTTTGGGAGGTTTATTATGGAAAAATCCCCGCATGCTGCCCATGATCAAAAACCAGAACAAAACAACTTTGGCACTAGAAGATTTACTCTGGGCTTGGTAGGCTTTAGCCTTTGTATAAAACAGCAGGGGATGAAGGAATGAGATTAACCATGTATAACTTGTACAGCTGGTGCTGGGTTTTCAAAAAGTCACTTGTAATTATTAACCCAACAATTTCTAACTAGAGTTTAGAAAACTGAATGGTACCATCCGGCTTTTGAAAGTGGGAGGGGAAAATACTGAATAAAGAACCCCAAAGTTCTAAACTTTGCTTTTTATATTTTGCTATGCAGTGGGCTTTCAAAAAGCATATACCCTGCTGATGGAACACTGCTTAAAGAGACCATTTATCCTCATTTACTGTGCTCTACTTCTGTGCAGGAAAATAAGGTAATGCAAGAAGAGAGTGACTGCATCAAAGCTGTTTCAGATAAGTGTTACTTTGTCTGTAACAGAGTCTGGCTTGAAAAAATTGAATTGAAGCATCACATTAAGTTGTTAATGAGAAAATTAAATCTAACTGTTAATGGTTACTGAAATCTTTGCCTTTAAGAAATCTATTTTTAAGTCTGATTAACTAAACAATACATACTTATTATAGAAAAATGATAAATGTTAAAAAAGGGAGAAATTAAAAGTTCTAATTTTATCACTATAAATATTCACTATAAGTTTTTTATTTTATGTATTTACTTATTTTAATTGGAAAATGTTCAAATATTTGAAAGGCTATAAGAATAGTACATAATCACATACCCTTTACCTAGATTCAATAGTCATCAACATTTGCCATATTTATTTCTTCTCTCTCTCATTCTCTTTCTTTCTCTTGCTGTCTGCATATATACACACACACACACGCGCGCGCACACGCACACACACACACGTTTTCCACTAACCCTTTTGATAGATATTTTGATACAAAGTTATTAACATTTTGAAGCATCTACTTTAATTTTTAAATTTTATCAAATGGCTCATATCCTGATTTTTTTTTTTTACTTAACTGTATATTGAGATCATTCTTACATGCATTTAGCTATTCTTCTGTATAAAGTTTCTTGTTAAATAAAATTATGGTTCTTGGCAAAGAGTTGAGGATGTAATTGTGAGCTTTTACTCGACTAAATTATATCTTTGACACTCTATGAAGCCTGAAAATTTAAGCAGCTATTTTACTTTAGTAGTGTCAATGAAAGTTGTTTTTTTTTAACCTACTGGATTTCAGTTCAGTTCAGTCACACAGTCGTGTCTCACTCTTTGCGACCCCATGGACTGTAGCATGCCAGGCCTCCCTGTCCATCACCAACTCCTGGAGTATACTCAAATTCATGTCCATTGAGTTGGTGATGCCATCCAACTATCTCATCCTCTGTCGTCCCCTTCTCCTCCTGCCCTCTATCTTTCCCAGCATCAGGGTCTTTTCAAATGAGTCAGCTCCTTGCATCAAATGGCCAAACTATTGGAGTTTCAGCTTCAGCATCAGGTCTTCCAATGAATATTCAGGACTAATTTCCTTTAAGATGGACTGGTTGGATCTCTTTGCAGTCCAAGGGACTCTCAAGAGTCTTCTCCAACACCACAGTTCAAAAGCATCAATTCTTTGGCACTCAGCCTTCTTTATGGTCCAACTCTCACATCCATACATGACTACTGGAAAAACCATAGCCTTGACTAGATGGACCTTTGTTGGTAAAGTGATATCTCTGCTTTTTAATATGCTGTCTAGGTTTGTCATAACTTTTCTTCCAAGGACCAAGTGTCTTTTAATTTCATGGCTGCAGTCACCATCTGCAGTGATTTTGGAGCCCCCAAAAATATTCCTACTGGATTTAGTCATCAGTTAATTCTCCAAAAGGTATTTCATGGAGAATGGAGGAGTTCTGAATTATTGATGTGTCAGCCAAGGAAGTATGTTACTTTTTACAGTGTCGGTTTGCTTAAGCAGGCAGCATAGTTGTTGCAAATCCTATAGTTCAGTATTATCTCTTTAACATACCTGTGAGGTTTTATTGCAAAAACTTAATTAAGTAGTGTCAACTGAAAATTAAAACTCCAAGTGCCATTAGGGCACAGGCAAACTTTAGAGTTATGGTGTGGAGCCCTGTTTCTAAAGGAATTTGTGGGTTGCAGTAGAGCTTTGTTTTGCTGTTGATCACAAAAGCAGTATTATGGCTTGCTTAAAAAGGCATTTTAAGTTATTTTTTAAAAAGGGCTTTCCCATTCTTCCTTTTTAGTTCCTGAATGCATTTTTACATAGCACTAGGCTATGCTAAGTCACTTCAGTCGTATCCGACTCTGTGTGACCCCATAGACAGCAGCCCACCAGGCTCCCCTGTCCCTGAGATTCTCTAGGCAAGAACACTGGAGTGGGTTGCCATTTCCTTCTTCAGTGCATGAAAGTGAAAAGTGAAAGTGAAGTTGCTCAGTTGTGTCCGACTCTTAGCGACCCCATGGACTGCAGCCTACCAGGCTCCTCCATCCATGGGATTTTCCAGGCAAGAGTACTGGAGTGATGTGCCATTGCCTTCTCCGTTACATAGCACACTTTGCCCTAAAAGCTAGATATGAGAAATGTCCTTTAAGAGCTTCTGCTCTACTGCAGGTATCAATGCTATGCATAACTATGAAGAAAAATAAAAACAATTACAAATTAACTTTAAAAAATACTAATTTTAGAGGAAGCTGCCTTTCTTTATGTCTCAAAAGGTGAAGACACAGATTTGTGAGTCTTCTATTGATATATAATTTTTATTTAGACAACCACAGCTATTTCAATATCTTACAAGTACTTGTTTCAGTATCTTACAAGTACCTGAAAGCTAATGAAAATGAATAGAATAATCTGAAACTAAAAGAAGCTGGTCTACTTAGACTGTTAATTGCCCTTTATCTAGCCACGAAACTAAATTCAGTTTCTCCCTATTCAAAACATCACCAATATTCACTAAATATAAGACTTCTTAGTGCCTCCTACAATTACAAGGTAATAAGGCATTTTTGTGGTGTAGGGAGCTGAGGTTAATGGATACAATGGAATTATGCTCTATAAACATGTTTTTTGGAGTGATGCCATAGAATTGAATCTGCTTGTTTGACAATAGCATGTTCTCATGGGACACCAGGGGCTTATCTGCTGATGGAGTTGTAGTAGCAAGAATAAGGACTCATCTTTTATTCCAACAGCTTTATGAGAGCCTCCCTAGCTTCAAATCATAGCTGATGATCATAGAAGACTATAGCAGGGATCCTGACTGCTGAGATGAGGAACTGGGCTTTCCAAGGTCTTAGCTGTGGAGTAAGACTGCAGTGTTGAGGTGGAAGTAGATAGGATAGAAACAGCCTGAAGATTGCAGATAAGGAATTTGGGAGCATGAACTAAGAGTAATGACAATGACAATGATGATAGGTAACTTTTTTTTTTTTTTTTTTTGAGTCTTTATTATTGTTAAACACACATGGTCTTATGTACATGCATTTCCACCATGACCCCATTTTGAAACTGATGCTCAGAGAGGTTAATTCACAAGATTTGAACCTAGGCAATTTGGTTCCAGAGTCTGGGAATGGACTTTGGAGTGAATTTCTCATTTATTCTGAGAATGGATATTAAGAATAAAAGGTTTCTATTTATTGTGCATGTGTTCTAAGTCGCTTCAATTGTGTCCAACTCTTTGCGATGCTATGGACTGTAGCCCACTAGGCTCCTCTGTCTGTGGGATTCTCCAGGCAAGAATTCTGGAGTAGGTTGCCATACCCTCCTCCATGGGAACTTCCTGACCCAGGGATCAAACCTGTGTCTCTTCTGACTCCTGCATTGGCAGAAGGGTTCTTTACCACTAGCACCACCATTCTAAGTACTTACTGTTATCAACTCATTAATCCTGACAGTATTCTATGTAGTAGGTGCTTTTATTTATTAGCCTTCTTTCACAGTTAGGGGAAAAAGAGATACAGGAAGGTTAAGTAAATTGTCTAAATGAAGTAATTGGCTCTTGTAATAGAGTTTGCTGCTGCTGCTGCTAAGTCACTTCAGTCGTGTCCGACTCTGTGTGACCCCACAGACGGCAGCCCACCAGGCTCCCCCGTCCCTGGGATTCTCCAGGCAAGAACACTGGAGTGGGTTGCCATTTCCTTCTCCAATGCGTGAAAGCGAAAAGTGAAAGTAAGTGGCTCAGTCGTGTTGGACTCTGTGTGACCCCATAGACGGCAGCCCACCAGGCTCCCCCGTCCCTGGGATTCTCCAGGCAAAAACCCTGGAGTGGGTTGCCATTTCCTTCTCCAGTGCATGAAAGTGAAAAGTGAAAGTGAAGTCGCTCAGTCGTGTCCAACCCTCAGGGATCCCATGGACTGCAGCCCACCAGGCTCCTCCATCCATGGGATTTTCCAGGCAGGAGTACTGGATTGGGGTGCCATTGCCTTCTCCGGTAATAGAGTTTAGTATGAGCTAAAACCAGGATTTGAATCCAGGTATTTATCCCAAGAGAATTCACTGTTAATGACTATTTTATTACCTCTTGGAGGATAGGCACTTCTTGTGATGAGAATCACATGGTAAGCGGCTCTGAGGGAGTTTTCAGCTGAACTCAAGAGGTAACTACTAGAAAGGAGGAGATTTGAGGCATCAAGGAGTGGGTATGAGCAAGTGAGCAGCAGCAGTACAGAAGTGAGGGTATCGGGGATAAGAGCGGTCTGGGGAGAATGGGCTAGTGGGGCAGCACATTTTGCTTTGAGGGGATATGCCACCACCAATTTGAGTAACTGCTCAGCCTCTCTGCAGCTTCATTTTCATATCAAAATCATGAGAAAATTGAGCTAGTCAATTTTAAGGTTCCCAAAGGTTGAGAGAGTTTGAGAGGCCAATAATCAAACTGTACCAACACCATTTCTAACACAAAATTGATGGCCTTGAGAAGTATAAGACTCCAAAGTGCCTTCTGAATCTTAAAAAAAAAAAGATTTAGGGAACTTACTTCATTGAAACTGTTTTTCTTCAATGCTCTTATTTCTTGAGACTTTAGAGGATTACATATCTTGGTCTTGAATTACTTTTTTTATTCTCTTCCCATCTTAGTTTCTTTATCTCTATAAGAGAAATAATAATGTTTATTTACTCTGTAGCTTTGCTGTAAGGATTAAATGTAGTGATATTTTGGCCCTTAATATTCTCTAGAAATACATTATAGAATTTTTTCACTGAAATATCTGAGCCTTCAAACATGTGTTTTCTGACAAGAAACTATCACTTTCTTAGACTTTTTTATTTCTAGCACCAGCACTTGGCTTTCTTTTCAGGGTGCCTTTTATTTGTACATGAAAAGAGGGTTTTGTTTTCATTTTTCTAATCACTTAATCATTTTGACCCGTTGTGCATAATCTCTACATACATGTCTGCTCAAGGAACATCTACACTGCAGTGAGGTACTGGGAAGATTCGAGGCCCATTCACTAGTGAAAGCATATTTGATGCCCAATATTCATTCTGTGTCTCAACAAAATTATCTTCATACACATAAATATATAATATATATATTTATGTAAATTATAGCATGTATTTATACTAATATCATAGTATATATTATATATATGTATATACATACATACATATATATATATATATATATATATAAGTTATGGATTCATTTTCTTTGGGGCCAGTTGGGGCCTAATTTGAAATCAAATATGTTATATATGAAAAATAGTCAACAAAAATTAGAAAGCACATTAATACCACAAAATTACCATACAAATATTAGTTGTTGCTATTTTAAGTGACAGTTGGAACTGAAGGAGCAGAAAGAAATCAACCTCCTCAGTGCACAGTAGACCACTGTCATTATCACATGGGCTTTTGAGTCGTAATTACTAGACTGAAAAGCCCACTGCTATCGATACCACCTTAGATAAATTAACCTCTTCCGTCTTTGATTATTCATCTGTAAAATGAGGATAGTAATAGTACCAACTTCACAGGATTATTTAACTTGAATACATGCAAAGCCCCTAACAGTATGTGTAATATTCACACAGAACATGTTCAATAAATGTTAGCTATTCTTATTAATGCTCTGAAATCTAGCTGATGACTTTGCTTCTTATTTTATAAAAATGTTTTTTGTTTTGTCTTGAGTAAGAGACTATTTTCCTAAATTTACTTGAAACTTTGAAACAGTGGGAATAAATGGAAATAATTTAGTTCATCCATGAAGCCTTATTCTTTCATTTAAAAGCAGTGGCTGCCATTATATAGACCTTTTTTTGAAAGATTTTTTTTTTTACATAACTGTTCACTTTTTTAGTTGGACCAGAGCCTTCCTTTTGTTATGGGCTACATAAATGAAAGGAAAGAACCTTTTTATAAGATACTTTTCTCTGGAGAAGTCTCTGGAAGAATTACTTTGTGGCACATCCCTGATGTTCCTGTGTCCAAGTTTGATGGTTCTCCTAGAGGTAAGACAAATTCTATTTCTAATCACCTGTCTTTTAAGAAATACTTTACAATTAATCTGGTGCTTTTTTTTTCAAGTTAAGTAATAGGAGGCTACAAACAAGAAGACGTTCTCATGCACCACTATGCATTAGATACTAACATAAATATAGGCATAAACATGATGCTTAGAGATCTTATTCAGTAGTGTGGCCACTGTAATTCAAATTAACACCAGCTTACTGTGAGTGATGTTTTATTGAATTGAAATGAATGTTGACAATATGAATACAGGGTAGACTGATAGATCACATTCGTATTTTTGAATTTGTCATTTCCATATCCTGTATTCCTTTTCAACTAATTTCTTTATTCGAAAGAGTTTCTCAGTTCTTTTTCAGTTACTTAAGTCTAAAAATGAATCCACTAATACACATCTATTCTTCTGAGGCTCCTTAAGGGAGAGAGAACCAATAAAAAAGCATTTGGAGCGAAAACAATGCATAGCAGGAGAACTTTCTGCCTATAGCACACTATTAGGATGGCAAAAGAGCCTCTGTGTGCCCCAAGGTATGGTGCCTTGATAATATTTTCTATATCTGTGATGAATTTATAAACCAAATTTTTTCCTTTTGTGTGTTTTCTTCTTAGAGATACCAATAACTACCACTTGGACCCTTCAAGATAATTTTGATAAGCATTCTACCACATCACAAACTATTAGTGACTACTTCTCTGGGTTTAAAGATGAGAATGAAACTGTGGTTGTCACTTCATCAGAGTATGTTCCAAGTCTTGATAAACTAATATGTGGCTGTGAAGATGGGACAATTTTCATTACACAGGCTTTGAATGCTGCCAAAGCAGGACTTCTAGAAGGCGGTTCTTTACTAAAAGGTCTTGAATTTTATTTGACCCTATTTATTTAATTTACCTAAGCTTCAACTAATAAGCTGTACTAAGAAGATTGCTGAAGCTTAAAAAATTGTAGGCATTTGCTAGTAAATTTGTGCATGTTTTAATTCTAAAGTAAAACACATAAAGGTTTTTTAAAAAGTCAAATAGAAGACTATATGATGAGAAATAAATTTCTCTCCTTATTTGATCTTCCAGGAAGATCACCAAAGACAAGTGCTAATAAGTTTCTTTATACCCTTTCTAAAATTTCCTATGCATATATAGGCATATTACAAGATAGCGGTATACATTCTTTTAGTTGTATTATAAAAATGAAACCACAGTCTACATATTTTACTAAAATATTCTTAAATCTTAATAAAATATTTTGGAGCACATTCTTTATGACTTCATTTTAAATGATTAATAATAATTGAATTTTAATTTGAAAAATCTTCTATGATGTGTGTTTAAGATTTTTTCTAGCCTTTGGCTACTATAGACAATGCAAAATTAACTCTCTTTGCACATATATGTGGGTATATATGTAGAATTATTTTCCAGTAGAATTACTAGATCAACCTTTTTGTATATTTTTAAATTTTTAAATATTTGATATGTATTTTTATGCATTTTATGTATATTTTTAAATATTTGAAAATATATCTTAAAATGTTTTCCAAACATTTTATGTTGGAAACATATAATATACACATGTGATATACACATCAATATACATGTGTATCCACTAACACATATATATATATAAAAATGCCTTTTTCCTCAAACCTTAGCCAAACTTCTATTCAACTTTTTAACATTTGCCAGTCAGGAAAAAGTGGTATCTTCCTATTTTCATTTTTCATTTTTGTGTCAATGAAATATAAATATGTTTTTATATACCTTTGTGCATTACAACAGCAGAAATCTATTAAGTAAAGACCATTATTCAGAAAGTTGTCTTATGTAAAAGAATGAAATATAGAGGTGACTGAGATTTGGCGTTGTGTAGATAAATTTGTTTGAGGAGGGCATGGCAACCCACTCCAATATTCTTGCCTGGAGTATCCCCGAGGACAGAGAAGCCTGGCGGGCTTCCATGGGGTCACAAAAGAGTCAGATAGAACTTAGCGACTAAACAACAATGACAACAGTGTTCTTATTGCTCTGTGTCTCAATGGCTGATGCTAAAAGTTAGTAAAAAAGCTTAAGACCTTAGCATATTTTATCTCGGCTGATTTATCTTATCCAGAAAAAAAGCAGACGCCTACATTAGACTGGTAGCATTTGAATTAATATTCATCTCGGTTTGTTAGTGGATATAGAATACAGAGGTGTCTGATGGAATAGAAGAAGTAATAATGATTCTTTGGGACCCAGTGTAAATAAAAAGAGATTGTGGTCTGTGGTCCTCTCTAATTTTTTTGAGTTTAGCCAATAATGAAGGAAGAAGAAGGGTGGAAACTATCAGGAAGTTTGTGTTCTACTATAGCTATGGTATGAAATACCCAGGTTTTCATACCCAGGTTTTCCTACCAAGTGCCAATGCTAAGAAATTATGTACATTATTTTATTTCACATAGTTGTCTTGTGTGAAGTAAGGGCTATTTTGTCGTACTGTTTCAGATGCAGTACCTGTGGCTTAGAGGGAAAAAGCAAGTTGTCCATGGTGACATATCTAGTAACCGACAGACCCAGAAAAATAAAACCAGATTTGTTTAATAGCAAAGCTATGCTCTTAAACATTATGCTGTGTTTCTTCACACTCGCATTCAAGTCACTTAACCCTTCTGAGCCTCAGATGCCTTATCAGTAAAATGAAGTGGTAGAACTAGGTAATCTGTAATATCTTCTGAAGCAAAAATACTTCTGTGAAACTTTGGTTTTCTTTTATACTAGATGTGATTGTGTTGTTTTAAAGGACAGCAGAAATGTTCTGAGATTACTTTTGTAGACACAGAAGGTATGAACTGTCACTCTTTTATGACAGAGTTTGCTATTTCTTGGCACTGGAACTGGTAACTTGCTCACATCCTTGAAGAACTAGTAGACTTTGAACACCCAGCTTCAGTACTCTATCAAAAGCATGACCTAGCTTGTAGTGAGGCACTTGCCTTTTGAAATAATCCAAGGGTTGTTCTCGTCAGGTGGCCGAAGTATTGGAGCTTCCGCTTCAGCATCAGTCCTTCCAATGAATATTCAGGTTTGATTTCCTTTAGGATTAACTGGTTGATCTCCTAGCTATCCAAAGGACTCTCAAAAGTCTTCTCCAGGACCACAGTTCAAAAACATCAATTCTTCAGCCTTCTTTATGGTCCAATGGAAAAGACCCTGATGCTGGGAAGGATTGAGGGCAGGCGGAGAAGGAAGCGACGAAGGATGAGATGGTTAGATAGCATCATGACTCAATGGATGTGAGTTTGGGCAAACTCTGGGAAATGGTGAAGAACAGGGAAGCCTCGTGTGCTGCAGTCCATGGGGCTGCAAAGAGTAGGACACAACTTAGCAATTAAACAACAACAAAGGGTTGTTTATTAATTTTCTTAGTCAACTGCCTACTTCTAATTATGTGCAGTTTTCTTACACTAAAAATTTATAAAAGAAAATCTCAGGACTATTTCTTGAACAAAAGTAACTTTCTTTTATTATTTGGTGTTTGGTTGTTTTCCAGGTTCCCTTCCTCAGAAAGTTCTCAAAGGTCATCACCACAGTGTTACTTCCCTGCTTTACCCACATGGTCTCTCTTCAAAATTAGACCAAAGTTGGCTGGTATCTGGGGACCAAGACTCATGGGTCATCTTGTGGAATATCTTTACTGAAGAAATTTTGCATAAATTCTTTTTGCAAGCTGGCCTGGTAACAAGTCTTTTGATGTCCCCAGAGAATTTCAAAGTAAGTTAAGATGAAGAGTGAAACGTAACACATAAACTTAAGTTATATAACATTGCAGAACATTTAAAAGCTCTAAGGAAAAATATCTCGTAGTTCCACGGAAAAGAAAAAATACCCATAATACAACTGGGTGATTTTTATGAATTTCTTTTCTTATTTGTTATGAATTCTATTATTTTTACAGCTTATACAGATAATGCGGCTATAAAGCAAAAGTCTCGTCAATTCTTGCCTTTACAAAAGTCAGTTAACTCTCTTTAACTTACACTTACTTACCCTTTTTCCCCTAGTTCTACATCTTAATTTTTAATGAAATTATCTTTTCTTTTTAAATAAAAAGTAATGGACACTGAGGGCTTCCCAGATGGTGCTAGTGGTAAAGAACCCACCACCCAGTGCAGGAATATGAGAGACTCAGGTTCCATCTATGAGTTGGGAACATTCCCAGGAGGAAGGCATGGCAACCCTCTCCAGTATTTTTGCCTGAAGGATCCCATGGACAGAGGAACCTGGTGTGTTACAGTCTATAGGGTCACAAAGAGTCAGACACAACTGAAGCGACTTAGCATGCATGCACTCAATGGACAATCAATGGAAAAATAAATATATAGGAATTGTAAATTAAAATTAACTTTTGCCTTTAACAATTTAATAATAAAAATGATCATTACATTTTCTTTTTCTTAAATAGATTTTTATTTGCTCTTTTGTTTATTTAACAAATATTTTCAACATTTATCTTTGTCAAATTTATGAGCGTCTACCTTATGCTGAGGAAAGGAAATATTTTCAGATATAATCTTCTTATGCAATGTCAGCTTAAATTCAGCCTTCATAAAGCTGATATCTTTGATAAAATATGAACAAACATGTTTTGAGTTCTTTGAGTTTATGTTAATTGACTGACTTGCAAAAATTATTTCTCCACAATAATATTATGAAAAATCAGCTCCAAAGTAAAACCAGAGATAACTCGCACTATATTTTTGTAGTAAGAAAAAAATAAAGCAGTATTTCAGGAACAGAAATGATTAAACAAAATAGTAAAACAAAGTTAAGTAAGCCCTACAACCCCTTCCCCCCCCCCCCCAAAAAAAAAACAACTGTCTGGTGGTTTGAGATACCTTGATATGTCTTTTATTCCTGAAGTTCTTCCTTTTTTAAAAAAATATATATTTTCCTTTAGACTCCAGGATAGTAGTCCAAATCAGTTTCAAGAGCTCCAAAGATCAGGACACATTCAAAGCCAAATAAAAGGGGAGTTTATTGAAAGGACATAAAAGGCAATCCTTAGGCATCCAAGACAAAATACTACAGAACCAACAAGGACCTCCTGTAAAGCGTATGGAACTCTGCTCAATGTTATGTGGCAGTCTGGATGGGAGGGGAGTTTGGGGGAGAAACCGCTCCTCCTCCTGGGCGCATGCTCAGTCGTGTCCGACTCTTTATGACCTCATGGACTGTAGCTCGCTAGGCTTCTCCGTCCATGGGGATTCTCCAGGCAAGAATACTGGAGTGCGTTGCCATGTCCTCCTCCATAATCGGCTATACTCCAATACAGAATAAAAAGTTTAAAAACAAAAACACTACAGCAGAATCTGCAGTGGAACTTGAACTCAAATTCAGAAACAAAGGTTACTCTTAGAATCCCCTGCCCCAGTATGGTCTGCTTTTCTGTGATTACTCCTTTATCTTGCCGCTTCCTATGACTTCTTTTAGCTTTACAACTTCAAATGACTAGAAAAGAGAATTCACTTGGCCTAGTAGGGGTCTACTGTTTACTCGAGCCATAGAATCTGTGTTCACATGTTATTTTCTTGTGTTATATGTGTGTGTGAATTTCCTGAAGTACATTGGGCTGTCTGTTCTAGAAGCTGTGGGTTGGGCAGGTTCTCCACGAGGTAATAGTTGGGCAACAGTGCCATCTGCCCCATTCTACAAGTCCAGCCTCCCCGTATATCACCTGTCATTTTTGATTTCCCCCCTCCTCAGAATTTCTGCAGGCTCCTTTAAAAAGGAGAGGAGAAATTTATTATTAGGAAAAATAACACATCCCCCAGTGCTCCACTGAGAGAGGTCAGTGATTTGTACTGGCAGATTCTCAAAGGGATGTCAACTGATGCTTTTAACATAGCAGCCAGAAGTCTGGCCAGGTGCCTTAGGGAAAGTAGGAGCATCCGTATCGCAAAATGGTTAGAAAAGATAAAAAGAGAGCGCAGACAAAATGCCCACTCCTCCTCCTTCGCACACTCCAGCCATCCCCACTGTGGGCTGATCAGTGCATGGCCCTCGTGGTGAGGCACAGAGCTGCCCTGTAAACTTCTGGGTGAGCCTCGGCAGCACCCAGCAAGAATGGTGTTTGTCCTAAACTATGCTCAAGGTAACCACATGCTGATGTTTTTAAAAGTATCTTAAGAATTTTTGTCCTGTGACACTATTTTTGGTCCTCGTGAAGCTGTACGTTCAGCTGGAACTATCTAATGCTTACCTCTTTTAGATTGTGTCTACACTGAGTTTCCTGTTTGGATTAGAATTTGTATAGTTCTGGGAACAGCACCAAATCACATTTTGAGCCTGTAAGTGGAAAATACCAGCTCATGATACCCTTGGGCCTAAGCTTGTGTCTACAAATAGCTTCTTTTTGTGGCAACAAATTAGTTCTGGGGTTTATTTTATTCTGCATTATTTCCGACGTCTGCCTCACTGCCTGAATCTGCTGAGTGATGGTCAAGTCCTTCATTTATCTTATGAGTAGATCTGGCCTGGAATTCTCCTCTTGCCGTGTGTCTTTTGACCTTCCTGATATGTCTTTGGATTTAAAATCTACTTGGTGTGCAAAGCCCCTCTGTGCAGTGTTATGTGGAGAGGTGCTATAGAAAGCAGATCCGTCATTTGGTAAATGGGGTTTTAACAGAAACTCATGTTACTAAGGGGGAAATCAGGTTTAATTTTAAAGAAAGCATTTGACTATTTACTTACAAAGAATCCTGGATTTTCTTTTTTCCACAGCTACGAAGTTATCAGGTAATCTGCTGTGTGTGCAGTGACCACTCTGTGGCTCTTCTTCACCTGGAGGGGCGGAGGTGCCTCCTGAGTGCCCGCAAGCACCTTTTCCCTGTGAGGATGATAAAGTGGCATCCCGTTGAGAATTTTCTGGTTGTTGGATGTGCAGATGACTCTGTTTACATCTGGGAAATTGAAACAGGTATATTGAAATTACACCTTTTTTTATCCTTTACGTATGTATGCATCAAAGCATTTGGCTGGGTGGAAAGTTCCAGAAAATATATGCGAATCCCTCACTTCCTTTTACCTTTGGTTGAGCTACACTTAAAGGCTTCGTTTGCAGGCATGTATGGAAAATAAACACCATGGCCCGAGTCAGACCCTGACCCACTGGTGATTAGCTGACGGAGCAGTGCACAGGACTGAGCCGGATATTTCTGGAAGCTATAAATAAATACATAAGTTATCTACTTTAATTATTAACAAGAGGGAAATTTAGTGTCCTACTATTAGTCTCAAATTATCATTGAATTCTGCCTTCTTCAGCATACTCACCATCTCAGCAACATTTTGAGCTAATTGATGATCAGTAATAATGGAATATAATTAATTACAAAACTCCAAAAAGTTGAGTCAGGGAAACTGAAAACTGAGTGGTTCAATTGAACTTTTGATGTCATAGCATAGAGAATATATAGTTTTAAGTTTTAAGTTTTTTTTTTAAAAAGTTTTACTCTATAACTCTTAAGTTGAGAGCAACACATTTCAGGCAAATGCTGGGAACAAATCAAATACGGTGAAGTAATTAATGAATGTGAGTCAAGGGAGTGCACTGGAGAGTACATTTCACTGAAACCATTGCATGATTCGTATTGATTAATCCGTGGTGGTTTTATGTTGGGTGTTATTAACAGACTGGATAGTTTATAATGTTATGGTTTAGAGCCATACTTCACCAAAATAATTGCTATTTTCTTTATATTTGACGTTCATGTGTTAATGATGATGACACACAGAGGATGCTACATAATATCACCTTACATTTGTCCTGCTTTGCAGCTTTGATGGGCTTTCATGCTCGTTTCCCATTAGACTATCACAATTTCTAGGGTAGATAGAAGAGGTATTTTTCCTCACTGTATCCATGAGGAATCTATAGGTCTGATTTGTAAATGTGTGAGATTACACACTAGCAAGTGGTGAGCCAGTATGAGGCTCCCCATTGTTCTTTGCACATATTCACAGAACTAGAAGAGCTTTAGAATTCTTAGGTAATCTATCAACTAAGTGGTGTTTGAGTATAATGGATAAAATGGGTTCTAATGCCTGGGCTTGCCTCCAGGACCTGCTAATGAAGAACTTATTACCTTGGACAAATAACTGGGCTTCACTGCATGTCAATTTCCTCATCTATGAAATGGGAGTAATAGTACTTATCTTCCCTTACATTAACGAATACCTAAAATGCTTGTAAACAGTGCCAAGTCTTAAGTAAGAGTTAACTATTTTAAATATTATCAAAAAAATGTTGCAAAATCTTGACTTTTGCTTGTGAAATCTGAATCTGTAAAACATATACCCTGACAAACATGTGCAACTACATTGTTTTTTAATGGTTACAATAGTATTTATTTAATTTTTTTATATTGGAGTATAGTTGATATAATAATGTGTTAGTTTCAGGTGTATAACAAAGTGGTTAAGTTGTATATATACATGCATCCATTCTTTTTCAAATTCTTTTCCCAATTAGGTTGTTACAGAATAATGAGCAGAGTTTCCTGTCCTATACAGTAGGTCCCTGTTGGTTATCCATTTTTTAAAAAGTACAACTGCATTGTTTTTAATTTTGAAATTTTAAATACTTGCTAATCAAACATATTTTCTCTTAGAAAACAGAGTCTAGGAAGAATTTTTAAAAATCTGCGTATTCATAAGTGTTTATGGTTCCATTGCCCCACCAGGATACCTTTCAAGCTATGCAACTTTTTATTTATTTCTTTTTGATGGGACAGGCAGTAACGAAGGGAATAAAACCCACTAGTAGTTCTTGAAACCATATTTATTCCAACATTGTATTTTAATATTTCTTTTTATGCTCCCCAAATATATAATCAAATGTAGAACAGTTGAAGAATAGAGAGAAACATAAAAAATGGAATCCTATCCCACTCCCTAAAGATAGCTGCTCCTAATATTTTGATCTACTTTCTATCAGACATCTTTCTATGTCAATAAACAGATGTCTGTATTGTATTTCAGTCATGGCCCTGGCCAGAAACTGAATTCAACCCAGGTGGGTAAAATGAAGAGACTGTAATGAAAGGACTCTGTAGAGGGATGTGGATAGGGATTAGGGAACAGACAAGGAATGGACATTGAGGCCGTTACCTGGACACTCGCAGTATCAGGAAGCTCTTACCATCTCTAGGGCTGAAGTGAATGATGAGAAAATAGTAGTACTGGAACTCAATTCAAGCTGAAGCCAAAGAGGCGTGATTACTCCCTGGGGTCATAGAGCTGCCTGGGTTTTGCTGGTGGCACTGGTGGTAAAGAACTGCCAGACAGTGCAGGAGATGTAAGAGATGCAGGTTCGATCTTTGGATTGGGAAGATTCCCTGCAGAAGGGGATGCCAACCCCCTCCAGTGTTCTTCCCTGGAGAAACCCATGGACAGAGGAGCCTGGCAGGCTACAGTCCATAGGGTTGCAAAGAGTCAGACATGACTGAAGTGACCTAGCTCGCATGCATAGCACTCCCACCAGAAATTCAGTACTGAAACAAAGAGAGCTGGAGGAAATTCTCTTCTCTTTCCTTTTGCAGTCACCTGCATTAGTTTAATCCAACTGAAAGTCAGACAGGAAGGGCAGTTTTAGAAATCGGCCAAGGGCACAGAGCAAGACACAGAAGGGTATCGGAAGGATGGAGTGGGTTGACAAATGAACAATAATTGACATAGTGCCCATTATGGATATGCCATACTTTAACTCAGGAATCTCCTACAGTTGGTTATTTATATTTTTTTTCCTATAAAAAAGCTTGTTTTAAAATGGCCATATAAACTGATATGTGCACATTTAGTGCTCGATTAACTTATAGGATATTTGTTCCAAATGAAATTATGAGGCTATTTATCTCTTGCTAATCTGCAGTAATAGTTTATGAACTACCATAACTCATCTTAAGCTTATAACTCGTGAAAATTTGTCACCTATAATTATATCAGTGCCTTTATATTTGTGATGTGACTTTTTACTTTTTCAAAGCCTCCTCGGGTTGATAATCTTATTTGAGCCCCACAACACTCTGGAGACAGCTGACAGCTGAATTCCTTACCACACTCATTCCTTATGAATAAGTCTATGCTGTTCCTTTTAGTGTGTGTCTGGTATTGGCTTTGTTTTGAGCTGCCTCTAACCTCAGCAATTCCAATTTTGTTGAGAATTTAATGAACTACTTTTTCTTTCTCACACTGCATTTCATCTAGCTAATATACTTCCAATATGTTTATTCTACTTGATACTTATATTATCCTTTTCCTGTAAAGGTAGGAAAATCCAGGATCAGGAAGACTTTCCATTTACAGTTTCATAAAGTTAGGGGAGAAAAGTACCAGCTAGGACCAAAACAGTTAGGCTGAAAAATGGTCTATGAGGGTCTAGAATATGCTTGTTCACTGACAGGCCTAGCACATGAATGAATGGATGAACCAACCTAAGTGTTCTTGGACTTCAATAGATTGAGTACAAATGAGTTCATCTTACCATTGGCCAGTTGTGGTGGCTCTTAGATCCTGGCTGCCCAACTGTAGATAGATCCTTAGCTTTCTCCTCCAAGTCTTCCCTAGGGGTTTTGAAATTCACAGCACATGCCTCACTTCCTTTTGTAGAAGTCTGTATATTTTCTACACCAGCCAACTTTTCTTATTTTTATCCTTTTAGTTGTGCAAAAACTTCATTCTATGTGTGAACAGACCTATTCTCTGCTCCATTTCTCAAGCACTCTGCCTCCTCTGAATACATGGAGAAGGAATAAATTGACACTCAGGCATTTATCAGATCTTTCAGCACTAGAGCAACTCCAGAGAGCCCTAGAAAGAAAAATAGGAGGTGTCAGTGGGATACGGATTTGGGGGAAAGATACCTAGAAATAAAAGGCAAAGGAAAGGGAGTAAAACCAAAAGTAATTAATTCTCAACTGCACCACAAGCCCAGGGGTGGGGTATAGATTAGGCCCTGTGTCACCTTACTCCAGTTGTGGAGGACAGGATATGAGACTAGTTCTTCACAGATACTTTATAACAATCTATTCTCACTTTATTCATGAGATGTATTTATTCACTGATTTATTCTCTCTGGTAGAATGCACAGGCATATTCTAGAGCCATGTACCACCCATGCCTATCTTATCTTGAAATCGTCAGAGGTATATCTTTTCAGTGACAGGTGGCATAGTCAGATATGTAACAGGGAAAAGTGTGGGATCATAGGTGGGCATGCTTGTCTCATGGGAGAAGCAAACAATCAGAGCAGAGTATTTATGCAGCAGTGGGGGCCCTTGTCTTCTGGATAAAAGTACAGCGCTGCCAGGTTGGGAGTGATGAGGGCATCCAGTTTTGCTTATTGATCTGCCGGATGTCCCATGATGTTTAGGCCTGATTAGGAAGGGAAAAAATTGGAGATGTCATTTTGATTAATATTTGAGCTCTCACATTGTGTTTGGCACTGACAACTCTGGGCAGTTTTGTCACTCTCATTGCTATGAGATACAATAGGGATAATGTAATACTGATTTTTTTTCTCCCTAAAATACACACCAGAAATAAATCTCAGCTGCAAGTTCATTTTTCTTTTAAGAATTGAATTTACATTAATTCTGAGGACTTTTCTGTTTATAGCAATGGATTTACATAATAGAAAACTTGTGTAATGAATTTGTGTTATTAAATGTAAATATTATGATTATTATCGAAGGTCTTCTGTTAAGCTTATGGCCTGTGTTAAGAAATATGCTATATTAAACAACTGAATGTTTTTGTGTGTGGGAAAGATAAAGTCATATTTGCTTGAAAGTAAAACATTTATTGATAAGATAGGTCAAGAAAACTTTATCTGTAAAGGGTTGGGCAGTTAATATTCTAAGCTTTCTGATTCATATGGTCTCTGTTGCAGCTACTGAGCTCTGCTGTCATATGTAGCACAGAGGCCATTGATAATACATAAAGAAGTGGGGGGGACTGTGTTCCAATAAACCTTTATTTACAAAAGTAGATGACAGGCTGAATTTGCCTTACAGTGGCAGTTTGGAGAAATGTCTGTTTATGTCCTTTGCCACTTGGTGGGATTTTGTTTGCTTTCTTTCTGTTTTTCCATATTTCTGATTTATTTGTAATGACAAGGGTTGCTTGTGTAATAATGAATGAAAGAATCAGGATAAAGGCTGGATGTGGCTGCACAGAGGCCTCTTTGGAACCCTTTGAAGGCAAAGCCACTAGTTCTTTTAAAGATCATTATTTTCACAACTCATTCTGAAGCAGTTTATAATTTTAATTCATCATATTTCACCAACTCTGTATGGTTAAACCCATTTTGCTAAGGAGGAAATGGAACACAGAGAACTTTTGAGTCTGAAGCTCCCCAGGCTGAGTGTTGGGCACTTGAGCTGTGGTGTGTTTGTCTTTTGTTCTCGTGTGTTCTTCACTGTACTGTACAGCAGAAGCACCTTCTGCAGATGGAGGTCAGCTTTCTGAGGCTGTCAAGCAGAGGATTAGATAAGAAAAACTCAGAAGAAAAGAAGTGGCTACCAGGAAACCCACCAATGATCTCCTGAAGGAGAGGAATTCTGGCTATCTTTCAGTGCCTGGCTCTCAATTTACACACGGTTCTAACAGCCCTGGTCATCTGATTTCTCAGATGACAGATTAGAAATAGCAAATTGCAAGTGGGGAGACTGTTAGTGGCAGGAACTCTGATAGCAGAAGCGATAGCTGACAGGAGGGCAGGAGAAGCACACGTAGGAGTCACTGCTCAGGGCAGTCTTTCTTGTGCTGCTGGGAAGACGGTCATCCAAAAAAAAAAAAATATATATGCTGAAATCATTTCCCTTGTTCAGGAAGCTCTTAGATATGCTTGCACAGTTTATGGGCAACTGCCAGTCCCCTCCTGTGACTCCTGCTGGGAGCTAGGCTTTCTCTTTCCCAGGCACTGGCTTCAGGAAGAATATCTAAAGGTATTATATCCAAGGTGGATTCCAAACCTGAGGACATCTCAAGAACAGTTTGGGGCCTGGGGTTCAAGACCAGTGAGTGGGTAGAGCTGAGAGTCCCTGTGAATCTGTTTTTGTTAGTTTCTTCTTATGTCTTCTCAGTAATGTGAGCTGTGTGACCTTGAGCAGGAAGCTTTACTCTGGCAGCATGGCCTGAGGATCCAGCCTCTAGTTATGACTTGGTTTCTGTGGGAAAACACACTTTGAGTTTTAAAACCGTCTTATAAACAGACAATGGGAACAAAGCCTATGAATATGAAATTAAGGAAGTAAGGAAGAAGACAATGCATTTCAGAGTTATTTTTACCACAGGTGTTAAATTTCCTCTCTCTTAATTTCTTAGTGAAATTAGTAGCAGCTAGCTATAAAAGTATCCATCTACTATGATGCCATATAAATGATACATTTGTTCTTCCGTGGTTTCAAAGTACAAGAAGAAAAGAAAATTTTTAAACTAAAACTCTTAAGAAAGATAAGATGAGGTTTGTCAAGTAATAGTTAATAGGACATATTTTTAGAAAACAACCAATGTTTAATCTACTATAGATCTGAGTTTGCTTTAGTTGTTTTGGATGAGGCTAGATAGATATATGTAAAACACAGTTTCCCAGATATAGGTAGTCATATTTTCCCTAACACAATAGAATCATGTGTCTAAATTCCTACTTTGCCACTCCAGAATATCACACAAGGTCACTACCTGGAGAAATAATTTTCCAGTCCAAAAGTTTTAGTTGGTTTTCTTCTTTTGTAGTATATAGTATATTTAGTTGACGTTAGCTGCTAAGTCGTGTCCAAATCTTTTGCTACCCCATGGACTATAGCCCACCAGCCTCTTCTGTCCATGGAGTTTCCCAGGCAAGAAATACTGAAGTGGGTTGCCATTTCTGTCTCCAGGGGATCTTCCCAACCCAAGGATCAAACCTGTGTCTCCAGTACTGGCAGGTGGATTCTTTACCACTGAGCTACCAGGGGAACCCTACTATATTTAGTATATAGTATATAAAATAAAGCTTTCCTTGTGGCTCGGCTGGTAAAGAATCTGCCTGCAATGTGGGAGACCTGGGTTTGATCCTAAAAATTTACAATTTCACTAGTTACCAACTATAGCATTCTGAGGGGCAGTGTTGCTTGGTTTTCTCATCAAGGTCACCCCTTTGTAGATAAGAGGTAAAGTTATGTTGTGCCAACTGCCTTGTCAGCACAACCAGGGTATGACTTTCATTATTTGCATTTTAAGGGTAGGTTTTGGGTATGCAGCATCTGGCAGGCAGTAGTCTCTCCGATATGTCATTTTCTCAGAGCCACATTATTTTGTTGTGCTATATTACAGATGGAACCCTCTTGGGATGATTGTTTTTGGAAAAGAAAAATAGGATACGTTAAAGTACAGGGTGGGCTTTTTTCCTATATCACCTTTTCCAAGCCCTTTTCTTCTTTATTACAACAATTACTGATGTTATTACTCAACATGTATTTTTAGTTTCCTGCCTATTTTGGGGGGAATCTTTATTTCTTCCTTCTTGGTTCTATTTACCACAGCTACACTATAATTTGAGATTTTGATTCAGGTAGTATTGTGTGCAAGAGTGTGCAATTTCTTATGTACATGCTTGTGCATATGGACTTTGTCAGGACTTTAGCTACTAAATAGTTGCACATTTGTCAAAATTCAACATCTTGAGTAGAAATTAGTGTCTATGAGGCCTGAGATTCGTACTGCTTAGTTTGAATCTTGTTCTACTCTTTCCAATTCTTATTATCCCAATCAACTTTTAACTCCTCAAAAACTTACCATCTCTTAATGGTAGTTAACACTGAATAAACATTAAGTATTACTTATGATAAATCCTTCATGTATTACTGTACTATTTTATACAGAAAGTTTCTCTGTTTCTCCCTCTTTATCTTACTATCACCACTCTAGTTTAGCTCAACAGTTATATCTTATTCTGATGACGGGCATACCACTCTGAAGGGATACTAGAATTTTCACACATGGTCTTCCAATAAAATCATGAAAAGTTCATCCCTTTGAAACAATTTGAAAAAATACAGGACAACATACAGGCACATAGTTTATGGATTACACTAAAGGCTTGAAAGTGCTACAAGTATTCTAAGCTGTTAACTGAAGGCAGGGTAAAGGCAAGTTAGTGTAGAGGAGAGTTTTGCTATTTGTTCTCATAGCAAATATAATTTTGTATCTAAAATTTAAGGGTTAACATATGCCCTCTTCAATAGCCTAAAACACCCAAAAGGACAAGAACTGTGTCTGTCAGTGTTCACTGTTCTGTTCTAGGAACAGCATAGCACTTGACACATGGGACAAAATTAGCAAATATCTGTCGAGTTTTATTAAAATGTTTAAAAATATTTTGCTTCTGTATACAATATGCTGTGGGCTTCCTAAGTGGCTCAGTACTAAAGAATCTGCCTGCCAAGCAGGAGATCTGAGTTTGATCCCTGGGTCAGGAAGGTTCTCTGGAGAAAGAAATGGCAACCCACTCCAATATTTCTTTCCTGGCAAATCCCATGGACAGAGGAGCCTGGCAGACTATAGTCCATGGGGTCGCAAAGAGCTGGACACAACTTAGAGACTAAACAACAGCAGCATCAACATGCTGCTAAACAGCCAATGGATCCCTGAATAAAAAGTGCCTGAAGGTATTATAAGCACTTTTATTTTCAGAGAGAAAGTTAAAAAGATACCTAGAGATAAATGAAAATGAAAACATGATGATCCAGAAACCTATGGGATGCAGCAAAAGCAGCTGTAAGAGGGAAGTACAGCCTTACAAGTTTACCTCAGCAAAGAAAAAACCTCACATGAATAACCTAAACTCACACCAGGATGAGGTAGAGACAGAGGAGCAACAGCTCAGAGTTAGTAGAAGGCAAGAAATCGTAAAGATCAGAGAAAATATAAAATAGGGACTAAAAAAAATAGAAAAGATAAGTGAAACTAAAAGCTGGTTCTTTGAAATGATAAACCACCAATATTCATAGCAGCATTATTTACAACTGCCAAGCAACCTAAGTGTCCATTAACAGATAAATGGAGAAATAAGAGGTGGTATATATATACAAAATGGAATACTACTTGGCCATAAAAAGAATGGAATTTTGCCATTTGCAACAACATTGATAGAATTAGGGGCTTCCCTAATGGCTCAGTGATAAAGACTCCACCTGCCAATGCAGGAGACACAGATTTGATCTCTAGTTTGGGAAGATCCCATGGAGAAGGAAATGGCAACCCACCCCAGTATCCTTGCCTGAAAAATCCCATGGACAGGGGAGCCTGGTGGGCTGCAGTCCATGTGGTTGCAAAGAGCTGGACACAACTTAGTGACTGAGCAGGTAGGCATGGATCAACTTAGAGGATATTGTACCAAGTGAAATAATTTAGAGAAAGAGAAATATTGTATGGTTATTCCACACATGTGGAATCTAAAAGAAACAGACTCATAGCTATACTGAACAAACTAGTAGTTACCAGTGGGGAGAGAGAAGGATGGAGGGGCAACATAGGGATTGAGAATTATGAGATACAAACTATTATGTATAAAATAAGCTAATGGATTTATTGCTCAACACAGGGCCTATAGCCAATATTTTATAATAACGATATAAATGAAGTATAATCTTTAAATATTGTGAGTTACTATACTGTACACCTGTAACTTATATATTGATAATATTGTATATCAACTATACCTCAGTAAAAAGGCAAAAAAAAAATCTATGGCTAGTAAAAAAGAATTCTGAAGAAATTTGGATAAGATAGATTTTAAAACTCTTATGGGAAAAATTTTAAAGTGTAGCTTCTTTAAGCATTATTTTTCCATATGACTCATTATTCACTCCTAATGTATCAAACTAACGTTACTGCCTTATATTTAGAGACAGAAAATTCTGCCACTTTTAGTTTGTGCACTTTCTGGCAAATCACAAATTGATCAGTCTTAGTTTCCTCATGGTAATGATGATAATACAATGTTGTAGAAGAGATGGGATAAGTTAATGTATGTAAGAATACTGGCTTTATTTTTATTAATTAACCACTCATGTATGTGCATATTGCACATACATATATTTGTATATTACATATATATCTATATATCTATTCCTGTCACTTTATCTACACACACCACACACACACATATATACACACATACCACATGGTTGCATTAATAAAAAAGTAACTGGAGCAACAAAAGAAAAGTAAATTGGAACTCATAAAAATTAAAAACTTTTGTCCGTCTAAGGACATTATGAAGTATGTGAAAAGATAGCCTACAGAATGGTAAAACTTATTTGCAAATCATATATCTCATAAATGTTTAATATCCAGAATGTATAAAGAATTTTTACAATACAACAAAAAGATAAAAGATCAAGTTTTAAAAGGACAAAGACTTGAATAGGTATTCCTTCAAATAAGATATGCAAATTGTGAAAAAGCACATGGAAAGATTACCAATATGTTAGCCATCAGGGAAATGGAAATCAAAATCACAATGAAATATCACACTACATTCACATTTATAATCAAAAAATGAAAAATAACAAATCTGCCAAGGGTACAGAGACATAGGAAACTTCATTGCCTTTATTGTTTCCCTTATTACTTGCTATCTTTCAAGGTTTTAAGTAAAGAAAACACTTGCAATAATCAATTTTAGCTTATTCCTGCAGTCTGATTACATTTTGGATCAAGTGCAGGCTGGATATGTTAGTTCCAAATCTGCATTTAATGTTCTCAGGGGCTATTCTATAGCAAGAGAGAGGAACACATCAGGAATGTTGCTCTGTGGCTCTTCCTTAACTTGGCCCCTTTGGCAAGCATTTTATATGAATGCTTGGAACATTAGTGGGTTTCACAGCTGCCAAGTTTGGTGAAATAAACCCAAAGGAGCCATCTGCCCCTCCCCATGCTGCCTTCTTTCAATTCCCTAACAACTTCTCAGTAGCCAGCTGCCACGGAAACGATTGGAAAAACAAGACTCAGTGGACTGTAATGATTGTTATTCTCTGGGAAAGTAGGTTCTCTGATTTGGCTGAGAGATAAAGGATATTGAATGCACTTGATTCATCTGGGGCATCAATAATATCCAACTTCTACCATTAACTTACTTGTTAGGATTTGATAGGAAAGGTCTTTTGTGTTTCCAGGGTTGAATCTGGTGAAAACAAATCTAAAGGTCAAGTCCTTGTCTTCGGTGGTGGGCAGGAAATTTGACTATGGGAATGCTGTCAGATTTTATCTTGTGTGATATAAAAAATGTTGGCTGCTAATCTCAGCCTTTTCAAAAGTATTGGACTTTTGGTCTATCATTTTTTCCCTTTCACATTCAACTGCAGGTAGATTCCATCCACTCTAGGCCAAAGAGTCAGAGAAATAGGAACGCCACTGAGGAACCCAGGGTGTCATCTTACGGTTTGTCCTTTGAGGGGATAGCAAACTGTTTCACTAACTTCAGTTAAAGGAATTGTACTGTATGCTGATAGATCAACATTGAGAACCAGGAAAAGAACTGGAGTAAGAAGGCTTGACAAGACAATTTACTTTTCATTCATGATTTGCACTGAATTTGGTTATCATACTTTCCTTACTTCCAGAAGTGTCAACTGTAAGTCTAGTTAGGATTAACACATTGTACATGTTTCTTATTTTATGTCATTTATCTTTAAAACACAGTCTACGTTTGGTCTGTTAATGAGACTATCCCTCATCAATGATTTTACAAAGCAAGTTGTGCTTTTCTTAATACTGAGTTTAAAAGAATCTTTAATACATCATAATCTAATAATATATAAATAAACAGCAAAACTGGGAGTTTGGAATCAGATGACTTAGTTTATCTGCACAGATACAAGGAAAGGTCAAATGTATGATCCAATATCCAATACTATAGAAAACTGAGCACCCTACCAACTTATATGAGAAAATATCTTTTTCACTAGTTCTGGCCTCCTGTGTGTGGGTTCAGTAGCTCAGTCCTATTCAACTCTTTGCAGCCCTTTAGACTGTAGCCTGCCAGGCTCTTTTGTCGAATCTTATTTTACATTTCCAGAATACTGGAGCGGATTGCCCATTTCCTACTCCAGGGGATCTTCCTGACCTAGGGATCAAGCCCTTATCACTTGTGTCTCCTGCAGTACCACCTGGGAAGTCCCTCTGGCCTACTTGCTATCAATTATTTTGAATAGAGGTCTCCATTCTTCTAGTCACAATTTAAAATCTAAAAGCTCTGAAAACAAAATTTTTATTTTTTTAATTAGTTTGTGGTAAGGCAACAAAATCAAACCTTAATTAACAAGTTATTTATTTCACAAAGTGCAAGTATTCTTTTTTTTTTGTAGATACATGGCATGTTTTATTACTGTCTGCTCTTCCATACTCTGCTATAGCTGTTATACAATATACATTTGTTCATTAGCTTCTCTCTGCAAAATCTGAAAAATTCTGAGTTCTAAAACACTATGGTCTAAACATTTTGAATAAGGAATTGTATTATCTCTTTCTGTCATTCTCCCCAAAGCAATTGATGCATGCTTGCATGCAAAGTCGCTTCAGTTGTGTCCGACTCTTTGCAACACTATGGACTGTAGCCTGCCAGGATCCTCTGTCCATGTGATTCTCTAGGCAAGAATACTGGAGTGGGTTGCCATGCTCTCCTCCGGGAGATTTTCCTAACCCAGGGATCGAACCCACATTTCTTACATCTGTCAGCATAGGCAGGCAGGTTCTTTACCACGAGCGCCACAAAGTAATTGATGTTTTCCACAAAATGCCATGTGTTTTGTTGCCTCCCATTTATTTAACACATTTTAATCTGGCTCTGCCTCCACTATTTTAATGTAACTTTTCTTGACGTTACCTCGATGATGGCAGGTACTTGTCTGCAGTCACTGCCATTTGAGTCCTTCTCTTTTCTCTCTCCATCCTCAGCCTCACATTAATCTGCCTTCTCTTGATGGCCAAGAGCCCCTTTTTCCCAGCTATTTCTGTATGCTCTCTCTCTCTATTGTTTCCTGGACCTGTTCTCAGTGTCCTTCTCTTTTTGTTTGCATTTTCCTTGGGCAATCTCACCAATGCAGATGCTTTTTTGTGTATGGTGAGATATACATAACATAAATTTTACCATTTGAATTATTCTGAAGTACATTTACATTGTTGTACAGCCATCATCGCCATCTTGGGAACATTTTCATCTTCCCCAAATGAAACCCATAAAAAATAAGTCCTCATTCTCCCCTCCCCGCAGCCCTTGGCAAACACCTTTGTACTTTCTGTCACTATGAATTTGAATTTGACTACTTTAGGTACCTTATATACGTGGATTCGGCACAGTATTCGTCCTTTTATGACTGGCTTACTTCACTTAGCATAATGCCCCCAAGATTCATCCGTGTTGTAGCATGTATCAGAATATCCTCTTTTTAAGGCTGAATAATGCTTCCTTAATGTTTTCTAATTCAGAACTGGGTAGGACAAAGGTTGATGCCAGAAAGCTTATCTATATTCTGTGAGATTCCTTCCACTGTATAAGGTGTATCCAACTACATACAAATCACCTAGAGGAAGTGGCAGCAGATTATAAATTATAGAAACAGTGATGCTGGTGAGAAGAATAGGATAAAATGCTCTGGCTAAAGAATAAGGAAAAGGAAATGGTTCTATAGAGTTAAGAACCCACCGAAAAACACTATTAACTTATCTCAGTAATTCCAAAGGGCATTACTGCTTCTTAACCTCAAGACTGTCAACAGTGTCTAGTGATGAACTTGGATCATCTGAAAGATAAGCTACATTCTGCATTTATTTTGTAAGTCTCCAGTAAATCATGGAATTATGTAGTATACTTCAGAAGTAGAAAAATATTTAAAAACAAGATACTTTAAGGCCAGATGGATTGGAATCTTCATCATCTCTTACATGACCTGTTGAAGACTTTCCTGACTACCTCACCAGTCAAACACTTTCTTCAATTGTCTTCTCCTTATTTAGTTTAAACTTAGCCCCGAAGATGCCATTCCTCATGGTCTGTGGTGGAAATGTAACACCACTCCTCGGCATTCTTCTTGCCTTTCCTAGCTTTTAGTCAAAATACCTTCCCTAACCACTTCCTCAACCACAGGACACACAAATACCCTGAAACTTATCCTTTTTCAACCTCAGTTTTGTGTACCTTCCTGCATTAAGAATTAAATAAGATGTGTATTAAGTGCTAAGCAAAGCTGAAAATATACTCAATTAATGATAGCTAATGGCAATTTTAATGAAGATGATAAGGAGAAAAAATATATTTTATGTATAGTTCCTTCTGAAATAATTGAGAGCTTTAAAAGGCATTGTTTTAAAAGATTTTTTAAAAATATGAACCATTTAAAAAGTCTTATTGAATTTGTTACAATATTGCTTCTGTTTTATGTTTTGGTTTTTGGGCCATGAGGCATATGGGATCCCAGCTCCCTGACCAAGGTTCAAACCCTCACACCCTGCCCTGGATGGCAAAGCCCCAAACACTGAACCGTCAGGAAAGTCCCAGGCAATTTTTGAGGTGTATATTAAAGCTCAATCTCAGCTATTTAGTGAATCTCTTCATGGTTCCTAATACTCAGAGAATGAGGGTAGAAGGGAGTTATTAAAAAGTATGAAATGTCTAGCCAGGCTTCATGGTTGTTTTTATGACTTTACACAATTATGTATTTAGTTATTTATTTTGCTTAAGAAGCAGACTTCCACTTGTAAGATAGTGGAAACAACAACAACAAAATCTGAAATCTAAATCTGTCTGAAGTAAAAGTACGGCCACAAGTACTACTTGCATTAGTTCCCTGCTGCCGCGTAAGAGGTCACCGTGGATTCAGCAACTTGAAACAACACCCATTCATTAACTCACAGTTCTGTAAGTCCAGGTTCAACCAGGTTCTCTGCTTAGGCTTGAGGTTGCATTAGTTCCCTGCTGCCGTGTAAGAGATCACCGTAGATTTAGCAACTTGAAACAACACCCATTCACTAACTCTCAGTTCTCTAAGTCCAGGTGAGCTCAACCAGGTTCTCTGCTTAGACTTGAATTCAAGGTTCAGCCAACTGGACTGTGAACTGGAGGCTTTTAGGAAGAATTCCATTCTATGCTCATTCAGTCCTGGGCAAATTTTAGTTCTTTGTGGTTACAGGTCTGAGGTTGTTTGCTAGCTGTAGGTGCTGTTACTCCTCCAGGCCACTCCCTGATTCTTCTTCCTGGTTTCCTCTATCTTCAAAGTCATCACTGGATGCTTGGGGCTGGTGCACTGGGACGACCCAGAGGGATGGTATGAGGAGGGAGGAGGGAGGAGGGTTCAGGATGGGGAACACATGTATACCTGTGGTGGATTCATTTTGATATTTGGCAAAACTAATACAATTTGTAAAGTTTAAAAATAAAATTAAATTAAAAAAAAAAACAACACTAGCAGGTCATAGATATACTTCAAAGCCTTTAGATATAAATTTGACTAATTAGAATAATATTCTAGCTAGAAGAAAAATTCTAAAGAATTCTAAAGTTTGAAAGTTGCATCTACCGTATTTTCTTAAACTATGCCTCAGATTCAGTGTACAACCAGTTGTTTTTTATATGTTTTGTATTTGCTACAGCAAAATTGCTGCAATAAATGTCTTTAATATACACTCTTAGAGAAAAAAAAAATCTTGTAATGACTTATAATGGAAAAGAATCTTAAAAAAAAAAAAAATCACTTTGCTGTACACCTGAAACTAAAACACTGTAAATCAATTGTATTCCAAAAACATTTTTTAAAATAAACAGAAAAGTTATCTAAAAAATAAAGTCAGATGGTTCTAGTAAATGAGAATTAATATAACCTCTAGCCCAAATTTTCCCTAAATCTCCTACATACCTATAGGCTTCTCAGACATCCTATGGTACAGACACCATACAGAGAACTAAAGCCAGAGGGAATGGAAACTCATTTCTTGCAAATGTGTTTGGCCAAAGAGAACATGACAAAAAAAAATTACTCTAAGTTGTGCAACTGCCATCCTACAAATATTTTGTTTGTGTGTTTTTGCTGAGCATTGAAGATGGCTTCTTGTTTATTGGTCTTCTCAGGCACACCACATGGGGCCAGCCTTAAAGTTTTAATGGCATAATTTTGAAATATAGAGATGGAGGATCATGCTCCTAGTAAAATAAGAGCAAAACTTTAAAAAAAAAATGACACTTTGCTTCCTTCTTATGCTTTTAAATCTCTCTGATGTACCCCTCTCCTATCAGCTGGAGAAAAATTGCTATTCGGCCTGGCCCACTTGAATAATCTCCCTATTTTAAGGTCTGCAAATTAGAAACTTTAATTATATATGCAGTGTTACTTTTTGCCATGTAACAACATAATCACTGAAGTGCTGTAATTGTATTCACAAGGGAAAGATTCACTTAAGGATGAGGTTATTGGGGATTATTCGTAGAATTCTACCTGTCATATTGGTGTTCAGTTAGGATAGTGTTTGGAATGGAAGAACGAAGAGATAGGAGAAGCTTTTTGTGTAGCTGGGTACAAAAACATGATATGAAATTGTATAAGTGGAGGCACGGTGTGCCGGAACTATAGTGAAGGTACACTGAGAATTGGTGCTGACATGCCTGTTGGAGGTTTGGTCACCCAGTCTTTGCCTGAAGGAAACCATTGCCATATACCAGGGAGAAATTGATTGCAATTAAAAAGTTTCTGTCCTCCCATGACCATCATGTCCCTCAAACAAAAAAGTGACTTTCCCTGTGACTCCACCCTCACCCAACCAACATCTTATTCAAGAGACTATTTCCTGATTTTTCCTTATCCAATACTCTATTTTTCCCTGCAAAATTCCAGATCAACTCAGTAAGATATTTACCTAACTAAATTAATTGACAACAGAAGTGAATAAATGATAGAGTCAAATCTCTAGGAATATTGTATCCTCTAAGTAAAATAATCTTCAACCAAGAAAATGAGGGAAAAAAGACTATTTTTGAAATATTTTAAAAGTAAAAAAATAAGCATACCTTGTATAAAAGAATAAAAAATACAGGTTGAATGACATTTTGCAATACTTATAAGCAGTACAATTTTAATGTTTTGTATATAACAGGTAATTTTAAACGTAAATATATTCTTTGTATCATTATATAGAAATACTTTTCCATAAATATTCACTTCTTAAATTGGTTTTAAAATTATATGAAGTCTTAGAATGAGGTTAAAAATTAAAATTTAGTCATAGTAGTTTCCATGATGTTAGCACATGTTTAAAAAGGAGGAATATTTGATAAGTAAATACATTTTCCAAAAAACTCTACCTTCAAATTTGTTTAAAATTAGTGTATTGTTTGTAATCCTTATATATGTCAGCAACTTCAAACCTCAATGTATTTTTATTCTTTTTTTCTTTCACCCTACCCCCACTGTCACCCCTTTATTCTGTTTTTCTAGAGGTCAACGGTCAGAATTAGATGTGAGGGTTGAGGTGACCCAGCTGATAAATCCCAGTGTTGCTCTGAATGTGCTAGAGGCAGTGGCAGAGCTGGGGTTAAGGTCGTGGTGGTCAGAGACTTTGTGAAAATGTATTCTATATACCCTTAAGGTATAGAAGGTTGATGTGAAGCCAATCATGAGTTTATCATATTAAGACTTCTGTATAGAATAAAATGAGTCACATCCTTGGCAATCTATTTTACAGCTGAATTTATTCATATACATCTAGGAGTGGAGGTGCATGCCTTTATGCCTAATTTAATGTTTTCAGATCCATTTCCTATCCTCACCCTTCCCTTATTTTCTAGTTAGCTAAGTTTGATACCTCCTGGGTCCCCTATCTCTGGTCAGAACCCCCATCAGTTATACATTTTCTGGAGTAAGATGCAGTAACTGTGAAATGGTTTTGTTAGGAAGAGGGCACCAGGTCGATCTCCATGCACTTCTGTGAACAAAGCAATGAACTTCACGTGTAACTGAAGATAAATGGTAAATCTCACAACAGACCCAGTGGTCAAATGCCTTGATACGTGGAATTTGATTATAGCTGTCAATAAGCTGTTTTGTTGAAACCTGATTTTATTAATTTGACTACTAAATGTGGTAGTGAGGCCATTATTCCAGCCTGTTCTCTTCTGGAGACAGTCAATTTGAAGTATAACTGCCCTCTTAATTACTGCCTGATATTGTGATGTAGTCAGTTAGAAAATGCCTACCTGATGTAGAAAAAGGACCTAAGTCTATAATGTGTCCACTCACATGTTCTCACTATTAAGCTTTAGTCATATAAGTATAATTTATATCAATTGCTAATCACAAGATAGGAATTATTTACCAAATTCTGATTTTTCACAATTCCACAATAAGCACAATATTTAATTGATAAAATTTTTGATTAAACAAATTGTTTAAAATTTGTTGGTTTACAATATATGTGATATTAGTGTGCTGGGAAGATTTTATGTTTCTGTAATAATGCTATTTTTATACTGTTCTTCTGAGGCAAAACACCATAAGTTATAATAAATTATCTACTATCTCAATTTTATTTACAAAATTTTGAGTAAGCAAAATATTTACGTAAAATGTGGTTAAAAACTAACCCATCTGAGTATTGTTTTTGAATCTTAATTTACTCACTGTTTGCAAATGTATTCATCACGTAACTATGTTTTGTTTTGTAACCATTTCTGACGGTTTTGAGATTATAGGTATTGGTTTTCTTATAGACTTAGCTGACCTAGTTGTTAAATTGTAGAACAAAGTTTATCTGGCTTGGGTTTTTAAATATGTAATTTAAAGCTATTCATTAATTGGTAGCAGGCTATGATAATTTTGTTGATTTTAGAAAACACATATTAGTGGGAGTTGAAAAATGTTTAAATAGAAGATAACAAATATTTAAAATATGGGAAGATTATAAGAGAAATAAAATCAAGGGAGCAATCTCTGCTTCTTTGGAAGGGAATCAAAGTGTAGAATATTACTTCTCCTTCCTTTTCTTTATGTAGATATTCAACTCTATGATATATAAGGGATATTTTATCATCTGAATGTATTCTCTTTATCCTCTGCCATGTTCTGTCACTATTGAAGGCAGCATCCTTCCTGGTACACGTCTTGATTTAAAATAGATTGATACTTCAGAATCAGATTTCATTACAGGCATATTATAAAGGTATTATTTGCCCTATTTAAAAACAGAACTAAACAAAAAAACTATAATGCCCTATAAATATTGACAATCCCAATGCGCTTAAAATATGACTGTATTCTTACAACATACTGATTTACAACAATTTCTGAATTTTCTTTCTTTCCTTTCCTCTTTGTGTGTAGAAAACTGCTAAAGGTTTTATACTGGTCTCTTGACAAATCTTATTCCATACTCTCTTGAAGATGAAAATGACATTATTTCATTGGGATTTAATCCTCACTCATCTGCTGATAATGCTTAAGCCTTTGTCTCTCTGCTCTGATCACTATCTGGAACTGCATATGTTAACTCTGCATGTCTGCTTGAATGGAAGCAGAAACAACTCTGCTGCATTATCCAGGCCATTTAGGCAGCAAGCAATGGGCTACTCCACAGGTCAAGTTAAAATATGCCATTCAGAGACTCACTTGTGTTTCCAGTTGCAGATTCTTGGAATCAGGAAAGACTTGGCCACATTGCTGAGACCTGGTTCAGGCAGCAGGCATGTAAATGCTGCTTTTCCCAGTGTTAGTTCCTCCTGGACTCCAGGGTTGATGTTTACAAAGGGGTATAATTTGGTGTTTTTTTTCTGTCACACTGAGACCATGGCATGCTCTGATGCTTTCATAGCCACCTCCTTCCACTGCTACAAAAAAAAACAGTAAAATTTGGTTTATTCATTCACTGAGCAAGCACATGTTGAACTCTGCTTTCCAAAAAGAATTTAGCACTTGGTAGGGAGAAAACCCTGAATTTAACTAGCAAATAAAATATACCAATTACAAATGTGTTAAGATCTACAAAATAAAGAAGCTGAGATAGAAAAAACAATGCATCAGAGGAGAATTTACTTTAGAAGAGCCTCTCTGAAGAAGTGAGGCTTTAAGCTACTACTTAAGGAGAAAGATGGAGCTAGCTGGAAAGAATTTATTTTCAAAGATCTCCCACCCCACATTGGCAATCATAAATTCATTCTCTTGTCTTTGAGTCTGTTGGGGGGAGGGATAGTTAGCAGTTTGGGATAGACCCATACACACTGCTATATTTAAAGTGGATAACCAGCAAGATCCTCTTTTATCTTATAGCACATGGAACTCTAGTCAATGCTATGTGGCAGCCTGGATGGGAGGGGAGTTTGGAGAATGGATGCATGTACATGTATGGCTGAGTCCTTTTGCTGTTCACCTGAAACTATCACAATGTTTTTAATTGGCTATACCACAATACAAAATAAAAAGTTTAAAAACAAAGAACTGTTTTTTAAACAAACAAAAAAAAGATCTAATTTGTAAACAAGGAGAGGATGACATGGGAGGAAGCTGGGGCAAGAATATGACTTGTGGGTCAAGGAGTTTGGATTTAATCCCAAGTGTAGCCACCGTGAAAAATCATTAGCCACATTACTGATGTCATATAATCCACTAAGAAGTATTTATCCAGCCTTTAATTTAGGCCAGACTCCAGCCTGGTTTACTGAGGAGGATTAAAAAGTAAGGCAAATGTATAATCCTACTCTGATTTTGATTATAATCTACCCTGAGAGGCAAGGAGGAGTTTTGAGTTTCAGGTAGGAGGCAGAGGAGACCACACTGCTCTTATGCCTAGTGAGCTCAGGCCTGGAGTCAGGCAGATCCTAGAGCCACAGAGCTGAATAGGTTTGTTAAATTACTCGCAAGGGGCTGGGTAAGAACCCGCGGACATCAGAGGAAGACTGTCAGATAGCGCAGCACCCACTGTGTGCCAGAACCCACCCTAAGACGTTCTACATATCTACTCAATCTAATTCCCTGTGAGGTAAGAATGATTAAGATCCCCATTGCACAGATGAGGAAAGTGAGGCACGGAAATGTAAAATGACTCGCCCAAGACCACACAACACGAAAGGGTAAAACCAGGATTCAAGTGAATGGCAGGCTGGTGCTGAGTCTGCTCTTATTGATCATGCAGTGATGTCTCAGGACTGTAAGCTTTGGCAGATAGAGAGGACATCAGCTAGACACACAGTTTCAAAAGGGGCCACAGAGAAAGTTTTGGTGTAAAATGTAATTAGTGATGTTTCACATTTAGTGAAACTGTAATTAAAGATGTTGTGCAGTGTTTTCATTAAGTGATGAAAGCAGGCTATACATGTGGAAATATTGTCAATATGGACCTAGGCTCTGCAAAGAGGCTCGGCTGTTTCTTATGTTTCTGTGCACTGGCTTCTTCTTTTTTTTTCAAAATTTTATTTTATTTTTTAACTTTACAATATTGTATTGGTTTTGCCATATATCAACAAAAATCCGCCTCAGGTATACACATGTTCCCCATCCTGAACCCTCCTTCCTCCTCCCTCCCCATACCATCCCTCTGGGTCGTCCCAGTGCACCAGCCCCAAGCATCCAGTATCATGCATCGAACCTGGACTGGTGACTCATTTCATATATGATATTATACGTTTCAATGCCATTCTCCCAAATCATCCCACCTTCTCCCTCTCGCACAGAGTCCAAAAAACTGTTCTATACATCATTGTCTCTTTTGCTGTCTCGTATACAGGGTTATTGTTACCATCTTTCTAAATTCCATATATATGCGTTAGTATACTGTATTGGTGTTTTTCTTTCTGGCTTACTTCACTCTGTATAATAGGCTCCAGTTTCATCTACCTCATTAGAACTGATTCAAATGTATTCTTTTTAATGGCTGAGTAATACTCCATTGTGTATATGTACCACAGCTTTCTTATCCATTCATCTGCTGATGGACATCTAGGTTGCTTCCATGTCCTGGCTATTATAAACAATGCTGCGATGAACATTGGGGTACACGTGTCTCTTTCCCTTCTGGTTTCCTCAGTGTGTATGCCCAGCAGTGGGGTTGCTGGGTCATAAGGCAGTTCTATTTCCAGTTTTTTAAGGAATCTCCACACTGTTCTCCATAGTGGCTGTACTAGTTTGCACCCACCAACAGTGTAAGAGGGCTCCCTTTTCTCCACACCCTCTCCAGCATTTATAGCTTGTAGACTTTTGGATCGCAGCCATTCTGACTGGCGTGAAATGGTACCTCATAGTGGTTTTGATTTGCATTTCTCTGATAATGAGTGATGTTGAGCATCTTTTCATGTGTTTGTTAGCCATCTGTATGTCTTCTTTGGAGAAATGTCTATTTAGTTCTTTGGCCCATTTTTTGATAGGGTCATTTATTTTTCTGGAATTGAGCTGTAGGAGTTGCTTGTATATTTTTGAGATTAGTTGTTTGCCAGTTGCTTCATTTGCTATTATTTTCTCCCATTCTGAAGGCTGTCTTTTCACCTTGCTTATAGTTTCCTTTGTTGGTGCACTGGCTTCTTGATGAATACGTAATTTTGGATCAGTGATAACTGCCTGGAATACTGGCCAGGACCATCTTTTCTTCATTTTTTGTTAGCATGTTAATTGTTCTAAGCTCTCTTGTGATTGTTTCCATTCTCTAATGTACTGTTGTATAGTTAGGGTTAAAACAAATTGTATAAAAACTCATTAAAAACTAAGCAATAGGGAAAAAACGTAAGATATTTATGAAAGGTATTCTATACAATGAATATTTTATCAGGGGTAGATTTTATGGTATTTTTTACACATCTACTTTGAAGGAAGAAATGGTATTGTGACTTTCAATAATATTTAACTCACATGTGTTCCTACATCATATTCAGATGGACCCAAATGAAGAGTCAGTTCAGTTCAGTTCAGTTCAGTCGCTCAGTTGTGTCTGACTCTTTGTGACCCCATGAATCGCAGCACGCCAGGCCTCCCTGTCCATCACCAACTCCTGGAGTTCACTCAGACTCACGTCCATTGAGTCAGTGATGCCATCCAGCCATCTCATCCTCTGTCGTCCCCTTCTCCTCCTGCCCCCAATCCCTCCCAGCATCAGAGTCTTTTCCAATAAGTCAGCTCTTCGCATGAGGTGGCCAAAGTACTGGAGTTTCAGCTTTAGCATCGTTCCTTCCAATGAAATCCCAGGGCTGATCTCCTTCAGAATGGACTGGTTGGATCTCCTTGCAGGCCAATGGACTCTCAAGAGTCTTCTCCAACACCACAGTTCAAAAGCATCAATTCTTTGGTGCTCAGCCTTCTTCACAGTCCAATTCTCACATCCATACATGACCACTGGAAAAACCATAACCTTGACTAGACGGATCTTCATTGGCAAAGTAATGTCTCTGCTTTTGAATATGCTATCTAGGTTGGTCATAACTTTTCTTCCAAGGAGTAAGTGTTTTTTAATTCCATGGCTACAGTCACCATCTGCAGTGATTTTGGAGCCCCCAAAAATAAAGTCTGACACTCTTTCCCCATCTATTTCCCATGAAGTGATGGGACCAGATGCCATGATTAGGTGTGAGTTAAATCATATTCTTGAGGTAGTACAGTGCAAAAGGAAAAAGTCCTAATTATCATTGAGTTCACTTTGGAGAAGGCAATGGCTACCCACTCTAGTAGTCTTGCCTAGAGAATTTCATGGACAGAGGAGCCTGATGGGTCAAAGAGTTGGACACAACTCAGAAACTAACCCTTTCACTTTTTTTTTTTTCACTTTGAAAAAGAAAGGTTCCTCTGAAATTGGAAGTTGAATTAAGCAGTTTCATAAGCCTTCAGTTTCTGATACTTCAGGCAGTAGTGACTATTCTGTTCTTGCCAGAGGCAGCTTATTAGAGTTGAACAGCCATCCTGTGTTCATAGGAGGGAGCCATGCCCTCCCTCCTATACTTTAACAATTTAAGTGTATCCCTGAAGTTATGTAAATCCCATAATTTCAGGAATAAATTGAAAGGAACATTCTGCATCAGAAGTGATTTATCCATGATATACTGCTGTTATTGTTCAGTCACTAAGTCGTGTCCGACTCTTTGAGATCTGACTGTACCGGGTCAGACTTCCCTGTCCTCCATTATCCTCTGGAGTTTGCTCATATTCATGTCTATTGAGTTGGTGATGCTATCTAACCATCTCATTCTCTGTTGCCCTCTTCTCCTTTTGCCTTCAGTCTTTTCCAGAATCAGGGTCTTTTCCAATGAATCAACTCTTGGCCTCAGGTGCCCAAAGTATCGGAGCTTCAGCTTCAGCATCAGTCCTTCCAATGAATATTCAGGCTTGATTTCCTTTAAGATTGCTGGTTTGATCTCCTTGAAGTCCAAGGGACTCTCAAGAGTCTTCTCCAACACCACAGTTCAAAAGCATCAATTCTTCAGTGCTCAGATTTCTTTATGATCCAGCTCTCACATCTGTATATGACTGCTGTAAAAATCATAGCTTTGACTTTGACTATACACACCTTTTTGGGAAAAAATGATGTCTCTGTTTTGTAATACACTGTCTAGGTTTGTCATAGCTTTCCTTCCAAGGAGCAAGCATCTTTTTATTTCATGGCTGCAGTCAGCATCCACAGTGATTTTGGAGCCCAAGAAAATAAAATCTGTCACTGCTTCCACTTTTTCCCCTTCTATCTGCCATGAAGTGATGAGGCCAGATGCCCTGATCTTAGTTTTTAAAGCTGAGTTTCAAGCCAGCTTTTTTCACTCTCCTCTTTCGCCATCATGATACATTAATCAAGATGTAATCAGGAGAGAGAAATGACATAGTAATTTGAACAGAGAACATGTAACATAAAACATTAGTAACCACCATAAAGAATTTCAGTGGGAGGAACAGGTTAATAAGAACTAAAGAAAACTCTAAAGAATATACGAAAAGTAGATTTAAGGAGCCGTCATTACTCTGCAGATGAGACAGCTGCCCAAGGAAACACTTGCCCCATCCCCAAGGCTATGATCCTGACTTTGCTGGAGGAGGTCACAGCTGAGGTCACTGGATGGTAGAGGAGCTGCCGTGGTGTGGTGTAACTTGCCAGAAATATGCCCACTTTTAGACTAGGGAAAGCAGTTCACAGGCAGATGCCTCGCTGGAGGCACTCTGTTATAAAACCAGGCAGAGACTGTGCCAAGTGAAGCTGCTATCTACTGGCTCACATGCACTGCAGGAGCCTGGTTCTGGGGAAGAAGCCACCCAGGCTGCCCCCAATCAGAGAAGAAAAACCCTTTCTTCTACTAGGTCCTTACAGCACCCTTTTATCTACAAAGGTTAACACTGCACCAGCTATTAAAGGAAAAATATTTTAAAAACCCATATCCATTTTCAGAGCAGACAATAAAGTATGAATTTAGAACGAAGAGTCAAATTGGTAACTGGAATACATGGGAATCCTTGTCTTTCCACTGTCAGGATTTTGATGAAAGTTATTGTTCTGAACTTATTAGAAAATCAGCTTATAATTTTCAGAATGCAGTTTATGGGTTCTGATATATTAAGGTCTTTAATCCATTTTGAGTTTATTTTTGTGTATGGTGTTAAGTAGTATTCTAATTTCATTCTTTAATGTGTAGCTGTCCAGTTTTCCCAGCACTGCTTACTGAAGAGACTCTTTTTCCCGTTCCTTTGTCATAGATTAATTGACTATACGTGCATGGGTATACTTCGGATTCTCTATTATGCTCCACTGATCTATGTTTCTGTTTTTTGTGCCAGGAACATACAGTTTTGGTTACTGTAGTTTTATACTATAGCCTGAATTTAGGGGGGCATGATTCCTCCTGCTCTGTTCTTCTTTCTCAAGATTGTTTTGACTATGTTTATATTCTTCTGTATTTCCATGCAAATTTTAAGATTATTTGTTCTAGTTCTGTGAAAAATGTCATTCATATTTTGATAGGGATTACATTGAATCTGTAGATTGCCTTGAGGAGTATAGTCATTTTAACAATATTCTTTCAATCCAAGAAAAAGGTATATGTTTCTATTTAGATCATCTTCAATTATTTTTTATCAGTGTCTTACAGTTTTATAAATATAGATCTTTTACCTCTTGAGGTAGGTTTATTCCTAAGTATCTTATTCTTTTTGATATGATGATAAATGAGATTGTTTCCTTTATTTCTCTTTCTGGCAGTTCATTGTTACTGTATAGAAATGCAACAGATTTCTGTATATTAATTTTGTATCCTGCAAGTTTATTGAATTCATTGATGAGCTCTTGTAGTTTTCTGGCAGCATTTTTAGAATTTTTTATGTATACTATCTCATCATTTGTAAACAGTGACAGTTTCTTTCTTTCTTTCCTTAGGATTTCTATTTTTTTCCTCTTATGCTATGCCTAGGACTCTGACATAAATCATAGCAATACTGATTTTGGATCTGTCTCCTAAAGCAAGGAAAATAAAAGCAAAAATAAACAAATGCAACCTAATTAAACTTAACATCTTTTACAGCAAAGGAGACCATAAACAGACAAAAAGACAACTTACTGAATGGGAGAAAATATTTGCAAATAATATGACTGAAAAGGGGTTAACAGCCAACATATATAAACAGCTCATAAAGTCAACATTAAAAAATAGGTTAAAAAAATAGTCAAAGAACAGAGTAGACATTTTCCCAAAGACATGTAGATGGCCATACACATGAAAAGATTTTTCAACACTGCTAATCATCAGGGAAATGCAAATCAAAACCACAGTGAGATATAGCCTCACACTTGTCAGAATGCCTGTCATCAAAAAAGACCACAAGTAACAAATGTTGGCAAGGATCTGGAGAAAAGGGAACATTTATGAACTGATGCTGGAAATGTAAATTGATGCAGTGACTGTAGAAAATGGTGTGAAGTTTCTTAAAAAGCTAAATATAGAACTACCATGCATGAGTGCTCAGTCACTTCAGTCATGTCTGCCTCTTTGCAACCCCATGGCCTGCAGCCTGCCAGGCTCCTCTGTCCATGGGTTTCTCCAGGCAAGAACACTGGAATGGGTAGCCATTTCCTTCTCCAATGCATGAAAGTGAAAGTGAAGTCGCTCAGTCATGTCCGATTCTTCGCAACCCCATGGACTGCAGCCTACCAGGCTCCTCTGTCCATGGGATTTTCCAGGCAAGAGTCCTGGAGTGGGGTGCCATTGCCTTCTCCACAGAACTACCATATGACCCAACAATTCCACTCCTGGGCATATATCTGAGAAAAACAAAATCACTAATTTGAAAAGATACATGCTCCTCGATGTCTATAACAGCTTTATTAACTGTCAGTATACGGAAGCAACCTAAATGTCCATCAACAGATGAAAGGATAAAGAAAATGTGGCATATACATACAATAGAATACTACTCCAGCCATAAAAAAGAGTGAAATTTTACCATTTGCAACAACATGGATGGACTTGGAGGGTACTATGCTAGGTGAAATAAGTCAGACAGAGAAAAACAAATACTGCATGATATCACTTAGGTAGAATCTAAAAAACACAACGAACTAGTAAATATAATAAAAAAGAAGCAAACTCACAGATACAGAGAACAAACTAGTGGTTACCACTGGGGACAGGTTAGGAGAAAGAGGCAATATAGGTGTAGGGGATTAAGAGGTACAAACTATTAGGTATAAAATAAGTTACAAGTATATATTGTACAACCCAGGGAACATATCAATATTTTATAATAACTATAAATTGAGTATAATCTTGAAAAAATGGTGAATCACTATATTGTACACCTGTAACTTATAAAATATCATATACCAACTGTACTTCAATTAAAAAGGAAAAAGAGAGAGTAGATATGCCTTAAAGAATGTCATTATAATTAAGCAAATACATTTTTTACAGCCATTTGAGAATTAAAAGACAATTTGTCTCTGGTAACTTTCGAAGAAATCAACTCACTCTAACCACTCTCCTGACCACATTTGTGCTTCTGACTACATCTTTGAAACAAAATAATCTAATCGTCCTGCATGCTAAGTCCCTTCAGTCATGTCCGACTCTGTGTGACCCTATGAACTGTAACCTGCCATGCTCCTCTGTCCGTGGGATTCTCCTGGCAGGAATACTGGAGTGGGTTGGCAGACCCTTCTCCAGGTGATCTTCCCCACCCAGGGATCAAACCTGCGTCTCTTACATTACATCTCCTGCATTGGCAGGTGGGTTCTTTACCACTAGCGCCACCTGGGAAGCTCCTAATCATCTTGTATATTTAATAATTAGTCCAAGTGGGAACTACTGCTCACAAAATTAATTGCTCCATATTTGTTAGAGTGGAAGGTTTTTAGTTTGGAGTGGAAAGAACTTATGTGTTACTTTACATATTATAACAAGTTAATTTTCAGTTGTTCCTTGCCTCCGCACTACCATTAGATTCTCCGTAACTCCAGGGGGAGTAGGCTTGAGTCACTCTTTTTTACTCCGTATTATAGTTTGAGTAGTCACAGAAAACTTAGGAGAAAAAAATATCCATGGTGACATCATATTCATGGAGACTCCTCCACAAAGATAGTGCATTTTAGATGTTTCAGCTACAAGTTCTGGAATGCAGTTATTTTTAGAAAGTAATAATAGCTGTAGTAATAACTGTTATCTTTGGTTTGAGAAACTCTTCTTATTGTCATCCTTAACAGAAAAGATTTTCTTGGTGTTGCTGCCTGCTTTACTTGAAGGTGTATCTATCTTGATGGAAAAGGAAAGTTTAGAGAAATAACATTTGTAAGATTTATATGTTAAAGACATTAATTTATTAATGAAGAAATGTTGTAATGAAAAGATATCACGGTTAAAAGACCAGAGACTAAATTTCTGCCTAATATTTTAACATAATAGCTATTAATGATTCAGAATCCAAAGCACTAACTCAAGGTAGTTTATTGCTAAAAGGAAAGATATCGGAAGAGAGAAAGAGAAATGAGTAAGGTGTGAATAGTCATAATCTTCAACTCCACCTATGTATTCTAAAGACATAGGGGTATAGAAGCATTATTTCTATTTTCTTATTTTAATTACTTTAAATTTATTTTTTCTTAATACTATCAGTAAGAATGATCTTTTTCCTTCTTACCAAATATTATTGTATGACTGCTTCTTTCTTCATTGGTAGGAAAGGAATAATAATTAAAATTTTGTGTTTAGAGTCTATGTAAAGTTAATTTTCCTTCACCAGTTTACTTAATAGGATATAGAGTACATATTTAATATAGTATGAGTAATAAAATGAACTCATAACTGATATGAGACAGTCGTCATGATTAATTGATATTTATCGAGATTTCACTGAGTGTTATGACAATGTATTTTATAAAAAACACTGTGAATTCTTTTCTGACACTTTTGTTCACTTTATACTTGTTTCTTTTAACTTTAAACTCCACTTGTCAATACCTTGAAATTCTGAAACTATAAGAATGGCAGAGAAAAGGGCAAAATAATTTTTTTTCTATCCTAATAGAATAAGAAATAAAAGCCAAAATGTATAACAGCAACAGTATCAGCAATACCACCACTGGCCAGAAAACCCTAGCGAGGCCTGAACTGCTGAAGATGAAGGCATCAGGCATCTGCGTTCTTATTCCCCCTATTCACTTAAATGCTGTATTACCAAAAGAAATATTTTAAGGTTGGGAACCCAAGAAAAGCATTGTGAATTCTCTGTTGTTTGTGAGTTGGAACGCTAGGGGACAGCACTAAAATATTCCATGGTTGTTTGGTATTGATCACTTGCATACTGTATAATAAGTAGGAGATTTTACTGTTAATGACTATTGAATGCTCTGTTGATTTCAGTGGACGAAAGAGCACAAAGAGGAATATGAGTATCTCAAGTCTATAATTTTAGCCTTTATAAAACGATGGTTTGATAATTTAGAGGAAGCTCCAGGCTGTCCTTTGGTTGCAAGGAGATAGTAAGGCATGATAACTGAAAGAATTGTGATTTTTCTGTTAAGAGTGGTTTCGTCTTTTCACTCTTTGGGGGTAAATATTTTGCATAAATTTTTATTTCTAATCTTGTTTTTCAGGCACTTTGGAAAGACATGAAACGGGAGAAAGAGCGAAGATTATTCTTAACTGTTGTGATGATTCACAGCTTCCAAAGCCTGAATCTATACTTCCAGTGGCCTCAGAGACACATAAGCACAAAAGTGTAGAACAAAGGTCCTCCAGCTTGTCCCAGTTTGGGCCAATACCTTGCCCTGGTCTGCAGGTGGAGTCTTCATGTAAGGTAAGTTCAAATCAAGCTGCTGCTCACAGTAAACATTACCAACCCCAAGTAAGAAGTAATGTGCTTTCATCAGCACATTAAAAATCAGCACAAAGATAACAACTCAGAGATGATTGTATCTACCAGACATGCCTTCCAAGCAGTCTTGGGTAGATTGGGATAAGTTTTTGAGTGATTATTATTTTTAAATGAGTATAGGTGATGGAAGGGGGGCCTGGCATGCTGCGACTCATGGGGTCACAAAGAGTCAGACACGACTGAGCGACTGATCTTATTTGATCTGATAGCATTCTTTTTTTGATGAAAACATGTTCTGGCTTATCAATATTGAGCCAATTTTATATGAATTCTTGAATTCTAGATGGTTTTTAATGAAAGAGGGGCAGAAACCTATATTTTGTGGTCTGGTTCCTTTTTTTTTCCCACACAACTCCATCATTGTTTGTGGAGTTTGAGTTTCACACAAACTCCATCATTGTGTAATAAATAAGGCTTAGAATTCTGACATGCTAATGATCCTAGAGATGCTAAGTGTATCAAAAGAAATCAAACAATGATCTAATTTTTCTGATGCCTTTTTGTTTTTATTTGTGATAAGCAAATTAAGAAGAGGTCAAATACCTAAGTGGAAAAAAATATAAATATAAATATATATATATATATATATATATATGTAGTGAGAGGATGTGTCCTCTTTAACAAACACGGCTGCTAAACTGTGCCTCAAAGCTGCAGGGGTGGGGGTGGAGGCACCAGCATCTGAGCATCACCTTTTTAGGTTTGAAGACTAGGTTTAGATTTTATCAGTGAGGTCAGTGTTTGTCAGTCTTTTGAGAACTGAATCACACTAACCAAACACCCAAGAAGTGAATACGTAAACTAGAATGACAGTTATTTAATTTACAATGATAAATATGATTGCAGTTCATTGCTCAGCACAGTCTCACTGTAGCAAAGCTACATAGCGTAGGGGAGAAAGGGGAAGTGGAATTTTAACAGAGGATTCCTTGATGGGCTTCAAGTCAGAGCCCTGAGCTCTGAAAAGCTAATGCAATGGTTGCTGTCACCCCATCACGGTACTTTCTCTATTGGTCAAGGCTGGTATACATTGAAAATTTTCTAAATTTTGATTTCCCTCTTTAAGACTCCACTCCATTTAGGCCACCTACTTCTATGCTTTCTCCTGCAGGTGTTAAAACCAGCGATTTGGGCTGCAGCTTTTTTTTTTTTTTTTCATTTCTTTTTTCTTGAGTATAATTGTTTTCAGATTTTCCAAATCTGTTTTTCATGTTCTTATTTAAAGAAATCATGGGGTTTTTGTTTGCTTTGTGGCCCTGTGTAGAAAGTGGGACCTTATTTCCCTGACCAGAGATCCAGCCTGTGCCCCCTGCAGTGGAAGCTCAGAGCCTTAACCACTAGACTCCCAAGGAATTCCCAAGGAGTCATGTTTTATATGGACAATTATATCAATATACTAATATTTTTAACATTCATAATAACTGAAATTGAAAGTGATAGGGTCTTAGTCTCTCCTAAGTGGGAGATTGAACCACACTTCTATTACGTATTTTAAGACGGAGGTAATCAAAGCCCAGTGAGTAAGACCATCAGACTGCCATGTATTCCATCTTAATGTGACTTGTTGCTTTTTGTTCACAATAGAATCTGTATCTTATAGTGGAAATTATATGCCAGAACAGTAGATGGGAACTTGGATATGTCTCTTGACTCATGCATGCCAGGTGCCTAGGATCTGCAGGAGCACATCTCATTTATCAAGTGCCTATTTTACTAATTCAATTCCCAGAAGGTAAACTGATTGCTATTTCATTCAGTTTCTTGGAGGACTTCAGAGCTACCTTTTAGGTGGTGATAACAGTATATATTTCTTTATGTAATTTTGTTTCTGTCTTTTGACTCCAAAAAGTAATAAAATCCTAGGGTCTTGTTTTCCTACTCTTAGGTTGACTCCAACTTTATTTCCTAGCTGCTACCCTTTACCTGGATGACTAAAATCCCCAATTTTTACTCTGAACAGAGCTGGAGAATTGAATTAGACAGGACTATCACCTCCTTTGTTCTATATGCTATACTTTTATTATTGAGCTTACTGTTAAATAGAGCTATTTTTATTTGTGCTTCTTATAAGTTATAGCTTCTCCAATTATGTACTTCATATCTTCATCTCATCCTCTTAGATTTAAGCCTTTAAGACTGTTTTATCTTAATTTTTTTTGGGGGGGGCGCTGCATCAGTCTTAGTTGCGGCATGCAGGATCTTCAGTTATAGCATGCGAACTCTCAGTTGCAGCAAATGGGATCTAGTTCCCTGACCAGAGATCGAATTCCCCTACTTTGAGAGTGTGGAGTCTTAGCCACAGGGCCACAAGGGAAGTCTCTATCTTAATCTTTTATTGATAAATTTGATAAGCATAAAATTTCAAGAATGCTTATAAATTCCCCATCCTCCTTTTTGTTAATATAATAAAATGTTTTATTAGTTTTCAAAAGAAAAAAAGTCAGATTTAAAGATAGGAATTAAATCACACTCATTTCAGAGCTGGGGAAAAAGACAATAAGTCTGAAATTTAGAAATACGTAGGGTAACTCTGTGTTTCAGAATTTTTTGATATAGACTTCAGTGAGAAACAACTGAAATATTTTCAAATGGTACCATGAATTGTTTAAATGGAAGAACAACATGTAATATTTGACATTTATTAGGATTCTGTATTCGCTTTTCCTTCTTGCATTTGAAGAGTGCATATAGATTTAGGGAAAGGTTTTAAAGAGAACAACAAATACAATAAAACATTTTAAAAATGGGTCCAATTTGACATGCTAGAGGAGTCGATTATGTGCAGCTAGATAAAGAAAAATCTTTGCGGGTAGGAGAGGGCCAGAGTCTTAAAGGATTTAAAGGAATACAATATCATATTAGTGATGGGGAACTGCTTTTCTCAGATTCAGCTGAGGATAAAATAAGATAGAAACTGTTTAAATTGCAGTAGGAGGAATTTAGCTTTAAGGTAGAAAATAAACAACCTTACTAAAATCATCTCTACATGGCAGAACTCTTTGTTACCTCATCAGATTTTAATGAGGGAAGTCCTTTTTTGTCTATTAGTTGGTTGGTTGGTTTAAAATTTTTTTTTTCTGTACTTCTTGTCTGTAAAATGAGTGAAAAAATAATCAGGATTTTTGAACTGCCACAATTTAGACTGATTGTAATGTCCTGGAAATGTCTTTAAAAAAAAACCAAAAAACTGATTTTCTGTAGAACGGGTCCCCAAAAGCTCCAACTCGTTGCTTACTTAAAGTTACAAGGTTTACTATGGCAGTCATTAACCATATATAGCTATTGAGCATTTGAAATTTGGCTAGCACCATTTGTTAAAATGATATTTTGGATATGTAGGCTTAAATAAAATATGTTAATTAAAATCAATTTCACCTGTTTCCTTTTTTTTTTTTCAATATGGCTACTAGGCATTTTAAAATTACACATGTAGTTTGCATTTTATTTATGTTGAAATATTTAGGGACAAATGTTGAACTAGACCAGGAATAAGCAAACTTGTTTGTAAAGGACCAGATGGTAAATATTTTAGGCCTTATAGGCCATATTTTTGCTATTTGAATGATTTAACTCAGTTCTTGCAGCAGAGAAGCCACCATAGACAATTCTTAAACAAATCAATGTGGCTGTGTTTAGATAAAACTTTATTTACAAAAACAGGCAGTGGACCGGATTTGATACTCACTCTCCATTATTTGCCAATTTCTGATCTAGTCAGCCCTCTCTAGACTTGGAAATCATGAGGTACTTGGAGGAGTACTGGCAAAACAGCAATACCTACCATCTCCTTAGATATCTAAATTTTTAATGAAGCAACTTATCCCAGCTTCTTCTCCACTATGAGAAATATAATCCAAAAGACCTTGTATCACTCTGTTCCCTGATGGCATTAATGGAATTCATATGTTTGAAAATCTGCCCTTTGTAGAAAACAAATGTGTGCATTATACTTTCTAATCCAAGTGAGATTTTTTAAAATAAAATTTTCTTTAAATAATGCATTTCAATATGCATCATTATCTAAATATATAAAATTGGTTATAAATAATCCATTTATAAATATTCCAATTAAGCTTTTGAGAAATATGTTTGGATTTTTTTAATCTTTAGTTGACTTTAGAGTGATGCCTGTTTGGTGACATTTGCTGAAAAATCTTATTAGAGCTTTATCTTGCTACCTCCTGTAAAACACAGATGGTGTACTGGTAGGCCCCCAGTAGAGAACTGGATCCCAGTACTACTTATTATTTTAATAGAATGGAACATTTGTTCTTCTACATTTTATGACACAGAAACATAATCAAAATGGAACTGGAGTTGTTTCTTGATGGTGGAATTTGAAATTTTCTCCTGAAAATTTATGTGTATCAATATGAAATAATAATTCATTGTGGCAATATTACATGTTGCAGGTTAATTCTGTTTTCACTAAACTATCTATAATATACTATCAAAATTGTTATTATAAAAAAGAAAAAAATATTTATTTGAAAATAAGTGTGTTATATAAGTATAAATCCTCAGTATAGAATGATAATCTTCTCATTTTGATTAGTAATTTTTAGTATATTCTTTTTAATATAATAAGCAGCATATGGCTATTTTTTTCTAATGTAGATAATATTTTGCATCAATTTTATATAATTTTAAAAGGAAACAGATTTTTATTACTGTACATATAAGCCCTGCATGAAAACATAGGAATTTATCTATAAACATTGAATTAAGATTTTTGTTTTGAAGAGTTTGGTTTAGTGAATCCCAACTTAAAACTTAATGCCTAAATGATATCACCATTCCTGGTGAGATAGAATAAAGAAAAACAATAGAGGAGAAATATAGGCCATTTGCTTTTTGAACACATGTGAGGTGATGCAAGTCTTTAACAGAGTATAGCCATTTCTCATAAGCATTTTATATAATAATTTTAACTATCAAGTCAAAAAATGTCTGTAACGTGATTTTTTGTAGTTGTTTTATGAAGGATATCTCCTTTCTCACTTTGTGGCATGAGTTTAAGCACTTTTGATAGAAAGTTCCCTCAATATTGAGGAAAACTCTGAAAAGCATATCACAGCTTTGTTCCAAAACTAATTCAGGAGGTCTCAGAGTCTCTATGAAAAGTCGGAGCGGCACTATTAAAACGAGTCCAGCTGTCTGCCTCGCATGCAGAAGCAGCCCTGGATTTCCTCACAGGACTTCAAAGCCTTGCTTGTATCTAAACATTTGTTGGCCATGTAAATCAAGGCACAAAAGGAAAATGCTGCTGTTTCACGGTGCGCGGCTGGTCTGAGTCCGGCATTGTGCTGCACGTGCCGGTGCGGAGTGCCAGGAACAGAAGGGCACTGTTCTGACTGTGTGACAAATGTAGTTAACACCAGATCCATATTAATGTTGTCAAGTTCCCTTGATGTATTTAAACAGATTTTAATTATTTTCAGCGTCCAAAGGCCTGAAATATATAGCCTAATAGTTCTTCAAAGAAAGCTTACTTAATGTGTGAATGTAAAACCTCTCATAAAAATGAAACTTTTATATTAGCCATAGTCATTGACATAGGTTATTCATCAAGTCAGCAATTTGTGTGGCAAAGTGCCATTTGAATAGTGTATTGTTAGGCTACTTATGGTCCACTTGACAAGGGCTCTTGCTGTAAATAGTGCAATTTGACTCCAGCTGTTAAAGAGTGGCTTTGACAGCAGCCAAATAGAATGGAGATGCCTTACTGCACTGCCGAAAAATCAATATTGGGTTCTTGTTCATGGTAACCTGTTCTTTTCTCTTCTGTAGATTTATAAACGACTATCAAGGGTTTATAAGTGGAAGTTTAAATATTATTTTAAATGCAATTCTCTTTGAGTTTCAAATTAAGGTGTGATAAATGGTTACAAGTACAGAGTTTTAGGATATTATTTCCACCCTCTGGTTCATGTTTAGTCACAATTACAGTTAAGTTGAATTTGGATTCTCCAGCTACAGTAGAAAAGAATTAGTGTAAAACATGGGCTCAAAATTGTGTGCCTATTGTATATTGCCAGTGCAATTATTTCTTCTTTTTTATTTTCTTATCAATTTATCTTTGGTATCCTCCCATCTTCTCTGTGTGTGTACCTTTTTGTATAGATGGCAGGGTTCTTTGTGGCTGTGCCCATAGCAACACCCACAGATGTTGACAGCAGTAATGTCCCCTGTGTTGTTGAAGATTTCCCTAAAGCAGAGTCTTGCTGGTTTTGAAGATTTTTCTAGCGGTTTTCAGCAATACAGGGTTGCTATGATACCTGACTGGCAGTAATAGATATTGAATCTGTTAATTACAGTAACCACACACAAGGACTTTTTTCATTCGGTTTTTCTGCTGTTGCTAGCTGTTATATTTAAGATACAGAAGAGGAAGTGAAATTATATACTCAAGATGAGAATAAATTTCAAGAGTTTACTTTGAATCCTGATATTTAGTTTTAAAAATGTCCTGGTATAAAAACCCTTCAGCTGACTGATGCAGATATAGTTTACTTAAATTGAAAATATAATTTATTTAGATAATTACTAGTTTTGACTGAATTTGATTTTGAACTTTTATTGTTTACTTGAGATGTCATTAAGTTTTCATCGAAGGTGTGCTAAGCAGGATTTGAAAAAGCTATCATTTTTAACATGAAAAAAGCTGGTATAATGAATACTTTTTCAATTGCCTCTTTCAGTGAAAGCTGTTAAAATAGTTGTCTTCCTATTACTAACCAGCTCTGCATTTATTCAATTTGTGACTGAGATAGCAACTGAAAATTCATAAAGCTGATAATATAATTGTGTACTAAGACCTTTAAGGCTGATTCAAGGTCAATGTTACTGTTTTTGTAATTGCTGATAGGCAGTTCTCATTTCTTCCAGAGGAAGGGTTGGTTCTGCTTTGATTTTACAAATTGTTATCTCTTCTGTTAATTCTAAAGTAAACCTTTTCACTAAATAAATGTTTATGTTATTCTTTAGTACTAGATTTAGCCTAGATATACCTCAGTAGCTTTTCCCACACCTCATAATATTAATCAACCCTGTTAGAAACATGGAAATCTAGGATTATAACTTTCTTCTTGAATTAAATATTCCAATTTTAGTCATCATTTAACTTGTGGGTGAGGATTCTAGCTTAGAAACTTGAATAAAAGTTAAACATAGCAGGCATTTTTATTTTGCATTTGGATTAATCTAGGGACAGAGTAGCATAATTTAGTAAAGCATGTCTTTAAATTTGTCTCCATTATCATCAGTAGTTTTATGGACATATTTTAGGAAGTATGAATTATGTAATAATATACATACCATATTACATACCCATAACCATTTAGAGACCTTTTGTTTCTCTCTCATTTCTTCTGTTCTTTCCTACTTTTCTTTCTTCAGTTGCAATTGAAAAACAAAACCCTGTGGCTTTCCAAAGTTGTTAAGGCCAGCTTCTTGTAGGATCTAAAGATAGACCTAGTCAACTTACTGCAAGAGGCCTGAATCTCCTGGGATGAAAAGTCACTTTAATGGATTTGGATGTTCTGTTATTGAGCATATTTGCTGGTTAAAATGTGATGGTAAATGTTACCCCTTTACAGAAGCTTGGTAACCAAGTCACTGTCTGACATCAGGAATATTCTCTGTTTATATTCCATTTTTGATGATACCTTGAAGGGTTAAAAAAATGAAGTTTGTAGAAATTCAGATTTTGAGTTAACTAAAAGGGTTAATGGCTTATAACAAGAAAGAAAACAAAGATAATAAAAACTTTCTTTTTGAAAGTTGTGATCATATCGCTTACTGACTGAGAGTACCAACTGGACCCATTTAAAGGAATCCCAACAGGGGCACTACTTCTGTACCAATGACTTATATCGAAACTGGCCCTTAAGAGAGCAACAAATGCAAAAATGTAACATGAAGCAATTTTCATAAAATTTTCATAAAATAAAAGCATCTATTCTCACAGAATATTTCCCCTAAGTTGCTAAAAAAAATGTATTAAGACTAGCTTTATTCATTTGACCTTAAAGCCTGAAATTATTAAAAAATATATCCAGCTAATATTCTCATCCATTTTTCTGAACTGGGTTTTGATAGTGACATCCTGAACGTACAACTAGTTCTCTGTATCTTCATATGGTATTCATGGCAATAAATACAAATAATGACATAAATTATGTTATTTGTAATTTTTTACATATTATGAAGTTCATAATACTCTGGAAATAGTCGTTTTATCATAAGTCGAAATATCCTGCCCAAGCTTTCAGTCCATGTACGATTATCCCTACCAGATATTTTTTAAAGGGTCATAAGAGGCTGCTTGGTAACAAGGCCTTTCTTATACACATGTTTAACTTCATGCACATCCAAATAAAACTAAAATTTTATTACTATTTTTTTGTTTTCACCTAATATCTGGGACATGATAGTTTTTATTTTATTTTTTATAACAATTGTTTCAGTTCAGTTCAGTCACTCAGTCATGTCCGACTCTCTGCGATCCCATGAGTCGCAGCACGTCAGGCCTCCCTGTCCATCACCAACTCCCAGAGTCCACCCAAACCCATGTCCATTGAGTCGGTGATGCCATCCAACCATCTCATCCTCTGTCGTCCCCTTCTCCTCCTGCCCTCAATCTTTCCCGGCATCAGGGTCTTTTCAAATGAGTCAGCTCTTCGCATCAGGTGGCCAAAGTATTGGAGTTTCAGCTTCAACGTCAGTCCTTCCAATGAACATCCAGGACTGATCTCCTTTAGAATGGACTGGTTGGATCTCCCTGCAGTTTAAGGGACTCTCAAGAGTCTTCTCCAACACCACAGTTCAAAAGCATCAATTCTTTGGCGCTCAGCTTTCTTTATAGTCCAACTCTCACATCCATACATGACCACTGGAAAAACCATAGCCTTGACTAGACGGACCTTTGTTGACAAAGTAATGTCTCTGCTTTTGAATATGCTATCTAGGTTGGTCATAACTTTCCTTCCAAGGAGTAAGCATCTTTTTTAATTTCATGGCTTCAATCACCATTGGCAGTGATTTTGGAGCCCAGAAAAATAAAGTCAGCCACTGTTTCCACTGTTTCCCCATCTATTTCCCATGAAGTGATGGGACCCGATGCCATGATCTTAGTTTTGTTTATTGGAATATAATTGCTTTACAGTGTTACATGTTTATGCCAGAAATCTGTGTGACATTGGCTTCTTTGTTCAGGGTCTTACATGACTAAAATTCAGATGTAATTACTACAATTACAAGATGCAATTACTACATCATCTGAGGCTGAGGTCCTCTTGCAAGCTTATTCAGGTTATTGTCAGAAATTAGTTCTTTGTGGTTATAGGACCGGGGTCCCTGTTTTCTTATTGGCTGTCAACCTGGGAGGGGGCACACATTCCTTGCCATATAGTCCTTTTCATCTTCAGGACAGCAATGGAAAACTTTTTATGAATGGAATTCATTTAGTACTCTTAAGTCTCTGATTTCTCCCTCAGCCACCATCTATAAAAATGTCTCTGCTTTCAAAAACTCAGTGTGATTAACTACGATAACTAAGACAATTTTCTTATCTTAAGGTCAGCTGATTTGGAACCTTAGTTATATCAGCACAGTTCCTTCATGGCAGTACCTCGATTACCATTTGGTTGAGTAAATGGAAGAAGATATGCTTCAGTATGGTCTAAGAATATTGAGGGCAATCTTACAATTTTACCTATAGATGGAATCATTCTAACTCAGAGTGACTGCTGAATCACTTCTCTCTTCTTCTAGTTCTAGAACATTCCACATCTGATTAAGTTGCTAGCGGTCCTGATTAGCTGTACTGGTACTAATCATTTCTGAAATTTGAATCAAACTCTTGTTTCTCTTTTGGACCTCTTCACCCTGTCTGTTCCTTCAGGGAGTTTCACATGCTGGACACCTGGATGAGCAATCAACACTGGAAAATATCTCCTTGAAAATTTCAGGATGTTCATAAAATTAAAATTGCTAATTATTACTATTCTTTTTTTTGTTTGTTCATTAAATAGTTGTGTTTAATGAAGTAAAATCCAAACTCAGTAACAAGAACACATAATCAAGGAAATGAAGATCCTAATGCTGGCAAAGGGGACACAGCAACAAAAGTCTAGGAAAAGAAACCAGAACAGAAAAAATACCTTTTTTGTTCAATATAAAAATATTTTGATTCAAGTTAAAAATATTTTGATTCAATTTAAAAATTTCCCACTTTTCATATACAATTTTTTTATTTGTGAGTATGTAGATGTGTATTTTAAATTCTAAACTATTGGCAACTTTCTAGCTATGTTGTATTGATGTTGAACTTAATTCCATTACAGTCAGAGAACATACGATTTTGATTGCATTCTTGGAAACTTACTGATATTTGCTCTTTTCTTAGCAAATGTCAGTTTTCTTCTTAAGTTTCTTGAAAAGATTTTGTAATGGGTAGTCTTTGGGTATAAGACTCAATATATTCAGTTAATCAAAATTTTGTTTAAAATACAGATTTATATTCTTGTCGACTTTTTTGGGTCTGTTTGTTCTTTCAGTGAGAAAAGTGAAAAATTCCCATATTGGTTTTTTTTTTTAAATTTTATTTTATTTTTAAACTTTACAATATTGTATTGGTTTTGCCAAATATCGAAATGAATCTGCCACAGGTATACACGTGTTCCTAGCTCCTAAATTGGAGACAATATCTACTCTTAATATACTTTCTAAGTTTTAAATTTGACTTTGATACTTATCTTGGGCTGGAGATTGCACATATTCTTCAGCTGAATGATTTCCCAATCTGTCAGATACACAATACAGTTTATGAACTGATCTTTGGTCATTCCACCAGCATGACCTTAGATGGGAAGAAAATGGCCTCAGAAGTGGACTTTCCATTATTATTCATCTGACTTGCAATCATCCTTGGAATAAAACCCAAAATTGTAAAGAAAAAGATATTGAAAAACATCAACTATAGATCTAGGACCATAACCTAGATATTTAATCTCTAGCTACTTGGTTTCATTAAAGTAACTCATATTCCCCTACTACTTATCATCTGGCAGAATATTTTCCCTCTGATTCTTTACCTTTAAGTCTAAGCTTCAATGTCACTTTCTCATAAAATAAGTAGCATCCCACTTCCCGTTATTCTCTGTCTCAACATCCTTTTTATTTCATTTTTTATCTTCCTCACTTTCCCAACAGTATAATCTCAAAGGGGACAGTGATCCACCCCTTCTTCACCCTGCATATTTACTTTGTCAGTCGATTGCTTGAAGTCCAAATTGGGTTTTTACCTGTGACTTGATCTTACAGAGGGAAGTGACCTAGTTAAAAAAAGAAAAAAATAGTGATATCAAAGAGGTTGTTGAAATACAACTTCTACCCCACCATTATTTAGACACAAGTTTTCGATCAATTCAGAAGTTTGAAAGGCATACTGGTATTGAGACCAGTCCAAATCAATTCAAAACTTTATAAGAAAAAATGTGTTAAAACTGGTGATGAAATTTAGGATATTTAGCATACTAGGGAGGAACGGTCCACTGTAAGTAAGATAGGTAAACTGATATAGACTCAGAAAAGGAAGATTAAAAGGCATTGTGGTTTCTTGCACTAGAAAAGTTTCTATTATTGCCTTAAATTCAGACTCCTTTTTCTTGTAACAAAGTTATCTAAAATAAGCACTCAAAAATAGCCTGAGGATTGTACTGTATATCATGAGCCCTCTGCTTCCCTCAAATAATTACTAAGCCCTCCCCTTGATACAAAACCCCCGAAGCCAGCAACAATCTAATCAACAGATTTGTAATAACTTTTAGAAATGTAAGTGTAATAAATATGAAGAGGCCTGATTTATGTTTCATTTCCCAGATGCAAAGTCTCTGGCACAATCCTCCATCCCTCAAGTGGCAAATATCACTTCCTACTTTCATAGATCATTTGAAATGTGCTGAACCTCTCATCAGAGGTTGGTGAAGAGAGGGCTGATTCTACCCATGATGTGTATGACAGTAAATGCTTTGAGTAACTCCTTACTGTGGGAATGTAGGGTAGCATGCTGTGTTAAAGCTCCTGGAGATGCCAACCCTCATGGAATTTGCTCTTCTTTCTTGTAAGATTTTTTCTTCCTCCAGGGAGAAGATGTCTTGGTAATGGCAGGAAGGCCAGTGCCCCTCCACGTGGCTGTCCTGCTAATTCCACTCTGCATGTATCTCTCCCTGCCTAATCCCACTTACAGAGATGCTCTTCTCTCCACCTTGTTAAATCCTACCCATACTACAATATATGCATGCTATTAAACATGCATTGGCTAATTAAACACTTGTAAGTTAATTATGGATCGCCTAGCTATTTTACAAGCATACATAGAACTCATCTTCTCAACTAGATCTTGTGCACGTGTGCTAAGTCACTTCATCATGTCTGATTCTTTGTGAACCAATGGACTATAGCTCCCCAGGCTCCTCTGTCCATGGGGTTCTCCGGGAAAGAACACTGGAGTGGGTTGCCATACTTTCCTCCAGGGGATCTTTCTGACCTGGGGTTTGAACCTGCGTCTCCTGCGGCTCTTGCATTGCAAGTGGATTCTTTACTGCTGAGCTACCAGGGAATATCCAACTAGATCTTAAGCTACTTGAAAGAAAAGCCATGTCTGTATGGTATGTAAGTTTTATAGTGTGAAATGCAGAACAGAGTCCTTTTTGTTCATTCAGCAAATATACAATGAACACCTACTATGTGCCAGACACTCTTCTTTTTAAATTTTTTTTAATTTTATAGTTCTGTGGGTTTGGACAAATTTATCTGTCATCACAGTCACAATATAGACCCCTTCCATCACACTCAGAATTTCCCCCATGGCTCTTCAGAGTCCACTCCTTCTCCTTGTCAGACATTCTTCTTGATACTAGAGATTTCAACTTTGTTGAAATACTAGACATATTTCTAGTAGGAGTTAGACTATAATTTTTAAAAGAAGAACAAGGATGTTAGATAGTGATGAAGGCTTTGTGGAGAATTAACATCAGACAGTGTGATAGACAGTGCTTGGGGATTTATTCCAGGCTGAGTGATTAGGGAAGGTCACAGGAGGAAGTAGCATTTATATTGCATTTATATTGTCTGAATGGCAAGATGGGGCCAGCCATGTGGCTAGCAGAGGGGACAGTTTTCTAGGCAAAGCAAACAGCTATTGCAAAAGATCTAATTAGGAATGAGCTTGATGTCGGAAATGAAGTCAAGAAAACAAGTGTGACTGGAGAGGTGGATCAGAGAATTAGAAGTTAGTGTTAGAGAGTAAGGTAGGGGCAGACGCTGTTGGATGCTCTAATCCAAAGTACAGAGTTTGAGTTTCTGCTGGATGTGGTAATCCCAAGTACAGAGTTTGAGTTCTACTTTAGTAAGTGGGGGGGGGGGGAGCGGTTTCATGGCTTATCTTCAAAGGAATGATGTAGTCGGATTTATGTTTTGAAAAGATCACTTTGGTTGCTATGTGGATAAATGGATTAGAGGAAAGGGAGTGTCAGAAAGAAGATGCTACTGCATAGCTGCTACAAGAAAACTGTTAGTTGGTGCTGAGTTTTTTAACATCAAATTAATAAAAGCTGTGATGCAATACACATGCTTTAACAGACCTACATCCCAAAGTACTACTAGAACCCTATAATGGTGAGACCCATACTGTTCACAGAACGAACATAGAAAGTCATGCTGGTTCTAAATCTTGATGCATGAGTCAGATTTTACTGGGGGAAACAGTAAGTCCAAAGGCTCAGAATACAAAGATGAATGGTGAGTAGGGGAATGATGGGAAGTTGATATACTTGGAGACTGAGTATATAGGGGAACAGTAGAAGTTGAGTGTCTTATAGCCTTTTGGGGAAATAAGAAGGCTTTGTACCTGACGCTGGACTTCTGAGAGCAACTTATATTTGTAGTGGAAAATCACAGAGGTGGCATAAGAACATCCAATGCAATCTTAATAAAGGGTCCTTTCTTAGAATATAACTTACCTGAATCAAAGAGACTTAACACCTTAAATTTGGAAAGACCCTGATGCTGGGAGGGATTGGGGGCAGGAAGAGAAGGGGATGACAGAGGATGAGATGGCTGGACGGCGTCCCCAACTTGATGGACATGATTTGAGAGAACTCCGGGAGTTGGTGATGGACAGGGAGGCCTGGCGTGCTGTGATTCATGGGGTCGCAAAGAGTCAGAGGCATGACTGAGAGACTGAACTGAACTGAACTGAACACCTTAAATTGCCTGTTTTATCTTTATATTGTGGTTTTGTCTAAAAAAAATTTTGTATACACTTAAAATTCTTGTTCATTTAGAATAGGCCAGGAATTGTCAGACATTTTCTGTCAAGGTTCAGATATAAGTATTTTTAGCTTTATGAGCCATATAGTCTCTATTACAACTACTCAACTTTGTCTTTGTAATACCAAAACGTCCACTGGCAATACATAAAAAAGTGGGCATTTGTATGGTTTAGTGATATTTTATTCATAAAAATGGCAATATTTGGTCTTCTGGCCATTGTTTTCTAACCTCTGCAGTAGGGAATGGAGAAGGCAATGACACCCCACTCCAGTACTCTTGCCTGGAAAATCCCATGGACGGAGGAGCTGGTAGGCTGCAGTCCATGGGGTTGCGAGGAGTCAGACACGACTGAGCGACTTCACTTTCACGCATTGGAAAAGGAAACGGCAACCCACTCCAGTGTTCTTGCCTGGAGAATCCCAGGGATGGCGGAGCCTGGTAGGCTGCCGTCTATGGGGTCGCACAGAGTCGGACACGACTGAAGCAAATTAGCAGCAGCAGCAGCAGTAGGGAATACTGTGATTAGATTCTATTATTCAGTTCAGTTCAGTTCAGTCGCTTATTCTATTATAATCGAGTGTAATAAGCCACAAGAAGTGGAAGCTTTCCACTGGAAAGTATTGTTTTTGGTAATCATTAACAGATAATCTTGTAATCTCTTCTCTTCACTAAAATTTATAACTGTTTGCACTCAATTTTGGAGCTCTGATTTGTGAAGTCTATTTTGGCTTTTTGGACATTTTTGTCTTATTTCTCCAACTTCTTACTTCTTGAAGGTAGTCTCCAAACTTGATTTGTCAATTATCAGCTATATGGTAATTTATTGTGTGTAGTTAATTGAAATAATGCATGTCCTTGCTTAGGCATTTCATTAACTTTACATTTTACACTATGTGAGGGTATTCTGTACGTATTGGTTTCAATTTAATAGGTATGCCTTAAAATGAATTGACTTAAATATTTGGTGGCCATACAGAGACATATATCCAAAATACTTGTTTGGCTGATTATTCTTTATATAAATATATATAAGAATCATTCCAGAGAAAAGAACATTTTTTCCCCCTTTTATCTATTTAGTGGTAAACCCATTCTAAGTTATTTTCAGCTGACATCCTTTCTGACCTTTGGGGCAATTATAAGCTTATTAATATGATGCTTGGAAAGCATCAGTATGATACCACTGATTTAAAAGTCATAGGTGGGAACCAAAAGTGTTTGGAGTAAGTCAAATTAGTATATCTACAGCCTATCTCTTTAGTTAGTTTTCATCTCTTAGGCGTATGACTGAAGAGTAATTTAGCAACATATGCTTGTTATCTTAGTTGATAATTATATATAGAAAGAGATTTAAAGATTGAAGGAAACAGTTACTATTCAAAGAGAGCGTAAGAGACTTTATCTTCTGTGCTATGTATAAAATAGCTTTTAAATGAAATTACTTTGAGTTTGATGTTACTACTTTTCTTCTATTAGTTTCATTGAATTGTTTATAGGATGTTGAGTAGACTACATATGAAAAGCAAAAGCAATATAGTAAATTCTGCTTTTATAAAGGTAAGGATGGTTTTCAAATGTCTCGTGTTTTTCTTACTCATTAAAAAAAATCTCAAAATGTATATCAATATCTTTAGTTTCATCTGTAATTCAGAATTTGGGGTCTGAGTTAACATTTCATATTCTGCATTATTATGATTTTTACAATAGTGAAACATTTCTTTTCCTGAGATCTAGCCAAATTTATCCGCATTCTGATGGCATCCTTACCATTGCCTTGTACCAAGATAAGATACTCTTTTCTATAGATTCTCTAATATTTATGAAACCCTACATTTAAGAGGAATATTTTGGCTTCAGTAGAAACTCAGATAAGTTTATCAGCAAAATCTCTTAATTATTCCTACATTTAAAAATGTATATACTTAGCTTGGGCTCTTCTAGAAAAATATCATAGATGCTGTGGCTTGTAAACAACAGGAATTTATTTCCCATTGTTTTAGAGGCTGGTGAGATTAAGGTACTCCCAAACTGGACTGGTAAAGGCCCTCTTCCTGGTTGCATATGGCTGTCTTTTCATTGAACTCTCATATGGCAGAGATGGCAATGGCACCCCACTCCAGTACTCTTGCCTGGAAAATCCCATGGATGGAGGAGCCTGGTAGGCTGCAGTCCATGGGGTCACTAGGAGTCGGACATGACTGAGCGACTTCACTTTCACTTTTCACTTTCATGCATTGGAGAAGGAAATGGCAACCCACTCCAGTGTTCTTGCCTGGAGAATCCCAGGGACAGCGGAGCCTGGTGGGCTGCGGTCTCTGGGGTCGCACAGAGTCAGACATGACTGAAGCAACTTAGCAGCAGCAGTAGCAGCATGGTGGAAAGAAAGCAAGCTAGATCTTTGAACTCTTCTTATAATCTCATAACCTCATCATCTCCCAAACCTCATCGTGTCCCATAGTCCCCATTTACATCTCCAAAGTCCCAAAGTCCTCATCTCCAAATACCATCATATGGAGATTACAATTTCAACCTATGGGTTGGGGTTGGGGGTGGGGTCCTGACACACTTTCAGTCCACAGCATTTGGTTATATGAATTATTTTCCACAATTCCTATTTGTCCACCCTTCAACTTGCCATTTTTTCCTTAACTCTCTCGGAGCTTTTGCCCCTAGTTGATTTCTGTCACATGGGTATTTCATTGCCTAGAAAGAAGATTGTATTGTACATTGGTTCTCAGAATTATTTATAAAACCCTAAATCTTTAAAGCTGCTATTGATTTTGTCTCTTTTTAGAAACTGAGACACATCTCTGGTTGTGGTTCTTTTTTGTTGCTACTGCTGCTGCTGCTAAGTCGCTTCAGTCGTGTCTGACTCTGTGCGACCCCATAGACGGCAGCCCACCATGCTTCCCCGTCCCTCTCTGGGATTCTCTAGGCAAGAACACTGAAGTGGGTTGCCATTTCCTTCTCCAATGCATGAAAGTGAAAAGTGAAAGTGAAGTCACTCAGTCGTGTCCAACTCTCAGCGACCCCATGGACCGCAGCCCACCAGGATCCTCCATCCATGGGATTTTCCAGGCAAAAGTACTGGAGTGGGAGAAGGATGCATTTGCCCCTAAACTTTGTTTCTAGTATCTTAGCCAATTCCCAGTCCTAGATGCCCTGGAATATTCCTTCTAACCCGTTGGTAATTTTGTTTACTTTCTTCTTTCCTTTTCTCTATCTCTCCTCTCACTAAACTACTTAATTCTCCAAAAGTGGTGTGTGGTTTATTTAACTCTAACTCATTTATGTCTCTTGTTTTGCTCTTGCCCACAAGCAAATCTGTTTGCCTTACAGAAATTAAGTGGATTGCTGAGAGACTATTTTGGATACACCATATAAGATTCTAGTAGCATAAATCTTATAAGAACAAAATATAGAAATAAAAAGTTTTGAAAAATTGAGTAGTATTCTTATAATTGAGACTTTGGTTAGTTTTTCTTTGTTTACTACAAATCAGAACTTTTCAAGAATCAGAACTAAATAAATTGAACCTGCAGGTTTAAAAAAAAGGTATCTTTTTTAAAGTCATTTAAAAAATAGACAGTTATAATTGTGATTTGTAGAACAACAGTCATATTTCAAGAGTAATAAGAAATATAGATTAAAAAAAAATAAAAAGCATACTTGTTGTCATATTCCTTAGAGACCAGGTGACTTTACAGCCAGGATCACTGTGACAATCCTGGTATATGCCTATTGTTCCAATGTAATAATTAACAGTGCACTATTTCACTCTCAAAAGTTGCCTGGTTTGAACAATAAATTATATGGTCACTTTACTTAAAGGAGACTAGCCTTTAGTTCACGGGAATAAAAAATACATCTTCTTTAGGTTAAAATTTTCAAAATATTCAAATAACCATGATGATATACTAACATAAACAAGTTAATAAAATATAAAACTGATGCTTAATCATTTTCCTTTTAAATCCAGATATGTAAAACTATGTAAAAATATTATACTCTGCTAGTAGGTGAATAATATAGTTTAAGAGAAAATTTAAGTCTAAGAGCAATTAAAATCTTTACTTTTACTTTATTCAACACTTAAAATCTTATTTTTTAGTATATGTTATAACTTTCTTTTGCATCATTAATTTTTTTAAAAAAAGCAATATTATTAATGAACAGTAATGAAAAGTAAACCCTGCATTTTTAAATGGTCTGTTATAGTAATCATGTAACCAAGTAAGCCTCAGCCATGCTTTACAAAATTCTATTCCTCATGCTAAAAAACAAAACCTACAATTAAAAAAGAAGCAAGCATGTCAATTAGCCAGAGTTAGAGTATGTTCTTTAAAACTGGAGATTTTGTTGGATATACTAACAATATTTTACACTCATAAACCAGTCTGAAGCCTGAAACACAATTTCATTTATCTTTATATTCTGAGCTTTATAGTGTCACAGAAAGTGTCCATCTGTTCAGCTCAGATTGCTTCAAATAGTGAGTGGTCAGAAAGACTTAGATGATAAAGGTCAAAGGAGCCTCTTGACCCTGTGATACTTGCCAAAGCAATTGGAGCATCGGGACTGATATACCGTTAGATACAGTTTGCTAAAGTAGGCTCTTCTTTAATTGGTAATGATAGCAAGAATACACAGTAAAGTCATTGCTGAAAGAAAACAAAAAGTATCCAATATAGTAATTTATTACCAGTCAGTGGGTTTCCTGCACCAGGTTGTTTTACCCCTGCAGTGGTGAGAGAAAGCAAAAAGGTACTCTAACACTTAGCTGAAAATGGATGCCCTGCTGATACCCAGGATGTGTGGTGGCCCCATGATTGCCCGTGCCATTAGCTTGGTAATGTCATCTCTATTGTAAACTCAGCTCCCCATGTTCTTACTGTGCCTCAGCTGCAGATTGAAGCTTTCTCCTTTGTTTTCTATTTGTGCTGCCAATCATGCTGCTCTCTACCGACCCTTTGGAGGGAGACTGTTTTTACTACTAACTATCTCCAGCAACCTAGAGCTCAATGGATCTGAAAATGAATGGCTGGCACTTTCGTTTACACATTGTTTGATTTATGCGTTATTGTGCTATTTGTTCATTCCTATTGTTCCACCAATGGTTTTCCTATCTTTGTAAGATATATATTTTTTGTAACTAGTATATCCCTACCTGTTTGTAGTTTTCTATGAAATTAAGTCATTTGTTAAAAATGTTGAAATGTGTTTGGTACAATATGAGCAAAGTCTTTGTAGATCTTTTTCATTTAGTCAATCAATAAAAAAATCCTTTTAAAAATAGTTATTGGTTTCTGTCAATGAAGGAAAAATTCCCATGGAGAAGTATAAATGAGCTCTTTTCAACATCAGGGTTTTTATCCGGAAAAATATCTTAAGATCAACATTAGAGCACTGAAAAAGGATAGATTAAAGAACAGATTTTGCTTATTGCAAGCACAGAGATGGTAAAATTAGTTTTCCTTCATATTTCTAATTGTATATGGGAGATGCAGATTGCATTTTTTAAAATTTTTGCCTGTGTTTGCTTTAAAATAGCACAAACTTTATAGACTGAGTAAAAATCAGTAAGCATATGGATTCTCTTACCTTCCTCAAATACTGGAGTTTCTTCAAGGTATGCTTCATTTTGTAACTGACAGATACCCCATTTTCCTCAAATCATAATAGAAATTCATTCCTGAAATAATTATACAGAAAGCAGTATTAGCATTTACAATTAAACACAAAACACAAACCTGATTTTATTTTTATAACTAAGGATCTGGGTAGTGTATTAATATTAAAAGCCTGTTACTGGGTGTGGTTTTAATGGATAAAGTAGTCCTTCATACATTTGGTTTTATAGATAAAATTAAATGACATGTTATTATAATTGTCTGTGGAAATGTTTTTTTTTTTTAATTAAAATCTAAACATTTTAGGTTCAGTTATGGAAATTGGTAAATTGTTGAAAAGGGTAAATTTTTCTTTTTCTGCACACGGACACATGTTTCAGCTTTTAATTTTATAAACATTATCAAGGATTATTCTAGACCAAAACTAGATATGTGAGGAGCTAGAAAGCTCCAGAGCAGATACAGCCTCTACTCCACCAGTGCTTTTATTTTGACCAGGTTTTCAGCCCTATATTTGATTACTGCAAAGGCAGTTTGGTTGGAAGCACGTCCCAAGCCAGCTCCCATCTATTTTAGAAACCACAGCACTCTGTGCTTCAAAACATCTATGGAGTTTATTATGCTTTCAAGGACAAATAGAGAAAGGCATTTCAGAAAGAGAAAAAATGTTCCTAGTAACGCATTTCTGCACTGCAAGGGATTGTTTGACTTGCAGAGTAAAAGCCTTCTACTCAATAAATTTGAGTTATTATTACAATTAATTAATTGGTTAATTAATCTGTTTCTGGTATAGAGACCAGGCAACTCATTATACCCCGTGTCATAAATATGCATAAACCAAAGAATCCGTAAGTCAATAAATATCTGCCTTGGCTCTTAGTCTATTTTTTAGACTGAATAATTCTAAAGTGAAAATTATGTGAAAGTGTTTTAGCACTGAATAAATGCTAATTTACTGTTACATTTATTAGCTATTCTTTCACTTTTTTCTCTAACTGTATTTTCTTAGAAACATCCAAAGGGCAAGGTGGCAGGCAGAAGAGGAGCTCACTCATCAGGCATGTGTGTCTTGTTAGGAAAATGACTGGTGTCTTAGGAAAGAGTGAACCAATGTGGGACTCCCCATCGACTAATGGAAACCTATAGTTTAAGAAAGGTAGCACAGTTCCCAGAATAAGCTGACTTTCAATGGTAAGCAGCCTTCAGAGACAAGAATGTAGATAGGTAAAATAGCATTTAAGTTGTGCTTTCCATGAAATTTTTATGTGGTTATGTGTATTAAATCAGTTAAAGGAGATGGCATGCCTTGATGTATTTGAGGGGGAAAATGTAAAAGCATTTTCTTTTCCTGGATATCATGTCAGTAATATATACAGTAACTTGACTTTTCAGGTATGGTGTATGTTGTAATTTAAGGCTTTTCAAAATACAATGTAGCAGTATTGGTTTTCACGTATCACTAATGGATCCAGGGTGAATTTTAGGAAATGAGTGCTTGACAGTACAGAGAGGACCCTGACATTTATGAATAGTAAAGAAACTTCTCTCATTCTTCAAACCACAGCCCTGTGTTAGCATCTATTATAATGATACTTTTCATGTATTTCTTTCTAGACTTAAAATAAAGACATGTAAGCTTGTATGAATGTGTATAAATTTCTTTGTCACACAGAAATGAGATAATTTTCTAGATTCTCATTCCACAAGTTGTTTTTGTTAAGTCAAAACTATTTGGTGGACATTCTTCTGTATCAGTATATACACATCTACCCTGATTAGATTTTTTAAAGTTTCCAATAAATACTATTTTAGTTTTCTCTTTCAGAAAACCTTCATGGGGAAAACTCTTTGGGACTATATGTTAATATGCAATCATTACTGGGTTCACTATTATTTTGTGTACTTGAAATTAATGTATAGATCAAATTTAAATGACAAGGATCATTTAAAAGAGAGGTGATTATTCACATAAGTTGACTTAGGAAAATCATTCTAATTTATCCAATATTTAAAAATCTATGGATCAAATTATTTTTAAATAAAAAAGCAATAATAATGCTAATTTAATTTTCAATAATCTACCATCCCTACTATTATTCAGCTTTTTTTCCTGGCAGTTTTAGCAAATGCCAAATCATAAAAAGAAATTTAAATGGATTAGAATAGAAAAAATTACTTTTATTCAAATATAGTAATAGTGAATATGCTATATTTGAAAAAATGAATAGAACAGAAACCTAATAAAACACAAAATAAAATTAAGCATAGCAGTGCCCAAAATAAAACTTATATTCTAACACAAAAAACACTAGTTGGAAAATAAAATGAATATAAAAATTTTCATTCACAATAGCAATAAACAATAGAAAATAAATAGGGATAAATTTAATAATAAATATGCAAGACCCATATGAAAACACATTCCAAAAATTACTAAAAGACATGAAAAATATCTTTATTTAGTAACATAATATAATCCCAGATGGAAAGCACCGTATTTTAAAGATTTCAGTAGTTGCAAATCTGTACGTTTAATAAAAATAACTCGCAAAATCTCGCTGGTGGGTTTTTGGGAACTTCGTGATTTAATTACAAAATTCATCTGGAAAAATAAACATATAAAATGAGCTAAAGAAAGTTAAAAAAAATAAAGAAGACTCTTTTTTCTCAAATAGTAAACAGTATCATCTATCTATACATCTATCTGTAGTTTAACATTAGAGTAGTTCAAGAACAGACAAACAGGTAAATGGAAAAGAAAAAAGGGTTCGGGAATGAGGATTATATAAATCATAATTTACTCTTTGTAAAATATGGCACTTTAAAATCATAGAGGAAATTTAATAAGTTTTTTTTGTATAATTGAGAGTAATTTCTGGGAAAAATATAAAATTATATCCTACTCTCTACCTTTAACAAAAATAAACTTCAAATGAATAAAAGTTTTAAACATAGGAAGCTAGGTTACTAGAAGGAAATATATTTTTAGTAATTGTGAAGGGTCTAAGAGTGGGAAAATTCCCAAAAGATATGTGAAATAATTACAGTTTTACTATTTAAATATTAAAAACCATATTTCAAAAACTCCAAAGAGCTATACATTTAAAGTCTAATGATACTTGAAAAAAATGTGTAATATATTCAACAGAGGATTAATATCATTACATACAAAGGAGCTCATACCAGTTGATAAGGAAAAGATAAAGAGTAAAATAGGAAATGGGGCAAATATTGACACTTAAATCACAGAAAAATGTACAAATAGCCATTAAACTTTTCTCACTAAAGACATAAATGTATATTTTTATATTCAGATTAGCAATTTCTACAAAAAGTGATGAACTCTTTAATTATGACAAAATAATTTATACATACTCATTTTCTGTTGAAGTATGTTTTGAAACAACCTTGCTGGAGCACTGTCTGACAATTTAATCAACATTTTAAAGGCATATATTTTTTCACCTTGAAATACTATTTCAAAGAATTTTTATAAGAAGAACCTAAAAAGTGTTCCATGATTTTAGACACAGTTATATTCAGAGAAGGCATAAAAAACGGTGATTTTCATTTGTAACCTATGGAGAAATGACTTAGGGAACAATTTGTCCTTTTTCAAAGACCCCGAATTCTGCATCAGTAAGATTTTTTGGAGTCAGAGTTCAAAGTCAGGGCAATGACATCCAAGTACGCCAGGACCCAAGAGTGGGGGCACCCTAACTGAACTCTGGGTGGACAGGAACCCACACACTGGAAGCAACCTGTTAGGAAGCAGGTTGACTCTTGACTGACCCTGTAATTAGGTGCTTAAATGGGAGAATGTTGTGAGGCACTTATTTTTCACTTAGGCGACAGTTTCTTAAATGAATTCTTCGGGTCACAAAGAGGTTAGAGATGGGCTTTCGGAAATGTGCAGGACTAACACCTGAGAGCTGAATCCCAAGTTACCAGAAACAAAGGCATACCTAATTATTTTTTTAAATGTGCTGGTTTTTATTTTGTTAATTTTCAAAAAGACCTGGAATAACATATTAATCATTATGTTTTGGTTACTAGAGGGAAAATATCTTGAAATAAGTATATACATGACTCAACTGACCTGGCCCAGTGAAGTCTTCTGTAAAAGATCTCATGTTTTATGAGCACTTAAAATTTTTTTTAACTTTTTATTTTGTATTGGGATATAGCTGATTAACAATGTTGTAACAGTTTCAGGTGAATAGTGTAGGGACTTAGCCATACATATACATGTATCCATTCTCCCTCCAAACTCCCCTCCCATCCTGACTGCCACATAACATGGAGCAGAGTTCCATGTGCTATAAGTAGGCCTTTGTTGTAGGTCTTTGTTGGTTATCCATTTTAAATATAGCAATGTGTACATGTCCATTCCAAACTCCCTAACTATCCCTTCCCCACCATGAACTCTTAACAGAACAAATTCCTGGTGGTATCATGCACCGAGGTGAGGGACACTTAGTCTTTTAGAGATTGGAGTGGGTAAAAATAATGGTACTTATACATATGATGATGACAAAAGGTAAATGCTGAAAAAGAAATAAAAATGTAATAAAAGAAATCCAAAAAAAGGCAAGATTACAACTGGAAGAATTAGAAAAGATTTATGTAGGAAAATCTCTTGGAAAAATGAGATTTCAAAAGCAATAGAATTTCTGTAGATGAGTGTTAGGACATTCTCAGCATGAGATGAGACACAAAAGCAGAGGGAAAATATAAATAAAAGGGGAAGGCTATTTACTTACAGCAGAAGAATCAGGCAGCCAAGCACAGCCTGGATGCATGAGACTGCGAGGTACATGATTCAAGGACCACAGGTCTTGCTCACCACTGAGTCTTCCACATATGGCACAGCACCTGGCATGGAGTAGTTGCTTAGTAAACATCTGATAGTTGAATAAATGAACGAATCATTAATAAAATGTGAAAAGGGAACATGGTATAAAAAACATTAAAGAGAGGACTTCAGAAGGAAAGCATAATAACCAGATTCAAGCCTGGTTTATTGGGAGAATGTTGGTCCCAGAATTGTCAAGAAATGGAGTCCTTAGTGAGGAGGCCAGGACTGCAGCAGCCATGGTTTCATATGCCTGTTTTAGAGCACAAATCAGACCTTGCTGTTACTTGAAAGCTAAAAATAATTCTGACTTTTCAGTATGTTTCACTATAACTTGGTGAAACATGTGTACCAAAGAAAAAATGTGATTCAGTTCAGTTCAGTTCAGTCGCTCAGTCTTGTCTGACTCTTTGCGACCCCATGAATCGCAGCACGCCAGGCCTCCCTGTCCATCACGAACTCCCGAAGTTCACTCAGACTCACGTCCATTGAGTCAGTGATGCCATCCAGCCATCTCATCCTTTGGCGTCCCCTTCTCTTCCTGCCCCCAATCCCTCCCAACATCAGAGTCTTTTCCAATGAGTCAACTCTTCGCATGAGGTGGCCAAAGGACTGGAGTTTCAGCTTTAGCATCATTCCTTCCAAAGAAATCCCAGGGCTCATCTCCTTCAGAATGGACTGGTTGGATCTCCTTGCAGTCCAAGGGACTCTCAAGAGTCTTCTCCAACACCACAGTTTAAAAGCATCAATTCTTTGGTGCTCAGCCTTCTTCACAGTCCAACTCTCACATCCATACATGACCACTGGAAAAACCATAGCCTTGACTAGACGAAACTTGGTTGGTAAAGTAATGTCTCTGCTTTTGAATTTGCTATCTAGGTTGGTCATAACTTTCCTTCCAAGGAGAAAGCGTCTTTTAATTTCATGGCTGCAGTCACCATCTGCAGTGATTTTGGAGCCCCCTAAAATAAAGTCTGATGCTGTTTCCACTGTTTGCCCATCTATTTCCCATGAAGTGATGGGACCGGATGCCATGATCTTCGTTTTCTGAATGTTGAGCTTTAAACCAACTTTTTCACTCTCCACTTTCACTTTCATCAAGAGGCTTTTGAGTTCCTCTTCACTTTCTGCCATAAGGGTGGTGTCATCTGCATATCTGAGGTTACTGATATTTCTCCCGGATATCCTGATTCCAGCTTGTGTTTCTTTTAGACCAGCGTTTCTCATGATGTACTCTGCATATAAGTTAAATAAGCAGGGTGACAATATACAGCCTTGACGTACTCCTTTTCCTATTTGGAACCAGTCTGTTGTTCCATGTCCAGTTCTAACTGTTGCTTCCTGACCTGCATACAGATTTCTCAAGAGGCAGGTCAGGTGGTCTGGTAGTCCCATCTCTTTCAGAATTTTCCACAGTTTATTGTGATCCACACGGTCAAAGGCTTTGGCATAGTCAATAAAGCAGAAATAGATGCTTTTCTGGAACTCTCTTGCTTTTTCCATGATCCAGCAGATGTTGGCAATTTGATCTCTGGTTCCTCTCCCTTTTCTAAAACCAGCTTGAACATCAGGAAGTTCACGGTTCATGTATTGCTGAAGCCTGGCTTGGAGAATTTTGAGCATTACTTTACTAGCATGTGAGATGAGTGCAATTGTGTGGTAGTTGAGCATTCCTTGGCATTGCCTTTCTTGGGGATTGGAATGAAAACTGACCTTTTCCAGTCTTGTGGCCTCTGCTGAGTTTTCCAAATTGGCTGACATTTTGAGTGCAGCACTTTCACAGCATTATCTTTCAGGATTTGGACTAGCTCCACTGGAATTCCATCACCTCCACTAGCTTTGTTCATAGTGATGCTTTCTAGGGCCCACTTGACTTCACATTCCAGGATGTCTGGCTCTATCTAGGTCAGTGATCATACCATCATGATTATCTGGGTCGTGAAGAATTTTTTGTACAGTTCTTCTGTGTATTCTTGCCACCTCTTCTTAATATCTTCTGCTTCTGTTAGGTCCATATCATTTCTTTTTTTTTTGTTTTGTTAGGTCCATATCATTTCTGTCCTTTATCGAGCCCATCTTTGCATGAAATGTTCCCTTGGTATCTCTAATTTTGAAGAGATCTCTAGTCTTTCCCATTCTGTTGTTTTCCTCTATTTCTTTGCATTGATCGCTGAGGAAGGCTTTCTTATCTCTCCTTGCTATTCTTTGGAAGTCTGCATTCAGATGCTTATATCTTTCCTTTTCTCCTTTGCTTTCTGCTTCTCTTCTTTTCACAGCTATTTGTAAGCCCTCCTCAGACAGCCATTTTACTTTTTTGCATTTCTTTTCCATGGGGATGGTCTTGATCCCTGTCTCTTGTACAATGTCATGAACCTCCATCCATAGTTCATCAGGCACTCTATCTATCAGATCTAGGCCCTTAAATTTATTTCTCACTTCCACTGTATAATCATAAGGGATTTGATTTAGGTCATAGCTGAATGGTCTAGTGACTTTCCCTACTTTCTTCAATTTAATTCTGAGTTTGGTAATAAGGAGTTCATGATCTGAGCCACAGTCAGCTCCCGGTCTTGTTTTTGTTGACTGTATAGAGCTTCTCCATCTTCAGCTGCAAAGAATATGATCAATCTGATTTTGGTGTTGACCATCTGGTGATGTCCATGTATAGAGTCTTCTCTTGTGTTGTTGGAAGAGGGTGTTTGTTATGACTAGTGCATTTTCTTGGCAAAACTCTATTAGTCTTTGCCCTGCTTCATTCCATATTCCAAGGCCAAATTTGCCTGTTACTCCAGGTGTTTCTTGACTTCCTACTTTTGCATTTCAGTCCCCTATAATGAAAAGGACGTCTTTTTTGGGTGTTAGTTCTAAAAGGTCTTGTAGGTCTTTATAGGACTGTTCAACTTCAGCTTCTTCAGCGTTACTGGTTGGGGCATAGACTTGGATTACTGTGATATTGAATGGTTTGCCTTGGAAACGAACAGAGATCATCCTGACATTTTTGAGATTGCACCCAATTACTGCATTTCGGACACTTTTATTGACCATGATGGCTACTCCATTTCTTCTGAGGGATTCCTACCCACAGTAATAGTTATAATGGTCATCTGAGTTAAATTCACCCATTCCAGTCCATTTTAGTTTGCTGATTCCTAGAATGTCGACATTCATTCTTGCCATCTCTTGTTAGGAAGAAGTATAAAATCCTTGGGTTTCCCTGGTGGCTCAGCAGTAAAGAATCTGCCTGCCAATGTAGAAGACCTGGGTTTGATCCATGAGTCAGGAACATCTCCTGGAGAGGGGAATGGCAACCCAGTCCAGTATTCTTGCCTGAGAATTCCATGGATAGAGGAGCCTGGCAGGCTACAGTCCATGGGGTCATAAAATAGTTGGACAAGACTTAGCAACAACATAAAATCCTTGTTACAAACCTAGACGGATATTTTATCTATTTAAGTTGTTGTTCAGTTGCTAAGTTGTGTCCAACTCTTTGTGACCTTATGGACTGCAGGCTCCCCTGTCCTTCTCTATCTCCCAGAGTTTGCTCAGATTTATATCCATTGAGTCAGTGATGCTATCTAATCATCACATCCTCTGCCATCCACTCCTCCTATTGCCTTCACTCTTTCCCTAGCATCAAGGTCTTTTCCAATGAGCTGGTCTTCAGATCAGGTGGCCAAAGTATTGAAACTTCAGTTTCACCATCAGTACTTCCAGTAAATATTCAGGGTTGATTTCCTTTAGGATTAACTGATCTGGTCTTATTGCAGTCCAAGGGACTCGCAAGAGTCTTCTCCAGCACCACAGTTCGAAAGCATCTTCGGTGCTTAACTTTCTTTATGATCCAACTCTCACATCCAAGAGGTTGGGGCTTCCCTGATAGCTCAGTTGGTAAAGAATCCACCCGCAATGCAGGAGATCCCGGTTTGATTCCTGGGTTAGGAAGATCCACTGGAGAAGAGTTAGGCTACCCACTCCAGTGTTCTTGGGCTTTCCTTGTGGCTCAGCTGGTAAAGAATCTGCCTGCAATGCAGAAGACCTGGGTTTGATCCCTGGAATGGGATGATCCCTCGGAGAAGGGAAAGGCTACCCACTCCAGTATTCTGGCCTGGAGAATTCCATGGACTGTGTAGTCCATGGGGTCACAGAGTCAGGCACCACAGAGTGAGTTTCATTTTCACTCACATCTGAACATGACTACCATTGCTTTGACTATATGGACTTTTGTCGGCAAAGCGATGTCTCTGCTTTTAATATGCTGTCTAGCTTTGCCGTAGCTTTCCTTTCAAGGAGCAAGCGTTTTTTAATTTCATGGCTGCAGTCACCATCTGCAGTGATTTTGGAGCCCAAGGAAGTAAAATCTGTCACTGCTTCCACTTTTCCCCCTTCTATTTGCCTTAAAGTGATGAGACCAGATGCCGTAATCTTAGTTCTTTGAATGTGGAGTTTTAAACTAGCATTTTCACCCTGGTCAAGAGGCTCTTTAGTTCCTCTTCACTTTCTGCTATTATGTAGAAGAATCGCAGAAAGCAGAACAAAAGAGGAGGATTAGTCAAGTTACAAAAGAAAGGGAGAAAAAGGCTTGACTGGGAGTCTCTGCATGCCAACCTAGTGGAGTTGGACTTAATTGTACCAGCGTATTGGAACTTGTGAGAATTACTTTTTTTATAGTAATATGTTCAAAGCACAATTTTTTCTAAACCTAGATTATTCTGATAGTGCTGTGCAGGATGAGTTTGAGTTAGGCAACTAGTAAAGATGTTCTATGAAAGGCAATATGAAAATAAAGGTCCCTAGACTCAAATGGTGAATAGGTGGAAGGAAAGAAATGTTATGTAGATCCATCTCAGATGTACATGTTACATCTGAGATTTTAATTTCTCTTCAACTACAAGATCATTTATCCCGTATAAAGCCAATATGGATGCAGCAAAATAAAAGAATGTAATATTGATACATACTACAACATGAGTGAATCTCAAGAGCATCAAGCTCAAGTGAAAGAAGCCAGATGCAAAAGTCCACATACTGAATGATTTCATTTCTATAAAATATCTAGAAAAGGAAACTGTTGTTGACAGAAAGTGTATTAATGGTCGCCTGGGAGAGTGGATAGGAATGGGAGTGGCAGCAAATGGTCACAAAGGAGGTGATGAAAATGATTTAAAACTGAGTTGTATTGATGACTGCACAACTCTAAATTTACTAAAACCTCTGAATTGAACACTTATGGCAGATGAATTTTATGGTATTGCATACAAATGGCACTTCAATAAAGGTATTAAGAAAAAAAATCAAAAGTGATTGTTAAAGCATGAGCTTGAAGTTAAAATCATTTGGGTCTGAGTCTTGGCTCTACCAGTTGTTACCTGTATTCATTTTGGACGAAAACACAAATCCACTTCTCAATAGCTTCATCTGTCAGAGGTTACAAAAACCTGTGCCATTACTGTCTTTTAAGGGTTTATGACTAAGTTTATCTTAAATTTAGTCCTGGGCATAATAAGCTCACATGGTAGACTCTAAATTTATAATTATCAAATGAAGAATATTATACTGTTCACTTAAAATTATTTGATCTCAAAGATGCATTTTTTATAAAATGTATAATCTTATTGATAATGTTTGTGATTTGTAAGTTATAGAAAATGTGGTAACAGATCCAATTATGAGAATCTATTCCTTCAGTTTTAATTTTATGTTTTAAAGTTTCAGTGTAGTTAGTTTGGACATTCAGTTTAAATGTATATCTTTTAATTAAAGATGATCTTGCATTTGCTATTATAATCACTTACATTGTAACTAATTGTGTTTTGGTATGGTAGATCAGGTTATGATTGAATTTTACAAACATTTTCAACTTAATTTCTATAACTCCATGTGGATGGTGAAATGATTTAATTGAGATGTTGACATAGAAAATTTTCACCTTTATTGACAACAAGTGTGATTAGAAGTTGAATGATATACCACTTTGCTCAAGGCTTTAATAAGTTTTATACAGACTAAGTAATAGTAGAGTATAACTTAAAGCCAGGCCACATCAGTGGATGCATTGAAGCACTACAAGAAAAACAAGCAAGCAGCCCAAATATAAGGATGAATTACATTCCCAAAGTTTATAAATTGGTTTGCTCAAAGATTTGATTGCATTTTCCTGGAGAAACATTGAAAACAAGGACTTTAAAGCTACTTGGTTTCCAGGCCAGCTCTCTAAAGCTCCTTTAGCTCATGGTGTTAAAGATGTATATTATTAATAGTAGCATTTCAAGTTCTACCAAGTTGAGCTTTTTAGTGATTTTGTAAGACAATGTATTTCAAATTCTTACCCAAAGAAAACTGGAATTCCAATGCTTTCCTATATGCATGAATGTAGGGTTATAGACGGTTAGGTAAAATGGTTCCTCAGTTCAATTCAGTCGCCCAGTTGTGTCCAACTCTTTGCGACCCCATGAATCGCAGCACACCAGGCCTCCCTGTCCATCACCAACTCCTGGAGTTCACTGAGACTCACGTCCATCGAGTCAGTGATGCCATCCAACCATCTCATCCTCTGTCGTCCCCTTCTCCTCCTGCCCCCAATCCCTCCAAGCATCAGCGTCTTTTCCAATGAGTCAGCTCTTTGCATGAGGTGGCCAAAGTACTGGAGTTTCAGCTTTAGCATCATTCCTTCCAAAGAAATCCCAGGGCTGATCTCCTTCAGAATGGACTGGTTGGATCTCCTTGCAGTCCAAGGGACTCTCAGGAGTCTTCTCCAACACCACAGTTCAAAACCATCAATTCTTCGATGCTCAGCTTTCTGGGCACTATTAAATTATCGTTTTCATAAATGAGGGGTCTACCTAGGTTTGCTGTGTAAGGTGAATTTCTCTGAGTTGAAATACACTCTTATGATTTATTTCACAGGCTGTTCCCATACTTATTCATGATAGTTTTCTAATATGTCTCTCCTGTATTTTAAATACAATTATTGCATTTTCTTAATATTTCTAACAAATTCTTTCTCATTTATTCATTTTATTTTACTTCCTTCCTTTCATATTTCTTTGTTCATTTTTGTGAATACTATTCTCTGATTTTTTTTTCAGTCCATTCTAAAGTATTGATTTCATCTGGAGTAAATATATGCATTGGTGCTTATTTTTTAGCTGTCTTTCTATTAGATTTCCAGTGTTTTAGAATTTTGGTTTATAGCCTCATTTCTAGAGGACTTTTATTCTCTTGTTTTTTTTTTTTTTTTTTAGTGTATTTTATTTTCCTCTCTCTCTCTCTCTGTATATATATGGAGCTAATATTCCCTATTAGTTTTACTGTTGTCTCTATCTACCTTTTGCAAGGTTCTCAGTCCAGAATGAAGTCTGAACTATTCTGATCAGATCAGATCAGATCAGTCGCTCAGTCGTGTCCGACTTTTTGTGACCCCATAGAAAGCAAGCTTGTGCCTTGGCTTATTTACAAGTTAAAATTGTTCTAGGCTAGGTATCTTCCATTGATGTTAAACTCAGGGGCTGAACTCTGAAGCCCTGCAATCTGCTTAAAGATCTGTTGCTTAAAAGGCCTGTAACTTTACCTCCACTGAGCACTTTGTCTTTCTGTCCCATTTTGATCCTCAAAGATGTTTATTTTGTTTTTGAGCTTGTCTAAACCTTTTAGAATTTCTTTTATAAAAATATGTCATTATTGATATCTATTTGGAAGAAATAACTCTGTCCAAAGTCTAAACTTTGCCATCTTGACTAGGTGTCAACTTATCCAAAACCTCTAGGATTTGTTAGTTTGTCACAAAACGAAAGTAGCTATCTGAAATTTTTAGTAGCAAAGAGGTAGGCAACTAGTAGCTTCTTTTGTATCCATTCATCATATTCTCTGCTTTTGTGGCATGAGTTTTAGGTCATAAATTCATCTACATTTTAGATTTATTTCTCAGAAAATTTGCTATTTCAAGAAATTATGTTACCTTTACTGTAAAATTTATCACATTGGTTAATCATGTAATTTCTCAGTGATAGTGTTCAATGCACAGATACCACATTTTCCCCCATCATCTGTACCATCCTTATTTGAAAAAACTTCCATTATCACAAATCTTTTGATGTGGACATTTTCCCTTGAGTATAGATACATTTTCTAGAATTCTTAATATATTTCATCCCAGAATTAACTAGAAATGCATCAACTGGGATTTCTCTCTTTTGTTTATTTAAATAGGAAAAATTCAGAAACTTACAGAGTAACCAGAGTGTAGAATCCTTGTATATTTTTATGAGTTTTTTTTTTTTTCCCTGATCTGCTACATGCCTTCATCCATACCTAGTTATCCAGGAGTTGTTAGAGTGACTCATCATTATAGGGTCTTTCAGATGTCATGGAGGAAGAAAACTTTCCCTTACCCTTCTAGATTCTTCTGGCTGGCCTATGAATTAAATTGACATGAGCCAGATTAATGGGAGAAAGTAAAAATTAATTTTGTAATTACAGGAATCCCAGACATGAGAGGGTCAGAGACAGGAAAGGAAAATGAGGTACATATGCCATCCTGAGTTAAGGAGGAGGATAGGAGTCTGGAGCTTTCAAGGACAAGAAGGTCATTCACAGGATGATAAGAAGAGCACATGAGTGGTAATTAGATGTTTGCCCTGCCATAGAGATGGGGCCCACTTAGATAAAATCTATCTCTGGTAATAACTTTTTTTCTGGGAAAATCCCCAATTTAAATTCTTCTAGTTAAGAGAGAGAAAAAGGTTTCTCTTGAACCCTCAGGGTCTGGATAACCTTTACCTCAAAATAATCCTCCCACAAAAGTGATACATTTTGCAGATGCTCATTCTGAACCCTTATGCTGTGCTGTGTTTAGTCGCTCAGTCCTGTCCCACTCTTTGGGACCCCATGGACCATAGCCAGCCAGGCTCCTCTGTCCATGGGATTCTCCAGGCAAGAATATTGTAGTGAGCTGCCATACCCTCCTCCAGGGGATCTCCCTGACTCAGGGATCAAACCCAGGTTTCATGCATTGCTGCTGCTGCTGCTGCTGCTGCTGAGTCACTTCAGTCGTGTCCGACTCTGTGTGACCCCATAGACGGCAGCCCACCAGGCACCCCCGTCTTTGGGATTCTCCAGGCAAGAACACTGGAGTAGGTTGCCATTTACTTCTCCAATGCATGAAAGTGAAAAATGAAAGTGAAGTTGCTTAATTGTGTCCGACTCAGAGACCCCATGGACTGCAGCCTACCAGGCTCCTCCATCCATGGGATTTTCCAGGCAAGAGGCGGATTCTTTATTTCTGAGCCACCAGGGAAGCCCAACAATACAAATTACTAAAGTTTCTTTTCTTATGGAATCTATTTTACATGCACAGTTCCTCATTTTTTACAAAACTTATAAAATTGTGAAATGAAAATGATAAGCCTAGGAAAGAATTGAAGAAAAAAAAAGGATAAGCAAATACCATAGTTCCTGTGATTGGAATGCATAAAGTAGAATGTAGCTTACCAGTGATCAGGCAGACTGTAGAGCATGGGTTGATCTGCTGAGTTAGCTGTTAACAGGAGTAAAAACAGAGTTTTAACTAAAAAAAAAGTAAAATTATTAAAATGTGATTTATATTATATTTAATATGTTTAGATTATAATTGTATTCTATACCAATTCTTTAAATTTATGTTATGATTACAATTATATACTAATTATTTAACTAATTATATAACTAATTATTTAAAATTTGTTTTGTGTATTTTTAAATAAATTGCATGTTAAATAATATGTTACCTTTTACTTCATGTTTGAATTTCACATTGAATAATAGTTATTTTAAAAAGTGTTTAAAAGATAATCAGGTGATTATCTTTTACTATCAGTAGATAGCAAGACTATCTACTATGTGATTTTGAGACTTTTTTCTAATAAGAATGTATATTAAGACTTCGGTCTCACTATTCAACTCAAAACAAATGAAAATCATAAGAATTTTAGACAGAAAATAAAATACAATGGTTATGCTAAGGCAAAAAAAAAAAAAAAAAGATAATCAGGTGTTTGACAGGCCTATCTTAGTTACAAGATTTGTCATTTGAAGCATCTAAATTAGTTTTGTCTTCTTCAGTTCTTAACTGGTCTTTGCTAGATTTTTATTAGTTAATGACACTGGGTCTGACTCAGTTCTGATATCCCTGTCTGGATTTAGTATAATACTCCATTTTAAATAATATTTGCTATTTACTTTACAATCGGATTGTATTATTTGATAATCAGTCAGAGCCTGACTAAAGGATATTAGAAATGGAGAAGTGTTTGGGTTCTAATTTTCTAAGTGATCAGCTCATCGGTAAATATTTTCATATAATGATGATTTCCTTATACATTTCAATGAATATGGTGTTTCATAAAAGGAATGTTTAGCTAATCTGGACCCTTTGTATATCTTAGAAATAATAAATAAGACTATTTCATTTTTTAAAAAATTAAGTTGATAATATCATCTGAAGAAAAAAACAGAAAAAAAAGACAAGAATCCTGACTTGGCTATTTACCAAACAGGTAACTTTGAACAAGTCACTTTACTTCTCTGTCCCTCATTTTCCTTTGTTTAAGGGGAAGGGGTCAGATTAGATCATTTCTAAATTCTTCTTGCTCTAATGAAACTAAGTATTTAAAATATGTTTTCTCACTTAGTATTTAAATATTTGTATTCAGTATTATTGTGCAAAAGCATAAGAGTGAGCATTTGAACATGATTTTAAGCATCAGTTTTACCAAATATATTTCTAGTTGTTATAGGTTGGGCAGGTCAGATTCTTTTATAACAAACTCAGTGGGGGATCCAATATGTTTTCAGGAAAAAGTTTTATCAGAACATGTTGTTAGTGCATTTCTACCTTCAAAGACAGGGTGTAAAAACAACCTTCTTTAACAGTTTTGTCTTTCTGACTCAGACAGAAAAGGAAAAGGCACAAGCTGAACACAGTAGGATGAAGAAAAAAATAAATGGACTTTTATTAATAAAGATGTTAGATTTATACCTTCACAACTATTACATTTCTTTTCCTTCCAAACTTTTGGGTTTCTTCTTTTTCTTTCTTTTTATTTTTGTTTTCTTTTTTCTATGTACACTGGGTTGTTAAGGGTTTGAATTTTGTGCTGTTGACTTCAGTTTTACTTGTCATTTATTCTGAGTTCTTACTGCTTGTAGAAGAATAATTTTTGCCCACTGGCCATCTGGGATTCTACTTGCAGACTTTCTGACTCAGTAGCTTTTCCCCAAATCTGTGTACTTCAGACAAAGAGCTCAGCTCTCTATGCCTCTTTCTTCTCCCCACCTGCTGTTCAGAGCATTCACATGTAGATGTACCACCACCATTCCACTCCCCTGCTTCACAAAGTTCAGAGGTTGGAATGGACCATTGTCCTCGAGTGCCACCCTCTTGCTGTCCTGATTGCAAACCACACCTCCTGTCTTGCCTCAACCTGAACTTCAGAGAGTAAGACTAAATGTGGTGTGATCTTGGGGAAAATACCAGCACCTTCTTATGCTTGCAAAGCCTGGACAGCACAGTTTGAGAAATTACTGCCAAGCAATCAGAGAGCATTCTATAAATAACATGTGAACTAATAACTTAAAATTTGTATTTAGCCCTCACCTTGCAGTGACTTAGACTGAATGAAATACTTCTGTATTTGATTACTTGTTCTAGACTTTTTATTATAACAAGATGGGTAAATGTTTCTAAACACTCCTGTTGTAATGATGTTTACATATGCTTTATCATTCTAAATATTTATATTTTTATACAACATCATTCAGTCATGATTTACTGTTACTGTAGGTTACTGTTAATAGAATTCTTGTCTGAGGAATATATTTTATATAGGTAACATATAAATATAAAGAAGTTTAAGAAATACCGTTACCTTTACTACACATTACTAAATATTGTATATGCCCAATTTATGATATATTAAAGCTCAGGAATTACTGTTATAGGTATTCATTGTCATTCTATGTTACTCATGCCCCCCAAATTGGTAAATATTATTTTTTAAGTCCTTTGGTGACATGACTTTAAAAATATACTATTTCTTTGAAGATTTTAAAATGTTAAAACAATGATGACAAGCTAGAATTATAATATTTAATCATTTTAGTACATTCAGATATAGCAATGGTTTATATATCGTCCAATGGACTTATTTTCAAATGGAAATCAACTTTTTTGTATGCTAAATAAATTTGGAGCATTTATGATTTAAAAATACTATAAAGTATCCAGTTGCTCTTGAGACTTAAGGTGATCATATTTAGGGACAGACATTTAGGATTTTTGTTTACAGCGGGCCTGGTGTGGCAGCATGGATCACAAAATATTGCCAGAAACATTGCTATGATTTTGACTGTCGCAGTAACTGAGGAAGTCTAGATGTTGTGATCAGAGAAGATTATAGCTTTGGGGAAGTAGAAGTGTACACAAGGACAGAACCCTGTCTTCAACCTACTTCATTACCCCTAATTCAAAAGAAACCATGGCTATAGTTTGTGAATAGGTGACTTCCTTGCTTTATACCCATTCAGGGGTCATAAGTGTTCTTTGAATAAATTTGAAACTCAACAGAGCTTGCAGGGCTTCAGTGTAATCTGGCTCCTGTCCTGTTGGGCTCATTCTACATTCCCATATTCTACTCTGGAGCCAAACTAAAACCTTCACAGGGCATACTCCCTGCACACCTCATTCCTCTTTCAGCCATTGCTCTAGGGGGTTTCTCATTCTCTTCCTTTGGCCTGAAATACCTGGCCTCCCACTTTCCTTCAGATCATTTCTCCTTAACCTTTCATGTCTCAGTTTGGTGTCGCTTCTGCTGAGACTCCTACTGGTATTCTTCAGGCTGAGGTGTCTTTTTCAGCCCTTTATAGTTTCCTATATTTTTTCCTTATTCTTCCCTTATCCAAGCCACGTGGTTATTGCTTGGCACGTGTCTCTCTCCCCTCTGCGGGTAAAGAATGTGAGCTGCATCCGTGGAGATGCTAGGTCTCGCTCTGTATTCGGTAGATAATGCCTCACACCAAGTTCTATAGAGTAGGCATTCAGCAAGGACCTCTTGAGTTACTGCTGAATGAAAGAAAACCAGGGATAAGCCCAAAAGATGGAATCTGGAGTGGTACCCTTCAGGAACATGAAGTAGCATCTCAATTAGGGGAGATGATACTGAATAGTTTTAAGATTCTTGATACATATTACCACAATGTTTTTGAAAAAGGTTAAAGACATCTAGATCTTATCAAAGTTCAGCTTGAAATGAGCACTCAACAGTTTGGGGTACTCTACTTTCTGTTTGTTACAAATTTGTGAAAACTTTAATTGAAGGGATTGAAACCAGTATAGTGTATGAAATTTGACACTTACTTGCTTTTTATTGAGACAAGTTGTTTAAAAAGTATTTCCCTCTGTGATATTTTTATCTTCTTTTATCATTTTTTCTCCTGAGATGAATATTTTATTAATTAATTTTTGTGAGTTTTGTATATATCTATAATATTAACCTTGATTGTTTATGTTGAGTTGGTTTTCTTAGCTTTAAAGTTTAATTCGATTAATGTACTTTTGGGGGGGAAGCATATATTAAAAACCTTTAGAATGCCATATTTATTATTAACATTTTCTTTGGCAATCTATATTGCTTTTTTAAAAGAGCTCTTGTTTACTATAGTAAAATATACATTTTTGTAGGAGTTTTTAAAACAGGAGACATAAGAAATCTCTGCAATTTTTTAAATCAAATTGTACTTTTCAGATATAGATATTTTCTGTCAACAATATATGTGAATTTCTTGCTGTGACATTTTACATTTTACAACAAACTTTTTAATATCTATGTAATGTTTTAATGTGTGCATATACCATCATGTTTTAGCCAAATCTCTATTATGGGATGTTTAAGTTATTTTCAGCTTATTGATATAGAAAATTCTACAATGAACATTTTTTTATATAATTTTGTACATCTTTATGCTTTTCCCCTTAGGATAAATTATTTGTGAAAGAAATTCTGTGTATAATAGTTTAAGGTTGTTGATAGATTTTGCTGTCTTCCATGAAAGAGATACCAGTTTACATACATCATATAGTGTGTGACAGTCCCCTTTTTTTGTTCCATTTTTGAAGCTGAATATTTTAACTTTTAGTACTCTTTACAAACCCCTTTTCTATTTGTGGGCAAATAGCCTGCACATCAGTACTGATTAATTCTCTAAAAATAGTGGATAAAATATTTTACAATTAATCCTTAAAAATAATACATAGCTCAGTTAAAATGAAATTTAAGGAAACTTTTCAAGGTAAAAAAACAAGGTGAAATCACAAATCTAGACAGATAGAGGGAAAGCTGAAAGACATCTGCTAATTTCTGGGGTCTCTCAGCTTGGATTTTAACCACTCTATAGGTAATTAAGAGCTTCTCTGGTGGCTCAGACAGTAAAGCATCTGCCTACAATGTGGGAGACCCGGGTTCAATCCCTGGGTTGGGAAGATCTCCTGGAGAAGGAAATGGCAACCCACTCCAGTATTCTTGCCTGGAAAATCCCATGGATGGAGGAACCTGGTAGGCTACAGTCCATGGGGTCGCAAAGAGTCGGACACGACTGAGTGACTTGAACTCACACATAGGTAATTAAAGGGAGTGTCCAGGTCCAGTATATTGATAGGAATTTGGGTTAGAGACCTTTGCACAAGTTCATTTTTCTCTTAGAGGTGTATGTGCAGTAAAAAAAATATATATATATTCCACAAAAGAAGACAATATATTTCTTTGTTGGGTTTAGCCAAGATGGATGGGGGAAAGCAGTTTTGCCTGAGAATTGCTAACCATAACCTGAACTTCACACAGGTTCAGGGTTAGGATTCACATTGCAAGGAGTGAAAAAAGTCTTAAGCTGACATTTTTATTTAAATAGGGGCCTGCTGGCGGTACCTCTGAGTATCTGGCAGTCAAAAACACAACTCCTCTCTAGAAGAATGCATCTTTTACCCATGTCTCAAAGGATTATCACTGATAATGTTTCAAACATACACATACTTAGAAACATACACATACTTACAAAACACATAAGGAAATAGGAAAGCATGAACAAAATAAGAGTCATATTCAACAAAGATCTTAAAAATTGTAATTACAGATACAGCATGCAAAGAAAATAAGTATGTTTTAAAAAATAAAGAGTTTAGAAACATAAGGAAGAACTAACAAACTATAAAATGATGAATTTGTCAAATAGAACTTGTAGAAATGAAAAAGGTAAAAATCAAAATTAGAAACTCAATGGGTAAATTAAATGGCACAGTAGAGACAGGTGAGAAGAAAACTAGCTTATCAGAAGGGAAGTTCTTAAGTCACTGCCAGCATGTGGCAGAGAGACAAAGAGACAAAAAACATGAAAGGGGATTGAGTGACAAATATTAATAACTAATCAGAGTTTCATAAGGGACAGAGAGAGAAAATATTCAAAAAGACAAATCTGAGAACTTCACAAGATTAACGAAAGATAGGAATATTCAGATACAGTGTAAGACTGGGGCAAAATATCCACACCAGAAGAATCTCAGTGATTCTGTGTTTCCACACAGAATATTAAAGACAATAAGATCTGAAAAGCAGAGAGAGAAAGGCCAGATGGAGCGACAGACTACATCAGTTGCCTATGTGACATCTCAACAGCATCAAAGCAAGCCAGAAGACTGCGGAGTAACGCCTTAAAATGCTATGAGAAAATAAGTTTAAATAGTATACTCCGTGAAACTATCTCCTGAGAAAAACATTATTTCACCGAGAGCATCAACAAATTCAAAGTTGATTCCCTGAAAAGAAAAATTAAAATGGACAAACTTTTAGCAAGAAAGAAACAAAAGCAAAAAAAAAGTAACATCAGAAATTAAAAGGGACCCATAGTTATAGGTGTTTTGGAACGTTTAAAAATTGTAAGTGAAAAATATAAACATCATTTTGAACAGTTATAAAACTGTCAAAGGAAATTAAGCACTGTCTGAATAAGTGGGAGATATAATTTGGAGTTTGAAAGAATAGAAGACCATAGGAAGAACAGGATAGAAGAAACTACCCAATCAGCTCTTAAAGTCTTTTTGTAAAGCTATTATACAGTGGAGTATTGTGCAGTCATGGATAAATTGCTTAATGTCCCAGGAAATAGAGATCAGTGGGAAAAAGACACATTCATAAATAACATTGAAATAATTGGATGTCAAAATTTTAAAAAACATGAAAATCATTTCCAATTGCAAATCAAACACAAATATGAAAGAAGAAAGTATTAAAGAATTTAAAAGTTCTGTGCAACTTTAAATTTGGGGAAAAATAGGTAAATAATTTTATATTCTCTGGATAGGGAAAGTTTTCATTTTTCTTTTTAAAGAATACCCCCAAATATAATTTTTAAATAAATATTTCACAAATTTGATAGTATTAAAATAAGAATTCAGTATTCATCTGAAAACATTATTAAAAGTAATGAAATGATAAGCCACAAATAGAGAAAAGGGGCTATGGTTTTTCCAGTGGTCATGTATGGATGTGAGAGTTGGACTATGAAGAAAGCTGAGCACCAAAGAATTGATGCTTTTGAACTATGGTGTTGGAGAAGACTCTTGAGTCCCTTGGACTGCAAGGAGATCCAACCAGTCCATCCTAAAGGAGATCAGTCCCGGATGTTCATTGGAAGGATAGATGTTGAGGCTGAAGCTCCAATACTTTGGCCACCAGATGCAAAGAGCTGACTCACTTGAAAAGACCCTGATGCTGGGAAACATTGAGGGCAAGAGGAAAAGGGGACGACAGAGGATGAGATGGTTGGATGGCATCACCGACTCAATGGTCATGGGTTTGGGTGGACTCCAGGAGTTGGTGATGGACAGGGAGGCCTGGTGTGCTGTGGTTCATGGGGTCACAAAGAGTGGGACATGACTGAACAGACTGACTGACTGATTTGGACCAAATAACCAACAGATTACTACCAGAATGAATATATAAACCTGAAAGTCAATAAAAGACAAAAGAACGTTTATAGAAGTCATAGGTAGACACTTTGTAGAACAAATGTGAAAGGCCAATGAAATATTGTAATGATAGTTAATGGTAATAATTAAAAAATAAAAATTAAAACTAGAAGAAATAACAACTTATATCCCCATATTGACAAAAATGAGATCCTGTGTTAGTAAGGATGTAGAACATGGAAGAACAACCCACTCCAGTACTCTTGCCTGGAAAATCCCATGGATGGAGGAGCCTGGTGGGCTGCAGTCCATGGGGTCATTGAGGGTCGGACATGACTGAGCAACTTCACTTTCACTTTTCCCTTTCATGTATTGGAGAAGGAAATGGCAACCCACTCCAGTGTTCTTGCCAGTGGTGGGCTGCCGTCTATGGGGTCGCACAGAGTCGGACACGACTGAAGCGAAGCAGCAGCAGCAGTACAGTTGAATGAAAGTATAACAGTTATTTAGTTTTAAGTCCTTACTGTTTAAAATAATGTATAAGGAAGAATTTGCAAGGTAAAAAGGACTTAGTGACTATTTCAACTAATAATAAGTTGATAGTGTATTGTCATGAATGACAAGTCACTGACTCTGTATGACCCCATATACTGTATCCCGCCAGGCTCCTCTATCCATGGGATTCTCCAGGCAAGAATACTGGAGTGGGTTGCCATTTCCTTCTCCAGGGGATCCTGCTGACCCAGGATCAAATCCAAGCCTCCTGTCTTCTGCATTGCAGGCAGATTCTTTACCCACTGAGCCATCAGGGAAGGTTGCTTCTAGTTTGGGGCAATTATGAATAATGATGCTGATTAGGTTTGTCCATGTTTGTTGGTATAAGACATTAATAATCTTAAAAAACTAAATGCATGGTTTATACATTATTTGTATGTATTAAACATTACAAAATAAAATAATGTAAGACAGACTTTTTGCTAAATTAATAGGTAGTGAATGATATTTTAATTCTAATTTTACTTTTTGATTACCATTGGTGGTAAGCATTTTTTATATTTTAATTTGAATGTTATTATTTGTCAATTGATATTGATGTTATGTGCCCATTTTTCAATCTGTATACTATTCTTTTGCATTTGCAAAGAAAAAAAGTGCTATTTAAGTTTGTCCCCATTTTGGTTTTTTAAAAAGTTTTAATGGTTTTTAAAATATCATTTTTTTATATTTTTAAATTAAATATATAGTCACAAAAAAATTTCAAAAAACTAAACCAGAAAAACAAACAAAACCCCTAAAGTATAAATAAACATCATTTTAACCCCCTTTTCCCAATTAACTGTTGTCAACATTTTGGTAACTATCCCTGTTCCTTGTGACTGTATACACATATATGTTTATATTAATATATACATATATTTATATATTTATGTATTATAGCAATCTTTAAAACTATCTATATAGCTGTACACACATGGTTTAACAAAAAGGATTTTTTTATGCCTAACAGAATACATTTTCCCCAATAAATTTATTTGTACACTATCATTTAAAAATATTTGATTTCTTTGTTCATGGTTTATTCAACAAACATTTATCAAGCCCTTAATAATTGTGTATAGTGGCATTATTTTATTGGCATTGAGAACAAAGGGATGCACAAAGCTCCTGCAGGGGTGGAAACTGAATGATATTTGGGAAAATATACAGTAAACAAGTATTTCATATAAGGCAATAATTAGTACTATGAAGGAAAAAATGCAAGAAGAGGATAGAGAAACGGGGTACTCAAGGAAGACCTCTTAAATAAGCTGGAACAAAACTGAATTGTGGGAGCCCACTGTGCTAGTATTTAGGGCAAAATCATCTCAGAGAAAATACAAGTGCAAGTCCACAAAGCAAATCTTTAAAATTAAAAAAAAAAAATTGATACTAGTTAACATTTTAGATTACTTATAATTATTAAATATTATAAACAAATTTGGAGAAGCCATTTTTCTTAAAAGACTTCCTCAGTTCTTGCAAGTGTCCTAACTTTTCTGCTCCTTAATTTTCATACCCACTTTTCCCCTCTTGTATGTTTTCATGGTTATAGTGATAAGAAGATACATAAATGTATCTGAAAGGAAGTTAATCTGATGCCATCTAACTCTTTAGGCTTAATTCATATTTCTTCAGGGGAAAAAATAAGTTTCAGAGAAACAAAAGTTTGCAAAATAATTAGAATATAGAATGTTAATTTGGAGAGGAATATTTATAGCTAAGACAAAAACTGTAATGACTTGCCTTTAATTGTACTGCTACTTAATAATTTCTTTTTATGCCATTTTAATATCATGGAAACTTTAATAAAATCACTTAAAAAATAAGAACTTTGACATACATTTTAAAAATCTCCCTCAGGTTGCTGATGCCAAGTCTTTCTCGGGACCTTTTAATGTCTTGCTTGTGAAGACAAAATGGAGTAACATTGGCTTTCATATACTTCTTTTTGATCTGGAAAGCCTTCTTGAACTTTTGCTGCCGACTCCAATCCGTGATGTTGACCCTTCCAATTCATTCTACTGCAGTGAGATTCTGAGAAGAGCCAAAAGTACAGTAGAGAAGACAACACTGACACTGAAAAGAAATAAAACTGTCTGTGGTCCTCTCTCTACGGAGGTACATGCCAAGCCTGTTGGTGAAAGCCCAGCCCAAGGAGATAACACCATCAAATTATCAGAAGAAAATGATGGCGTTAAAAAGCAGAAGAAAATAAAGAGCTTCAAAAAGATGCACCCTAAGCAATCAAGAAAAGTCGATGCCAACCTCACAATAGACACAGCTAAATTGCTCCTATCTTGCCTTCTGCCATGGGGAGTGGATAAAGAATTAGATAATCTCTGCATTAAGCATCTCAATATTTTAAAGCTTCAGGGTCCTGTTTCTTTAGGACTTGCTGCAAATGAAGATCACTTTTCATTGATGCTGCCAGGTTGGGATTTATATAATACTGAAATGAAAAAAGACTATTCAAAAGTGAATTTATTTTCTAGAAAAGTTTTGGACTTGTCAGATAAATACACTTCCACTTTTCCAAATCACTCTGGGATGCCAAAAGGACTGGAAAATAATTCTGATTCTTTGCAAGAGTCAAACACTATAGTTTATTTATTGAGCAAACTATTTTTAGTTAACAAGTTAGTTAACATGCCCTTAGAACTGGCATATGGAATGGACAGGTAAGACATACCTAGAGATTTTGACTTTTCTTATTTAGGATATTAAAAAATTATTATTATTTGTTAAATTTAGCTCTCTAGCCTCCCTTGTTTCTCCTTTTCTTTCTTCCTTCTTTCCTATAAGGAAGGAAGGAAAGAAGGAAAGAAAGAGTAAATAAGCAACATCTTCTTTAGCTCAAAACACATTTAAGAAAATCTTCCATTTAATTCTTTGAGATTGGAAAAATATTTGGACAATAAATCTGTATATTTTAAAATTGATTCATCCAGCAAATATCCACTGGTCTCATAATATGTTCCAGAAAATTCACAGTACTGGATGCTGAATGGTTCAACAGATAGGTAGATAGATAAACAGATTCACACACATTTGAAATCCATTATACTTGCTGTGAATTAACTATGAACAAAAAGCATTAAAGTAAATGCCTCTGATGATATATTTTATATATCATTAGGAAAGGAAAAATTTGAAAAATTCATACCTCAAATCCCACCATTTAATTTGTACTCTGGCATATTAATATAGAAGGGGTTACCATCAATTCATTTATAGAAAGTATGGTTTAGTAACAATAGCTATTATTTTGGGGGTGTTTAATATCTACTAGTCACCATGTAAGCCACATGATTTCACCGGCCACATGATTTCATTCCATGTGCACAGCAAAGCTAGGGTATAGGTGAAAGTACTTTGCTTAATGTATAGATCGGATATTGAGACTTATGAAGAGAAAGTACCAACCCCAAGATTAATTCAGAGCCTTGCAAGCTGATTTGAGGCCGGGTGTCAGTCTAATTCCAGAGCCTGATTGCTAACCTTGACCCTGTATTTACCTTCTCCCATGCTAAAATTCAATATAGTTTTTCATAGTCTGATGTTAGAAGATTTTATTTGATTCACCAAGTGCTTAATGAATATGTCCTTAGCACTAGCTTACAGAGGAAACATAAATAAATTTTTTATTTGGGTAGGAACTCTTTCAAATGATGAAATAATGCATATGAAGTAAGTAGAAAACACTTAAAAGAACAAGGAGAAACATTTGTAGTATAGGTAAGTATTGTAGATGATCAGAGGAAAGAGAATAATTAGTGTGAGATGAAACCATCTGAAAGCCTTTGGAGAAGATGTACTGTTTGAACTGCTCATTACATGGTAGTAAACGGTCCTTGACATTTCTCTTCTTTGGTAAGAGCTCAGTTCAACAAATCTGTGCCAGGTACTATATAATAGACTTCCTACCTTCAGTGAACCTACAGTCTGGTAGCAAGTCCATATGGATTACATAGATTCAGTGTTAAGCTTCCTTCCATTTCAATGCTTCTATGCTATAGGGTTTTTCCATTTTCTGTTTGGTGGCCATAATAATGAGAAAGCAGAGACTGGTAAATTTCCATGATTCCTATACTTAAATTTCCTCTATTTTTTTCTTTTGTTCATTATAATATATTTATACATAATATATAACTTCATGTTTATAACATATATATATATAATATGTGTATTTTAATTTCAGTTAGGCTTCCTTCACTTTTATTTCTATTAATAAGAAAATTAAATAACACCTAATGTATGATAAAAAAATTATAGTCAGCCGATTCTAAAGACCTGAGAACAAATCCCAGTTTTGTGGTTAAAGTAGTGTGGCTTTGGACTGGTCACTTAGCCCCTTTGGGCTTTGCTTTCCTCATTTACAAAATGAAGTGAATAGAATAGGTGATGGTTAAGATTTCTTCCGGAGAAGGCAATGGCACCCCACTCCAGTACTCTTGCCTGGAAAATCCCATGGATGGAGGAGCCTGGTAGGCTGCAGTCCATGGGGTCGCTAGGAGTCGGACACGACTGAGTAACTTCACTTTCACTTTCACTTTCATGCATTGGAGAAGGAAATGGCAACCCACTCTGGTGTTCTTACCTGGAGAATCCCAGGGACCAGGGAGCCTGGTGGGCTGCCGTCTCTGGGGTCACACAGAGTTGGACACGACTGAAGCGACTTAGCAGCAGCAACAGCAAGATTTCTTCAATTCTAAAAACAAATTCTATTTGTTAGCCTAATCATGACCAGACAGAGCAGATGAGGGACTTAGTTACTATCACCAGAGGTTTTCATTCTGAGCTTGTTCCTGATGCTAAATACAGGATGTGGAGGATGTGTCTGGAGCCCTTCAGGGGAGATTAAGGGCTTTCAGCATGCTATCCATTAAAAGGCCTTAAAATCATTGCCACATGTTAGTTAATTCTTTACAAAATTCTTCATTAAAATAAATTATTGAATGAAGGTGTCAGGATTAGAGACTGCTTCCCTAAATAAGCCACATCAGATTTGATCTGCTTTTGGGAACTATGTGTCATATTTAAGGAAATCAAAATACTGTGTATTGAATTTTTCACAGTAAATCTTTCCAATAAATGTGGCCATTTTGCTCACATTTCACTGTGGTCAGGAAGGTGAAGAAATCTTTGCATGCTTAACAACTGAGTGCATGATTTAACTAAATTTTAAGCAAAGAGCTATTTGCCTTTAAGAATATCCATGGATAGTATCTGAAATTGTCCCCCATTGAATCACTGGACTAGGATAAAGACTGCCTTCATCAAGTCCTGATGGTATCTGGGGATAATTCTTTGGCAGATATGAACATATTAGGATTCAAAAATTTATTGCATTAGCCAAAATCACATGACTTAAAGTAGCAATGGCCTTCCAGTAAAAGTGGATCACAAAATAATTCTGAATAAACCAAGATTCACAATTCAATTGAGATTAGGCTTTTAGGTAAGTCAAAGTGGGGAAATAAGATTCACCAAAGAGAATAATGTCAAATACATTGCTAAAAATAATGTGTTCAATTCCCAAATTTGTTAAAGTGGTCATGCAGTCAGTCATATCTTCAATTTGTTTCTCAAAATATGTTTATACATATTTAACAATATCTTTTAAATTTTTCCTCAACAGTGCTTTCAAAATCGAGTCTGTGCATAATAAGATGAAAAGTCCTGGAAATGATATTCTGAATATTTCAAGCTTCTACAGTTACTTACGAAATGGTAAAGTAGTTACAGATATAGTCGAATTTTTTTTCTATGAAATAAAAGTGCCATAACTGGATAGTATCCTACAGTTTAGAATGAGAAGGGTGCATGTTTACTACTTGATTTAGTCTATGTTTCACATGGTTATAGTTTTATATTCTGTCTATATATATGAAATTTCATTATTAGAACAAGTATCTTATAAGATGTAATGGATTTTTCAAATGATCTGTGAAATGCCTAAAATTCTGAAGCTTTTCAGCAAGAAAACACTTAATATTAAATAAAGGTCCCATATGATTTATAAGAAAGCTTCCTATATCAATATCCTTATTACCATATAAGTATTATATTAAGTAGTTTTACAGCTTTACAGTTTTACAGCTATTTCAGAAGTTTGTCTTTGAATTTTCCTGGGTAACAATCTTGGTGTTAAGATTTTATTTTGATGCCAAATGGCTAATTTATCTCCCAAACCTCCTCATCCAATTTTTTGACATCTCAAGTGAAGTGGCTCAGTTGTGTCCGACTCTTTGCGACCCCATGGACTGTAGCCTGCCAGGCTCCTCTGTCCATGGAATTTTCCAAGCAAGAATATTGGAGTGGGTTGCCATTTCCTTCTCCAGGGGATCTTCCCAACCCAGGGATCAAACCCAGGTCTCCCGCATTGTAGGCAGATGCTTTTACCGTCTGAGCTACCAGGGAAGTCTCCTTTGACATCTCAGTTCAGTTCAGTTCAGTTAAGCTGCTCAGTTGTGTCCGACTCTTTGCGACCCCATGAGTTGCAGCACGCCAGGCCTCCCTGTCCATCACCAACTCCCGGAGTTCACCCAGACTCACGTCCATCGAGTCAGTGATGCCATCCAGTCATCTCATCCTCTGTCGTCCCCTTCTCCTCTTGCCCCCAATCCCTCCCAGCATCAGAGTCTTTTCCAATGAGTCAACTCTTCGCATGAGGTAGCCAAAGTACTGGAGTTTCAGCTTTAGCATCATTCATTCCAAAGAAATCCCAGGGCTGATCTCCTTTAGAATGGACTGGTTGGATCTCCTTGCAGTCCAAGGGACTCTCAAGAGTCTTCTCTAGCACCACAGTTCAAAAGCATCAATTCTATCTTTCCAGTTATTCAGGCCAAGAACTTTAATGCCATTTTGACTTTCTCCTTTTCCTCATACTCCACATCCAAACTTTTAGTAATCATTTTGTTTCTATCTTCAGAACATATCCCAGATTCTGACTGCTTCTCTCTATTATTCTGCCAAATGCCTGGTGTGAGACTTCATCCCCTCTTGCCTGAATACAGAAGGCTCCTAACTACCCTCTGCTGTTCTTGACTCCTGCACTCTATTCCCAACCAAATATCCAGAATGGTCTATTTGAAACTAAGTCAGAACCTCATGTGTGTTAGTTGCTCAGTCATGTCTGACTCTTTGTGACCCCATGGACTGAGCCTGCCAGGCTCCTCTGTCCATTGGATTCTCCAGGCAAGAATACTGGAATGGGTAGTCATTCCTTTTTCCAGGAGATCTTCCAGAACCAGGAATCAAACCCAGGTCTATCTGCACTGCAGGTGGATTCTTCACTGTCTGAGCCACTAGGGAAGCCCTCATGCTACTACTTAACACTTTTCAGCGGCTTCTGTTTCACTCTGAATAAAAGCTACAGTCCTTACGCTAGCTCATGAGGCCCTGTATAACCTGGCTGCTCTACCTGTCTTCACACACGCCTCCATCTGACCTCATCTCTTTGTATTCATCCCTAGCTTCACTACTTCCAGCAAGGCTGCCTTTTTAACTCTTTCCAGAACATGTCAGGCAGGGTTTAAGGTCTTTGCACTGAGTGTCCCCTCTGCCTGGAAGGTCCTTTCTCCAGATTCCGTATAAGTCAACCTGCTGTTCCCCACCTCTATTCTCTATCCTTCAATTCATCCTCAAATGCCATCTTATCAATGCAGGCACCCTCCAGTCTCCCTAGCATACTCTACCCCTTTCCCTGTTTGACCATAATCCTTTTCAACATCTGACATGCTGTATATCATTTTTTCATTTGCCACCTACCTCCTGCCACTCAAATGTAGGCTCCAGGGAGGTTATTAAATAATTTTTTTTTTGATCAGCTTTATTCACTGCTGTGCTGCCAGTTCCCAGAACAATGCTTGGAAGGAATTAAGCAAATACTTTTGGATTGAGGATGAATAAAAAATAGAACAATGGTTTTGGAGATAAACCACTGAGGTTCTAGATCCAGTTCTGCCACTTACTACTTATGTAGCTTTAAGTGTATCTTCTACTCCTTTAAAAGCCATAGTTACTGAATTTGGAAAGTAAGAATAAGATTCCAGATTTGATGTGCTTTTTACTTCTAAAGTTGTGTAGCATATGATTAATACATTGGGATGGCCTGAATAACAGTTGCACAGTGGCCCTCTCAGGGCTTTTGAATAGAATATGCATTCAGAATATTTTAAAATGAGAGTTTATTAATAGTCTCCAATTATTAAGTCGCTAGTATGTCCAAGGAGAAGGCAATGGCACCCCACTTCAGTACTCTTGCCTGGAAAATCCCATGGATGGAGGAGCCTGGTGGGCTGCAGTCCAGTGGCGTCGCTGAGAGTTGGACACGACTGAGCGACTTCACTTTGACTTTTCACTTTCATGCATTGGAGAAGGAAATGGCAACCCACTCCAATGTTCTTGCCTGGAGAATCCAGGCAAGAGAATCCAGGATGGGGGAGCCTGGTGGGCTGCCGTCTATGGGGTCGCACAGAGTCGGACACTACTGCAGTGACTTAGCAGCAGTATGTCCAAAGAATTAAGTCCACAAACTTTACATGTATTATGTCAACTAATATAGAAATAACACTGCACAATAGGAAGATCTATCTCTGTTTAATCCTTAGGGAAATTGGGGATCAGAGAAGTTAGATGACTCATGCATAGTCAACCAGCTAACAAGCTGAAGGACTAGGATTCCAGTCCATCTCCATCTAATTCCAACTTCCTTGCTCTTTCTATGTCAGGCCATTTCTCACATTTATGATTATAAGTTATGTTTCCTCTATAGGACCTAGTCTGGATTGCCTGCCTTTGCCTGAAGTAGTAGTCATTATTAGGGTTATTTACTCTAATTTTTATTTTTTATAACGCTGGGAAAGAGATTATAATTTAAGGTATAATATAAGTGGTTTCTGGGCTTCCTTGGTGGCTCAGTGGTAAACAACTCATCTGCCAATGCAAGAGATGTGGGTTCAATCCCTGGGTTGGGAAGATCCTCTGGAGAAGGAAATGGCAACCCACTCCAGTATTCTTTCCTGGAGAATCCCATGGACATGTGAGGCTACAGTCCATAGGGTCACAAAAGAATCAGACATGGCTTAGCAACAAAATAAAAACACTAAGTGGCTTCTGCTGAGACCCAGGTATTTGCTAACCAGAACCAAGGAGGCCTCAGCTTTTCCTATGATTGTCCCAACCAAAGCAGCCTGAGCAACTAGGGTTATTAGCAAACAATCTCCCTGATGTTGAGAGGTGGCATTTATAGCATTTAAAATTAAGTTAGGTACAGAGGAAACATGGTTTTATGTTTTAATAATTGGCAGATGGAAGGTTAAAGAAAGGAGAGATTCACTTCATGCTATTAATTCTATAAAGTCCAAGCCTAGGGAATAAAATAGTACTCTGAGGTGCTCATTCTGAAGGACTGAGCCACTTCCATCATCAGAAATGATGGCTAAGTAATATTGGTAAGCCTGAGATGTTTTCTTTTTATCTTTCCCCTGAAGTTATAATTAATTCTTTAACTCATTGACATTGCCAAGAAAAGTTGGCTCTCATTTCCATCTCATACTAAAGTTTTAACATCACATTAAAGTGCACTATGAAGTACCCTATGATGCCAGTAAGTAGTTACAGTTGAGACCAATACTCAGCTTTGATGGTGTAATCACAAGGTCAACCAAATGAAAGAGGGAGAAAGGAAATAGATAAAAAGAAAATGCTCCTTTACCTGCTCTGCTCATGAAGAAATGGAAGATAACAACTTCAAACTCATAGTGCTCTGTCATGCTCACATGTTTTATATACTGTTCTTGGCCATTTCCAATTTATATCATAGGTTCCATAGGAAAAAATGATATTAATAATGAGTCAGAAGTTTCTTATCTATTTCTTTTATGTCCCCAGTTTATATCAATACCTTCTATTAATCTCCCTTGCCCACTAATGTGAGATATGCACACACACACATACATGTCTATTAATATATAAAATGGTAATTCAATGAAAAGCATCTTAGACTAAAACTAATTTAGTTGATCCAGGGTTTCAAACATACATTAATACATTAATTTAAATAGACAATTATAGCAATTTTCCCTCCAGTGCAGGATTGCATCACTCTTCCTTATCTCACTCCTGGATCTGGCACCTAGATAATATACTTTAGCCATCAGAAAGCCTTAATTCATTGATTTTTTCATTTGGATGATAATATGTCCATTTTCAATTAATGAAAAGGCACTTATTAAGTGCTTTTTTGTGTAGGGAACTGTTGGACACTCTGTGGATCAATTTAAATAAACTAAGCCATAGCTCACCCTTAAAATTTCACGCTGAACATTAGGGCAAATAGATAGAAAGGACATTCAAGAGGGCAAATTTAAAAGAAACGATACATAACAAAACGAGTCAAATTAAAACATAAGTGCTATACCTATTGATCAGAGTAGTATAGCTGGGTAAGGACAAATCAAAGGAAGTTTTTTATAGGGTTTTCTGTGTGATAGATACTGATTCATGGCAAGCTGGAATTTCAGGAACTACTTGTGTGAGGAAGGAGTTGTGAAATTCAGTAATCTGTTTTGAGGAAAATGTTAGTCATTGCATTTTGGTGGCAAAAAGGTACAGAAAATGGGTTTAAGGTATAAAGATGAGTTTGATTTGATGTGAATGTGTATTAGGATAATTATTAGAAATACATATATGTTAATTAATGTTTCTTGACTCTGGCTGTATATGAAAATCATCTAAGGTACTTTTAAAAAGTATTAATATCTACCCCATTCTCACCCTAGGACCTATTAGACCAAAATCACTGGAAGATTGATTTTTGTGGGGGGAAAAAGGCTCCCAAGTGATTTCAGTGTGCAGTCAGGGTTGAAGATCATTGGGCTGCTTCCATGTTTAATACTCTCAAGATACAAATGTGTTCTATATATTTCTAGGTAAGAGTGAATCTCATCTACCTGAGGCTGACGTTTCACTTTTGAAGCTTATTTCCTGTTGGAGAGACCAGTCTGTTCAGGTATGATAACAGTTCATTTCGTGAAGTTATTGGAAGAGTTCCTTGCTGCTACATTTCCTTCATATTCCCCTCTACCTGAGAATATACATAAGTAGGTACTCTTGTGTTTTCTTCCAGGGTATTTCATTTAATAGGACTGATACAGAGATTAACAATGAGGGAAAAGTGGAAAAGAACATGCAGGGATGCACCGAGTTAGGGGCATGAACAGAGGGGGCTGATGAAGAGGTGTTTACTTTAGTGCCCACTGAGGCAAGCGTTTATTATTTGATTTCAATATTAGATGGAAAGGTCCCTAGGCTTGTGAATCTGATAGGTATGATTAGAGATCATTTTTCTATCCTTTTCATTTGTGAGCTGATTTAGAGACCTCGTTTACTCAATGTCCAATTTAAGTCTTTTCCTTATTTCAAGGATTGTTTGTGTATGTGTGGATAGCTTTGTACATAATACAATAAATATCTGTGCATTGATTAGATGAATATTAACTGGAACTTTATTCTTCATGGGCTAAATAAATGTCACATTTGCAAGACAAGCATAGCAATAATGCCAATTACAAATGGTTATTTTTGGTTACAAGAAAACAAAGAAAGTCGATTCAGAACAGACTGTGGGGGTTGATACCATGAAACCAAATAACACAGTTGGGATGGTCATTAAAGCCATGGCCTACATGATTTGCCCCCAGCCTGACCTCTTTCCTCATCATTCTCCCCCGTCCTCACTAGCCACACTGATCTGCTTATTATATCTAGAACTCACGAAGCTCATTTCCACCTCAGGACCTTACTGTTCTCTCGGACTAGAATTCTCATTTTTTCCCATTCATCATTTGGATCTTTGCGTAAAAGCCAATTTCTCAGGGAAGTCTTCCCTGATCATTCCATCTAATATTGTCACTGTACCCTGTCTCTCCCCACTGCTCCAGTCACTGTCACAGTATCCATTTTTATTTTCTTTGTTAGGCTTGCTTTTAATGGAGATTTTACCATTTGTTTTTTGCTTGCTTATTTTCTGTCTTTTCACTGTTAACAGAAGCTTGCTGAGAGCAGGGACTTTGCCTGTCTCACTCACTGCTTTCACTAATGCACAGAAAAGCAGAAGTGACAGCAGCCAGTTAATAAATATTTAGTGAATGTCTGAATAGCTATGAAAAAGCCTCTGTGTTAATCAAATAAACATCAGTATATGTTGACTTTACCAGCAGATTTGCTAGCACCGTGAAAGAGTCTCTATTAAAGACGGAATTTTTTTTTCCCCAGTAGCCAAAGAATTTCTCAGTGGAGAAAACAATTCTTAGGGAAAAAAGAATTAAGCAGAACATTTATTCTGAATTGCTCCAATTAAAGATCTTTTGTAGTTGTCCGTTTGACCATCAAATAAATTTTAATGTAGTTTGGACATATTTGGACTAATGGACCTTAAGGTTCTATGATTCTATGACCTTGTTAAAATGCTGGCAGCAGGACAAATATTACCAGAGCATTTATTACTCACTCTGTATGAAGTTTAAGCTTCAAAGTTCTCTCATTTCTGCCACTAACCTGATAAATGATTCTGGAAGATAGGTTTAACTTGTTGATTATTTATTTTCCTCATGTGTAAAGTAAAAATGAGGCTTCCCAGGTGACGCTAGAGGTAAAGCATCCACCTGTCAATGTAGGAAATGTAAGAGATTCAGGTTCGATCTCTGGGTTGGGAAGATCCCCTGAGAAGAAAATGGTGACCCACTCCAGTATTCTTGCCTGGGAAATCCTATGGACAGAGGGTCCTGGCAGGCTACAGTCCATGAGGTCGCAAAGAGTTGGACATGACTGAGCATCTGAGCACAGGACAGATACTATAGAAATGAGAATTCCTGGGTCCTTCAGGAAAAACAGAGGCTGTTGCAAATATACATATAAATGCTTCAATAACCAATCCTCAAATTCCTTATAAAGGTGTTCATTTAAGCAGTTAAACATGTTAATTTGAATCTGCTTTTTAATGTATTTTAAGAATACTGGCAATGGTAATGATTTTGTAAAACAGAGCGAAATCCTACTTCAGAAATTGAAGGGGGTATTTTTAAGCAAATAAGTAAGGACAAGTTAATTTTGCAGATGAAAGAGTTTGCAGATTGTCTCTTTTGTTTCTTACACATAAAGTATGCCCGACATAGAAATAAATGCTGGAGAAGCAACAGCGAGTTTTGGGGTTGCTAACTTGCACATTTCTGAAGCAACACTAAAGTTCTTTGAATTTTATACTCTAACACTGGTAGGAGAAACCATGAAATCCAGGCCACCAGAGAGAAGTATTGTTTTTTCAAGGAAATGATGAAAAGACATGAAAGGCTAGTGTGAGTCTGACTGTTGGGAAAATGCTTTTATACCAGAAAGTCTGGACATTGAAACCATATGCAGGCCACAGGGGCTCTTATGAGTCTTCATAATGCTCTGTACTATTTTACAATACTTTGCTGTTTCAAGTTGTTAGCAGAAAACCATTAAAAAAATTTAGCTTGCTATGGCACCCCACTCCAGTACTCTTGCCTGGAAAATCTCATGGACTGAGGAGCCTGGTAGGCTGCAGTCCATGGGGTCGCTAAGAGTCGGACACGACTGAGCGACTTCACTTTCACTTTTCACTTTCATGCATTGGAGAAGGAAATGGCAAGCCACTCCAGTGTTCTTGCCTGGAGAATCCCAGGGATGGGGGAGCCTGGTGGGCTGCGGTCTATGGGGTCGCACATAGTCGGACACGACTGAAGCGACAGCAGTAGCAGCAGTAGTAGTATGGCACAGTAATACTTCCAGCTAATAAGTATGGTCCAGATGTGGCTCTCTTTTCTCAGTCAATGGATTTTCAAACTTCATTTTAAATCTGCACCTTCTTTTATAAATTGTAATGCTTCATGTATCTATCTTTCAGGAAAAACTATATATGCATTTGGGAGACAGCTTTATTGCATTGTGCTTTCAATTCCGGTTCATTATTATCATTACAAAGTTATATAATATCTATAGATTTTATATTTGTTGGGAAAAATTCTATTTATACTACCTATCTACAAAAATTATCTACTGTATTTACATGCTAGAGAGACATAAGTATCGATAGTCAGAAACTATCATTAAATTTTACCTTCTATCATGTATAGTTTTAAAGTACACAAAATCTATTTCAACTCTATTTGCATGATTTTAGTGTTCAGTATTAGTTTGCAGAAGGAAATGGCAACCCACTCCAATGTTCTTGCCTGGAGAATCCCAGAGATGGGGGAGCCTGGTGGGAGGCCATCTGTGGGGTCGCACAGAATCGGACACGACTGAAGCGATTTAGCAGCAGTAACAGCAGCAGTGTTCAGTGTATAACAGATACCACAGCATTATTATATGCTTATATAAATTGTACCATGTCTCTGAGTATTGATCTCACACTGAGCACAAAATGCATATTTTGAGTTTGCTTCCAACTGGGTACGTGCCATTCTGTATTCACTTTTTAAGGTCTGTGGCTCCGATTGTCCTGCTCATTGCAGTAAATATGTTTTATCCTGCTGTTTCTACTTCATCTTGTTTTTTAATGATACTCATATTAATTATTCCTGCAGTACATATTTATAGTGACATAGATGTTAAAAAATTACAAAATTTAACAATTATAAAATATGGTCAATCTAATAATTAGACATATTAAATGAAGTTCCATAAATCTCTGTATATTTTTAAGAAAGAATATTGATCCAGGTTGTTATAGAATATTATATCTGGTAGATAGAGGACATGCTAAATCACAGTCATGAGAGGGCATCCATAATCCTATGGGAGCGTATGGCCAATCTGCCCATTCCGAGGGACAGACCATAGTCTGGATGTACTACAGGTCCAAGGATATCCTCCAATATCTTCCTGATTTTTATATGTAGAAACAGAAGCAAGTTCCATACAGCTTACTGTGGTTGAAAGCTCTCATCTTAGCCTCTCTCAGCATCACATATTGTTGTCTGGGGGTTTTGTTTTTTTTTTAATTGAAGGCTTTACAGAATTTTGTTGTTTTCTGTCAAATAGCAACATGAGTCAGCCATAGGTATACATGTGTCCCCTAAAGTCCCAGAGAAGTACATAACTTGTCAAAAGTTGCATTTGTAATAACTGTCATAGTCAGATCAGAAACTTGGACCTTCTCATTTCAGATTGAGATCTCTTTCTCTTTATACCACACCACTCATATCTTGGAGGCAGTGCTATCAAATAAATGTGTGATAAAATTAAAATGACATAAATTCAATGGTGTAAAATTATCCATGAATAATTAATACAGGTTTTCCCCTCATAATATCTATATGATAAGTGTGGTTTACTTATTGTGATCTAAAATAGTATGTTAGTAGATATCAAAGCTAATAGTTAATATATGCTTCAGCATATGGTAGATATTAATAAGCATGAGTCATCAGTACCATAATGTGTAGAATTTTATGTTGTATTCATGGTATGCAACAGCATTCACAGTGTTGAATATCTCATCACATAATATGCATGAGTAAGGATTATGTACCTTCACTGTAACAGGCAGTACTACAATGTTAATAGATCCGGTGTGCAGTAGTAAAATCACATCATTCATGAGCCTTTTTGCCACAACCCAACCAAGCATCTGAATGGCCAAGAATAGGGGGATGATCAGTGATCAGGAAATTACTCTGATACTTTCTGGATGTTCCCTATATTTAAAACTCTAGAATAGAGTTTAGAATAGAGTTTCTTCTGCCCCTGCTGTTTACTGAGCATCTGCCATCAGCATAAACTCTCTGAGTGTCCCTAGAGCCTAAAAGTCTCACAAGATTGCTGTTTTTGTTTAGTTGCTAAGTCATGTCTGACTCTCTGTGACACTGTGGACTGTACCACGCCAGGCTTCCCTGTCTTTCACTATTTCCCAGACCTTGCTCAAATTCATGTCCATTGAGTCAGTGATGTTATCCAACCATCCTCTGTCTCCCCCTTCTCCTCCCACCTTCAATCTTTCCCAGCATCAGGGTCTTTTCCAGTGAGTCAGCTCTTCACATCAGGTGGCCAAAGTATTAGAGTTTCCGGTTCAGTGTCACTCCTTCCAATGAATATTCAGGGTTGATTTCCTTTAAGATTGATATCCTTGCTGTCCAAGGGACTCTTAAAGAGTCTTCTCCAGCACCACAATTTGAAAGCATTAGTTCTTCAGCATTCAGCCTTCTTTATGGTCCAACTGTCACATCTGTATACAACTACTGGAAACACCATAGCTTTGACTCTACAGACTTTGTCGTCAGAGTGATGTGTCTGCTTTTTAACATGCTGTCTAGTTTTGTCATAGCTTTCCTTCCCCAGAGCAAGTGTCTTTTAATTTCATGACTGCGGTTACTGTCTGCTGTAATTCTGGAGCCCAAGAAGATAAAATCTGTCACTTTTGCCGCTTTGTTCCCATCTATTTGTCATGAGTGATGAGACCGAATGGCATGATCTTAGTTTTTTTGAATGTTAAGTTTTAAGCCCACTTTTTCACTCTTCTCTTTGACCCTCATTAAGACGTTCTTTAGTTCCTCTTTGCTTTCTGCCATTGGAGTGGTATCATCTGCGTATCTGAGATTGTTTATATTTCTTGATTCTAGCTTATGATTCATCCAGCCTGGCATTTCACATGATGTACTCTGCATGTAAGTTAAATAAGCAGGGTGACAATATACAACGTTGGCATATATATGTTCCTTTTCCAATTTTGAACCAGTTTGTTGTTCCATGCCCGGTTCTAACTGTTGCTTCTTGACCTGCACACTGGGTTCTCAGGAGACAGGTACAATACCAATCCACTTTACCACCACTGGATACCTCATGATAAACATCCCCCTTCCCTCTCCCCTCAACTGTGGTTCTTGACTGTCTATGTACAATAACTGGAAGGCAGGCTTTGCAGCGTTTTAAGCCATGTGAAACTATTTACACATATACACGGTTTAGTGAGATTTATTATTAAAGTTTTGTCTTTAATTTTCTGTATTTTTTAAATCAAGTGTGTTTAGTTAAATTGTACTAGGCATTCAGAAACTAAACTTGTCTTTAAGAACAATGTGATATATTCAAATTTTGTTTCCTGGTGAAAATGAAAATATTTTATGAGAAAGAATGGAGAATTTCTTTAAATTTTCCTTTTTTAATCTCTTGAGTTTTTTTTTAAAAGAACAGTATGATGACTTGGATGCTAGTTTCCAGTAGCTGCACTTCAGTTGTTTCTGATAGTAATTCTGGTGGAATGGAGCATTACAATTTATGTGAGGCGTTCAAATCAAAATTCCAGGCTTGGGGGTTTATATAAGACCCCGAGCATTTGTGAACCCTAAAAATAATTCAATTTAAAAAATAAATTTTACAGGTAACTGAAGCAATACAAGCTGTTCTTTTGGCAGAAGTTCAGAAGCACATGAAGACTTTAAGAAAGACACCAGTCAACAGTGAACCAGAGTCTGTGGCAAAGAATGGTGACTATGAGATGATGCAGATGCTGCCGAAGATTGAATGGGCCAAGGAACCTGAGTTACAGTGTACTACAGACACTTTTCCTCCGCAAAGTAAGTGCAAAATTTATTGGCAATCTCTTTCATCAGAACTTTTTCTACTCCTCAGAGCATATTGAGAATATGAGTTCACAATAAATCATTTCTGCAAAAGCCAAGCTAAGTGCCCTGTTTCTGACCTATTCTGCTATCAATTTCCTCATAATTGTCAAGTTTCTAATTCTAAATTATAATTAATAAATATTTTACAAAACAAAATTTATGTTCTTTGTTTAAGTGTTTTAAAGTTAAGACAGTAAAAATGAAAACAGAAGTAACAATAATAGCTTAATGGGACGTATATTATAAGAATACTCTGATAATAATGGGTCCTAAATTTGTGTTCATTTGATAACATGATAATAGCCATGTGCTGTTTTTCGGGGTGGGGCGGATAAGAAATGAAATAGAAACTAAAAGTAAACTGTTTTATAGTTGGACCACTTGATTCATTCTGTAATAGATTTTATCACTGTAACTTTATAATCACAGTGTTTATGCTTTTGACTAGAAAGTGAATCTAAATTTCTGCTGAATAATGTTATCTGACTTTTTAGCCTGTTATCTGTGACTTAAAAGTGAAAATTAAAAAATAGTAAAATCAAGCAAAACTTTGATTTTCAACTTTGTTAGTAAGCTTTTGATGAAAAAATAAACATATAAGATTATTATATATATTTCTCAGGAAAACATGTTACAAGTTTACATGTTTCAGATTATTAAAAAATTTTAGATACTTCTTTTAGCTCTTTAAAAGAGATTTTATTTGGGACTCAGAAATGTTGCTATATTTAAAATGTTAAATCTTAAAACAGGTATTATTCTTTAAAATGTATTATATTTATTTCTTCTTATTATTTTTATAAGATTACTGATTAGAGAGCACTATGCAGTGAAAGAGGATATGTAGCAGAAAAAGGCTTTTTCAAAGAAGGCCAAAGATCAAAATAGATGGACTATTTCCTAGTACCAAGAAAGTCACTGAGGCTGGTAAATTCAGATAGTAATTTGTTAAAACTCAGTGGTGATTTCAAGTCACTTGTTTTTTTGTTGTAAAGAAATTAGCTTTAATTATCTGGCAAATTTACTCGCTTTAAGGCCTTCCTGTTTGTTCATGTCACATAATTGTATTTGTATTACACCTTTCAAACAAGAAGTAGAAAAATTCCTTTTTAAATTAATTGCACTGACTACGTTTGTGTTCTTGATTCATTTGGAGAGACACCTGTAGTGTCTCTCCAAAGGCAGCTAGTGTCATTCATCACGTGTTAATTCTCACTTGGTGGTATTTCTGTTACTTATCCCTAGTGTCTAATTTATCCATTGGCCCATAAGCCTCATTTCTGGTTGAGATATTCTTGGCAGGCTATCAAGGTGAAATTTTTATGAGTTTTGCCATCACATGGCTTACTCATTATTTGAAGTTTCATCAGATTGGGCTCTCTGGTGAACCATCATAATTGAGAATTATTGAGAATTATTAATTCTATGGAACTGAATCTTACTGTGACTAAAGAATCTGGATCTTAGTAAATATTATCTATCTTTATCATTATTGAGTGATCCTTTAGAAAATTTAGGATTAGCTTGTGATAAGAATTGGAACACAAAAATATTAAAACTACTTGATATATGTTGGTGGATTAAATTTAGAATATTTTATTTAAAATAAGTATAATATTTTCACAAATAAGTGTATATTCTCCTGGGAAACAGTCCTTATATGAAAATATTAACTCCAATTGCAAGTATATAGGAAGCAAATAACAAGCATTGAAGAGGAAAATTTGCAAGCAATATTATATTGGATACTAACATTGCCATTTTTCCTCTTTTGGAAAAAATAAACAAAACTAATTTTAAAACTATTCAGAGGAGCTAATAATTACAGGAAAAGCTTTAGATCTTTACTAGTGGTATACACTGCACTACTTGATGGAATTTTAAAAAATAAATAACTAAAAAGCTATTTTATTTATCTCAGATATCCTGATTCAAAGGTTAAGAGGATGATGTAGGTGGTATTCACCAAATATGATTATACCTCAAATTTTTTAGGCAGATTTACTTAGCTTTAGTGTGACTGCAACATATCATTTTATCAAATGTTCTTATGATAAATGGTTTATATTGTTTAATTTTATCAGGTCCTTGCTCATTTTTCCTCTATGAGTTTCCCATTCTCCCTACTTGTTTTTGTTTGTTTTTCTATTTTCATTTATTCTTTCTTGGTTCCTTGATTTCTTGCACTTTATTTGTAAATCATTTCAAAAGTAACAGATGAATTTTTTGTATAGATACTCATAAACTTCTTTTATGTTGGGTATAGTATGTTTGGCTTATTAGTGCTGTGGTAATATGACAATAATATTAATATATCATAAGGAAAAAGAATATTAACAGCAACAGTTATTGTACTCTTACTATGTTCTAACAGCTGAAAAGAACTACTATCTGAGGAAGAGAGATTTCCATGGTGCTACCTAGGCTTTTCCTGACATAAGCCTCTATAAATATTTAGGTTAACATACTAATTATGTATCTTTCTCATGCACATAGAAATAAATAGTACTTGGAAAAAAGTTCATTACCATACTGGGTATCTTGAATGTCTCTAGTAGTGTATCTCTTGCACTTTGAGACATGCTTCCTATTATTATTTCATTTTTTAAATGAATAAAGTGGACTTAAAGAAGGTATATGACTTGTCTAAAGTCACCAAATTACTAAAAACAAGGAAACAGTTCCAGATATTCTCTTAAACACTCATTTTATCCAATAAGCTGCATTTTCCACACTTGCAGCATGAAGGAAATTTGCTCTAAATCAGCTTGATCTGAAAATTGAATAATTTATTGAGTGGTTTTCTTAGATTTTTATTCCTCTCTCATAAATCATACTTTCTATTAACAAAGAAAATGCAGAATGTTCAATCGTTGTCATCACAGCCCTCATAAAGAAAATCACCAGGTTTCTTGAAAGGTTTGTACATGAGATGGAAATCAGCAAAGTGAGAACTGAAGCACAATGTGTGTTTGCACCTTATAATTTTGTATCTTATTTTTCAGTGTTTTCACTTGTTACATTTCACAGCTTGTATTTTATTTGAGGTCTTAATATTTGTGAATCAGTATTTTATAGGAGATCTGTGAATTTTATCTGAGTTTACAGTTTTATAACGATCACACTGCGATCTACTTGAATCTCTTTAATAAGAAATTGTATAATTAGCACTCACATTTGAGGTTAAGATTTACTACTTTAAAAAACAACAATAGTTTCTATTATTAAAATGCTTTAGAAAGCTATTTCCCTTCAGTTTTTTAAAAATGTTATTTGGATCAGTTTAAGCAAGTACTCTGAATTGTTTCATTAAATAAATTGGTTGAAATAGAAATGGAGGCTTTGTAGATAAAACTGTCACCATAGAATTACTGGCTGAATTTAAATTCATGTTAAACTGTGTGGTTGTGAAGATGATACATCAAATAAGGGTATTGCAAATAATCTTCATTATGTGCATCATTTTCAAAGTCTTATCTGCAAAGTTAAATAATGAAAATGTGCTCTTTAAATAAAACCATTATTTTGTAGTAAATCAAGGTATATTTAACAGAAAAGTTTTGTGATCCTGGTGGCCATCAGTAGAAAAACCGGCACAGGACAGTTTTCATCTGCTTGTTGAATGTCTCAGAAGGAAATCTGTGTAGTTGTAGAAAGGCTTTGAAATATAGTATCTGACTACCTCATAGGGAAATTCTTTCCTGATATTGTTAGTTATGGTAAATACATCTTCCTTTTCCTTTGAGGCCTTCAGGCTGAGAAGGCCAATGCATTCTTAAAGGCACAGAAGTAATTTAGAAAAAATCTGTGTAAGGCAAGTGAGCAAGGAGCAGAGAAGTAATGGGGATCATCATAGAATGCCTTTTGTGTATCAGACTGAGGTCTTAAGCTTTCTCTCTGAAATGGGAGAACAGACAATGGGCACATATTTTAATGGGATCTCACTGCCTAAAGTTCAGGGCCATGAGCAGAAGCTGGGAGACCAGTTGGAAGGCCTTATAATGCTAATCCAAATGATGGCAGCTTGGAACAAATATGGTGGCTTGGTTGGAGAAGGTGAGAAGTGGTCAGATTTTGAATGTATATAAAGGTGCTGTGCTCAATTGCTCAGTCATGTCTGACTCTTTGCAACCTCATAGACTGTAGCCCGCCAGGCCTCCAGGCTCCTCTGTCCATGGGATTTTCCAGGCAAGAATACTGAAGTGGGTTGCCAAAGTATTTGCTGATGAAATGGATATGGAGGAGTGAGATAATCAAAATCTATACTTGCATTTTTTCCAACAAAAGTATCCTTGATCCATAGATTGACCTTGGTAAGCTGATTTGATTCCTATGTTGGGTAGTGCAGTATCCCACAGGATATTCTGGGTAGAGAATGGAAGATTCACTTCCCAGAAGGCTGCCTCTCCTATGTTCAGTTTCAAGTGTCCCTGCTCAGATGACCTACAGATTTTATTTTCTAGCATTAACTAAAGTAACTCTCAGAAAATGAGCAAAAGTTTCTAGCCAAGAAACTAAGATTGAAGATAATTCTAATAATGCAATCTTAAGCAAAAAAGCACCGTTTGTGTGTATGTGTGTGTTAATGTTCTCCTTTTGAAATTCTTATTTTCGTGTATATTTTAGAATGGACTTAATGTTGATATACTAATAGGATGTATATTATTTATAAAAAACATACATATACTGGTGATGCATGCATCAGAGTTCTTTGTATTTTCTGCAAGAAAGTATCCCAACCGTAGCCTTTGGGTGGACTCAGAAGGCAGATATGATAAGCTTTTGGTTATGAAGGGATGGTAACTTGATATTCTGTACTGCATACTGTGCTAGCTCCAAAACTTTGAATACATCTTTATGCATCACTCCTCTATGCCTCTGTGTACTGATCCATGAATTGGTGGTACACAGAGAACAAATTGGAAATCCCCAGTCGAAGACCATAGTGTATCAGATGCTATGGGTGAGTTTGCAGGAACACATCACAGCAGTACCTAACCCAGATTTGAGGTCAAGAAGACTTCTTTGAAGAAGAGATGCCTAATGCAAGACTTGAAAGATCAACATAATTTAGCCAAGCAAAAAAAGCTGGAGTAGGAGAAGGCAGCTGTTTCAAAGACCACTGAAGACACTTACGCCCTTTTCTTTCTCCCCAGAATTATCTGATCCATACATGCATAAATGTGGAACCTGAACATTAGAGAGAAACCCATACATCCTTAATTTCTTCTCTGGAGAGCATGTGCCCTTTTTGAATCTCATTGTGCCAATGCCTTCCTCTCCTAATTAAAGTGAAAGTGAAGTCACTCAGTCATGTCCGACTCTTTGCGGTTCCATGGACTATAGCCTACTAGGCTCCTTCATCCATGGGATTTTCCAGGCAAGAATACTGGAGTGGGTTGCCATTTCCTTCCCCAGAAGATCTTCCTGACCCAGGGATTGAACCTGGGTCTCCTGCATTTTAGGCAGACGCTTTACCATCTGAGCCACCAGGGAATTCTCAGTCGTCTAGAATAGCAATGATAGTGATAGTGATGATAATACTAACATCTAACACTGATATGGCTTAGTATGTTCTAAGTGCCTCATGTACCTTAAATCATTTGATTCAGGCAACAGTCTATGGGGATAGGTAGTATTGTTATTACCATTTTATTGATGAGAAAATAGATACAGAGAAGTAACTTTCCCAGTCTTTTCCGAACAAGCAACAGAACCAAGAGTTAAACCCAGGCATCAGAATCTGGGTTCTTCATTATTCTCCGGCATTGCTTTCCAATTAAACACTATTTTCCTTTACTATTTCTTAATTCATCAATATTTACCATGTGTCTCCTATATGACAGTTACAGAGATAGGTATTGCCCAGGTCAAGGATCACAAGGCTGCAGAACCACAAACATTTGGTATAACAACAGAGGAAATGCTCTCTTGAATCAATTAATGAGCAAATATCAAATCACTAATTTCTAATAACATTTGGATGAGACACTATAAGCTATTTCACAAAAGATGCACTTAACATTAAATAGCTTTGTTTGGAATATACATTTACATAAGTTTTAGTGGTTACAAATTAGAAGGTTTTATGGTTGGGAACTGGAAATGCCAACTGGTAAATAGTAGATATGAAAAAGATTTGGCATATACATATTAGTCAAAAGGTTGGCAGTATGGGGAAAGAGGAAATATAAATTTTCATTTTTATAGATTAATTCAAATTATATAACAGACAATCATATTTAAATATCAAGATATTCATGTTGAATGATGAGGAATTTGCATATGATAAGCAAATAATTTAGTACCTGGGGTACATTGCATACCTTTCAAAAAACACTGTTGCCATTTGGGCTTAACATATGTTCTGTCTTATATTTTGCTTCTTGCAAAATAGATGGAGAATTTTTATCATTTCCCTTTCTCCCTATATAAATCCTGAACTTCTCCACCGCTTCTTCCCTCTCTGAATCATCTTTAAGATTGCATCGCCTCAGAAAGACTGATAGAGTTCACTGCTCTTTTTACCAAAGTAGTTTCATCTTTCACAGAGATTGAGATTGATGATTTTCATCTTGGCATATGAAGAACTAGAGTGTTGCATCATCCTTTTTCCTCATGAGCAATCAGAATGCCAACCTGGCCCAGCTGCGTAGAGACAGTAGCATCAAGAAATTGGGTTAAATATTTCCTTGGTGACAATTGTGTGGGCACCAATTTATCGATTGCTGTCTGCATGCCCATTTAAATTTATTGACAAAGGAAAAGTGATCTAGATTCTGTCCCTGAAATCAATGTATTTCACACTATTGTTCTCCAAACTGAGACTGGCTCCCAACACTGACCTCTCAAGGATGGGGTCGGGTCTATTTATCTTTTTTCCTCCCATCACCTGGGAGGGTCCTTCACCTAGTAGCTGGTAATAAGTGATTATTGAGAGGATGGATGAATGGATGGACCACAGGGTAGCTCGTACTAAAGATTCAGCCAATTTCTAATTAGTAATAGAAAAAGAAGACAAGAAAACTCAGCTGATTGCTTTCCTGTAGCAGCCAGATATAGCCTGAATACACACATGAACACAGAAAGCTCACAAAAAAATTAAAAATAGACACATGAATGAATCTCACTTGTAACCATTCCAAAGCTTCTTTCCTAATGGTTGATTATTTAGCTCTTCATTACTCATTTTGTCATGACCTGGTTTCAATCTGATGTTTTTAGAGAGCCTGGTGACTTGCTTGAAACTCGTCTTCTTATTCTTCATTCAGCTACAGCTTCTCTGTGGAAGTATTTAAGGAGCTGCTGTGTCAAACACTATTTCTTCAGTGTTTGGATTCATGTCCTGGGTTCTGACTTATCTGTCTCTTCTTGAATTTCTGGTTCATTTATGATCTCTTGTAGCCAACAGCTCCAATACTACTAAGCTAGAGTTCTGCTTACAACCTGACTCATTTGGGTCAGCCTCCTCCCTGTTGACTCCATTTCTACTTCTGAGCCTGGCACCTTGTGTGATATTAGTTTCTACCTTAAATGCAATGACATTAGTCAATATGCATATGCATTCCTAGTTCTGGAAACAATTTTGATACAACTAAATTCCTTGAGAGAAAAAGCAGGGATTTAGTCAGTTTTGTATTCTCAGCAGAGAGTACAGTGTCTAGCACACGGCAAGGCAACTGTTAGAGAAATGGTGGTTGAAGGAAAAATTATCCGTATGTTCTTATGTCATTCAGTTCAGTTGTTCAGTTGTGTCCAGCTCTTTGAGACCCCATGGACTGCAGCACGCCAGACTTCCTTGTCCATCACCAACTCCCAGAGCTTGCTTTCCATCAAGTCGGTTATGCCATCCAACCATCTAATCCTCTGTTGTCCCCTTCTCCTCCTGTATTCAATCTTTCCCAGCATTAGGGTCTTTGCCGATGAGTCAGTTATTCGCTTTCTTTATAGGCCAACTCTCACATCCATACATGACTACTAGAAAAACCATATCCTTGATTACACGGACCTTTGTTGGCAAAGGATTGTCTCTGCTTTTTAATATGCTGTCTAGGTTGGTCATAGCTTTTCTTCCAAAGAGCAAGCGTCTTTTAATTTCATTGCTGCAGTCACCATCTGCAGTGATTTCGGAGCGCAAGAAAATAAAGTCTGTCTCATGTTGTTGGAATATCCCATTCCATCAGAATGTCATTCATCTTGGTGGCAGCGTCCTTATTTTACTATTTTAACTTGTCAATATATGTGTCCAATTTTCAGCCTTAGAACAATTTTAATAACTTGTAAACATCTCTTATTAACCGTTTATTATGTCTAAGGTTCAGTGTAAGGTACTACAAATCTTTTATTAGGTCATCTCATACATTGCTTGTATATCTTTCTAAATAGTCTATATCATCTGGCACCCTAATTTCTTGTTTATTCCCCTTTCTTTCCCACCTCTCTGAACTCCTTGAGGGCAAAAGTTGGAATTTATTAGTCTTGTGCTTCTAGCAGGTAATGTCCTATGTGGCTCATGACGGGTGTTCCTTAAAGTGTGCTGCCTACATAAGTGGAGGAATGATAAATGACAGCACCAGACATGTATCAAAGAACTGTGCTGTAAGAATGGAAGAAATGCTAGATAATATGCTAATTGTCATAGGTAGGAAGGGAATAGGAAAGGTCATTATAGGGACAGTGATGGTTTTCTTCTAAAATGTTAATCCGGAGGCATTTTTTTTAAATTTATTTTTCTTAGTTCAGGGGCAAACTAAATATCTGTCTAGAGAGCTACAAGGAAAAATTAATGCCAACAGATGTTTGAAGGCAAAAAACAAGGCAACCCAGGAGAATAAGCCACAAGAAATGAAGACAGCTAATTCAAAGAAGAGTTGTTACTTTTTTTTTCCTTTTACCTGATATAGATGATCATGGGCCCTTTATTCATATCTATGCAGGAATGCCTGTCATCGAGCCAAGCAGCCCTGCTAATCTGGGGCAATATAAAAGTTCCCCTTAGTAACTGAATATACATAAGAATACGGTAACTGTGAACAATCTTCCAGCCTTTAGTCAGAATGAAGTTGGTCTTAAATTTTAGAAACTTTTAGTGTGGTGTTTCTCAACTCTTTTCAGTTCTAGAATGGACTGAAATATTGTTAACAATTTCTAATACTCCCTTTCTAATTCTAAAATAAAGTTCATAAGTAATAAAACCTACCTCACAAATAATTTATATACAATTTAAAGGGTTCATAATAAAAATATGTCAATAGGTAAAAGCTTGGGCATGACCATACTAAAAGATATAATAAAATGCTGATTGGGAGATATTTCATTGCTGAAATGACAGCTGCAAATGCAGGCCTGCACAGGCATGGTGGTGCTGTTGGTGACATAGGTGTCCAAATGGATTTGGGTTAGTATCCTTCCTAGAAAACTGAAGGTACAGTCAAAGCCTTGAAAGATCCCTATGTGTAAAAGAAAGTTAGTTACTGGACTCAAGAAATTATAAGCAGGGCTTTCCTTTCCGTGAACGTACAGTGGAAAACTTGAAAGCCATGTGAAACATCAGGATAATTTTTTCATTGTGAAGGACCATCCTGAGCACTGCAAGACATCTGCCTTTTCTTATTCCTGCCCACTAAATGCCAGTAAGTATTTTCACCTTTCCAAAATCATTGGGGAAAGCAAAGGTCCCTTGCCTCAGCAGTTTCCAAAGTCTTCCTCCAGGGGGCAGTACCAACCCTGCTGACAACCAAAGCCTTCAGAAAGGGATTCTATACATTCTGATGCCTTTCTTTGTTTCTGTCCTTTCCTCTTTTGAAAATGCAAAGGGAGATAATGGAATTAAGAACCTCCAGCTAACTTAAGAAGTTCTTTCCTTAGCTCCTCTGTGTGTGTTCCTTTCTTTGCACTCCACCCATGTTGTTTCTTCATTGGTCATAGTTCTTCCAAGGACATGTAACAAATCATCAGACTGCAGTTCCGTCTCCTTCATTAGATACAGAATTTCTTACTCTATCCTTTCACTTCTGTCTTTGTGTCCTCAAAGCCTGGCAGTGGATCTGGCATAGAATCAATGTTGTTGGCTGATTAAATGAAGAAGGCATGCTACTGAGTACTAAGCATTCTCCAAGGAAGTCATTTTTAAAAAGTCCAAAATTTATAATTGAAATTAAATGATTATTTTACAGTACAGAATAAACATAGCACATCTTAAAATTAAAAATTAGGTAACCTATCTCCTAATAGGTCAATTGAACAAAACTGGAAATGAGAATGATGGATGGAAAGTGATACACAGGTTCATTTAAATGCTGGGAACATAATTCCAAAAGTTTGGCTTCAGATCAGATCAATTGCTCAGTCGTGTCCGACTCTTTGCAACCCCATGAATAGCAGCACGCCAGGCCTCCCTGTCCATCACCAACTCCCGGAGTTCACTCAGACTCACATCCATCGAGTCAGTGATGCCATCCAACCATCTCATCCTCTGTCGTCCCCTTCTCCTCCTGCCCCCAATCCCTCCCAGCATCACAGTCTTTTCCAATGAGTCAACTCTTCACATGAGGTGGCCAAAGTACTGGAGTTTCAGCTTTAGCATCATTCCTTCCAAAGAAATCCCAGGGCTGATCTCCTTCAGAATGGACTGGTTGGATCTCCTTGCAGTCCAAGGGACTCTCAAGAGTCTTCTCCAACACCACAGTTCAAAAGCATCAATTCTTTGGCGCTCAGCCTTCTTCACAGTCCAACTCTCACATCATACATGACCACAGGAAAAACCATAGCCTTGACTAGACGAATCTTTGTTGGCAAAGTAATGTCTCTGCTTTTGAATATGCTATCTAGGTTGGTCATAACTTTCCTTCCAAGGAGTAAGCGTCTTTTAATTTCATGGCTGCAGTCACCATCTGCAGTGATTTTGGAGCCCCAAAAAATACAGTCTGACACTGTTTCCACTGTTTCCCCATCTATTTGCCATGAAGTGATGGGACCGGATGCCATGATCTTTGTTTTCTGAATGTTGAGCTTTAAGCCAAATTTTTCACTCTCCACTTTCACTTTCATCAAGAGGCTTTTGAGTTCCTCTTCACTTTCTGCCATAAGGGTGGTGTCATCTGCATATCTGAGGTTATTGATATTTCTCCTGGCAATCTTGATTCCAGCCTGTGTTTCTTCCAGTCCAGCGTTTCTCATGATGTACTCTGCCTATAAGTTAAATAAACAGGGTGACAATATACAGCCTTGACGTACTCCTTTTCCTATTTGGAACCAGTCTGTTGTTCCATGTCCAGTTCTAACTGTTACTTCCTGACCTGCATACAAATTTCTCAAGAGGCAGATCAGGTGGTCTGGTATTCCCATCTCTTTCAGAATTTTCCACATATCTTATCTTTTTTATATTAATTTTTATTGGAGTATAGCTGTTTTATGATGTTGTGTTAGTTTCTGCTGTATAGCAGAGTGAATCAAAGTGAATCAGCTGTATGTATACATATATCCCCTCTTTTTTGGATTTCCTTCCCATTTATTTAGGTCACAACAGAGCAATGAGTAGAGTTTTCTGGGCTATACAGTAGGTTCTCACTAGTTCTCTATTTTATACATAGTAGTGTATATATGTCAATCCCAATATCCCCATTCATCCTACCCTACATTCCCCCAATATCCATACATCCATTCTCTACACCTGTGTCTCCATTTCTCCTTTGCAAATAAGTACATCTGTATCTTTTTTTTTTTTAGATTCCACATATAAGTGATATTGATACATCTTATCTTTAAAATCCAATATCCCATTGGTACTTAAAGTATATTATAGTATTTTCTGAGAAATTTATAACACCATGAAAATAGACAAAGTGTATCCCTTGGCATCTGAAAATAGACAAAGTGTATCCCTTGGCATCTGCACAAGAATAGGGAATAACCAGTCTGATCAGTCATCCATCTGGTAGGTCCATACATCCATCTATTCACTCTACCTCTTTGAATATGTTATAGGTTAGATACTCTGTTTCCCAAGCTATCTACCAGGAATCTGAGAAGAATATGATGTGATTTCTATTTCCAAAAGGCCGAGTCCTATGAACATACAAGGCCACAGTGTGGTGTAAGATAGAAAGCTCACACTGTTGTGGAAGCATGGAGAGCCACCATTTGCCTTGGGGTGATTTTTAGAGGCTTCACACAGAAGTAAATATTCATGTTTGCTTTGGAGGATAATGGTGTGGCAGCCATGGAAAGATGCACTTTTTAGATCACTCTACATGAGAGGACGATTTGCCCAGATGTGAGGAGTATGGCCAACTGCCCGCTGTTGGTGCATCCAGGATTCATCCCTGAATTGGAGCAAAGATCATAGTCTTTCTGGGACAACGACTGAGGACAATGGTGGTACAAGGGCCTAGCTATTTCCCATTCAGACAGACCTCCTCTAGTGACCAGTTATGTCCTGGAGTTTCCACTGGGTTGATAAAGATTGAAGCATTTGTGTAGTAACCAGAGAGCTCCGTACCCAACTCTGTTTTTGCCCTTTTTCTTTCACGCATGTTACTCTCTAGTAAGCCTTTTGCGTTTCTAACTCCATCCTTATATGTGCTTTTGGGAGGACCCAACTGCCTCCAGTGGGAAAGAGTTTGGTGTAAGAAGGGTAGTTCAGGCAAAAGGAGTAACATGAGGACAGACACAGAGGTATACAGTGTGGCCTGGTCAGTGAATAGGGATAAATTTGATGTGGGTAGGGAGTAGGAAATGAGGATGCTTCAGTCTAGATCCAGAAGGTAGACACCCAGAATGTAAAGGATCTGGCAATGGACTTTTTCTTGAAAGAAAAGGAGAGCCATTATAAACTATTTTAAGAGAAGCGAGGCATTTCCAGTACAAAGTAGACAGTGAATAGAGCAGGAGATGCAAAGAATCCTTGTGTCCAAATTTTGTCTGTCTCTCTGTTTAGTATTTATTTGCAAAGCAATACTTCTTTTTCTTACATTTTCAAATCACTTCTTCATAAAACTAGATTATTTAGATGGAACATAGTGCTTCATGTCTCACATAAAGAAAGAAAGTATGCCTGCATTATATAGAGGAGAGAAATTTTATAAATAACAGTGAATGTCCTTCAGGATCATCAGAATCCAGGTCATATTAGTGACACCTTCAACGTTGGTGTTGTTCTTGGGGCTAATTTGAAGTTGTTTCTCTTCCTTTATATTTGCTCACTATCTGAATCCCCCACCCTTTCTGAGTCAGTTCTTAAATGTTTTCCAACTTGTATTTGTAAAATACTTGGTCAATTTCTCATCTTTTTTGGGCTGCATTTGGATCATTTACCATTTATAGACAAGTTTGGATTTCACCATTGATTTTTTTTCCCTTTTTCTGTGTATAGATTTATGTAGACATTATTGACTTCGTTTACCAACATTCTTAACTGAAACATTATGACCAGGCTTATTAAGTGTTTGCTATTAGATACTTTCTAGGAATGGGATATATTATTTCTCTTTACCACATTAAAAAAATTGATTTAAAGAATAGAATTTAGCAAAGCAAGGTAACTTTGAAATGTGCTTTTTTGTGTATTTATATTAATATCCAGTGAATAATTTCAAAGGTTAAACTTGATGATCCATCTCTTCAAGCTATCTACTTAAGTCTAGAGTCATTACATCACCTGCTTCCTTTATGCCATTGATTTATGTTTCTTTCAAACTGCTGAGATTGGGCAGTATCATTTATTTTTATATGACATACTCTGCACTATGAAACAGAGTTTCAGAAGGTAATGGTAGAAATACCTGTAACGCAATATAGAATTGCCTACTCACCTGAGTGATTCAGTAACATATCCATTAACGTTTGTCTGGAGTTCTCATAATACTGAAAGAGAATGAAAGGTTTTAATCAGTCTTTTTTTGTAGCAAATAAGTCAGGGCAATTTCCATGTAAGAATAGTATTCAGATACCATAATGTGTTTGTGTTTAATGTTGAGAAACACAAAAGAGTTTTTAGAATTTTCTTAAGCCTCTCCTATTTTAAATTCTCCAGATTAGCTAAAGTCTATTCATAATGTACTGTGAAGAAATATTTGTTTCAGGAATGCCAAAATATGTATTTGACCCCTATTTTCAGAAACTAAAAGAAAAAAAAGTGGATTATTTTCAAATAAAGTGAGCTTTTGCCCAGTTCAATGGAAGGAAAATTCGGGCATGAAAGACTTAAATATTTTGCTATGTTTATATGACTTGTTAGAAAATGGTCTTAGACTAAATTGCATATCCTGTTTGTTAATCTCAGATTCTTTTCTGTAAGTCACACTGATGGGGCATCGTGTACAGGAAGGAATTTACAAAAGAGTAAGCTCATTTATTTATGCAAATTGATGTGTTTCCCTCTAGCTATATCCCTAGGAGGATATTGCCATTTTTATGTTTCCAGTGGCTCATTTTAAAGGAAAATACTTTACATATTTTTAAAAATGAGTTAAATTTTTCTACTGTTAATGGAAATCCACTGTTATGGTATTCATATTATAAAAACCAACTCAGTCAAAAATACAGTTTGATGAATGTAGCATCTTTATAAATTGAAGATAGTGATTTCATTTCTTCCCTAGTAAATTTGCTTTAAATATTGGTTTATTATATATATTCACTTGTATTACAAATATTTCCAGTAAGCAAACACAAATCATTTTTATATTTAGCATTTAAAATGTATCTTAACTCAAACATTAAATCATCTATTAAATATTCAATTAAAGTGGGTTTTGATCCATTTTTAAAAATTAGTGGTCAGGTATTCGGGGAAACAAGCTTGCAAGATATTTCTAAAACACAATTCACTTCATTTCTTGTTCTGTATATTTTGTCAGAGAATGCCTTAATGTAACAGAAATCAGATTTGGTGTATATTTTTACACCAAATCAAATTGTACAGGCGCCACCCTCAGCTTTTTCCAAAACATTATAAAGGATAAGATTCCACCATGATATAGCTTAAGAAACAAGTACAGCCCTGGAAGAAGCCCATACATGGAAAGTAAAGCTACAGGAGGATATGTTTTACCGGAAAAACCTCATGTCTTACAACAAACACCATTACAGAACTGGATTTAAAAAATAAGTTTACTTAGCTGAATTCTATCTTTTTCTGGAATCTGTATGTAAGGCATATATGCTGTTTTTAGTTATTTCTACAAATATAAATCATACATATAAAAGGTACTGAAAAATGTAAGAATGAAACTGCAATATAGTAGTGACTAATGATATAAAGCACTTAGATGCTTCAGTTATAACAACTACATGAAGAGGGTGAAGGCATCATAAGTCATTTTATTTATCACAATTGGCAGGTTTCCCTCCTTAGTTGTATTGAATATAGTCTCATATTCCCTGTCTGCTCCCTGCCCAATCCTCAATTTCCCAAATTCACACACACACACAGAAGTCGCTCAGTCGTGTCCGACTCTTTGCGACCCCATGGATTGTAGCCCACCAGGCTTCTCGGTCCATGGGATTTTCCAGGCTGAATACTGGAGTGGGTTGCCGTTTCCGTCTCCAGGGGATCGTCCTGACCCAGGGATCGAACCCGGGTCTCCCGCATTGTAGGCAGACGCTTTACCGTCTGAGCTACCAGGGAAGTCCATCAAAAACACAGGAGAGTAGTAGTAAGTTTCAAAAGGATGTCAGTTGAGATCTTTTATAGATGAAATCTACTTCCTAGAAGTCAACTCGCCAATTATATGGACAGCTGGAGGCAAGAGGCTGCAAAAAAAGGTCCAACTGGAAAATATCTCGGGTACCCAATTAGATCCAGTTATTCTGCGTCTGTAGATTTAAAATGATCATCATCCACGGTGGAATAGATATGTCCCTCGTTGCTTAGAAAATCCACAGCTAGCTTGATTGAGGCTATGGACATGTGTTGGAGTTGGTTCTTGAGATCCTGAAAGTTCAATCCTTCAGGTCTTGGGCAAGCCTTGATCAAATTCAGCACCTGGTTCTGGGCCACAGTGAGGCCATTTGCTGGTATGAAGTTATTCCCACCGAAGTTCCCAGTTTCACCCATTCCTGGATTGCTGATAGGTGCTCTACCTGCTGAAGGCTGGCTGTTCGACTTGCTCAGTATCATGTGTGCATTGACTACTTCCAGAATATGTGTGGTGAACTCATTCATATCCTCCAGGGGCATGATCTTAAAGGCTACCAGGCTTATCTATTCTTTTAATGGGTATCAGTAATCCAAAATTATTCATTCCTTTTATCAAATCAGAAATGAAAAGTCAAGTAAACCTTCATAGGCTTTTTTAGAACACAGGTTCTGAAATTTTCCATTTCTGATTGCTAGAAGAAAGAGCTGTGATTTGCTACTGTATACATAGTTGCTTAAATATCAGACCGTTACTATAAGATGCTTTCTATGCCATAAAGTGAGCTAGATTATTTTCTCTGTCATATGGGATCTTCTGTGTGTGTGCTCAGTAGCTTCAGTCCTGTCTGACTCTTGGCAACCCCATGGATTGTAGCCCGCCAGGCTCCTTTGTTCATGGGATTCTCTAGGCAAGAATACTGGAGTGGGTTGCCATGCCATCCTCTAGGAGATCTCCCTGACCCAGGGATAGAACCCACAACTCCTGCATCTCCTGCATTGCAGGCAGATTCTTTACCCACTGAGCCACGTGGGAAGCCCATGGGATCTTCTATATAGTCATAATTGAGAATTTACAAAATATTAGAAAAACAAAGCCAAGTTTCACCAATAACTTCCATCTCATGTATAAAGCATAAACATCTCTAAAGATTTTTACCAATGACTAGCTTCTTTTTGTTAACAAATGATCTAAACTGGTGTTTTAAAAGTTTCATAAGTATCTGAATCTTTTGTAAAACTGAAACAACCTGTCAAATCCTATGAATTATGAGATATGAAATTAATACATATGGGTGACAGTCATATAAACCTTTGGTCTCATACTTTAGTATATCAGTTTGGATATACTGTAGTGAAAAAATTATGATTCATGTTAGTAAGCAGAATAGCACTTCAACAGCACTTGTTTGTATAATTTTACATGAGTGAAACTGCTACTAACAGTAAAACATATACATGCAACCTCTTTGATCAATGATACATTCATAAATTTAAATATAAATCAGAAATTAATCTTAGATCTGCACAGAAATAGCTATTTGGCAGCATAAATCAATGTTTATTGTTTCCAAGTTTATTAAAAATTAGTACAAAATTTTGCCTTTTAAAATGACAGTTCTTTACCAATAACTATGATGTATATTTTAAAGAGAAAAATTGAACCAGACAGTTATGAATTCCTTCTGAAAAAAGGCTGAAGTTCCATGGAAGGCAAAGTAGAAACCACTGGACTGGGTCATGTGGAGAAGAGCTGTATCATTCTTCCTGTCCATCCCTGTGCCTACTAAAAAAACTGGAGTACTATAACAAATATCCTAATTACCCCAGTTTCATTTTTTTCAATGGACTTTTTAGTTGTATGCTTTATTTTTTAAAAACAGACCAATCTTATAATTTGAATAAGATGAGCTATTGTCTGGCTGACTCCTTTATAAAACTGAAGCTATAAAATTGTATACCATGTCACCAAGAATGCAGCTTATACTTCCCAGTGCCTCAGTTTAGTGCCAGCTTGTGCCAAACAAGCTGCTGACTTGCACAGAGAGGAATTCCAGGAAGTCGTCGGAGCGGGCCATTTTCCAATAATGCTCCCTGGCATGGACTCAGTTCAGAGCTTTTTTACAAATGGCTATTACACTGAGATCATGATGAGATTTCCTAGAAGTACACGCAATGCTTTTCACTGAAGTTTACTAATTCAAAACTTTTTGTGAAAACAAAGATTTCCCCCTGAATTCTTAATGTCATATAACCATATGTCAGTACATTTGAGTGTGCCTTTAAGATATGAAAGTGCTTAGATCTCTTAGAGACAGGTTTTTTAAAAATTAAATTATTATTTTCTCTTCACATCATTTTACTTTAGATATTTGGCTTAAGTTACATTGAATTTCTATGTCTTTTTTTCAAGATATTGAATAGCACAGGAGTACTAAAGTATTGATGATCTCTATTAATTCTGTCAATCATCAACAGTCACTAAGAGCTTGTGGTTGGCAAATGTTGCAGTAAGTACTCTAGACATGTGGGCAGCTGTCTTGAGCAATCTCAGATTAGATGGACCTATCAGAGTCTGCCATAGGACCTGCCACTAGAAGAATCGAAAGCACATAATAAATTTCTTCAGTGATACATGTGATCACCGTGTTAACAGGGTGAAATTTGGATGAAGAGAAATCACGGAGTTCTCAGTTCTCCCTTGAATATAGACTGACTCTAGCTATTGGCTCCCATTCCTTGATCTTTCTGCTATAGGCATATCCTGATTTTTGAATATCCTTATCAAGGATAATGCTGCTTCCTTCATAGCTCAGTTGATAAAGAGTCTGCCTGCAATGCAGGAGACCTGGGTTCGATTCCTGGGTTGGAAAGATCTTCTGGAGTAGGAAATGGCAGCCCACTCCAGAATTCTTGCCTGGAGAATCTCATGGACAGAAGAGCCTGGCAGGCTACACTCTATGGGGTCCCGACACAACTGAGCAAGTAAGCACAACAACAACAATGGGTGATAAAGACAGAGATGTTAGAGATCAGTATTTGTTGTTAAGTTGTTCAGTCATGTCCAACTCTTTGCGACCCCTTGGACTACAGCACGCCAGGCCTTCCTGTCCTTCACCATCTCCCAGAGTCTGCTCAAACTCATGTCTATATTGAGTCAGTGATTCCATCCAACCATCTCATCCTCTGTCATCCCCTTCTCCTCCTGCCTTCAATCTTTCCCATCATCAGGGCCTTTTCTAATGAGTCAGCTCTTGGCATCAGGTGGCCAAAGTATTAGAGTTTCAGTATCAGCATCAGTTCTTCCAAAGAATATTCAGGATTGATTTCCTTTAGTATTGACTAGTTTGATCTTCTTGCAGTCCAAGGGACTCTCAAGAGTCTTCTCCAACACCACAGTTCAAAAGCATCAGTTCTTCAGCACTTAGCCTTCTTTATGGTCCAACTCTCACATCCATACATGATCACTGGAAAAACCATAGCTTGACTATATGGACGTTTGTCGGCAAAGTAATGTCTCTGCTTTCTAATATGCTGTCTAGGTTTGAAATAGCTTTCCTTCTAAAGTGAAGTCGCTCAGTCATGTCTGACTCTTTGCACCCCATGGACTGTAGCCTATCAGGGTCCTCTGTCCATGGGATTCTCCAGGCAAGAATACTGGAGTGGGTTGCCATTTCTTTCTCCAGGGGTTCTTCCCAACCCAGGGATCTAACCTGGGTCTCCTGCATTGTAGGCGGGCGCTTTATCGTCTGAGCCACCAGGGAAGCCCAGGTTTGAAATAGCTTTCCTTCTAAAGGAGCAGGTATCTCTTAGTTCCATGTTTATAGTCACAATCTGCAGTGATTTTGGAGCCCAAGAAAATCAAGTCTGTCATTGTTTCTATTGTTTCCCCATCTATTTGCCATGAAGTGATGGGCTGGATGCCATGATCTTAGTTTTTTGAATGTTGAGTTTTAAGCCAGCTTTTTCACTCTTCTCTTTCACCTTCATCAAGAGGCTCTTTAGTTCCTCCTCACTTTCTGCCATAAGGGTGTTGTCATCTGCATATCTGAGGTTATTGATATTTCTCCCAGCAATCTTGATTCCAGCTTGTGCTTCCTCCATAGTACTTGGCTTATAAGTGATACAGATAGTAGGACTCATAGGACCTTTGAGTCAAGATCATTTTGAGATCATTGAGTCTAAGCCCTTTGTTTTTCTGCCTAAGAACCTGAAGCTCAGAGAAGCTCAGATATAATAGCTAGTTAAGGATTGAGACTGTATTCAAATTTCTTTTCAATATTTGCTGATTTTTTTTAATTGCCTGATGGTCCCCATTTAGGAAGGATCTCTCTCTTTTTCTCTGGTTGTTCTTACTTGCCAGTAAGCTTAATGCTTTCTCCTGTGACAGATCAACCATGTACAAAAAGATATGGAAATCAGTTTGCATACCTATAAGTCCCACTTGATGTGATTAGAGCCTCTAGGTCTTGATGAAACTTAAAAGCAAGGTGCTTTTCTTCATTTTCCCCCTTGTAGGCTTCCATCATATTCTAGCAAGACTACTAACTAACTCAGTTCAATATATTATTAGAGCAATCATTCCTAGAGGTAGTTGCCTTTCACAGCTAAAGTGATTTATAAAAACAGATTTGTTCAAATCAACTCTCCCATTAAGACCTTTCAGAAGTGCAATATTCTCTAGTTTTTTGTTTTGTTTTGTTTTGTTTTTTTGGATCAACTAAACAATTAGAATCATAAGATAATCATGCACCTTACCTGGCACCTCTTGACTCAGAAGGACAGAGATCGTGAACGACAACTTGCTTGCTTACTGACAGCAGCAGTCCAGTAGCTCAGTTCTGAACAGCCTTGTATGTCCTATAGCAAGTCCATAGGCACTGGTTTGCCAGGTCCAATCACAAGGACACCCAAAGCTATGACAATGAGTTTTTTTATAGTTCATTTATAATTTTTCCTAGTCCATATATGATTTACCAATGAGAAGTCATTTTTACTATCAGTAATGTCACCTTGAGATATAGTTGACATTCTGCTTTTATCAAGTTACCAAGAATCCAGCTAAAGTTAGCCAAAAATCAGATTCTTATGGAGAAAAGGTTTTTTTGGTTTGTTTTTGCTTATTTGTTTTCTTTAAGCACACATGACTTCCCTTTTCTCTTAGGATAAAGTACATATTATTTGAATGACTCACAAGAATCATTTTCAGCTGGCCACTAGATTCCTCTCTAGTCTCATCTTGACCCCTGCTACCCACCTTTAACCCTATAATTCAGTCAAGTCAGACTCTTTCAGTTCCTTTAAAGGATCTATTACTACTTGGCTCTCAAACCTCACGCATGCTATTTTATCACCCATTTATTTATTTAAAAATTTTTAGTGCCTTCAGTGAGCCAAGCAGTGGGCAAATCCCCTGAGGATACAACAAGGAAAAGGCATTCTTGTAGAATCTCCAGCCCCTGCCTGAAAACCCTTCCCCATTCCCACCACTGCTTAATGTTCATGTCCCAAACTGAATGTTACATCTTCGAGGATTTCCTCTCTGCTCCCCACAAACAGGTTAGGTGTCCTACTCTATACTTCTTCTGTTACAATACTGATCACCCTGTATTGTCATTGCCTGGTTTCTTGTCTACTCCCCCATGAGACTGTGAGCTCCATGATGGGAAAGGAATACGTCTAACTTGCTCACAGTTACATCTTCAGTGCTTAGGTCACTGCCAGGTACCCTGAGGATTCTCAATAAATATTTGATAGACAGATAGTTCTAGGAATTCCAAGAAGTTTAGAACTACAATATCCTTAAAACCACAGATAATTTGTTTCTAAAGTGAAAATTTCAGGCCCTGTTATAGGTAATAAAGAAGATATTTGGAAGTATATATCCACCAGAATCTATGATATAAATGGAATTGTTTATTTTTTAATTATACTAATAAATAAAAGAGCAAAGCAATAATATACAACTGGAGTGAATGAATTTTAACATATTGATGACCAAGAATCAAATCACTTGAATAAAAACAAACGGTTATAACTGGGATATTCCCAGTTACCTGAAACCTAAAGCCAATGCTGACATTAATGAATAAATAAAAGGAGTAGGGAGAAGAGTCAGTAAGGACTCAGAAACAAATCTAGGATTCTTATTCTCACTTAATGTAGCTTTTGAAGTTTGGCCTGGAACTAAAGCAAAGAAATCAGTTCCCATTAAGATATCATATACAGATGCATCTGTGAGGCTAAATATCCTTTCCTGGAACCATTTTTCCTGGGATTTATCACATGAGTGCCAATATAAAGCAGTGCTAAGTCACACAGTAGAATATACCTCCAACCAGTGTTTCAAAAGGTGCAAAAAAATGCTCTTAAATATGACACTTTTTAGTATCAGCCATCTATAAAATCAAAGAACATGACATTGAGCCATCTCAGAAGCCATGTCTTTGATTGACTGAGATAATGTGGTCTAAGACATTATTTTCTCATGGTCTGAGAGCACAGGGATAGAATTTGGAATAGTGTAGGTAAATGGATAATTAACATACCCATTTAGGCTTTTTCTCTCAAATATCAAATATCTTAAATGAGCTTTGGAAAGGTTCTGGATCACATTCAATTTGCAATCAAATTCCCTTAATAAGATTTTACAGTGCAGAAATTCTTTCTTGCTGATTAAAATGAGAGTCATAATTTTGAGTCAGGTACTGACCAAACTTCTTACATAAGGAGAGACAGCACGCTGGAACCGAGTCATGAACAGCCTGGGTGCTTACAAGTAGCATGCGAGTGTATTTGAAGGAGCAAGAGATCTTTTCAAGCTCAGATGCATAGTAGTTACATCTAGAGGCAGTCCAGTTTTAAAGTTTTACAGCAAAGGTTCATACTGGTCCCCTGTGGGTGCTTTCTGTTTGATTTGCACAGTAGTTCATGGGGAAAAAACTTAATTGCCACCATTTATAATCCAGAAGCTTTCATAAAATATTCTGAATTTCTGGCTTCTCATGAAAAGTAGAAAGAGATGTCACACTGAGTTGTCATTTTAGTGCAACAAGAGTAGCAGTGGTTATATCAGACCACCTTTTCAGAGTGAGTATTTACTCTCCAGGTCATTGAAGTGCCCACCAAACTTGCTCTATTTAATTTTCATTAGGTTCTTACAGGAACCAAGGTTTTAACTTGCTCAACACCGTGACAAGGTAACTTTAGCTTGAAAAATTCTCTGTGTGTTTATTTGTAAGGCTGAGAGAGGAAGGAAAGATTTACCTTCAAACATTTACCTAATAAGGTATATAGATATCAAACATTTACCTAATAAGTAATAAGCACTGCACATGTTATACACGAAAAGGAGTACCTTATGGTGAGTCCTTTGCTTAGGGCCATGGTAGTGGCAGCTTTGAACCCACCTGCTTATGGAGAGCTAAGAGAAGCTAAGGAACTGGAGGCACTATACTTCTCTTTTCTGAACATTCTTAAAATTTAATTTCAAAATGTTCATCTTACTATCAACTCCAGGGATCTGTGAAGAGAAAAAATTCTGCTAACAATGGGGATTCCTTTCAAGTGTGTTTATCTTGGGATATGTGGGGAGGCAGGCACTGACTGATTTGCCCCCACTCAAAATGTCTCCCCACATGTACCAAGGTATTCTTATTCAGGGTCTTCTCTGGTAACTCAGATGGTAAAGAATCTGCCTGCAATGCAGGAGACCCAGGTTCAACTCCTGGGTGAGAAAGATCCCCTGGTGAAGGAAATGGCCACTCATTCAAGTATTCTTGCCTGGGAAATCCTATGGACAGGGGAGCCTGGTGAGCTCCAGTCCACAGGTTTGCAAAGAGTTGGACCCAGCTGAGTGACTAACACTTTCACTTATAGAACCCTTATTCTTTGAGGTATAGTCCTTGCTACACAGTCTAGAGAAGGTTAGACCTCTGGTGAGCTGGAAATAGAGCAATGTCTTAAGGAGTTTGATTGTAGTACAATCTCATGGGTAAGTGGAACAGGTTCAAAGTCGGAGTGAGACCAGTTTGTGAATTGTGCTAGATGCTAGGAAGTTTTTAGGTTTATAATTTAGATATTTCTTACTATCGTAGATGGTTTAAAGATTGAAGGGGCTAAAGCTGTGAGACCAGTTGTCTCAATCGGCTTCAGAGACATTTTCTTAACAATTTTGCAGAAGTTGTTGGCTGTCAGTTCTTCCCTCTGAGATAGCTGAATGAGTTAAGTGATTGCATAGGCTTAACATCAGCATTTAAATAAATATCTGTGTATATGAATATTGACAGCAGTTATTGAAATGTACAGGTTAATAGTAATCCACTTACAGGCACTAATATTCAAGTTCAGATTTTTAATATTTTGCCATTTTAATAGCAGCCTCCAAATTCTGTGTGGTTTGCACATATGTCTAATTTAATTTTGGCAAGAATTTTGTGAGCTAGGAATTATTTATCTTCATGTTACAGGGGAGAAAACTGAGTTCAGACTCTCTCCCAAGATATATGACCTGTTTGCACTGAAAAACAACACACAAGTTCAGATTGTTCCTTTCAAATATCAACGTTTTAAGACTTTTAAAACCTAGGTTGATTTTTATACCTGGTAATAAAGTTGTGTTAGGGGATATACAGGGTTACTACATTTCAAAATGAGGATGTTTATTTTAGTAATTAAAACTTTATTTGCAAAACAATCATGGTTTTATTTCAGTGACAGAGCACACAGCAAATAGTATTGATTATAGACTAATACATAAAGTGTCAGTACCCAGATATAAAGCATCTCCTTGGCATATTGTGGAAACTGGCCATGAATCACTTCCCATGAATATCAAAGATTAAGTACACATTTACACATAAAAGTACATGCTCACTTGGCAGTTTTCAAATACAATTAGCAATGATTCTCCTGTTGAATTTGGAACGTATGATATGTTAGCACTCACTTGAAAAAATCCACTACTAATTTTCCTATATTGCTTTTTGAAATATGTATCAAAGCATAACATATAAATTATATATGCACATATAAATTATTTTAAAAATGTATGTGTGTGTATATATTGTATCTGACTTTGAAGTGAGGGATTGATGTGTGAATTATTTTAATTCTACCATCTCTACCATTATGAATACCTATACACCCTTTCCCTTTCCTATACCCCACTCCTTTCTATGTCTGAGCACAGAGGAAATGAATGGAATGCATCCCTTGGAAATTCTGTGTTCATGTTTTATAGAAGAAATAATAGGAAGAAAAGAAAGTCTGGGTTTTACATCATTTCTTATATAAAACCAATATTTTACAGTAGAAATTACATCAATATAATAAAAGAAACATCTTTTCAAGGAAAATATATGAATACTAATGCATTCTGTTTGATAGAAATTTAAATAAAATTAAATGCATTAAAAACAGTCATTTAGAATATCTAAAAGACTTTAAAAGTATATCATTTTTTCTCTCCTGAGCTATGTATCTTACATAATTCTCTATATTATTTCTGAAATGTGGTACCTCTTATAGTTGAAGAACATAAGCTTAATGAGAGTAAAGATTTTTTCTGTATTATTAACCCTGTTTCCTTAGTACCTAAGTTAATGCTTGCCAGTATGAGACTGTAAGTATTTATTGAACAGATGTGAATCTAAGTTAAAGACAGTTATCAGTTGTACAAATAATGAGTGTCATTGCTTATGCATGAACTTAGCCAGGTGTAGAAGGCATTCCTTCTTTCAATTCTCACCTTCATTGAATTATTTGCAGTAGCAGCATTACTTGCAGCTACATATTACATGTTTTATAGAAGAAATATCTCTAGCTGAATCTATAGCTAAATATCACAGTGAATCCAAACTGATTGGATTTTAACTGTGACTTAATATATCTTCAGAATCATTGCACTGTGATATGGAACTGAAACAAAGTACTGCCTTAGATGCAGAAGACTGCGTGTCACATCAACTGATATATGGATATATGACTAAGACAGAATAAATGCATAATCTTTCATAAGAGATCATTATATTTTCAATCGGGATATTCTCACAACTGAGTCATGGATTATAAAGGACTAAGAGATTTCCAGCTGAGGTGTAAGAGGATCTACTAACTATCCTGGGATACGTCATTCAATTAAATAAATAGAAAATAACAAAACTAAGATATTAATGGACAGAAAATACAAATGAACAGCTAATGTCAAAATTAATAAAGGAGTTAAAATTACAAAAAAAAGAATAATGAAAAGTAGTTCATCAAATGACATTGTTCAGAAAGGCAGTGACCAAAGTAATCAGAAAAATTCTAGCCTTTGAATACACATGGTATTAGACGCCAACATCATTAGGATATTGAAAAAGAAAGGGTTATATATGGTATGAGTAGGTGTATACAATTGTGAATTGATACAAAATGTGGAATATTAATGTGGAATTAATTTGGTCTAAAAACTTACAAAATGTATAACACATTTAAAATTGGTGATGTCTTGGAATCAATAAAATACAAACACACATACACACATATATACATACACATTTTGGAGAATGTCTTGGACCAAATGATGTACTCAGCAAAACAGGCAAAGGAACCAGAGATGAAATTGCCAATATCCATTGGATCATAGAAAAATTAAAGAATTCCAGAAAAACATCTACGTCTGCTTTATTGACTATGCCAAAGCCTTTGATTGTGTGGATCACAGCAAACTATGGAAAATTCTTCAGGAGATGAGAATAACAGACCACCTGACCTGCCTCCTGAGAAATTTGTATGCTGGTCAAGAAGCAACAGTTAGAACTTGACATGGAGCAATAGACTGGCTCCAAATTGGGAAAGGGGTGTGTCAAGGCTGTATATTGTCACCCTGCTTATTTAACTTATATGCAGAGTACATCATGCAAAATTCCGGGCTGGATGAAACACAAGCTGGAATCAAGATTGCTGGGAGAAATATCAGTAACCTCAGATATGCAGATGATGCCACCCTTATGGCAGAAAGTGAAGAGGAACTGAAGAGCCTCTTGATGAAAGTGAAAGATGAGAGTGAAAAAGTTGCCTTAAAACTCAACATTCAAAAAACTAAGAGCAGGGCATCTGGTCCCATCACTTCATGGCAAATAGATGGGGAACCAATGGAAATAGTGACAGACTTTATTTTCCTAGGCTCCAAAGTCACTGCAGATGGTGACTGCAGCCATGAAATTAAAAGACGCTTGCTCCTTGGGAAAACAACTATGACCAACTTAGACAGCATATTAAAAAACAGAGATATTACTTTGCTGACAAAGGTCCATCCAGTCAGAACTATGGTTTTTCCAGTAGTCGTGTATGGATGTGAGACTTGAACTATAAAGAAAGCTGAGCACCAAAGAATGGATGCTTTTGAACTATGGTGTTGGAGAAGACTTTTGAGAGTCCCTTGGACTGCGAGTAGATCAAACTAGTCAATCTTATAGGAAATCAGTCCTGAATATTTATTGGAAGGACTGATGCTGAAGCTGAAACTCCAATGCTATGGCCACCTGATGCGAAGAGCTGGCTCATTGGAAATGACCCTGATCCTGGGAAAGGATTAAGGCAGGAGGAGAAGGGACGACAGAGGATGAGATGGTTGGATGGCATCACCAACTCGATGGACATGAGTTAGAGCAAGCTCTGGGAGTTGGTGATGGACAGGGAAGCCTGGCATGCTGCAGTCCATGGGGATGCAAGGAGTCAGACATGACTCCGTTACTAAACTGACTGATTGACTGAACTGAGCAGAAAAGGGATGAAGTTAAGTCAATTGATGTTTGAATGTCACCGGAAAATGATACAGTTTCTTAGACGATACTGGCTGTCAGAATTGGTTGGCACTGATTGAAATCTATGACCATCAGAGCATCTCTCCAATGTGAGAGAAAATGTATCACCTCCATCTCCTCTAAACCTTAACTTTAAAGGCACTGGTACTCAATATAGCATCATAAAGTACTTTCCTTTATTTGGATTTCCCTGGTAGCTCGTATGGTAAAGAATCTGCCTCCAATGCAGTAGACCCGGGTCTACTGCAAAACATTTAATTTTGAGGAAGTTCAGTGTATCGATATTTTTTCTTTTATGGATTGTGCTTTTGGAGTCAAATCTAACAATTCTTTACCTAGATATATCCTGGAAATTCTCTCCTATTTTCAAAGTAATAAGTTTTTTTCTAACTCTTAAGCTCTCTGTGTGAGTGTACAAGATCGTAAGAAGAAAGAAAAAAGAGGGTATGTACCTCCAAAAGCATATTGTTCTGGGTGAAAAACCAGCTCACTTCTACTGAGTTTTTAAGCATGAATCACCTTTATATACCTTTCATTGAAGACCACAAAGACATGTACTTTAAATGTTATTGTTTTTACAATCATTTTTTCACCACTAATGCAAAGATAACAGAAATAAAAATCAAAAAACATACAACACAATGCAAATTATATCCCTTCACTCACATAGACACCCTGGGTGGGCATGATGAATGAGGTCATTGTTCTTGTGACAGCAAATCTGGGTACTGTGAAAGGAGAGGCTTAATTAAGGCTACAGCAACCATAACTATTTAAAGAAGGAGGTTCATATCTTGTGGTACTCACATTCTATATTTGATCATGTGGATGCAAATAAATGCCTCATAGCCTAATGGAATTTCTGACATATGGAATTCTCATGACTCGAAGGGGTGATTTAGAGTGTAACTATTATGATGATATTTAATATGCATTTTAGCCAATAGACACACTCTTCAATAGTATTACAGTAGACATCTCTCAGAGTGCCTGTTTAGTCGATGCTTCCTCTCACAGCCTCACCCATGTGCTTTCAGAGAACCTGTACATACAGTGCAGATGCATGAGCAACTGGTCATGTAACTCTGTGACCCTGGTCATCTCTACCCGACCAATGCGTAGAGACCTTGGACAAAATAAGATTTCTATCCCAGAAACTGGAAACTGGGAATGTTGTGGCCCAATGCAGTTTCTGTTTGATGTCAATCAGAATGATCTTATGAAGACAGAGATGAGCTGGCTACAGTAATTCAAAGAATAGAAAGCCTGTATTCAGAGAGAGACAAAGAAGGATGATCACATATGCAGAAAGGAATAGACCGTAAGTCCTGAAAAGAGGAAAGAAAGCTTTGGCCTTATATGTTTCAATAAACTACTTACTTTGATTAAATAACTACGAATTCTTCCAATTTTCTTAATTACCCTAAGATACATTGGTAAGTTAAATATTATTTTACAATTTAAGTATATCATAATTAAAATTTCCCCTATACATTTTTCTAATAAACTCTGAAAGACATTGGATATTTGCATGTGCCAGTAATATATTTTGAGTTATATATGCTTATAATAAAGATTGTACTGATGGAAGCTAGGTGCCCAACTCCTGGGAAATAATAACCCTCATGTGGAATTTTGTGATATTTGAGTGAGATGATGTACAGTCCCTGCTAGAGAAGTTTAGTAGTGCTTTTGAGCAGGAACTGATGAAGGACTTTAAAAACATGAGGTGGAAGAATGACTAAAGAAATTCTTTGCCTCAAAAAATAAAATATTAGCATCAATTCAGTTCAGTTGCTCAGTTGTGTCCGACTTCTTGCAACCCCATGGACTGCAGCATGCCAGGCTTCGCTGTCCATCAGCAACTCATCACTTGCTCTAACTCATGTCCATCGAGTCAGTGATGCCATCCAACCATCTCATCCTCTGTCATCCCCTTCTTCTCCTGCCTTCATCCTTTCCCAGGATCAGGGTCTTTTCCAATGAGCCAGCTCTTCACATCAGGTGGCCAAAATATTGGAGTTTCAGCTTCAGCATCAGTCCTTCCAATAAATATTCAGGACTGATTTCCTTTAGGATTGACTGGTTTGATCTCCTCGCAGTACAAGGGACTCTGAAGAGTCTTCTACAACAGCACAATTCAAAAGCATCCATTCTTTGGCACTCAGCTTTCTTTAAAGTTCAAGTCTCACATCCATACATGACTACTGGAAAAACCATAGCTCTGACTGGATGGACATTTGTCAGCAAAGTAATGTCTCTGTTTTTTAATATGCTGTCTAGGTTGGTCATAGCTTTTTTTTTTCCAAGGAGCAAGCATCTTTTAAATTCATGGCTGCAGTCACCATCTGCAGTGACTTTGGAGCCTAGGAAAATAAAGTCTGTCACTGTTACCATTGGTTCCCCATCTATTTGCCATGAAGTGATGGGACCAGATGCCCTGATCTTAGTTTTTAGAATGTTGAGTTTTAAGGCAACTTTTTCACTCTCATCTTTCACTTTCATCAAGAGGCTCTTCAGTTCCTCTTCATTTTCTGCCATAAGGGTGGCATCATCTGCATATCTGAGGTTACTGATATTTCTCCCAGCAATCTTGATTCCAGCTTGTGTTTCATCCAGCCTGGAATGTTGCATGATGTACTCTGCATATAAGTTAAATAAGCAGGGTGACAATATACAGCCTTGACATACCCCTTTCCCAATTTGGAACCAGTCTGTTTTTCCATGTCAAGTTCTAACTGTTGCTTCTTGACCAGCATACAAATTTCTCAGGAGGCAGGTCAGGTGGTCTGTTATTCCCATCTCCTGAAGAATCTTCCATAGTTTGCTGTGATCCACACAGTCAAAGGCTTTGGCATAGTCAATAAAGCAGACGTAGATGTTTTTTGGAATTCTTTTTCTTTTTCTATGATCCAATGGATATTGGCAATTTCATCTCTGGTTCCTCTGCCTTTTCTAAATCCAGCTTGAACATCTGGAAGTTCACGGTTCACATACTGCTGAAGCCTGGCTTGGAGAATTTTGAGCATTACTTTGCTAGCATCTGCTGCTAAGCTAAGTCGCTTCAGTCGTGTCTGACCCTGTGTGACTCCATAGATGGCAGCCCACCAGGCTCCTCGTCCCTGGGATTCTCCAGGCAAGAACACTGGAGTGGGCTGCCATTTCCTTCTCCAATGCATGAAAGTGAAAAGTGAAAGTGAAGTCGCTCAGTCGTGTCTGACTCTTAGCGACCCTGTGGACTGCAGCCCACCAGGCTCCTCCGTCCATGGGATTTTCCAGGCAAGAGTACTGGAGTGGGGTTCCATTGCCTTCTCTGTGCTAGCATGTGAGATGAGTGCACTTGTGTGGTAGTTTGAACATTCTTTGGCATTGCCCTTATGGGAGCTATGATTAGTGACTACCTTAGTGAAAAGGGGGAAGACTATTGGGATTTTTCCAGAAGCCAGAGCAAAGGCTATTGCTAGACATATAAAGAGATTTGTGTACAGCATTTAAGAAAAAATATTCAAATTCTTAAATCTGTTGAATGATATAATAAGCTGCCTCATCAGGTAGTGAGTTCCTTGTAATTTTTGCTATTGTTTAAATAGTGGTGATCAAGTCAGAGTCACTGTTTTGGGTATGAAATTGGTTAGAAAAGTTCTATTTTCCATTTCACAAAAACTGATTTCACTATTTGAACATCTTAAGGATCTGTACAAAAAAACAAAAAGCTATAATGCTTATGAGCTGCTCTTTTAAGATGCTATTCTTTGTTCTAGGGTTTCAGCACCAAAATGAATGAATGAATGAATGTGTAAATGAATAATAAATAAGCTGAGATTTCCACATGCATACACATAGGTGTGATTCACATATCAAATGATAATGAATTATTTTGCATTTGTTATAAATAACCCACCTAGTTAAAAAAATTAGGTATCAGTTGACTAATATTTAGAAATTAAGTAGAGTTTATTGAAAGAAAATAAACAGGAGAAAAAAATGCCTAAAACTAAAGCTTGATTTCAAACATCTTAACTGATCAATAATTTTCTTTTTTTATTTAAGGTGACTGAGTTTGTTATGTTCAGGATAGTGAGCAATTGATGTTGAAGATAAAACTTGATATAATGGAGGAATACTGAATTTACAGTTTTTCCAATAAAGCTCATAAATAATTATTTCAGTGTTTTTTCCATTAATAAAGTATAAAATCTGGCCTAATATCTTAAAATATTTATTAAAAATTTAGCTATAGTTTGACTTAAGTATTAATAGTATGCATTAAATATAGAATTGTTTTTTGCAGAATATTTTAATAATATTACAATTTTGTTTACATAATTTTCGGGGGTTCTCTTCCTGTAAAGATCAGCCTAAACACCTACAAATGTGTTTAATTTCTATATTTCAGTCCAATCATAAATTTTCAGCTTTGGTATATTCAGAAGTAAAATGTGATTTGCTAATATAGAAGATAGTGTTTGTAATTTACAAAATGGGTTTTATAACCTGTTAACCAAGAAAGCTGAGTGCCAAAGAATTGATGCTTTTGAACTGTGGTGTTGGAGAAGACTCTTGAGAGTCCCTTGGACTGCAAGGAGATCCAACCAGTCCATTCTGAAGGAGATCAGTCCTGGGTGTTCTTTGGAAGGACTGATGCTAAAGCTGAAACTCCAATACTTTGGCCACCTCATGCGAAGAGTTGACTCATTGGAAAAGACCCTGAGGCTGGGAGGGATTGGGGGCAGGAGGAGAAGGGGACGACAGAGGATGAGATGGCTGGATGGCATCACCAGCTCGATGGAGGTGAGTTTGAGTGAACTCCGGGAGTTTGTGATGGACAGGGAGGCCTGGCATGCTGCAATTCATGGGGTTACAAAGAGTCAGACACGACTGAGTGACTGAACTGAACTGAACTGAAACAAGAAAATCAGTTCTATCTCTCCAGTTCATGCCACCCACTAGATATGCTACATAGATTGTTCAGCTACTTTCAGAGAATATACCCCTTTTGAAAAGAGCTCTGTTTTTTTTACTTAGGAGAGAGTTAGGGAGAGCAGGCAGGTTGGAACTTCTTGAGACTAAATCCATCAATTGAGTGACAGTGCCTACATATTCTTCCCTTCAAACATATCGTATGAACTGCATATTACACAATCCAGGCAGTCTCAGAAAATCTATACTCATTTCTCGATTCCAAATGTGAAGGTCCCCCTTAAACCTAGAGGACTCCTGGAAGGATTTACAGGGGAAATATAACGAGACTGATTTTCTAACACGTGTTGGACACATAGCACACATAAACCTTCGGGTAGTCCTCTGCAGATTTATACGAGGTGGTACAGGAGAATTCTCCCAGCCATTGAGTGTGACTCTCCTGCTTCTGAGTTATGTCAGGTACATAGGAATCACTCCCAGACACTCTCCCAGGACTACAGCCTTTGGCTTTAAATCCTCAATTTGACACTTTTCTGCATGGTTATTAGAGCTTTAAAGAAATGTATCTGGACTCTCAGCCAGCTTAGAGAAAGCAATTTTCCTTTGGACTATCACCTCCATAAGATGGTACTGGTGGGGTGTGTTAGTAACCTATTCTTCCCCTGTATTTAGGAAATATTTCATGAACATTATTTTCTTAATATGTGAGACAGTTTAGAAATAAAGGGGAAACGAGTATCAATAATTTATTTGTTAAATAATTCCAAGTGGTTTTATTTAGTGTTTGGTTTTTTTGTTTGTTTGTTTGTTTTTTTGACTTGGGGCTAATATTTTCTTTTGATTTTTTTTTTCTTTCCCTTCTTCTTATCTCTTGGTTCATTCTTAGTCTCTTTCAAGTTGTCCTTATCTTTGGCCTGTTTGTTAATCTTGCTCCTGGGGTGAGCTCATCCTTTCTGGTGACTTCCAAGCACAGTGACTATATTCTGACAATGTCCCCATCTGCATCTCCAGACCAGACCAAGTTCCTGCTTCTGAGATAGTAGAGACATCCTTGACCTGACCTCCCACTGGCACCTCAAAGTAAAAATCAAATTTACTCCCTACCCTATCCCTTGCTTTCCAAGTCTTTGCAAACAGTGCTGATCTGTTATTTTCCTTTATGTTCTGCATACACTTGCCAAATTTTGTCAGTTCTACCTCTTTTATAAATCCCAAATGCATCCAATATTCTCCATTCCAAACAGAATATTATCATTGTTAAAAGTACTTGCTTTGAACTAACACTTGCCTGGATTTTCGTTTTGTACTACTTGCAGAAACACAGACTTATGAGCCTCAGCTTTGTTTTGTTTTTCATCTGAAATCCAAAATAACAATACCTATCCAACGGTGTTGTCATAAGTAATAAATTAGATAATGCAGTTTACATGCTCAGCACAGAGTCTGGCATATAATTAATGCTCAATAAACGTCTTTATCTTTCCACATGATAGATACTGGGTTATCTGTTCTAGGCTAACTGCTGCAAAGCTTTCTATACCCTTCTTGCTTCAGGTCTTACCCATTTTAATATGTTCATCTTCCACATTGCAGTGGTGGTGTATTCTTGAAGATATAAGTTGAATCAAGTCATTTCTCCTCTTAAGCCCCTTGATTTACTTCATAGAATTTTTAAAATAACAGTCAAAATTCTTCTTGAAGAGAAGGAAAACAGTCCTCTCTTACTTTGCAAATGAGACTGCACATTAGTACAGCCCCATGGAGAACTATTTGGCACAATCTGCCAACATGTTAATGCAAATGCCCCTTGATTCCAGAATTCTGTCTTCTCGGAATTTAGCATAGATAAATATATTAGAAATTACTTAGGTACAAGTTTATTCTTTACAGCATTATTTATAAGAGTAGAAGGTTAGAAACAAGCTAATTGTTAATCAGCAGGTGAATGGTCAAATAAATCGTGGTGTAGCTATAAATTGGAATAGTATGTGCAGTGTTTACAACTGATAAGATGTGGCCAAATCTCCAAATTATGTTATGTCAAAAAGCAAGGTTCAAAACTATGCATAATACACCTTATTCTTTAATTTTATTGGCACAGAGTGTTAGGAATATATATTGATACCAATACAATATTGTATATGTATTCAGTATCTATGGAAAGACACACAAGAAACCATTCATAAAATTTTCTTTCCAGAAAGAGAAATGAGTAGTTTCTCCAGTAGAGAAACGAGTAGAAATGAGTAGTAGGGAAAAAGACAGAAGGAAAACTTTTCATTGTATATCCTCGAACACATTTTGTTCTGTGTACATGTATTCAAAAAAATGAATGATTAAAACTAGAAACATGCATCCTTCATGATAGGTTCCTTCCAACTTCTTCAAAAGCTGCCTAAGCTCCCCACGTGCTCTCTTTCTCATGCAGTTTCCTTTCTGGGAACATCTTCCCCTCTCGTCCCTCCATTGTGCCTAATTATGCCAATTAAGTTTTGATTTCTCCACCTCATTTCCCAAAACCTTTTCTGGGCTGTTAAGATTGACTTAAATGTTTTTCCTACATACCTCAAAGCACTCAGCAGTTACTTCTAACACTTGGAAAATTCTGTAAGACTGTTGGCTATCCGAGTACATGTTAAAAAGGTGTGTTTTGAGCCCAGCGCTAGATCTGTTGGTTCAGAATCTAGACTTGTGGACCCCTGGAATTTTCATTTTTCATAAGTGCCTTCTTTGTTTTTCAGGGCAGTAAGTTTTCTATTGTACTTAACCTGCTCTCTAGTCTGTCTCCTTCCACTAGGTTGTCAGCAGGACTTGTATCTTCATGATTTTGTGCACCTAGCAGAGAGGTTTGAAAACAGGGGTGTTCAGTAAATATTGAAAGAATGCCATCCTCCTGAGTAGGTCTTTGTCTAGACCAGCAAATATCATTCTTATAATACCAAATATAGATACGGATGGTAAACTTATCTTAAGTATACAATCTCAGACACAGAACCTGGAGTCAAAACCAGGCCTATTTCCTTTGTCAATCTTTTGGGCTGTGTAGTTGAGCTGGGAATAATTTTTTTAAGTTAAATTTTAAATTCTAGTTATTTTAATTTTAGTAAAGAATGCATAAGAAATACATAATATACAGCATGTCTACCAGGTAATTTGCAAGATATCTTTAGACAATTCTAGATATGAGAGCATAGTATACAGCTAAGAAATTTAGATAAACATTTTCACAAATTTAATTTTTTAATGTAAAAATTTAAATTATGAAGAAGTTGACATTTCAGGTTTATTTTCATAATAATATATAACTACTCCCCGTATGAATTTTACTCCCCCCAAAATAATTATTGTATTAGACAATCGTAGCCATGCCACAATGATAGCCATTAGACACCTGGTTTATTAAACTCTATTGCAGATAAAGGTGCCAGAAATAAATTAATGACTGTTATAACAGCTGGGCTTTCTTGCTTACAAGAAAAATACCTTGACATATTTTTTGACTCTGTGATTGGTCTACATATCAAGGATATAAATTAATCTTCAGAAGATCCTAAAGAATATCTTCCCTGGACACTTCACTTATACATCAAGTTGGCCATGTTAGCAATCTAATCACAAACCTGTAATTCAGTGGACAACAATTTCTTATTGTGAACAGCATAGCAGCTTTTACTATCATTTAGGTCAGCCCAAGATTGCTGATGCACCGTATGTTTCAGGCCAGGGATGATGGATGGCTAGCTCTGATGCCCATCCCTAAGTGATTGGAAAGATTGAAGACACACAGCTCACTTCGGCTTGCTTACTATTACATCAAGTAATCAGTGTGATAGGCAAGCCTGTGCTCTCTATGTCATGCAGCCAACTTTATGCAGGGACATTATTTCACATTAAAAAAAAAAAACTTAAGAATTGTATCCAGATGACATTCCCATTACTAGATCAAATAGCTCCACCTCACACCTGAGTGTTAATGAATATTTTATCAATACTTTGTTATAAGAGGTAGATCTTGCTTTTCTTTATTTTAATAGCTCAAATAACATTTATGTGTCACTGAAGTTATAAGTGAAAGATACCAATTTGTTTCCTTTAAACTTTACTCAGGTCAGAAAAAAAGAGGCTGTTAAGATAATTTCATATTTTTTATGCCGAATTTCCAATTTAATAAATTAGACTGCTTGTTAACTTTAAATTTTAAAGTTCTAAAGATTTGTCTTTGCTGGAATGAATCTATGTAAATAGAGTTTTCTGAAACCCCTTTTGTGTGGAAAATGTTTTTTGAAAGTGATGAAGAAAAACCAAATGTATATTTTAAATTGTCAATTTTGCACTAAGGGCATAAATCACTGAGATAAATTTAACAATAATCCCTTGCTTTTTATTGTTTCAGACACTATAATTTATAACTTCAAGCAAAACATCTCATGGATTAATTAAATGTATCTTGCTATGATTTAAGTAAGTTAGAGAACACAAAGCATAGAAGACCTTAAAATTGTTCATAATTGCTCATTTACTTTCTAAGCAATGTCATGATGTAAGTTTCTTTCACTTTTAGAATGCTTGCATTGCCTGCCATCACAGACCAAGTCTAATTTCAGCTTTGTAGAGAAAAGAATGCTGAGGTCCATTTATCTCTTGGGAAGGGCTCGCAGTAGGGGTTAGGAAATCACTTCTTGCTTGATGTTTTATTTTATTATCAATTCTAATTAACATAGTTTATATATCATTACCCTCTGTCCTTTCTTACCTATTTTTATTTATACGTACCCGTTTCTATTTACATAAATGATTTGAGGAAGCTCATAATGAAGACAAGTAACATAATAAGATCCATTACAATTAATGCAGCCTAGTGATCCTTAAAGCATTGTCCAGCAGCATCAGCATCACTTGGGACTTCCCTAGAAATATAAAGTATTGGTGGCCCCAAACAAAGCTTACTGAATCAGCAGCCTGTGTTCTAACAGTCTCACCAAATGATTCTAACTCATGCTAAAATCTGAGGCCCACTTATCTTCTAGGGTCTGTTAAAGGTAAGAATCAAAAATTGCAGGGTGTGTGTGTGTGTGTGTGTCTCTCAGGAAGAGAGGTGACAATTAAGAGAAAACTATTTTATAGGTTGAGAAAAGCTGCAAGAGTTAAATACACAAAGAGGTTTACGAACGTAAGCTTTGTAGTCAGAGACAGGTATTTGGATTCCTGAGTGTTCTGCTACTAATGAGCTATCTGACCTTGACCCATTTGTTCAACTCCTCCTACTCTTCGTTTCCTTACACGTAAAATAGGCAAATAGCGTTGCTTTCAGAGCTAAGTAAAAACGATGTATAAGAAAAGTTTACTGCAGTGAGATATATGAGATATTATGAGATATATGAGATATATGAGAGTAATATACATGAGATATATGTATATTACTTTTTAATTTACTGTTTGTTGCCCTTAAAAATGATAATAAATACTATAATATACACCATTTGCAACAGCATGGGTGGACCTTGAGGGTATTATGCCAAGTGAAATAAGACAGAGGAAGACAAATACTGTTTAATATTGATTATAATCGGATTCTTAAAAGAAAGTCAGACTCAGAGTAGAAAAGTGGTTGCCAGGGCCTGGGGCATGTTGAGGGAACAGGGAGCACTTGGTAGAAGGTAAAAGCTTTCAGTTATAAGATGCTGCTAAGTCGCTTCAGTCATGTCCAACTCTGTGAAACCCCATAGACGGCAGCCCACCAGGCTCCCCCGTCCCTGGGATTCTCCAGGCAAGAACACTGGAGTGGGTTGCCATTTCCTTCTCCAATGCATAAAAGTGAAAAGTCAAAGTGAAGTCGCTCAGTCGTGTCTGACTCTTAGCAACCCCATGGACTGCAGCCAACCAGGCCCCTCCATCCATGGGATTTTCCAGGCAAGAGTACTGGAGTGGGATGCCATTGTCTTCTCCGAGTTATAAGATGAGTAACGTCTGAATAGAGCATGGTGACTATAGTGATAACACTGCATTGTATAATTGAAATTTGCTAAGGCAGTAGAAGTCTTAATGAGACTTAATGAGAACTTAAATGTTCTCACTAAAAAAAATATAAAAACAAAAAGATAAATATGTGAGGTGATGGATGAGTTAATTAACCAGATGGTGGAAATCTTTTCACAGTGGATAGGAATATCAAATCACCACAATGTACACTTTAAATATCCTTCATTTTTGTCAATTATACCTCAATAAGGCTGAAATGAAAAGAAAACATAATTTACCTGAGAAGATTCATGTGACTACTTGAGCTTCCTGGTAGCCACTGTAAAACAATGAACACAACAGGATATATAGCTTTTGACTGGAATGGTGGAGCTTTGAAAAAAATACCAGTGCTTCGACCTTCCTGTCAGAAATGCTGATTAATAATTGGTCTATAGTGGAACTCTGGCATCTCTGTTGTTTTAGATATCCTCAGGTAAACCTAAAATGCAGACAGGATTGAGAACTACCGTATTAAAGCAGCACTTTTTCAAGAATGATTGTGCATTCAAATCACCCAAGGAACTTGTTAAAATGCATAGTTCTTACTTTTGTGGGTTAAGGGCCAAGATAGTCTAAGAATTCAGCAGGTACTCTGATTAATAAGGAATTTAGGTATTGGGAAATATGCAGATACCTAGGTAGAACCAACCATTTTTTCCCATTCAGCTTTAAGAGAAAACACTAGAGCCAGAATGCAGCCAAACATGTACTTATGTGGAGAAATACTCACATTGCTGATAGCCTTACACAAAGTAAAGCCACTTTATACTTTGATTATGTTTTATACTTACTTTGATTTATATTTTTATATTTAGGATATGAATTTGGTTCTGGAAAGAGTAATAGCTTTCAGTATCTTCAGGAAAGCTTCTCAGGAAATTTAAAGATAGGGTGCATCTTTATTTTTTTTTACAATTTTTACAAAATTCCTAATTTTCTGGAAAGGAAGAGATCTAATATTAGGTTTTGGTTACACACTTAAGTTTTAGAAATAATATATCCTTATCAGAATTAATTTCGGATGAAGTCTTTTTTGTTTAATGTGCTATATCATTTTATGCATTTGTTAAAGAAAGAAGTTCAGGTGCTCTGAACAGTGCCATTTATGATACTCAAAATCAAATAATATAACTCTAAAATGTCAATAAAGGGATAGAAGATTTATAATGTTTTAATCTCACATAAAAGAATATGGTAATAATATCTTTAGAGAGGGAACTCTTATTTGAGAATGATGTTTAAAGAAATAGTGCAGAAGAATATTACCTTTTAAAATGATTCTAGAGCAAGTCTCTCCTCACTCATTCAATCTCTCTCTCTCTCCGTCCCTCCCTCTCTTTTTCTCTGTCTCTCTCTGGAGGACATATAAATAAGAATAATTCTAAAAGAATGTAGAATGACTATTTTGACATTAAGAAGTTTAGCTGACAAGAGATGAAGAAAGCTAGAGATAAAGAAAGCACAGGTGAAAATAATAAATACAACATCTTGATTCTTTGGGGAAACTATCATCTTGTAAATTAGGGTCGTGGTACTGAACATCCTTGACTGCAACTCTGGAGTTATAGCATGTGTATGAAGAAGGCAGTGGGTCAGCATGGGGAGCCTACCTTAACATTCTTTGTCTATTAACTTTGGCTAAAAGAGTTGCTGGTAAGGACAGGTAAAGTATTGGAGCTTTTAATCAGTGCGGTCTTTTGTACTTTATAGTAAGCCTTTTTAAAAACGTAAAAATGGCAGACTGTATGTTAAATGCGATGGCTGGTTGGCCAAGTCAACCGTGTGCATCAGAAAGTGGCAGAATATGGAGCAAGGTGCAACCTCAATCTGAGCCATAATAAAGTAGCTGTTCATCTGTGGTCGGAGAGCACCATGAAAGACCTTGAGTTCCTTCACTTTATTTTGCAGAAAGCCATCGGACAGCTTTGCATCATCTAGCTCTATCAATCAAGGACCTCAACCGCTGCTTGCTGCTGAAAGCTTTCCTGTTTGGCTCTGTTTTTTCACAGACAGCTCAATAACTTGTCTGTGGAGCTGTGATAAATGTGCCATGTGCTTCTAAACTGTCTCTTTAACACTGGACTGCATTTCAACTTATAATGCTTGTGACTAATTGCTTGTATCAAAGCCTTTTTATTTATTTGTAATGATTATCCAATGGGCTTATCATTTATGTTTCTCACTTCTCTTTATGAAGTGGTTTTATTTTAAAGTTGCACACAGCCAGCTGTCAGCTAACTTCTAAAGTAGCAGCTCTTGCTCAATGAATAAGCTGTCAAGTTAAGAGAACATAATTGGCAAACCCTAGTATATAACCTGGAGAAGGCAATGGCACCCCACTCCAGTACTCTTGCCTGGAAAATCCCATGGACGGAGGAGCCTGGTTGGCTGCAGTCCAAGAGGTCGCTAAGAGTCAGACACGACTGAGCAACTTCACTTTGACTTTTCACTTTTATGCATTGGAGAAGGAAATGGCAACCCATTCCAGTGTTCTTGCCTGGAGAATCCCTGGGACGGGGGAGCCTGGTGGGCTGCCGTCTATGGGGTCGCACAGAGTCAGACACGACTGAAGGGACTTAGCAGCACCAACAGCAGCAGCAGCAGCATGTAACCAGAACAAGTACAAACTCCTAATGATTTTTCTTCTCTTTTTGTGATTGCTGTATATCAGCTATAGTTTTAAACACCAACTTTATGGCTGCCTACTGTGGCTGTCGGAACAAAAATTTCCTGGTAGTTTTGTTCTCTTGTCTAAGAACAGTAGTCAGGATCACAAAACCTTCTTATTTGGGCACAATTGCCAGTTTCTGCTAAGGAGGCCCAGAATAGAGCTATTATGGTAAATGAATAACTTCTCACTTTGAAAGAAGGTGGTTTTCTCAGATCAGGTTGGAGGTCAGTGACAGGGCAAGGAAAGGAAGCTCATATTGCAGCTGTCTGCAAATGAGGTTTTCCTACAGATACTGTAAGGAAAAATAAGAGCCTATTGGGGAGGCTGATCTTTACCTAATCTCTAAAAGCATATTTTAAAAAGAAAGGAAAACCTGTGTGTTTCTTCTTAAATTTTCACTGTAGTTTAAAAAATGCATGCATTTGTCATCATTAAAGGTCATTCATATTGGGAGTGAAAAGTATTTCTTTTTCTAGTCCTTGGCTAAAAGAAAAAGGAAATAGCATGACATAGTCCACGTCCTTCAATCCTTAAAATGTGCTAACATTCAAGAAGAAAAAATATACTAAATTATAAGTAAATATCTATTTAAGGTTGCTATAGCTTTTTGGCTATATTTCTGTTGGCTAAATGTTTGATTTTATTCAGACATTGATAAATGGAGGTGATAACTGCTTATCTGCATGCCTGCAGAGAGAGTCTAACTCTCCAAGAAAGTGGATTTAATAAAAATTATACATGTTTTAAGTATACAAATACAGTAATGTAAAAAAAGTAGAATGCCCAATTTTTAAAAGGCAAGAAAAAAGTCTCATTAAGAGACTTTTATTCTGAAGTCATTTTCTTGCCTCACATTAAAAAAAAAAAATCCTATCATAGAAATGAAATCAAAAGGCATGTGACATTTACTACAGTGAATCAGAATATGCTAGCTTTATACATTGGCTCAGTTGGAGGAAGAAGCTGCACATAAAATCAAGAAGCCATCTACATAAGGTTTTGGAATGCATTATAAGATCCTCTCTTATACAGGAACATAGCGGGTAGACTTTAACTTTTCTGAATTTATAAATTAGGAAATCAATTCAACATTGCATTAAACATACTTTAATGGAATCTTGAGTTGCTAAATCATCATTTTGAGAAGTAATCAAATAATCCTGTTCTTCCTTCACTTCACCCTAAGTCATTTCCCTAAGGATCAAAGATAGACAGTAGTATCTATGGAATAATACTTACTGAGGTTTCAGTTGTCTAATGAAATTTGATACATAGAATTTGCTTATAGCCATTCTTTTTCAGAATTTGGTTTTGCTTTTTAAAAAAAAAATTCAGGAATATCTTTTTCTATTCTTCTAACTTGGTTTGGCTTGAATAGTTGGTGTATGCTGGAGCAATTACAAAAAATTGCTAGGTGATAGGAAGAGAGAATCTGGAGTTAAATATGTCATGGATAATGTTCAAAATATGGATAATTAAGGATATAACATTATAGGGTAATTGTTTGCTATTAATAGTTGGTAAAACATTAAAATTAAAATTGATGTCTATGATAAATTGCTAATATAGACTGAGGGGTAGATTTCAGAACACATCTATGGTAGAAGTGGAGCAGTGTCAATCAGTATCTCTGGAAAGATAATGGATTGGGCTCTTGGCCTGAGCTCTGCCCACTTCTTCATAGTTTTACCATTGCTACTATTTCATCATCATTAAGGGAAGATGTCAGTTTTACTCACGATTCTATATAATCCAGATACAATAGGGAAGATTCTGGAAGCATTTTCTTTCTTCAGGTTTATATACCAGGGATGTCTATTTTGTTTAAGTCAGTCTCAACAAAGACCTTGAAGTTCATGCAAAATAAATTTACATATAGTGCTTCCTACTTGAGACACTCTTACTAAAGGCATCAGTCAACTTGCTTCTCCAAGATTATCTGATAGGTCAGAAAAACTCAGTGAACGATGAAACAATGTGGCTTCATCCATGGAACCATGGAAAACAGGGAAGAACTCGCTAATGTTAGAAAACTAAGTAGACTACACTGTAAGTGTTCATCTTGCCCTGACTCGTGTGTGGCAGTCCCTCGTGGCATCTAAGCTCTCTGGATAGCCTGATAATCTAAAAGTTAATGAAGTAAATTACCTTTTAAACTGTAGTTTCTTATTCTGGCTGAGGCAACCTTGGCATTATCCATTGGTTAATTGTTGAAGTTAGATTTCTACTGTTAATAAATTTTTTGTTCCTGTTTTCTTTTTGACCTGTTGAGAGTGAAACTTCTTTTCCTTGTTGCTCTAATAACCTCAATTTCTTCAGGTTGTTACGTGGGTTTAGTATACATGTATGTTTTTATTGTATATATTGTATTGGCATATATTATATGACATTAGTCAGTAACTTCTCTACATGTGCTTAGTATATTTTACACCAATAACTTGTTTTTTCCAAAGGCCTGATTTATGTATGTTTTGAACCAATCTATCTTTTTTGTCTTATTTTAGATGGCTTGTTTGGCCTGCTATTGTGAATCACATCCAGTCAAGATATTGCATTTTGAATCATCAGAAAATATTCTCTATGATTTCCCAAAGCAATTATACTTATTCTTTGAACTTTTATCTGGATAGACAGTTTACTGGGCTGGGTTCATCAGATAATTGCCCGCTAGGTGCCGAGGCTTCTTCACATGGGTAATTTGGGTGATGTAGGTGACAGTTGATAAGTCAGTTCCATCCATCCATGTACAGGAACACTGCTGAATGTCACCCTTGCTGATTTCCAGACCCTAATGCTTCTAGAAACACATGTGAACTCTATGAAGCAACGGATTAGGAAAAAAAGTGACTTCTTTGTATAAAAATAATAAATAACAAAAAACGAAATGGGAGTCTGAATCCTTAGTTCTAAAGCAGTTTTCTATCTTATGGTTTTTTCCTATGCTGAAAAGTTTAAATGGTTTTATCATCTTAACCCATATTCTCATACAAATGTTAATTTAGTCACCGTTATTAATTAACTACTAGTAAAATGTTTTCTTCAAGAGATGGATATTGTATAAGCCTCACTTATACACTGCCTCTTGATTATGCCTTTGTGAAACATCTAACTGGCAAGTAAAGGAGAGCATTATTATTTGTTTTCTCCATAGAGAAATGCTAGAATATATTCTGATCCATTTGTCTTTAAAAAGTATTTAAAAATGTAGTGTACATTTTGATTCTGAAATAGTGTATTACATGAAAGATATCAGAGTAACAATAGAGAAACAGAGATTGAAGCTTCAGTTCATTTCTCTATTTGTTAAAGGTAATTACCTCATTCATTTTGTCTTCCTTTTTTTGTAAGATTAAAATAATAGCCCTTTTTTGAAGGAGTACTGTAAGACTTTTAGGTAATGGGTGTAAAACCCTTTGTGTTTTTTGCAAAGTAATACTATCACAAAGGGATGGAAAACAGTTTTTTAAATTGCAAACTATGGATCCAGAAAAATTATCAAATAAGCGGTCTGAATGTAAAACAAATAAACTAAGCCTCGCTTTAACTTATTTGCTTTGTGGGTGATAGGGTGGGAGTGTGGGAAGGTTGAGAAGAATATGAAATATTAGATGGTTTTTAGTTACATTAACATGGATTAGAAAACTACACAGAATACCACAAATGAGAAATGTATTTAGTGAACTGTGAATTAGAGAGAGAATAAAAGCGGAAAGTAGTGAATGAGCCAAAAATGGAAAAGCAAATACACATCCAAAAAGACCGTGATTAAAATGTAATAGAATCACAGCCTCTACTTGCGATATTTTAATGTATTAGAGCTAAAACCTCCAACTATATCTTGCCTTTTATTAATTACAGGAATAAATCAGGATATTATCTTTAATCTGCTTTATTGCCCTGATAGGAATCCCTGGTGGCTCAGTGGTAAAGAATACATCTGCAGTGCTGGAGACGTGGGTTTGGAAGGGAAGGGAAGTCAGGGAAGATCCCCTGGGTAGGGAAGATTCCCTGGAGAAGGAAATGGCAACCCACTTCAGTATTCTTGCCTGGGAAATCCCATGGACAGAGGAGCCTGGCAGGCTATAGTCCATGGGTTTGCAAGAGTCGGACATGACTTAGTGACTAAACCACGACCATTGCCCACGTAAAATTAAGTCTACGGCCAGAGGTTTCTTACCCCTGCTCTTGATGTTTAATGCGGAATTCTTTTCACTTTCACCAGTGAAAAGAAACTACCAAGCTCTCTTTAGTAGTTCAAAATCTACCGACGAAGCCATTTTGGACCAGATTTGTTTTACAGTTTTGCCAGATGAAAACAAATTTAATTATCATCTTGTTAACCTGGCTTTACTTTGCTTTGTTTTTGAGTAGGTGGATTGGACCATTTGCTTCCTTCCTGCCCTGCACCCCCACCCCTAATGGTTCCTTTGGTGTATAACCTCAGATCCCTATTTTTCTGTTTCTGCCCCGCCACAACCAACCTTTCCCATCTTTCCCCAGCTCTCTCTACTGTTCTTTCCTCTGTGTCTCTATCTTTCTCTCACACATTGCTTTCCCCTCTGTCTGTGTCTGCACTCAAATCTCTGTGTCAATATGCAGTTTCCTTACTTTTCTGGCATTTTTCTTTTCTGTCATAATTGGCGTCACAGTATGGAAAAAGGAGAAAACCTCAGGACTTGGTAGTAAAAGTCATCTAGTATTAACCCTGCTATTCTTTATGACTTCATCTCAAGTCAGTCCCTTAGTATCTTCACATCAGTTTTCTAAACTCCCAAACAAAAATCTAATATCTGCCCTATATCTAGTGGTATGATGGAAAGAGCTACCACCAGGTCATGAGAGTCAACTGTGTACATCACTTCTTGATTCCATGATTAGTGACATCACTTGGTACCTTGAAATTGGTTATGGTGGGAGTATCACACCATGAAAATGAGCAAATGGTTCAAGTTAGTGTTTTGTTTGTTTGTTTTCAACAGCAGATTGTTAACCATTTATCAGCACACAACTGCAAATATTTCACATGAGGGTGTAGTGAGGCTAAAATGAAAAGAAATGTGAAGTGACTTAATGAGACAAAGAGGTGCCTCCCAATACTCACCAGGTGTCATTTTATTCTTCTCAAGCCTGTCAACTCATTTCCTTTCCTTCCTGTATAACAATCCAGCTGGTATATGCCTATATAGAAGCATTGTTTCATATTATTAATTAGAATATATCCTCACCATAAATCTAGATCATGTGCTTTTACTTTAGAAAATGTGCAGCTTTGCGAAAAGTTCAATATGCACGAGAAAATATTTTCACATAACAAGGATGCCTGTGAAGACCTTGCATACCGAAAGTGTTCAATATGTATTTATTCAGTTGAATCAAGTTGAATAAGCTTGATATCAATTGAATAATAACTAGCTTTGGCTACCATTTGCCTTTTAATTTTCAGCACATATTGGGAATTGTGATGAATTTATATAAGGTCTTCTTCAAATCCTCCAATAATAATTTATTTCTCCCTAATTTATAGTAAATAACAAAAAATGGCTTAAACACTTCCTACTCACCGGTGTTGTGTTACTGTGAGGGGAGATAATGTTATTTTACTAAGTGGCCCTTCTGCAATTCACAAATTGGCAAGAGTTTAATATGAAGAGTGAAGAAGAATATCATTTTCAGTTGAAAGCTGAAAGGGGAGCTAGTAAGAAAAATGTAATTAGCTAAACTGGAACCTGACCAGACCCCTGACATTTTTTTGTTTAAAAGAATATGAAGTGAACACAAATTAAATGCACTATGAATGTTCTTAAAGAGGTCAAAACAAGGACATATTAAAGGATATTTACTAGAATAATGCAAGCATTTACCAAGCTGACTATAAGAACTGATTTTTCCCAAAAGCAGTGCTGAAACAATTTAAACATTAAAGTCATAGGACAGATAGCTTAGTTTAAAGCCATATTTCTGTTTTTATTTGTGTTGAAACTTTAAAATTTCTAGATTAGATCACTATGTCATTCGAGTAAGCTTAAACATTTTAACTAATTACTATATCAATAATATCTATATAGCTTAATACTGTGTACATCTCAATCCTTTATCCAAAAATGAGGACTCTTTGCAGTAAAATGAAGGACAAAAGTCACATCTTTAGAGATGAGTAGGCTCACTCCTATATTCAGAAACTTCTTTTGAAATCACCTTACTGTAATACAAATAAATAGAGCAAAAGCAACTTTTTTTTCCTAGTACTAAAATAACAAATAAAATCAGAATTAGGAGAAAAAAATTAGCCATTGCTTAGGTTTCTACTAAATTTTACACCTACATAGAAGCCATAAAAACCAAGAAAGACAATAGAAATATTTCTATAAATATCTCTTTCCATAACACAGCAGCTTTAGAAACCTTTTCTCCCTCTCATGCTACATAACATGAAAATACTGTAGCACCTACAGCCTGCGCTGAGGCAGCTCATTAGCTGAGCTGTCTGTGTGTGTCTGTCTGCCATCAGCATCTGGTGAAAGGGGAAACACTGACCCTGCCAGATCTGGGTCATGAGGTCAACAGGTCTCATTTATTATTCAAAATTGCTTTCTGACCTTTTATCTACTAGGTCAAAGGATGTTGTATTCTAGTTGGTTGAATTTTTTAATGATGAAGCCACTATCCTGCCAGATAATAAAATTATTTCTCCCTTCTATGGGATTATGATATTCTCTTCACCTATCTGAAAATGTAATATTCTGAATCGTTGGCTGTGGAAATATCCTCAAAAGGAAGTCATTAGTTTCTATTTTTCCTTTTTTTATAAGATATCTAGAGATTTAAATGATATTGACTGTTGACAGTGGTTGTAGTCATTTTTGTGGCTGTGATTCGAACCTCTCATTCTGCACTTGGAATTCTACCACTTCCTGTGGCGCTCCTGTACTCCACAGACAGTAACATGCACCATGCTGACCCTCCCTGAGTTTGAGGAATCATACTATATATTTCCAAAACAAAAGAGGGTGAAATCAAATGTCATTAGATTTTTACTGGTTAACATTTGTTTCGGGAAGAGAAATAAGTGGCAGACAGATGTGCAGCTTGTCTTCCAACTCAGAGGATGTTTGGGAGCATTTTATATTGCACTGGTTCTTTATCATTCAACAAGAAGAGTTTTCTAAACCAGTTCATTACTTTCTGTGTCTCATAATGCACAGGAAAAAGAAGCAGCTTAAAACCCACTCAGAGAATAGATTTGAAAATATTTGAACATCTAGTTCTATACTATAAAATTAAATATAAACATTTAGCAAGCAATTTTGCAGAAAACTGAGACTCCTTTAATAGATTGTTTAGTTGTGCAGATAGACAATGTTCCTAAAGAGTGATTTTATCTTTTGTAAAACAAAAAGTCAAAGGTCACATTGGTGCTGCCCTTGGAGCAGACATATGAGATCTGACCATGTGCTTTGTGACACAGTGTATGATGGATAACGCTGACAAGCTAGTAAACAAGTATTGGAGAATACGTGGCATTCATGAGCCCAGTGAAGGCTCATGTAATATACTATACGGATAAAGTTACAACTCTAACTTTGGCATCATTATGAAATTACTTGCTATGACTCTGTGTATTTACACATAATACTGTGCATACACACAAACATAGAGATAGATGTAGAACAATTCATTTGGGGATAGTCTAAAAATGTCAGGTGACACTTATGGGGCATTCCAAGCAACCACACTCTGTCCTTTCTCTCAATATACTCAGCAGCAGATGGTCAAGAGGTTACTTCACTTCCTCCCTTCCCCACCCTGACCTCAAGGACTGTGACATTAAATGGAGAGCAACTGACAGGTCAGAAGCTTCCTGCCCAGCAGATTGTATGTGTGTGTATGTCTGTGTGTGTGTTTCTAGTCTATCTTCTTCCATATCTGAATTAACACCCTATATTTATTTTTTTACCACTCCATTCACTGGTACCTTTCATTAGCAGAATCCTCTTCAAGGGAGTTGCCACCTCTGGTTTCCTTTCTTTGACCAGATATCTACGGTTTGAATCCTAAAGTAATGGTTTTATATGATAACTCTATGATTCATAAATGGGGTTCTGATTTTTTAGTTTGATGTGTATATAGCATCATAATTGTGCATTTGTACAGGGAAACAAAGTTTATGGTAAATTTATGTCCAGTTATACCCTTGGAAGGGAGATAGGACTTTCTGCCTATACTTGTCTCTGTACTTTGTACATAGTTGCTTAAAGGCACTTACTTTCCCCAGAGAAGATGCTGGAAAGAGGAAGAGGGAGAGTGGTTTTGATCTGGTCTCCCTTCTAAGCTATTTTTCTAACACAGCAGTCAGAATGATCTTTCAAAAAGGTAAATCTAATCCTACTACTCCCTGCATAAATTATTTTGATGTCTTCTCATTGCATTTAGAATATGACACAAAATCCTTAATGAGTTCTATTAGGCTTATGGTTTGATCCCTCTGTCTCTCCAGTTTCAGTCCTTGCCAGTTACTTTCCCATTTTCTGTGTTTCAAGCATGCTGGACTTCTGCCAGTCCCCAGACTGGGCCGAGCTGCTTCCTGCCTCAGGAATTTCAAAAACTTTTGTAAGGTGCTCATTCAACTGTTTTCCATACACTGTTTTCTATCACCCACTCTTCACCTAAATTCTACACTTATTCAGATCTTACTTTATAGTTTGCCTCCTTAAACAGTTTTTCTCTGGCCTCCAACCTTCTTTATGTTTACTTCATTTCCATTCTCATAGCAACCTGTGATTTTCTTTCAGATCACTTATTTTCATGTGTAATTAGTAATTACTTTCACATGTAATTAGTAATTATCCTTTTTATGTTTATATAGCTACTGTATGTCTGCTAGTAAGATTCTCAGTTTTACACATCACCAGGAATGTGCTCTTGTCAAAAATGACCTCTCCTTTCTTTTTCAGTCTGTGTCCTCCATATTTTTAAAAATCTCTTCAAATAAGAAGGAAATGGCAACCCACTTCAGTATTCTTGCCGGGGAAATTCCATGGACAGAGGAGCCTGGCAGGCTACAGTCCATAGGGTTGCAAAGAGTTGGACACAGCAACTAAACAACGGCTATATATATATATATGGCAAAAGCAAACCTTCTGAGAATTGACTTAATAATTTTTGACATCTTAATTTTTCAGCAGAATCTACCCACTGCATTCTAGTTCAATCAAGAAACAAAATGGTCTTGCCATTCCCCTTGCCACATTTTCCAAAAGCATTCTGTAGTCATCCAACATGATGTTTATCACATGCAGTGGTAATTCCTTGTTCACTCTCTTCCCTGTTAAACTGTAGATCTATGAGGACTTGGTTTACTGTTTTCTCCTCCCAGAACCTTGAATAGTATCTGATTTACTAAGGTTCCACAAATGTATAAACTGTTCAATTAATAATATACTGAGTAAATAAAATGTTAAGTGAAATAAAATTCCTAAAAATAATATTGCCCATACCTAACTTCCACATAACCTGCTTGTACCTAGATGTGTGTGTTCTGTATACTCAAGGCACAGCTGTTGGTTCTCTTTCTCCCCTAAGTTTCCCCAGATTGTTTTTAGAGCTTCTTGCCTGTCATTCTGAACCTTCCCTGTGTTGGTAGTAAGAAGATGAACACACGAATGTAAGCACTATTTGCACTGCTCTCCATATGCTAATCTCTCTGTGTTGATTTTGAATTCTAAAAATGTCTTCGGTAATTACCTATGACTTACAAATCCCTTCTACCAAATGGCTCTTCCATTTTTAAGTACCCAGAACTGACTTTTTTAAAAAAATCTTATAACCAGTTATAAACTACTGAACAATATGTAACTTTTTACAATCAAGCTATACATTTCCCCCCCAAAAAGCACAGTGGGTGACATGATCGTAAAATGATTAGCATTCAGTACAGACAGTTCCCTCGGTGTGTACTTTTTTACCTCACCCCAATTCCCATTGCCTTTATAAATTAGTAAATGGAGCTTATCAAAGATTAATGTCTTGCTTTCTCTTTTTGGTGACTCTCTCTCCTCAAAATCACTTCCTTTGAAGTCAGCTGAAATTCTGCACATGGTCCAGATGCACATCAGGGATTCTAAGCCTGGTGTGTGATGGAAGCAAAGCACACTGCCCGGTAGAGCTCAAGTCCTCACATAAGGCCTTCTCTGCTTATCCATGGCAAGAAGGTGGCACTGGCCATTTCTCTTCTAAGTCGTGTCCCACTCTTGCAACTGAACCACCATCATATTCCTGAGCTTTCTTCCAAATGTCCTTTGGTGAGGTATTTCTCTTATGTTAGGCTTCCCAAATAGAGAAATGGCCAAAACCACCTTCTTGCCACGGGGTAAGCAGAGAAGGCCGTACGTGAGGACTTGCGCTCTACAGTGCTGTGTGCTTAGTTTCCATCACACACCAGGCTTAGAATTCCTGATGTGCATCTGGACCATGTGCAGAATTTCAGCTGACTTCAAGGAAAGTGATTTTGAGGAGAGAGAGTTAGTCACCAAAAAGAGAAAGAAAGACAGTAATGAATGAGTTGATGAATACCTTGTGATCAACTTTATACTTGCCAGTTTTCACTGGGTAAGGTGGCCTCAGATTAAGTATAGATTCATATAGCAGACAAATCCAAACGGTCAATTACAAAAAAAGTCATACAGTTTACCATATCAGCCTCGTGAAATCGGTGACATTGTCTTTTTTTGCAGCCCAACATTCATTGCTGCCATGAAAGGACCCCATTTCTTTTGTGCATTTCTGCAAAGACAATAAATTCAATTGTCCTCCCATTTCAGATGCCATAGGCATGCTTGGAGCGCCTACCACTAGATCAATTCCTCTATCATTCCCACAGAGTGGCCAAGAGGTGGGCAAGTGCCATTAACTCAACCAATCAATTAATCTTCTGAGTCTCAGAACTATAAGCTGAGTGGGACACAGGCAGAAGAAGTGGGTTAAATCCATTCATTCCAGGAGCAGAATTCAACAGAGACCAATGAAGTTCTTGCTGCAAAGAAATTTTGGACATTCTTTGTTCTGTCTGCTCTGGATCTGGGTTTCCAGCCTGCCCCTTTACCCTATGGTTAGTATCCTAGGAAATGATCAATGTTTAGTGCTTAGACCACTGAAACCTGAGTAGAGATTACCACTGAAATACAGAGACTGATCACCACTATGTACCCAACACCTCATACAGGACTTGGCACTCAGTTAGCACTCATTCTATATGGAATGAATAGTATGATAATAGTAATGCTTCAATTATTCTGCAATATTAGAGCATGAACTATTCCTGTAACTCCATTCTAGCAGAAATCAATTGTAGACATTTTAATGAAAATACCCACTCTGTTTCAATTTTATGTTTAAAAGCTGTATATATATATATATACAATTGTTTAGTTCCTCATATGATGAATATTATAATCCTCAAGAGGCTGAAGCTATACTGAATATTAACTCCTAAGTTCAGATCTAAGGCCATGTTCTCCCTCTAAAAAAGCATCTCTATGACTTAATATCCATAATTGTTTTAAAAAATATTATTATATGATAGGACTAGATTTGGAGAATTAAATAATTCTATTATTTAAACTTTTTCCTTATAAGAATAAAATACATCTTGCTGTTTGTCCAAAGCTGCCTTTGTATCTTTTAAGAGTGCTTTAGAGTTTTCCCCCATATAAATTTTGAAGATTTCTTTTAAAAAAAATTATTGTAAATAAAACTTTCTTTTAAATTATATCTTCTAACTGGTTTTTATTTGTATATTTTAAAACAATTTGTATATGCATCTGTAGCTCAGCTGGTAAAGAATCCACCTGCAATGTGGGAGACCTGCGTTCAATCCCTGAGTTGGGAAGATCCCCTGGAGAAGATCCCCCTACCCCCTCCAGTATTGGCCTGGACAGTTCCAAGGACTGTATAGTCCATGGGGTCACAAAGAGTCGGACACAACTGAGCAACTTTCATACTACTTTACTAAATTCTCTTGTGATTAAGATGGATAGGTGCATGCTCTTTTTAATGGTTTAACCTAATTTTCAAGGGAAAGAGTTGTTTTATTTTTATTATTTGATATGATATTTTATGGTGCTATCCATCCTAGAAACGAGAGAAAAGAGGAGGCTCAGTAGCAAGTAAGTCACTGTTTCAGTGTTTTAGTTTTGTACTCCATCAAGTGACCATCCTCCGGTAATGTTTTTGCCTTAGATGGAACTAAGCTAGATTAGACTTTTAATTTCAATACTGGCATTTTCTCAAAACATATATAAATGGGAACCAGTAAGAAACCTGGCAATCAAGGATTATGGATAAGTAATACTGAAAGATCTGTGAATGGTTTCCCTGAGTTATGAGTATGAGAAACCAGTTTTACTTCTTTCCTTAGAATCACAGATGACTTTGTGTGGAGTTTTATTTGGTTATAGATAACATCAAATGGATACCAAACCCATGTGTTCCCTTAAACTATAGTTTTAGATGGGCCACTAATATTATCTTCTAGAGTTCTGAAATTTTAAGTGAAGTGCAAGATTATATAGCTATTTAAAATATTTCTTTGATTAGATCTGAGAAATCTTAGGTATTACTAGATATGTATGTGTGTTAGTCTCTCAGTCGTGTCCAACTCTTTGCAACCCCATGGACTGTAGCCTGACAGGCTCCTTTGTCCATGGGATTCTCCAGGTAAGAATACTGGAGTGGGTAGCCATTCCCTTCTCCAGGGGATCTCCCTATCCAGGGATCAAATCTGGTTCTCCTGCACTGCAGGTAGATTCTTTACAATCTGAGCCACCAGGGAAGCCCATATAGATAGTAAAATAAAGTACCTTGAATTGAAGGCTAAGCATCTTATTGCCATTTATACACAGTTCTAGGCAAGGACATATATAATAATAGTAATAATACTGGATTTATTTACCTTTTGCTTTCTAGCCATTAGTCTATAATCTACACTGCAAGATTTAGCTCATTTAATTGTAACAACAATCCCATGCATTTGGTAGAATTATCACTATTAATCATTATTACTATTATTACTATTTTGTAGATGAGGGAACTGAGACAGAAAGATTAAGTAACTTGACTACAGTTATCCAGTTTGTGGATGAGCCAGAATTTTATTTAAATTGTCTACTTTAAGAGCATATGGATAAATTCCTATAATAATAAACTACTTGTATTTCAGTTGTGAAAGCTTTTTCTTTTTTAAAGCAAAGTCCTAAAACTAAATAGTGATCTTAAAGGTTGAAAAAAACACTGATAAGAAACTAGTCAATTACAAAAGAAAAGCAATGTATGTAATCTAATCATACTATATTTTTCAATTAAATCATCACTCTTAGAAGTAGAATCCCTGTATTGCCAAGTACAATCCTTGCCAAATATCCAGACACAATCATGGGCTTTAAGGATTACAAGTCACATAATAAAGGATAATGACCTAAAATTAAGCACAGCAATATAGAAAGCTTGGACTGCCATGCTCCGTATAAGTCAGCAATCTGTTAGTTTAATGTGAGATTAAGGAGCTGTGTAAACCACAATTATGCTGCTTTTCATTAAGAAAAAATGTGATAATGGTGTTCTATAAAATTCTTCCTTCTATTTACTTCTGTTTAATTGGATTGGGGGCTGCTTAAACATCTTTGAATTGGAGCTTATAAGAAGATGATCCCAGCTGTTTTTCAAAGCTTAAGGCAGCAGGCGGACAACATGATCATGTCAAGGCTCATGCAAAAGCCTTAATCCTACTTTTTTTTCATCAACTAGCTACTGCAGCCCAGTGTTTAACCTTCTAAGTACTAAATATGCTTTGTCACTGCTTTGGTAGATTTGTCGCTGAATTGTTGTTGTTTAATGCTGTTAGCTTGCCTGCCATTAAAAGATCTTCTCATTTCCCTCTGCCTTTGGACATTGACCATGTTATCATTAGAATTCTCAGTATGCAGTTGATGTAAATGCTGCTGATGTAAAACAAACATAAAAACCTTGAATTATATTGAATTATATATATAAACATATATTTATATATATGCTTTTAAAAAACCTTTGTTTTGATTCATTAAAAGAAAAATGGCAGAGTGTGAATTCTGAGATAACCCATACCGTTAGTCACTTTACATTCTGCATGTAAAAAAAAATACACACAAATACATATAATAGAGAATATTGACTTGTTCATTCGTACATTTATCCAGTCATTTATTGATTTGACAAATATCAAGCCCTTTCACATCTTTCCGCAAGTTCTATAGTAGATATGGGAGAGCAAGGATCAAGATGGTAACTAACTAGTTTCACAATCATAACATCTCAGCCAGATCTTTGGATCATTGTTGGAAGTAACTAAAATAATTTAGAGACTCTTTTTTACTTTTTTTTCTCTAGCTGAATTTTGCCTACTCCAAATATCCAGCATCTTTAACCTTAGAACTATCAGTTGTAGTTTTACCTAGATCAGCAATATCACAGTAGTTAAAGAGTAAAGGTTAAATTGTCAAATTAGCTTTCCCTACAGCTACACAGGCTACTTGGATGGTGATGCACTTTCTTTTCTCTTTTCCTTTGGAGGATGAGTTGTAAAGGAAAGAGGGAGTGGCTCTCTGATGTGTCCCAGTGGCAGTGAGCAGCCAGCAGAAAAGCAGATACAGTTAATGCTCAGCTGCTCAGACCAGTCAAGCAAACTACCAAGTCCCAGCTGTGCCTCTTGATGTTTTCTGATTGCACCTACTCCTCAATCTGTGAACTGTTTTCTGGACTCAGATTCATCAAGCGCTGCTGCTTTAAAAACGCATGCAGGCAGGCATCCTAGGATATGCCATTATAAGCTGCTGCCAGGGGATCTTCCAAGAGATAAATGGAATCTGTGTGAAGTAAATTAGTGTGAACCAGTCAATCTGAGTGTCAGCCTTGAGCCACTTCCATGGATAACTAGCTGGCTGACTGCAGTCCAGGGTCTTTTGCCATAAGTAGGTTGGGATCCCTAAGACTCTGTTCCACAGGATGTGGGGACATTGGGGGACTGCTTATTCTTGGAAGAAAGTCAGTTTGATCAGTGTTTTATATTTGTCAATGAAAAGGACTTGTAAAGTATTTTTGTTCAGCTCCCTACTCTGGCTGTATTGAATATCTCCAAGTTGGACAACTCCTTCCCTGTAGGAAATATGAGAGAAATGCCCTGGAAAGAACCGCTTCCTCCTTGCTTAAGCTGCCATTCTCACCCAACCATTATGGTTGGTCTGAGCCTCCTAAAATCTTTAGGGTTTTAAAACAAAGTAATAACCATCATTTGGCAATGTGTTTAATACAAATCTCCTCTCCCTTTTTGTTTTTTGAAGAATAAATCTGTGTGATCTTTAATTCATGAAGGAAGGGGAAATTCTATGCAAAGCCTGACGACTGTGGTTCCCTGTAGATACCCAGTGTGGAAAATCAAATTTTGGCCATTAGGGGAGGTAGGAGAAGCCCCTCAATAGCAATAGAATGAGAAAGCCATTTAAAATACTTAAACATTCCATGAAAATAATTCAGAGATGAAAAAGCATGTGAACCAATAGAACAGTAAGAATTATGTAATATGATTAAATGGTAAGTGTAAATGGTTCTATTATGTAAAAATCATGTTTCCATAATTCAGTATTTCTTTAGAGATCATAGTCTGTTCTTACATTAAGATCATAAGAATTCATTTTATCTAGTTAAATTATGACAAATCATCTTTATTTCTTTTTCCTTTATTACATTAATAAAAATTTTTATCACCTCCCTCTCTGTAGAATGAAATATCAATGAGATGGTTACACACAGAATAAAAATGTGTAAAATAGAATGAGAATAATTTTAGGTCTCATATTTGGGGGAAATGGTTAAGAGTATTTCTACCCACATCTCCAGGAAAGCAGTTTGTAAAAAGAAAATAAAAAAGTCTATCTTGGAATAGGAACTCGGGCAAAATAATAATTGTTTAACTATTCAATAATAAGTATTTTCTATTTCTGATCACCTTTTCTGAACTTATGCGCTTGAAAGGCAGTTTTTGCGTATTTTATGTGAAGGTACCACTATTATGGTGTCCGTGGAGACACATTTTATATATAAGAAACATTTCAGTATATAGAGTGTGTCTGTGGATGTTAGATGGCATGAATCATAGTAAAGATCAAACCAAATGCTTTAAAAATTGAGTGACCCTTTCCTTGAACTAATGAAACAAAAATGGGATGTCCTGTGAGAACAAAATTTGTTTTATGCCTGTACATTGAGTTCAGAGGAAGGAAGTCCCTAGGGGAAATTTAACTTTATGATTTATGAGGGTAAGGAAAAGAAAGTGGAAATCAGTGCATTTTCTGTTGTCGGGCAGGCATAGTATTTTGCAATGTATGATTCTTATTTTATGAAGTTCCTTGAAGGGAATGAAAGTGAGTGTTGTATAAATGATGCTATGGCCTAGAGATCTTGCTTAACATGGCCCACCATTGTCTACATAACCTCATCACTGCTGAGAAAGCAGACTTCTTAGCCATTGCTGTCCATAAGTAAGCTGTCCGATGATCATCATGTTTGTGAAGCAAGCGTGTGCCTGTGTGCTAAGTTGCTTCAGTCATGTCCAATTCTTTGCGACTCAATGGATTGTAACCCCCCAGGCTCCTCTGTCCATGTGATTCTCCAAGCAAGAATGCCTGGAGTGTGTTGCCATTCCCTTTTCCAGGGGATCTTCCCAACCTAGGGATCGAACTTACATCTCGTTATGCCTCCTGCACTGGCAGGTGGGTTCTTTACCACTAGAGCCACCTGGGAAGCATACTAATTATAAATTTCCAACAGCCAGAGATAAGCTAAGAATTACAGACGTGGACACACTAGGTCAGCCCTATGGTTCTTCTAGCCCAGTCTTCTGATTGCAGCACCAGAGGTTCTGTTCTGGAGAAGCAAAGTTGCCTTGATGGCATCAGCCTCAAAATAGCAGGATGTGTCTGAAATAGCTGGCTTCCCTATTAATGTAGACCAGTGAGGTAGTCAGACGAGAGAACCAAAGAATGGGATAAGAAGAATAACACAGGCCAATAAAATGCTAGGAAACACAGAAGAGGGGAGAAAAACTGATGTTAATTTTAGGTTGTTGAAGACTAAATGAGAGACAGAATTTGAGCTGAGTTTTTAATAAGGGGGAGTTTTGGGCAAGCAGAGAACTAGAGCTTGGTGTGAGAGAGGATATCTCAAGGTGGGAACCTAAACAAAGCACCAATGTAGAAAATAAATGGCACATCCAGGAGACAGTGAGCCCTGTCCAGCTGTAGGGTATAATATCAAAGTCTAAGGTGGGGGCAGAATCTAGTGAGAAGCCTCTAAACATGAGTTGAGACTGTGTCCTAAAAGTCCTTGCCAATCCATGGCTCCAGAATTTCCCATTGCTGACTGAATAGAGGCGATTACAGAGTTTTTACATAGAAGCTACATGACCAGACCATGGCCTTAGGGACTTGACTTGTTTCAGTTTAAAGAATTACTGCAGGGAGAGACACTTCTTATCAGGCTACAAAAATACAGGTGTGATGGAGAGTAGGGTGGGAGTATAAGCTTCTTGAAGAGTTGGAGGAACTGGAGGTGAGTAACAGTGGTGGTAGATATAGAGAGTTTCTTGGCAATTTTACAAATATTGGTCACTTTCTTCTTCAGATTTACTTCCTTTCTGGAGTCCTTGTTGTTGTTGTTCAGTTGCTAAGTCATGTCTGATTTTTTTTGACCCCCATGGACTGCAGCATGCCAGGCTTCCCTATCCTTCACTATCTCCTGGAGTTTGCTCAGACTCATGTTCCTTGAGTTGGTGATGCCATCGAACCATCTCATCCTCTGTCACTCCCTTCTCCTCCTGGAGTCTCAGTCTTCCTAATTTCTTCTTGAGATATTTTGATAGTACGTAAATTCTCCTGCCCTCAACTTGCTCCCGGACCTTTGGTTGGCCTCTTAAATTCCACTATGTCCTAGACTGGCTGTAGTCACTGGAGATACACGAAGGGTTCCAGGTGCAGAAGCCCCCTGGGTTTGTTAGTTGGTTTTCTTGTGGTTAGTTTATCATGTTGATCATTCCCTTCCTAAAATGTCAGGCTTATATTAGCTATTTGTTCACATTTGTAGTTTGACCTAATGTCCTTAGGGGTTTCCCTGGTGGCTCAGTGGCAAAGAGTCCACCTGGCAATGCAGAAGACACAGGTTTGATCCCTGGGTCGGGAAGATCCCCTGGAGGAGGAAATGGCAACGCACTCCAGTATTCTTGCCTGGGAAATCCCATGGACAGAGGAGCCTGGCTGGATACAGTCCATAGGGTCCCAAAGAGTTGGACATGAGCAACTGAAGCGACCAAATAACAGCAACAATGTCCTTAGTCATAACATATGATAGCTCAGTCATGTTCTTGTTACATATATTTTGGGTCATGTTTTTATTTTGAATGTTTTCCAGAATTTTGTACTGAAATGTGTATGTACATGTATTACCAATGATTCAACCTTACCATTGTTATCTATAATTAATCTAATCAACCTAACATTTTACAATTCAGGAACCTTTAGCTTCGCCTGTAGTTCTGAAGGTTTTTACCACATATTCTTCAAAATAATTTGTAACAACTTATTAAGAGAAATGTTTTACACTAATCGGGACATTCATTTATACTTTCTTATCTAGAAATATCTGCTTGTCTCTAAGCTTTTGTTTCCTGTTTCTTAGTTCTGTAATTTTAGCATCTCTTTTATATCGAACCTAGTTTTCCAAAAGTCTCATTAGATTATATTTGCTGATTTCCTTTTACCCACTGCATGTTTGCTATTTAAAACTTTGCTTCTTTAGGTGTGTTTCCTTTATCCTTTATTTATAGATGGAAATAGCTTGTCTGGTATCAAAATGAGACTCTCTACTACTTGCTGCTGCTGCTGCTAAGTCGCTTCAGTCATGCCCGACTCTTAGCGACCCCATGGAGGGGTCGACCCTACCAGGCTCCTCCATCCATGGGATTTTCCAGGCAAGAGTACTGGAGTGGGTTGCCATTGCCTTCTCCAAACTCTACTACTTACCAAAGTTATATTTGTATTCTATTGTATTATAACCATCTTTTGGAGATACTAGTACAAATACTGAGTGTTTTTGCAGTGACACAGCCTGAGGATTTGAAAAGGCAACTTTCCATTATTTATCCCCCAGCAAAATTAATATTTTTAAATGCATGGCTCCACTTTATATGCCTGACATAAGAGGCAGTCAGTGCCAATGGACAGCTTATATTTTCTATGTCTGGTGTGAGTAGATGTGGGAGAAGAGTAATGGTTGCTACTAACTATATTATAATACAGTGGTAAAGCACATTATTATCATCCATACATGACTTCAATTCAATTTCAATAAGTTCTCTAGTACATACACTAACATGCCATTTTGATGTCATTCAAATAAAAATAAATCACATTCAGAGTACCAAGCCTAATGATACAAAATATGGTAACTCAGACCTTTTCTTCCTTGCATCCTTCTTAATGTTGACAAAGAATCAGAAAATGAAGGCATAGTCTAGATAATTTGATTTCCTTATTTTCCATTTCCTACCTAGGAGATGAAAGAGCTCTGACACTTGACTAACCATCTGAGACAAGCATTTTCCCTTGAGACAGAGACAGCTATCAGCTGGGAATTTGAGACTGCCTGCCAATCGTTTTCTCCATGCTGATGGTGTCTTTTTAGGTTCAGCCTATGGAAAGGTTGCTGCTCTTACAAATTCCAGTGGTAGTGCCATTTGACAGTTTCTTCTCCCACTGATTCTAGAGAAAAATATTTTGGTATTTTTCCTTATGGATAACTGTAGACTTTGTTCTGGTTTAAATTGCCCTATGCTGTGAATCCTTAAGTTCATATATAAATCATGTTTATCTCTAGTCTCAAATGCTAGCATGAGGCTCTTTTGATTGAAGGGTCTCTTTTGTTTTCCTGACCTTCTTCTAAATTTTCAAATGCAAGCTGGGAAGTGTACTACAAATTCCTCTTAGAATTCTCCCTTTACTGACTGTTCTTCAATTTATCAATATATGGGAGGGAATCCATTTGTTTTCTTCTTTGAAATTTATTCCTGCTTTCAATTTCTTGAATTTCTGAACAGTAAAAATGCACAGGGTTTTGTCCTTATAAGAAAAGTCAAATGACTTTTACAAAATCTAAACTGCATGAATAGTGTAAGAGTTAATTTCTAGACTTTCTTAGAGCTATTCCATCACCTGTACATCCTTTCAGTGATGAAGGGGTCCTTTCAAATAAAATGTTGCTGAGTCCCTTTGTCTTAAATAATTATCTCTATGGTTTACTGTATAAAGCTGAAATTGAGCTTGCTGATTTGACCAGTTTATTTCCTGCATTAAGAAATTACCTTTACCAAATTTTAGATAAATATAAAAATAATAATATGTAATATTTCCCTAGATTATTTCCACTCTGAATTTACTCAGTATTGACCAGGGACCAAAGCTGTAGAAATTATTTTTGATTTGATGATAAAAAAGAAAAAAGTGCTTACTCATCCACTCACCACTTTTCTCCCTGGAACACTCCTTGCCAAGGAAAAGGTACTCTAAAGGACACATAAAGAACTCCAGACAAACTTCTCATAGGCAACTCTAGGAACTGCCTTAGAGGGTGAGGAAATGCAACAGAAATAGGAGAGAAGTTTGCATTGTTCCTGGTTCTTTCCTTTTCTATTTCCCAAACTACACATTTCCTTCTTCATACTTTCCCCATCCTGCATCCAAATGTCTCTACAGTCTGTTTCAGCTGAGAGTTTAAATAATTTGATTAGAGTTGGTTTTCATGCTAGGCTTGACTAAGACAAATCACTTCATGGGCTTCAGTTTTACATAAAAAAAGAATTTAAAAAAAATTGGGTTCTCTTGATTCTCCCCTTAGAGATTTGACAGGAGGAGAAGACTATTCCACAGGAGCACCACATCTCTATAACCATATCCATTCAAACAACTATTGAGAACCTCTTCATGTTTGGAGTCCTGAAGCCAAGTCTTCAGAGGAGGCTCATGCCATTTCAGCCTAACCCAGTCCAGACCTAACTTCCAGACCAGGGTTTTTTCCACTGCAGTTTTGCTTCTTGCAATTATTTCATGGATCCAATTAATTTAGTTTAGGATGATTCATCTTGTACTGAAGTTCATATTTGCCAGATTGTTTGAGAGATATAACTTATTTTTTTAAAGTTTGGTTTTAAAGATTTGTTTTACACCATTGGCAAACATCTGATAGATGCTTCTATGCCAAGGTGTCACTGTGTTTGTTCTCAGGAATAGCCATACTGCAGCCTCAGTTCTTGAAGAAGGAAATGGCAACCCACTTCAGTATTCTTGCCTGGAGAATCCCATGGATGGAGGAACCTGGCAGGGTACAGTCCATGGGGTTGCAAGAGTTGGACACGACTTAGCGACTAAACCACTACCACCATCAGGCTCAGTTCTGGCTTCGTCATCTTTCAATAGGGCCCCCTCACCCTGGCATTACAGTCATCCAAGCATCTCTCTGAAGTTGCCCTGATTTCCTCTGTCCCTCAGTCAGATGAAATCACTTATAGGAAAATAGCAATTTTAACTCAGAAAGGGCCTCAAAAGCCTTCATTATTTCTAAGATTACTCTAGTAGTCACTTATACTCTTTGTATCCTGTTCAGTGATATACTCAGTGGTCAGTTGGTCTTGGATTCTTAACTGGCAAAATATTCAGGTCTCAGGACAGGAAGATGTCAAGGAAGTTGTCCAGTCCAATTCTCTCACTTTATTAGTGAAAGCACCAGAGTCCAGGTAAGTGAAAGGACAAGATCAAGGTCATACTATTAGGAACAGAAGTGGAATGAAAAATATATTTTCTGGGTCCTATTAATTAAGCTTTTTGCCAGTACAACATGCCCCCCACCCCCACCCTGGGGAACTAAGAAGTTCATCTCTGTAAGGAAGTCGTTGGTATTCATCTTTGCTTCAATTAAAACATATATTTTGGTTCAGTTAAGTGGCTCAGTCACGTCCAGATCTTTGTGACCCCATGGACTGCAGTGCACCAGGCTTCCCTGTCCATCACCAATTTCTTATATTTGGGTAATAAAGAAATGAGGAATTTTATTTTACCCAATGCCTGACCTTAAGAGTTTTCCCTTCAACTACAGGTGAAATTAGTTATTGCTTTTTTAATTCTTAGAAATTCCTGTTAGCAGTTTTACTCAGTAATTTCATAAATGGTTCAAGTATCTGTCCTGTATCTTGCATTAGGCTAGATGTACTTTCTTATTTATCAGCCTTACCAAAGCAGCCTATTGCTCAAACTTACTGGATAACAGGAAAACTTTTATATCTTAGAGCAATAAACATTATTTTAAAAGATGAAGTAACCAACTAATACTACTTTCTCATCCCCATTTATCTTCCGTCAAATTAGACACCTAGTTATACACCTCACTGTAGAGACTGGCTATAGACAACAGTTTTTTCCCTTGGATAGTAAATAATTTGATCTTCTGTGTTTATGTATTATATGTATCCCAAAATATCTCATGCTTAAAGCAATTCACACTAGAAATTATCACCAAGAAAATAATATTCTGTGTCAGATTATACTTGCAGAAAGATAATAAAACACATAAATCTAATCTTAACTCATTTTGCTGAACTTGTCCATAAAACAGTTATTTCTTAGTTATAAAGCAGCACTAGATATTTTATTTATTTCTAGGCATTAGTATATGTTTGTTTGTTTTTTTCCCAGTCTCCAGTCTACACTGAACACAAAGTAAGCCTAAGGTCTGATGCAGGATGTAGCTGTTGCTATTTAAATATAATCAGGAGGTCCTATCACTTGTTTATCTCAGTAGATACTCTTTAAGTAGGGGTAATATGTACATAGCTCTTTAGCTACATATGTTTTTCTGATAAGACATCTGTCCAGAGAGAATCACTCTGTGAACTGAATCTGTGGTCTGTTCAAATGATATCTTCTTTGTTTCCAACCTTAGTGTTATCACTTACAGTCTTTTCACTGATTATCCCTCCTTCTAATTTAAAACCTATTGCAGTTTTCTTGTGATCAGTCAGGGTTGCACTAGTGAGTGTTTAATTCTACTTGAACTTATTGTAGTTTTTCTTTCTTAACCTACAGAAAGATTTTTAAAATTTATTCACAGTGATTTCTTATTATTGAGAAGACATCTAAATTATCAGCAATGAAGTGATCAATTCTTGGCCACCACATTGAGCTGGTAGATTGTAACTCAGGTCTTTGACTTCTTTTCCACTACTCATTCCTAATTGAGCAGAGTTTTAGTCTTTCATGACCTCTGCAACCTGCGCATTATTTTTATGCCTTTGAATAAGATGCAAATAAGATTTTTGTCTGAGTTTTATCTGCTACTATAATGGTTTATTCTACTCCATTGACCAGCATTTCAAACTGTTATATTTTTGTTAATGATTTTCATATCACTATCTCCAGTACTTCCCCAAACTCCATACATATACCAGATGGGATTTATTTTTCAATCACTTATAAGTCATCATATTGAAAACATTATTTGCATTACAAATTTTATTCACACTGTGATTGATATGGATTTTTAACAAAGGCTCTGTATATACTACAGTCCTGGCCCAGCATGCAAGAATCAACTACTGTTTGTGGAGATGATGGAGATTCTTCCCAGTGGTCATTCTCTCACTATGAATGGGGAGGATGTTTCTTGAAGTTGTTTGTTGCCTTGACCTAGCCATCTTCAAATTTTAATGAATATTTGCATTTCTGCAAATGATGAGAAAAGGCAGGAAGGAATTTTTACACATTAACTGAAACCAAAATAGAGAACAGAGAGAGGTAAAGGAGCATACCATAGTGGCTAAGACAGTGAAGAATTTGCCTGCAATGCAAGAGAACTGGGTTCGATCTCTGGGTTCGATCCCTGGGTTGGGAAGATACCCTGGAGAAGAAAATGGCGACCCACTCCAGTGTTCTTGCCTGGAGAATCCATGGACAGTGGAGTTACAGTCTATGGAGTCAAAAAGAGTTGTATATGACTGAATGACTAACACTTTGATTTTTCAAAAGAGCATAACCACTGCTGACCCTGTCGCCATATTTGTTTCGGTAAATTCTTCTATAGAGTCCTTGTCATAAAATTTTCCTTGCTTTTCCATTATATGTTCTTAAGCGTAATTTAAAACCTACTTATTTTGTATTGTCTACAGTTGAACCATTTATTTCTTTAGGAATTTCTTTAACACTAATAATTAAGCACACCATAGTCAAAGGCATCTTTACCAAGTACATGGACTTTCTCCTCTATCTAGCTTCCAAAGGTACTACAAAGATATTTAGAACACCAGCCTTGTAGTTGTCAATATTTTGAGATGTGTGATGAGTAAATGGAACACCTTACATCTTTCAGTGGTAGAACTGTCAAAGAATGTTTATCTTTCTTGCCTCTCACCCCCCAAATGTAGACTATTTCAGAATGCATTACAGAGGAAATAAACAGTTGATTTTAAGTTAAGGATGAGCCTAGCAACCATTTGCACTATATTGATGTCAAAAGTACCTCTCTGCCAAGCTCTAAAATGCATCTTCAAAAACTACTGAAAATATCCAAGAACTTTAGTGATGAGCTACAAATGGACTTTAGTATTGATAAACAAAAGTCAATATGTATAGTGAAAGGACAACTTACTGTGATAAATGGGCCCACCATCGTAAAGATCAAATTATCGACTATCTACGGCAAGGAGAAACCTGTCTATAGCTAACTTCTACAGGTGAGAGGAATTCGCCACAACAGCAATTCAGGGAAAGCTCAAAGCAACGTGTAAGGGGAATTCATTAAAAATACATACAAAAGTAGGCAGCAATACTCTGTTAAATATATCTGTGACACCAGGCTACTGTATTTCTTTGGCCAGGCTTGAGTTCACATCTTTTCCTTTTGCAGAGAACAAGCTCCTTTTGGGCTACTCATATTACTTCTCAATGAGATTTAATTCAAATTTCACTTCCTAACACAGCCTATTGCAGGAGAATCACCTCTGCATTCCTTAAAAACCATGTTACTCTTGGAATATTCTCTCTAATGCTCCTATTAGTTAGTTTCTATTGTAACTCAACTATATCACAAGTTGTATGTGGGCACCTTAGAAATGCCTCACTTTTTCATCCCCTCACATGATCTAGCACAGAGCTCTACCCTGTGCCTGATAATCACCAGATCAATATTTTTTTTATTTCATCATTTTTTAAATTATTCACTAGAGAAGCCTAGGCCACACATCATGTCAGAGTTAAATGACGAAACGTCACACATCACAAGAAACACCCAAAAGAATAATTGCAAACACTGGCCTATCAAAAAAAAAGGTGGAATGGCAGTAATTAACCTCTTCAATGTCTATTGTTCCTAATTGATAGAATGTAAGAATTTCTTCCACAGTGAATTTAACCGGATACTCTATAAGCTACCCAATAAAAACTAAAGGGCAAATCTTGTACCATCTCTCCAATTTGGAAGCAAAAATGCAATTAAGCCAAACATCTAATGAACAACCCTTTCTACTCTATTACTCTATTCTACTACTCTACTCTACTCCCCCCGCCACAAACAACACCCTCCAAAATCTTTCTGGAGACAAAAATACCTGCAAAGGTACCTTATAGTGTGAGTTAAATAAAGTTCATGCAGCTAAAACTATTGATACATCTAACTTTCCTGTTTTATTGAAAGATCTGGAATGTCAGTTCATCCTGGGACTACTTTATTGCCACTAAATCTGGTGGTAGGCATGGACTTTGTTGTTCTAATACCATGCTCTCTTCAGCTCTTTGAGGCCCCTGTATCTAGAAGAGCGTTTTGGAGGAATGATTAGATAAATGAATAGATGCAAGTTTTAGATGAAAGAATAATGTGTGGGATGACAAGTATGATATGTTTACCCAAGTAAACACAGATGCTGCTTCATTTTCTGTCAGTTTTATGGTTAATTCCCCATTATAAATACCAACAGAAGTATCTCAGAAAATTAACAAGATATATAAATATAAAAAAAATCAAGAAAGTAAACCAGAAAATTTTGCCCAATGTAATAGTATTCTGCAACTTTGATGCATTTAATTATTCCACTTAAACATTTCAAAAAAATCTATGGATTCAGAAGTAAACTGAAGTATGATCCAAATTGAGGAAAACTAAAAGCAGTGACAGCAAAATAACTACACGGGCCATACACGCTACTTAGCTCTCCTTCCAAGTCATGGACTAACCCAACACCACCATACACACTACTTAGCTCTCCTTCCAAGTCATGGACTAACCCAGCACCACCATACACACTACTTAGCTCTCCTTCCAAGTCATGGACTAACCCAACACCACCATACACACTACTTAGCTCTCCTTCCAAGTCATGGACTAACCCAACACCACCATACACACTACTTAGCTCTCCTTCCAAGTCATGGACTAACCCAACACCACCATACACACTACTTAGCTCTCCTTCCAAGTCATGGACTAACCCAACACCACCATACACACTACTTAGCTCTCCTTCCAAGTCATGGACTAGCCCAACACCACCACTTTGTACATATACATCTTTCATCTCAAGTGGGCCTAAACAAGAAGCTGAACAGGTCAAGCTGAAGATACAGCATATATACTCTTAAATCAGAAGGACATCCAGTATGGTACCTCTGCTTCATTCATTTGTTTATCTATTTACTCATCACACAAATCCTTAAGAATACTTTCCATAGCCTAGGGCATACACAGGTGAACAAAACAGACGTGGTACCTACTTCCATGTTTGTTTTCAGAGAACTCAAAATGAAAAGTTGTGCATATTTATTCAAAATCAGATATAGTTTTTCTCATATTTTATTCCCAAATAAAAAGTGAATTCTAATTCTGTGCTTGCCCTTCCACACAACAAAGCGGCATTATTGGTATTCTGAGAGGGTGGGTGAAACTGGAGAGGATATTTAGAACAGAAACATGTCACTGGTCTCCTTTAAATGTGTGTTTATGGGTTTCAGGTTATGGGCACCACTGCTATGCACAGTCCATGAAAACAAGACAGGAGTCTGGGAAGTGTGAGCTCTCCTAAGGCTACTTTGGCCCTCAGGCAGCCCTCTGCATCACTTATTGAATGTGTGAAGTAACACAAGCTCTAGCCTCTGCATTTGCTCCCTAATCTCCTAAGGGAGGCTTACAAACAGCAGCCAGCCCACTGCCCTGGGCCAACAGATTATTTCTTGTTAAATATCTATGCTAAAGATATATATAAACATATTATGACATAAATATATATTTCCTCTATTGCATTTATGGCTTATAAATAATATGTTGTGTGTGTTATCAGGACCTGAGGAGACAGTGGTAATTTTCACCAAAGAAATCTGTGACAGACAAAAGTCCTACTGCTTGGCTTTAGATGAGTATGACATAATTTATATTATTTAAGGCTTGCTTTGTTTTGTTATTCAGAGTGTCTTCATGAAGACCACATCTGCTTTTCCTGATTAAGTGATTCCTTGAAGAAATATAATAGGGAAATGTGTTACTTGTAGAAAAATGTGGAAACTTAAGCCTGTGCTTCTCTAACAGAGCTAGTAGTTGTAATGTGTTTATAGGAAATTTTATATTCCTATTTTCGCTTTTGTTTCTGTGCATAATTCCTACTCAGAAAATATCTCATTGTAGTTGTGTGAAGACCTGCCATTCAAAAGACCACCTCTTCTTATTATCATTTGCAATGTATTTATCCTATCTTTTAAAATTTATTTTTATAGGGATTTTTTTATTTGTGTTTGGAACCATCATTTTTAATTTGATGAAAGAAAACCAAAATGCATGAAAAGTGTTCATCCACTGTGATTTGTGTGACAAAAAGAACCACTGCACCAGGACAGAGCTGGTCCTGTTGCTGTTAATTGACTATACTCTTTTAGATTTATGCATTAAAAATATGCTTTCTGTTTCGAAGAGATCACTTTGTTACTTTGTAGCTTTTAAGCTGATGCTACGAACTTATTTTTCTTCTAAGATAAAGTCTCATCTATAGATTTTCAACTAATTACACGTCTGCCAATACGTACTTAGAGGATACATTTTATTTCAATTTATTATTTGTGTTTATGTAGTGTGTCCCTGGAAATATCTGTGGAAATGAAAGGAAATGTTTAATGGTGTTTATTACTACTTTCTCATTGCCCTTTTTCTCTTTCTTTGCTCTCTCTCTTTTTTAATAGCTCCAGTCAGTTCGGTCAAGCATGACAGCAACTCAAACTCGGCAAACTTCCAAGACACCGAGGACATGCCTGACAGATGTGTCTTGGAAGAGTCTGAGAGTCCAGGTGAAAGCCATTTAAAAATAGTCAAGTATAAATGATAAATTTGACACAGCTTTGGGGTCCTTGGAAGGGGGTGGGGGGAGAGGACATTGTAATGCTGTTTTCTTTTAGCAGCTGCACTGTCAAATTAATGGTCACCTCCAGGGGTCACAGTGTGGAGCTGTTATCTTTTCCTCTTTCATCAAGAATTCAGTTGGAGGAAGTACAAAGCCTTTATGACTGAGAAGGGAAGCTGACACTATTAGTTCATTATCATCAATTTTAGGCTAAACTGGTTAATAGAGGCAGAGGTTGGAAACTTGAGAAATAGCAACATTTTAAAATATTTCAAATGATGGGATCAAGAGGAAGTGGAGAATTAGGGAGAAAAGAGAAAGCATTCAATAAAATTTACCCTCTGTCCAGGTTACTGATGTTTGTATTTTCTTTATAGAAAGAATAGACAGAAATGTACTGGAAGGATATGTCCAAGAAAACTTAAGCATGAGTTTTTCTTTCTGTTTTGTTTTGAAGCCTGCCTAGTCTTAACAACGAATTAATTAAAAGGGGAAACAAAAAACTTAAGAGAGTTGAAAGACAATTCCTGGCTCACTACACAACCATTAAATGCTAGAAGATGCCTTATTACCATGAGCGATTTAACTATCTTCCCTCCCTGAACATTTTTCTTTGCTGTTTTCTCTGGCTGCTGTGTACCCTCTACCCTCTTGCATCTTTGTGTGCTGATCCATGTATCAGATTTTTGATTCATCCTCACTGTGGTCTGTCAGCTTAGTTAAGAGATTTCCAAATCTTGTAGCCTTCGCTGACAGGGGGCAGCTGCAAACAGTCCCCTGATCCTTCCCCGAGGAGAGCTACTGAGATTTAATTTTCAGTGAAAGGTGCAGCCTGCAATCTATGTCAGGTCCCCTAAGTCATCTTGGAACCCCAGTTGGCCCAGTGGCAATGGCTTGTATTTCCGTCCCCTCCACTACACCAAGATTCCTCAAAAGACGGACTGCTGCTGTGTGTCTGTTCTCAGCCACACTTCTGCCTCAGCATCCATGGACTGAGAAATGGCGTCTTTAGCAATGACAGAAATTTTTCATCAGCACAACAGCCCCACCCACTGCCTTATAGATGTGTCCCACGTGAAAAGGGAGAGAGTAGTGGTAGCATTTTAAAATTACTTTTAGTTCTGACTACAATTGTCTGATTTTGACTAGGTTTTTAAACTGTGTTAATCAACAGTTTTCTATCAATCACCTTATCAGGCAGTTAAATCCATGAGTGAAGTTTTTACTGAAGTGTTCATTGGGTTTTTTTTGCAAGAATAGATCAGCTTTATGCTGTTTTAAAAGTAGAATAAATTTCGATTGTCCCTCAGTATGAGTGTAATTGTGGTGATATTCAAATATAGCACAGTCTATCTGATTGGCATAAACAAAAGGATATATCAAAAAAGAAAGATCAATTAGAAAACAGAAGTGTTGATAAAGAATCTTAACTTAAAAAGTGAGTACCATTCTATACATTGGACATCATTAAACTGGTAATAAAGAATGAATTACTCTGGCTTTTTCTTCTGTCCATTCCTGCATTTTAAGACATCTAGCCTTATAGGCCTAGAAACCTCTGGAGAGTTCACTACTGGTCTCACTGCCTTCCACTGAGAATTTGTGGCTTGGTTGTCATGGAGACATCGTATTTCTCCAAGAATTGCTCATATTGATCCGTGGCCGGGCGTAAATGGCCAAGCGAGTGTGAGGAATAAAGGGGGCTGGGCAGTCCTATGAAATGACCAGGGCTTGTGGGGTGGAAATAAGCTCATAGCAAACACTTAGGTAAAAAGAAAGAAGCAGTTTTATTTTGTTTCAAGGTTTCTTTCTGCACTTTGGGCCATTGTCTTCCTTCTCTATGAACTGAAAGAAACTTGTTAGTCACTTGTCATGTCAGATCCTTGGTGCTTGTCCTGACACAGCTGTCAGCCTCGCAGCTCTGTGCAGTTCAGGGACACACAACAAAGAGGCAGAGGCATGAATTATTTATTGCTCCTCGTGTGGATAAAATTCTGTGATAAGAAATTAAGACACTTCTGACAGAGATGCTTGTTTAGTAAGAAAGATTTTGATGATCGAGTGCATTTCCTTGAAGTATGAGCATTTGAGAAACAAAATTCTTAAAACTGAACATGAAGGGAGATTTGTGAAATTGGTGGCATGGTGGGACTTCCCTTGAACCATGAAAATATGACTGGCCACTTCTCAACGTCCAAAAATCAACTTCAAAATATCAAGTCATTCAAATGTAGAGCTCCAAAAGCATAAACGTTACTTTGGTGGTCTAGTGACCTCTATTTACCATGTACAGGTGGTGTTGCTCTGGAAAGCATGTTAAACCACCTTTGTTAGAAGAAAAAAATAAAATTTGGGATCTTTAAGTGGTAAGGTTTGAGAAGATGTCCTCGAAACAGTAGAAGTGCTTTGGTAGCTAAGCTTATAACTGCATTATGATATTCATTATTTCTTGTATGGAAAGAAGCATATTTAAATCTGAATGAGCTAATCTTACCATTTTCACCTGGAATATTTCACTTAAAATTATTTTTAGCACTTTCATATGTATGCAAATCCCCTAGTTACAAAGGTGGATGTGATCAGTCTTTTGCCTTTAATGGATATTGACCTTACATGGCTTTATTTATGCAATTCTAAATAACTAATAAATTTATTACATCATTTTTAATGAATATGCCAGTTGTTCAAACAGCATCCAGAAAGTGAAAACAAAATCATTTTTATACTCAAGCACAGTTCAAGAGTATCGCATCATATATTGTTCTCTCCAAGTAAAGTCTTTTCTTGGCAAATCCTCTAAAACATTATTTTACTGAAACTTACATAGCTTTATATTGCTCCTATCAACTAGTTTGCATCTGCAAGGAATAAGAAACTTACAGTGCAGAGAAACTAATTTTTTTTTAATGAAGTTGAAATTTTTAAACTGTTGATGGAGCATTTAAAAATGCCAGTAATAAAATCAAATTTTTAGAATTTATATAAAACAGTAAGATTGACTTTGTGAATTATCTTTGAACAAAATGGATTTTAATTCAGTATGTAGATTATTTTTTCGTTGACATCACTGCTTCACCAGCTGGGATGACCCATTTGTAAATGGGCTGGAGCTTGCATATAGGTCACAATTTAGATGCCTGGTGGAGTGGTCATTCACCTCCTCTAGAGGGCTCTACCTTATTCATCATGCCATTGTGATCTCTTTATTGGTTCAAGTTGAATACCCAGGTGAGTGCCTGCAGTCCATTAAGGTTGGGCAAAGCAGCTTTAGACCACAGCATTCTTGTTACTCTGACCCTGCCAGTGAACCTGGAGGTCTTGTCTGATAGGTTAAAGTCTCCCTCAGCAGTGTCTTTTCTTTGGAATAATTCATTAGCAAAGACTTTTGACTCACAGGTGAATCCCAGATTGAAGTTTCTGGCTTAGACTCTGTGAAGTCTACTGGCTTCTTCACCAGCATATATACATTCCTGGAACCTGTGGGAATAACTTTGATGTCTAGTAATAGAAGCACTGAGACAACATGTGAACTTACAGCTCCCTTTTTTGTGTTTTTAGGGCCATTAGGCTTTCTTTCTTTGGTTCTTTAAGCCCTGGTCACTTCTGAATCTGAAAGATGTTATCACAAAAATAGTTCAGTTTAGTATTTTGTTGGCTAACTTCTTATTAACTGTTTAATGCACAGTGATTGTATATAGTCCAATCCCTGATCTCCAGAATATTAAAAAAAACATGTTCTTGGCCCCTTATCTTAAAAAATATGGTGTGAGGTTCACAAATTTTATACAAGTGTTAATGAGAAACCTTGAGCTTTTATCAGCTTATTGGCTTGGAAAACTAAGCATTTTACTTACTAGTGCACCAGGGATAGTGCACTTAAATGTGGCTTCAGCTGAAAATAATAGTGACAAAGAAGGGTTTGGAAGTACAAAAAAAATGCATTTTCAGATAAGCATTTTTATGTCATTCTGAAGTAGTTTATAATCAGTATGCATTCTGCCATTAACAGAACATTTTAGTGGTTTTTATATAGCACGTTATGTGTGTATATCTACATACATCATTGTTAATCAATATTATATTTGCATGAATCTGATGAATAAAACTAGGTTTCTTACTGTTTCGTAGAGGATACTACATTGTGAAAAGCGAAGCTTTTTTTTTTTTTTTTATACTATTCTGGCTCATGAATCACCAGCAAAAATCAGGTAACAGAAAGTAGGACAGATTCAGGAGTGGAGTGTTGGAGATAGCTGATGATGATGCATGAAGCAGAAAAAATGTAGAATGTGTGAGCAGCCCATCAGTCATAGCCTTCAAGAACACACTTCTCATGACTAGTGCTAAAAAAAAATGTTGTAGAAGAAGTAAGAACAATTTCAGTGGTAAAAACATGTAAGCTCTATCTTCCAGTTGTGTGTAACAACATCAATATTTTAAATAATTTACCAAAAGGGAAAAAGCATTAATCTAATAATTTTTAAAGGATATAAAATTCTGGGCATATATATGTAATACATATATAATACAATATTGAATATTGGTTTAGCTAAAGTAAATAATCAGCTTTTTGAGTTTTTGCCAATAGGAATGGGAGTTACTATGATTGGTCACATTATTAATATAAATGTGTTTAGAAGTAGTTAACTGAGGCACAATGCTCTAGTCAAATTAATTTAATCAAGTGATTTTTTTTTTTTAGCCTGCACTCTGAGAAATACATTCTCTTTAAGAATGCTATAGCTCAAACCATATTTCAACTGATATTTATACCATTTTGTCCTAAAACTGCCATGGTGAGCTTCTCCAAGAACAATTCAACTGCTTGAAATTTATGGAAATTTATTAATTTCAAACTCAATTTATCTTGTTGACAACTGCTGATCTTCCTCAGTGATTAAAAAAATATTAATAAGATGTGCAATTAAAATAGTTACCTGAGGCTTGGCTTATAAGAATTTCTTTATTATATTAATATTTTATTTATATAGAGAAATAAATGTAGAAATTATGAGTAATTGCTTTCTTCTTTCCTTCTTCCCTTTCTTGCTTTATATTTTTCTTCATATTCTCCCTCCTTTCATCCTCCTTTCTCTTCCACCCTTCCTCTTACCCTTCTTTTCTCCTTCCCTTTCTGCATTTCACCATATAACCCAAGATAATCTGTTTTCTTTCCAGGTAAACGAAAGCATCATTTATGGATAGAAAAGGTGTGCTCCTGCAAGCTGTGCTAATTGTAACCTCATCGGTAGGAACTGGATTTGGACAAATTAAGAAAACCCAAACATGCCATTTGTTTATCATTGTATATATAAGCTATGTTATTATTAGTCTAGTTATTAATTTGTGGTAGATTTGCCAGTACTTTGTTCAGAGTCATTACTGATCAAAAATATTCAAATTCCTCTAGTTTTAAGAAATCATTGTCATTTTGTGATTCCAACAAGTAGAGCAGCCCACAGACACAAATTTAATACCACTTTAGATTTTTCTTCCAGTTTACAGTTCCTGAATTATATAATCCCATTTGCTTTTAAACAATATAACAAACAATGCTTTTAAATTTAATGTTGCTTAAATGTACTTACTGTAAAACTTTACCAAATTTGTTTGATTTGTTAGGTGAGGGCATTTATGTTTTAGTAGATGCTTTAATTTGAATCAATCATCCTATAGTAAATCTCATCTTTAAGCATGAAATGTTGTCAACAAAGTAGCCAATTCCATTTAGTCATCAATTAGCCCAAATAAGTGATACACAGTATAACAGAGACCAATCTTGTGCAGTCAAGTTAATTTAGACTTCTAATGACATAGAGGCTAATGTCTTTAGCTAAAGGTTGATTTTGTTGGCCATATAGATGTGAGCTAGGGAAGGGGAAACTACTGATAACACATCACGATTGATCCTTATTAAGTATAAACTCTGGTAGTTCTATTCCCAGAAAGAAGCTTGACTTTCTATTCCCAGAAAGAAGCAGGAATTCTCAAACTAAAATATGTGAAGCAATATAAACAGGAACAGACATAAAGTGCTGATCTATTAAGGCCTTCAGTGATCTGATTTATTTGCTGTGATTTATATTGTATAATTCCTGAATTTATAGAAAATCACAAAGAAGATTATTAGTGTGCACACGAGTACAAATATTGACTAATCCATAGAAAAATGGAATTAATATGTTAAATATATGATACATATCTTTATATATCTATCTAATAGGGAAATTCTAGTCACTTCAACAAACATTTTTTGGGGCACCAGCATCAGATTCTGTGCAAGGGAGGATGCAAAGAGCAAGGTATAGGGGGAGATTAAAGAATAGAACTATAAAATTGAAATAGTGTGGTCTCTGCCCTTAAGGACCTTACAATTAATTACTGACTTAAGTGAATATACCAGAACTAGACATCAGGTGACTGTGACTTTTTAAAAATAGATAAAAATATGTGTTGTTGTTGTTGTTGTTGTTTTTGCCCTAAAAGATGATATTACTTGGAATTACTTTTGAGTTTTATTTCAGTAACATATTGTTAAATGAATAATGATGGAAAACTATCATCCTTTGAAAAAATTATATATATGTATGTACTTTCCTCAACCTCTGAGAATTGTCAAAAGCCACTTAGAACAAATTTCAAAATAAAAGGAAGGTAGTAAGCTAAGCAATAGAACAGTTTCTTGCATGCTGTGTACTGGTTCTGAAAGCCATTACAAGGAGTACTCCCTAAAATATTTTTAATGATAGTAATATCAAATAAAGATATATCTTCTCAAAAGGGCAATTTTAGTAGTTGTAACCATTAAATATGCTTATTAAAAATAAACTTCTTTGTTTTTATAGCAATGTTCTATTATTCTTTTTTCAAAGAAGAATAAAAATAAGTTTAAATAGTTGCCATATTAAGCATTTTTTCAGGTCCAAGGAAATAAATATTGAACCCTTGATAAATGTTTTATTATGTCACTAGCTATAGGAAATTAGAAGTAGCATAACTCTGGCATCACTAAAAGAGATTTTAAAGATTTTGTTGGTATCACATTTTATAGTTGCTAAAATTTAAAAATTCCTATCAAATGACTCCTTAAAATTTCCTTCTATTAATATGAATTCTGGAAACAACACCATTAAATATAAAAACTTTTAATTCCTAAAAATGAGAATTTTAGAGATAGACACTTAAATAACATTCCCTAATATCCATGTGCAAGTGTATCTATGATACAGATCCATTAGTCTGTTTAAAAATAATGATATTGACTTATGTTCAATATGTTTCAGGAATTTCTGTTGCAAAGAGAATTTGAAATAGTAAATTGCCACACAATTAAATAGAACACTCATAGGGTACCACAGCTAGAAACTCAAAACTGATTACCTCTTATCTAAGTGTTTATCCTTTTGTACATCCAGTCTTAGGTAACAATGCAGTAATTATATTAGCAAAAGAAACTGTTTGTATTTAGAGTCTTCCTTGTTACTGTAATTAATAAATCATTTGAAAATTACACTGAGTTTCTTTTCTGGTAATAATCTTGATGACGCTTATAATTATATATTTTCTTCCATGGAATTCATATTTTCAAATTTGCAAGCCGGGATCTGTTATGCATTGTGGAGTCACACACTGGCTATACTGCATAAGGGAAGAATCTAGGTTTACATGTCAAGATTTCACTGCCATGTGTCCAGGCAGTGTGTCCCTGCTCTGCTTCTCAGAGCCTCGCTTCCCCGTTCATGTGGAGAACTCCCTCACAGGGCTCGTCCAGAGGCCCTCCATGAGGTGGTTTATGGAAAGCAATCTGAACACTGTAAAACAGCTCAAATATATGGTAAAATTTACAGCATTATAAACATAGAATGGTGGCCTCAGGCCTGAAATATTCTGTTGCTATTTTAGAAACTAAGTCAAGACTACGTCGAACATCTCACTATTAGAAAAATGCTGCTGCTGCTCCTGCTAAGTCGCTTCAGTCGTGTCCGACTCTGTGCGACCCCATAGACGGCAGCCCACCAGGCTTCCCCATCCCTGGGGTTCTCCAGGCAAGAACACTGGAGTGGGCTGCCATTTCCTTCTCCAATGCATGAAAGTGAAAAATGCTAGGGAATATTTTACTAAGTATTAACATTCTATCTCAAGGTAGTATTTGAGTTATTTTTTACTTCCTTCCTTGTACATTTTCTTCTAGTGAGATGTATTTAAAAGCCTTTTATAATTATTCATATGAACTTTTTAGAAAAGATATACTTTCTCTTCAATCTTTGGAGGGCGCATTATAATAATTGAACTTTTAAAATTTAAGTTTTATACCAGATGTTTTAAATGAAGGCTCAGAATGTATTAATTCCAATTGACTTTAAAGTCTTATTTTCATAGACTGGACTCATTCATGTAGTTTTAAAATTTCTATATTGCATACATTTTTATTACACAGTTACTTAAATGTAGTACTATATATCCTTTGGTTCTCCACAAAATGCCCTTTTACATGTAAAATGCTCAGTTGCGTCTAATCTCATATGGAAGTCATTGCTTTGTAAACATGTACCTAGTTAGCAATGTAAAATACTTTCAAAATTGTGAAAATTAATTCAAAATTAATTTGAATTAATTTTAAAAAGTTGCCAAGTTAAAACTTTGTTAAGTAGATATCTTTCTGATGAAATTACATGGCTTCATGTTCAGTGGTCCCCAGACCACTTCACACTGATTTCATCAACAAAGACCCTACAGATAGCATGTATGGTAAAACTGTAAACTGGAAATTAACAGATATTCCAGTAAGAGCATGCCACGGGAAACTCTTATTCAACTGTGACCCTTGAAGACAGCATGTGAAATTTCATGTCACTGGCAGGGCAGGGACTATAGTGAGCTCTGTCCTGGCACCCCTCTTTCACTTCTCTCACCCTCATCAGACCTTTGCAGATCCCAACTTTATTGAAGATTTCAGTGTCAAGCTTTTTGCATTATTTTGATTTTTATAAATATTCCATTGAAATACATTTATCTTGATTACTGGGATTTCTTTGGAAGGAATGATGCTGAAGCTGAAACTCCAGTACTTTGGCCACCTCATGTGAAGAGTTGACTCATTGGAAAAGACTCTGATGCTGGGAGGGATTGGGGGCAAGAGGAGAAGGAGACGACAGAGGGTGAGATGGCTGGATGGCATCACTGACTCGATGGATGTGAGTCTGAGTGAACTCTGGGAGTTGGTGATGGACACGGAGGCCTGGCGTGCTGCGATTCATGCGGTTGCAGAGTCGGACACGACTGAGTGATTGAACTGAACTGAACTGAATTTTTTGTTGTTTTCTAGTCTTAGACTCTATTCATTAAGTCTAGGATAAATAACTTTTATCCCAGAAAGTATATTGCAGGTAAATAGATTGTGACAACTCCATCATCATGCACATGACTATAAGCATGCAAATAGTAAGATATACTTTTTTAATACTATATGAAAACCAAAGTCACAGACCATTGAAAATGCTTTAAATGGCTTATTTCTATCAGTATACAGGGGGAAATGTTGAGCACAAATGGTGCTTCCTTTTGACATTGCTTCCCCAAACGCCTTTTTCAATTCCACAAACCATGTTTTCTCATTATCTTTTTAGGGAACCTTTCTGTCTTCAACATGGTACTAACTGTAAACGTAGCAGTGATCTTTTAATTCAAGGATACAATGTTTTTAACACTGAAGATAATTAGTACGTGTTTAGTAAACACTATGCCTAAATCTGGAAAGTGCCAAGTGCCAGCAAAACGCCAATATTTATAACATGATGTAATAGCAATAATTGCTTGGTACTTGGTTACAAAACCTATCATTTATTCACTTAGCAATTATTTTAATTGCAATTATCTGTAAAGTCATCAATCGGCTTTTCAATCTTACATGTGTATTTTCCAGGGAGAAGGTGTTTTCACATAGCCTCGGTCACTGAGCATCATAGTCTCAGATGATGCCATCCAAGATAAAAAGAAGATCTATGACATGTTCTTCATATCACAAATTTCCTTTAGACTTTTAAAGAGATAGTTCTGCAGTGACAACTGCATTTCCTATCAGAAATAACCTTTCCTATCTATATTTAAAGATTTCTTACATTTATGTTATCTCCATTTGCATCAATTTATAGTTATAGTGGGCTTCCCTGGTGGCTTAGATGGTAAATAAACTGCCTGCAATGCAGGAGACCCAGGTTCAGTCCCTGGGTTGGGAAGTTCCCTGGAAAAGGAAATTGCAGCCTACTCCAGTATTCTCCCTTGGAAAATCCCATGGACAGAGGAGCCTGGTAGTCTACAGTCCATGGGGTTGCAAATAGTTGGACACAACAGAGCAACTAACACTTTCACTTCCATAGTTATAACGGGTCTTCTGAGGTGGCTCAGTGGTAAAGAATCTCCCTGTCAATGCAGGAGACCCAGGTTAGGTCCCTGGGTTAGGAAGATCCCTTGGAGAAGGAAATGGCAACCTACTCCAGTCTTCTTGCCTGGAAAATCCCATGGACAGAGGAGCCTGGCAGTATATAGTCCATAGGATCGCAGAGTCAGACACAACTGAGCATGCACCATGAACATGGTAGCTACAATCAACTGAGGAGACATTTTACTTACTTCTTCCTTTTGTATTTTAGAACTTGTGTGATTAGGGAGAGAAAACTATCAGACAGTAAGATTGGGAGCCTTCATCCTCTACCTAAGACAGTCATAGTCACAGGGCTCAAGTTGCGCTTTGGATTGTTTTGATATTAAGGAAGATTTCATTGGATCAGCCTTTATTCCATACAACTGGTGTATTCCCACCAATCTAAACCAAGCGATTTGCTCCAATTTCTGCAAGAATTTGAGATACAAAGTGAGATCAAAATAGTATATACTATCACTTCAGTTGTGATTGGGATAGTCAAATAAAGAAACAAATTTGGGGATTTCTAAAGTATGTTTTCATAGCAAGTATACTACGGCTGATGCATGTCTGGAAATGGGTTAGGTTTTGTTTGTAGTCTTCCTGCCATGTAGGTGGCAGCAACACTCAAGGCTAGAAATTTTCTTTCACATTCTCTGAGCTCTAGACCAAAGCATATATTTACTAAAAATCTTTGTGGAAGAGAAAAGGTTTAAAGTGTACAGGCAAATTTCTCTATGTCTTCACATATCTCTAACATACTATTTTAAGGTTGTGCTAAAGCTGTTCACATCGTGTGAAAACATTCATCATTTCCCTTAATACAGAAGTCATAGTCTACTCTCGTACATGCTGGTAGTGTTAGGTTTCTGTTTCTTTATTTACTAGGATCTTCCTTCTTTACCTTCTCTCAGGCTAAAGCCTTTCTTTGAAGAAAAAGGAAGAAAACACTGCTTTATTCCACTACTACCTAAGCTTTATTGGGAAATGGTGAAAGTCTGTCCCTTTATTCTTTGCAATATCTAAGGAGTCAAAGTATTTAGTAAATATGGAGAGATTTTCCTTCCATTATCCAAATGAAGCCATTTTCTCTGACTGTCCTAACTAGAGGTGACTGCATTCCAGTTAGTTCTATGTGCAAATCAAATGAAGGCTCTGAGCAGAGAGGCCCAGAGCACCTAGACTGAGGCCAGAAGACAAAAAGAAAGTGTTGAGCCATTGCATAGATGGGGGGCAGGGTCACTCCCTTGCAAAAGCAGGTGGCTCCTGCACCCAGGCATAAGTGAAACCAGGAGGACCACCTTTATGTAAATAAGTGGGCCCTCCTTTAGTATCAGAAACTGAAGAGAAGTGAGCTTTTCTTTAATTCCTGGCATTTTGCTAGAACTAGGACATGTGATAGTAAGCACAGGTAGCTTTTGTGAGGGATTCTTCAGAGTGTTCTTTTTGTACGTGGTTGGTCAACGTGCCCAATAGCAAGCAAATATACACCATTCCAGGCACAGGTGAAGCAAAAGGTGAGGAGTGGTTTCTACATTTGGTATCTTTTAACCTGGTTTTCACTATTCCTTGTTTCTTTTGTTCTTCATGTTCTTGATCACTTTCCTCAAATATCTATGTAGTTAATACAGGTATTTTGCATTGCAGCAGGCATTGCACATAGATGCTTTAGTACTAGCATTGCATCTCACTCCATCACTTTCTTACTATCTGGCATGACAAAAGTAGTTTCATATACCTTGAACCTCAATTTTCTCATCTATATATTGGGAGTAATAATTCTAGTCTCTCAGCTACCATATGTATATACAGTATTACTTAATATAATAGTATAAATAATTGAAATTACTACACATACCAAAAAATGCCTGCTTTTAAATCTCAACTACAGCCAAGCATCATGGCACTCCAGTGCTTGAGTAAGTGCTTTAACTCAGATTGGGGAGAACATTTTGGCATAAACAAGCTAAATAGTTTGTTTTCATAAAAGTCTTTTCTTTTAAAATGTTTCATGTTAACTGAGTACTCCCAGGATAAAGGACTAGTTTCAAAGTTTTCAACAGTTTTTTTAAAGGTCAAGACTGTCCCCAGGTTCATGGGTGATACTTGTTGTTCAGTCGCTCAGTTGTGTCCTACTCTTTGAGTCCCCATGGACTACAGCATACTAGGCCTCCCTGTCCTTCACCATTTCCTGGAGTCTGCTCAAATTCAAGTCCATTGAGTCAGTGATGCCATCCAATCATCTCATCCTTTTTAAAATATTCCCCCAAAGTAAAAGATAAAAGCTCTCAAACACATTCATTATGAGCCCAGCATTACTCTGGTAGCCAGGACCTGAAAACAATAATGTTCAATTTGTTGGGTAATAATAGTAAATAGTTTTTCTTCTGGCTTCTGAAAGACAATCCTCTGGGAATGTTTTATGTCAGAATAGGACAGGCCATGGTCCATCTAAGCCTATACAAAATGATAGCTAGCTTCCCTCCTGACTTCTATCAGTCTTCATATTATCAGATGACTCTAACAGGCATGATTCTATAGCTTTATATGAGTGTGATGAATGAGACCAAACCAAAACACATATGTACTTTTAAAGCAGTATCCTAAAACTTAAAAAGCAGATAAATTTCCGAAAGATTTTGTAAAACAAAACAGTGTATATTGAATTTTGCCTTCCCATTGAGGATGGTGTATAATAGAAAAGTTTTCCTTTTAGGAACAATATGAAAATAGATGAGCTGAGCAGTAAATCTGAGTCAACGAAGGGCTAAAGTGGGAAGTTGACCATGACATCAGGAATATTAAACAACAACATAATTGGGAAGACATGCTCATCCTTGTTTTTCCTTTGAGAAAGCTTGGTGGAATTTCTCATGAGAGTTCTCGCTTCTGTCCCTTTCTTTCCCTTAAATGGAAAAAAAGGGTATGGATTACTAACAGTAATGATTGGCAATAAAAATAACAACTATAATAAGATGATTATATCTACTACTGCAGGCAGGAATCCCTCAGAAGAAATGGCGTGACCATCATGGTCAACAAAAGAGTCCAAAATGCAGTACTTGGATGCAATCTCAAAAACGACAGAATGATCTCTGTTCGTTTCCAAGGCAAACCATTCAATATCACAGTAATCCAAGTCTATGCCCCAACCAGTAATGCTGAAGAAGCTGAAGTTGAACGGTTCTATGAAGACCTACAAGACCTCATAGAACTAACACCCAAAAAAGATGTCTTTTTCATTATAGGGGACTGGAATGCAAAAGTAGGAAGTCAAGAAACACCTGGAGTAACAGGCAAATTTGGCCTTGGAATACAGAATGAAGCAGGGCAAAGACTAATAGAGTTTTGCCAAGAAAATGCACTGGTCATAACAAACACCTTCTTCCAACAACACAAGAGAAGACTCTATACATAGACATCACCAGATGGTCAACACCGAAATCAGATTGATTATATTCTTTGCAGCCAAAGATGGAGAAGCTCTATACAGTCAGCAAAAACAAGACCAGGAGCTGACTGTGGCTCAGACCATGAACTCCTTATTGCCAAATTCAGACTTAAGTTGAAGAAAGTAGGGAAAACCACTAGACCATTCAGGTATGACCTAAATCAAACCCCTTATGATTATACAGTGGAAGTGAGAAATAGATTTAAGGGCCTAAATTTGACAGATAGAGTGCCTGACGAACTATGGAATGAGGTTCATGACATTGCACAGGAGACAGGGATCAAGACCATCCCCATGGAAAAGAAATGCAAAAAAGCAAAATGGCTGTCTGGGGAGGCCTTACAAATAGCTGTGAAAAGAAGAGAAGAGAAAAGCAAAGGAGAAAAGGAAAGATATAAACATCTGAATGCAGAGTTCCAAAGAATAGCAAGAAGAGATGAGAAAGCCTTCTTCAGCGATCAATGCAAAGAAATAGAGGAAAACAACAGAATGGGAAAGACTAGGGATCTCTTCAAGGAAATCAGAGATACCAAAGGAACATTTCATGCAAAGATGAGCTCAATAAAGGACAGAAATGGTATGGACCTAACAGAAGCAGAAGATATTAAGAAGAGATGGCAAGAATACACAGAAGAACTGTACAAAAAAGATCTTCATGACCCAGATAATCATGATGGTGTGATCACTGACCTCGAGCCAGACATCCTGGAATGTGAAGTCAAGTGGGCCTTAGAAAGCATCACTACGAACAAAGCTAGTGGAGGTGATGAAATTCCAGTTGAGCTATTCCAAATCCTGAAAGATAATGCTTTGAAAGTGCTGCACTCAATATGCCAGCAAATTTGGAAAACTCAGCAGTGGCCACAGGACTGGAAAAGGTTTTCATTCCAATCCCAAAGAAAGGCAATGCCAAAGAATTCTCAAACTACCACACAATTGCACTCACCTCACACGCTAGTAAAGTAATGCTCAAAATTCTCCAAGCCAGGCTTCAGCAATATGTGAACCGTGAACTTCCTGATGTTCAAGCTGGTTTTAGAAAAGGCAGAGGAACCAGAGATCAAATTGCCAACATCCACTGGATCATGGAAAAAGCAAGAGAGTTCCAGAAAAACATCTACTTCTGCTTTATTGACTATGCCAAAGCTTTTGACTGTGTGGATCACAAGAAACTGTGGAAAATTCTGAAAGAGATGGGAATACCAGACCACCTGATCTGCCTCTTGAGAAATTTGTATGCAGGTCAGGAAGCAACAGTTAGAACTGGACATGGAACAACAGACTGGTTCCAAAGAGGAAAAGGAGTTCATCAAGGCTGTATATTGTCACCCTGTTTATTTAACTTATAGGCAGAGTACATCATGAGAAATGCTGGACTGGAAGAAACACAAGCTGGAATCAAGATTGCCGGGAGAAATATCAATAACCTCAGATATGCAGATGACACCACCCTTATGGCAGACAGTGAAGAGGAACTCAAAAGCCTCTTGATGAAAGTGAAAATGGAGAGTGAAAAAGTTGGCTTAAAGCTCAACATTCAGAAAACGAATATCATGACATCCGGTCCCACCACTTCATGGGAAATAGAGGGGAAACAGTGGAAACAGTGTCAGACTTTATTTTCTAGGCTCCAAAATCACTGCAGATGGTGACTGCAGCCATGAAATTAAAAGACACTTACTCCTTGGAAGGAACGTTATGACCAACCTAGATAGCATATTCAAAAGCAGAGACATTACTTTGCCAACAAAGGTCCGTCTAGTCAAGGCGGACTGTGGTCATGTATGGATGTGAGAGTTGGACCGTGAAGAAGGCTGAGCGCCGAAGAATTGATGCTTTTGAACTGTGGTGTTGGAGAAGACTCTTGAGAATCCCTTGGACTGCAAGGAGATCCAACCAGTCCATTCTGAAGGAGCTCAGCCCTGGGATTCCTTTGGAAGGAATGATGCTAAAGCTGAAACTCCAGTACTTTGGCCACCTCATGCGAAGAGTTGACTCATTGGAAAAGACTCTGATGCTGGGAGGGATTGGGGATAGGAGGAGAAGGGGATGACAGAGGATGAGATGGCTGGATGGCATCACTGACTCGATGGACATGAGTCTGAGTGAACTCCGGGAGTTGGTGATGGACACGGAGGCCAGGCGTGCTGCGATTCATGGGGTCGCAAAGAGTCGGACAGGACTGAGCGACTGATCTGATCTGATCTGAGAGGGAGTTTTGATTAAAGTGGCAAACTTAAGACACACGTTTACCTCCACCCTCTCCTGAAGCCCCACTGAAATAATGTGATAAAAGACATAATTTCAGAGGAAAATGAGAGACTGTGAAAAGGAGTAACCAAAATAAAGTAAAAATTTTTAAATTGAAAAGTAAAAAATGCTACAGGGGATGATGACAAAAAGTGCGTTGACTGGTGTTGCAGAGTTCCTTAAAGTCTCAGAAATTAGAGTCAACTGTTACCTCTAAAAGTGAAAGTACAGGCATGGCTGAAAGCGGAAAACCAAAGAAATAGTTAATATCTTTAATTCCCATCCTGCTTCTCTCCCTGCCCATGCTTGGAGGTTCCCTCCCTGAACAGGGTGATCAAGAGGGATTCTAGACTCAGAACACTAAACCTAACTGATAGCAGGAACAACATCTTGGAAAGGAGGGATGGATAAAACTCTGCACACTTATGGCCACATCCCAACTGCAACTCCTTTCTTCTCTGTTCCCAAAAGGTGGATAACCATGTTTATTAACCCTGGACAAGAGACTGATGAATTTGTTTCTGATAAAGTAACAAGCCTAAGGCCAATAAGCATATAAAAAGATATATGGGAAATCATTAGGGAAAATGAGATACCACTGGACACACATTATGGATGGCTACTATATAAAAAAAAAAAAAAAGCCAGGTAGTGACAAGTGCTGGTGAGCACGTCCAGAAACTGCAACTTTTATGCACTGTTGGTGGGAATGTAACATGGTGCAACTGCTGTAGGAAGCAATACAGTGGTGCTGCCCAAAATGCAGAATAGAGTCATCATATAATCCAACAATTCCACTTCTGGGTTTATAGCCAAAAGAATATCTGAAAGCAGGATCACAAAGAGATGTTTGTACAATTGTGTTCATAGCAGTATTATTCACAACAGAAAAGGGTGGAAGGAATCCAAGTTATTTTATCCATTGATAGATGAATGAAAGAATGAAATGTGAGTTATATATAAATCAGCCTTAAAAATTCTGACACATGCTACAGCCTTAAAAATTCTGCTACAGTAAAACCTTGAAGACATTAAGTAAAATAAGCCAGATACAAAATGACAAATACTATATGATTTCACTTATGTGAGGAACCCAAAGTAGTCAAATTCATAGAGACAGAAATGATGGTTACCTGGAGGAGGAAGGAAAGTATAAAGGGAAAAATGAATTATTGTTTAATAGGTATAAAGTTTCAGTTTTGCAAGATGAAAGAGTTCTGGAAACTGGTTGCACAGCAATGTATATGTATCTAACACTACTGATCTTTACTGTACTGTACAATTAAAAACAGTTAAAACGGTAAATTTTATGTTATATATGCTTTACCACAATTAAAAATTTGAAAAACAACCTGAGAAAAAAAAGATTTACAGATGTGGCCCATTCAGGCTGCTCCAGTGAAACATCAAGAGCCAGATAACGCAGGGTGAAGCTGGGCACTCTAGCCTGCCCAGGAACACAAAATACTTTTGTAACTCACTAGTTGGAAAGCTAAACATCACCAGCCATATGAAGAAAGCTTTCAATATGAAAGACAGAGACCAAAACAAACAAATATAAAAAAGACAGCAAAAGCAGGCTATATAGGGTATTACAGGAGAATCCTCAAACATCTACAATTAATATAATCAAAAAGATAAGTATCTTTAAGAAACAAAAGTAGGAGGCTAGGAAAAGGAACATTCAGGAAGTTAACAATATGTGATGACATTCATATATTCATTTCAACATTTAAAAAAAAATTACTATGTGCAAGGCACTGTTACAGCCATTGAGAATACAGCAGTCAGCAAAACATACAAACACACATTGAATCATTAGCAATGTTTTTCCCCCCTTAAAAAGCCTGGAAGATGTAATTAATGAAATCTCCCAGAAAATAGAAAATAAGAGAGATAATAAGAAACGTAAAGATTGGTTCAATGAAAGGAGGTCAAATATTAATAATAATAATGAGAGTTCTGAAAAGAGTAAACAGAGAAATCAGAGGGAAGCAAATTATCTAAAATGAAATCAAGCAAATTTTCCAGATATGATGAAAACAAATTCCAGATTAAAAGAATCCACAGTGTGCTCTACAAAATTTATGAAAAAGCTCCACACAAACATTCTAGTGAAAATTCACAGCACTAAACACAGAGGTGATCCTTAAAACTTTTAAAAAGAGAACTTTTGTCCTGTGCTTACAATATGGGAGCAGAATAGCATTAGACTTCTCAACTGGACTTCAGGATGCTAGATAAAAATGAAGCAAAGACTTAAATATCACAGTGAGAACCATTTCCATTCTGGAATTCTTTACTTAGCCAATATATTGTTTCCATGTACCTTTCCTCATAAAATTACTGGGGATGTGATCCACCTTCAAGAGGACGTAAGTTGAGAAAGAGCCGTGTATACAACATAGGAAAGAAGGAAATTCCCCAGGAGACCATGAAGGTAGACTTCGTGTCTACTGCTGTCTGCAAGCCTGGAAAACAGCTGGGTCTGTTGTAGCAGAAAGTAAAGGGTTCTAGTAGGGAGAACAACAAAACTGGTAGATTACTGATAGGTCTGACTATACTGAGAAAGATCTCAGGGTTCTGTCAAGGGGCTTGGTAATGGATTAGTGACAGGTATTGCGTAGGACAGAAAACTAAGCAAATGAAAAGAGAGAGAGAGAAATGTAATCATAGTGGATAATGTAGTTCAAATGTGAACATTCGAGTAATAATTATTACATAGTAATCATTACTGTAACAAAAAAAGATAATATAACTATCAGGAGGATGAAGGGATTGTATGAAGGAAGTGGGAAGTGGAGGAAAGGTAAATGATAAGCAGTCACTAAAATTGATAAATACAAATAATCTGAAATAATGGATATACTACCACGTTACACATTTTGTTAAAGCAAGTGTTGGTATATTGAATTAATTTACAATTAAATTACAATTTTTCAAATTAATTTACAAATACAGTTATCTGGAATCTTTGAATGTCCCTCAGCTGCTAGCCCTGCATGTGTCCTAACTTTGTATCTCTCTGGTTATTTAGGACCATAGCTCAAAGAATTACCCAGGTTGTATGGTTCCTCTGGACTCCACAGTGATGTCACGTTTGATGCTGTCCTACCACACCCAGCTGTAACCAGCGTGCAGAGTGATCCAGCAGGAGTGACCTTCAGGCAGGGGATTTTCCTAAACATCTGGCCACAGATGTTAATGATCCTCCTTTGTAGCATGGTTAATGAGTGTAATGCTTGATTAATGAGTATGGGATAGTGAAACCAAATAGCTGAAAAAGATATTGAGAATGTAGTTATTCACAAGATTTTTTTTGAAATCTAAGTGTATTGGTCAAAAATATTTTATGCCTACATAGGTATCCAGTGGACTAGAAGGTTACCTATATGCATGCTTCTCAAAAGTTTATCAAAGTACTCTCAGAAAAAAAAGAAAAATATTACACAAAATATCCTCAAAGAAGCACACTATAAACGTGAAATTTCTCTGGCATCTTGAAATTTATCTTTAAAAAGCCATTTAAATTTGGCATCCATGTATATTTACATTTGTTAAATATGTAAAATTTTACTTTTAAGTAAAATTGATTTTTGTTGAGGTACAATTATGCAATATTATATTAATTTCTGGTGTACAAATGGTGATTCAATATTTGTATACACTGTAAAATGCTGCTGCTACTGCTGCTGCTAAGTCGCTTCAGTCGTGTCCGACTCTGTGCAACCCAATAGACGGCAGCCCACTAGGCTTCTCTGTCCCTAGGATTCTCCAGGCAAGAATACTGGAGTGGGTTGCCATTTCCTTCTCCAAAGCACTAAAGTGAAAAGTGAAAGTGAAGTCACTCAGTCATGCCTGACTCTTCTCGACCCCGTGGACTGCAGCCTACTAGGCTCCTCCATCCATGGGATTTTCCAGGCAAGAGTGCTAGAGTGGGGTGCCATTTCCTTCTCTGACACTGTAAAATCATTACCATATTAAGTCTAGTTATGGTCACCTTACAAATTTAATACAATATTCTTGACCATATTTCCCATGTTGTACATTATATTCCCATGACTTATTTTGTAACTGGAAATTTATATTTCTTAATCCCGTTTACCCATTTTCATCTCCCCTCAAATGCCCTCCCTGTTATGGCAACCACCAACCTGTTCTCTGTATCTGAGTCTGGGGTTTTGTTTTGTTTTGATTGTTTTCTTTTCTTTATATTCCACATATAAGTAAAATGATGAAGTATTTGTCTTTCTGGCTTTCTTTTTTTTTTTTACTTAGCATAACATCCTCAAGATCCGTCCACATTGTTGCAAATGGCAAAATTTCATTCCTTTTTTATGACTGAGCTGTATTTCATCATGTATATATACCATGCCTTCTTTATCCAATTACTTGTTTATGTACACTTGTATTGTTTCTAAGTCTTGGCTATTGTAAACGTGCAGGAAAGCCAGGCATGCATATTTATTTTCAAATGAGTGTTTTCCTTTTCTCGTTGGATCATATGGCAGCTCTATTTTTAATGTTTTGAGGACTCTCCATACTGTTTTCCATAGTGGTTGCAGCAGTTTACATTTCCGCCAACAGTGCTGGGGGATTCCCTTTTCTCCACATTCTTACCAACACTTGTTATTTCTTATCTTTTAGATAAAAGTCAGTCTGACAGACATAAGGTGATACCTCACTGTGATTTTGATGTGCATTTCCCTAATGACTGGTGATACTGAGCATCTTTTCTTGTATCTGTTGTCCATCAGTATGCCTTCCTTGGAAAAATGCCTATTCAAATCCTCAGGGAAAAAATCCTTTGAAAAATTTGAATTGGTGGTTTTTGTTAGAGTTGTATAAATTTCTTATATATTTAGGATATTAACCTTATATCAAATATGTGATTTGCAAATATCTTCTCCCATTATGTAAGTTGTCTTTTCATGGCAGAGTGTCATGGAGTGTCCCAACTGCCCAAGTGCACAGACTTTAACTAGGGAGCAGTACAACGCTGCCACTGTTTCTGTTCACACACTCCTGCCAGGGAGCACGAAAGTGCTTCAGCTACCTGCCCTGTCTAACCACTGGGATAAAATAATGCCTGACCTGATGATTCTCCTACATCCATTTTAGAATGGTCAGGGAATGGTGCTTTGGGTGGGTGGAGGCGGGGCACATCCAAGCTTGTAGCCTATACCATCAGGTTGGGTTGAAGGTGCAATGATGAAATTTGCCAGAGCCTCTATCACCAGGGAGAATTCTGACAATACCCACCTTTCTAGCCAATGCTTTTAGGTAAGCAAATGAATCTGCTTCCATATAGTCTAGGTTCCTTTCAAACAAGTGGTTTTCCCACTGGGTCTCAGGCTAAGTGAGACCTCATGCAAGCCTTTGAAGACTGGAATCTCAGTTTTCTTCAGCATTCAGGTCCCTCAGATCAGCCCTGTTGCTTTTCTAAGCCAGATGTTTTGGGGGCTTGTCTCTTCACTGCAGATCCTGGGGTTGGGGTGCCTGATGTGGAATATTAACGCTTCTCTCCAGGGGAAATACCTGTCTGGTGAGATCCCTCCCCATGTTTTGAGATGCCAGGGGTGAGTCTTGATGTGATCCTTTATCCCTTTTTGAAGAGAGCAGTTCATCTAGTTCTCAGATTCTTTTCAGAGGAAAATAATCCATATATAGCTGTAGATCTGCTGTGTCTCTGGGGGGAAATGACCTCAGGATGAGTTCCTATGCTGTCATGTTAGACTCCTCATAAAATTTTAATAACTCACATTTACTGAACATTTTTGGGTGTGCTATGCTTAGTACTTTCGGAGAAGGCAATGGCACTCCACTCCAGTACTCTTGCCTGGAAAATCCCATGGACGGAGGAGCCTGATAGGCTGCAGTCTATGGGGTCACGAAGAGTCGGACACGACTGAAGCGACTTAGCAGCAGCAGCAGCAGCAGCATGCTTACAAATAATTTCTTTTCTTTGCATAGTATACATCAAAGATAAACTCATATATCAATTCTATACAATGGGGAAAGAAAAAGAAAGCATTAATTTGTAGACAAAAATTTTATAGTTGAACAGAATCTGTAAGATAATTGGATCTACTAATTGAAACTAATTGCTGGAGTTTCTATTTTTTATTTTATTCAATTTAGTTAAACTAAAACAAAAAATAGTTCACCCATTAACCATTTCTTACTTAATCTTAACAGCCATTTAAAGAGATAGTTTCTATCCTCATTTTATAGATAAGAAAAGCATGAATCTGTTTTATCTACTTCCATTCATTATGGCAGAAACAAATAAAATCAACAGCAAGAATGTCACCACTTTTAAAAAATAATGATAAGCAAATAACTGACCTGATTTAAAAAAAGAAACAAGTAGTATCATTATCCCAGCATTAATACTGTAAATATCTCTGTGCCCTTAATAGAGGATCACCTTGGAAGCAGTGGTTTGGGCTCCACTGGTAACACGTTTTACTAGCTAGGCTCCCAAAGCACACATAGATGGGATTTATTGAGTCTGCTGTGTGCCAATCACTTGGCTAGCTCTGCGTGTGATAGTTTACTCTCAAACACAGCTCTCTGAAGCAGCTATTATTTTCATCCCTATTTTACAGATTACAAAATACAGCACTTGAGAGGGTAAGTAATTTGCTTAAAACTACCCAACTAACCTCAGATATGCAGATGACACCACCCTTATGGCAGAAAGTGAAGAGGAACTCAAAAGCCTCTTGATGAAAGTGAAAGAGGAGAGTGAAAAAGTTGGCTTAAAGTTGAATATTCAGAAAACAAAGATCATGGCATCTGGTCCCATCACTTCATGGGAAATAGATGGGGAAACAGTGGAAACAGTGTCAGACTTTATTTTGGGGGCTCCAAAATCACTGCAGATGGTGACTGCAGCCATGAAATTAAAAGACACTTACTCCTTGGAAGGAAAGTTATGACCAACCTAGATAGCATATTCAAAAGCAGAGACATTACTTTGCCAACAAAGGTCTGTCTAGTCAAGGCTATGGTTTTTCCTGTGGTCATGTATGGATGTGAGAGTTGGACTGTGAAGAAAGCTGAGCACCGAAGAATTGATGCTTTTGAACTGTGGTGTTGGAGAAGACTCTTGAGAGTCCCTTGGACTACAAGGAGATCCAACCAGTACATTGTGAAGGAGATCAGCCCTGGGATTTCTTTGGAAGGAATGATGCTAAAGCTGAAACTCCAGTACTTTGGCCACCTCATGCGAAGTGTTGACTCATTGGAAAAGACTGATGCTGGGATGGATTGGGGGCAGGAGAAAAAGGGGACAACAGTGGATGAGATGGCTGGATGGCATCACTGACTCGATGGACATGAGTCTGAGTGAACTCCGGGAGTTGGTGATGGACAGGGAGGCCTGGCATGCTGCGATTCATGGGGTCGCAAAGAGCTGGACACGACTGAGCAACTGAACTGAACTGAACTGAACTGAATTCTTTACTTGGTGGGGGCTGTCCTGTGAATTGTAAGATTTATTTAGTAGCATCTCTAGACTCAGATGCTGGTAAAGTTATGACATCCAAAAATGTCTCCAGACATTGCTTAATGTTTCCTGGGGGGAGACAAAATTGCCCCCAGTCAAGAAACATTCATCTAAGGTAAAATTCTTCCTACATAAATACCTAAACAAAAGTTTATAATGTGTTACGTTGTTTTATTTATTTCAGAATAACACCTCTAATCTGACTTTAACATAAAGCTTACTCAGATTAAATTTACATCTACTAAGAGAGTAAGAGAAAGTAAACACACTATATTTTTCTTCTTTTTTTCAACACTTAACTACTTTCTCTAAATTTTATATCCCCAGCCTCTAAGTTGTATTTCCCTCATAGACATCAAGTACCAAATGCAAAAATTCACTTGCAAAACCATCATCTCCTTCTAAACATCTTACAGGAACCTCAAAAAAAAGTGTCCCACCCTGAACTCATTCTCTGTTTCCACAAATCTCCTCTTTGTTCCTCACTCCAAGGATAAAATTGGTTTCCAAATATTTTTTATTTGATTTCTTGAATGGCTCTCAAATCTGACCTTTGGCCTCCCCATTGTCCCTTCCTCGGTTCATAGGCATTTCCCATTAAAATTGTCACAGGAGCTCCTGACTGGTCCTTCTGCCTCCAGGCCATTGTCCACACTATTGCCCCAGTTAACTCTCTAAAACACAAATCGCATTCTTTCACGCCTTTGAAATTATTCCAAACACCTTAGCTAGTCTTTCAAAGACCTTCATAAAGTAACACTTGCTTTCTTCCTTTTTATAATAATACATTAGTGAGGATTACATTTGCTCCTAGAATAACAGCACCAAAAGAACCTGAGCTAGAAATTAAATAAAACATATTATGTAGTCTACCGTATTCAAGTAATGGTTTGTGCACAGTGTAATGCTTGATGTTTACGTGCCTTTATTAGGAAAGTTATGAACTTCTGTACACACTCTTAGGTATGCCCAAAACTCAACTATTTTCTCTATGGTAAGTTTCTTCATTTGTGTCCGACTCTTTGAAACCCTACAGGCTATAGCCCACCAAGCTTCTCTGTCCATGGGGATTCTCCAGGCAAGAATACTGGACTTGGTTGCCATGCCTTGCTCCAGGAGATCTTCCCGACCCAGGGATCGAACCCACATCTCATGTCTCCTGCATCGGCAGGTGGATTCTTTAATACTAGCACCAACTGGGAAGCCCTATTTTCTCCATAAATGAATCTAATTTCTATTTTAGACTTTTCCCTTTATTTTTCCACTTTTTCTTACATATTGCTTCTAAATTTTGAGGGCTTAAGTAGGTCACATAGTTTTTAGGGCAAAGTATGACATTTTCTTGACCCAGATAACGACAATGGTGTGATCACACACCCAGAGCAGACATCCTGGAAGGCGAAGTCAAGTGGGCCTTAGGAAGCACCACTACGAACAAAGCTAGTGAAGGTGATGGAATTCCAGCTGAGCTATTTCTAATCCTCAAAGATGATGCTGTGAAAATGCTGCACTCAATATGCTAGCAAATTTGGAAAACTCAGCAGCAGCCACAGGACTGTAAAAGGTCAGTTTTCATTCCAATCCCAAAGAAGGCAATGCCAAAGAATGTTCAAACTACCGCACAATTGCACTCATCTCACATGCTATCAAAGTAATGCTCAAAATTCTCCAAGCAAGGCTTCAACAGTACATGAACCATGAACCGTGAACTTCCAGATATTCAAGCTGGATTTACAAAAGCCAGAGGAACCAGAGATCAAATTGCTAACAACTGTTGGATAATAGAAAAAGCAAGAGAATTCCAGCAAAACATTTACTTCTGCTTTATTGATTATGCCAAAGCTTTTGATTGTGTAGATCACAACAAACTGTGGAAAATTATTCAAGAGATGAAAATACCAGATCACCTGACCTGCCTCCTAAGAAATATGTATGCAGGTTAAGAAGCAACAGTTAGAACCAGGCATGGAACTACAGACTGGTCCCAAATTGGGAAAAGAGTACGTCAAGGCTGTATATTGTTACCCTGCTTATTTAACTTAATTACAGAGTGCATCATGTGAAATACCAGGCTGGATGAAGCACGAGCTGAAATCAAGATTGCCAGGAGAAATATCAATAACCTCAGATCCACAGATGACACCTCCCTTATGGCAGAAAGTGAAGAAGAACTAAAGAGCCTCTTGATGAAGGTGAAAGAGGAGAGTGAAAAAGCTGGCTTAAAACTCAACATTCAGAATACTAAGGTCATGGCATCCGACCCATCTCTTCATGGCAAATAGATGAGGAAACAATGGAAACAATGACAGACTTTATTTTCTTGGGCTCCAAAATCCCTGCAGATTGTGACTGTAGCCATGAAATTAAGAGACACTTGCTCCTATATAAGGTAAGTTATTTCAAACCTAGGCAGCAAATTAAAAAGTGGAGACATTACTTTGCCAACAAAGTCCAGTCTAGTCAAATGTATGGTTTTTCCAGTAGTCATGTAATGAATATCAGAGTTGGACTATAAAGAAAGCTGAACACTGAAGAATTGATGCTTTTGAACTGTGGTGTTGGAGAAGACTTTTGAGAGTCACTTGGATTGCCAGGAGATCAAACCAGTCAATCCTAAAGGAAATCAATCCTGAATATTCATTGGAAGGACTGATGCTGAAGCTGAAACCCAATACTTGGGCCACCTGATGAGAAGTGACTCATTGGAAAAGACCCTGATGCTGAGAAAGATTGAAGGCAAGAGGAGAAGGGGATGACAAAGGATGCGATGTTTGGATGGCATCACTGACTTGATGGACATGAGTTTGAGCAAGCTCTGGGAGTTGGTGATGGACAGGGAAGCCTGGTGTGCTGCAGTCCATGGAATCACAAAGAGTCGGACATGACTGGGCAACTGAATTGAACTGAAGACATTTTTGAGGATCAAAGGAATTGCTATTTAACAGTTATGCATGAGGCAGCCAGTATAAATGAGGAATATTCCAGGTAAATGGAGATATATGATCACTTTTGACTTAAGTAATATTAGTCTAGTAATAGAGGGGTGTGAGTGTTTAGAATGTTCAGTCATCATCTCTCCATGCTGGCTGTTTAGATTTTATATCCAGATACACAGTGTTCAGGAGGAAAAAAAATGTTCTGCCTCACTCTATCTGGTTTTTGGGCATCTGTCCATTTATATCTCAGCTGCTTTTGCTCTCTTTTTTTTAACAATAGACATCTCTGATCTGGCTTATTTTCAGGTCCCCTCTAAGCCCTACTGAAAGTGAAAGTCGCTCAGTCGTATCCAACTCTTTGCGACCCCATGGACTATACAGTCCGTGGATTTCTCCAGGCCAGAATAGCGGAGTGGGTAGTCCTTCCTTTCTCCAGGGGATCTTCCCAACCCAGGGATCGAACCCAGGTCTCCCACACTGCAGGCGGATTCTTTACCACCTGAGCCACAAAGGAAACCCTGCTGAGGTGGACAGAAAAGATTCAGATGTATTGCTCTTCACTGGAACATGATTATGGGTATCTCTGACATTTCTACTCAACCATGTCTATGTCATGCTACATTCTGTGGTATTCTGTGAACATGCAGTCCTCCTGACTTCCACCCAGAAAACAGCTCTCCACAGTTCTTGAATGCTAAATTCTCTCAAGTTTTTATTCCCTGACTGACCCCTAACTAGGATGCAGATTATGCATGAGACATAGGATTGCTTTTTAGGAATCCATCTGTGTCTGCATTATTTGCTGTCTGCTCTTTTCCCTTCCCATGTAATCTTCATCTCTTCCACAATGAGAGAGCCTGATGTATCTATTTTCTTAGATTTGTTATTTGTGACATAAATATTTTACCCTGGTATTATAGGGCTAAGGATTTTTAAATGCAAAAGCTTATTGAAACTTAAAAGTATTTTCTTTGCTCAGGTGTCTTGTCATCTTTCCCCTAAGACAATGAATGCTGCTAACAATAGAGTGAAAAGCAAAAGTTATTGGAAATTCTAAAAAGCAATACAACTCAAATCTTTGACAAGTATAAAAGCATACTCAATTTTTTCATCTACTAAAGGCAAATTAATTCTAGATTAGAAGAAAAGAATATGGGAACTGTGATGGCTAATTTTTTATGTCAACTCAGCTAGGCAATGGTGGCAGTTATTTGGTCAAATATCAGTCTAGGTCTTGCTGTGAAGGTATTTTTTGTTGTTGTTCAGTAGCTCAGTTACATCTGACTCTTTGTGACCCCACTGATTGCAGCACACCAGGCTTCCCTGTCCTTCACTATCTCCTGGAGTTTGCTCAAATTCATGTTCATTGAGTTGGTGATGGTATCTAACCATAATCACTGGAGGAGGGAATGGCAAACCACTCCAGTATTCTTGCCATGAGAATCCCATGAACAGTATGACAAGGTATTTTTTAGATATGATCAATTTTGGAAGGCTCTAAGTAAAGCTGATTAATGTGGGTGAGTGCCATTTAATCATTAACGGCTTTAAGAAAAAAGTCAGGTTTCCCAAAGTAGAAGGAATTCTCCTTAAAACTGCAAAATAGAAACACTGGGTACCAGCCTGCTACCCTACCATACAAACTTCAGACTTTTCAGAATCAACTCCCACAATTTCATGAGCCAATTTCTTTTCTTTCTTTTTTTTTTTTTTAGGCAGTGCCCCATCTACACCTCGCACGGGCGGCGGGCTCTTCGGCGTCTGAGCGACTGTGCTGACCCTCTCCTGGCCGCGGGTATAGCCACGGCCACCACCGCCGCCCCCATCCTCAGGCGTCAGCCCATGAGCCAATTTCTTAAATCTCTCTGTCTCCATCTCTATATATCTTATTGGTTCTGTTCTGCTGCTGCTGCTGCTAAGTCGCTTCAGTCCTGTCCGACTCTGTGCGACCCCATAGACAGTAGCCCACCAGGCTTCCCCGTCACCCGGATTCTCCAGGCAAGAACACTGGAGTGGGTCGCCATTTCCTTTTCCAATGCATGAACGTGAAAAGTGAAGTGAAGTCACTCAGTTGTGTCTGACTCTTAGCGACCCCTAACTAGTACCAGAGTAAAAATGAAGTTTTATTGAATTCTATACATCAGTATACCTGAATTTTTATAATAGCGCATGGTGATCAGCAAACTTTTCAATGCTGATAAAGAGAGTTAATGAAGTCTGTAGAAATCTGTCTTGGTAGGACTTAAAGAGTGCAGGGTGATTCATAGTGTCAAAAATCTGCTAAAAGATAAAGGAGAAAAAAACTTTTCAAGAAAGCTTCTGTGGGCAGTCACTGCAAGTAGACTGGCTAGGTCTAATTAAAAATTAAATGCTAAAAATAGGCAAAATGAGGGGAGATATCACTAATTCTAAGACTTGAGCACACAAGGAGAAGAGAAGAGCCCAAGTTAGAAAGAGCTGCCAAGTTTCAATTTCTCAATTATTTGGCTTGAGAATGGGGCTATCAATCTGAAAATCATTGCTTTTCCCCCTGCCAAGAAGGAGGGCCTGAGACACTGATGGTAAAAGGGCTAGATTTTTCTTTGCAGTAACAGTGAGAATTCCATAGGGTACCACTATTTGTTTGGTTGAACAATAGCTGATGAAGAAGAGTTCAGTGATATGAGTTTAAAGTTATGGTCACATCACTCTAGTGGCTTCTTACAGAAACTTGAAAGACAGAGCTAATGGACATAAGCTAATGGACACAGCTGGGTACCACAATTGGCCGAGCCAAGGAATTCAGGGTCCAGATGATTGTCCTAAAGGTAGACTTCAAAATTAAATGAAAACCTGAAGATGTGCCATTACACGGTATCTTCTACCAATAAAATATTCATGTTTCCAATGATAATGGCTGCACTGTCAGAAGATGACAGCATTTACATTACAGGTTTTAAAAGAAAAATATTACACTCTAGTAATTTTTTTAACTTCTTGTGGTCTAACTTTACTTACGGTTCCCCCATAGAAATTCTTTCCTTGCTGTTTGTTGACCTTGACTATAATGAGAAAAATAGTCATCTTTCTACTTTAAAACCTTGTCAGCAAATATTTTCCTGTCTTGTTCTAGGCCAGCAAAATATGAACAAAGTATATCAATAACAAGGCCATTTACACTGCTATTCTGACTATTATAAACAATAGCTATCATTTCTAAGCTGCTCAACAGTGAGTCTACACCAATAAGTGGAAACATTTTTTGTAAGTGCTGTATAATAATATTTGACACGTATATAGCACCTTTTATCTGTAAGAATCCTGAAGTGCTCTGTGGAGTATCCTGGGATCACTTCATCTACTAAAGACACACAACAATCTCAGGAGTACTAAGTGCCAACCCTTCCCTCCATGTAACATTCCACAGTACTGTTATTCTTGCGGAGAGGGCAAAAGGAAACACGCTTTACTCTTCTATTGAGCCTCTCCTGAAATCATCTGGCTTCCACTTTAGTTTCATGTATACAGTCATGGCCCCAGAAGGTAAACTCTTCTATTTCTTCCTTTTCTGCTTCCATGGGAAGGCTGATTCTTGATCATACTGTGCCTTTTATTTATAACTAAACTGCACCCTTTATAAATAAACTGTGCCCTTTATTTATAAAAGAATTTGTGGAAATTAATTAAAACCCAATATTAGTAGAAATGTCTCTGAACTTGAACCACTTTTAAAAATTAAAGTTCAGTTGATTTACAAATGCTGTGTTATTTTCTGGTGTACAGCAAAGTGATTCAGTTATACATCTATATATATTCTTTTTCAGATTCTTTTCCATTATAAGTTATTACAAGATAATTAATACAGTTCCCTGTGCTATACAGTAAGACATCGGTGCTTATCTATATGGTAGTGTCTATCTTTTCATCCCAAATTCCTAGTTTATCCCTTCCACTCTCTTCTCCTTTGGTAACTAAGTTTGCTTTCTATGCCTGAGTCTGTTTCTGTTTTGTAAATAAGTTAATTTGTATCACTGCTTTAGATTCCAAATACAAGTGATATATGGTATTTGTCTTTCTCTGTCTGATTTACTTCACTTAGTATGATAATCTCTAGGTCCATGTCACTGCAAATGGCATTATTTCATTCTTTTCATTGAATTGTATACCTATTCATCTGCCATTGGACACTTAGGTTGCTTCCAAGTCTTAGCTATTGTAAACATTGGGGTGCATGTATCTTCTCAGATTAGGGCTTTCATCTTTTCTGTATAAAAGAGAGGGATTGATGGATCATATAGTAACTCTATTTTTAGTTATCTAAGGAACCGTCATTCTGTTCTCCATAGTGACTGCACCAATTTACATTCCCACAGGCAGTGTAGGAGAGTTCCCTTTCCTCCACATCCTCTGCAGAATTTATTATTTGTAGACTTTTTGATGATGGCCATTCTGGCTAGTGTGAGGTGAAACCTCATTGCAGTTTTGATTTTCATTTCTAATAATTAGCAATGTGCAGAATCTTGTACCTTTTGATCATCCATATGTCTTCATTGGAGAAGGCAATGGCACCCCACTCCAGTACTCTTGCCTTGAAAATCCCATGGGCGGAGCAGCCTGGTAGGCTGCAGTCCATGGGGTCGCTAAGAGTCGGACACGACTGAGCGACTTCACTTTCACTTTTCACTTTTATGCATTGGAGAAGGAAATGGCAACCCACTCCAGTGTTCTTGCCTGGAGAATCCCAGGGACGGGGGAGCCTGGAGGGCTGCCCTCTATGGGGTCCCACAGAGTCGGATACGACTGAAGTGACTTAGCAGCAGCAGCAGCAGCAGCAAGTCTTCTAAACAGAGAAACATCTACTTAAATCTGTCCATTTTTGTTTGGGTTGCTTGTCTATTTGTTTGATACTGAGTTGTATGAGTTGTTGGTATATTTTGGAAATCAATCCTTTGTTGGCCACCTCACTTGCAAACATATTGTTCCATGCCATAGGTTATCTTTCTTATGTCACGGTTTCCTTTTGTGTGTGTGTAAAAGCTTCTACGTTTGATTAGGTCCTATTTATTTATTTTTGCTTTCATTTCTATAGGCTTTGGAGATTGAACTAAAAGAATATCACTATGATTTATGTCAGAAAATGTTTTGCTTATGTTGAAGCATTTTTGATACCCCTTTTGCTACTTTCTAGCTGTAGATTTGGGGCAGGTTTCTTAATTTCTTTCAGATTCATTTTTGAAAATGGAGATGCTACTATCTAGTCCAAAACGAGCTTATTAATTTACAATGTCTAGTAGAGTAGTCAGGACAGTGTAGGCACAAAATGAAAGTGTTTTTCTTCATTTATACAATATATGTCTTTAGGAAACAGTAAGTCTGTTGATTAAATCAAGGTTCGGGAGTTATGGAGTAAGGGCTCTAATAGACAAGTTAACTTTAGTAATGGAGTCATGCATTTGATTTAATTATTTTTGGGTGTGTCAAGTCACTTGATGCCTCCAATTAGCCCTGTCTACTAAAAGGAAAAAAATAATAACCCCTACTCTTCTTACTAAAGATGTAGGATAAATTGAATAGTGTTTGTAGTACAGCTCTGCTTCCATAGAAAATGGTGCTGTGTAAAGATAATACAACATTACTATGGTTGTAATATTGACCAAACCCAAGTTAGAAGTTAATGAGTGTAAGGAAAAGATTTATCGAGTATATATTAAAGTAAACATATGAAAATCAGTACAAATGCTATCTTAAAATGACCCCTTGTCATTCCCCACTCTTCCCTGTAAAGTTCAGAGAAATATAGAAAACCAATAGAGGGTGAGCCACCTGGTTTTTCTCGACTATATAAGATATTCATTTAGCAAATATTTATTAACTCATTCTTCAAAGTATGGCAATATTCCATTTTCAGATCAAACAAAAAGATATTCAGTTTTACTAGTATTCCTCAGTATCTACAATGGGTAAAGTGCTATGCTTAGTCTCAGTACTAACAAGCTAGAAAGATGGAAAAAAACTTCATCCTCCAAGAAGGTATCCATAGCTATTTCATACAAGGTATGACATAATTGCAGCTCTGGAATTGGCAAATTGTTTAGAAAACAGTTCCACCAATTACTCTGAATTCTCTGTTTCCTCATACGTAATGCATAGAGACATTTTAAGCATGCAGTTAAGTGTACGTGAGAAAGTGCTTTCCACAGGACCTGTTGTGTGGTATTTGCCCAGTATATATCAACTTTAAATATGGTAAAATTGTTATTATTATTTACTAGTAATAGGGAGTATAGTGAATTTAGAACTGTGACAACTTGGAGTGAGTTTGCCCTCCGAGAACATTTTGTCACTGTTGTTCAGTCACTAAGTCCTGTCTGACTCTTTGCGACCTTTGGTGATATCTTAAGATACTTTGGTTGTCAAACTTGGTAGGATGGAATAGGGGAGGAGGGAAAGTATCTGATGGGTAGAGAGAGGTCAGGGGTGCTGTTAAACATTCTTCTCTAAATGGAGCAGCCCCTCACAACAAAGAATAATCCAGCCTAAAATGTTACCAGCTCCAATGTACAGAAACCCTGATTTATTAGAGGAAAGTATCATATCTATCTATTATCTATCATCTACCAACGTTTCTGTTCATCCATCAATAAAATTGGTTTTGATCAACTGAATTAATTTAGTTGCTATTAGTTTGATTGAAAAAAATCAAAAGCTACATTTCTAAGGTGAACTTCAGAGTAGGTGTGAATCATAGAGGGTGAGAACAGAACATAGGTTCCAGAAAAAAATATTGGTACTGTTGGTGAGCAAAAGCTGAAGTCCATTACTATTAAAACACTAAACATAGGGACTCTCTGGTGGTCCCGGGGCTAAGGCTCCATGCTCCCATGGAGCCCAAGGGGGCCCGGGTTATCCCTGGTCAGGGCACTAAATCCCATATGCCACAACTAAAGATCCAGCATGCTGCAATGAAGATCAGTGATACTGTGGGCTGGAACTAAGACCTGGCACAGCCTAAATAAATAGATAAATATTTTTTTAAAAGAACTAAACATAGAAACCATGGTATCGCTGTTGAAAATGTTAAAAATATTAGTGATACTTGCTACTCTGTCAATGAAGGGAGAATAGGGAAAAAGAAAAGAAAAGGAAAAAAAACAGTCAAAACAGAGGCTACTAAGGCCAATGAAGTGCACATGAGAGTGACATGTTTCAAACCCAGCCTCCAGAACCTGCTGCTTAACTAAAGGGAAAATGAGACAATCTGAAGTACCATAGAAATAATTTCTGGTCAGTCTCCTGGGGGAACCAGCCTTCTATTCAAGTAAATAACTCTTTTATGATACAGAGAGTGAGAAGGATGTAACAGTACAATCAGTCCACGGGGCAGATAGTAGGTAGAGAGGCTAAGACAACTGGTAGCTGAATGTCTGGTCTTGGGAGGGCAGGAAAGAGAAGCAGCCAGAAGCCAAAGGGAGCACAGCAGTGTCTAACCTGGAAAGCAGTGAATGCACAGGGAGGGCAGGATCCCTGGATTGTGTTTTATGTAACTGCAGTGAAGAAAGTTGCAGAAAAGAAAAGGAATTGTACTAGGGTAAGGAGTGTTGAGCAAAAGGGGAAACAACCTATCTGAGAAAGATTTGTAGCCAGAGCCCAGAGCTCTAGTAATATCAAACACTGACACTGAATTAATATAGAGAAACTTCCTAAGTGCAGTTAGAATACAGAGAATAGGAAGCATCATCCCAACCGTCTGAGACAGCAGGACAGAGACTTTGAAATATTCTAACTTGTCTATGGGGTCGCACAGAGTCGGACACGACTGAAGTGACTTAGCAGCAGCAGCTCAGAGACAACCCATTCACTGTGCTTTTGGCAGAGTTGATAGTAAAGCTTAGCAGGTTTGATTATAAATAGTTTTCATATTCACATTTCACAAGATTATTCAATGTAGCAAATATGAGCCTCCACTATAACCTTAGATACAGGTCCCAGTATTTACTTTAGAGTCAGGGTCTAGTGAAATGGGGTACAGTATTGGTGGTGGCATAGAGGAGGGCTAGGGAGACAGGCATAAGTAATTTATTAAACTTCAAGGGAAATGAAGCAAATATTTTCTAAAGAAAGAAAAATTAAATTCTACTGGGGGAAGTGTGAAAAGTATTACAAAGGAGGTGACATTTGAACTAAACTTTTATTCTCCCATGTGATGAAGACAATCTAAAGCAAATCTGGTTTTGATTACAGCTTAGTCTTAGCACTTTAACAAGTTAGTAAGTACAATGTGAATGGAGCCTAAATTCACAATCTGGGACTTAGAAAAAAATTCAGAAGAGAGAGAAATTGTTAGTATAACATAAAGGTACCCAAATCTGGACAAATCTGGCAATTATCCTGATTGATTCTATATTAAGAGAAGAAAATGTCAGGCTAAGGAGTTATTACAGAAATGGGTATAGATGGGCAAGCATGGACTTTCTTCATCAGGGTGTAGCTCGCCACTTAGATCCCTATTAGAAGACAGCAGAGAAGCTATTGGCAGGGCCTCTAGTAGCAACTAGGGTAAGGGAAAAGATAAAAAAATCTGTACAAAGGATCTGCAATTTTGTAACTTGAGGCCACTTAATTTAGAGGCAAATAAAACTTTTATGCCTAAAAATCTTATTCCATTTTATAAGTTATTAATTAATGCTCACAAGTAAAGACTCTGAGTCATAGCAGAAGGTTTAAATATTGGGCAGTAATTCCTATTTAAATGCTAAGGTAATATATATTTTAGACATATAGGTAAAAGATTTTTTTTTTCCAGTTCCACCTGTAAGGCGCTTGAAAGTTGCTAGTCCATCCTAACAACAAGTAAAAAACCAAACAGACTGAAAAATCAACAACTTTTCTTGTATCCATAAGAGAGGGAAGAAATCAGGGCAAACCTCTGAGATTGAAGAAATAGACAGGCAAATGCAGGGAGTCACAGCTGACCAGAGCAAAAATTCAGGAGTGTTTCGGGCAGGAAACTTGTACCGGGCAGGAAAACTTGAACTATAATTGACAAATTGCTGGAGGCTCAGTATGGATGATTCTGAGAGTTAAAAACTCTAGGAGGGACCCAGTCATGGTGTATGGCCCACAATATTGTCAGATTTACTTCTAGGAGATTGCCCAGATTCCCACAGTGTATCAGAGAGATTCCCTCATGGCTCTGGCAGGAAGAGGGGAAAAAGGAATCATATTTAAATACACTAGAGCATTCTATTCTCTAAGAAGCCCTGCTCCTAGGAGAAAGAAATTTACCAGAGCCTAGTCTGCTGGATCATTATGAGAGCCTAACTGACCTGGGGGAAAAAATTCCACAACTCCAGCCCACTTTAGCCATCCTGTCCCATTTAAGGTGGGAAAATAAAAAACAAACAAAACTGAGACCTACCTGTGAAGTTCACAGTCCAGAGACAGAGGCTCATTTAAAGACTCATACCTAATCATAAGACTAAAGAATGCCTTCCTATCACCACAACTCACCATCACATTAATAAAGGCCTATTTACAGGGATTCCTTTGACCTGGTACATCATGTTCAGTTATCAAAACAATTACAAGTCATATCAAAACGAAAAAAGCACAGTTTGAAGATACAGAGCAAGCATCAGAATCAGGCATGGCAGAAATATCAAAATTATCAGAACAGGAATTTAAAACAACTGTGATTAATATGCTAAGGGCTCTAATAAAGTAGATAGCGTGCAAGAACAGATGGGTAATATAAGCAGAGAGATGGAAATTCTAACAAAGAACCAAAGTTGGGGGGGGGAAAGCTAGAGATAAAAAATAAAACCACTGTAACAGAACTGAACAATGCTTTTGATGGGCTTATTAGTAGACTGGACATGACTGAAAACAAGAATATCTGAGCTAGGGAATATATCAATAGAATCGTTGAAAACTGAAAAGCAAAGAAAACAAATAGTGGGGGGAAAAAAAAAACAGAACAGAATATCCAAGGGCTACAGAATAACTAAAGGTAAAACATATGTGTAATGAAAATACCAGGAGAAGAAGAAAGATTGAAAGGTCCCCATATGGCATATGAGACTCTCAGGTTTGCTCTTCCATAGATCATTGTCTATGTACTTTCTTTTTTTTTTTTTTTTTTTCTGTTTGGCAAATCCCTACTCATTTTTAACATTTTGCTCTGGACAGGTTCTCTCCCATTCCTCTTCTCTTCTCTAGTCACTTCAGTCCTGTCCGATTCTTTGCAGCCCTATGGACAACAGCCCACCAGGTTCCTCTGTCCATGGGAGTCTCCAGGCAAGAATGCTGAAGACTTCTTCAGGGGATCCCCTTCTTCAGGGGATCTCCCCAACCAAGGGATCTAAGCTGGGTCTCTTATATATCTCCTGCATTGGCAGGCGGGTTCTTTATCACTAGCGCCACCTGGGAAGCCCCCTCTCCTCCCTATACTGGTCTATATTTCTCAGTCACCAACTATATCACACTGTGTGTGTGTGTGTGTGTGTGTGTGTGTGTTTTCCTTCCCCTTGCCTGCCTTCTTGGAGGGAAACAGTGCATCTTAGCTGCCAATGTTTGGCACAGGGTAGGTAGTCACTGTTTATTGAGCCAGTGGATGGGTGCAGTAGAAAATATGCTATGGTCTCTCGGCTCCACACCTACCCTATTTTACTTTGCTTTGCCTCTGCCTAAAGCAGACGATCGGCGAAGGCAATGGCACCCCACTCCAGTACTCTTGCTTGGAAAATCCCATGGACGGAGGAGCCTGTTAGGCTGCAATCCATGGGGTCGCTAAGAGTCGGACACGACTGAGCGACTTCACTTTGACTTTTCACTTTCATGCATTGGAGAAGGAAATGGCAACCCACTCCAGTGTTCTTGCCTGGAGAATCCCAGAGACGGGGGAGCCTGGTGGGCTGCCGTCTATGGGGTCGCACAGAGTCGGACTCGACTGAAGTGACTTAGCATAGCAAAGCAGACGATGCAAGCTATCTTCCAGAGGCTCATTGTTAGGTGTGTCCCATAGGGGGCACCAGAGAGAAACTGCAAGGCTTCTGCGGGGAATGGGGGCTTGTTCCACACTTTCTGTGGGTCTCTTGTTCCTGACTGCAGCATTCCAGGAAATGTTTGCATGTTCTGTAGCAGCAGCAGCTGTATCTTGGCAGTTTTCCCCTCTCTTTGAAATACCAGAAGCACAACATCCCTCAAAACCCACAGCACCAGCCCAGCAGTTTTCCCTCTTCAGAGACCTGACTTTCAGCTCAAGAGTCTCTTCCACCAGTCCTCCAAGTTGGAACAATTGTAACCTCTTCCCTTGGTGCCTTCAACCCAAGGCTTGAAGCTGAAGTTGCTACTTCCTAACACCTCAAGAGTTCCCTTTTGCCTTTTCAGTTTTCAAAACCTAATTACAAGTCTTTATATCAAATTCTTTCTGCTAAGACAGCTAATGTGGCTCTGCCTCTTGCCTGGAGCCAAGTGAAGCTGCAGTGTGCCCACCCTCAGCAAATCCATACCTGTTCCTGGTGTGACCCTGGACTGGATTTCTGCTCATTGTCGGCTGCACAGATGCATCCTGGGACAGTCTCTCAGGTTCTATACCAAAATCTTCCATGTATTAAATAAGCTAGCAGGGTCTCTACATGGGTCTCAGTGGAAAGGAAGGACCAGCTTTCAGCAGTTCTAGGCATGGCTTTTTTCCCCGCCTTCTGCTATTTTGCTCCACTCTCCATCTCAAAGGACCCACACTCATTTTGTTTTCATTCAAGAGCCCAAAGTACCCTCTGTCCTCACCCAGTCTAACCAAGAGCCTTTCAGGTACCCTATAATCACAAAATCTTTACATTTTTTGAGAAATTTCTCTCATACGTATCAAGCATTATGGAGGGACACTGATAATATTCAGATCAGATCAGATCAGATCAGTCTCTCAGTCGTGTCCGACTGATAATATTACCTAGCATTTAGTAAGTATTTATCATAAAACTCAAAGATTCTCTTTTCATCCTCAAAACAATCATATTTTATAGAAGAGGAAACTAAGACCTAGACAGGTACAAGGATTTGCTCTGAGTCATGAACAAAACCAAGGCTTCCAGGTGGCAGACAGGTAAAGAATCCTGCCATTGCAGAAGATGTGGGCAACGTGTGTTCGATCCCTGGGTCAGGAAGATCCCCGGAGGAGGAAATGGCAACTGGCTCCAGTATTCTTGCCGGGAGAATTCCATGGACAGAGGGGCCTGGCAGGCTACAGTCTGTGAGGTTACAAAGAATTGGAAAAGACTGAGCGACGAGCACTCACACACACATGAACAAAACCAAGATTTGGCCCCAGGATGATTGACCTTTTGCTTCCTTAATGACCATTAGAACATTAACTGGGGAATATTTCAGCTGTTTTTCAAATGATGATGGGGCTGAGGTCTTAACTAGGATTATGTTTGGTGTATGTATGTGTGATAGTGTATATTAGCTCTAGATATTAAAGGGCATAAATATTTAGAATTTGGGGAAGAAAATCAACTGTGAGGCTTTTCTGTAGCACACTGTAAAACCTCAGGTCAAAAATGGGGGAAGGGAGGCATGTCATAGAAAAAATATATATAACTGCCCATTTCTCTTGGCAGTACTTGGATGATTGCTGGCTTCTTGGCATTAATCATCTGTCAGAAATTACCTTCTCCACACCTGACACCCCTACCTTGACAATTTTTGCCTCCTTGCTCATGAGTGATGGGATGATGGTTAGGCCCTATCCATCACACATTTTGATCAGACTGTCATCCCTGGTGACTCAAATCTCCTGCCTGGGACTAGGCCCCAAAGATGTCAGCCCCAAAGTGAAATCTTGTGATGGTTGGGTAGATGGTTCTGGGAGCCAGATTGATGGCGATCAGGGTTTGCTGTATGTCAGCTCCAAGTTGCCTGCTGTGACACATGAGTTGTGTGCTCATATAAAAGTACAGCCAGAGACCAAGATGGCTCAGGCCTACCTCTTTAGCATAAGAATGAGTCTAATTGGATAGGTGCTCAGCTGTGCTACATCTGGGTCTAGGCTGGGTCAGGGAAGGACAGAATTCTAAACTAGTAAGAAGGCAGAGTTTCTATGTTATCTTAACAAATGACTCAGACACCTATGGATGCCAACTTGGAAATGAGAGAATAAGAAATGTAAGAGAAGATTTCTAGGGGTCTGAAGAACAAAGAACCCTGAAGCAAAAAGATTGGGAAAGTAAAATCACGAAGATTTAAAAGTGAACTCAGATTTTAGGAGAAATAATAGTTTATAGTTAACATTATATACTCTGGATAATTAGTTATTCAAGGTCAGTAAAATCTTTCTCTAATGGGGATGCTCAAAGGTCTTTTTAAAAAAACATTTATAAGTGCCCCGATCTTTTATCAGCATTAGATACTACTGATAACCCTCCTTCTTGAAATGTTCCTCTCCTCTTCATCATCTACTACTTAATGAACTAGACCCACCTTACCTTTTCCTGTCCTAAATCCTTATCAGGTCATTCTTACTTAAATTTATTTTGTACCTTTGTTTTATATTGTATCACTCATGTACTATATTCTCATACTATACTTTACTGAGTATGTTTTATTAGAACAGCAGATTGTATAAATCTGTTATCTGCATGTAAAGTTAGTTGTGTTTGTGTCATCTTTCTCCCAGTTGATAAGGAGGCCTTTGAGATTAGGGTTATATCGTAGCCATTTGGGATACCCTGCTGCTGCTGCTGCTGCTAAGTTGCTTCAGTCGTGTCCGACTCTGCGACCCCATAGACGGCAGCCCACCAGGCTCCCCCATCCCTGGGATTCTCCAGGCAAGAACACTGGAGTGGGTTGCCATTTCCTTCTCTAATGCATGAAAGTGAAAAGTGAAAGTGAAGTCGCTCAGTCGTGTCCGACTCCTAGCGACCCCATGGACTGCAGCGCACCAGGCTCCTCCATCCATGGGATTTTCCAGGCAAGAGTACTGGAGTGGGGTGCCATTGCCTTCTCCATGGGATACCCTAGTACTTAGCAATAGTGTATGCTCTGGGAATGTTTATTGTTGTTGTTCACTTAGTCATGTCCAACTCTTTGTGACCCCAATGACTGAAGCACGCCAGGCTTCCCTGTCCATCACCAACTCCTGGAGCTTGTTCAAACTCACGTCCATCAAGTCGGTGATGCCATCCAACCATCTCATCCTCTATTGTCCCATTCTCCTTCTGCCTTTTATCTTTTCCCACATCAGCCTCAGGGTCTTTCCCAGTAAGTCAGCTGTTTGCATCAGATGGCCAAATTATTGGAGTTTCAGCTTCATAATCAGTCCTTCCAATGAATATTCAGGGTTGATTTCCTTTTGGATTGACTGGTTTGATCTCCTTCCAGACCAACGGACTCTCAAGGGAATGTTTATTGATTGGAGATAGTTATGTGCCAAGGACAAAGTCCTCTGATAAAACCTAGCACGGAGCTAGGTACCTAGATTTTAAGTAAGAGGTTATGGACAGATTCAGGTAGAGATTGATGTCTTGTATAGGACTGTGATAGCAAGCTTCTGCAGGACACATTCTCCACCTCTGTCTAGATACACAGATGCCATTGCTATGCTCGAGGCCACAGAATGCAGCAAACTGAAAACATTTCTTGGGTCTCTCTCAATGAATTCTGCAGTTGAAATGGTATTGGTTGCAAATGCCATTTATAAGAGCCAATAATAATACAAGAGCTTGATCTTGACAGCAGAAAAGTGTGTGAACTTTCCAAGTGTGCTGTGTTCACTGTAATTTTGAGTAAATTCCACTCTTTTTTCTTTACTCTTTCTACTTCAAACTGTCTCGTTTAGAGAATAATTTCTTTGAATATTGCCCAGATTCTTGTTTTAGTTCCTAGAGCTGTCCTTAACCTAAGTGCATCTTTTTTTTTTTTTTTTTTTACTTTTCCAGTGCTTACCAACAATCTCTTGTTGATTCATTCTGTTCACTCCCTCACTCATGCATTCATTCAATGTTTATTAAACACTGGCTCTTGCCTCTGACTCTCCTAGTTTTATTCTTTACTAGCTATGTGACTATGGCCTTCTCTGTGACTCAATTTGTTTCTCTATAAAACAGGGATAATAACAGTGCCTGCATTATATGGTTATTATGTAGATTAAGTAGTCGTGTACATGTGTGTTTTGTGTATGTTATGTAACACTTAGAGTCATACTCCACAGTCTAAGGATTCATTATTTTTATCTTCAGAGAGCTGCACCAAACACACTGGGAAGAAAATTCTAAGTCTCCAGAGCATCTTTTTCCCTCCTTTGAATCAAAAATGTATGTGAACAACATATTAATATTCCTCAAATGCAATTTGTATCACAAGGCTTTCCTCACAAAGCTTCTCCAGCAGCAAAGGGAGGAAAACCTTAAGGTGGAGAGCTGCCTACTGTGAAAATCCAGAGAGCTCAGCACAAACGCGGTTTCCATGGAACATTTGCTCATTTATTGATCTGGCAAACTGTCCGTGTCAGATAATTCGCAAGTTCCTCTGTCTGTAATTGTGATTCCTTGCCAGGTTATAGGAATAGAAAACCTGAGGTGCAGAAGGCTGCAAAGAGACAAAATGAAACATCCAAAAAATGAGCAGATGTTGAAGCCAGCATTCCCCAAACTCAGTCCTGATGTATCCTTAGAGTATTATGTAAGGAAAGAGGATCCCGTGGGCAAAATATTTGGGAAACCTTAAATTTAGCACATTAGCATTCCCAATACTACTGCCTTCTATTCCAGGTTTTGAATCATCTCTTGTGGTGCTATAAGCTCTCCTTGGACGCTCTGCCTCTCACTTTCCTTCCCCTTCTATTCCAAACTTTGTACTCTTGCCAGAAGAATCTTTCTAAGATACAGACCTGACCACACCACTCTGTTGGTAGTTCTGTTGGTACTGTTGGTAGTTCCCCATTACCTATTGCATATAGCATGACTCACAAAGCTCTACAGGATATGGGTCTCAAACTATATTTCCAAGCTCCCTCTCCAAACAGACCCTGCTGTCTCTGCTTGGAATGACATTTTCATGTTCATATGTGCAAGCTCATTTAATCTTCATGGCAGTACTATGACATATATACTATATGACCCCATTTAACAGTTGAGAAAGCTGAGGTGAAGAACTGTTAAATAATTTTCAGAGGTTACACATGTTATAAAGCCATTTATTTTAAATACAGACAGACTAGCTCTGAACCAGTGCCTTTAAGTCGCAGGCTTCCTTGCATCTGGGAAGTTGACAGAGATCTATTCCTATTGATCTAGCTCAAGTTAAGCTTCTTTCTAATCAAATAGACTCTATTCCTCTTCCCAGAAGAATGAATAAATGACCCTATTATATTTTCTTCCACCAAGTATATATTTTTGCATACACATTATAATTTCTTAGCATCTTCAACTGCAATCCTTATTTAGCTATGCACCTCACAGTACTGTGAGTTCCTTATGAATAGATACTTTTTACAAATATCCTGACATCCATCCTTTATCCCTAATGGCCAGGCACAACACCTGGTGTGTGTTAGGCACTTAAATCTTTATGACGGTGAATTAAAATGAATCTGCTTGAAGGAAATGGGAAGCCATGCTGATGGCCTGGTTATGGTTTCTGTCCAACAGTTCCCATGCACACAACTGATAAATGCAAACCCCTTGTCAAAAATGACAGTGTCTGCTAAGCTATGTGTTGCAAGCAAGTGTTTCTGAACTATAATTGTCACAGCAGGGTTTAGAAATGGAACTCAAAAGTCCTTTTTTTTTTTTTTGGCTGCATGTGGGATCTTAGTTCCCTGACCAGGAGTTGACCCATGCCCCCTGCATTGGAAGCATGGGGTCTTAACCCCCGGACCACCAGGGAAGTCCTCAAAGTACTTTTGAGAGAGAGTCCACCTAAGTCAAGAACTCATCCCCCTGAAATGGCCTTGGAAAAATCAATTTGGCTTCCTGTCTGTGATTTCTTGGTCGCTTTTAACAGATGTAGGCATACTTGGTATGGACAGTAGCTCTTCCATAGTCCTTTCAATATTAGAATCCATCCTAAGCCCCTTGATCTGGCTCCCACTCAGTGTTTCATGTCACAGGAAGAGCTCTCCAACAGTCCAGAGTGTACAATTCATCCACACATTTGATATCTATTGAGTACCTCTTATGCAGTGGGCTTTGCATTCAGGCCAAGGGCACAGAAGTGGACAAGACACAGCTATTGTCCTAAAATAAGCTCACAGTTTTATAGAAGGTCGGCGAAGAAGTCAATATTCTGGTATGTCACATTATGGAGCCATGTAACAGGCTGTTTTGAGAACAGGAAGGGGCCTCTTACTCTGTGGGGATTGACAGGCTGTCAACGTAGCTTTGCAGGAGAGGTGACATTTGGATTGGGATTTGGAAGTGCTAGGAGTTAATCAGAAAAGAGGGAGACTCAACTTCACTGTTAACTCTACCCCCCACATATCTCTTGAGTGCATCCACTATCATTCCTTTTCTGGTCTTCCAGAATAGCCTCCTAAGTCACTATTGCAACTACTTTCTGTCTTGTCTTTCTCTAATTCATTCATCACACAGATGCCAGATCAATCTGTTAAAACCATAAACTGAGCCATATCACAACTTTGCTTGAATACAACCAGTAACCTCTAATTACACTTGGAATAAAACTCCTTACTGTGGGCTATCGGCTCTGCTTCATCTGAAATCTAGCTACTTCCTCATCCTCATGTCAAGCTGTGTGTCTCCCACCCTATCTTCAGCTACACTGGACTTTATTCAGTTCAGCAAACCTGAGAAAGTCGTTCATCCTTTAGAACTTCGTATATTGTTTCTTCTGTCTCAAAGTCTTTACCCTGGGTCTTTACCTGGCACATTCTAAATGTCACCACCTCATCCTTTCATCCCCTTTCCCTTTTTAACTTCTATATCAACACTCTGGGGTTTATCCCCATTCTTACCACCTATCACAACCTATAATATTTTATTTATGTTTATTTGCTTATTTTTGGTGGGGGAGAGAGTGCTATTTTTTAAGAGCGTAAATTTTATGAGGTCTTGGATCCTATTACTTTGCTTATTGTTTATTCTTCAGTTCAGTTCAGTCGCTCAGTCGTGTCTGACTCTGCAACCCCATGAATCGCAGCATGCCAGGCCTCCCTGTCCATCACCAACTCCCGGAGTTTACCCAAACTCATGTTTACTCTTAGCCCTTGGCATAGTGTCTGCCACGCAGTATATAACCCCAAATTTTACTGAATGAGTAAAGAAAAGCATGGAGGCTTGCAGACACAGAGTACTTAGGATCTATGCTAATTAATTATACTATATCTGTGGTGATGGATGGAGGCGTGAGTGTCAGGACGTGAGACTGAAAGAGGCAGCAAAGATTAGATTGCAGAGTATCTTGTGTGCCATTTGGAGTGATGGGAACGTCATCCTAGAATGATGGGAAACTGCTGAAGAATGGTAAATGCCAGTGTCTTGGCACATAATGAAGTTTTAGTGCTTTGTTCAAGGTCATCTATGTAAGAAAATATGACCTTGGGAACAAAGAATGCTCAGTAGTTGCCGGGTCTCTGCCCTGTATATATCTGCAGGATGTTGAAAAGAAATTCTACTTTCTACCACTGGCCTAAATACAGCAATTATTTTCTATTTCTTATTAATTGTTATAGATATTATTGCTTTTTCCTTCTTTCTATGCAGGTCAACTTTGGGAAAGGAAGTAAATAGGGCTATTTCTGATCTTATTTTTTAAATGTGCAAAAATTTAAGGGAAAGTGTGACCACTGTACACCATTCTTTGCCTCCATTCCCATTTGAACCATAAGAAAAATGTATATATAATTTATCATTTTCACACACTTACAAACCCTTTCCATATTTTTATTATCAAAACACTCTAAAGTGTACAAAATGCACATGATATAATAAAGGTTTTGTGTTGCTTTCTAAACCAATTCTATTGCAAAAGAACCAAACAGGCCATGTCCCAAGATACATCTGAGTACGTGGATTGGGATAATATGCAATATATTCTGGATTCTCCCTCTGCCAACCCACAGTTATTTGACCAATGGCAGTTTTTCATTATTTGAACTTAAAATATCCTTTTGATTAATTTATACAAACTTCAATTTTATTTAGGAAAGGTATTTGCTTTGAGTATTTTCTAGGAAAAGCAATATATTGAATCTGATAAAACATATTTTTGCTGGACACTATTTATCAAATGTAAATTATAAGAATCATACATTAATGACCTGATATAAGTTCCGTTATATTACTGAAATGTAACTGCTATAGAGTAATTGAATTATGCAATCTAAAACCCAAATTTTCTATCATACATTTATCTAATTCCTGACAATGAATTATATATTTTTTCCTTTTGCCTTTTATCCCATTTTTAAAGAATTATCATAGCTTCATTTTCTATCAGTTCTAACAGAATTGAATTCCAAAGTATTAAATAAGATTTGATTTTTAGTTTTCCTTAGCTACAGTTTTTATACCTGAAACATCTCTAATACAGTTGCATTTCCATCAGAATCTAAACAGTCCCAGAGAGCATCTATAAACATTCATCCACCTTCTCCCAACCTGGTCCTTAATTCGAGAACTTATGGTGATTGTCTGGGACAATTTATTTTCAGGAGACTATCTAGATGTGTTTTCTGGAGCAGCACAACATAGCTTTGCCCTTGATTGTCTTATCAGCTTTCCAGCTGAATACATGACAAAGTAAAACCTCTTATATGAAAAACTGGAAAAATTCAGGATCAAAATATATGACTCCATCTATTTGCATATATTTTGAGTCCAAATATATGTTAGACTTTGTGTGTGTGTTAGTCGCTCAGGCGTGTCCAACTCTTTGCAACCCCATGGACTGTAGCCCTCCAGGCTCATCTGTCCACGGAATTCTCCAGGCATGAATATAGGAGTGGGTTGCCATTTCCTTATCCAGGGGATCTTCCCAACCCAGGAATCAATTCTGGGTCTCCTGCTTTGCAGGGGGATGCTTTACTGCCTGAGCTACTAGGGAGGCCCATGTTAGACTTCCTAGGAGGTTTAATATATGAATCTGCCAGGCTTGGGATTCTTTTGCTTTTAGTGTTACAAATTTCTGAGTGAAATTTGGACATTTCTGCTACAGTGAATATTTGGACTGAGCGACTGAACTGAACTGAACTGAAAGAGGCTTCCACAAGGTAACTTCCTGCGTTCTCATTGAAAATGCATATGCTCTTCACTCTGGAAGAGGCTGAAAGTCTACAACTGGGCAAGTGGGAGAGGGCAGACTTCACTTTCCACTAGCATTTTTAAAAAACAAACATGTTATTATCAAGTAACTCTGATATTCCACTTTCAGATAAAACTGAAATTGAGCTCTAAAAACCTCTATTGAAAAATACCAAATTTTAGAAAAGAATTTATGTTTAAATAAGGTGGCACAGTGAATGATAAAGGACCTACCTGCAATGCAGGAGCCTCAGGAGCCGTGAGTTGGGAAGATCTTCTGGAGAAGGAAATGGCAACCCACTCTAGTATTCTTGCCTGGAAAACCCCATGGACAAAAGAGCCAGGCAGGCTACAGTGCACAGGGTCGCAAAGAGTCGGAACCTGTGTGACTTAGTGACTAAACAACAACCAGACTTTCTAGTTTTCCACTAATTCCTCCTAGGTGAGGAGGGTAAAGTGTGTGCACAGAATTTGAGTGAAATATCTAGCCCATCTCCCTCTCCAGTCATAACTACAATTCATTTCCCCAACACCATTGTATTTCATATCCCATAAACAGAGTATGCACTCTCCTACTGGCAACTTGTTACAGGCTCCACAACACGTATTAATAATGAAAATATATTTCTTACATTTAATACATCTTAAAAAATTGAATATTTCGATTATTTTAAAAAGATGATGCAATGTTTCATTGAATATGAATATTTATAATAAAATTGAAAAATACATACTTCACATCAAAGACAGTACCATATGGCTTTGGGAAAAAGAGACATTAAGAAGTTTGGCTGCCTTGAGAAAAGGAGTCAATCAATTCTGATAAAGCATTTTGGGAAGCAGGAGGTTTTATAAATTTCCTATTATAAATAAAACTTTCTTGCTATTTGCTATTTAGTCACTAAGTCTTGTCTGATTCTTTTCAACCCCATGGACTGTAGCCTGCCAGGTTCCTCTGTCCATGAGATTTCCCAAGCAAGAATACTTGAATGGGTTGCCATTTCCTTCTCCAGGAGATCTTCCTAACCCAGAGATCAAGCCTGTCTCTCCTGCTTGGCAGGCCAGTTCTTTACTACTGAGCCACCTGGGAAGCCATAAAACTCTCTTAAATGGACCCAAATACTTAGTTACCACTGAAAAAAATATTGTTGATTTTTTTTTTAGTTTTCATAATCAGTATATAGAATTTTTCTTTTAAAATAATGATTGCTTTTAATTCTATTTTAGAGCCACTTGCAAGTCTTGGTCAATTAAATAAGCTCTGCTAGGAGCTGTAGAAGGCAATAGCACTCCACTGCAGTACTCTTGCCTGGAAAATCCCATGGACGGAGGAGCCTGGCAGGCTGCAGTCCATGGGGTTGCTAAGAGTCGGAAATGACTGAGCAACTTCACTTTCGTGAATTGGAGAAGGAAATGGCAATCCACTCCAGTCTTCTTGCCTGGAGAATCCCAGGGACAGGGGAGCCTGATGTGCTGCCGTCTATGGGGTCGCACAGAGTCGGACACGACTGAAGCGACTTAGCAGCAGCAGCAGGAGCTGTATTCCTGCAAGGGTAGCGTGTGGCAAATGGCCACCTAGATGAATGCCATGAGAGAGGCCAATGCTGGGCCTTTTCTGCTGGCCTCTCCATGTTCACTCTGTAGCCTTCTTTACTATCTTGTATACTGTGAGACTGACCCATGTGGGCAGAATCAATAGACGTCTTCACCTACTGGCTTCCAGCTGGCTCTGTCAATGAGAGGAACTACTAATAGGTGACGGAAAGAAGGAGAAAATGAGGATGAGGGAGGTTTTCCTCAGCTCCATCTTTGCTAGGCCATAGTGGGTTGACTAGTCTCTCTACCAGGGGCCTAGCTCCAAGTAGTCATTCTTTTCTTACATGCCCCTCAGTGGGTTTTTGAAACTGTTCTTTCCTCTTGCTTCTTCAGGATAACTGCACCAACTAGTATTAGACTCCAGGTTTTGTACAGTTTATTTTCCTAAAGTCTGTTCATATCTTTGAAAACATTTACTATATCATACTCAACTCAATTACGAGCTTAGAGTGTGCTATTTATTTCTTGCTGATAAAAAGACTAGAAGTGCTCATAAAATAGCATCGGAATCCCTTTCAGAGAAATGTGGCAGACTTAAGGTCCTTTTGCAAAAAATGTCTTATGTATATATATGTATGTGTGTGTGTATATATATATATATATACACACATAGCATCTCCCATTATCCACATCCCCCACCAGAGTGATACTGTGTTTTCTATAAAAACTGTGATAGATATATGCCATTATACATTTACCCAAACCCACAGAATGTATGACACTGAGAGTGAACTCTAATCTAGACTATGGACTATGGGTGATAATGATGTGTCAGTGCAGGCTTGTCAGCTGTGACAAATGTGCCCCTCTAGTAGGAGATAATGGGAGAGGCTCTGCATGTATGGCAGGGAGGATATAAGGGACATTTCTGTACCTTCTTAATTTTGCTGTGAACCTAAAATTGCCCAACAAATGTAAAGTCTTTAAAAATAAAAACTGACAAACTTCAATTTCAGGAGTTTATAAAAAATTTAAGGATGCCTGTATCTTCACTGTGGAATAAGTTCTTTCTGTCTAAATAAGGAAGAACTGAGAATATACCCAAAGGAATATCCAGAACCAATTAAGTTCTCTTTGGCAGAGGTCAAGAAAGCTAGTTTAGGTGGTCTGAAAACAAGAGAGAAGCTCTGCAATGGATTCTTTGCCCCAGTTCCTAGCAGAAGAGAGAATCTGCAGGAAAAATTGTCTGAAACGTTATTTTCTTAAATCCCCTTCTAACGCTTTAACACCTGCCGTGATAGCTCTGCCAAAGCATAGCTCAGCCTTAGAGTGCACATTTCTGGTACCCTGGAACTCCCTACCTCCTGAGGCAACTCACTCCAATGTGAACTGAGCTAATAACTCAGAATGTTCTTCCTTCCATGGGTCCTCAATCTGCCTCTCTGTGGCTTCCCCCCACTGACCCAGTTCAGCCCTGTTGGGCAGCACAGAGCCTAATCTGTCTTTCCCCCTGACAGCCTTCACAAATATAAAGATAGAAATCATGTTCTCCCTACATTTTTTCATCCTCAGGCCCAAATCCCTAGTTCCTAGTGGTAAAGATGCAATCGTCTGAATGCATATGATATTTGTTTTACCAAAGTTCTGAAAGAAAGTGGTATATGATCAGTATCTGACCAGCATAGAATGGTGCTACCTCTTGTACAGTCCAAATACTGTATTTCTATCAAAGAAGCTTCAGAGTATATTCTTTTTAAGCCAGCCCTGTAACACTGTTAAATGCCAAGGGTGGGAAGGCATGGTTTTCAATAAGATGGGTTAACCAATTTCGGAAGAAGTTTTATAATATACTTATTGTAAAAATTGTAGGTATTGTAACACTGTAGGCATACCTACAATATACCTAGACATGCAGAGTGAGCTTCCCTGGTGGCTCAGATGGTAAAGAATCTACCTGCAATGCAGACCTGGGCTCTATCCCTGGGTTATGAAGATCCCCTGGAAGAGGGAAAGGCTACCCACTCCAGTATCCTGGCCTGGAGAATTCCCTGGAATTCTTCCCTGGAGAAGTCCATGGGGTAACAAAGAGTCAGACACGACTGAGTGACTTTTACATTCATAAGATGCAGATTCTGTCCTCAAGAAGTTTATTACGTCCTCAGATTTTAAGACTAAACTTACATAAAATATACAGAAAACAAACCAGTGTCATACCATGTTGTATTAACCATAATTTTAAAAGAAGCTGAGAAAACAGAGAAAAATCTGTGTGCTGAAGTGATTGGTAAAGGATTCTTGTATCCCCTAGGGGCAAAGCAATATACTGAAGGGTAAATATAATTTATATGGGGGGAAGAAAAGTAAGGGCATCATGAATGAAAGGTGGTACCAAGAGGAAGACTGTGTTCATGGCCCAGTGAGCAGTTTCACCTATCAAGCTGGAAAGTAAAACATAGAAAATTAGTAAGTAAGGTAAGGACTAAAAGAAAATATGGTGGAACTTTTGTAGATCCCAGAACAATGGAGTGACAGGTGTTTGCACTTAGAAAGTACATGGAATTCAAGACTGTTCATAGTCTGGCCCAATCTTCATCACTTCTTTGTTCCCATCCAAATATTTAAGATACAAATATTACTTGACATTACAAATATTCCATGAATTTTGATGATTCTCTGTTTTTACTTCTCTACTTTCCTCCTGACTTCCTATTCATTCTTCAAGGCTCCTCTTGAAATTCTACTATCTGTGTCTTTATTAGCAGCTATTTATTGAGCATACACTATAATGCATTAGGTATGTGGCACTAGGATTTTTTTAAAGGATGTGGATATAGATGGATATAGATGTAGGTATAAATCAGAGAGAGAGAGAGAGAGATAAAGAGAGGGAAAGAGAGAGAGAGAGACAGAATAAAGTCCTAGGCTTGGAATTGACACAACATGACTTCCAATGTATTCTTTTGGTCAAAGCAAGTCACAAGTCCCCATCAGGGGAAACAGGCTCCACCTTTTGATGGGAGGCATAATGTAAGTGTTCTGGATTAGGAAGAATTCTTGGTGGCCATCTTTGTAGAAAACCTCTGAACACCACTGATAGATCAAGGTAACCTAATATAGAATTGACAATCAGATTTAGCCACACAGAGGTCAGAGGAGATCCTGTCTAAAATACTTCAGTTAAGTAGTTGGGGCAAAAGCTTGAGTGGGATGGGTACAAGAAATAAAGGGAAGAAAGGGATCAAAAACATCAAGGAAACGAGAGCAGAGAAGTTATGCAATAGATGGAAAAGACATATGGCAAAAGACCAAGAAAGTGTCAGGCTTTTTTTAAGACGAGAAAAATAAAAACATATTTATTTGCTGATGGAAATAATCAAGTAAGTTGGAAAATTTTGACCATAAAGAAGATTAAAAGGGTAATTGTAGTCAACTCTTTGACAAGACAGGAAAGGATGAAGCATCATGCACAAGTGGATGATTTTGACTTAGCCAGGGGCAAGGACAGTTCAAATGGAGTAACAGGAAGGAATATGGGGAATAGGGATTCAAATGCAAATAGGTGGATACATGAGAAGCAGAAATTCTATGCTGATTGCTTTCAGTTCAGTTCAGTTCAGTTGCTCATTCGTGTCCGATTCTTTTCGACCCCATGAATCGCAGCACGCCAGGCCTCCTTGTCCATCACCAACTCCCAGAGTTCACTCAGACTCACGTCCATCGAGTCAGTGATGCCATCCAGCCATCTCATCCTCTGTCATCCCCTTCTCCTCCTGCCCCCAATCCCTCCCAGTATCAGAGTCTTTTCCAATGAGTCAACTCTTCGCATCAGGTGGCCAAAGTACTGGAGTTTCAGCTTTAGCATCATTCCTTCCAAAGAAATCCCAAGACTGATCTCCTTCAGAATGGACTGGTTGGATCTCCTTGCAGTCCAAGGGACTCTCAAGAGTCTTCTCCAACACCACAGTTCAAAAGCAGCAAATCTTCGGCGCTCAGCCTTCTTCACAGTCCAACTCTCACATCCATACATGACCACAGGAAAAACCATAGCCTTGACTAGACAAACCTTTGTTGGCAAAGTAATGTCTCTGCTTTTGAATATGCTATCTAGGTTGGTCATAACTTTCCTTCCAAGGAGTAAGCATCTTTTAATTTCATGGCTGCAGTCACCGTCTACAGTGATTTTGGAGCCCCCCAAAATAAAGTCTGACACTGTTTCCGCTGTTTCCCCATCTATCTCCCATGAAGTGATGGGACCGGATGCCATGATCTTCGTTTTCTGAATGTTGAGCTTTAAGCCAACTTTTTCACTCTCCATTTTCACTTTCATCAAGAGGCTTTTAAGTTCCTCTTCACTTTCTGCCATAAGGGTGGTGTCATCTGCATATCTGAGGTTATTGATATTTCTCCCAGCAATCTTGATTCCAGCTTGTGTTTCTTCCAGCCCAGCGTTTCTCATGATGTACTCTGCATATAAGTTAAATAAGCAGGATGACAATATACAGCCTTGACGTACTCCTTTTCCTATTTGGAACCAGTCTGTTGTTCCATGTCCAGTTCTAACTGTTGCTTCCTGACCTGCATACAGATTTCTCAAGAGGCAGATCAGGTGGTCTGGTATTCCCATCTCTTTCAGAATTTTCCCAGTTTATTGTGATTGCTTTACCTCCTCGATAAAACAGGATGCGAGTTAACATTAGTAGTGTCAGGAGTGGAAAGGTTTTTGAGGCTTTTAGGAAAGAGGAGGAGGCATGAAGCAGTCACAAAGGAGGGAAGTAATGTACTAAGAATGCATAGAAGTATTGCTAAAGGTCTATATCAACTTAAAGAACAAATTTAAAGTGAAATCAGACAGTCTGAATTTGTGTTTCCCAAAAGTTTCCATTTTATGCATGTAACCACAGAGTAAGAGGAGGATTGGATTTAACCAGAGCTAGGGATTTGTAGTGGAGAAGGCAATGGCACCCCACTCCAGTACTCTTGCCTGGAAAATCCCATGGATGGAGGAGCCTGGTAGGCTTCAGTCCATGGGGTCGCTAAGAGTCGGACATGACTGAGCGACTTCACTTTCACTTTTCACTTTCATGCATTGCAGAAGGAAATGGCAACCCGCTCCAGTGTTCTTGCCTGGAGAATCCCAGGGATGGTGGAGCCTGATGGGCTGCTGTCTATGGGGTCACACAGAGTTGGACACGACTGAAGCGACTTAGCAGCAGCAGCAGCAGCAGGGATTTGTAGAGGAGTGGGATAAAGGAAGAGTTAGACAAAAGAAACTGGAATGTTATTTTTTTCACTGGACTGTGAGTTCCAGGCTGGGAAAGACTGTAACACTTCTGTGGCTTTAGCCATTGAACACAATGCCTGGCACATAATGGCCACTTTAAAAAAGAGAAAAAATTATAAAAATATGAATTGTATCAGATAGAGTTCAGAAACATCTAAGAATCTAACCAAGGTGTATTCCTCTTTCCAGATGGTGCTTATAAAGTAGCTCAAAAATACAAATTTATGTGTGCATACACATTTGGTTTTGACCTCCATTCTTCAGATTTTCAGTCTGCACTGGAACTTCAAGCCACCTGACTACTGATTTCAATTTTACTGGTTGGTACAACTTGGAAAAGGAAAACTCTAAATGCTTTAGACCAATTCCCTAAAATATTGCTTTCCTTGAAGCATCTGTTACCTGCTGTCCTTTTTGTGGGCATTCCTTCTTGTGGCAGTTTTTCAGGTAATTGATGTTGCCATTTCAGATGAAGATGAAATTTGGGGTGGCAGCTCTGGACTGCTTCACCGGCTGTGATCAGTTGGCTCTCAGTTTACCAATTTGTGTTCCACTGAGTTGAACAGTAAAAATCTTTGGTAGTTTACCTGAAAGGCTATGAAGATGACTTATGGGACACAGCACACAATATTTCTTTTCTGTACTTTATCTAGACAAATAAGTGCTTATAACTCTGGATTCAGGGAAGACCGTTTATTCTTCAGAACTGACATCCCATTAAAAATAAAGTAAGCATCAGGATTCGTCCCCTAAGATTCCATCAAGTCTTTTGCTATGAATGTCTGCGTGTTTTTCCGTCAGCTGCTGACACACAAAATGCATTTTTCATGGGAGATAATATCACGTTACTCTCTTCTTTCCCTCTCTGTATGTGCCACTATTTCCCTACCACTTCCTTTAAAAAAAAATCAAGCCATGGATTTAAAAAATAATAATAAAGGAATAAGAAACAAAAGCTCTTGTGGAGTACCAGTGGTGGCAGAGACAAGCTGAGCAATGTCACAGCCACGTTAGGGCCCAAGAAGTGAGAGGTGAGGGGAGGAGCAAAACACTACAGGCTAAGTGCACTTTACTGGAATGGGCAGATTTTTACTCATTTCTTACTGATCAGATCAACCTTTTAGCCATCACTTATGCCAAGTGAAATCAGACAAAAAAGAATGTATTTAGCCAAGTAATTATAATGCAGTGTGACAAAGCCCTGGATTGCAGGAGAAAAAGAGAATTTGGAAGCCAATGACTTGTCCCAGCCAAAACCTGGGAGACAGAATGGCTGTTACAGATCTGGATTTCATCTGAAGTCACCTGAAATCTATCCTCTTATTTCTTTCAGGTATTTTAGCAGTAAATAGAAGGTTCCATTATCCATAAGTCAGAATGCAGGGCTGTTGTGATTTCAACAAAAGAAGCCCTTCAGAATTTTGTATTTTGGTGGAAAATTGGTGCCTATTTCCATCATCCTTCAGAGTCCACACTGTCAGACTCCAAAGCCAATGAGGTAATATTCAGTTCAGTTCAGTCGCTCAGTTGTGTCAGACTCTTTGCGACCCCATGAGTCACAGCATGCCAGGTCTCCCTGTCCATCACCAACTCCCGGAGTTCACTCAGACTCACGTCCATCAAGTCGGTGACACCATCCAGCCATCTCATCCTCTGTTGTCCCCTTCTCCTCCTGTCCCCAATCCCCCCCCAGCATCAGAGTCTTTTCCAATGAGTCAACTCTTCGCATGAGGTGGCCAAATGTTACTGTGATACATAATTCTATATGTCACTTTGATTGGGCTAAGGGATGCCTATATAGCTGGTAAAGAAAGCATTATTTCTGGGTACATCTGAGAATGTTTCCAGAAGAAGTTAGCTTTTATTTTATTTTACTTTATTTTAAGAAGTTAGCTTTTAAATTCATGAACTGAGTAAAGCAGATGGCCTTATCCAATGCTGGCAGGCATGATCCAATCCACTGAACACTCGAATAGAACAAAAAGGTAGAGAGATGGCGAATTTACTTTCTTTTTGAGGTAGGATGTCACTGTCCTTCTGTTTCCTGGTTTTAAGGACTTGGGACTTAGACTGAATACATCACTGGCTTTCCTGATTTTCCAATTTGTAAACAGCAGATGGTGGGATTTCCCAGCCTCCATAATCATGTAAGTCAATTCCTATATATATGCATACTTACTTATTTACTATAAATTCTTCTATAAATATATGTTTATATACATATTGGAAGAAGGCAATGGCACCCCACTCCAGTACTCTTGCCTGGAAAATCCCATGGATGGAGGAGCCTGGTAGGCTGCAGTCCATGGGGTCGCTGAGAGTTGGACACAACTGAGCGACTTCCCTTTCACCTTTCACTTTCATGCATTGGAGAAGGAAATGGCAACCCACTCCAGTGTTCTTGCCTGGAGAATCCCAGGGATGGGGGAGCCTGGTGGGCTGCCGTCTATGGGGTCGCACAGAGTCGGACACGACTGAAGCGACTTAGCAGCATATATATATATGTGTATATAATATAGGGGCTTCCCTGATGGCTCAACAGGTGAAGAATCTGCCTGCAATGCATGAGATGCAGGAGGTACAGGTTTGACCCTGGGTTTGGAAGATCTTCTGGAGAAGGAAATGGCAACCCACTCCAGTATTCTTGCCTGAAAAATCTCATGAACAGAGGAGCCTGGTGGGTTACAGTCCAAAGGGTCACAAAGAGTCAGACATGAGTGAGTGACTAAGCACACACATACATATTTCTGTTTCTCTGCAGATCCCTGACTAATATAATTGTTTATTATCCAGAAGTGATTGGCAACTGAGAAGCAATTGGTATTGAGTTCAGAAGGCAACCAACAATGGGTGTAATATCATAAACAACACTAAGTTCATACTGTGTAGCAGATACTTCACTGAGCCCTGGAGATATGATGAATATAATTAGGCACAGACCTCAATGACCGTACAGGAGGTAAAACTGGCATGCATCATTTCTTTCTCTGAGCTTCAGTTTCCTCATTTGTTAACATGGAAATAACCACATCTTAGTAGGTCAGTGTTAAGATTAAATTATTTAACATATGTGAATGCTCCAAGTGCAGAGAAACTACTCAATTAAATGCAGGATCTGAGCATGTCCGTGGCTTTCCTGGGGGTTCAGTTGGTAAAGAATACACCTGCAATGTGGGAGACCTGGTCTTGATCCCAGGGTTGGGAAGATCCCCTAGAGGAAGGCATGGCAACCCACTCCTGTATTCTTGCCTGGAGAAGAGGAGGACAGAGGAGCCTGGTGGGCTACAGTCCATGGACAGAGGAGCCTGGTGGGCTACAGTCCATGGGGTCGCAGAGTCAGACACGACTGAGCGACTAAGCACACACTCATGCACAAGCATGTTTGAAATCAAAGATGAGCTATTAGAGTTTTGGGAGACAAATATGAGCTCACTAATAACAGAAATCTAGTATCAAACTCATGTTCCTATATTCCTTATTATGAGTTTAAGAGAAAAAACATTGTTCAAATATACGCTTGAATTTAGCTCCCACTTTGATTTACCTTTCCCACAGAGCTGTTGGTACACAAGATCCAAGTGATAGAATGCCCTTAATGCTCATTTTTTGTCACCTGAGGGTATAGTCAGTTTCTAAGCATCCCAACCCTGCATGGTTCTACCTAGAAAACCAGATGGATGGCATGGGAAGATGAAAGAGCCATTCAATCAATGCATTCTCATAAGTTTAGCCACAGTCTCCTCATCATGACACTTTCCAGAAACTCGTCACAGCAATTTCAAACATATTTTCCTCAGCCCTTACACAAAGCCAAGCTCACAGCAGGCTATGAAGAAATTAACAATAGGACAAAGACATTTTAAAAAGAAAGTCTGTGAAAGGTGGCTAAGAGAAAAGGAGGTTCAGGTTTCCTTGTATAGACAAAATATTTTAATTTCCCCAAACTGCTAAGTAATTCTATTATGGGAAATTGTCTATCATTTCCCTCCTTTAGGTTTCTTTAAAACAAACAAATAACAACAACAAAATAAAAACACTTCCTTAAACTGAATTAGAGACATTCTCCATAAAACCTTGCTTCTGTGCATCTTTTCTCCAGACTGGGTTCCCCAGGTAGAGTTGTTTCCCAACACCCAGGAAGCTGTGACAGGCCTCAGCCTGCCATGGGACCTCAGGGCACAGGAGGAGACTCCTGTGTGGGCTGGGTCCCCTGGAGAAGTCCTGGAGCCTTCAGGACTTGGCCAGGCACTAAGGCTGAGGTATGGGCTGCAGTTGGGCAGTATGGCATAGTATACAACAAAAGTGGACCGGGCTTTTAAGTCAGGGGCCACCAACAAATGTAGGAGAGGTTAGAAAATTTCTTTAAATTCTTGAAACTTCATCTTACACAACCCATAGAATAGGGAGAATATTGCCTACCTCCTATAGAGCAGAACAAGAAAACACATACAAGTAGCAAGCATGAACAATTACTGGGAAAATAGACAAATCTTAATGTTAGACTGATTAATCTCCACTCCCAAATTCATACACTGAAGCCCTAACCCTCAATGTGACTACATTTGGAGATACGGCTTTTAGGAGTAATTAAGTTTAAACAAGGGAGAAGGCAATGGCACCCCACTCCAGTACTGTTGCCCAGAAAATCCCATGGATGGAGGAACCTGGTAGGCTGCAGTCCATGAGGTCGCTAAGAGTCAGACACGACTGAGCGACTTCATTTTCACTTTCCACTTTCATGCATTGGAGAAGGAAATGGCAACCCACTCCAGTGTTCTTGCCTGGGGAATCCCATGGATGGAGAAGCCTGGAAGGCTGCAGTCCATGGGGTCGCACAGAGTTGGACACGACTGAAGCGACTTAGCAGCAGCAGCAGCAGCAGCAAGGTTAAACAAAATCATAAAGGTAATGTCCTAATCCAATAAAATTGGTTGCTTTATAAGAAGAGGAAAAAACACTTGCCATAAGATTTATTGTCTTAGCAAAGTGTTAAGTACAAAATACAATATTGTAAGCTACAGGCAGTAGACTGACAGTAGATCTCTAGGACTTATCTTGCATAACTAAAACCTGTACCCTTTGACTGATACTTCCCTCTTTCTTCCTCCTCCCAGTCCCTGGCAACCACCATTCCACTCTCTGCTCCTAGGAGTTTGACTATTTTAGTTGTGTTGTTATTAAATAATAATAATAATAAATAAAGAGGACAGAAGGAAACTTTTGAAGGTGATGAGTATATTTATGACACAGATTAAGGTGATGGCTTCATAGATACATAATTCTCTCCAAACTAAAGTTGTATATGTTACACATGCTTATGCATAGCTTTTTGTATGTCAGCCATATACAATAAAATGGTTTCAGAAAAAGAAGAGGGGCTTCCCTGGTGGTTCAGTGGTAAAGAATCTGCCTACCAACACAAGAGACACAGGTTCAATCCCTGATGTGGGAAGATTCCACATGCTGTGGAGCAGCTAAGCCCATGCTCCACAAATAATGAGCCTGTGCTCCAGAGCTCAGAAGCTGCAGCTACTGAGTCCACATGCCTTAGAGCCATGCTCTCCAATAAGAGAAGCCACCTCAATGAGAAACCCAAGCACCAAAACTAGAGAGTAGCCCCTGCTCACTGCACCTAGAGAAAAACCTGTACAGCAACAAAATCCAGCACAGGCAAAAATAAAGTTAAAAGAAAAAGAGAGATATCTCTTCTTATTACTGCACGTGCACTAAGAAAAGAGTATACGAGGATATCTGTAAGTCAGAAAGAGGGCCATCAATAGAATGTGACATACTGGCACCCTGACCTCAGGCTTCCAGTCTCCAGGACTATGAGAAATAAATATCTGTCATTTAAGTCACCTAGTTCATGGTAATATTATAGAGCTATAATCTTACAATTGCTGACTCCTCACTGCCACTCTCCCCAAAAACATCATCCTGAAATTCTGCTTCTTCAGTTCTTGCAGCTAGTGTAATGCAGTAGTTAAGAGCATGTACTAGTTGTGTGACCTTGGGCAATATGTTTAACTCCCCACGCCTCAGTTATCCTATCTGTGAAAGTGGGTTAATCATAATACCAACCTCAAGGGGTTGTTATAAGGATGAAATCAGTTCATGAATATTAAGAGTCAATGGCAGACAATAATAGTTGGTTGTCACTACTGAATATAAATCCCTTAAGAGCAGGAATGTTCATCTATTTTGTTTCCTGATGTACCTCAAGCACCTGGAACTGTGTCTAGCATATAGTCACAATAAGTATTTCTGGAATGATTGACTAAATGGCCCTCTCCTGTTTCTAGCTGGATTTCCAAACCCTCTATCATGGTGATACTCAAGCTTTCTAATTTTCCTTTTACTCTATAACCAGTCATGCTGACCAAATAAAATTTTTTGGTCTAAGTTCTGCATTTTCACATTTCATTTTCTTCCTCCAGCTGTTTCTCCTACCTGAAAAGTTCCTGTCTTTAAGACTATCTCAAACTGCATCCATGTCAGTGAATGCTTATTGAATTTAATAGACCACCAAACTTCCAGAAGGTGCCCCACCTTCCCTGCATTCCACCTCTTATAAAGGAGCATATGCAACCTCCTCCCTGTCACACACTCACACATACACACAGTCTCAAACACACAATCCTAAAGGCTCTTTGGGAAACAGGAAGTGGGATTCTCAGACCCTAAGAGCCCTCTCTGTCTTCAAATTGAAACTTCCTATAAGCCTGATTTGGATTCCTTGAGCATCTCCTCAAAATATTCCCCAGGGAGAACTACCTTATCAGGAAATAACAGAGATATCTAGACAGGTTATCATACATTGTAATTCACTGTCCCTTCATTTGGGGAGAACTTTTCCAATACCATTTGAAATAACCATAGGAGAGACATAAAGTGTTGTAAAATTAGGACTGATCAATCCTCAGAGCACTAGAGGCAGTGCTCACAGATGAAGGGGGTGCTCCCAACACCTTCCTTCTTTCTTCTTCCTCCTCTGCACAGATAAGCTCATGACTGCCTGTCCCATCTTCAGAATATGAGTAGCACTCTTTCTACTCCCAAAGTCATCAGTTCAGTTCAGTTCAGTTCAGTTGCTCAGTGGTGTCCAACTCTTTGTGACCCCATGAACCGCAGCATGCCAGGCCCCTCTGTCCATCACCAACTCCCAGAGCTTACCCAAACTCATGTCCATTGAGTCAGTGATGCCATCCAACCATCTCATCCTCTGTTGTCCCCTTTTCCTGCCCTCAATCTTTCCCAGCATCAGGGTCTTTTCAAATGAGTCATTTCTTCACATCAGGTGGCCAAAGTATTGGAGTTGCTGCTTCAACATCAGTCCTTCCAATGAACACCCAGGACTGATTGCCTTTAGGATGGACTGGTTGGATCTCCTTGCAGTCCAAGGGACTCTCAAGAGTCTTCTCCAGCACCACAGTTCAAAAGCATCAATTCTTCAGTGCTCAGCTTTATAGTCCAACTCTCACATCCATGCATGACTACTGGAAAAACCATAGCCTTGACTAGATGGACCTTTGTTGGCAACATAATGTCTCTGCTTTTTACTATGCTGTCTAGGTTGGTCATAACTTTCCTTCCAAGGAGTAAGCATTTTTTAATTTCATGGGTGCAATCACCATCTGCAGTGATTTTGGAGCCCAAAAAAGTAAAGTCAGCTACTGTTTCCACTGTTTCCCCATCTATTTGCCATGAAGTGATGGGACCAGATGCCATGATCTTAGTTTTCTGAATGTTGAGCTTTAAGCCAACTTTTTCTCTCTCCTCTTTCACTTTCATCAAGAGGCTCTTTAGTTCTTCTTCACTTTCTGCCATAAGGGTGGTGTCATCTGCATGTCTGAGGTTATTAACATTTCTCCTGGCAATCTTGATTCCAGCTTGAGCTTCTTCCAGCCTAGCGTTTCTCATGATGTACTCTGCATATAGGTTAAATAAGCAGGGTGACAATATAAGTCATAAGAAACTATGTTAAAGTTTCATGAAGAAAGAACAAGAAAACAGAGACCAGATATATGTGAGAGGCTTTGTTTCCTATAGCAGCTTAGTCTTTCACAGAATTTGGATGGAAAGCCTTTTTATGAGTCTGATATACTTTCATCTTCCTCTCTCTCCTGGCTCTTCCGCTTCCTACCACCATCCCTCATGATCCATTTCCTGGTACATCAGTTTTGTTTGGTCAAATCATGAACCTGCTTACACAAACAGAAGTTGGAGGATAAGCAGGACTTTGTTCTTCTGGGGAGCTTAGAGGCTCTCCTTGTCAGTGACCCCCGAGGAAGAATGATGTCATCCTTTGGTTCTTAGAGACTTTTTAGCTCGTCACAGTTGTGAAAGGGTGCATTCTGAGGACATGAGTTCCACCTGCTGGTGTTATCCACACCTTTTCACCTTGGTAAATGGATTGGAGTACAGCTTAATCACATCCAAAGACCTGAGGCTATGACTATGAAGTCATCCCAGTTCCTTCTCTAGCCCTATCTCTGTTTTGTCTTTTTTATCTCTGCATTAATTATTGCCTTGACTAGGAATTTAATGAGTATCCTAATTAAACCATCTGAAAATTTTTTTTTTCCTGGACAAAATATTCAGACCAACACTCAGAGATGAACATCATGCATACTTAGGAGCATTACAACAAGGCGAACCTACATTGATCTCATATATTCTAGTATACAAGGCACTTTCTTACCTATTATTTCAGATTATACTCTTAATAGCTAACCTCATGAGAAAAGCCTGTGGACTATAATTAGCTCTTTTACAAATAAAGAGTCTGAGACAGGTTTTTAAGTGATTTTGGCTTATAAATGGCATAAACAAATGCTCTGTTGAATAAATGGAGGGAAGGGGCTATTAGAAGAGGAGAAAGGAGAAGTAAATGACATCCCTAGAAGAAGTGCATGGTACATCAGACCAAAGTCAGGGTCTGATTTACCTTATAAGGATCAGACTGATTTAATTAACATGTTAAGACTTTTGAATGAAATAACCTCTACAGTCAGCTTTCTGATATCTCTCAGTCTTTTGATAGTGTGTTCCTATCACACCAACACACTGCAGCTGGAAAAATCTAATCTGATCATATTATATCACAGCATTTCATCTCATCTCATATGTCATATCATGTCATCTCATCATCTCATCTCATCTCATACGTCATGTCATCATATCCTATCACATCATTTCTCCTGTGTAAAATCTTTCAATGGCTTTTCATTGCTCTTAGGATAAACTCCAATGATCTTTAATGAGGGCTTGAATGATCCTGTCCCGTAAGGTCTGTTTCTGCTTTATCTTACCTCCCCATCCATCTTCACTCTCTCCAATTCAGTCACAACTTCATTTCCTCAAGTACTATTTTCTCCTCCTTTACAGCCAAGCTCAACTGCCACTTCATCAGGTAAGTATTCCTGGAACTCCTGACTAGAGCAAACAACTTTACTATAGGTTTATATAGACCCATGTACCTCTCCTTGAAGACCTTAATAATTTTATATTTAGTTGTGTGATTAGTTGATTAATGTCTCATTTATCATCTACATGGAGAGATAGAGGTGGCTGGTAAAGCTCTCTGTTGTGTCCTAGGTACCTGCCACCACACCTGGCAGGTAAATTAATCCTCATTAAAATTTAGTTTAATAGAAAGCTATGATGAGATGGATGAGATGGATGGCATCACCAACTCAATGGACATGAGTCTTAGCAAACTCTGGGAGATAGTGATGAACAGGGAAATCTGTGTGCTGCAGCCCATGGGGTCACAAAGAGTCGGACATGACTTACCAACTGAAGAACAATAAATATACCAAAGATAAAATGGACAGTGAGTAAACACAACCCATTTCTGGGTTTGTTGAAAATTCTGGGAATAATTTCAGTCTGAAAGAACAACTGAGAAATTCTTATGTAAATACTTCCTCCTTTTCATTTTCATTGGGAATGATCATTTCCCTCTCCCTACCCCTTTTCCCATCAAGTAATAGCATTATCTTTTTAAAACAAAAATTAAAGAGTAGTGGAAAATAATTCTGTAGCAGGAAGTTCTTGATGGTCAGAAACGCTGATCAAGTGGCTACCGGTGAGTGGGGCTAGAGTCAGTCATTTTAATACAGGACAGTGGAGACCTCAAAAGGGGATGGGATGTGAGCCTCTGTCTGAGGAAATGACCACCTTCCCCTATCACTTTCCCAGCTCTTTGTTAAGAGCCTTACTTGAACTTGAAATGTAAGTTAGTCCCTCAGTTTTTTTTTGACTCTTTGCAACGCTATGGACTGTAGCCCATCAGGCTCTTCTGTTCATGGAATTCTCAAGGCAAGAATATTGGAGTGGGTAGCCATTCTCTTCTCCAGGGGATCTTCCCAACCCAGGGATTGAAACCGGGTCTCCAGCATTACTGGCAGATTCTTTACCTGTCTGAGCCACTGGCAGATTCTTTACCTGTCTGAGCCGCTGGCAGATTCTTTACCTGTCTTTTCCACTTATTTACATGGAAAAAAGGTTTGCAACTGATGCACCCCACTTCCCCAACATTCTCAGCATGAGCTATGGGGTTTCCTGATGAAAGAGTTTGTTCATACAGACCTCAGTGTGTCTGATTTTCAAATAAATCACTGAAAGGAACATTTTTTAAAAACCAGCTCTGACCAAAAGAAAAGTACTGAGAGAAAAGAGTAAAAAGGTAAAAAAGTCAAAGCAAATAAGAGGTAATCATCAAGAAACCATAGGTCCGTCTAGTCAAGGCTATGGTTTTTCCAGTGGTCATGTATGCATGTGAGAGTTGGACTGTGAAGAAAGCTGAGTGCCAAAGAATTGATGCTTTTGAATTGTGGTATTGGAGAAGACACTTGAGAGTCCCTTGGACTGCAAGGAGATCCAACCAGTCCATTCTGAAGGAGATCAGCCCTGGGATTTCTTTGGAAGGAATGATGCTAAAGCTGAAACTCCAGTACTTTGGCCATGTCATGCGAAGAGTTGACTCATTGGAAAAGACTCTGATGCTGGGAGGGATTGGGGGCAGGAGGAGAAGGGGACGACAGAGGATGAGATGGCTGGAAGGCATCAACGACTCGATGGACATGAGTTTGAGTGAACTCCAGGAGTTGGTGATGGACAGGGAGGCCTGGTGTGCTGTGATTCATGGGGTCGCAAAGAGTCGGACACAACTGGGTGACTGAACTGAACTGAACTGATCAAGAAACCATGTTAAACAGAGTGGTATTTCCTGAAGCAAATGGAACCCACTCCAGTAGTATTGCCTGGAAAACCCCAAGGCCAGAGAACAGTCAGAAAGGACTTTGCAATTGAACAACAACAAAACCTCTTAAAGCAGAAATGAATGTATATTTTCCTTCTGTTAGACTGCTTCAGAGACAGAAATATAGCTTAGCAGATTAAGCCAGCATTTATGCAATGATCTTTATGTCATTTACTCTTGGTGGGGGGACAGGCAGATGGAAAAGACTTGAAATTGGCTAGTTTGGGGCTTTTGTTGGTTAATACCAACACATTTGTGTTAGGAATCAGGAAAGGATTTAGCTCTCCACTTGATCTGTGCATGTGCCTGAGGGGCAGTGAAGTTTTGAAGGAAACAAACCAATGGAGGATTTGTGTTTCGCTCCATCAGTTTGGACCTAAGAATCTAAGAAGACGCTTGTAGCACTGTCTTCCCTCTTAGCAGATTTTTTGCTCTGAATCATCTCAACATGTAAAGCCCTGACACCTAGGATATCCTGAGGGGGAATGCAAGAAAGAAGGATGTAATTGTGCCAATTCATCTGGCCAGGAGACTGAGGGCACAATGTCCTTTGGGCAGAATAAATTGTTATTTTGGGACCTTGTGTTGATCATTTTGGCAGTAGTATCCTGGAGGGACAAATCCCGAGTTGCAGAAAGATGTCTGGGTGCCTGGGGCAGGAAGGCAATTAGTTATAAGGCTCTCCTTTTTACCTAGCCATATTCACAGAGTGAATACCCATTAAAGGCCCAATTTAATGAAGGGTAGCTGATATACATCTTACAGCCTAATTTTAAAAACATATGATGTTATTTCATTAATTTGTCATGTGCATAAATAAAAATAATTGCATTTTACAACTTGCAGTATTTAACACATAGCAAAATGCTGAAAAGAAAAATGCACATATACTTTCTGCAGAAGCTAAATGTCTGATGACATTGAAATTCTGGTTCTCTCTGCCCCTCTATTCCTTTACTAATACTGGATTAAAAAAAACCCACAACAACAACTTAGTATGTTCTAAGGAGAAACATTTTCTTTGGTTCTATTTTTATAAGGCAATCTGGGCTTTATTTTCAATTACCCTTGGAATGCACCCTTGAATTTCTGGTTGCCATCCACCATCACTGTAGAATTAAGTGCAGTTTTCAGATTTAAAGAGCTAAGAAATTTGCAAGGTAAACTCTTTCAACTCTGAAACAATGAAACAAATATACCACCAACAAAATATACTTGAAGAGATTTTCTGTTCTGAAAGCTCTAATTCATTGTTATAAATCTTTCACAATCGTGTGATCTATACAAAAAATGTATATGTGTGTGAACTATACAAAAAAAGATCTTCACGACCCAGATAATCACGATGGTGTGATCACTCACCTAGAGACAGACATCCTGGAACGTGAAGTCAAGTAGGCCTTAGGAAGTATCACTATGAACAAAGCTAGTGGAGGTGATGGAATGCCAGTTGAGCTATTTCAGATCCTAAAAGATGATGCTGTGAAAGTGCTGAACTCAATATGCCAGCAAATTTGGAAAACAGCACTGGCCACAGGACTGGAAAAGGTCAGTTTTCATTCCAATCCCAAAGAAAGGTAATTTCAAAGAATGCTCAAACTACCACACAATTACATTCATCTCATACTCCAGTAAACTAATGCTCAAAATTCTCCAAGCCAGGCTTCAGCAATATGTGAACCATGAACTTTCAGATGTTCAAGCCGGATTTAGAAAAGGCAGAGGGACCAGAGATCAAATTGCCAACATCCGTTGGATCATAGAAAAAACAAGAGAGTTCCAGAAAAACATCTATTTCTGCTTTATTGACTATGCCAAAGCCTTTGACTGTGTGCATCACAATAAACTGGAAAATTCTGAAAGAGATGGGAATACCAGACCACCTGACCTGCCACTTGAGAACCTGTATGCAGGTCAGGAAGCAACAGTTAGAACCGGACATGGAACAACAGACGGGTTCCAAATAGGAGAAGGAGTATGTCAAGGCTGTATATTATCACCCTACTTATTTAACTTATATGCAGAGTACATTATGAGAAACGCTGGGCTGGAAGAACACAAGCTGGAATCAAGATTGCCAGGAGAAATGTCAATAACCTCAGACATGCAGATGACACTGCCCTTATGGCAGAAAGTGAAGAAGAACTAAAGAGCCTCTTGATGAAAGTGAAAGAAGAGATTGATTGGCTTAAAGCTCAACATTCAGAAAACAAAGATCATGGCATCTGGTCCCATCACTTCATGGCAAATAGATGGGGAAACGTGGAAACAGTGCTGACTTGACTTTTTTGGGCTCCAAAATCACTGCAGATGGTGACTGCAGCCATGAAATTAAAAGACGCTCACTCCTTGGAAGGAAAGTTATGACCAACCTAGACAGCATATTAAAAAGCAGAAACATTACTTTGTCAACAAAGGTCCTTTAGTCAAGGCTATGGTTTTTCCAGTAGTCATGCATGGATGTGAGAGTTGGACTATAAAGAAAGCTGAGTGATGAAGAATTGATGCTTTTGAACTGTGGTGTTGGAGAAGACTCTTGAGAGTCCCTCGGACTGCAAGAAGATCTAACCAGTCCATTCTAAAGGAGATCAGTCCTGGGTGTTCATTGGAAGGACTGATGTTGAAGCTGCAACTCCAATACTTTGGCCACCTGATGTGAAGAGCTGACTCATTTGAAAAGACCCTGATGTTGGGAAAGATTGAAGGCAGGAGGAGAAGGGGATGACAGAAGATGAGATTGTTAGATGGCATCACCGATTCAATGGACATGAGTTTGGGTAAACTCTGGGAGTTGGTGATGGACAGGGAGGCCTGGCGTGCTGCTGTTCACGGGGTCACAAAGACTCGGACACGACTGAGAGACTGAACTGAACTGAACTGAAATCTTTCAGACAACTCCAATTACCCCTTATTCTCCAGAAGAAACTCACTGCAGTTCTGCTTAAGTTCTGGTCATCAAACCTGGCCTAGAGGTGAAAGACTGTGGAGACAGCAGCAGTTCAAAGGACTTGCGTTAGGGCTGAATGGCAGTGTTTGGGCCATCAGATTCACTAAAAGGAAGTGTGCAGACTGGGCCATTAGGACTTTGCAACTTTCCTTTGCCAGGCAATGACATTTTCTCTTCTTGAAGACTGTTGCCTCCCAGCTTATGTTTCTCTCCTCTTTTCCTTTACCTCCTCTACCTCTTTCCTCCCACCTCCCCCTCCTCCTCCTCTCACCTTCCTCCAATTAAGAGAATAGAGGATCCACTATGAGAGAGGTGGCTATAGGGGCTCTGGACCGGATGGGCTTTATACAAACGCAAAGCACCCAGGTGACTAGGGAAGGAAAAAGATGAAAGAAGTTTCTGCCCTCATAGAACCTGGAGAAATGCTACCACAAAAAGAATGAAAGTGACTACAGGACGATGAGAGATTTATTTTTTGTGTGTTTTTGTACATACTTTTCATGTGTAGTCAACTAAAGTAAATAATATTTGTCTCACATTTTCCATTATATAATAGCTATCTTTTTCTATTTTCATTTAGAAAATGTGTGTCCTTCCTGGTTGGCATAAGCTGCTTAATGCAATCTCTTTCATCTGTGTTGATATTGACCTTTCACCTGAGATACCTTCCTCCTTGTGTGACCCATTCCATGTGTCATTAGAGCATCTCAGTAGTTAAATTTTTACATGATGGAGAATGCATCATTGAAGAGCAAACATTTTTGAGATTTTTTTGGATCTGTTTTAAAACAGCAGCTTGGATATTATCAGATTCATATGTTTACACTGTGCTGTGTCCCATGCAACTTGTAAATATTTGATAAATGTTACCTTTAATTTCTGATAACATTATGAAAGTGTTAAGAAATGTTATGGCCGATAACCTCTTTCTGAGCCTAAGATTCACATTTACCAAGGAGAGTTATTGATTGACTAAAGCAAAATGATTTTGTTTTTAGGGAAACAAAGTCTCTCAGAGACCACATTCAAACTTTCCCTTCATTTAATTGTACCTTTTCCAAGGACAGAGATAAGATTTTTCTTTCCTCTGGTTCTCAAGCAGGTCAACCTGGGTCTACCAAGACCAAATATTTATGGACATATGTGAGTATGCAGTTTCCTAATGACAAATGTGTGATAATATGTCAGAATGAAAGATTTTTGAGACAGTAATGTTGACTGTCTGAGTGGGGCATTTACTTAAGCTGTGTTGCTGGGAAGCAAGTACCTGGCCTTCAGTCAAAAAGCATTTTCTAATGAATGAGTTCACATTTTGAAGTATAAACTCCAAGATCAGGACATCCACGTACAAAGGCATTGTCCTGTGCAGAAAGAATTGGTGATTTTCACAAAAGCCTGAGAAAACGTTCTTTCAAGTCTGTGTTTCACAGTGGATAAAACTTAGCTAATTTAAATTAATAAATAATCATCAAATAATAAACTAAATTTTGAAAGGAAAATGTTTTTAAAAAAAACAATTTGCTGTCCCATGCCTTGCTAAGTGACTTCGGTCATGTCCAACTCTTTGTGACCCTATGTACTGTAGCCTGCCAGGCTCCTTTGTCCATAGGATTCTCCAGGCAAGAATATTGGAGTGGATGTCATGCCCTCCTCCAAGGGATTTTCCCAACCCATGGCTCTCTCTCTCTTTTTCAAAAGATTTATTTATTTACTTATTTGGCAGTATCAAGCCTTAGGTGGAGCATTTGAATGCTTAGTTTTGCATGTGGGACTGAGTTCCCCAATTAGGGATCAAATCCAGCCCCGCCCCCGCATTGGGAGCACTGAGTCTTAGACCCTGGACCACCAGAGAAGTCCCAAACCCATGTCTCACGTCTCCTGCATTGGCAGTTAGGTTCTTTACCACTAGAGCCACCTGGGAAGCCCTAAAAGTCCACATACCACACTATACGATTCTATTAATATAAAGTACAAAGACATAAAAATGTATTTTATGCTATTAGAATACAAGATATTTGCTTCCCTGGGGGAAGTGACTAGAAGGAACCTGATGCGGAGATTTTATGGTGCTGGTAAGATTCTGTTTCCTAATCTGTATATTGTTTACATAAATGTGTCCAGTTTGTGAAAACTCACTGAGCTTTACAGTTATGTATACATGTGCATGACAAAATTTTTCACTTTAAATTTTCATATATATTTAATAAAAAACATACACACATACTGAAGTCTGCATATGTCTTGGTAGCTTTTAGTTCTGTTTTTCTTTAAGGAAAAATATATTTTCTTTTAAGTTCAAATGGGTCTTCTAAGTAAACATACTTGCATTCTTACTGAAGTTGGAATGTGCACATTTTACACACATATTTTGAAGGAATCTCTTATTATATCCAACATAGTTTGTGTGTAACTTTTCATAAAAGTGAAAACTTAACTCTCACTGCATCACTAAGCTCTGAGCTGCCCGATGCAGGGGGCATGTCCTGTTTATACCCTCGAAGCTTGGTGTATGGTAGGTAATCAATAATTATTGAATCAAATAGATCAGGCAGAACAGGATCCCTAATATTCCTTCACCCTGACCCCCAGTCCCTTCAGTCTCTCTCCAATTCACACTTCACAGAGAGTTAAAGCATAACCACTTCTGCTGTGACCAGTAACATGAGTGGCAGGAATCTAGCCTCAAATCAGGAGATATTGCACAAGAGCCAGGAAGTACTCAAGGACAAGAACTGAGTAACTTCATCAGCAGTAGGTAAACATCAGTGAGCACAATGGCCATGCTAAACAGAACAAGCTCAAAGTGCAGTGTCATGGCCAGCTGTCTCCTTTCACTGGAATGTTCACAGGTGCTCCTTAGGGACCTACCTTGCAGGAATGATTGAAATGATTTTATTTTCTGGATGATTTTGTGATTGCAAAGGGGGGTTAAAGATGCATTGTCCCTGCTTTCTTTCCAAGGATAATTAATGTTGATTAAGGTCCTGTGCTATATGTATCTTATTTTATCCCTCACAATAACACTGGAAAGACGGACTATCATTATCTCTATTGAATAATGACCTGATTGAGGAGTTGCAAAGTTAAAGATCTTGCTCAGGGCCACTTAGCCAATGAGTAGCACTTTGGGCTTGGGAACTAAGTCTCCCCCCTGCATGGCTTGTTGTTGTTTAGTTGCTAAGTTATGTCTGACTCTTTGCTATACCCCAGGTACTGTAGCCGCAAGGCTCTTCTATCCATGGGATTTCCCACGCAAGAATATTGCAGTGGGTTGCCATGTCTGTCTCCAGGGGATCTTCCTGACCCAGAGATTGAACCCACATCTCCTTTTTGGCAGGAGGGTTCTTTACCACTGAGCCACTGGGGCTGGTGATGCCAAATAGGTTTCCTCTCTAGAGCTAAGCCTGGTCAATGAGCAGTGGCTACCTGGGGTTAGTTCTGTGCTGAAGTGAAGTCACTGCAGAGCTCAACAGGGAAAAAGGTTGATACAGATTAGCCACGCTGCTTCTTTGCTATCCCTATGCTCTACTCTTCCCACAACCCACTGCTTTTATGTTCCTGGGGATCCACAAGTAGATAATCATCATAAGCCTTGTTATTAAGTCTCCTTATTGCAAAATTCAGACTTAAATTGAAGAAAGTAGGGAAAAACATTAGGCCATTCAGGTATGACCTAAATAAAATTCCTTACGATTATACAGTGAAGTGAAGTGAAAGTCACTCAACCATGTCCAACTCTTTGCAACCCCATGGACTACACAGTCCATGGAATTCTCCAGGCCAGAATATTGGAGTGGGTAGCCTTTCCGATCTCCAGGGGATCTTCCCATCCCAAGGATCTAATACAGGTCTCCCTCACTGCAGGCAGATTCTTTACCAGCTGAACCACAAGGGAAGCCCAAGAATACTGGAGTGGGTAGCCTATCCCTTCTCCAGCAGATCTTCCTGACCGAGGAATTGAACTGGGGTCTCCTGCATTGCCAGCAGATTCTTTATGAACTGAGCTATCAGGGAAGCCCATGATTATAAGTGGAAGTAACAAGTAGATTCAAAGGATTAGATCTGATAGAATACCTGAAGAACTACGGACAGAGGTTTGTAACATTGTACTGGAGGCAGTGATCAAAACCATCCCTAAGAAAAATAAATGCAAAAAGGCAAAATGGTTGTCTGAGGAGACCTTACAAATAGCTGAGAAAAGAAGAGAAGTGAAAGGCAAAGGAGTAAAGGAAAGATACACCCATCTGAATGCAGAATTCCAAAGAATAGCAAGGAGAGATAAGAAAGCCTTCCTCAGTGATCAGTGCAAAGAAATAGAGGAAAACAATACAATAGGAAAGACTAGAGATCTCTTCAAGAAAATCAGAGATACAAGGGAACATTTCATGCAAAGATGGGCTTGATAAAGGACAGAAATGGTATGGACCTAACAGAAGCAGAAGATATTAAGAAGAGGTGGCAAGAATATACAGAAGAACTATACAAAAAAGATCTTCATGACCCAGATAACCATGATGGTGTAATCACTCACCTAGAGCCAGACATCCTGGAATGTGAAGTCAAGTGGCCTGAGGAAGCATCACTATGCACAAAGGTAGTGGTGGTGATGGAATTCCAGTTGAGCTATTTCAAATCCTAAAAGATGATGCTGTGAAAGTGCTGCACTCAGTATGCCAGCAAATTTGGAAAACTCAGCAGTGGCCACAAGACTGGAAAAGGTCAGTTTTCATTCCAATCCCAAAGAAAGGCAATGCCAAAGAATGCTGAAACTACTGCCTAATTGTACTCATCTCACATGCTAGCAAAGTAATGTTCAAAATTTTCCAAGCTAGGCTTGGAACTATGAACGTGAACTGAGAACTTCCTGATGTTCAAGCTGGATTTAGAAAAGGCAGAGGAACCAGAGATCAAATTGTCAACATCCACTGGATCATAGAAAAAGCAAGAGAATTCCTAAAGAATATCTACTTCTGCTTCATTGAATATGCTAAAGACTTTGAGTATGTGGATTACAACAAACTGGGAAAATTCTTAAAGAGATAGGAATTCTAGATCAATTTACCTTACCTGCCTCCTGAGAAACCTGCATGCAGGTCAAGAAGCAATAGTTAGAACTGGACATGGAACAACGGACTGGTTCCAATTAGGAAAGGAGTATGTCAAGGCTGTATATTGTCACCCTGCTTATTTAACTTTTATGCAGAGTATATCACACGAAATGCCAGGCTGGATGAAGCACAAGCTGGAATCAAAATTGCTGGGAGAAATATCAATAACCTCAGATACGCAGGTGGCACTACCATTATGGCAGAAAGTGAAGAAGAACTAAAGAGCCTTTTGATGAAGGTGAAAGAAGAGAGTGAAAAAGCTGGCTTAAAACTCAACATTCAAAATACGAAGTATCCAGTCCCATCACTTCTTGGCAAATAGATGGGGAAACGATGGAAACAGTGACAGACTTTATTTATTGGGGCTCCAAAATCACTGCAAATTGTGACTGCAGCCATGAAATTAAAAGACACTTGCTCCTTGGAAGAAAAGCTATCACCAACCTAGACAGCATACCAAAAAGCAGAGCCATTACTTTGCCAAAAAAGGTCCATCTAGTCACAGCTATGGTTTTTCCAGTAGTCACGTACAGATGTGAAAGTTGGGCCATAAGGAAGGATGAGCTCCAAAGAATTAATACTTTTGAACTGTGGTGTTACAGAAGACTCTTGGGAGTCCCTTGGACTGCAAGGAGATCCAACCAGTCCATCCTAAAGGAATTCAATCCTGAATATTCATTGGAAGGACTGATGCTGAAGCTAAAGCTTCAATACTTTGGCCACCTGATGTGAAGAGCTGACACATTAGTAAACACTCTGATGCTGGGAAAGATTGAAGGCAGGAAGAGAAGGGGATGACAGAGGATGAGATGGTTGGATGGCCAACTCAATGGACATGAGTTTGAGCAAGCTCTGGGAGATGGTGAAGGACAAGGAAGCTTACCATGCTGCAGTCCACGCGGTCACAAAGAGTCGGACACAACTGAGCTACTGAACAACAACAAAGCCTTGTTATGCTTTTCACTCTGCAAGGCACAGACATGATGAACCACAACCAAATAAGTCAGCTTTACATTTTGCATGCTCCAAAGAAACTGCATCCGTTCCACAACCAAGTAGGAGATATAAAGGTTCATAATGTTTCTCAGTTCAGTTCAGTTCAGTCACTCAGTTGTGTCTGACTCTTTGAAACCCCATGGACTGCAGCACGCCAGGCCTCCCTGTCTATCACCAACTCCCGAAGTTTACTCAAACTCATGTCCATTGAGTCGGTGATGCCATCCAAGCATCTCATCCTCCATGGTCCCCATGGTGTTTCTACTTAAGTCTTAATTTCACATAAGGAGACTTTAAAATCACTAAAGTAAACATAGACTGAAATTATTCTTAATATCAATTCACTTAAACTAAAAAGAAATTATGTACCTACACTATTTTGTAAAATTTTGAAGCAGACTAAGACAATGAAAAGGGAACCAGATTGGAGTCAGAACTATCAGGTTCAGGTTTCAACTTGACCCCTTGCTGGTTCTGCAACCCTAGGCTAATCACTCCAATGTTTGTATTTTGGAGTCATACCTGGGTTTTAATCCTGGCCATGACATTCACAAGTACTATGACATTATGCAGTTTGCCATTTTCCCCAAAGCTTCATTTTCTCATTTTTCAAAGGTGGACATCAATAGCTACCTCATTTGGTTGTTACAAAATTCACAGAAGTGTTGCATGTTAACTGCTTGGCATAGTCTTTGCAACACTGATGTCCTTAACAAATGCCAGCTGTCATCATCATTGCTTAACACCCAGTTTCCTCATCTATAAACTTGGCTGTGAAATGAATGTCTCTATTTCTCACAAAGTCCAATGGAAAGTTCAGGCTCTATAAAAACATACCATTTTATTTATTATTACGTTATTCACACTTCAAAGAGCATCTAATATATTAATGAAATAGGACCAAAGAAGAGAATAACAAATAATAATGTATAAAAGACATGTGCAAAACAAGTGAGAAATAATAGATGGGTATGGGAAAAATCTTGAAAGAATTAAAACAGTTCCAACTGAAAAGCTTAACATATAGATTTTGAAGGAAGAGAAAGGCATGCCTGGTCATAGAGCACAGAAAAGGAACTTAAGTCTCATTCTCTTGGAAAGAATATCCTGTTCCAATTCAGAAGCATTGATATCAAGTTCTAACTCTGACATTTCTTAACCTTAACTTTTCTGAAACTCAGATTTTCTCACCCTTTCAGAATGGGGAAAATGAGAGCATTGGCCTTTCTAAGGACTGAGAATAAAATTAGATCATGCATGTGAACTGGCTTTGAAGAACTGAAAAACAGTAAAGACACACAAAATTGTTTTTAGTTGACGGCACAAGACGAAGCCAAAACAAGATTATGGTAAGTGAACTTCCTAGGGTGTAATGTTTGAGGATGTACTCAGCATGACTCTGAGAGCATGCCTCTTTAGATTTTAAACCCCAGTTTCCTCATTTGCTTCACCCTCATTTCAGGTTTGGGGCAAGCCAAACAGACAGCAAGCAGGTCTCTCGAAACGGAGTAAAGACATGAAGATAAATAAAGAGATATGAGGGCATAGTAGTAAATCCAACTAATAATATGCTTATAAAGTACCAAATGATTAGTCTGGACCCAGTGAGACAGTAGAGCAACCTCAGATTTTGGAGAAGGGATGTAGATTGTGTTAGGTTGTGTTTTCATGGCTTGAGAGTGTATGTAGCAGTTCAGTCAGTATCTGAAATGTATGACAGATCTATAGTAGGGGTCAGTATTACTTTTTTTTTATTATGGGTTTTGGAAGATAATAGAATTATATATAACATTGTATGTCAACTATTGGAGAAGGCAATGGCACCCCACTCCAGTACTCTTGCCTGGAAAATCCCAGGGATGGGGGAGCCTGGTAGGCTGCAGTCCATGGGGTCTCGAAGAGTTGGACACGACTGAACGACTTCACTTTCACTTTTCACTTTCATGCATTGGAGAAGGAAATGGCAACCCACTCCAGTGTTCTTGCCTGGAGAATCCCAGGGATGGGGGAGCCTGGTGGGCTGCAGTCTATGGGGTCGCACAGAGTCGGACACGACTGAAGCGACTTAGCAGCAGCAGCAGCAAGTCAACTATTAAAATTATGAATTGATGACTATCACCCTGCATTTAGAAGAATTAATGCATGCCCTTGTACTTTACTCTGTTAAGAGAAGTATGGTGGGGATTTCTAGGTAATATGTCAGACTGACACTTGCCATCAGTTCAGATTGACTGCTAAAAAAGGGAAACAGCCTTTGGATAAGCTGGCATTTTCAGCACAACTATTCTTGAAACATAGAACCACTTGTATATAATTTTTGAAGCAAAGTTCATCTGAAGCTTATAGGATGTCAATATTTAGACTTGTGTGTCTAGATATCTAATGGCAGAAGTCTTAATTTTGTTCTGTTGTGGGTTGAGAAAGACCTTATAGAGTCATGGAAGATCAGAGACCTAGGGCTTTATTTTGACCTATAATGGGAAAGTTTTTTACATTATATCTAAACTTAGTCAATTAATAATGACTGCCAGGAGCAGTATCAAATGAAGGATTCCAAGGCCTCAGCTAGGATCAGCAGGAAAAAGTCACAGTTGATTAGCAATGTCTGTTACAAGTTTTGCATAGATGAGGGTGGTGTATGTGCTATATAGAGTCTCCTGATCTAGTTCAACCCTTTTGTTTTACAGTTAATAAAACGAAGAGGAAAACTGAATCAGTCACACGCATGATCCGTGAATAAATCAAGACTCAAACTTAGGTTATCCAATTAAATTCCCTTCTTTCCCCATCTCCTTCTTAAATAAGTCACAGAACATTTTTGTTTGCTTATAGTTATCTGTGCTTTACATTTTGGTGCATAAGAGAAGATTCAGCATCTCAGGGTAATCCTTTCCTTCAGGATATTTCCCTCCAGCTTAAAACACATCTTTTCTAGGCTACTCAATCAGAAATACAGCATAATGGGAGCCTTTGCTGAATATGAAGCAGATTCCTAGAAAACAAGTGGGCATTGATTTATTTTTATTGATGTGCTTTTACTAACTGACAGGAAGTGTTCTTTGAACACCTCTCTCCCAACCATTCCACTCCAATAACCCACTGAGTTTGATCATTTCCAACACATGGTCCATCCTGCTGTCTGGAGAGCTGAGAGTTTTACCAGCCACAGTGCTAAGTGCGCCAACAGGCACCTAAGTCTAGCCCATTAGAAGCTGTGTTTTCCTGATGCAGGACTTGCATACTGACCCCAAGATAACCCACTCATTGTGGGACGTGCGAATGGGAAATGGATTGAGATATGGATACATTGGCTGACTCTTGGCCTTTGGAAAAAAAAAAGGTTTAGCTAGAAACAAACTTGCAGATGAACTATTCACATAACCCCTGTATAAACGCAGTTTTGGGGAATAAGATACAAAATAAGTAGGAAAAAAATATCAGCTATTTTTTATTTTTTTCCCTTAGAGTACAGATGTTATCTACTTACAAATCATTGAACACCAGGCATTGCCTATAATCTCCACATTCTATGTCACTTTCTCTGCAAAAATCAGTAGCATAGAGGCTTACAATATTTGGAAGACTGAGCTGGGAAGCATGGGGAGTATTGCTGTTAGGAGAAGAGTGAAATGACCTCTGGGCTAGAAACAGCCCATTCAGTCCTTTTATTCCCATTTTCCATTTAAACACTGGACAAATGTAGTATTAACAAATTCTAATAATTCTGAAAAAAGTATCTTTTTTAAAAATAATGTTCCTGCCCACCAGACAGAGTTTCTCAGAGTTTATTTCTGCTTAGTTTGCTTTGTATTTTACTGATATAATATCCAAATCACTATCAATTAGAAAAGAAGGGAAAACATATTTCACCCATAACGTCACCATCCAGCAAACTAAAGTACTTTTTTGGTACATTCTCCTGAGCATGTATGTCTGCATAGCTATACCTTCTTCATGTTGTTATTTTTTACTTAAATCCATAAGTTTTTTCACATTTCTTTGTCTTATTTTTTTTCCAGAGCCAGTATTTTTAACAGCTCCAAAATATTTTACCAAGTGTATATGCCATAGTTTATCCTTTTAAAATCCTTTATTGCTAGAAATACAGGTTATTTTCAATTCTAAATAATACTTCTATGAATGTCTTTATGTAGACACATGGCTACAATATCTCTGAGATCCCCTTAACTTGTATTTTATTGCTTTTTCCTCTCATTCTCATTTCTCTCTCTCATTTTCATTCCAAACCAAGCACTTGGATTTTGGTGGTTTTGTTGGTTTACAAATGGTTAAATTACTTAAAATATTTAAAGTTTTGTAAAAATCTTGTCTGTCATTTTCTTGGTTATGGTCTTGGCCTGAGTTAAGGTGGTTTTAGCTTTCCATATTCACATGAGGAGCCAAATTTCCTATAAAGAGAGAGTGTTTTGATCCTCTAAGAAGGGCCTCAGTGACATTCTAGGTACACAACACTTCTTTGTGCTGGTGGCCACAGCAGGGACATCACTTGCGAAGCCTGCCTAAAATAAAAATGGCACTTTTATGGTTGTAGATGTGTTTGTCCAAAGAACATTTAATCACTCTGAAGGTTTTTTCCCCTTACAGCGAGCAGCATTTTGTAACTGTAGAGTTCTGCTAATGCATACTTCTGCCGGGAAGCTTCCCAGGGTGGGGCACAAAAGATGCTAAGTGGCAGGGGGCGATGGGAAGAAAGCCATTAACACTCCAGCAGCGAGGTCAGATTTGATGTTTCCTTTTGTTTGCAGGATCCAAATTAAGAAGCCGCTTCTGTACTTTCCCTGTTGCCTCCCACCTAAACATACTCTTGGGTCATCTCACTCTGGTCACATCTTTTGACAATTAGCCACCCATTAACAGGATGATTGAAAAGAAGCCAGAGTGGTTTACACATAAAGTGCTTACTCTTTTCCAGGAAGAACACATATCTCTACAGTTTCATTAATGCTTCGGCCGATTAGTACACAAAATAAAATACTTAGACTCTACAAAGCACAGCAAAGGAAAGAAAACGGGTTGGGAAGGAAGAAAATTAAAAAACAAAAATACCCTTAGAGATTTTTCTTATTCTTTTTTTTTGTTTTTCTTTTTGCAAACCTGCTTTAAAAAGGGGGGGAGGGATGTTATCTTGCTTCTATCTTTTTCTGCCTTTAAAGTCAGTATTACCAACCATTTTACTTGTACTTTACTATTATTATCTGAGTGATGGCTGTGACATGTTGATCATATACGGCAGTGAGAAAATTGATTTCCCTCAACAGAAATGCTTCCAATTTTCCCAGGGCCATAATTTTATGTGCACAACAAAATAAAAGGGTCATTTTCCTTAAGATGAGGGGAATTGAAATCTTTGATAAAAGCTATGGTAAATGTTGTACTTTTGATTGCGGAAACTGCAGTTTTCACAAATATCTGGCCTGTCTGATTTGAGGGTGTGGGTTGGGGGCAGGGGAGAGGGATTTGAAGGCAAAGAATTGTTGTTATTTTTTTTTAAGAGCTGAATTTATTTAAGAAAGCCCCGTAAGTCCACAGCTTCACTCTAAGTGCTCATATTCCCATTAAAGGGAAGTTACAGGGTTGCTGCTTTGAGCTACGTGCCAACAAGCAAGGGGGCCAAAAGAAGCCAGTCGCACAGATGGGACCTTCTCAAAGAATGAACACCTGTGTGGCCCGCGGTTCAGAGTGAGCCTGTCACAAGATGTATTCATAAACTCATCAATGTTATTTTGCAAGCCAAAGACATTTCATACCTAGGAAGGCAAAGGGTGGGAGGATTCAGGGACAAATTGATGTAGCATAAGCATAGGAAGAATAAAAACAGAGGCTGTTTCCTAACTATGTCCTAATGCCGCTTTGTTTGGTTAGCAGGCTTTACTCAATCTGATGGAAACTGATTTCCAAGTAGCTGATGGAGCAACACTTACCAACAAATATTTAGAATTAGAGACCTTTGCTTCACTCTGAATCTACATGTAGGGTTAAACTGTAAGCTTTCCAGCCAAATAGCCAAGTATTTTTATTTGACATTTGATTTGCCAACAAGATTTTTATATAATGACTATCAACAGATGAGAGAAGATTTCAAAAATATCTTGGTTTTAAACAGCAATCTTCTTGAACTAGAAGAATTCTATCCTCTTTTACATTTTCTATGTAGACTAAAATAAACAAATAGAGCTTTTAAAATCAGAAGTATTTTCATCATGGGGTTTTTTATGACTATGAATAATATTCATTTGTTAGAAAGCAAAATTCACAATTCATTATAAATCTGGGAGCACATCCTTCTGGAAAAAATTAAGAGTAGCAAAAGTATAAGAAAAATCTCAGCAATCTTTCTCAAAGAGTATATTGTAAGGAAAATAGTCTTGATGTCTCTTGATTTTTTTCTTCCAGACATTCTTCTAACTCTATGAAAGTAAAATCTGAAATTTCTGGGATTTACATCCTGAAATATTTATTCTGCATGTGCTTTCATAAATCTTTTCATCAAATCAAGTGAGATGAGTTCATGTTGATAAAAAATTTGAAGTTTCAGCAAAAAGGTTGTATGTTTTCTTTTCAAAGTTATGGGTTAAAGCTTGAGTCAATAAGCAATAGGCTAGGGGCCAAATGTTGTTGTCACCTATTTTAGTATAGCCCCACCTGCAAAGAATGGTTTTTACATTTTTTTATTATTGAAAAAGTCTTTAAAAATAATACTTTGTGACATAAAAATCATATCAAATTCAGATTTCAGTGTTGACCATAAATTAAAATTTATCAGAATGCACATTTATTTATACACAGTCTCTGGCTGCTTTCATACTACAATGGGGAAGCTTAAAAGTTGCAACAGACCATATATATGACCTCCAAAGCCTAAGGTATTAATATTTACTATCTGAATCTCCAACTTAGGCACTCCTTTACCTACTGGGGAAACTTATTAGATGATTATTCCAAAGCACTGTGCATGAGTTACTGTATAAACACACCAAAAAATAGTCCTTTTGTATAGGCATAAACTACTTTTTGATAAAGTTTGATAGGTGTGAAGCCATTACAAAATTGTCCCTTCCCAACTCACAATTTGGACAGAAATCTATTGATCTTACTTATATCTGCAGTATCAATGTTTTGGTGTTACTGAGGGATCAATCTTGAAAAGTTAAGTGAGACATTTTTAGGAGATCCTTCAGAAAGTAGAAACTTTTAGAGTACTTAGGAAACTTAGCACCTGGAAAAAAACCTAAGTTCTTATACTTTGCTGGCGAACAGCATTTATGCACCTCTATTTAGAGGTATGGGCTTCCCTGGTGGCTCAGTGGTAAAGAATATGCCTGCCAATGCTGCAAAAGTGGGTTCAGTTCCTGGGTTGGGAAGATTCCCTGAAGAAGGAAATGGCAACCCATTCCAGTATTTTTGCCTGGGAAATCCAACAGACAGAAGGAGCCTGGCAGACTATAGTCCATGGGATCACATGGAGTCAGACAAGATTAACAACTGAACAACAATATTCAGAGGTACAGGTAATGAAGAAAGAAAACTCATTTCATTTCCTCAGAGCTGTGCTCTTTGAGTGTCCCATTCTTTTTGGTGAGATTTAGACGGCAATTATAAGTGGGTCTGAAGACACTGGCCCAGGCAGGATGAGTGACAAGCCATAAATAAATAATGCTTATTTGAATCTGTGGTCCCACCTCTTAAATGTGAAAAGATCTCTGCATTGAGAATAGTAACAATGAATTAGAGTAACTTGCCTGCTCATTAACATGTGGTCTGATCTAGGTAAATCAATTTGGAGGATGTCAATGTATTTAATCCTTCCCAAGGGTGAGTTGTGGCTTTTTCCAATTTGTTGACCTTACAATGCCCAGAAGAGTTTTCTCACCTCCTCTCCAGCCTGCCTCAGATATTAAGTGTATCTGTGCTGAACCAGGAATGTGACAGATTCTTTGCATTTATTCTGGCAAAAGCAGTGGATTAGTGCATGCTGGAATGCCAAGGAAGATTCAGGTGTTTGTACAGAAAATATATCACTCCCACTGAAAACACCCATTCTTAGAATAGTGGTGCTTTCCCTCGCTTATATGGAATCAGCCTCCTTACTCAAATTGCACTCCTTAAAGGGTCAGCATCTGAGAAATTACAGAGCATGTTTCTTTAGGATGGAAAGATTAAAAACTACACTGTAATCTGGGAGGCCACATGGTTTTTTAGGATCTGTACAGTGCCCTGAATTTGGTTCAGTGAGTATGTGATTTGCATGCATGGTCACATCTCTGGATCAAAACCTTTTAGACAGTCATGCACATCTACTCAGCCTTGGCCCCCACCTCAGGATGAGAACATAATGGCTGCAATAACTAGTGGGCTTGGCATTCCTGGGCCTTTCTTCCCTTGCCTGGCTGTGCCTTGCCCACCAGTAAAGTGTTTACAAACCGAATTTCCTCAAATCAGTGCTCCAAGATATGTTAATAGGTGCTCCATGGGGAAAAAAAACTACCTCATGGAAAAATAAGTTTGGGAAGTTCTGGGTTAAATAATGTAAAAAACCCCAACAAAACCTATACTGTTTCTCAGAGCCTTTGATTTGGCTATATATATGAAGTATGTAAAAGAATAATATTATGTGCATTTCCCCAAATTATTTGTCCTGAAATTCAATCAACAATTAGACTTCAGTGGTACAAAATTTGGGAAATGCTGAATTAAAGAAAGTGAGAATGTCTTCTCTAACTAGTGAGCAGAAATTACTGCAACTAATAGAAGCAGACAATGTAAGTGGTAGAATGGATCTTACTTATTTTCTAACAACAACAACAAAAAAACCAACAACTCTCAAACTATAGGCAATTCTAAAGCCTGAGAGACTTAATAGTTATTGTATATTCATGTGCTCACACATCTTACACATGTATATACTAAACTATTTCAAAAACATGTAAATTGTAAACTGTATTTTACAGTTCTAGTAAATTCATAAGAGCTTTTTTGTCATCTACCAACCATCAGCACACCTATCACGTGCAAGTCTTGGGATATTTTGCAGAGAAAACGGGGTTCCTCTACATGGAAAGGCTTAGAGTCTCTTCATTCAATATACAAGGAGACTGACATTAGTCTTATATTATATAATAAGACTTATTCCCTTCAAGTTTCTTAGTTGTCTTTATTCTCCTTGTGATTGGACAAAGTCTTTGAATTAGTGTTTTTTATAACAGCTGGGAACATAGTGGTCTATAGAGGTGATTAACAGCCACTCTGCAGGCAGATTGTGTGTCAGTCTGATCAAGGAACAAATTAAGTTGGTTTCTGGCTTCTCTGATGGCAAATAGGGTTGTTGATAGAGGTGGAGTTGGTGTATTTCAAGAATCACACAGACATCTGTGTCGAGATGCTTGAGGCAGAGCAAGATGCATAGAAAATTCTTGGGTGGTTTCCATCACTTCATGGGAAATAGATGGAGAAACAGTGGAAACAGTGTCAGACTTTATTTTTCTGGGATCCAAAATCACTGCAGATGGTGATTGCAGCCATGAAATTAAAAGACGCTTACTCCTTGGAAGGAAAGTTATGACCAACCTAGACAGCATATTCAAAAGCAGAGACATTACTTTGCCAACAAAGGTCTGCCTAGTCAAGGCTATGGTTTTTCCTGTGGTCATGTATGGATGTGAGAGTTGGCCTGTGAAGAAGGCTGAGCCCCAAAGAATTGATGCTTTTGAACTGTGGTGTTGGAGAAGACTCTTGAGAGTCCATTGGACTGCAAGGAGATCCAACCAGTCCATTCTGAAAGAGATCAGCCCTGGGATTGCTTTAGAAGGAATGATGCTAAAGGTGAAACTCCAGTACTTTGGCCACCTCGTGTGAAGAGTTGACTCATTGGAAAAGACTCTGATGCTGGGAAGGATTGGGGGCAAGAGGAGAAGGGGACGACAGAGGATGAGATGGCTGGATGGCATCACCAACTCGATGAACATGAGTCTGAGTGAACTCCGGGAGTTGGTGATGGACAAGGAGACCTGGTGTGCTGCGATTCATGGGGTCACGAAAAGCCGGACACGACTTAGTGACTGAACTGAACTGAACTGGGATGACTTAAGACATGACCAATGATGAATGGACAGATGAAGGGAATTTTCCATTATACACCACATTCATGAACAAGTGTGTGTCAAATAGAGGTCATGAAAAGAAGCATATTTACTAATGTGAATAAACAAAATGAACCATCTAGCAAATATGCATAAAGATGCTACTTAATCTAGATGTGAAAGTTTAGCTCCATTTAGGAGAGATATAAGCCTCAAATTAATAAAGATAATAAAAGGGAGAAAGAATATTTAGGAACACGAATCTATATTTAGTTAATTTGTCACTTCCGTAAAAATTACTGATTGTCTGTGTCATGCACTGAAGCTTCTAGACTGAAAAAGGACAGCAGCCAGTTCCTTAAGTTTATGAACTGGTCAGAGAGATAACTCAAGAAACATTTGCAGTAGAGTGTGACAAGCACTAGAACAGATATAAGTACAGGTTGCTCCATTGAAAAAGAGTCTTTCTCAATGATGAGATGAGGGGGAAGGATGGGAAATAAAGCAAGGCTTTTCAGAAAAAGTAATAGGCTTGCTAAGATCTGAAGGATGTGTGGTGTCATCAGATAAGTAAAGGAGTGAAACAGAGTTATTGCTAGAAAGAACAGCAGGTAGAAAAGCTTAGAGGTGACACTGACAGCCAAATTAGTTTGGAAAACTGAAAGCAGTTCAGGACAACCTTTTAGGTTGAGTGTGTATAGGATGGTAGCAGAAGAGAGATGGCACGTGGCAGGGACACCAGGTGAAGCCACCTGGATAAACAGCAGTCAACCATTAAGAATATGCTAAAATAAACTGTATTACAAAGGCAATGGGAAATTCTTGAAGAATTTTAAGTAGAGGAGCAACTTGATCAAAAATATATTTAAGAACAACCAACCTAACCTGACAAGAATTGAATTTAGTAGGTATAAGAAAATCTGTGGAGAGAAACTATTCAAGATTAGCAGTATATCCAGAGGGATATTCATTTAAGGTAGTGATGGTGGGGCTGGAGCGAAAAGGACAGATTTCAGAGATAGCGGTGAACTCAACAGGAGTTTATAGTGATTTACTAGATGCATAAATGGGGTTGCAGAGGTAGAATTAAAGATGGGACCCAGGTATCTTCTTGGCCTCATGTGCTGATGGCACTGCCATGTCCTGAGCGAGACATCATGAGAGCGAGACATCATGAGAGCAAGAACATGTGTCTCCTTCAGGGTGGGGTATGGTGGGGCTACACAATACATTCTGGCATTTTTATCTTTAATTTTTAACTCAATTGTTTAAAGTATATTTTAACACAGGATTTCAGAGGAGAAATTCCAAGTGATGAGAAGTCCCAGGGTGCACACTCGGGAACGAATGGCTGAAGTGGAGGTGAAGGTTACTGGAATAGAAGTGATCAAGGAATGGATTGGCTAGAACAGATTGTTCTTAACAATTCTCAAATCCCCCAAGATAACAACAGAGCTTGCTTTAGAGATCCAAATAATCAATCCAAGTTTAAAGTCTTCAATAAATGAGGGGGAAGTTACCATGCTACTACAAGAAGTCAAGAGTGATATGGCCAAATATTATGAGTAGCCTGTAAGGATGAGGGATTTTTACACAAAGGTAGAGGCATAATGTTTGGCCAGCCAGATGTTTTGGAGAGTGAGATACTTGAGATGTAAGAAAAATAAAGGCACCTTCTTGATGAAATTTCAAGGATGTTGGTATCCTCAGGAAAGAGCATATCAATTAAAGCCAGCAGTTTAGGGATGTATTTGTAGAAAGCCTGAGACCATAGAGGGTTTGTGTGCAACATAACAGGAAATCCTGAGAACACAGTGGAAGATTTGAAAAGAGGATCAATGGATGTTTAGGTCCACAGAGGAAGCATAGAGCTATCTGGGGATGAGAGTCTGGGGAAAATGGATGAACAAAAGGAGGAGTCTAAGGCAAGGACCAGGATAATGGAATGGTGATGAATAATTGGTTTAGGGCATTAGTAGATTCTTAAAGCTGCTATAACAAATTACCAGAAATGTAACAGCTTAGAACAATACAAATGCATTATCTTACAGTTCTGGGGATCAGAAATCCAAAAATAGGATTGATAGGGTAAAAATTTATGTGTCAGCAGGGCTGCATTTCTTCTAGAAGCTCCAGGGGAGAATCCATCCCTTGCTTTTTCCAGATTCTAGAGGCTTGCCCTCATTCCCTGGCTTGTGGTTCCCTTCCAGGAATATTGTTCCACCATCTGCTTCCACCATCACATATCCTCCTCTGATTCTTCTGCCTTTCTCTTTCCCATATAAAAATATTTGTGCTTATAGGTGCACCCAGTTAATCTAGGATACTTTCCATCTCAAATTCTTTTTCTTTTTTTTAAATTATTTACTTATTTATTTATGGCTGCACTGGGTCTTCCTTGCTGCATGCAGGCTTTCTTTAGTTGCAGTGAGCAGGGGCTACTCTTCGTTGTAGTGTGCAGGCTTCTCATTGTGGTGACTTCTCTTGTCATGGAGCACAAGTTTAGGCACATGGGCTTTAGTGACCTGCTGCCTATGGAATCTTCCTGGACCAGGAATTGAACCCGTGTGCCCTGCATTGGCAGATGGATATTTCTTCACTGTACCACTAGGGAAGCCCTCAAATTCTTAATTATGTTTGCAAAATTCTTTTGCCATGTGACCAACACATTCACAGGTTATCAGAATGAGGACGTGGACATCTTTGAGGAGCTGTGATTCTGCCAACCACAGGGGCCACAAAGTGTGCTGGCGAGGGGATGAATAAAGTTGGAAACAGCGGAACAGGCTCAGGGCTCTCATCGGGGATTGACCGAGTTAGGAATGACTGATTTTGAAAGAATTCTGATATAGATCAGGTTGTTGATGAAAGAATCATGTGGATCTCAGAATCCCACCACAACCTGAAAACAACAGTGGACTCCGAAACTTATCAGCAGAGAACTGAACTGAGAGGATGAGCATTCGGAGCTTCTGGCAACCACGGGACGATCACATCAATTTCCTTAGACGAGGTTGAAAATGAGGTATGTTCATTGCATTTATTTATCAAATATTTAGTTAGCCTATATGTAGCTACAGATACAGGATAAAAATAATAAAGTAGTTTTTATGAGACTGATGTACTGCTAAGGAGGCAGATGAAAGAATAGTTTTTAAAAAGAGCTTTGCTAGCTAGGGAAGGAGGTAAGGCATGAACAAAGAAGAGAGTCAGAGTGATGTAGAGACTGTTGCCAGGATACCAAGGAAATGCTTCAACTAATAAGCTTCTTTTTCTTTGAATCATTCTTTACATCTTGCTGCTGCTGCTGCTAAGTCGCTTCGGTCATGTCCGACTCTGTGCGACCCCATGGACGGCAGCCCACCAGGGATCTTACCAGTCACTAAATCCCATGTTTGTTCCTTACAAAATTCTTGCAAATACATTATTTTTGTCTCAATTTGCCTTCTACCACATCAATCCACATTGCCCTAAACTTCACATTTTAATTTTTCTAAGAAATGGAAAAATTAGAACAAAACTATTCATGGGGGAGAAATGATGGGTTAGATTTGGTATATGCTCGTCTTAAGAAAAATGCAGGATAAGAGATATAGGACAAGTTTGGTGAGTCAGATTTGAAAGTCATCTACATGACAATAGTACTGAAATCCAAGACTGAATAAATACTTTCAGGGTGAGATTTGGGAGAAATAAGGGCTGATAATCAAGAACTGAGGTCCATACATGAGGAGAGAAAAATCAGAGAGGTGGGAGAGAGCCACGAGAGAAACATAAGGGCACCATTTGTTACAGAAACTTTTGTCACAGGGGTCAAATGGAGTGTCACTAGTGTTTAAAAGCTGAAAAGAGAAGAGATAAGCCAAGGACATGCCTTGGATTTAGCAAGAAGGAGAGCATTATAACCTTGAAAAAAAATTATGGCAAATAATTGAGGATCTCAGGTAAGAGAAAAGTTTAGTTTCTTTGAAAGTGGTGGTATTATATAAACAAATCTTGATTTAGTCCAGGAAACTTTAATATAATACCACAGGCAGAGTAACTTATAAACAAGAGAAAATTTATCTCTCTTATCACAGTTCAAGAGGCTGTACGTTCAAGATTAAGTACCACCATAGTTAGGTGAGAACCCTCTTCTGGGTTGCAGACTTCTCATAGTGTCCTCACACGGTCAAAGGGGTGAGTGATTTCTGTAGGGTCTCTTTTATAAGAACACTAATCCCATTCATGAATGTACTACGCTTTCAAAGGCCCCACCTCTTGGGGGGATTAAAATTCAACATATGACTTTTGGGGGATACAAACAGACAATCAGATCGGATCAGTCACTCATCGTGTCCGACTCTTTGCGACCCCATGAATCGCAGCATGCCAGGCCTCCCTGTCCATCACCAATTACCGGAGTTCACTCAGACTCACATCCATCGAGTCAATGATGCCATCCAGCCATCTCATCCTCTGTCATCCCCTTCTCCTCTTGCCCCCAATCCCTCCCAGCATCAGAGTCTTTTCCAATGAGTCAACTCTTCGCATGAGGTGGCCAAAGTACTGGAGTTTCAGCTTTAGCATCATTCCTTCCAAAGAAATCCCAGGGCTCATCTCCTTCAGAATGGACTGGTTGGATCTCCTTGCAGTCCAAGGGACTCTCAAGAGTCTTCTCCAACACCACAGTTCAAAAGCATCAATTCTTCAGCACTCAGCCTTCTTCACAGTCCAACTCTCACATCCATACATGACCACAGGAAAAACCATAGCCTTGACTAGACAGACCTTTGTTGGCAAAGTAATGTCTCTGCTTTTGAATATGCTATCTAGGTTGGTCATAACTTTCCTTCCAAGGAGTAAGCATCTTTTAATTTCATGGCTGCAGTCACCATCTGCAGTGATTTTGGAGCCCAGAAAAATAAAGTCTGACACTGTTTCCACTGTTTCCCCATCTATTTCCCATTAAGTGATGGGACCAGATGCCATGATCTTCGTTTTCTGAATGTTGAGCTTTAAGCCAACTTTTTCACTCTCCACTTTCACTTTCATCAAGAGGCTCTTTAGTTCCTCTTCACTTTCTGCCATAAGGGTGGTGTCATCTGCATATCTGAGGTTATTGATATTTCTCCTGGCAATCTTGATTCCAGCTTGTGTTTCTTCCAGTCCAGCATTTCTCATGATGTACTCTGCATATAAGTTAAATAAACAAGGTGACAATATACAGCCTTGATGAACTCCTTTTCCTATTTGGAACCAGTCTGTTGTTCCACGTCCAGTTCTAACTGTTGCTTCCTGACCTGCATACAAATTTCTCAAGAGGCAGATCAGGTGGTCTGGTATTCCCATATCTTTCACAATTTTCCACAGTTTATTGTGATCCACACAGTCAAAGGCTTTGGCATAGTCAATAAGCAGAAATAGATGCCTTTCTGGAACTCTTGCTTTTTCCATGATCCAGCGGATGTTGGCAATTTGATCTCTGGTTCTTCTGCCTTTTCTAAAACCAGCTTGAACATCAGGAAGTTCACGGTTCACATATTGCTGAAGCCTGGCTTGGAGAATTTTGAGCATTACTTGACTAGCGTGTGAGATGAGTGCAATTGTGTGGTAGTTTGAGCATTCTTTGGCATTGCCTTTCTTAGGGATTGGAATGAAAACTGACCTTTTCCAGTCCTGTGGCCACTGCTGAGTTTTCCAAATTTGCTGGCATATTGACAATAGCAACCTCAACATGGTCCACACTGATAAATAAACTTATTTGTGTGATATGATTACACATGCTATGAAGTGACAAGTGATTGGAAGCCATGGATCTTCCTACTTAGGTAAGAAGCAGATTAAAGGGAATTTTCAACCTATTTTTTCCCCCATTAGACAGAAAGAGCACTTGAAGAAGGGATGTATTTTAATAACAGAATAAGAAGGAAAAAAAAATGGAAGTATCTGAATCCAGGTCCTAGTTATAGGTTTAGAGATCAAAAGTGGAAGGATATTTTGGCCATGGTTTTTTTTCTGTATGAACCAGCCACAATGGTGATCCCATCATATTGTTGAGTCTCTTGCTTAGGAAATTAGTCATCATGTGATGGGAAGTTGAGTAGGGTACAGCATCATCATAGGGGAACTCAGGAACCTGGCCTTGCTTGGCCTGACTTGATACTTGGATACAAAGATCTTACAGGTATATTGATATTTCAGGGTCAGACAGAGTTAAGTTTCTGGATTCATTTAATATTTCCCTAGATTTTAGCTTATTGAAGAATATCAGGATGAAGGAGCTCTTAAGGAAACTTTCTTAATCTAAATCCCCCATCACTGCCTTTAGCATCAGTGAGAGTGGCTGATGTGCTGCCTGCAGTGGAGGCCCTAAAGAACAAGCCTGAGGCAGAGGAGAAGGATAACATTAAACAAGAAGCCTAATTTCTAGAGACAACATGTTGAATAAGAAAAGTGTGGCTCACTGAGTTGAAAGATGCACAGAAAGCATTCTGATTACATTAGTAATGATAACCAGGCAACTGGAAATTGCGGTTTACGCGGGCTGGCTTGTCCAAAGTAGATGATATCCTTGAATGGACAGATGCTTAGGTGTTACCAGGATACAGATAGAGAACAGGCCTGAGTGAATGGGGCATGAAAATGGCCTATTCCATCTTATAAAATATAAATCCATTCCAGAGAACATTCCTTCCGACTTGAACATCAACTGGTCTGTGACAGAGTAATTGAAGGGGAGGAAGGAAGCTGTAACTTTGCAGGAGCAATGGTTTTATTCATATAAAACTAGTCTTAATTTTAGAATTTTAAATATTATTTTAGAAAAAAATTTGTGCCCATACAAATCCATGTCTTTCACCTTCTCTCTTTCCTACCATCTACATTTTTATCTATGTTATCTTGTACAAGAAATTATACAGCATTGTGTGTGGTTAAACACTTTCACATAGTATCAAAACCCATCTCTTTTACATGCTAGCTTCAGAACTTTGTCACAAGTTACCCAAACTCTCTAAGCCTGAGTTAATTCATCTGTAAAATGACACTAATAATAGTGTCTCCTTTAAGAGTTGTTATGATTACAATGACATAATGTGAATGAAGTGCTTAGCACAGGGCCTGGGACACAATAAGAATTCAATAAATAGTTGTTATTATTATTTTATTAGCTAACATCACAGTACACTAGGGGGAAAAAATGAACCAAAATTACAGCCCTAGGCTCTAATTCTCAATGAGTCACTTCTAGCTCTTTGATTCCCATCTTTTAAATGGGAATGATATCTATGTCAAGAGATGATCTAGGCTTGTTCTTTGAATTAACAGAATCATGAATATCTGTATATTGTATATCTGTATATTGTAAAAGGTTTTTAAGTGTAAGGTAAGGAAAAGAAATAAAATTTTAGCACAATAGCTCTGCCTTTACTTCCAGAACTAGCATACGGGCAAATAAATACAAAGTTGGGACCTTATATAGCTGCCATCACTTACCCAATATAAACATAAAGGCTGTTATTCTACCAGATTTTCAAACTAGTTGAATGGGTCTGTTTTAGGTCAGTCTTAGATTTAAAAAAAAAAAAAGTTGAAATTTCATTTTATTTGTCTATTGATAATATGATAAAGTTCCATGGATATTTTAAAATACCTACTATGTACTATGCATAATATAGTAGTAAAAGTTAGATACAGAGAGTTAGGAGCCTTGAATTGGACTTGTAATAAATTGCAGTGACATTGACCTTATAATGTACATGTTTCCATCAAGTCACCTATTAAAAGACTGTTACAATACTTATCTACTATGCAAAGGAACTATAAATTGGTATGAATGTTAAGCCTCTCTCAGAAAAAACACTATCTAAGCAAAAGCCTCACCATCATGTCATCCCTGGATTTGATGCCCCTGGTTAATAGATGCAAAGTATAAACCACTGAATTATTCATTTGCCCTTACAGTTCTGCCCCAGAACAAAGTATGCTGGAAGCCAGCCCAGTGAAGGGCAACAGAAAAAGTGCCTGGTTTTGAAAAACTGATGAAAAGAGGATGTGATAAGAGACGACAAACCGACCCAGAGTAATATATTCTAATGCTGTGTCCGCTGACACAGCCCCTGCCATTGGTTAGGAGCCAATCCAATGTTTTAACAAAAACTGATTGATTGAGAATGATAAAGAAAGGACCCCACAGGAAGCACAAAGACAAACCACTTCATGGAAAGATGACCTGACCAAAGGTAAGCAATCCATTTCAAATCCTAAAAGATGATGCTTTTAAAGTGCTGCACTCAATATGCCAGCAAATTTGGAAAACTCAGCAGTGGCCACAGGACTGAAAAAGGTCAGTTTTCATTCCAATCCCTAAGAAAGTCAATGCCAAAGAATGCTCAAACTACCGCACAACTGCACTCATCTCACATGCTAGTAAAGTAATGCTCAAAATTCTCCAAGCCAGGTTTCAACAGTACATGAACCATGAAATTCCAGATATTCAAGCTGGATTTAGAAAAGGCAGAGGAACCACAGATCAAATTGCCGACATCCATTAGATCATCAAAAAAGCAAGAGAGTTCCAGAAAAACATCTACTTCTGCTTTATTGAATATGCTAAAGCCTTTGATTGTGTGGATCACAACAAACTGTGGAAAATTCTGAAAGAGATGGGAATACCAGACCACCTAATCTGCTTCCTGAGAAATCTATATGCAGGTCAAGAAGCAACACTTAGAACTGGACATGGACCAACAGACTGGTTTCAAATAGGGAAAGAAGCATGTCAAGGCTGTATATTGCCACCGGCTTATATAACATATGCAGAGTACATCATGTGAAATGCCAGGCTGGATAAAGCACAAGCTGGAATCAAGATTGCCTGGAGAAATATCAACAACCTCAGATATGCAGATGACACCACCCTTATGGCAGAAAGTGAAGAAGAACTAAAGAGCCTCCTGATGAAAGTGAAAGAGGAGAGTGAAAAAGTTGGCTTAAAACTCAACATTCAGAAAACTAAGATCATGGCATCTTGTCCCATCACTTCATGGTAAACAGATAGAGAAACAATGGAAACAGTGACAGACTTTATCTTTTGGGGCTCCAAAATCCCTGAAGATGCTGACTGCAGCCATGAAATTAAAAGACACTCGCACCTTGGAAGAAAAGCTATGACCAAACTAGACAGAATATTAGAAAGTAGAGATATTACTTTGCCAACAAAGGTCCATCTTGTCAAAGCTATGGTTTTTCCAGTAGTCATGTATGGATGTGAGAGTTGGACTATAAAGAAAGCTGAGCACTGAAGAATTGATGCTTTTGAAGTATGGTGTTGGAGAAGACTCTTGAGAGTCACTTGGACTGCAAGGAGATCCAACCAGTCAATCCTAAGGAAATAAGTCCTGGATATTCATTGGAAGGACTGATGCTGAAGTTGAAACTCCAATACTGTGGCCACCTGGTATGAAGAGTTTACTCATTGGAAAAGACCCAGATGCTGGGAAAGATTGAAGGCAGGAAGAGAAGGGGATGACAGAATGAGATGGTTAGATGGCATCACCAAGTCGATGGACATGAGTTTGAGCAAGCTCCAGGAGTTGGTGATGGACAGGGAAGCCTGGCGTGATGCACTCTGTGGGGTCGCAAAAAGTCGGACACAACTGAGCGGCTAACCTGAACTGAAGTGATCTATGTGTGGGATAGAGTTCAAGAGAGGATTCAGCTTTGTTTACAAAAGTCTCTGCTGTGTGAAAGAAAGTTCTAAACACAATAAACAACACTGATACATCACCTTACATTTTATAAAGCCTTTTCACGCACACAATCACATTTAACTCTTACTGATCCAAAGACTCACAGCTTTTTGCATGTGCCTGCCTTCTGGATCAGCACAAGGTATACTCCTTTTATCTGTGTGCTCTCGGGTTCATTCTGATTAGTCCTTCCTCACCAACCTGGACAGTATGCCTGTGCACTCTGGCTGAGGTCATGGCCTTTTGTTCTTGTTAGTAGACGTGGTCCTAATATTTGGACATAGGCTGTCCTAGTTGGCCCCTGCTGTTTATCAATACATGCATTTCTCCTGTCCCTTTCCTTATGTCATAGGGTTATACAATTCCATTTTCTGAAATCTTTACATCATGTGGGTTCGATTGACTTTTTCATATTGTCATACAATCTGAGTGCTAGTCATTCGGTCTCAGTGTGAATGGCCCCAGTGAAAGGAAGTCCCCTGATTTGCAAGGCAGTCCATTCCAGTAAATTGCATTTCCCTAAATCACCACAAGGATGCCTTCCATCCTACTTGCTCTGCTTACAGGGAGATTTTGAGGCTTCTCTCAGAGACTGAAGCCTACGGTTTCTCCACTCAAATCTGGACAGAGTTTGGGACTGCTCCAACCAATAGAGTGCAGCAGAGTGACACTGTGACTTATGAGGCCATCTCTCAAAAGATGACAGCTTCTAGCTAGCCCACTCTGGAATGTTTCTTCTAAGAAAGTCAGCCAACATGCTATGTGGAAGCCCAAGCTCACCATAGAAAGAGACTGCACAGAAAGCCCCATCTAAAGAGCAACTGAGGACTTCCTATCAAATATCCACCAAATATCACCTGTGAGTGAGTGACACTTTGGATGATTCCAGTCCCCAGCCTTAGAGCCACCTTATTTGATGCAAAGTGGAGCAGAAATGAGCTATCTGTCCATGCAGACTTATGTCTCTTCATAACTGCATGAGGCTTAATATCAAGAGGATCAGTGCTCTAGGAGCACTGGAAAAGCCTCTTCCTCATTAGGGCTTGATTTAGACAAAGAGATCCTGGACTTCAAGCTGAGGCTTTAATAGGTTGACAGGGAGATGTATATTTCACTTGTGTGAGGATATGAATTGTTGTGGCCAGAAGGCAGATTGTGACAAGTGTCACAATCTACCAGCAACGCTACCCATTCCATTTATATGATGGAATGTTACAATATGATGTTGAGGCTTCTCCCACTGAGACGTGAGGACTACATTCTCTCCTCTTGAATTTGGGCAGGGGCTTCTGTCTGCTTCAACCAATAGCAAAAGGTAGAGGGGATGCTACATGGCTTCCAAGGCTAGATCTTTGGGGGATGCCCACGCATTCCACTCTGATAAGACCTGCTGTCATCCTGTGAGAAAGCCCAAATTAGCCCAGGTGGAGAGGATGCCTGGAGAGGAACTGAGGTCCCAGCCAACATCCAGTTCAAGTGAAAGGAATTCCAGATGATCCAAGATGCACAATGATACAACATGTGAAACAGTAGAGCTATATAACACTAAACAGTGTTCGAATTATAGTTCAGTTCAGTTGCTCGGTTGAGTCTGACTCTTTGCAACCCCATGGACTGCAGCATGCCAGGCCTCCCTGTCTATCACCAACTCCCCAAGCTTGCTCAAACTTATGTCCATCGAGTAAGTGATGCCATCCAACCATCTCATCCTCTGTCATCCCCTTCTCCTCCTGCCTTCAATCTTTCCCAGCATCAGAGTCTTTTCAAATGAGTTACTTTGAACCAGGTGGCCACAGTATTGGAGTTTCAGCTTCATCATCAGTCCTTCCAATGAATATTCATGGTAGATTTCCTTTAGGATTGACTGTTTGATCTCCTTGCTGTCCAAGGAACTCTCAAGAGTCTTCTCCAACACCATACTTTAAAAGCATCAATTATTCAGTGCTCAGATTTCTTTATAGTTCAACTCTGATATCCATACATGACTACTGGAAAAACCATAGCTTTAACTAGATGGACCTTTGTCAGCAAAATAATGTCTGCTTTTTAATATGCTGTCTAAGTTGTTCATAGTTTTTCTTCCAAGGAGCAAGCATCTTTTAATTTCATGGCTGCAGTCACCATCTGCAGTGATTTTGGAGCCCAATAAAACAAAGTCTGTCACTGTTTCCATTGTTTCTCCATCTGTTTGCCATGAAGTGATGGGACTGGATAACATGATCTTAGTTTTCTGAATGTTGAGTTTTAAGCCAGCTTTTGCACTCTCTTCTTTCACTTTCATCAAGAGACTCTTTAGTTCCTCTTGGCTTTCTGCCATAAGGGGGGTGTCATCCACATACCTGAGGTTGTTGATATTTCTCCCAGCAATCTTGATTGTGCTTCATCCAGTTCAGCATTTTTCAATATGTACTCTGAATATAAGAAATAGATGGGGAAACAGTGGAAACAGTGTCAGACTTTATTTTTTTGGGCTCCAAAATCACTGTAGATGGTGACTGCAGCCATGAAATTAAAAGACACTTACTCCTTGGAAGGAAAGTTATGACCAACCTAGATAGCATATTCAAAAGCAGAGACATTACTTTGCCAACAAAGGTCCATCTAGTCAAGGCTATGGTTTTTCCTGTGGTCATGTATGGATGTGAGAGTTGGACTGTGAAGAAGGCTGAGTGCTGAAGAATTGATGCTTTTGAACTGTGGTGTTGGAAAAGACTCTTGAGAGTCCCTTGGACTGCAAGGAGATCCAACCAGTCCATTCTGAAGGAGATGAGCCCTGGGATTTCTTTGGAAGGAATGATGCTGAAGCTGAAACTCCAGTACTTTGGCCACCTCATGTGAAGAGCTGACTCATTGGAAAAGACTCTGATGCTGGGAGGGATTGGGGGCAGGAGGAGAAGGGGACGCCAAAGGATGAGATGGCTGGATGGCATCACTGACTCGATGGACTTGAGTCTGAATGAACTCCAGGAGTTGGTGATGGACAGGGAGGCCTGGCGTGCTGCGGTTCATGGGGTCGCAAAGAGTCGGACACGACTGAGCAACTGAACTGAACTGACAATATACAGCCTTGACATATTCCCTTCCCAATTTTGAACCAGTCCATTGTTCCATGTCTGGTTCTATCTGTTGCTTCTTGAGCTTATAGAGATTTCTCAGGAGGCAGGCATGGTGCTCTGGTATTCCCATTTCTTTAAGAATTTTCCACAGTCTGTTGTGATCCACACAGTCAAAGGCTTTGGCACAGTCAATAAAGCAGAAGTAGATGTTCTTCAGCAGTTCTGTTGCTTTTTCTATGATCCAATGGATGTTTGCAATTTGATCTCTTGTTCCTCTGCCTTTTCTAAATCCAGCTTGAACATCTGGAAGTTCATGGTTCATGTACTGTTGAAGCCTGACTTGGAGAATTTTGAGCTTTACTCTGTTCGCATGTGAGATGAGTGCAATTGTGCAGTAGTTTGAACATTCTTTGGCATTGCCCTTCTTTGGGATTGGAATGAAAACTGACCTTTTCCAGTCCTGTGGCCACTGCTGAGTTTTCTAAAATTGCTGGCATATTGAGTCCAGCACTTTAACAGCATCATCTTCTAGGATTTGAAATAGCTCAGCTGGAATTCCATCACCTCCACTAGCTTTGTTCACAGTGATGCTTCCTAAGGCCCACTTGGCTTCACACTCCAGGATTTCTGGCTCTAGGTGAGTGATCACACCATCATCGTTTTCTAGGTCATAAAAATTTTTTTTGTATAGTTCTTCTGTGTATTTTAGCCACCTCTTCTTAATATCTTCTGCTTTTGTTAGGTCCATATCATTTCTGTTCTTTATTGTGCCCATCTTTGCATGAAATGTTACCTTGGTATCTCTAATTTTCTTGAAGAGAGTTCTAGTCTTCCCCAGTCTGTTGTTTTCCTCTATTTCTTCGCATTGATCACTTAGAAAGGCTTTCTTATCTCTCTTTGCTATTCTTTGAAACTCTGCATTCAGATGGGTATATCTTTCCTTTTCTCCTTTGCCTTTCACTTCTATTCTTTTCTCAGCTATTTGTAAGGGCTCCTCAGGCAATCATTTTGCCTTTTTGTATTTCTTTTTCTTGGGGATGGTTTTGATCACTGTTTCCTGTACAATGTTATGAACCTCTGTCCATAGTTCTTCAGGCACTCTATCTATTAGAGCTAATCTCTTGAATCTATTTGTCACTTCCACTGTATAATTGTAAGGGATTTGATTTAGGTCATACCTGAATGGTCAAGTGATTTTCCTTACTTTCTACAACTTAAGTCTGAATTTTGCAGTAAGGAGTTCATGATCTTAGCCACAGTCAGCTCCTTCTTGTTTTTTGCTGCCTGTATAGAGCTTCTTCATCTTTAGTTGCAAAGAATATGATCAATCTGATTTCAGTATTGACCATCTGGTGATGTCCATGTGTAGAGTCATTGCTTGTGTTGTTGGAACTGTGCTGTTGGAAGTGGGTATTTGCTATGACCAGTGAGTTTTCTTGGCAAAACTCTGTTAGCCTTTACCCTGCTTCATTTTGTTCTAAGCCCAAATTTGCCTGTTACACCAGGTATCTCTTGACTTCCTACTTTTGCATTCTTGTCCACTATGATGAAAAGGACATCTTTTTTTGGTGTTAGTTCTAGAAGATCTTATAAGTCTTCATAGAACTGTTCAACTTCAGCTTTTTTGGCATTAGTGGTAGGGGCATAGACTTGGATTACTGTGCTGTTGAATGGTTTGCCTTGGAAATGAACAGAGATCATTCTGTTGTTTTTGAGACTCTCCCAAGTACTGCATTTCGGACACTCTTTTTGACCATGAGGGCTACTCCATTCCTTCTAAGGGATACTCGCCCACAGTAGTAGATATAACAGTCATCTGAGTTAAATTCACCCATTTCAGTCCATTTTAGTTTGCTGATTCCTAGAATGTCGACGTTCACTCTTGCCATCTCCTGCTTGACCACTTCCAATTTACCTGGATTCATGGACCTAACATTCCAGGTTCCTATGCAATATTGTTCTTTAAAGCATTGGACTTTACTTCCATCACGAGTCACATTCACAACTGGGCTTTGTTTTTGCTTTGGCTCAGGCTCTTCATTCTGGTGGGCTGCCGTCTATGGGGTTGCCCAGAGTCAGACCGACTGAAGCGACGCAGCAGCAGCAGCTTCATTCTTTCTGGAGCTGTTTCTCCACTCTTCTCAAGTAGCATATTGGGCACCTCCTGACCTGGGAAGTTCATCTTTCAGTCTCATATCTTTTTGCCTTTTCATTCTGTTCATGGGGTTCTCAAGGCAAAAATAATGAATTGGCTTGCCATTCCCTTCACCAGTGGACCACGTTTTGTCAGAACTCTCCACCATGACCCGTCCATCTTGGGTGGCCCTACACAGCATGGCTCATAGTTTCAAATTGTAGACTCATGAACAAATAAATTCTTTTTATGTTTTGAGCCACTGATTTTAGAGCTAAGAGCATTTAATTGCCAGAACAGAGGTAACTCCCTCTATGGGAGGGCAGAATCCTACTTTAGGAATGCTGCTGCTGCTGCTGCTAAGTTGCTTCAGTTGTGTCCGACTCTGTGCGACCCCATAGATGGCAGCCCACTAGGCTCCCCCGTCCCTGGGATTCTCCAGGCAAGAACACTGGAGTGGGTTGCCATTTCCTTCTCCAATGCATGAAAGTGAAAAGTGAAAGTGAATTCGCTCAGTCGTGTCTGACTCTTCGCAACCCCATGGACTGCAGCCTACCAGCCTCCTCTGTCCATGGGATTTTCCAGGCAAGAGTACTGGGGTGGCTCCGACTTTAGGAATAGAGCCCTGTATTAGGATAGAACACTTTATTGTAGTAGAATTTTTAACATGGAGAAGGCAATGGCACCCCACTCCAGTATTCTTGCCTGGAGAATCCCAGGGACAGAGGAGCCTAGTGGGCTGCCGTCTATGGGGTCGCACAGAGTCGGACACAACTGAAGGACTTAGCAGCAGCAGCAGCAGCAGCCGGGGGTAAAATCTTGTAGATCTCTAAAATGGGACACAGCCTTATGTGAAGGTTAAGCCTTACATTGAGAGGCAGAAATGCAAAATTCCTGTACCCCTTACTGGAAGACCTTGGGCCTGACATCTAAATATCTCAAGATCTTAGGTGCTTCATCTGAAAAACTGACATAGTAAACTTCTTCACCTAAGAGAGGATACTTTTGAGGTTATTTTGGATCCTGCTATAGATTTTATGACTTTCCATTGCCACTTATTCAACCAAAATATTCTTTGTGACCTGCCATTGTGATCAAAATTGAGATATACTATCATACTTTCAAACTGAAAACCTCCACTTAGATATGGAGTTAGAAAACATAGCAGCAGAGTATTAAAAAAAAAAAAAGGAAACCTCATCCCTTTCCTTTTTATGTCTTCTAAACCACTATTTCACCCATCCTCACCCAATCCCTGTTCATATATATTGATAGATCTTTAATTGAGGCTGTTCATATAAGAGCAAATGTGATTCTTTTAGCACTTCCATAGAAAATAAAGTATATGTGTGTATTTCCCTTTTAAAATTTAAGACCTAGCAAAATGCAGGATTCACTCTTCTGTTTTGCATTTAGTCCCTGTGCTATAAAGAAAACATCCTAATTTTCTAGAGTTCTTGCAAATAATATCCTTTGGCAGCAAGGACATACATTCTCAAGTACAAGGCAATATCTCAATAAACTAATTTTCCATCCGAAGAGTTAAACTGTGATGTTGTTTTGTCTAAGATCTCTGATATAATTGAAAGACAGGAAATTGACTAAGTGGTTTGTCAAATATGAACAAAAGGATACCTCTTCTGAATACAACCCTGTTCCTAAATTCTGAAACAAAACTACCAAACATTATAGAATTACTGGGCTGGACTGAAAGTGCTTCTGCTGTTGTTCCTGAATAAGGGGTTGAGATAAGGATGTGCCTTATCATATACTGAGTTTACTCTCTAAATAAAAGAGACCCCGATTCTCTGGGCTATGCAGCTTCATATTTACAAAATGAAAGTGGCACCCACATTCCAGACGAAAAGGGACTCTAGCGGCTGTCTCTCCCTCCTTCTGACCCAACCTCCCTTCTTCTCACATTTTTTTTATACCCTTAACTGTCTCCTCCAAAGACAGATCTTTAAGATGTTTTTTCCCCTAAATTGATCATTTTGATGTCAGGTCATTTTGGAACCAGTGATTAGTAAATATGATAAATTACCAGTAGCAGGTTTGCTTTTGTAGGTTTGAAGTTTTGATGCATTAGTTATTCCCACCCAGGAAAATTATAACACTGAACAACATAAACTTCTAAATCTCCAGATAGAAAGCGAGTTTGTTAGGAATATTGCTTTGTATTTGAAAATGGAGGTCCTCTATACCAACAAGATCTAAATTTGTAATATTATTGGCATCTGCTATCTTTTAAAATATTTTCAAGTGTTTTTTCCTCAGTCTATTTCACTGAGCCCAGAGACATTCCTGAAAGTTTAAATCAAGTTGATTTTTACCATTTTGTGTTCCATAAAAATTTCAATGCATAGGCACTAAAGATTGTGTCCTTCTATTTGAGGTAGGTGCATGATAAACGATAATTTCTTAGAGGTTTGCTCCAGAATTGGAAGGTTTGTTCTCTCTTTGTCCTCATCTATTTGGGCTCCCTCTGAAAGGGTCTTCAGACAATGAAGTTAACAAACAGCACATAAAGCAAATGCCCAGATATTTATATTCCTAGGCTGTTGTTTACACAAAATTTCCAGTGTTTGTGATTATGGGTGTCCCTCCCTAGGATGTGAAAGATTGGGGTAGGCTTGTTTACATGAATTTCTCTCTGGGAATACACATGGCTTCACATTAGAAGCAGCAGGAGGATTTTCAAGGGAGAGAATTTCAGGATAGTGTACAGAATCAGAGCCGGGGGTCGTGACCTTGCCTATTGATCCAGCCTCTCTAATTTCCACAGCTTGCTGAGGCTTGTTCTTCCAGCCTGCTGGTGTACATTAGAGCAGAAATCCATAACATGGCCATGTTCATCCAAGCACAGGAAGAAACTAAATTAAATGTTAAAAAACAATCTGAGGCTAGAGTTGGAGACAATTCATCATGATCCTAGACGCCAGGCAGGTGGGATGACCAAGGATTCCTCAGCCAATAGACCCCCAAACAGAATATGGAAAGGCCTTGGTGCCTCATTTGTCAGGGACACAGCAGGAAGTCTGAAAACGCACGAAGGTCAGCTCTTTTGGCTGCAACATATTTTTCCTCAAAATGAGATATTACACATCTGAAAAGTGTAACTGATGTAAATTAGCAGAAGGAATTGGGAGAAATGAATAGGGTTCCTTATGAAACGTATATTTGGGCAGTGTTTGGGAAATTCTCAAAGCTAAGATGCTCCTGTTCTGGCCTCAAATTTTCATCCCTGTGTATTCCCCAGGCTGGCTAGTTAGATTTATATTGTATGAACAAGAATGTCTCATCGGAGTCACAACCTTTCTTCTGGGTGACGGAGATTCAAAACAATAGCACCTCTGGCACCTCAAAATAAAGTCAGTGTGTTAAGGTAAAGGACGCGAGACACCCTGAGTTCCAAAACATCTGGATGATGCACTGCATTGTTCACTTTTCATCTGGATGTTTCACCTCAAGTAGACAGAGCTGAAGGCAGCGCTGCTTGAGGCGTATTGGACAATGCTGAAACTGCCCTTTTCTGCTTCTTCCCCTGATCTCATTTATATTGGACATGGGGCTCATGCCATTTATTTGCCATTTACTTATTGATTAATCTAAAATGTTTAACCTGAAGGAGGCATCACAAATGGCAGGTTGTTCTGCTGGGAGCTGCCTCAAATGCTGGGATGCATTCCTCAAAAGGCATTATCCAGGTACAATCCCATTCTAATGAACAGGATATAGCCCAGAAGGGCCTTGTTTAGGGAAAGGCCCATTTGGGTGGTGGCAAGAATGCAAAAGGATGACTTAAAGGTTGACAGAATTGTGTTAAATAATAGCAACACTCCAGTAGAACACACCCAGGCAAGCCTAATGTATGCAGCACCCCACAAGCCTACAAAGGAAAAAATATTCTGCAGTTGTACTTTAAGGCTAAAGTTCTATGTGTATGCTGATATCTCATTGGGCTATAACTAGAGGGTTTTTTTTTGAGAAGAGGTGACCCTCTCAAAATGACAACGGAGGAAGTATAGAGATACCTGAATCTGTTAGCAAATCAAGATGGAGCTAAAAGGGGCGGTGAGGAAATGGAGGTTCCAGGGCAGGAAATGACCCCACTCCAAAACGTGCACACACACACTGGGATTCATGACACAGTGAGTACATCATTTTCTGCAGTGCCATGGCCAGAGTCTGCACCCTGTATGCAAAAGTCTGCAGTCTCTCACCTGTCTCTATCTGTCTGGACCTTGGACATATGAAATTAGCTCTCTGTACTGTGGTTTTCTCATCAATAAACTGGTGATAATAATAGCATTCGATTAGTTTCATGACAATTAAATGAGATAATGTATCCACAAATGTTTCATCAGTAAGGCACACAGTAAACACTCAACAGATACAGTTATTTTTCTCAGCTCTCTTTCCCTCTTAGGCGTCTACCCCTGCTTAGCTTTTATTTACGGATTCATTGTAAGTGAACACATCCATACAGGAAAGCACTCAAATCTTAAGTCTAGAGTATGATGAATCTTCATAAAGCAAACACGTACCCCTACCCAGATAAAGAAATAGAACTTTCCCAGGACTCCAGGAACCTCTCCACTCATAACTCCTCCAACAAACATAACTAATTTCTCTAATTTTGCCTGTTTTCAGCTTTATATAAAAAGAATCATGCCACGTTTATTCTTTTCTACCTGGTTTCTCCTCCTCAGTACTGTTTGTTAGCTCCGCTACTTACTGTAACAGAAATTTGTTAACCTCATTACTGAGATACTGCACTGTATTGCTGTTTTATAAAATCACCAAACACTAATGTTTGGTTTCTAAACAGTTGGCAGGAATGTGAAAACTTATTTGTTAAATAATATAGAGTACCAAAGTTGGACATTGGTTACTTTAATTTTTTGTTTAAATTAGAGATCATTCTCAGTTATACATAAAGGAACTTCATTCTTAATCATCTGCACAGTGAAATGGAGGGGAAAAAAGGTTGCCGCAGCTGGCATCATGCTTTATCCACAGCGAACAAAGCACTGATTCACCATCAAGAGAAACTGACAAATTGTTGTACTACCCTGAGCTGTGTTACATCTGGACACACCAAGGTGAGTACTTGGATGAACAGCATCCAGTAAGATGTCATCAAAATGAATGATTGTGAACCACTGAGCAAGTCGAATCTTTGTTTTCCAAATGGAAAAACTAAGTCCCAGAGGAAATAAAATTTTCCCCCCAGGATCATACTGCCTGTGAATAAAAAAGTTATGGCTGAAAGGAAAGAAAGAACAAGAATAGAGAAGCTGGGATGTTGGTTGGAGCATAAGCATAGCTACTGGAACAAGTCCATCTTGAATCAAGCCTCTGAGCTCAGTTTGTTCTGCATGAGAACCACTCAGCTTGCAGCTCATGTATTCTTCTAACAGCACAAACTGTTCCAGAGCCTATTGTTTTTTGCAATTTCAGAGCATAGTGGAGTCCTTCTTATAGTTAAAAGAAAAATATTCTATACTCTGAAGACTATAAATATCAGTTGCTCCATAATACACTTTGAATTTTCAAAAGAAAATTTGATATCTGGTCAAACAAAGCAGTTTTCTACCTATGAGAATGTTACGTGATGACAGCACCAATGTTTGTCACCTCCATGGTAAATAAGATGTTATCATTTCTTCAAGCATATAAAGTTGATTTTGATGGTCAAGTTTAACTCAGCAGGTGCATTAAAAAGTGGACAGTCAAGAGAAATGCACAGAGCCCACCGGGAATCAGAAAAGGTAGTTCTGAGCCTGCATTTATTAGGAACATGTCCTCTATCAGGAAAGACTAAGCACAAACTACAAATGGGAGAGTTTGGCTCCTTTGCGTCTGTTTCTTCACCCTCCAAAATCTGATTAAACTTCCCTGGAACCAAAAGGCCAAATTGGAAAAGCATATTTTGTCAAAATACACACACACACACACACACACATACACACACACATGTATATATGACCAATATAATATGTTTAGCTTTTGTTTTCCATGTAGAAAAATAATTTATGTATTTGCACATCAATGCTTTTAAATGTTTTTACTTTGTATGTTTCTGTTTTCATGCTTTCTGTACTTATTCTGCACGCAGTTTACAAAGATTTCCTTTTCTCACACAAAACGGCTTTTCGGATACTTTCTCCTATATATTTCTATAAATTCAATGTTTCAATGTAATCTCAGGGTTTGAATTTTTTTTTTTCTTCAGTTCACTTCAGTTCAGTTGCTCAGTCATGTCTGACTCTTTGCGACCCCATGAACCGCAGCACGCCAGACCTCCCTGTTCATCACCCAAACCCATGTCCATTGAGTCGGTGATGCTATTCAACCATCTCATCCTCTGTCGTCCCTTTCTTCTCCTGCCCTCAATCTTTCCCAGCATCAGGGTCTTTTCAAATGAGTCAGCTCTTCGCATCAGGTGGCCAAAGTATTGGAGTTACAGCTTCAACATCAGTCCTTCCAATGAACACCCAGGACTGATTGCCTTTAGGATGGACTGGTTGGATCTCCTTGCAGTCCAAGGGACTCTCAAGAGTTTTCTCCAACGCCACACCTCAAAAGCATCAATTCTTCTGTACTCAGCAGTCCAACTCTCACATCCATACATGACCACTGGAAAAACCATAGCCTTGACTAGACGGACCTTTGTTGGCAAAGTAATGTCTCTGCTTTTTAATATGCTGTCTAGGTTGGTCATAACTTTCCTTCCAAGGAGTGAGCGTCTTTTAATTTCATGGCTGCAATCACCATTGGCAGTGATTTTGGAGCCCAGAAAAATAAAGTCTGACACTGTTTCCACTGTTTCCCCATCTATTCCCCATGAAGTGATGGGACCGGATGCCATGATCTTCGTTTTCTGAATGTTGAGCTTTAAGCCAACTTTTTCACTCTCCTCTTTCACTTTCATCAAGAGGCTCTTTAGTTCTTCTTCACTTTCTGCCATAAGGGTGGTGTCATCTGCATATCTGAGGTTATTGATATTTCTCCCGGCAATCTTGATTCCAGCCTGTACTTCCTCCAGCCCAGCGTTTCTCATATAAGTTAAATAATCAGGGTGACAATATACAGCCTTGACGTACTCCTTTTCCTATTTGGAACCAGTCTGTTGTTCCACGTCTAGTTTTAACTGTTGCTTTCTGACCTGCATACAGGTTTCACAAGAGGCAGGTCAGGTGGGTCAAAATGTATAATTTATTTCTGCCTGTTTTGAACAATGATATGAAGTATATTTTGGAATTCTGACTGTAAAATATTTTCTTTTCCTAACTGAGTAAATGGACCAAACTTGCCCATTTCTGTTCAAACAAGAAACAAAAGAACATAAATCAGATAAATGCAAACAATATATATATACATGCTTACTTCCATTTGAAGCAAAATAGGGGGAAAAGGCAGATTGTGGGCAATCACTTTTCATTGACTCAACTCTTATGTGGTTGATTAATATAGTTGTTAAAATTATGGATTGTTTCAGCTACCCTAAGTTCCTGGTAGTTATGGAAATTAGAAATAGTAAAAGTCCCTTTGGCTATGATCACTGATCAAAGGAAGAACCTCACATGTGCTCACTGAGAAAAAGATTGTTTGTCCTAAAGTGGCTGACACCCTCCATCTCCCCACTCTTTCTCACACAATGCATTTCCTTATTACAGTCACAATCAGGAAAGCTTATCTTTTGGAATTAAGGAAGGGAAACATCCCCTGGGACCCATCTGGGCCATATCTACACATCTGCCATGATTATGACTCTATTGAAAATTTCCCAATTAAATAGGTTTTTTGGGCATCATAAGAGCTGATTGTCATTAATGGCAAAGCAATCAATGGGATGATGTTATTTCAGGCACCTTAGCAACTGAATTGGATCAACCATGCATGAGTCCATAGACGGCTCATTGACTGGCTGTTATTGTGGCTGATAAAACCAAGCCAACTGGAAAAGAGCTCTTTCCGTCTGGCCTTGTAGACAAACTTTAAGTCTTTACTGTGGAATCATCCAAGATGATTGGCCCTTTGAAGCAGCAACTGACATAAGCCTAGAGGGATTAGGACCACAACAAGAGATTCAAGTCAAAGAGAGCTCTAGCTTTTGCAAATATGCAGTTTCAAGCATTCAATGATTGAGTTATGAGGGTAGAACTAATTAAATCCATGGATATTTTAATAGTCTTCCAGTGACATGGTAGTCAGAGAAAGAAAAATGCAGGGATGAAAGATAGATCAATGAAGCAGTGAACAGCCCAAGTTAGTGGAAGAAATCTTGCTAAATACCCAGGTTCAAGTCTTATCCTACTGCAGAAGCAATGGTAGGACCAGCTGTAGGGAGTGAGCTAGTTAAGCTGGAATAGCTGGGGACACACTACAGACCATCCCCAGAATACTACCGAACTGCTCAGGAGGAGGAAGAATTTGAACATATTGAACACAATAGTGCAGTTCCTCTTGGAGTCTTCTACATAAGTTGACTTAAATATCATAATTATCCAGAGAGATAGGCTGTACTTTTTATGGAAATGCATCTCTGTGTCTGGCAAAGCTGTATTTCTTTGGGTTATGTCAAGGATAACGACATCAAACCTGAAAAGATCAGGAATGTAAGCAGACCCAAAGGTCTTAAAACTAAAGTCCTAGTAAGACTGAGTCAAATGGTTGATTATAGAGCAGTTTTGACTTACACTTGTCCCTGCATGAGCTTCATTATTTCTAGACAGTATGCTTGATAATACAACATAACATGTAACATTGTTAAGTACTGCTGTCCTCGTAAAATTGTAAAGCAAAGGTGACATCATAGAGGAGAAAAAATGAAAAGAGGATGGGACATAGAAGTTGGCCAAAAAAGTTTTTATATGCTTGACTTGGCTCAGTGTGTTTTAAGACAGTTCAGGGAATCTGAAAATATTCTCAGTTATTGTAGTATGTCAGGTACTCTTTCCTATGTACATTTATAAGGTCTTTAATCTTTAGCCATGTTAAACAAGAGAATAAATCAATTAAGGTTCTAATCTAATAATGCAAGCAGAGTCCTGCAGCCTCATACATACAGGTGCATGCACACACGTGCACACACATACACATGCACACATAGACACACATACCTGCTAGGGTTGCCAAATGAAATGCAGGAGCCCAGCTAAGTTTGAATTCAGATAAACAATGAAGTTTTATATAAGTACATCCTAAGAATTCATGAGATATTCTCATTCTAAAAAGTAATTTGTGTGTATATGGAATTTAAATATGACTGTGCATCTGGTATTTTTGATAAATATTGCAACTCTTAGCACCTGCCATTTCTTCTCAGATCACAAGCACCATGACACCCAGACTAATAAATACTCGCATGCACATACAGAGATTTACACAATACATAAATGGGAAGAGTATGAATTTTTTCCACGTAATTCAGATGGAAAAAATAATTTCAAATAAGCTTTATACATTCTAAATGAAATATGGCTCTGAGCCTTTGTTCATAAAGTTGTGATGTTTTTATCTGTCATATTAGGGTTCACCTTCATCTCCCTAGGGTTTATGCAAGAGTATGGGGTAGTTATGTTGTTGTAGGAATATGGGCCCTGGTCCTGGATCACATCACCAGGACATGTTGGCAGCTCCATTCAGGTAGCACAATAGTGGACCAGGGACTATTTCACCAAGGCTCCCACCTACAGCGTGGTGGCCACGTAGCCAGCAAGGCACCATTCCCCATCCAGCCTCCTCTAGGTGAGAATGAGACAGCCCCTGTGTATCCCTTTGCAGACACATGACATCCCTTGTCTGAGGGACACTGTTTATCTGTCCTGAAAAATTTACCTTTATTTCCCCTATAAGTCTACAAAGCAAGCCTGTATTTATTCTCCCTGGGCCAAGAGAAGACCCTAACCACCAGCATACAGAAATTTGAAGCTCATTTGTTTTGGTAGGCAGGAGGTAGAAATGACTGCAGAGAATAAGAGGGCAATGTAAATTTATAATTATATATAATAAGAGAAGTGCTACATACATAAAGCCCAGGCTTTTAAAAATGGTTTACATGTCATTCACAATGATATTTCTATTATTCCCAGTTTACTGATAAACTGAGGAAGAGAGGGAGTGACTAAGTCACTTGATCAGACCATTTAGCAAGTTGCTATATGTAAGGTAGCGTGTACGATAGATCTCAGAAAGACAGGGGTGGGGAGATTAGGGAACACTGCAGAAGACTTCTGGAAAGAAGCTTGAACTGAGAGTCTTTGGAAGAATGAGGAAGAAAGGAATTCTACACTGAGGAAACCAGAATAGTGTCACACAGAGGCATGAACCTATGTGCTCTTTGGGGAACTAAAAGTCATTGTGACTAGAGGTAGGACAGAAGAAGGGGCTAAACGGAGATGGAGAAGTTTGAGCTTCATCCTAGAAGCTAAAGGGAGTCATTGAAGTGTTTTCATCAAAAAAGTGACAGTGTCAGATTTGTGGTTTATTTGGAAAGATGACTGTGCAGCTATGAGAGGAGGAATCAGAGAGCAATGAAACTGGAGGCAGGAAGCCCAATTACCCAGGCAAGAAGCCCTAAGTCTTAAGTGAAGGTAGAGATTATGGAAGTCAAGAGTAGTACTCAGAGACATCAAGGGGGTAAAATCTACCAGACATGGTGACTGATTGGATTGAGGGTACAAAAGAGAGGAAAGGGTTGATGCTACTGACTATAAAATTTCTGAGTATGCCTCTGTTGAATCAAATAAATTTTGAAAAGTACAGCCAAGCTTTCATTCCTTAATTTGAAACATGGCATAAAAACTGACATCAGTGATAGATAATCATAGGTATAATCATAGGTAAAAGTAGATATTATTATTTTGTATTATTTCATTCATTCATTTATTTACTCTTTCATCAGATAATTACTGAGCACTTACAGTGAACCAAGCATAATGCTGGACAAGGGGCTACATTATGAATGAGTAACAATAATTTGGTCTCTGCTCTCACCATGAGGTTGCAGGTCAGAGCCACTTGATGTGACAGGGATAGAGACATAAATAAAATAGGAACATGCAATTTTCTAATGATTCCCTATGGTAAATATTGTCTAAAACCTTATTTCCTATGCCACAAGTTCAACAAATAAGTATTGAGGTTCCATGATATGCTAGGGTTTGTGGCAGGGATGAAGCAAACATGAATAAATAAAATACTTTTAAGGTGAAATTGTACTAAGCAGACATCAAAACAGTAAAGCAGTGGCAGGGCAGGAATTAGGGGATATCCTAGTTTGGGTGGTAATTAGCACAGGCTCTTTAAGGAAGCGATAAAAAGCAGAGACCTGAACAACGAGGAATCAGCCAAGCACTACCAGGAGCAGAACATTATCAGAATAACGTCCAATAAGTGCAGAAGCCCTGAGGTGAGAAATGAGCGTGTGCGCCTAAGACACTAAAGGTCAGTGTGATCAGATAGCAAGAGTCCATAGTTCACATTGGGTTCATTCTTGGTGTTGGGCATTTTATAAGTTTGGACAAATGCTTAATGACAGGTATCCACCATTACAGTATCATTCAGAATAATTTCTGGAGTAGGAAATGGCAACCACTCTAGTATTCTTGCCTGGAAAATTCCATGGACAGAGGAGCCTGGCGGGCTACAGTCCATGGGGTTGCAAAGAGTTGGGACACAACTAAGCAAGCACGCAGAGAATTTTTTTACCACCCTAAAAATCCCATGCTCCACATATTAATCCATCTGTTTGCCCTCATCCCCTTGAACTCTTGGTACCCACTGGTCTTTTTACTGTTTCCATGGCTTTTTCTTTTCCAGAATGTCATAAAGTTGGAATCATAGTATGTAGCCTTTTCAAATTGGCTTCTTTTACCTAGTAATTTTGCATTTAAGTTTCCTCCATGTCTTTTCATGGTTTGATAGCTCATTTCTTTTTAGGGCTGATTAATATGTAATTGTCTTGATGTTCAACACTGTATTTATCCATTCACCTACTGAAGAACACCTTGGTTGCTTCCAAGTGTTTGCAGTTATGAATAAAGATGCTGTAAGTATTCACATGCAGGTTTTCATGTGGACATAAGCTTTCAACTCCTTTGAGTAAATATCAAGGAGCTTGACTGCCAGATTATATGGTGAAAGTATATTTAGTTTCGCAAGAAACTGCCAAATTGTCTTCCAAAGTGGTTGTGCTATTTTGTATTTCAACTAAAAAGGAATAAGAGTTTCTGTTGCCTCACACCCTTGTCAGCATTTGGTGATGTCAGTGTTTCAGTTGGACAATTTTAAGTGTAAAATTATCTGATTTGTAGTTTTAAATTATTCTTTCATCCACTGTATAAAGACAGGACTGTCAGGGAACGAAAGAGTGGGAACCAGAGAGATCAGTGTCCAAGGGTTATTTCTGTTATCCAAATGTGAGATGGTGGTTCCTTGAACACATGTAGCTATAGTGAAAATGAAGAAACTGGGGCAGACATGAGATATGTTTAGCAGATGGAATCAATAGGACTTGTAGATAAATGAGATGTAATGAGTGAAGACAAAAGCTGTATTAAAGTTTAGACCTGAGGAGGTGAGTATATTTATGGTGGTACCATTTATGGGGATAAGAAAATTCAGAGAAGAATAGGTTTGGAAAGAAAATTTAAAATTTTATTTGGCCATTTTAAAAAAAATTTGAAATGTATATTGCATATCCAAGTGGAGAAATCAATTAGGTTGTTGTATATATAAGTCTAGAGCTTAGTGGAAGTAGTCTCTCTTCATTTCTGAGTATGCATCTTAAAACCTTCACCACCACCATTAGCCCCTGCAGTCTCTGAGAGTCTATGAGACAGGAAGTCTCAGGTTGAGCCATGTCAATGAGCCCCTGTGAGCTCCTACGGCTAAAGGCAGCAGAACCAGGGTAGGAACAACATGTGCAGCACAAGCCTCAGCACAATGCTCCCAGAGTACACTTGTGAAAAGCTGGTGGGAACCTGCAGAGAACTGTGTTTGCAGCAGTGGCTGGTGCAAGAGACAGGCAAGGCTACAAGGACTTGAAGTGCATAAGAGGGCTTCAGAACAGTCACTCATCCCAGGATCAACATGCTGCCTATTAAGTGTTAACACTTGACCTTCTTTCTCTGCTTAGTAGAAGGGCATCTCATGTTCAAGAAACTGTTATACACTACAGCAGAAACTAGGATCAGAAGGAGAAGTCCAGGATATAAGGAAGAAGTCTACATCTATCTCAGGGCCCTCCAACTGTATGTGGACTTATGCTGTCCTGAGCTTCTGTTATCTCCTCATCGGGTTTCTGATAAGTCCTACCCAACTGGGACACTTGCATGTTGCATCTATCCCTTTACCCTTTGATAACATCTTCTCAGATTTGTAGTGCTCGCTTTTGTATTTGAATAACAAAGAGCAAAGGCTCTTCTCTCTGTGACACAATCTATGGAGTTTGAAAAATAGCTACAATAGCTCTTGACAATGAAGAAGCTTCAGCTTAGAACTGATTTTAGTAATAATTCCCTTTGGAATTTCAAAATAATCAAGTACATTAAAAAAAATAGAGTTTACCTATAACCCATTGACCTCCAGAAAGAAGCAACCAAGGCCCAGAAAAAGTCCATGATTGGACCATACTGGCATTTGTCTCAGGGCAGAAAATGCCCAGCAGCAAACCTGAATGGGCAGACTAACCCAACTTAATCAGCAGCATAATAAATGTATATTCTAGCTTATTACTTTTTTTATTCCTATAATACACTCCTATTAAAGGAGGTGGGGATGGTTGTCTTTAATATCAGAATTCTTTAAGCCAGCAAAATTGACCCATATCATCTGGATTAATAAAGAATTTATGAATCAGGGAATGTTTTGCCATTACCCCACCCCAACTTTGCCATAGGCAGGTTCCGTAAAACCCATTGTTCTATGAGCAACATAGAAATGTGCTTTCCTTAGTCTCCATGTCTCACTGTAAGTATGACCTATCTGCAGCCACCTACCTGCCATGGCTTATCCATCTACACCTTAGGCCTACTGGTAGAAACCTTGGCACAGGGTGTTTCAAATGTACTTGCTCCTTCTACTCATCAATAAATGTCTCTGTCCTATGAATTCATCAGACAATAAGCTCTTTAAAGGCTGAACCTCTTCCTCAGTTGTCTTTGCATCCCATTGTCAAACACAATTACTGACTCTTAGTAGATACTCAGTAAATCTGCCGGATGGGAATGTCTTGGGTGAGCACAATCCTGAAGACCCCCTATGTACCCATGGTTAATTCTTGGGTCCCTCTCCCTACGCCTCCTCCCAGATGGAGCCTCTGAATGAGGGAATAGAGCAAAATAAGACAGAGGAGCAGACTGATGCAAGGCCACCTCAAAGGCTTCACAGAGCTTCTCGCAGAGGCAAAGGCTGAGAAGAAAGTCAGTTTGCAACATGCTTATAATAAAATTACAGTTTATACTATTTCTTGGCCTAGGACCTCGCTCTCCTGTCTCATTGCTATTTCAGAACATCTTATCAAGAGATAGCTTGGGTTTCCATATCCAGTGCATTTCCTGACTCAAAAAAGAAAAGGAAGAGGTAAAGAAAAGAAAAGACAGAACAATGAGACACAAAGCAACAAGGTTTGGATAACCACCCATCTATATAAGCTCCCCCGATAGTGGCTCTACAGATCTAATAAAAGTTTATAAAAGGAAAGTCACTAAAAACATGAAGATCTTCCTTCTGAGAGGACAAATTCTTTGTTTTACACTGAAAACAGAAAGATGTGGCCTCTGAGTAAGTGTCAGAATCTCTGGGTTCAAGCATTAGTTCCATCATATCTGTCATGGGATCTCTGACCATTCAGTCTCACCAGTACACAGATCCCTGGATTATAAGAGAACACAGACTGCCTGCCCTGCCTTCTTACATGTTCCCTGAACACATTACACAATCCCACAATATAAACCTCTTTGAGAAAACAGGCCACACCAGATCCTAAGTGTTCATGCCTTTGCCAGTCTGTCTGGTTGGATTCTGAGAAGTGGAGGACAGGCTTGCAATTCAAGTTAGCTCTGAGCTCCAAGTGCCTGGCATACTAGGTGTTCAGTAATTATTTCTAAACAGAAGCTGAGAAATAATGGCCAAATTATTTAAAAGCAGGGCATGTGTGCAACTTTAATGATATATATCAGCCTCTTGCCACACACATGCTAAAAACAGAGCTTGCTGAAAGAACTTTGCATAGACCATGTAGTGGATTGAATGATGGTTCCCAAGTCCCCATGAATGTGCTATTATTTGGGAAAAGGATCTTTCCAGACATAAGAATCTTGAGATGAGATCATCCTGGATTACCTGGTAGCCTTTAAATCCAGTGATAAGAGCCCTTAGGAGAGACAGAAGAGAAGAGGAGAAAGCCATTTGAAGACAGAGACAGAGATTGTTGTGATTCAGTCACAGCCAAGGAACACCTGGTGCCACCAGAAGCTGCTGCTGCTGCTAAGTCGCGTCAGTCGTGTCCGACTCTGCGACCCCAGAGACGGCAGCCCACCAGGCTCCCCTGTCCCTGGGATTCTCCAGGCAAGAACACTGGAGTGGGTTGCCATTTCCTTCTCCAATGCATGAAAGTGGAAAGTGAAAGTGAAGTCGCTCAGTCGTGTCCGACTCCTAGCGACCGCATGGACTGCAACCTACCAGGCTCCTCCATCCATGGGATTTTCCAGGCAAGAGTACTGGAGTGGGATGCCATTGCCTTCTCCGACCAGAAGCAGGAAGAGACAAGAAAGGCTTCTCCAATAAAGCCTCCAGAGGGAGCATAGCTCTGTAGACATCTTGCTCTTGGACTTCAAGGAGAAAATAAATTTCCAGAACTGTGTAAGAAGAAATTTCTAGTGTTTTAAGCCACTAAGTTTGCGGTAATCTGTTATGGCAGTCACAATAAAATAATACAGCCTCACACCTTCAAGGTTTGTTTCTGCCTGATCCATATCCACACAGAAGTCCCAAGGAGCCAGGGCTTCCAGAAGCCATGGGCCTTGTCACCAGCAACCAGAAGTCCTTGAAAGCCCAGTTTTCCCAAACACAGGAGACCAAAATTTGATTTGTTGTTTTCGACCACCAACCTTGAAGAGAGTTAGAAAGAGACAGAGAATTCAGAATAATGTAATTTGTCATCCAGGGAAGTGAATAGATGAGAAGTCACCAATTATTGGTTTGCTCAGCAGAGGGAAATGAAAAATAATTGTTGAAAATAACACAAAAGCTCCCAGAAACAGAAGGGTTCTCATTTGAGAGACAGTAGCCTCTGAGAAAGAGTCTGGTATTAAATTGCTTCACTGAATATTTTTACTAAACCCTGTGTGCTTTATAATTTAAATCTGGCAAAGGAAAATTATGTTATGTGGATTTCATGTGACCATCCCTTTGGTTTATATTCAACATTATCTAAATAGTTCATGAGTGGGTAGTCGACTCCCAGTAAGCCTCAGCTTCTCCATCTATAAAATGGAGACAAACAATAGTTCCCATTTAAGAAGTGCTTTGTAGAAATAAGATAATTTTTATAAACAATTCACATAGCCATAATTGCACAGTATTCAAGAAATGTAGCCATTTTTGTTAATTATGACTATTGTTGTTATCTAAATCAAAAGACAGTGAAGCAAAAGAGCAAAGTGGTTAAAAGCATCACTCAAGCCCATGACTAGCAGGCTGTGTGGTCTAAAAATGCCACACATGTTTCAAGATGTATTATGATTATCTTTGTTCAATCTTATTCTCCTATCTCTAAAATATCACTTTAAGAAAAGGTCAGAAATCTACATTTGAAGGACTTAGCCACATGGTCTCCTCCCATAGGCCCTCCATCCCTGTTTCTGGCCCTCTGAGGGGCCTCAGTTTAAGGGAATCTAAGCCCTAAGAGTTGCATTAAGAGATAGAGTTGCCTAAATAACCTGTGACTCTGAAGAATCTGTGACTCTGCAGAATCTGTGACTCTGCAGCTAGGATGTGGCCAGCCTTTCACATAATGTTAAATCACAGCACATGCTCACTAAATGTTTGATGAGTGCATGAGTAACTATTCACAAATGACTGGATGTTAGCACACTTCTTTCCTGTATGAAAGAACCGTTTTATGGGACACGATTGACTTCCTTGCAGCGAAGAAAAAAACAGAAAACAAAATGAAATTCAGAAACTATAAAAAGTTTGAATGGCCCATATATGGCTTTAAATAAAATCAGTTTTTCCAACACTTTTTTTCAATCCCTTTGCAGCAGTAGTTTGAGGTAGAGAATGTGGGGGACTTAATGCACCAAGACACAACTACAGAATTCCATTTAATGTCTACTTCCAAGAGCACTGCCATCCTAGAACCCCAACCCTAAATCTTTCACCTTACAGACAGATGGTAGCTTTGGAAGAATATAATATTACAAGAGATATGTTCTCATTTTTATTGTTTGGGAGAGGAAATGAAAAACTCCAATGTTTAAGCTTTTAAGAATATTTTATCTCTGCTCTAAATTCATTTATGAAAATTGTATCCTTATTAAGTTCCTGTGTGATCTTGAGCAAGTCAGTTAACCTCTCTGGGACTTTTAATAAAGTCTAAATTATATTGAATTTATTTCATGAGACTGTTGTGAGACTTCCATGAGAATAGCATTTAGTAAATGCATGATAAATTACAAGGGCAGATCCAAATTTTCTAGGGACTGAAGCTAATACAATTTGGAGAGCTCTCTTTAAGAAAAGAAGTTTAAAATTTATTGTGTACAAGATTTTAAAAGGTGTCTGTGCAAGTGAGAGTCAGTAAATCTTAAGCTTCATGACAATCTTACCTTGAGAAATGGGATAATCAGATGATAATTGTTATAAGAATAATTAGCACAAACTCTTTTGGTCTTCAAAAAAGGGTATAGACTAGAAGGGAGAATTTCTGATCATGCTGCAGTTACTCAGAGAAAGGAAAGGATGTGTTTCCTGTGAGGATCCAGGTGACCTCTGCTGCCTGAAGATCCTTTTTAACTCATGCCGGCCTTAGACTTCAAGTTCTCTCCTATGTGGACAAGTCCAGACTGTATGCCTCAGTGTGTGACTTAATCTGATTCAAATCAGTGCATGTCTCTGGCATATACTCCAAGAAAACATTATGTTTTTCACTGTGAGACTAATGTAGGAGAGAAAGATCCAGAAGGAACATGGGGCAGTGCTCATGCACTCAAAGACCTGCAGTCTGGCTGAGGAGACAACCTGGACACACATTAAATAAGTCTAGAAAATGCTATAACACCATGAAAAACTTCAAAGTTGTTTATCAAATTCTCACCCTCTTTTTGGACAAGCTTACATCACTTTTATAAAGTGTGTCCTGAACACACCAACCAAAGACAGTCTACCTCCACCCAATTCATATGACATTTAAGGTTGAGAACACTGATTTGATGTTTTGTGTATCCTGTCATTTCTGTCTCACTATTAAAGTGACTATGAGTATGAGTGTGAGTGTGTTTGTGCCTGTGTGTGTGTTATTGGGAATGATAATGGTGTCTCCTCAATAAGATGATCAGTGTTTTGAGGACAAGAACCAGGTTGTTTGCTTCCATATGATCCCACAGCCTCTATATTCTGTCCCCTGAAGGAATGATTCTATCAAACAGAACATTCAGACTTAGCTCATAATGTGCCATGTGTGTTAGAAAGAGAAAGCAGAGATGCTGGTCAGAGGAATTAGGGAGGCTATTGAAACAGAAGGGAAAGGGAAAGGGAAAGGGCACAACCTTTAAAAGAGTGACATGGCCATTGGACATGACAGAAACTGGTTAGAACTAACTATATCCAAGATAGTGGAAGATTCAACTTCCAGCAGACTGTGAGCCTCATTATACACTCATTATAATACATTAGCCTGTTAAGTGACATACCCACCAGCACCATGACAGTTCTGAAGCTAATGTTAAAAGGCTGAAAGGTGGGCAGTGTCCCAATTCCTGGAAATCCTCCTCCTTTTCTGAACTAATTGGAATACTCCTACTCATTAGCCTACGAAATTACACAGCTCATAAAAACTAAATGCACCATATTTCAAAGCACTCTCTCTCTCCCTCTCTCTCTTTCTCTCGCCTCCTGAGATGGCCCACACTCTGTGGAGTGTGCTTCTCTCTAAGTAAATCTACTTCTTACTTGTCACTTTATCTCTGGATTCTTTCGCAAAAAACCAAGAATCTTAAATTCACTGGCAACACTGTTAGGAAGGAGATGGAGTGCAATCTGCACAAATGCCATTTCTCAGAGTTAGAGCATTTCCTCCTAGCTACATAGCTCATCATTCCCACTTTTCAGTTTCATGTCCAGTTAGAATTCCTACAGAGAATTTGAGAGAGAAGGCAGCAGGGTGGTTTGTTGACCTCAAAAGAGAGGTTGTTCAAATCAGAGAGTAACTATAAGAAAGTGGCAGAGTTAGAAATTGGAAGAGGATATGTTGAAATTCTGTTTTGAGTTTCTTGGGAGAAATGGGAATAAGCCAGCGATACAGGAGTCAGGAGACAGGAGAAAATCTAGAGTAGACCATTGTGGAGCCAATAACTGGGTCATTAAGGGCACACAACTTCCAGGAATCACCAAGCACTGAACAAGAATAAAAGAGAAAACTGTGAGGCAGCCATGTGAAGGATTAGTTGTAGGAAAGCAGAGTTCCACTCAAAATAGCCAACAGCCACAGTATTCACTCAGTGAAGGCTGTAGACAGGGAGTGCAAACACTGGGGCGGCTGACCCAGCAATCATTCCCACTCACCACCAGGAGGACCCCACCCCTCCAGGCAGAGTAGGATCCTGCTTATCCATGGACCCAGCTGTGTGCTTTTGTACAGCCTGAAGTCAGTACCAGGAATGCAGATCCTCATTTCTCTCACCATCCCGGGCATTCTTTCACCTCCTGAGACACCCCTACTCAGCCCCTTCTCAATAGCCAGCTCATCTCAGTCCCTGATTCCTGTACCATCAGAGTTCTAGCAGGGAAGCACAACAATTATAGCCTCTAAGAATGACTTTTTTCTCTCTCATAGAATAGTGACCTCTTTGGACAAAGGAGAAATGAAAGGAAGAAAGGGCTATCATGCTGGCCAGTTAGATCAGCTGAATAATCAACTCTAGCAAGCATGGCATGACTAACAACTACAAGATGAACCTCTTTCCTATACCAGCCCAAGACTGTCTAGATCACTCATATTTACATTATACTACCCTTCTTAGCAGGGCTTCCCAGGTGGCTCAGTGGTAAAGAATCTGCCTGCCAAGGAGAAGATGTGGATTCAATCCCTGGGTTGGAAGATCCCCTGCAGGAGGAAATGGCAACCTACTCCAGTATTCTTGCCTGGAAAATCCCATGGACAGAGGAGCCTGGTGGTCTACCATCCATGGGGTCACAAAGAGTCAGACATGACTGAGCACACACCCACCCTTCTTGGTATTGTTTTCTAAATACTTTGAGGTTTAGGCACATAGTAAGTACTCACTAAATCCTCACTCAATCAACTGGGCTCCATTAGCTTTCTTTTAAACCATAAAACCATGGAGTTAGGACACAGGATGGGAACATTTCCTGCTGTGAAAAGGACCCCATTTCTCAGCAGACTGATTTCTAACTACCATGTCATAGACTCTACCCATACAAGAGCAAAGCTGGTGGTTTAAGGAAACCTTATTTGCACTAGGTAGCCCTGGACTTTCCCTGTGCAGTATCTTCCCATTCCGATTGTCTCTTCCAGAGGGACTGCTGAAGACTGCAAGAGAAGACTGTCGACAACTGATAAATGCAGTCTTCAAAGCCACTCATCCATTCTTAATGGACAGCCTGTTAATTTGAGGTCTAGGTCATGAATTTGAATGCTATGCACTGAACACCTCTTCAGCAAGAAAACCTGGTTTTGCCTCAGGGTAAATGGTGATTCATTAATTGTAATTAAATTAGGCTGGTGGCTTAAACTGGATGTGACAAAATGAAAATCCCCATATAAAACCTGAGATGCATATCACAGGCCTTCTGTCAATAACATCTAGTTTTTGTCTAAGTGGATGTAAAGGGAACAAGATGCCTCTTCTTTAAGGGGGAAAAAAAAACCTACCTCAGTTAAATAGGGAAATAAATAACTTCTGAATGTTTCTGTATTTCTTATTCATTCAACTCCTGGTTCAGAAACCTGGAAGGACTGATAATAAGGGTTTTATGTTTCCTCTGCACAGCCTGGAGGGAACCAGCAGCTTCCTAGGTTCAGCCTTCCAGGTTGGTCATGTAGCTGATCTACCCACATCTGTTTGGTCTTGGGGTATTGTACAAGCAAGATAATTGCCTATTGAGACAGAGAGTCTATAGGCTTAATCCTTGGATGGAAGTCTGGAGTCCTGAGATCTTATTGCACTTCATTGAGTACCTGTTAAAACGCCTTAGGACTCATTAACCCTGAATTTTCTCATCTGTAAAATGAAAAGGGGAGATGAGTTCCCCACTTTACAGCAAAAGTTAAGCAGAAACAAATAACTTGAGGCCTCTCTTGTTGAATGGAGTGGAGATCACAGACTCATCTCTGAATCAAGGGAGTATCAGAGAAGTGTGGGTGATGGTGGAGCCAAGTTTGATACCTGGGTCGGAATACTGGTTCAACTGGATATTGTCTCAAGTCTCTTTCAACTCTAAAGTTTGTAAAAAGCATACTTCCTATCATGTTATTGATGGGAATGAATAAGATTGAGTAATGCAAATGCTATGCTATATATACTGAGGGTAAAATAATAAGTGTAATACAGAATAAATAAGTATATTCAGGAATCAGTGAAACCTTTGTTACATGCCATTCAGACATCCAGAAAACACTGTTTGGTCTGGGTCAGGCAATCATGAAGGCTTTATGCGCCCAGTGGGTAGAAATCAGACCAGACCTTTTAAGAATGCCTCCAGTCTAAGAGTCACAAACCCAAATGCTTTGGGGGACCAGGCATGAAATATAGATGAGTGAAGATGGCCAGCTGGGGCCTGTGGCAAGCTGGACAGTGCATGCATCATCCCAGGGAGCAGCCGCTCAGTTTCAGCTAATTGTGGCCACAGGAAGTCTGGGATCAGCATAATAAAATTTTCTGTCATGAAAAGCCATATATCCAGATGATCACGTTTTAAATAAAAAGCAAAATCCTATTGCATCAGTCAGAGCTTGATCACAGAAGCAGAACCACTCTGAGTGGTAAGAATACATGGTTTTTAACAGGGACTAGTCCTTACACAACTGTGAGAGGTGGTGAAGAAGTCTCTGTACGGCTATTGCAGCTGGTGTTGGACAAAACTTACAACAGGTTGGCTGTAAGAGCAGGTGGGGGAAAAGAAAAACAAAACAGGACATGAACTAAGAGTCAGCAAGGGCAGACTGGAAGTTGTGAATGTCTCTCAGTTACTCTAGTTTTGATGAAGTAGGTAACCTGCAGGAGCTGGCACCTTCCTTCATGAGGCTAAACTTGCATTTGCCCGAGAAGGTGAGAGAAGAGAGCTGATGGGAGCTGGAGGAGCTGCAGGCCTGAGTGCTGCCCCATGCTGACAAGGAGAGTCAGTAGATCAGCAACAAGATGCATGGGCTGTCACAGTGCTCGACAGCCACCTTTGAGGCCTGAAAAAGGTTGTCTCTTAACTTTACCTCCAACATCTTATGTCAGTATCTCTTGTGGCCAACTCTAATCCAAAATCATACAAGAAAGAGAACTCTGGGACACACAGTTCCAATTCAGCAAAGCTGACAAAATGTAAAGCCACTACTGTCCACCTCTTGCCCACACAGCTTCCAAACACATATCTTTACCTGTACATAATATCCAGATAAAGACAACAGCAAAATCTTGCTTATAGTTGACACGATATAACTATTTTTTATCTAAACAAAAAATACTAACCCTCTTCACAAAAAAAGATGTAAAGTCTTTCTACTCATACTGGGATAATGTTCATTCTTCTTCTGAGTAATACTTGCTTTTTGATAGCCTGTAATTTATATACTGGGCTATAAGGTTAATTACTATTTACATACCTTTTTCTTCCAGTTTTATTGAGATAATTGGCATATAATATTATATAGTTTTAAGTGTAACTTGATGTATGTATATATTTGCAAAACAATCACCAGAGTAAGTTTAGTGAAAGTGAAGTTGCTCAGTCATGTCCGACTCTTTATGACCTCATGGACTGTAGCCTACCAGGCTTCTCTGTCCCTGGGATTTTCCAGGCACAAGTACTGGAGTGGGTTGTCATTTCCTTCTCCAGAGGATCTTCCCAACCCAGGGATCGAACCCGGGTCTCCCACATTGAGAGTAAGTTTAATCAACATCTATCACCTCCTGTATTCACATTGTTTTTTCCTTGTGATGAGATTAACATTCTATGTTAAAGGACTGGGAAAGGGGAAGATAAATATGTATGCAAATATATTTAGATTAAAATATGGTAGAAATGCTCATAACAATTACAGTTTTTGTTTCTACAACTTGTCACAGGGTTACACTTAGTATTTATAAGTATTTATACCTTCTCCTATTGCCCATTCCATATTTCCTTGCTCTTTGACAAGCATCTTGGCTAGAGTTGTTCCTTGGCTAGAGTTGTTCCTGGGCTAAAGGTGTTCGCTGTCTGGTGGGGTGACCTAAATCTTCATTCTTGAAGATACTGGGCCATTGGCAGTCCTGCCTCTAGCAGGCTGTTATAGTTTTCCATTGACTTATACCACTAAAAGTCTAAAGGGGGAACTTACAGTATATATTTTTGGCAGCGTAGCAAGCTCCTTCCTCTAGGGGACCCAAACTTCACTCCATTCCAGGGACTTTGGTCTGTACTCTGGCTCAATTATGGGGCTTAATAGAGCTGAAACTTTCTACGGCAGTGATTCAATCTGAATTCTGGTGGCCAGACCCAGAGCGTTTCCTCTTACACAAAGTAGGCTGCTCATTTCATTCAATGCTAGAGACACCATGACCAATTAGCCAAAGATACCCTGTGCTCTGCATTTATGAAATGAACTGTTGAAAATCCTCATGTATGCATCTTTACACACTTGCACACTTATGCAAGCATAGCAATCATTTTTTGACAGGAAGGCAGAGAATGCTTTCTTTTATGGCCTTCTGATTGCTGGTTATTTGCTTCAGATCAGATCAGATAAGTCACTCAGTCGTGTCCAACTCTTTGCGACTCCATGAATCACAGCACGCCAGGAATCCCTGTCCCTCACCAACTCCCGGAGTTCACTCAGACTCACATCCATCAAGTCAGTGATGCCATCCAGCCATCTCATCCTCTGTTGTCCCCTTCTCCTCTTGCCCCCAATCCCTCCCAGCATCAGAGTCTTTTCCAATGAGTCAACTCTTCGCATCAGGTGGCCAAAGTACTGGAGTTTCAGCTTTAGCATCATTCCTTCCAAAGAAATCCCAGGGCTGATCTCCTTCAGAATGGACTGGTTGGATCTCCTTGCAGTCCAAGGGACTCTCAAGAGTCTTCTCCAACATCACAGGTCAAAAGCATCAATTCTTCAGCACTCAGCCTTCTTCACAGTCCAACTCTCCATACATCCATACATGACCACAGGAAAAACCATAGCCTTGACTAGGCAGACCTTTGTTGGCAAAGTAGTGTCTCTGCTTTTGAATATGCTATCTAGGTTGGTCATAACTTTCCTTCCAAGGAGTAAGCACCTTTTAATTTCATGGCTGCAGTCACCATCTGCAGTGATTTTGGAGCCCAAAAAAATAAAGTCTGACACTGTTTCCCCATCTATTCCCATGAAGTGATGGGACCGGATGCCATGATCTTTGTTTTCTGAATGTTGAGCTTTAAGCCAACTTTTTCACTCTCCACTTTCACTTTCATGCTTAGTGAAGTGAAATGAAAGTTGCTCAGTCATGTCCAACTCTTTGCAACCCCATGGATGATAGCCCACCAGGCTCCTCTGTCCATGGAATTCTCCCGGCAAGAATACTGGGTTGCCACTTCCTCCTCCAGAGAATCTTCCCCACCCAGGGAACCTAGGTCTCCTGCGTTGCAGGCAGATTCTATAACATCTGAGCCCCCAGGGTAGGTTATTTGCTTATCCTGTTGTCTATTCAGTTATCTCAAAAATTATTCTTCTAAGTCTATGGTGATAATTACTATTATAATAGCAATCACTATAAATTTTAGTACTTACTATTTGCTAAACTCTTTCCCTAAAATATCTCATCAATTCCTTAAGATAGCCAAGTGTTATTATTCCCAGTTTACAGATAAGGAAATGCTCACAATTCCAGGAAGATGTAGAAAAAGCAGAGACATTACTTTGTCAACAAAGGTCCATCTAGTCAAGGCTATGGTTTTTCTAGTAGTCATGTATGGATGTGAGAGTTGGACTATAAGGAAAGCTGAGCGCCGAAGAATTGATGCTTTTGAACTGTGGTGTTGGAGAAGGCTCTTGAGAGTCCCTTGGGCTGCAAGGAGATCCAACTAGTCCATCCTAAAGGCAACCAGTCCTGGGTGTTCATTGGAAGGACTGATGTTGAAGCCGAAACTCCAATACTTTGGCCACCTGATACGAAGAGCTGATTCATTTGAAAAGACCCTTATGCTGGGAGAGATTGAGGGCTGGAGGAGAAGGGGACAACAGAGGATGAGATGGTTGCATGGCATCACCAACTCAATGGTCATGGGTTTGGGTAGACTCTGGAAGTTGGTGATGGACAGGGAGGCCTGGCGTGCTGTGGTTCATGGGGTTGCAAGGAGTTGGACACGATGAGCAACTGAACTGAACTGAACTGACAGGTGTAGGACTTGTGGTATAAAGAATGCAAGAAACTTGAACTATATATTGTAGCTAATGATTGACAAAGCCAGAGTTCAAAATTTCCTCTTTTCCAAAACCCGTTTTCCTAAATATTGTGACCCAGAGAAAAGATAAACTCACACATCTATTTTACTAATTTTTAAAATTAATTTTAGGAATTGAAAAACAATTTGATTTAAAAAAATGGATGGAAGAACTAAACAGACATTTTTCCAAAGAAGAAATGCAGATTGTCAACAGGAACATGAAAAGGTGCTCAATATTGCTAATCATCAGGGAAACGTATATCAAAACCTGGATAAGATATCACCTCTTATCTGCCAGGATGGCTATCAAAGAAAAGCATGACTGACAGGTGTTCACAAGGATGTGGAGAAAAAAGAACCCTCCTACTGTTGGTAACAATGTAAATTGGTGCAGCCACTGTGGAAAAAAGTACAGAGATTTCTCAGAAAACTAAAACTAGACCTACCATATGGCTCATAAACATCTAAAAAAGCAAACCACCAATTTGAAAAGATATACACACTCCAACGCTCATAGCAGCACTATTTACTATTGCCAAGGTATGAAAGCAACCCAAGTGTCCATCAGCAGATGAATGGATAAAGAAGATGTGGTATATAATTACAATGGAATACTACTCAGTCATAAAAAAGAATAAAATTTTGTGATTTGCAGCAATATGGATGTACTTGGAGGGCATTACATCAAGTGAAATAAGTTAGAGAAAGACAAATACTGTATGATACCACTTATATATGGAATCTAAAAAAATACAACAAACTAGCGAATAAAACAAAAAGAAGCAGACTAACAGATATAGAGAGCAAATTAGTGATAATCAGTAAGGAGAAGAAAGTGGGCCAATTCAGGGGTAGAAGATTTAAAAGTGGGTTATTATGGGATTATAAGAAATCATGTATGTGATACTTTTGATAATTGTAAAGTACTGTAGAATTTAAAGAATGCTTTTTGATTAAAAAAAATATGGCTTGTCATAAGCACAAACCTAGTCAGAGAATAAATAAGCAACATGAACCTTATAAGCATGTGGATCAGACAGTTGCCCAAAGTTGTTTAAGATGTTCAGAAACTGGGAGTTGTCTGGGGATAAGGGGCTCTGCAACCTGGTAGAATAAGAAAAAAAAATGTGTTGTTTACCATTGGTATAATTTTAGTGCATCAATAAACTTTCATTGCCTCATTTGTAAAATGGGAAAATAATAAAATCTACTTTATAAAGATATTGAAAGGAGTAAAAAAATTTGAATAAATGCATACTAAATGTCAGAATTCTTGCCATAGTGCTGCAGCAGGCTAAGCAGTCCACCTGAAATAAGCAGCAATTAGGATTATCACACATGTACACTCTGATTTGTCCAGGGCATTCCTTGTTTCTCTTTCTTGACATAGTGTCTCATTTTGTTTAACACATTTGAACTCTCAAATGTAGCCTGATTGGTTTGAACCATAAGTTATATGGAGACCAAAGGATACGTATGGGAGGAAGCCAGACATTCAGCAAGTGCAAAAGTATCCTGCAAGCATAGTTTCTATTCCTTATTACTCTTCTTTCTTTGGAGGACACTAAACCTAAGTGAACCAACCAAGGATCTGGATTTCAGGAAGCATGTAAGGCTGAGGATAGTCTAACTCACTTCCCACCACTAGTTGGCATATCAAATCAGATCAGACCAGATCAGTCACTCAGTCCTGTCTGCCTCTTTGCGACCCCATGAATCGAAGCACGCCAGGAATCCCTGTCCATCACCAACTCCCGGAGTTCACTCAGACTCACGTCCATCGAGTCAGCGATGCCATCCAGCCATCTCATCCTCTGTCGTCCCCTTCTCCTCTTGCCCCCAATCCCGCCCAGCATCAGAGTCTTTTCCAATGAGCCAACTCTTCGCATGAGGTGGCCAAAGTACTGGAGTTTCAGCCTTAGCATCATTCCTTCCAAAGAAATCCCAGGACTGATCTCCTTCAGAATGGACTGGTTGGATCTCCTTGCAGTCCAAGGGACTCTCAAGAGTCTTCTCCAACATCACAGGTCAAAAGCATCAATTCTTCAGTGCTCAGCCTCCTTCACAGTCCAACTCTCACATCCATACATGACCACAGGAAAAACCATAGCCTTGACTAGGCAGACCTTTGTTGGCAAAGTAATGTCTCTGCTTTTGAATATACTGTCTAGGTTGGTCATATTTTCCTTCCAAGGAGTAAGCACCTTTTAATTTCATGACTGCAGTCACCATCTGCTGTGATTTTGGAGCCCCCCAAAATAAAGTCTGCACTGTTTCCACTGTTTCCCCATCTATTTTCCATGAAGTGATGGGACTGGATGCCATGATCTTTGTTTTCTGAATGTTGAGCTTTTTTTTTTTTGAATGTTGAGCTTTAAGCCAACTTTTTCACTCTCCACTTTCACTTTCATCAAGAGGCTTTTGAGTTCCTCTTCACTTTCTGCCATAAGGGTGGTGTCATCTGCATATCTGAGGTTATTGATATTTCTCCTGGCAATCTTGATTCCAGTTTGTGTTTCTCCCAGTCCAGCGTTTCTCATGATGTACTCTGCATATAAGTTAAATAAGCAGGGTGACAATATACAGCCTTGACGTACTCCTTTTTCTATTTGGAACCAGTCTGTTGTTCCATGTCCAGTTCTAACTTTTGCTTCCTGACCTGCATACAAATTTCTCAAGAGGCAGATCAGGTGGTCTGGTATTCCCATCTCTTGAAGAATTTTCCACAGTTTATTGGGATCCACACAGTCAAAGGCTTTGGCATAGTCAATAAAGCAGAAATAGATGCCTTTCTGGAACTCTCTTGCTTTTTCCATGATCCAGCGGATGTTGGCAATTTGATCTGGTTCCTCTGCCTTTTCTAAAACCAGCTTGAACGTCAGGAAGTTCACGGTTCACATATTGCTGAAGCCTGGCTTGGAGAATTTTAAGCATTACTTTAGTAGCGTGTGAGATGAGTGCAATTGTGCAGTAGTTTGAGCATTCTTTGGCACTGCCTTTCTTTGGGATTGGAATGAAAACTGACCTTTTCCAGTCCTGTGGCCACTGCTGAGTTTTCCAAATGTGCTGGCATATTGAGTGTAGCACTTTCACAGCATCATCTTTCAGGATTAGGAATAGCTCAACTGGAATTTCATCACCTCCACTAGCTTTGTTCGTGGTGATGCTTTCTAAGGCTCACTTGACTTCACATTCCAGGATGTCTGGCTCTAGGTCAGTGATCACACCATTGTGATTATCTGGGTCATAAAGATTTTTGTACAGTTCTTCTGTGTATTCTTGCCATCTTTTCTTAATATCTTCTGCTTCTATTAGGTCCATACCATTTCTGTCCTTTATCGAGCCCATCTTTGCATGAAATGTTCCTTTGGTATCTCTGATTTTCTTGAAGAGATCCTTAGTCTTTCCCATTCTGTTGTTTTCCTCTATTTCTTTGCATTGATCGCTGAAGAAGGCTTTCTTATCGCTTCTTGCTATTCTTTGGAATTCTGCATTCAGATGTTTATATCTTTCCTTTTCTCCTTTGCTTTTCACTTCTGTTCTTTTCACAGCTATTTGTAAGGCCTCCTCAGACAGCCATTTTGCTTTTTTGCATTTCTTTTCCATGGGGATGGTCTTGATCCCTGTCTCCTGTACAATGTCACAAACCTCATTCCATAGTTCATCAGGCACTCAATCTATCAGATCTAGGCCCTTAAATTTGTTTCTCACTTCCACTGTATAATCATAAGGGATTTGATTTAGGTCATACCTGAACGGTCTAGTGGTTTTCCCTACTTTCTTCAATTTAAGTCTGAATTTGGCAATAAGGAGTTCATGGTAATATGCACATTAAAATAGCAGATATTTATGTTGCACTAATTATGTGCCAGACATGATTAAAAGTGCTTTTTATTACTGACACAGTCTTCACAACAGCCCTATTATGTGGGTTATCATTCCCATTTTACAGATGAGAAATTGAGGAAGAAAGAGTTATGCATTTTCGCCAAGATCACATCAAAGACCACTGCATGGCAGAGACCAGATTTTGAACACATCAGTTGGCCTGAGATTTCATCTTCTGCATAGTCAGTTAGGCTGTCTCTCACTCACTTGAATCTAAAACAACAACAACAACAACAAAAATCACCAAGAAACATGTTAGGAGCAGTAACTCTTCCTACCCCCCGGAGGGAGAGCATATAGTGAAAAGTCAACTACTCAATGAAGTTAAGTGAAAATCATTCAGTTGTGTCTGACTCTTTGCAACCTCATGGAATATAGCCCCCCAGGCTCCTCTGTCCATGGAATTCTCCAGGCCAGAATACTGGAGTGGGTAGCTGTTCCCTTCTCCAGGGGATCTTCCCAACCCAGGGATTGAACCCAGGTCTCCTGTACTGCAGGTGGATTCTTTATCATCTGAGCCACCAGGGAAGCCCAAGAATACCAGAGTGGGTAGCATATCCCTTCTCCAGCGGATCTTCCCGACCCAGAAATCAGACTGGGGTCTCCTGCATTGCAGGCAGATCCCTTACTACCTGAGCTACAGAGTGGTAATTCTTTTCCATTAATGCACATGTTACTCTCAGCATGTGCTGAGTGTCCCTATCCCTAATAAGATGCTGAGGAGTCTTGACTTGTTTGGAGATAGGGATGGTGAGTATGATGATTTGTGAAAATTCTTTCTGTTTCTATAATGACAAAAGTGTGCTAATCTAAGCTGAGGGTATTTCCAATTACATTGGTTTGAAGAAAACTTTTGAGACCTATTGCTGTCAAGGGATTATAAGGAAGAGATGGGATAAGTGACAGGTGAATCACCCACTGCTTAGTGTCCAAAGGTTTTTTTGGATGAAATGAATTTTGAAAGAATGATAAAGGTAGCCTACTGCTGCTGCTACTGCTAAGTCACTTCAGTCCTGTCTGACTCTGTGTGACCCCATAGACGGCAGCCCACCAGGCTCCCCTGTCCCTGGGATTCTCCAGGCAAGAACACTGGAATGGGTTGCCACTTCCTTCTCCCCTAGTCCAGTTAAATCTGAATCCCAAGAGTCAGAGCATTTGGAGCATCTGGGAACATTTGGGACATCTGGAACATCTGGGTGTGACATCAGATGGCCTGTGTCTTTCAAGCTTTCTGTGTACTTCCTGGTTTACAGGAGTTTTCTGTGCGACAAGGAGAGACTAGATTCCAAAAACTTGGAAATAATTTTTAAATGCTCTAGAAATGTAAAGATCCTGGATAATACCTTGGAGAAGAAAAAAGCATACAAGATAGATTTATCAGAAGAGTTGCGTTAAAATGGATCAGAAGAAATTGGGAACTAGGCTGACACAATTGAAATTTGGATTGTTACAGAGTTTTCTTTTTAAATATTCACCTAATCATGCATTCTTGGCGTAAAGAAACTCTCGTAGTCTCTTTCAGGGTAATGACTTTGACCAGAACTCTTCTCACCAGGCCATCTCAGACTGCCTCCCAGCTGACAGTCCATATCTCAGGTTGTCAAGATGCAGGAGACCATTAACTCTTCCCTGTCACTTCCACAGCCCCAAGCAGATCTGGCCCTACTGCAGGCACTGTTGACTTCTGTTGAAGCACCCAGGCTGGACTCCTACTCTGCCACCACAGCTCCGCATCTGCCTTTAGCTTTGAATGAAGTATTTGCAGAAATGCTACCTGAGGGAACTCTAAGAAGATAGGGATAGTGGCAGAGCAAAATGAAGCAGCGTCTCAGGGACAATCATCCTGGATTTGAGCCACAACATTAGCAGGCAGTTCTTGGAGGGTCTGAAGGGGCTGTAAGTGTGCCCACAACCAGCTGACCACCCCAGACCTGTGCTTCCTCCTCATAATGTCAGCTTGTTGCTGTGAAGTGGCTGCCCAGCCAGGATTGATGCTACAATTACCTGCCATCTAGGTGTGACTGTGCAATTAATATTCATGAATGGAATGTGGTTAGAAGTGACGTGTATCCTTTTTGGTTCTGAGTGGATAAGAAGCAGATGTGTCTTCCCCTTGCTCTGTTCCCTGCCTGTCAATGACTGGAAAAGACTCCGAAGAAGCAGGGGTCACAAGGTGGAAGAAGACTGGGTCCCTGAATGACCATGGAGAGTAAAGCTACCTGTCACACAGGTACATCTGCATTGAACTTTTGCATATATGAGAAAAAAATTATAATGTTTTAGACCTCTGAGACTTGAGAATTCGTTTGTTATAGGGGACTGGGCTAACACAGTCACTAACATAATTAGGAACCAAAAGCTGGTAGGCCCCAGTGGAATTCTCATTTTTTACTTTGAAACAAATGAGTTCTTAAAAACTCACATTTATATAGGACTACCTAGTCAAATAGAAATGACAGTTGCTTGTTTTAAAAATCCATTTCCTTTGGCCAACACAGTGCTCCTGCTCTCAGGCCTCTGTTAGAATCTTTTAACTATGTCACATAGTATAAAGGGCAGAGGAGGACGGGGAATCCTCACACAAGAGTGATCCAAAAGGAACCTGAACCTTCCTGATCACCAGGGTCCAAATGGGTTTGACAGTGTATGCTCCTGGGCAGCCTGAATTAATAGCTTGTCCTTCCTTGAGAGAAGCCTGGGTAAAAGTCATCTTATTAAAACTCTCCCCATTCTCACTAGATAAGTAATTTGGGGCCCCATCTTTGGGCTTATTGATGCTTTTGAACTGTGGTGTTGGAGAAGACTCTTGAGAGTCCCTTGGACTGCAAGGAGATCCAACCAGTCCATCCTAAAGGAGATCAGTCCTGGGTGTTCTTTGGAAGGACTGATGCTAAAGCTGAAACTCCAATACTTTGGCCACCTTATGCGAAGAGTTGACTCATTGGAAAAGACCCTGATGCTGGGAGGGATTGAGGGCAGAAGGAGAAGGGGACGACAGAGGATGAGATGGCTGGATGGCATCACCAACTCGATGGACGTGAGTCTGAGTGAACTCTGGGAGTTGGTGATGGACAGGGAGGCCTGGCATGCTGCGATTCATGGGGTCGCAGAGAGTCGGACACGACTGAGTGACTGAACTGAACTGAATAGAAAATGGAAAAGACAACCATCAGTTGTGTCATTTGATTTGGGTAAAAATTGAACATGGATGGATGAATGTCAAGGGGAGGAGGGAATATAATGTTATTCCTGAATTAATCTTGATTCTGAAAACATCCCTGCCATGGAAAATACCTAAGTATCACATTACTGGTTTCACTTTCAGCTCTTGCAAGGAGTCCAGAAGTGATTAGTTTCCTTCCAGCTCCTTCCTGGCATGGGCTGCTGCAGTGCATCTTAGAATCCTGGGCACTGGCCCATGAGGCCTGCAGGGCCAGCACAGGCTGAATATGCCCAGGTGTAGGGGAGCCCCTCTCATTGCAGTTGCCCATAACACCCGGGGGAGAGCAGCTGCCTGCCTTTTTTTTTGCTAATTTCTCTTTCATGCTGAGCTACATGGGGGAGAATAATTGTCTTCACTCTGAGCTCTGACATTCCCACATTCAAGCACCTGCTCTCCCACTGTTCTCCAATAAGAAGACAATTTCTGCCACACTTGGGTTTCCCTCACAGCAAATCTGCCGATTAGAGAGACACACTTTAGAAGAGACAGTTGGGGCCTGTGAATGAGTCAGAAACTAAGTAGCATTTTGGAAGTGTGTTGGTCAATCTGCACCCCCACCCCACCATAAAATATGAATTGTGGTGAGGATTCCCCAGAGTTTTCAGGGCAAAAGGTAGAATTCTCTAGAGCTGCTCAGCAACGTTTAGCTGCTCCTAAAAGGTCCCAGGCCTGTCAGCAGAAACAGGTCAGGAGATCCTAAATGCAGTGAAGAGGAAAAGCAAGTCATGGTCATTCAATGGTACCATATTAAATTTGTTAAAAGTTTTCCCCAAGATTCTCGGAGTTATTCTATTGCTACTAGAGGGGTGGGATAAGTTAATTTCTCTTACACTGTACATTTTCATTCTAGATTATAAAGTGCAACACTGTAGCAGTTATTAATCTTGGAGGGATCAGGAAGCCAGTGTAGAGGTTATAGCATGGTAGAGGGCCAAGCCAATCTAGAGTCTAAGACCTCCCTGTCTAGAAGTAAACCAGCATTCTAAGGAAACCATAGATAAGGAGAGGGTCAGCTTTTATCACCTAATTTTGTCACTCCTAAAAGAGCCAGCCACTAGGTCTTAATTATGATTACCAATGTGCCTTATTTTTTCTATTTTTATAAATGTTTATATTTCTTAATCATGCAAGTCAAAGACTTTCAGTATAGAAACATTTGAGCAGGAATTGACAGACTATGATCTGTAGATCAAATCTGGCCTTCCACCTGTTTTTGCAAATAAAGTTTGATTAGAACACAGTCACACTCATTTTAGTATTATCTATGGCTGCTTTCATATCACTAATTGAGTATTGAGTAGGGTTGAACTATATGGCCTGGACAACCTTAAATATTTACTATTTGAAACTTTACTGAAAAGCAAAAAAGGAAAATAAGTAAAAAAATAAATAAATAAATAAAATAATTATCTCATAATCTCATCACTTAGAAATAGCTAATGTGAATATTATCTATTCCCTATTATATTCCTCTGGAATCCACTCTTTAGAAACAGGATGGAGCCTCATCTATTTGGAACAGACATTGAAACTGATGATGCCATGCACACATCATGAGAGTATAAAAGGCTTATTACTTTTTGTGCCAGAAATGGTGAAGCAAGAGGACCTCTCCAGAAGGACTGAGAAGGTGAGTCCAGACCAGTGGCAGAGATGAGGGAAGGAGTCTGGTATAGACATAAGCTGTGAGTCTCAGAGAGACTCTTCTGGGCCACTGTTGTGCTCTTTGAGACTTACCACATATCCCTAGCCACAATGAAAACATCCAACCTTCACATGGAACCATGAATGGTACTCTTTATGCCATGTCTCCCTATTTCAAGCCTCCTTGTTAAGTGGGGATAGCCTTTTTTTATCAGATGGAAAGATACATTATATGTGCCTTACTATAAAATCCCAGAGTGAATGGCCTTTCTCTGCTTCCTGAGTATATATGTAAGTGATGTTTCCTCACCAGCATAATTTTATTTTTTTGTCAACAGATTGAATGTTGCTCAGCCATTTCAGAAGGGGCCTGCATTTGCCGTTTCCTGCCTTGTTTATTATTGAGTGCTTCCAAATAAGGAACATGAGTCTATAGGAAAAGGAAATGAGCCTTTGAATCTGCAGGAGGATGCTAGAGGACATCTTCAGCAATTTTAATAATAGCTTTGGAACAGATGCCTGTAGGTTCTTGAAATGATGACAAGTAAAACCCTAAGGAGCTTTACTGTCTCAGGAAAGAAGTAGTCAAATTGGGAAGGATGGACATTACATACAATAAGAAGCTAAAAAGCCTATTTTGTGTTGCTTTATTAATTCACTAAATAAATTAAACATTAAATAAGCACATAAATGTACTTTTTACTCCAAGATATTGATTTTTACTCCAAGATATCTTACATATATTTTGTGCAAAATATGTAACTACTATTTTGAAAAAATTGATCATATTTTTAATATTTGCCCTAAATATGTTGAAACGTTTAATACATACATGAAAAACTACACGGTGGCTCAGACGGTAACGTGTCTGCCTACACTGCGGGAGACCCAGGTTCGATCCCTGGTTGGGGAAGATCCTCTGGAAAAGGAAATGGCAACCCACTCCAGTACTCTTGCCTGAAAACTCCCATGGACAGAGGAGCCTGGTAGGCTACAGTCCATGGGGTCACAAAGAGTTGGACACAACTGAGCGACTTCACCTCACCTTCACCTCAAACATTCTTTTGCAGCACTTTATAAATTCTGGATGAAATTGTGTGAGATGTGACTCCTTGGTCCACATTAAAAAAAAAAAAAAAAATCTCTCAGGTCCAGTTCATTAAAGACATCAAAAAATCCTATTAGTTATCTGCTGCCAGCAGAATTTGAAAATTTTCAGTACGTCTCAAGTCATTTTCTATTTGGAAAACTCACATACAAATCAAGTTAAGTTTGGGAATGTGCATTTTGGAGGAAAGTCTGAGTATCATTTCTAGAAAGTGAGACTGACCTCCATTGCCATATCCCAGGGAATAAGTAAAGTCAAGTCACTCAGTCGTGTCTGACTCTTTGCAACCCCGTGGACTGTAGCATACCAGGCTCCTCTGTCCATGGGATTTTCCAGGCAAGAGTACTGGAGTGGGTTGCCATTTCCTTCTCCAGGGGATCTTCCCAACCCAGGGATTGAACCTGGGTCTCTAGCATTGCAGACACATGTTTTACCATCTGAGCCACCAGGGAAGCCATCCCAGGGAATGATAGTTGTATAAATGAAGACAAGTGTCCCTTTAGTGACAGGACTTTGGGTCTGAGATGGATGAGACACACGCAGAAGAAAAAAAATACAGTAGTAGTAGAAGCAAAGGAGGATGATTTCAGCTCCAAAATTTTCTTCCTTTATGGTTTTGACAGAACAGAAACTTGCAAGCTTCCAGGCATGGTTTATTGCTCCTCTCCTCACTCAGGTTAGAGAGCAGGAATATGGATAAAGGATAATGCTTTTTATGGCAAGATTTTGATGTTGCTGGAATATGTAGGGACTGCTATGTCCTTCAAGAGGCCCTTTATATAGAAGGATGACAGGTTGAGCAAACCGATATGAGCCAAAATGACACACAGGAGACAACTTAGCATCATGCTTATAGGTTTTCTGGTGGGACTGAGAGATTTGAACAATCTATACCAGACACAGAGCCACATGGGACCAGCACAAATGAGTTTCACTGCTACTGCTCCCAAACTGGCAAAATGCTGCACTTAGGAAGAGACTTGAGTCTTTTCTGCTCCGTCAGTTGGTAGGTATATCTAGAAACACATAAACCCTCCGGCAGGTCTGGAAGTTTGAGGAATAAGATAACCCAGTGGCTTCACTACAGCATCCCTGAAGCCACGATATCCCATTTACATGATCTGTTCTTTAATCTCACTTCAGGTAGTACTGGTGTCATCTCCCTGCTGTTTCACTGTTGCTATGACCTTGGCATCAAGACTTGAAAAGACGATATTGTGCTAAACATAAAAGGCTGAACTGAAGTAGATTTGAAGTTAAAATTCAATAATTCTAGGAAATACACTGCTACTATCAAATGACTAATGTAATGCTGTATAACTGAACAAATGTATGTTTGTACATTTTATTTCTTCTGGAAATAAAGACCACTGTGTTTCTAGGCCTTCTATACTGAATTTTTAAAATATGGGCCAGTGTGGGAAAACTGTAGTTTTCATAATTAACATTAAAAAATATTGCTCTACTAAAGTAGAAAAATGACCAAAGGATAAAGACAAACAATATTCACACACACAAATACAAATAGCTAAGTTGTATAAATGATATCTAACCTTAATAGAAATTAAAAAATGTGAATCAAGATGAGACTGTTTCCTTCTTTAGTCTGTATATCTTTGAATTCTTTTCTTATTAATTCGCCATGACATTTTGTCCCAGAAAAATTATTCAGATTAGAAAAAGAGGTTGCAGCAAGATAGAAAGGCAGAAGAGTATCTCATTATGTGTGTGTGTGTGTATATACACATATAAATAGAATAGATATATGTATAATTTCAGCTATTAATAAAAATGTTCTCATGTACAGAGAGACAAATGTCAAAGGCAATTTGGATCTTTAAGCATGACAATGAAATTTAGGATATAGAGGATAAAAAAATATACATTCAGCAATTATCTTCCACCTGTCTTCAACAAATGAAGTGGGTGAAGGTCCTAATGAGAGATTCAATTGCTGAGTAGCAGATGAGAAATTAGCACATATGTAGATTAATATCAGAAATGGTCATGATAAGCTTAAAGTATTAATAATGATCACAGCCTAATTCCTTTTTTAAGTAGATAAGCATGAATGCAGTTCTGAAATTGCATAATAAAACCATATAAGGATAGCTTCATGAGAAGTTTATTGCTTAAACATTAGCTTGCTGCCAAAATTAAAAACAATAAACCAATACTTTATTGGATCCCACAGCCACAGAATTAAACAAGTGGTTACGATTTGCAACAATCACAAGTCCCCTTAGTAAACTTGAGTGGATATGGCATATACCCAAATTCCCTGTAGCTTTGTTTTCAAGTACTATGTCACTGCTACCTGATTTGAGTTTCATTTCCTGAAAAACTGCTTTTTCATCAGTAAAATCTGTGCATTAACATTTGCCTCCAAACAAGTTTTAAGAAATGATTTGTGAGTCCGAGAGGATTCTTACTGAATTCTTTGAGTTTCCCTATATTAAAAAATATTTAAGTAGCACATGTGATGAGTTCCTCCACTGATTTTTGACAGGGGAAATAAGCTTCAGTGAAGAAGACACTAAATCTTTTCCTTCAGTCTCAGAAAATCACATAAATATTTATGCATACATTATCTTATTTAACCTTCTCCACTCAGTAAGAAAAGCTACTATTTTTATCACAATTTTATAAATACAGTTGAGACTCTAAGACATTATATAACTTGTTCAAGGACACACAGCCTTGTGATCTTGACTTGTAGCAGAGTCAGAACTCAAACCTAGATTTCATGGACTCTACCCTATGCTTTTTGCCCTAAGAAAAGTTTTTCCTCTGTCTAGAATCCACTCTTTGGGCAGTGTCATCTCCTCATATTCTTGTCCACAAATTTAAGTCAGGTGCCTCTGTTGATAGGATATTTGAGACTTCAGTTAGTTTTTTCAGTTATTAGCACAATTCACAGCCTGTCTCAGCACGTAACCATTTTACCAGGTATTTTTCTAATTGCTTGTGTTTGAATATCTTGTGTCTCCTATTAGAGTAAAAGAGGCACAAAGTCAGACAGCAAAACTAAACTTCGGTGTGCACTGATCCAGAGAAGCAAGCCAGTACCATTGAATGGCACAATGTCTCCAATCTTGAAAGGTTAGCTCTGACTTGATCACAACATTAACTGCATTTAGTTCTGGTTTTTGAGGTTTCAAGGGACAGAAGTTCATTTAAATCAGCTCCAAACAAAAGAGAAGAGATACATTGTCAGAGAGGTTTCATGAGAATCTGAGCAAAACTGAACAATTGTGCCTCCAAAAGGGCCTGTGATAGGGCTGCTCCCAGGGTCAGCTTTTTCCTCTCCCTTTCTCTCAGAATATCTCCTGCCTGGTTCCTGCATTCTCTTCTCTTTCTCAGGGTTAAGCTGTCTCATTTTGCACACAGAGAGTAGTGACGGCCCCAGTCATATTATGAAAACTTTACCTCTAGCACACACCTTACTGACAACTTCTTCAGTCTCTCAGTTTAGATTTTAGTGTAAGAGTCTGATTTACCCAGCTCATCTTTTTAAGCCAGGACAAAATAGACTAGTTCATGAATGGGGCACCTCTAGATAAGAGGTCTACTCTTAGACCAATCAGCTGCAGGAGGAGCAGGTAAAAGTCTCCCGGTTCACTACCCACTCTCTTTCTGAAAAGGAGCTATGCAGATGAGCAGATATCATGAGCTCTGTCTAATGCAGATATGTTCAAATTCAGAGCTCCTTCTTCACTCGAAGGTGTGCTTTTCCATCTCTTTCCCAAAAGATGCAGATATTTAGATCCTTAACCTCAGGATGACTTCTAGTTGTATTTCAGCCATTCTCAGTAGGGATGTTTCTGGAGGAAATGGGGTTGCTTCACAAAATAAATAGTAAAGTCATAGAACCTAAATATTAAGGTTTCAAATTAGAGATTTAGTGAGCAAATGACTGATATATGACATCAATTTTCAGTCTTATTTTGCAAAAGGAATATTAGGCTATATCTATATGGAACCACTCAACTGAAGATTTGGATGGCCATCTGGAGTTTTTAGATTAGCACAAGCTCAGGTTTGGAAATGGACTGATCTCCCATAGGTTGAATGTAGTGAGGAAAATTTGATGTAGTGAGGAAATTTGATAAACAATGTGTTCATCTGCTAATATCTGGGAATTTGTTTCAGTTCTGTTCAGTTCAGTCGCTCAACGTGTCCGAATCTGTGACCCCATGGACTGCAGCACACAAGGCCCCCCTGTCTATTGCCAGCTCCCGGAGTTTACTCAAACTCATGTCCATCGCCTTGGTGATGCAATCCAACCATCTCATCCTCTGTTGTCCCCTTCTCGCACCTTCAATCCTTTCCAGCATCAGGGTATTTTCCAATGAGTCGATTCTTCGCATCAGATGACCAAAGTATTGGAGCCTCAACTTCAGCATCAGTCCTTCCAATGAATGAATATTCAGGACCGATTTCCTGAATAATTAGTGGTTGGATCTCCTTGCAGTCCAAGGGACTTGTTTAAAGATTTAAATTGGTCTCACAAACTTCAATTATTAATACTTTATCAATACAACAGTGGATTGAAGGGAACTTAAATACATTTTTATAACCCCAAATGTACATGTCTCACATCCTTTTCAATATTCACTTTGCAATTCTATTACTGATTATCTCAACAGCAGGTGTAGTACAACTTTATGGTCAGTCTTTTCATTTTATGAAGCCCTTCATCTGAAATATTAGAAGGTTGGGATTACCGATTTCATAGACACAAGTTCTATCATTCATAAATCTTTTATCTTAAAATTGAAAGCATCATCTTTAAAAATCTTCTAAAAATCTTTCTTGGGAATAGGAGGTCATTTACAAACTATATGCAAGGCAACTGGAAGAAGTATACTTTATAAAGGTTTTGGACCATTAACTCTAGATTTTGATTTTTCTGTACTAAAAAAAAAGAAAGTATGATACCTTTGAATGTTTTGAGAGTGTGATGGGAAAATCAGCCTCGATGAATTTTCTGTTCGTGGTCACTGAGGTAGGTCACCAAGGTGATTGAAGTCTCCCAGCAGACTTTTAAATATTTGAAGCTAAAAATATTTAAGAGTGTACCAAATGAGCAGTGCTTTAACTTTTATTTATATTCTATTTTTGGTGTGGTTGTGATTATAGCCTCCCCAAGACGGCTGATCAGTAATGAATGTGTCCTGTTGGCAGATCCCTCCAGGGCTCTGATTCAATCTTTTGAGTTATGGGATGAGGACAAAATGAACTATTTTTCAAGCTTGTAAATATGTGACAAATGACAGTGCAAGAACTATTGATTCCAATCACAGTGATACAATGTTTCATAGTCAAGACTGACTCTGGCTTTACAAATTACTTGCAAGTTGAACAGTAAACCCTTGTGCAACATGCTTCAACCTGGATCAATCTTCAAGAATATGTGTGTCAGTATTCACCTCCAATTTGAATAAATAACCTAACTGAAATGGACTTGTCTTCTATTTTTTTACATTCAAAAGGTGCTGCTGGATTCCCCAATCTTGAAAGAAGGAAGAGAGAAGCAGAACCCTTATAGAACCCTGAGAGACTATGCACACATACCTGCTTTTATCTTTATTAGTTAGTCATAACCAATGGAGAATCCCAGGGATGGGGGAGCCTGGTGGGCTGCTGTTTATGGGGTCACACAGAGTCGGACACGACTGAAGTGACTTAGCAGCAGCAACAGCAGCATAACCAAATATATTTGAGAAATGCCTCTCGAGAATATAAATCTTAACTAAAAACTCACAGGCACTGTCTAGCTCAGAACTCAAATCTTATTCAAACATATCTAGAGTTTTTTTACTTATTTTTTATTTTTTTATTTTATTTAAAAACAAAACAAAACAAAACACGGAGCTGATTCAATAAGTTAGAACCTGAGACACTGCAGTAGCCATTGTGTTTCTTAGAGGCATTAGATCTGATTATTAAAACAAAAAAAAAAACACCCTACCATGGCAAGTATTTATAGATGAAGACAGACCCTCTTAAAACCCTCCTCATTTGGAACATGAGCACTCCTGTGTATAAAGAAAACTTTGCCTAAAAGACCACTAAACAAACCCAGGAAGATATATCTTTGCAGCGGGGAGGAAGGGGGCAGAAGTCAGTTTCGCAGCCTGTGTGAGAAGGCAGCATATGCACCGCCCTCACTGTCGTCCCCGCAACCTTGTTGTGGAGCACCATTTAAAACTTGCCCTCAGGTTGTCACGGTGTATTTTATGCAGGACTGACCTTAGTGGAGGCTGTGCATGCTGATGTATTATTGACCTTCTTCCCCACTGCTTACACAAACAGGCCATCTGGGTACCAGGACAGTACAGGGAATATGTCCAACTTTTCGGAACAAGATAAAAATTAAAAAGTGTGTTGGGGGAGTGGGGGAAGAAAGGCTTTTGGCTTGTACCATGGATTTGTTTATTCAGACATAATTGGCGTGGATCTAGCCAAGGCACAAATTCATTCTTTGTCTAACCTACTGGCCTCTGAGCCCCTCCCCCCATTGTTCATCTCCATCAATGTGCGATGAGCCACTAAGCAAGAAAAGAGGGCAGAGACGCGGCAAGGCCACCACCAGCCCCTTATTATAGAGTCACGCTTCTGGGAAGCTGGAATTAGCCAGGGCGTGAGGATGGTCACTGAGTCCCAGCAGACCCCATCTCTGCCCAGTCTACTCCAGTGAGGCCTGCTCCTTCCTTCTGCCCTTCATTCTGCCTCAAGAGGGTGATGGGGATCTGGAGCCTGGTGAGATGTGTTATTGCTAGGGGTTTGTCTGGCCAGCAGCCTTCAGCTCCTAGCCAGTTGAATCACAAAGAACCCAGCCTGGCCATTACAGGCCAGGCACATTTACAGCTTCCCCAGTGAATTTTTCCCAGGCTGGAATCCATTTTTAGTAGCTTCACTTCATTGATCAATGGCTTCCTTTCAATGATGATATTGACTTACGAAACTAGCTCAGAATGTCAGATTCAGTTCATACAGAACTGCTCTCCAGGACCCAGAGATAATCCTGAGTTGTCTACAGCCCAGAGCACTACCAGCGGCAAGCAGGGTTCTGCTTAATCATTAAAAAGCTCCAAGTACTCTCTTTTCCTAGTGGTTATTGCTATTTGTTTGCAATTTAGTTGAGGGGGATGAATGTATTTTTTGAATTTATGCATTTTAAATATTCTTTTAAAATAATTTTCTTGGACAAAGTATTAGCACAGTTTGCTTTGCATACTATAGAAATGCAGTAGATGTTAGCCAAGGATAAATCACCTCCTCCCTGAAGCCTCCTCTTTCCCCTGCTCCCATCCATTCCCTCTCTCATCCTCTGTTCTTCCACTTAGTAGAGATCACTATAATTTTCTCCATAATAGAATATGTTGCTTGTCTGTTTCTACCCCTTGGCAAGTATGAACAGCTAGAGTAAAGCTTTAATCTTATCTGTGAAAGTCAGTCCTGTGCCTGGTATACAAGATGAACTCAATAAATGTTTGCAGAACAAGTGACTAATCATAACTAGACTCTATTTAGAATTTAACAATATATCAGGCACTTAGTTAATCATCACAACCTGAAGAGGTAAGTATTACTCTAAGTCTCACTGTACAGATTAAAAAACTGAGGCTTTGGGAGATGAAGTAGTAGTTAACAAGGTGTGAGTTCAGGATTTGCACTCAGACAGTCTGATTATAGTATGACATGATAATGAATGAATGCTGATCCCTTCTTTTGTACATTACTTTGCCAACAAAGGTCTGTCTAGTCAAGGCTATGGTTTTTCCAGTGGTCATGTATGCATGTGAGAGTTGGACTGTGAAGAAAGCTGAGTGCTGAAGAATTGATGCTTTTGAACTGTGGTGTTGGAGAAGACTTTTGAGAGTCCCTTGGTCTGCAAGGAGATCCAACCAGGCCCATTCTAAAGGAAATCAGTCCTGGGTGTTCATTGGAAGGACTGATGCTAAAGCTGAAACTCCAGTACTTTGGCCACCTCACGCGAAGAGTTGACTCATTGGAAAAGACTCTGATGCTGGGAAGGATTGGGGGCAGGAGGAGAAGGGGACGACAGAGGATGAGATGGCTGGATGGCATCACCGACTCAATGGATATGAGTTTGAGTGAACTCCAGGAATTGGTGATAGACAGGGAGGCCTGGCGTGCTGCGATTCATGGGGTCGCAAAGAGCCGGACATGACTGAGCGACTAAACTGAACTGAACTGAAAAAGCTTATGGTTCCATTTTTGGTTAAGTAGGGACAGTTCTGTCTTATCACTGGGCATACTGGTTTGTGACAGTTATTTAGAGTAACCAGGGAGGCTGAAAACAAATTATAAAGTAGTCAGTCTCTATTTGCTTTATCTGTTCAGACTTTTTTTTTTTCTCAATAGTGGTAGAACCTAAGAGACATAAACATGGATTTATGACGTGCATTAATTTTGTCTTCAGCAAAGTGAGTAATCTGTGGTATTCAGACCCATGTGACTTTGAACAAACTATGTAACCTCTCTGACCCTAATTTTGCTTATCTATAAAGTGAGACCTATGAAGAGTACTTTCCTCAGATGATTACTGCAAGGAAGAAATGAGACAAGACATATGAAACGTTCAACATGTTAACTGGCACATGTTTTGGAAATTAGGCAAAGGTGAGTATCTACACAACATCAAACATCTGAGTATCTTTAAATACCTATTTAAAGTAAATAAAAATTATCAAGACTTATATAGCAAGATAATGCACAAAAAATAAAAGAAAAAAAATCTGTCCAATACCACTGAATTGTACACTTAAAAATGATTAGGACAGTATATTGTAAGTTATGTACATTTTGTCACAATAAAAAATCTGTCCATTATTCTAATATGTCATAAGGCAAAAACAAAAAAACATAAAAAAAATTAAAACAAAAACAAATTGCTACTGCTGTGGATGTTTCTAAACTATACAGAGCACTATGTGTTATTTATTTTTATTAATCTTAAAATTGAATGGTATTAAATTTTTAATTAAAATATTTTTGGGTCAAGTAATGATAATATCCATCTAAATTCTTATTGATATTGCTAGGACTCTTTCAAATTTTCTTTGCATTCTCAAGAACTAAACTGCTATCAAAAGGGTTTTTGCAATTAAATTTTTGCTATTTTTTTAGCATGTTAATTTTTTCAAAGCATACTTTGGATCATATTTTCTTGGTGACCCATCTAGGTTTATATTTCCCACAACCTGGAACAGAAGTTGAATTTGGGCTGGTACTTTACTGAGAGTCTATCTATGCCTGTCTAGGAAAGCCAGGCTTTGACTCAGGAAGAAAAGGGCAGAATGAGATCATGGTACAGTCAAAGGGCTTCCTGGCCCCTAAACATGGCTGTGGAGTCTGCATATCACTACCCTGCCTGCTTCCCCTCTGACATACTGACTGTCTCACAAAAAGTGGCTTTTGTCACCCTGACATTTCTGAGAGTTGCCCTTAAGCCTGACTTCAGGCCATGTGAGTAATATTTAGAAGATCCAAGAGAACTTTCAATATCTGAAAGGTTAAGGCTAAGGGGTAGAGGAGGGAAAGTTTGGTAAGAGGGGTTTAAGGTGACCTCATGGCATGTTGGAAGCCCTATCAAGAAGAGCATTTCCAGCCTGACATCAGAAAAGGTATTATCAGGGTGCTTTCCTAACGAACATTCAAAAGTATCAAGAGCCTTCTTTGGCAGGGTGGCCTCTGAAGGGTCCCTCCTGAAGGGTCCCTCATCTTTCCCTTTGCCTCCTCTCTCTTTTGCTCTTCTAGCATCAAGCAGACCTGAGTAGTAGTGGCTGTCTCCTTTCCAGTGGGCAGTGTCTTCAGGAAGCTCGTGACCATCATGAAGTTAAAGGAAGGACAATAATGCCATGGTTGTTGGTCAGTCTTAGGAAACTTGACTCATTGCCACTGAGTGCCTCATCAACTAAAGCGAGAGTGTATGCGGCAGGCGCAGGAGTAGAAGGTGATCACCACCACCTAGATACGTGATATCTCCAACCTGGCTGGAGAGCAAAACTTCCCAGGGTGCTTCTTAAACTCCCAGAGCCAATCAATCAGATTCTCCTGGGATGTACCCTAAGAATCTGTGACTTAACAAATAGCAAACAAGAAGTTTTGGTGATTAGCCAGAACAGCTGGAATAGAATCTAGATCCATTCAGTAAAATTGTCAGAATAGGAGTAAATGTGCTCAAAGTGATGCTAGGATATTTGATGGCACTTCTTGCACATACTCATTCACTCACTAGCATCATGGAATATATATTTTTGTTAAACACCCACCATGTGCTAGCAATGGCAGTGATGAAACTACAGCTCTTAGAGCACTTATGACAGACTACACGTAACACCACATATTCTAGGGCTCTTGAAGGCAATCTTCTTTTGTGTGAAGACATATGAACACAGAATACCCATCCAATTTAGAAAAAGAAAACAATCAAACCAATTGTTTAACAAAATGTACATCAAAGAGCTCTTATATCAATTATATTTCAAATACTAAATTGTAGCTTTGCTCAGTAATATGAGAAATTCAAAGAGAGAATTAAAATACTATATCCTCTAAATATGACTTAAAAACCACAATTTATTGAACACCTGCTCTAGCCAGGTGTGGTTAGACATTTTAACATCTGATCTCCAGAATAATGTGGGGACCCCTGACTTCAAAACTCCATGTTGTGCTGTGCTTCCTCTAGCCACATCATGTGGTCTTCAGTCTTATACATCCATCCTGACTCCAGATCCAACACTTAATTGTCTGGCAATTTTGGACAAGTTACCTAATTATTCTGAACCAGTTTTCTCACCTATAAAAATCACAATTATATAACTGACTTTGCAGAGTCATTGCAAAATGAAATAATGTTTCTAAGATATCAAAATAGCAGTTGATGCATCACAGGTGCGCAAAGCTAGTTCTTTCCTGTCCTTAACTCCTCTCTCCAGTCTTTTGGTACCCACTGTGTGAGCTTCAGTCATCCCAAATGGGAACTGAGACTGAAATTGTCAAAGTCAGCAAAAGCCTATATAAATTCACACAGTCTACATGTTTCTGTATAGGAGAGACGTGCTGTAGGAACAGGGCTTCTGTTTAGGCAGCTATTGCTGTTGCTGCTTAGTTGCTCAGTCATGTCCGACTCTTTGCAACCCCATAGACTGTAGTCTTCCAGGCTCCTCTGTCCCTGGGATTTCCCAGGCAAGAATATTGGAGTGGGTAGCCATTTCCTACTCCAAGGGATCTTCTGGACCCAGGGACCGAACCTGCATCTCCTGCATTGGCAGGCAGATTCTTTACCACTAGCAGCACTTGGGAAGCCTCTAGGTGGCAGGTGGAAGATACCAAATAAGTGGCCACGAGATTAGAACTGGGTTTGGGGAAGAACGAAGCCACTATGGACTTGGTAGCATAAAAAATGAAAAATAATAGTGAGGTTTGAAGGAGAGACGGATTTCAGACACATAAAGAAAAGGGAGGAAGTACACTGCAGGTAAGGAAAGCATGTGATTCAAGGTAGACATGAAGGTGAAAAAGTTCATGTATATTCAGAGGTCAATGAGATGTCAGGATGCAGGAATATAGGATTTGTGAAAAGGTTAAAGGGAACTATAGGACATGAAAGTTCAGGTGACCAGATTACAGTGATCTAGAACGCTGGTTCAAAAAGATAAGTGATGGGGAACCACAGTGTCCTGAGCTCTCTAATAACAGGATAAAATCTCTGTGCTGGGGAATATTTATCTGGAAGTCATACAGCAGATAGAATTAGGTGGGGAAGTAGAGGCCAACTTTACATAGTGAACATGCCCACATTTCAAAAATCTGCAGCTGGACTCTTTTAGTTCTCACTTTACAACACTTCCAAGTCGCTATTTGGGTTCTGCCTCCATCAACTCTCCATCCTTTATTCAAGCCTTTGCCCTTCAGACTCAAGATTTCAGGATCATCTTCTACTCTTTCCTCTCCCACGGTATCCACATCCATCCAATTGCCATTCACAGTGACAACCTCACTTATTCACTTAATGTTAATAGTGTGCTTGGCACCACACTGCAAGCATCTGTCATCTGCGTGCTGTCATCTCCATCCATGCTGCCAAACCCCTCATCCAGACCTGAGCCATTTCTCATCTGGTTGACTTCCGCCTCTTCTCTTTGGGCATCTATTTATCAAACATCACTAGCGTTCCAGCTCATGAACAAAGCACCCAGAATTAGAGTATTAGTGCCAGACAGGTCCTTAAAAGTCATTTAGTCTGACGCTCTCAATTTATTAAAAAGGAAACCGAGGCTCTGAGAAATAAAGCCATGCTGGAAGGTAGATGAACTTTAAACCCAGACCACCTGATTCCTGTGGCTGCTCTCACACTGCGCTATATTGTCACCTATATGATTATGGAGTATGATAGTTCCACTAGCCAACAAAGCACAAAATCAGAACCCACAGAGCTGGAAATAACATCTAAACTTGCTGCTTAATAAAAATAAAAAATAAAATAATTTACAATATGCATACATACATAGGAAGATAGTCATTGACTTCCTTCCTTTAGAGTTTAGAACAACAATCCAGAGAATCTCCTGGACAGAATAGAGCAGACGATGGGAAATGATACCACCCACGGACCAAACCAGTTAGCTGCCTATTTTGTAAATAAAGCCTTATTAAAACATAGTGATGCCCATTCCCTTACATATTATCTATGGCTGCCCATGAGCTACAACCACAGAGTTAAAGAACTGTGATAGAGGCCATACGACTTGCAAAACCTAAAATATTTACTATGTGGCCTTTTATAGGAGATGTGTACTGAACTCTAAATTCAAGCATTTTGTTGTTTAGTTGTTCCAATGTGCCTGACTCCCTATGACCCCATGGACTACAGCACATCATGCTTCCCTATCCTTCACTATCTTGCAGAGTTTGCTCAATCTCATGTCCATTAAGTCGGTGATGTCATCCAATCATCTCATCCCTTTGTCACCCTCTTTTTCCCCTGCCCTCAATCTTTCCCAGAATCAGGTTTTTCTCCAATGAGTCCATTCTTTACATCAGGTGGCCAAAGTACTGGAGCATCAGCTTCAGCATCAGTCCTTCCAATGAATATTCAGGGTTGATTTCCTTTAGGATTGACTGGTTTGATCTCTATTGTTTAAGAGTTCGAGCATTTTAGTTTTAGGCAAAGTTAAAGTGAATTCCACCTCCTTGAGGAGGGTTTTCTAGGAGAGCCATCCAAGGGAGTGGCTGGCCTAGAGTATGCAGCCACAGTTACTGTGGTTTTCCACCTCTTATATCCTAACTTTGATGCTAGTCAGCCTAGGTCATTGTTAGCTCTGCAGACAGAAGCCTATAGATACAATTCCACCTGTCAGCACCCGAACACTACCCACTGGACTCCCAACAGGCCTCACTGCCTCCAGTCTAAAGCTCCAAGCTGCATTCCACGCAGCTGCCAGTGTCCCTCACTATGAGCTCACTCTTTAGGACACACACCAGTCAGGCCACCCTTCCTGTGTAAAATACTCTGGTGGCTTCCACCTGGGGTAGGTCTGTTCCATCATAGTCATGCATCAGGTGCCCAATACATATATAAACCTAGGAAGATCTCATCTCAGAAGTGCTAAATATGAAAAGTAAATGTCACCTCTGTGGAGAGGCCTTCCCTCCCTCACATATTTGAAGGACACTGGCCCCAGGGTTTTGTCCTATTAAACTCTATTACCCTGTTTTATTTTCCTAATAGCACTTATCAGGATTTGACAGATTGAAGTTATTTACTTCTTTATCATCTCTTTCCATCAAATAATATGAGCTTCTCGAGAGTGTGGGCAGTATCCCAAGCACCAAGAACAGTGTCTAACCCACAGTAGGGGCTCCAAAGACATCTGTCAGATCTGCTTGGGCAGCTTTCCTTCATCTGGCACTATTGTCCTCTCTGGCTACCTAGCTGGCTTTAACCCTTCCTGCCCCAACAACCCGGTTCCTCTATACTGCCCACTTAAGCAGTTCAAGCACACTATGCCACCTTGGTACTTCCAAGTACCACGCCCACACCCTTAGTGCATCCTCTGCTGGAATGACCACACTGGCCTGGTGAGCTCATGATTGCTCTTTTCCAAGCCACTTCTCAGTTGCCTGCACTTTCCTCATCCAGGTAAGCAGAGGTGATCTCCTTCACCATTGAGCTCTCTTACAGACCATACCATTTTGGGGGTTATTTAATAAATGAAGACTTCCTATCACCAAATTGGGGACTCCCCAAGGGGATTCATTTGGTATTCCCAGAGCCTAATGTTGTACTTGTAATACCAGACCCTAGATAAATGTTCTTTGAATAGATAGGTTGGTAGGGAAAGAAGGAAAGGAAGCAAGCAAAGAAGGGAGGCAAAGAAGAGAGAAGGGAAGGAGGTGAGGAGAGAAAGACAGAGAAGAGAAAGTGAGAAACCAACGCTTCCCATGGAGTTGGCTGCCCTGCGCTCACATTTCAATGTTACATTGCTGAATCAGCCAGCCCTGTATTGCGAAGCTAAGAGAATAGCGCCAGAAATACGATGTGTTCAGTGATTTCTTCTGAAGACACTACTCTTGGCTTCTTCATCTTTTAGAAGATGCTTCCAGAGGGAGAAGGGATGACCCTTCCTGGCCAGATTTGGGGTACTGTTTTGAAAGCCCTTCACTTGGGTTCTTCCTGAGCACAGACTTAGTAATGTGAAGGAGAGAAGCATAAAAACTGCCTCAAGAATAACTGGCTTCAGATGTTTTTACAAATCTTCAGCTCTTCTCCAAGGCATACTCAAAGCTGCTATTTGTGGCATTGAATGTTTTAAATAAAAAGTTTCATACTGTCTTTAAATATACCTTAGGGGAGTGGCTAATGCAGAAAATATTTTCCTCGGCTGGGGAAGCAATGGAAATTGGTTTTTTTCCACAATAAAACATTGCCTCTTCCAGTCAAACAAAAATTTCACTTGGGTCTGGGATGTACACAAGAGACAAGAGAACTGCTACTGAAAAGCTTGCACGTGCTCTGAAAGGCATTGTGCATATGGTTATTTCCAATGATATACCTTTAAAAATATAGCTCTCTTATGGATGTGTTTCATTAGTCAAAAGGGTGACATTTCTCTGTTTTAATGAAATAGAGTTAAGTTCCAATCAGATGAACCTGACATAAATATCCAATTCTAACTGAGAGCAGTTTTACACTTTCATTGATGATAAAAAACGGCTTCCTGATTAAATGAGGAATTCTAGCTACTTCTTAGGAGAATAGCTGGGAGGAAAGGGAACATAAAATAAAGATGTATTGGAGAGTATAGCAAAGCTATGCAAGTTTCACATTTTTCTTAAATGCATATGACAGGGCTTCAGTGGAAAGTCTTATGGGGAAATAATTTACAGTGGGTGAAACTAAGGCTCGAATCAGTTAATTGATCCTGCCCTGAGTCACTCTGCAAATTTGTGGCAGGAATGGGATTTGAACCCATAGCCACTGAGTGACAGAACTGTTGTTCATCTTGGGACCATTCAGGTTATTCAGTGGCATCAGGAACATTATCAGAACTTAACACTAGAAAACCTGGCTGCTAAGGTTGAATTCCATCCCAGTTCTCCTGAGTCACATCCCACAGCACCCCAAGGGGCTACTAGGTTGACTTGCTAACTACTCAGTAGTCATTCTCCTTACAGAATGTGCAATAAGGCCATAACCATTTATTTTTACTTTTAACTTAGTTTACGTTTAGTTTATTGTTTTAATGCTATGGAGTTGTTTCTTTTTAATTTAAAGGGAAAAAATTTCCCATATCAAGGATAGCTTTTTTTTTTTTTTAATTTAGGCCCCAATAAATTCAGGATTTGTGGTAATTCCACCCAAACTGAAGCTAAATCTTGTGCTGTTTTTGAAGGTGAACCAAGAAAATTAGTAGCCTAATAAAGGACCTATTTAAATTACTTAAGTATAGTCACTTATTTTTAAGGATGTTGGCAGGGCATGGTTTCCAGTGAATATGATAAATGATGATAACAACTACTATATACCCAGAGTCTTTTGCCAGACTAAGAACAAAGAGAACACAATGTGTTGTCTACTTTGGTCTCTACAACAAGTTGATGAGATGGTCTCTTTTACAGATAAAATTAAGAAAGAAATTACTTGTCCAAGGTATCAAGGCAAGAAAGAGGATTTAAACCCAGACCTGTCTGGCTTCAAAGCTCATGTTCCCATTCTCATGCTTTACTTCAATAATTCCAAGTCTTTGTCAGGGTCGGGGCAGAGTAAGTGGTCCTGAGCCTATCTTATGAAAAGTGAGAATCAAAATGGTGCATATGATTTCAAAGAAAATTTTGGACTCCAGAATGCCTATCCTACTGCCTATTTATAAATCTCTTCTGTTCATAAAAGCAGGTCATCCACTAAGCTATTTTGTTAGAGTATTATTATTATTTTTTTTTTTTAGGTAACTGTATTCAAAAGCAAAACAACACTTATTTACAAACACACTAGTCCTGACTTTTCACTGATTCCTCCTTAGTTGATGTTAATGAAATTTTGTTGAATAAAGATGGAGTTGAGTAGCTCCTTAACTAACTGATAGTTTATTCTATTTTATTTTGGGCAATATTTTGGTTGTTCCAAGAACTGGTCCAGTTGAGAAGCTGACAACTGCCTAGTGGTTTGGTGGCAGTGAAATTTAGAGGCCAGACACTGGACTCAAGGCAGTGTCATAGAGATATGTCAGAATATGAGACAAAAAAAAAAAAATCAGTAATGTAGATTCTATGTTAAGAGCTTGATATATTCTAAATTATGATATTTTGCTTTAAATTTGATTTTTGAAATACTGTATTAATGCACTATTTATTTTGGTTCTTTTAAATGTTGGGGTGCTCCCTTAAATTTTGCATCTGAGATGAATACCCCACTTAACTCACCCTAGTCCCAGCCCTGGATGAAGGGCTGGGTGTGGCCAGCAGACTGTTCTTTTAAATGGGATATTTCCCATGAAAATCAGTATTTCTAGCATCCTTTGTTAAAACTGGCAACACTAGACTTGCATTTCCTTATGACAAAAAGTGGCTTTATCTGAGTGACAGCTGCCTCCAGTGGGGAGCACATGTTCTGTAGCCCTCACCACTTCCTGGCTAGCTCATTACTGCCTGGCCCTACAGGATTTGAGTTGAGCATTCTGGGGCTAGACCAAATGTACAAATGTTATTCTTGAGTCCGCTTGTTCTGCCATAGTCTGTAACATTCCTTCAGAATTACTGATGTGCCACCTTTGACATTAAATCACAAGATAAGATCACTGCCAGCAAGACCCTGGGAAAAATTCCATTGACTAGCACTGAAGCATCATAGATCACAGTGCTGGAGTGTGCACTTCTCATGTTTTCCATGCAGGGAAAACTTCTTCCACATCCAGACTTAACTCACAAATACTTTTTATCCATGCTAAGACTTTTTGAGCTATAGTGTGGCTCACTCTGTGCTGAGACTTGTACATATATGACCTTATTTAGTCATTACAAGAATCATATACGATGTATAAATATCTCCATTTTACGGATATGGAAACTGAGTTACTAAAAGGCTGAGAAAATTGCCCAAGAACACATAGGTGGTAAAGGGAGGAATCTGGACTCAAACCAGATGGATGACACCAAAACTGATAGTCTTTACCACTATTCACCCTGCTTCTCTGTGCTCTGCTGTCATTTCTTAACAATAGACACCTAACTTGCTAAATTTTGCTAATTGCTCTTTGCTATCAAGGGCACTAACATTTCACAAGCATATGGAATTTGATCAAAGAGCATACAACAGCTGTCTATTGTATTAAATTCATGTTAAGAGCCTATCCTCCTTGTTTTTGTGCCTTTTTTCATTTCAGATTAATTTTTCAAAGGTTAATCACATGACACTTATTTTAATTATGCCTCTCTAGTCACGACAAATGACAGTGCTTGACTTCTTGTTGCCTTCCTTTGTATTGTGTGACCAATGAGATTATTAATAAATGCCTTTTTATTATGTAGTCATGCTGTAGGTGCCCACAGGGCACAGGCTGGCCTCATGTATTTTATTCTGGGTGCAGTGTCAGCAGGGCCTTGTGGATTTGCTAATGAGCTAAATCCGGTTAGTGCCACATGCCCTGGACTGCCACAGATCTTTTAAATACATCATTGCTCTCAGAGACTCAGCTGGGTTCAGTTGGAGAGAGATTAACTTCTCATTCCAATTAGTGGAGAGTCATACTGTTGGAGAGAGAGCTGCTTATGTAGCCCCAAACCCAGGACCCTCTGATCGATGAACCAGTGACCAGCCAACAACAAACTTAGAAAAGAATGGCTTCAAGGAAGGATTTTGTTGTTGTTGTTGTTTGCTTTGTGTGTGGCTTAGAGATCACCATCTCCTAAAGAGAAGGAGAGGCTGTTTTGTTTCCCATGTCAAAAATACATTGCCTTCTATCTAGAATGATGGAAGCTTAAAAACCAAGGGAGTGGAACATTTAAAATAAACGTAAAATTCTGTATTTTAACCCTAGACCAGATTTGTTCACTCTGAAACACAGTATGTAAAGGCTATTTTGTTACATGTTTTATTTTTTTCAGATAATAATAACACTAACTAACCATTATTGAGTGCTTACAGGGTAGGGCACTCTTACAATTGCTTTATGTGTATTAATTTAATTCTCACAACAACCCTTAGACAGAGATACAATTATCCTAAATTGTACTGCTCCAAGTTCCTCTTTGTCTCTTTTATCTCTTCTTACGTCTTATTCTTCTTGAGTAAACATTTTAAGCTATGTGTATTACTCGTATTACTTTTCCATGCTTTCGTTGATAGGATAAAGGAACAGCTACTTTAAAGTGGAATGCTTTTTGAAATGAAAGCCAAGCCCAAATCAGGCCTCTACAAAGATACTGCAGATATACAGAAAAAATAGGAAAGTTTCAAAACACAGAGAAGCAAGAAAAAAAATGCACTTTTTCTCTAATTTCTGATGAGAAAAAGGTGTGCAAAATAAAACATTCAGCCCGGGAATCAAGAGTAGTAGAAATGCACATCTTTCTTTCATTTAAGATTAAAAATAGTTGACAAAAATAAAATATAAAATATGCTCAATAGTAAAGAAAAATATCATATTCAGATTAAAATCATCTCATTATTGTACTGTAGTAAGACACACAGACTGATCCATCTAAAAGAGAACTCCAGAGGTATTCCTGAATCAAAATCAATTGTGCACACCATAACCACAAGCCCATCTGAAAATCAATGAGGTCTTTTCTAAAAAAAATACCAAAAACAAAAAAACATGTTTTATAGGAGAATGTATTCTCTGCAAACTATGAAAACCAAAAGCATTTTATTTGGGTGTTTCGTAAACCATTTTTCAAAAGTGATGTCCCATATAAAATCAAGTATCATGATCCTTATTTGCTTTAATGGAAGGCAAAGGTAAGAACAGACTCTAAATGTGTAAATGCTTTTTGAAGCTACAACTGTACACGCGCACTCATGCACATACATACTTAATGGCTTTAAAATGCCCTCTGTATCTAGAGGCAGCCAAAGGCAAGCCTTGCAAGGGGAAAAGGTTTGAATGGACATGTAAAGTGTCCATAAATGTGCTTTTTCAAGAGTATAATTGCTTTCTTACCCTTAATGTCTGCCAGGGAGTCAGTGACTGATGCTGTAACATATAGCAGAGCAAACAAAGGATTCACTTGAAAAAATTATAGAAGATTTGAAGAGTGTGTGTTTGCATGTATCTGTGAATGGGGACGGAGGGTTTGCTTTGTGTGATGCTTAAATGGGGTGCAGGGGGGGATACAGGCATTGACCAACCAACCAAAATCCTGAGGACCACAGAGCCTCAGTTTTTTTTTTACTCCATTGTAACAATAGCTAAATTTTAAGAAGGAAGCCTGCTTGTTCCTTATATTTCTGAAATGGAATTTGCTCATCACTTGAATCCTAAGAGACTCTTCCCTTTTTTTTTTTTTCATTTTTAAAAAGCAGCCTCAGAAGGATTCACTACGTGAAGGGTAAAAATGTCTCTTCACTAAGGGTTGGCTTACCCTCCTTCCCCACTTGGCTCTCTCCTGGCCTGGACTACAGGTCGCCCTTCATGCTGTCTGGGACCACACAGGCGTTGATAACCACCTCTGGTCCTCTCCATGTTGCCTTAGGCTCAGTGGCCTGTGAGCCTCAGGAGGGCCCGGGCTGGATTCTGCTCATCCACGTGTTCCCTGAATGTAGGACACAGATGCTGCGTGGCCAGTAAAGCTCTGCTAAAGGAAGAAAGATTCCAGTTATCTCCTAAAAATGTGTTTACTGAATCTGGTAAAGAGGAAAGCAGAAATGTTTATGATACTACCCATTCAGTTCAGTTCAGTTGCTCAGTCGTGTCCTACTCTTCGTGACCGCATGAACCACAGCATATCAGGCTTCCCTGTCCATCACCAACTCCTGGAGTCCACCCAAACCCCTGTCCATTGAGGTGGTGATGCCATCCAACCATCTCATCTTATGTCGTCCCCTTCTCCTCCTGCCCTCAATCTTCCCCAGCATCAGGGTCTTTTCAAATGAGTCAGCTCTTTGCATCAGGTGGCCAAAGTATTGGAGTTTCAGCTTCAACATCAGTCCTCCCAATGAACACCCAGGACTGATCTCCTTTAGGATGGACTGGTTGGATCTCCTACCCCTTAGACAGTATAATTTTATTTAGCTTTTTGATCAGGATCATTTTTTTCCACTCAGAGATCAAAAAATGTTACAAAACAACACTTTCCAAGAATTAATAAAAATCTAAGAGATAAATAATTTGCCTAAAATAAGTGTTTAGCAAACAAACAAAAGCTAGTGCCAAGAGAGGTGTCTTTGATGTCTTAAAAAAGGAGAGTATGGTGCAGTTGATGAAAATAGACAAGCTTTCAGGTTTTCACCCTGAGTCCTTGAGCCATGAGATTCATCCTGGAAACCTTGTTTGCAGTGATGGCGGCCCCAGGGCCAGCCTTGAAGATCTATAACTTCAGGTTCGGACTATCATGGGAATAACTGAGCTTTGGAACTAGTGATTTGCCAATCCTCGAACTCACATAATGGTGATTTGTGTCTGAAATTTAATGTACTAGTCTACAGTATCACATCTCTTAAGCATTCAATATGTGCCGAACTTTTTGCTACCAACTGGCCAAGACAAGATCTCTATCTTTTGCAGGGCTTGCAGTCTAGTAAGAGATGACTGTATAAATAATTACCTTAGTTAGGTTCTCAACATGTAGTTCCCAGACCAGCAGCATTAACATTACCTGCTTGCCTGTTGAAATGCAAGCATAGCTCTTACCCTATCCTGCTCAGTCAGAAATTCTGGGGTAGGGCAATTTTTAGTTTAACAACCCCTCCAAGTGATTCTGATGCACATTAAAATTTGAGAACCTCTATTCTCAAATTAAAAATTGAGATTACAAACAGTGGTTTACAATGCTGCCTGAAACCATATTAGAATCACTCCATGCATACCTCCCCCTACCAACTGAACAGAATCTCTATTCATTATCCTTGTTTAGTTGCTAAGTTGTGTACAACTCTTTTACAACCCCATGGACTATAGCCTGCCATGGGATTTCCCAGGCAAGAATACTGGAGTGGGTTGCCATTCCCTTCTCTCAGAGGTTTTCCTGACTCAAGAATAGAACTCCTGTCTCAGGCATTGCAGGCAGATTCTTTACCACTGCGTTATCAGGAGGGCTTCTATTCCTTGAAAGTGAAAGTTGCTCAGTCATGTCCAACTCTTTGCAACAACAGGACTATACAGTCCATGGAATTCTCCAGGCCAGAATACTGGAGTGGGTAGCCTTTCCCTTCTCCAGGGGATCTTCTCAACCCAGGGATTGAATCCAGGTCTCCTGCATTGCAGGCAGATTCTTTAGCAGCTGAGCCACAAGGGAAGCCCAAGAATACTGGAGGGGGAAGCCCATCTCTTCTCTAGCGAACCTTTCTGACCTAGGAATCGAACCAGGGTCTTCTGCATTGCAAGCAGATTCTTTACCAACTGAGCTATCAGGGAAGCCCATTGCTACTGCTGCTAAGTCACTTCAGTCGTGTCCGACTTTGTGCGACCCCATAGACGTCAGCCCACCAGGCTCCCCTGCCCCTGGGATTCTCCAGGCAAGAACACTGGAGTGGGTTGCCATTTCCTTCTTCAATGCATGAAAGTGAAAAGTGAAAGTGAAGTTGTTCAGTCGTATTCGACTTTTAGCGACCCCATGGACCGCAGCCTACCAGACTCCTCCATCCATGGGATTTTCCAGGCAAGAGTACTGGAGTGGGTTGCCATTGCCTTCTCCGAGGGAAGCTCATTAGCACCCTCTTTAATCACTTTTATGTTACCTGGTTTTTGTCTTAACTATAACTGTGCCTGAGATACCACTGATAACATTATAATGTCCATTGATCTTCCTGAAACTTGTTCTATTAATTTTTTCTTAAATGAGCTTTTATTTCTAGCTCACAGTCTACTTGAAGGTCTGGCTTTATAAGAATTATTTCATGTGCCCAAAAAGTTCCAAATATCCTTAGAGATCTTTCCTGAGCAACTACCTGTTTTTCTCCTTTGAGTTTTATCTCTGTAGCTTGAAGCTACCCCCACCCCCATTCAGATAGACTCCTTCAAGAGAGAAAAAAAAAGAAAATAACCAGTATTTGCAACTTATAAGTAAAGATTCCAACATAACAGAACTAAAGGGAAAATATTAATAAGGTTACAAAGGCTAACTACAATTTAAGGTTTTGACTTTTTTTTTTTTTGCTTTTTGCTTTTGGCTGTATTGATATCAAGTCAGTTTGGTAAGCCTGGTTATCGTATACTGATAAAATCTGACTGGAAAACAGCTCTGCTCACCACAATACCACCAATGCCACTTATTATGAGGGAAATGTAAATTAAAATCACAAACAGCTATCATCTCACACCTGTCAGGATACCTATTATCAAAGTAATAATAATAACAAAAGACAAGCACTGATGAGGCTGTGGAGAAATTAGAACCAATGCACACTGTTGGTGGGAATGCAAAATGGTAGAGCCACTTTGCAAAACAGTATGAAGTTACCTCAAAGAATTAAAACTAGAAGTACCATGTGATCCAATAATCCCATTTCTGGAAATTTATCCAAAAGAATTAACATCAGGATCTTGAAAAAATATTAGCACTTATTCACAACAACCAAGATGTAGAAACAACCTACATGTTCATTGACAGATGAGCAGAAAAGGAAAATACGGTATGTGCAGACAATGGAATACTCTTCAGTCTTTTTTTTTTTTTTCTCTTCAGTTTTAAAAAGACGGAAATTCTACAATAAGAGAAAATAAGGATGAATCTTGAGGACATTATGCTAAGTGAAATAAGCCAGTCACAGAAAGACAAATACTGCAAGATTCCGCTTAAATAAGGGTCTAGAAGAGCCAAATTCATAGACTCAAAGAGTTGAATGGTGGTGATGCTGAGCAGAAAGTGAAGAAGAACTAAAGGGCTTCTTGATGAAGGTGAAAGAGGAGAGTGAAAAAGTTGGCTTAAAGCTCAATATTCAGAAAACGAAGATCATGGCATCCAGTCCCAACACTTCATGGCAAATAGATGGGAAAACAGTGGAAACAGTGGCTGACTTTATTTTTCTGAGCTCCAAAATCACTGCAGATGGTGATTGTAGCCATGAAATTAAAAGACGCTCACTCCTTGGAAGAAAAATTATGACCAACCTAGACAGCATATTAAAAAGCAGAGACATCACTTTCTCAACAAAGGTCTGTCTAGTCAAGGCTGTGGTTTTTCCAGTGGTCATGTATGGATGTGAGAGGTGGACTTTAAAGAAAGCTGAGCACTGAAGAATTGATGCTTTTGAACTGTGGTGTTGGAGAATACTCTGGAGAGTCCCTTGGACTGCAAGGAGATCCAACCAGTCCATTTTAAAGGACATCAGTCCTGGGTGTGCATTGGAAGGACTGATGTTGAAGCTGTAACTCCAATACTTTGGCCATCTAATGCGAAGAGCTGACTCATTTGAAAAGACCCTGAAGCTGGGAAAGATTGAGGGCAGGGAGAAGGGGAAGACAGAGGAAGAGATGGTTGGAGGGCATCACTGACACAATGGACATGGGTTTGGGTGGACTCTTGGAGTTGGTTCATGGGGTCGCAAAGAGTAGGACACGACTGAGCATCTGAACTGATACTGAGCAGGCCCCTGTGGGGCTTCTGGGCATAAAGCCTTCCTGTGTCCCCCATTTCTCTGATTATAGGAAACAGCCTTCATTCAGCCTTCATGATCTTCCCTGAGTTTCAACAGGTGTATTTAAGCAGTTGCTAATTAGGGAAGGGAAGGGATGCAAGACAAGGGTGAAACAGTCGAGAAAAACAATAGTGCAGCCTTGGGGCAATGTTCTGTTTCACCATCAAAAAATATACACGACAATATCTTTAAGCTATTTTACAGATACTGAAACCCACTCCAGGTGGGAGAAGTTAAAATTAACATGGTATGCTGCCCAAAAGCATGCAGATTCCAGGAAAAACTGGAACTTGAAGGTTAATGCTTTTGACTCATACTTACCATACCAGGGACTCATCAGAAGAATGCAAGCCCATCAGTGCCTTGATCCTTATCACCTACTTACATATAAGACCTCTCCCTATTCCCCGCTGGGGTGGGGGTGGGGGCATAGTTCTTGAGGTGCTAGCCTACTGTGTTTCCTCTTTGCCTGGCAAAGAAATAAAGCCACTCTTTTTTCTCCTCCATAATCTTCTCTCTGTATTTCTGTTCAGCATCAGTGCATAGAGCCAAGATTTTGGCAATAGTAGTTGTAAGCAAGATTGAGATAGAAATTGCTAGGCAGTCAGTGTAGGACTCTGAGATCTCAGTCTTGTTTTCAATAAACATCTACTCCATTCAGTATTCTTGCCTTGAGAACCCCATGAACAGTTTGAAAAGGCAAAATGCTAGAATACTGAGAGAGGAACTCCCCAGGTCAGTAGGTGCCCAATATGCTACTAGAGATCAGTGGAGAAATAACTCCAGAAAGAATGAAGGGATGGAGCCAAAGCAAAAACAATACCCAGTTGTGGATGTGACTGGTGATAGAAGCAAGGTCCGATGCTGTAAAGAGCAATATTGCATAGGAACCTGGAATGTTAGGTCCATGAATCAAGGCAAATTGGAAGTGGTCAAACAGGAGATGGCAAGGGTGAATGTCGACATTCTAGGAATCAGCGAACTGAAATGGACTGGAATGGGTGAATTTAACTCAGATGACCATTATATCTACTTCTGCGGGCAGGAATCCCTCAGAAGAAATGGAGTAGCCATTATGGTCAACAAAAGAGTCCGAATGCAGTACTTGGATGAAATCTCAAAAACGACAGAATGACCTCTGTTCGTTTCCAAGGCAAACCATTCAATATCACAGTAATCCAAGCCTATGCCCCAACCAGTAATGCTGAAGAAGCTGAAGTTGAATGGTTCTATGAAGACCTACAAGATCTTTTAGAACTAACAACCAAAAAAGATGTCCTTTTCATTATAGGAGACTGGAATGCAAAAGTAGGAAGTCAAGAAACACCTGGAGTAACAGGCAAATTTGGCCTTGGAATATGGAATGAAACAGGGCAAAGGCTAATAGAGTTTTACCAAGAGAATGCACTGGTCAAAGCAAACACCTTCTTCCAACAACACAAGAGAAGACTCTATACATGGACATCACCAGATGGTCAACACCGAAATCAGATTGATTATATTCTTTGCAGCCAAAGATGGAGAAGCTCTATACAGTCAGCAAAAATAAGACCGGGAGCTAACTGTGGCTCAGATCATGAGCTCCTTATTGCCAAATTCAGACTGAAATTGAAGAAAGTAGGGAAAACCACTAGACCATTCAGGTATGACCTAAATCAAATCCCTTATGATTATACAGTGGAAGTGAGAAATAGATTTATGGCACTAGATCTGATGGATAGAGTGCCTGATGAGCTATGGACTGAGGTTCATGACATTGTACAGGAGACAGGGATCAAGACCATCCCCATGGAAAAGAAATGCAAAAAAGCAAAATGGCTGTCTGGGGAGGGCTTACAAATAGCTGTGAAAAGAAGAGAAGTGAAAAGCAAAGGAGAAAAGGAAAGATAAAAGCATCTGAATGCAGAGTTCCAACGAATAGCAAGAAGAGATAAGAAAGCGTTCCTCAGCAATCAATGCAGAGGAAATAGAGGAAAACAACAGGATGGGAAAGACTAGAGATGTCTTCAAGAAAATAGAGATACCAAGGGAACATTTCATGCAAAGATGGGCTTGATAAAGGACAGAAATGGTATGGACCTAACAGAAGCATAAGATATTAAGAAGAGGTGGCAAGAATACACAGAAGAACTGCACAAAAAACATCTTCACCACCCAGATAATCACGATGGTGTGATCACTCACCTAGAGCCAGATATCCTGGAATGTGAAGTCAAGTGGGCCTTAGAAAGCATCACTATGAACAAAGCTAGTGGAAGTGATGGAATTCCAGTTGAGCTATTTCAAATCCTGAAAGATGATGCTGTGAAAGTGCTACACTCAATATGCCAGCACATTTGGAAAACTCAGCAGTGGCCACAGGACTGGAAAAGGTCAGTTTTCATCCCAATCCCAAAGAAAGGCAATGCCAAAGAATGCTCAAACTACCATACAATTGTACTCATCTCACATGCTAGTAAAGTAATGCTCAAAATTCTCCAAGCCAGGCTTCAGCAATATGTGAACCATGAACTTCCATATGTTCAAGATGGTTTTAGAAAAGGCAAAGGAACCACAGATCAAATTGCCAACATCCGCTGGATCATGGAAAAAGCAAGAGAGTTCCAGAAAAACATCTATTTCTGCTTATGACTATGCCAAAGCCTTTGACTGTGTGGATCACAATAAACTGTGGAAAATTCTTCAAGAGATGGGAATACCAGACCACCTGATCTGCCTCTTGAGAAATTTGTATGCAGGTCAGGAAGCAACAGTTAGAACTGGACATGGAACAACATGTCCAGTTGTTTTTTTTTTTTTTTTTTTTCACATTGACATTTTTATTAACGCCAACTGTTTTTTAATTATTATTTTTTTAAAACAATAGCACAAAAATGTTTCAAGGAAGCAGTCTCACAATCTGATGATCTTCTGAAATACAGTTAAGCCACACCAAATATGAATTCCTGTTAATAACACACAAAAATATTTTTTTTTTTAAAGAAAAAGAAAAGAAAAAAAGTAGGGAAAGAGGAAAGGAATGAGATTTAGAGTTAAAACTCACTGGATTATGTTGGTGAGGCTTGTTAGTAGGATACACTGTGGAAGCAGAGTGGCACACACAGGCTTACAGTCTTTTTTTTAAATCAGTTACCACTAATACATGGGCCCTGCATCAGCAACCACTGACTTCTTACAGGCCGAACTGAACCAGAAGCCAGTGCTGATACTGTCAGAAAGAGGGTCAACAGTTGGCCTGTCATTTTTAGCAGAATAACTCCTTCAGAAAGCCCTGGCTGAAAACTTTTCATTAGGTTCCAAATAGGAAAAGGAGTACGTCAAGGCTGTATATTGTCACCCTGCTTATTTAACTTCTATGCAGAGTACCTCATGAGAAACGCTGGGCTGGAAGAAACACAAGCTGGAATCAAGATTGCCGGGAGAAATATCAATAACCTCAGATATGCAGATGACATGACCCTTATGGCAGAAAGTGAGAGGAACTAAAAAGCCTCTTGATGAGAGTGAAAGTGGAGAGTGAAAAAGTTGGCTTAAAGCTCAACATTCAGAAAATGAAGACTATGGCATCTGGTCCCATCACTTCATGGCAAATAGATGGGGAAACAGTGGAAACAGTGTCAGACTTTATTTTTTTGGGCTCCAAAATCACTGCAGATAGTGACTGCAGCCACGAAATTAAAAGATACTCTTTGGAAGAAAAGTTATGACCAACCTGCTGCTGCTGCTGCTAAGTCGCTTCAGTCCTGTCCGACTCTATGCGACCCCATAGATGGCAGCCCATCAGGCTCCTCCGTCCCTGAGATTCTCCAGGCAAGAACACTGGAGTGGGTTGCCATTTCCTTCTCCAATGCAGGAAAGTGAAAAGTGAAAGTGAGGTCGCTCAGTCGTGTCCGACTCTTATCGACCCCATGGACTGCAGCCTACCAGACTCCTCCATCCATGGTATTTTCCAGGCCAGAGTATTGGAGTGGGGTGCCATTGCCTTCTCCAACCTAGATAGCATATTGAAAAGCAGAGACATTACTTTGCCAACAAAGGTCCGTCTAGTCAAGGTTATGGCTTTTCCAGTGGTCATGTATGGATGTGAGAGTTGGACTGTGAAGAAAGCTGAGCATTGAAGAATTGATGCTTTTGAACTGTGGTGTTGGAGAAGACTCTTGAGAGTCACTTGGCTGCAAGGAGATCCAACCAGTCCGTTCTAAAGGAGATCAGTCCTGGGTGTTCTTTGGAAGGAATGATGCTAAAGCTGAAACTCCAGTACTTTGGCCACCTCATGCGAAGAGTTGACTCATTGGAAAAGACCCTGATGCTGGGAGGGATTGGGGGCAAGAGGAGAAGGGGACGACAGAGGATGAGATGGCCGGATGGCATCACTGACTCGATGGACACGAGTTTGAGTGAATTCCGGGAGATGGTGATGGACAGGGAGGCCTGGCATGCTGTGATTCATGGGGTCGCAGAGAGTTGGACACGACTGAGTGACTGAACTGATACCCTTTGTCCCAAATTCCTGCAACATGGCTTTGGTCTGATAAATAATCAACACTCATATCCAGGGAAGGGCAGTAATTAACTTCTGTTCCATATGCCTGAGAAAAAAAACAACTGGTGATCATTAATCTTTAGCCCACACATCTCGTCCATTGTAAAATGGTCAGAGGGCATGAAAAAGGGTGGCAACTTAACCTGAGGTTCAAGAGAAGCCACCTTTAAACTGATTATGAAATCAGTTTAGAAATCAGTTAGAAATGATGTGTTTTAAGGACAGGAGTCAACCAAAAAATGTACATATTAATACTGGTAAGGATATAAACTTCTATAAGTCCTGCCTTTGGGGGACTCTTTACCCTCTCTCAGCATCTATGCTGAGACCTTTGTACTTTCCTTCTCTTTAGAACTCGGATTCCCATTTCAAGATGAACAAGCTCTAGAAATCTGTTGTACAACATTATATCTGTAGTCAACAGCACTGCATTGTCCACTTAAAATTTTGTTATGGAGTAGAAGTGTTCTAACTACAGTACATTTATATTGTATTGTTGTTTTTCGGTCACTCAGTCATGTCTGACTCTTTGTGACCACTTGGACGACAGCATGCCAGGCTTCCCTGTCCTTTACCCAATGGAGCTTGCTCAAACTCATGTCCATTGAGTCAGTGATACCATCCAACCATCTTATCCTCTGTCGTCCCCTTCTCCTCTTGTCTTCAATCTTTCCCAACGTCAGAGTCTTTTCTAATAAGTCAGCTCTTTGCATCAGGTGGCCCAAATATTGGAACTTCAGCTTCAGCATCAGTCCTTCCAATGAATATTCAAGATTGACTTCCTTTAGGATGGACTGGTTTGATCTCCTTGCAGTCCAAGGGACTCTCAAGAGTCTTCTCCAATACCACAGTTCAAAAGCATCAATTCTTTGGTGCTCAGCCTTCTTTATGGTCCAACTCTCACATCCATACATGACTACTGGAGAAACCATATCTTTGACTAGATGAACCTTATTTGGCAAAGTGATATCTATGCTTTTTAATATGCTGTCTAAGTTTGTCATAGTTTTTCTTCCAAGGAGCAAGCATCTTTTAATTTCATGGTTGCAGTAACTATCTGCCATGATTTTCGAGCCCAAGAAAATAAAGTCTCTCACTGTTTCTATTGTTTCCCCATCTATTTGCCATGAAGTGATGGGACCAGATACCATGATCTTCATTTCTTGACTGTTGAGTTTTATATTGTATAGGTTTTAAACATTGTAAAATGTTGAGTTTTATATTTCTATTGAGTTTTTTAGAATGTTGAGTTTTATATATTTATATTGTACATTTGTATATATATTTGATGAATAAATAAATATGAAAGAAATTATTAATAAAATTTTATAGATAAAATTTTTTCAAAACATAGCATCAGTGGAGAGGAAAGTGGTAAACAGCATCCTTGGCAGTTAAAAAAGTTTACAAAACACACTTTGGAGTTATCTGTCAAATGGAGCTGACAGGAAATGGTGTTTCTGAAGGCAGCATGTGTGTCTGAGGGAAGGAAGAAAGGGCTGATTGCATCCCAAACCAGAGAGAAGGAAAGGATTCTTTTAGGCTGCCCATCTTACCCTAATAGCCAGAGACTAAGGCTTAGATGGATCTACCAAAGCGGATTTGATGGTCAGCAACCTACTGACTGAAGTTTTTGGTGGAGGTTCTAGGTTGTAGTTACTTGGAGCAGGATCCTATGGGAGTGCAAGATCAGAACCAGGAGGACAGTATAAGATCAGGTCACAAGTATACATAGAGCTGAACAAAGAGAGTTAGAGAACCAAGAAATAAAGCCAAGCAAGGCAGATAACAAAACAATTTTAGGGTAATCCTTGATATAGTAGAATTAACAACTCTTCTAAGGAAAAAATTACAAGAACACCCTAGATCTATTAAAAAAAAATTCCAGTTTCCTTTATGCATTAACCTTGAACGGCCAAGTTAAAAATCTTAACTCAGAAGAGCCCTCCTCAACCAGGGAAAGATGACCTACAGAGCCTTAGACCTCATTTGAGTGGCTATGGACAAACCTAGTAAGATGTGATGGAGAAGGCAATGGCACCCCACTCCAGTACTCCTGCCTGGAAAAGCCCATGGACGGAGGAGCCTGGAAGGCTGCAGTCCATGGGGTCGCTGAGGGTCAGACACGACTGAGCGACTTCACTTTCACTTTTCACTTTCCTGCATTGGAGAAGGAAATGGCAACCCACTCCAGTGTTCTTGCCTGGAGAATCCCAGGGACGGGGGAGCCTGGTGGGCTGAAGTCTATGGGGTTGCACAGAGTCGGACACGACTGAAGTGACTTAGCAGCAGTAAGTGTGAATCTTGCCTCTAAATGGACACTATTGCTCATTAGGGATTTTGCTGAAATGACAAGATTTGTTTTGCTTGGGTTTGCAATGGCAGTAATGACATTAAAAATACCACCCATAAAACAGCTATCATCATCTGATTCATTTCTTGACATGAGCTTGTATTTTGTGATAATTTGAAAAAACAACAGTGAAGTTAATGCCTCATTACTTAAAACCTCCAAGGTTAGACACTCAAACTTAAATTCAATCACAAAAATACATGCACAGCTAATTCACATTTTACAACAACTATCATCAATCATCATTTGTGCACTAAGAGATTTGCACACACCTCGTATACTGTACAACAACCCCCCCACCCCCACCCCCAGTCATCCAATTTTCAGCAAATCTATTACAGCTGCAAAGCCAAAGTACAGGAAATGCAGCTTGAAACTCCAAGGGAAAAGGAAGAACTTAAACTGGAGATGTTCCTTCAACAATACATGAGGGCCAGAATGAGGCAGAGTTTTCAAATCCAAAGGGCCAAAGTATACAAGTTAATTTCTCTGCATGTCAATTCTTTTCATTTGTTAAATGACAGAAAGATTACTTCTGCATATACCTCACAGGCTTGTTTGTTCTATTAATTTTTTCTTAAATGAACTTTTATCTCTAGCTCACAGTCTAATTAAAGGCTTGTTAAAGGTTCAGTTCAGTTCAGTCGCTCAGTCGTGTCCAACTCTCTGCGACCCCATGAATCGCAGCACACCAGGCCTCTCTGTCCATCACCAACTCCCGGAGTTCACTCAAACTCATGTCCATCAAGTCGGTGATGCCATCCGGCCATCTCATCCTCTGTCGTCCCCTTTTCCTCCTGCCCCCAATCCCTCCCAGCATCAGAGTCTTTTCCAATGAGTCAACTCTTCACGTGAGGTGGCCAAAGTACTGGAGTTTCAGCTTTAGCTTCATTCCTTCCAAAGAACACCCAGGACTGATCTCCTTTAGAATGGACTAGTTGGGTCTTCTTACAGTCCCTGGGACTCTCAAGAGTCTTCTCCAACACCACACTTAAAAAGCATCAATTCTTCAGTGCTCAGCTTTCTTCACAGCCAACTCTCACATCCATACATGACCACAGGAAAAACCATAGCCTTGACTAGACGGACCTTTATTGGCAAAGTAATGTCTCTGCTTTTGAATATGCTATCTAGGTTGGTCATAACTTTCCTTCCAAGGAGTAAGTGTCTTTTAATTTCATGGCTGCAGTCACCATCTGCAGTGATTTTAGTAACAACTATCATGGCCCTGCAAAATGGTGGACGATATATCTTCAGTGTGGAATCCATGAACAAAGGTCATTAGCTCTTTTCCATCACCATGTTGGGTGAAAGAGTGCTGATCATATTTGAGTAGACCCAGTGACCAGCCCATGTAGACATAGACTCTCAGATGAAGGAGACTGAAAGTCTGGTATATTTCAGGATGTACTAAAAGGCTTCCCAAGTAGCTCAGAGGAAAAGAATCCACCAGAAATGCAGAATTGGTTTGATCCCTGAATCAGGAAGACCCTTGGAGAAGGAAATGGTAACCCACTCCAGTACTCTTGCCTGAGAAATTCTGTGATGGGAGGAGCCTGGTGGGCTCAGGCTATGGAATCGCAAAAGAGTCCTACAGGACTCCAGGACTAAACAACAACAACTGAAAGGAAACATGGCCTCCTGTAGAAATCAAAAAAATTTCTCACCTAAAGTCTGGGAAAATGCAAAACTGATATCTGAGAAATAATGCGTCATGGACAAGATTGTATATAACCAGAACTAACTGTATGGGTCTTATTATGGGTAACATTAATTACAGGAGAAGCCTTTATTCAGTGTTTACAATGTGATGTTCATTCAATTCAGTCTAGGAGATAAATATGGGTATGTCCATTTTAAAGATCAGGAAAGTGAGACTCAGAGAGGTGAAGTGACTTATGGCCACACATAAATGAAAAGGATAAATGTCAGCACTGAGGTTTGACATCAGATATTTCTGACTTTGGAGCCAATGTTCTTAATTGTTATGGAATTGATCTGCAGAGTAATAAAGTCAGCTATTTTCAACAAATTATCTTCTTAAGTTCAGAAAACCTCAAGCTAAAGGATTCTTTCACAGATAGTTATATATGACCACCTAAACTGGAAAGACTATGCCAAAGACTGAATATTTGTGCCTCCTCAAAATCCATATGTTGAAACTTAATCCCCAATGTGATGATGTTTGAAAGTGAGTCCTTTGTCAGGTGACTAGGTCATGTGGGTGGATCTTTCATGAATGGGATTAGTATCTTTTAAATAAAAGCACAAGAGAACTCCTTCACCACTTCTGTCACATGAATACACAATAATATCACTACATATAAGCCAGGAAGTGAGTCCCCACTAGACACTGAATCTGCCAGTGCTCTGATTTTGGACTTTAGCTTCCAGAACTGTGAGCAATAAATTTCTGTTGTTGTGTCTATAGTATCTTGTCATAGCAACATAAATGAACTAAGACACTCTACCTAATTATTATAGTCAGAGTTCAGGGATACAGAAATTCTAAAAAAAAAAAAAAAGGATTGGTTTAGAAGATGCATATATATAAGTGTAATATTACTTAGCCAAAAAAAGAATGAAATGTTATCATTTTCAGCAACATGAATGGACCTAGAGATTGTCATACTAAGTGAAGTGAATCAGACACAAACAGCCAAATATTATACAATTTCACTTATATGTGAAATCTAAAAAATAACACAAATTAATCTAGATAGAAAACAGAAACAGACATATAAAACAAATTTATGGTTACCAACAGGGATAACAGAGTGAGGAGGAGGGATAAATTAAGAGTATGGGATTAACAGGTATAAACTACTATACATAAAAAAGCAACAGGATTTACTGTATAGCACAGGGAACTATATTCAATATTTTTAATAACCTATAATAGAAAACAATCTGAAATATATATGTGTATACATATATATATATACACACATATATATCTGACTCATTTTTGTACACCTGAAGCTAAGACAATATTATAAAACAATTATCTTTTGATTAAAAAATGTAAAAATATTTCCTCCTCTTCCTCTAGAAATCTTATACAAAAGTAATAATGGAAAAAATAAAACCTTAACAACTAAAGAAACGGAAGTTCCAGCAGTGGGAAGAATTTTTCTACAAGTACAGCAGATGAAGGAGTGGTATCCGATGGTGCAAGAGGAGAAAGTCATCGTTCAGAAGAAGCACAGAGTTACAGCTAAGGAGGGCACCAGTCCAAGAAAACTATGGAAACATCAGAATAACAAAAGGCTAAAGTTAGAGCTAAGTGTGAAACTAAAAACACTGTGTGTGCATGCTCACTTGTTCAATCACGTCCAACTGTTTGCAACCCCATGGACTCTAGCCCACCAGGTTCCTTTGTCCATGGTATTTCCCAGGCAAGAATACTGGAGTGGGTTGCCATTCCCTCCTCCAGGGGATCTTCCTAACCCAAGGATGGAACCCGAGTCTCTGGTGTCTCCTGCATTGGCGGGTGGATTCTTTACCACTGAGCCACTTGGAAATTACTTGAAAATAGGTCAATAAAACAGTGAATCACCATCTCCAATTCCTCCTTTTCTCTTGTGTCTAGCACCTTCAAGGCAGTTAGGCATCCATCCTATAGGCAAAGCTATCAGCAGTTTTCTCTCTTAAGAAACTCTCAAGAGAAGACATGTAGGTTTTAGGGAGTTTTGCTCTTTTATGGGTCCCCCTGCGGCTGTGAGTTACCCACTTTGTCATCCAAGGGTTAAATAGCTCTGCTAGCATAACACAAATTCTCAATCAGATTTTTAGTTATCTCACTTTGAAATATGGGCAAACAAGCTAAGATCATCAGATATTTGAGCAAACTGCCTAGAATGTTAAAAAGATACAAAAATAAATAGTAAGAAACATGGCCTTTGGGAGGAAAGACAAAATAATTTTGGAGACAGAGGGAAAAAAACAAACCAAAGAATCCCCACAACTCTAATCAATACCCTCAGAGAGATTTGAGAAGGCAATGAAACCACAGTTGATATAAAAATAAAACAATACAGCTTTAGCTTCTTGAAGTCATGTTAGACTGAATAATTTGAAAAACCTTCCTTCGGCAAATCCCCTAGATGAGGTATAAATGACAACACATATACTTATGCATTATTGAGCTCCCTAAAAAGTGTGGGGGAGATCCATAAAAGGGAAATGAAAACAGAATTTTAAGGGAATAGATCCAGAAACCAGTATGTTGTTGAGAAGAGGTCACCCTGATAGCGAGTACTGTTAAGCAGAACCTAGAACTTGAGGGTTAGTGGTAATAATATGGAATGGATGACTGTACCTTAGACCAGTGAAAAGTTAGAGATGAAACTGAAAACTCCACCAAAAGTCAGTACACGTGAAGGTGCTGCAGACTCAATGATGGTTAGAAATTTGTTTGATGTGAAGTAAGAAAATGAGGAATCTTGTCTTCACTACATTTCTAGGTGGAATATAAAATAATGAAGATACTAGTATCTACTGAGAATTTTTAACCATCAACCAGCTCTTGAATGGGTTTGAGACTCAAATTCTACAATGTGTTCAGTCATGGAAACAGTATACCAAGAAATTAAGCAACTGGTCCTAGCTTAATAATGTCCCTAACACTTTAACTAACACATATTTTTCTTTGAAGAATGCATTATCAACCCAGGGCTTTTGAGGTATCAATTAAGTTCAAGCAAATATAAGCTCACAATAAAAAATAACATCATAAACATAAGAAGGTGAGCTGCCATGGTTAAGAGTCAGCAGAACCAACCAACCTGGCTTCCCAGGTGGCCTTAGTGGTAAAGAACTACTTGCTAAGGCAGGAGATGTAAGAGATGTGGGTTCGATTCCTGGTCAGGAAGATACCCTGGAAGAGAACATGGCAACCCACTCTAGTATTCTTGCCTGGAGAATCCCATGGACAGAGAAGTCTGGCAGGCTATAGTCCATAGGACTGCAAAGAGTCAGATGCAACTTAAGCAACTTAGCATGCATGCACAGAACTAACCAACCACAAAAGTTTGGCACTGATATACTTCAAATACTGGAGTGATCAGACATAGACCAAAATGACTGTCATAAAAATGTCTAAGTTGGTATGAACAAGATATGAACAAGGAAAAAAGATTATAAGAAAATTATTGACATGCAAATAAACCAAGCTAGCTTCTAACAATGAAAAACACTCTTTGAAATTTAAAACTCATTGAATAGCTTAAAAATCAGATTGGCATGGTGGTGAAACAACTGGATATCCACATGCAAAAAGAAATAAATCTAGACACAAACATTCAACACTTCACAAAAATTAACGCAAAATCAATCATAGACTTAAACATAAAAGTATAAAATTCCTAGAAGATAAGACAGAAGAAAGTCTAGATAACACTGGGATTGGTGATGATAATTGTTTAAATGTACTAACAAAGGCATGATCCATGAAAGAAATAATTGATAAGATAGACATCATTAAAATTTCAAACTTCTGCTCTATCTCCCTCTGGAGATTTCTGTTAAATCACTGTCAATAAATAAGACAAACCACAAACTGGGAGAAAATATTGCAAAAGATACATCTGGATAAAGGATTATTATCCAAAATATACAAAGAACTCTTAAAACTCATCAATAATAAAACAAATAGCATGATTTTAAAATGGCCAAAAAATACAAACACATCACCAAAGATGATATACAGATGGCAAATCAGCTTTTGAAAAAAATGTTCATCGTGTATCCCTGGGTGGTACTCAGTTGCTAAGTCATATCTGACTCTTTGTGATCCCATGGACTGTAGTCCATGGAGAAGGCAATGGCACCCCACTCTAGTACTCTTGCCTGGAAAATCCCATGGATGGAGGAGCCTGGTGGGCTGCAGTCCATGGGGTCACTAAGAGTTGGACACAACTGAGCGAATTCACTTTCACTTTTCACTTTCATGCATTGAAGAAGGAAATGGCAACCCACTCCAGTGTTCTTGCCTGGAGAATCCCAGGGACGTGGGGGGCCTGGTGGGCTGCCGTCTATGGGGTCACACAGAGTCGGACACGACTGAAGCGACTTAGCAGCAGCAGCAGCAGCAGGACTGTAGTCCATAAGGCTCCTCTGTCCATGGACTTTTCCAGGCAAGAATACTGGAGTGGGTTGTCATTTCTTTCTCCAGAGCATCTTCCCAATTCAGGGATCGAACCCATCTCCTGAGCATCCTGCATTGGCAGGTGGATTCTTTACTGCTGAGCCACCTGACCAACCAGCAATTGGGTTCCACGGTATTCAACCAAATAAGTCGAAAACTAATCTCCACATAAAAATCTGAACACAGATGTATATAGAAGATTTATTCATAATTGCTGAAACTTGGAAACAAGCAAGATGTCTAGTAAGGCAAATGGATAAATAAATGATGGTGCCTCCAGACAATGAACTATCAGTGCAGAGCCATCAAACCATGAAAAAACATGGGGAAATCTTAAATGAACATCACTAAGTGAAAAGAGCCAATCTGAAAAGCCCACACAGTGTATGATTCCAACTATAGGATATTCTGAAAAAAGGCAAAACTATGGATACAATGAGAAAAACAAAGTTTGTCAAGGGTTGGGGAGAAGGAGAAATAAATAGGAAAAGCACAGTAGATTTTTAGGGCAAAAAAACTGTTCTATATGATACTATAACGGGGTGTGTGTGTGTTGTGTGTGTGAGTGTGTGTGTGTGCACGCACACTTAGTTGCTCAGTTGTGTCCAAATCTTTGCGACCTCAGGGACTGTAGCCCATCAGACCTCTCTGCCTATGATTTTTCTGGCTAGAATACTAGAGTGTACTTCCTTCTTCAGGGGATCTTCCCAATCCATGGATCAAACTCACATCTCCTGTGTCTCCTGAATTGGCAGGTGGACTCTTTACCACTGAGCCACCTGGAAAGGTCATAATGTTGGATGCATGTCTTTATACATTTGTCAAAACCCACAGAATGCATACCATCAAGAATAAACCCAAGGTAAACTGTGGACTATGGGTGCTAATGATGTAGACTCATTAACTCTAACAAATGTACCACTTTGGTGGGGATGCTGATAATGAAGGTTTAACTTTAGAAAAATCTATTAATGTAATTAGCTATATTAAGAGATGAATAAGAAAATAGGAATTATTTGAGTAGATCTATAAAACTTATTTTATAATATTCATAATAAGACTAATTTTAGTAAATTAGAAATAGAACCTAATTAACCTTATAAGAGTTATCTCACAAACAATAACTACAAATTTCATATATAAAGATTCTCTTAAACATTAGAAACAAGGCACTGAAGTCTAGTTCCTGCTTCTGTTCAGTACTGTATTAAATATTACAGCAAACACAATAAAACAATAGAAAGAAACAGGCCATAAGAAAAAACTAACTTTTGCACAAAAATATGATTGCCAAATAGAAACTCCAAAAAACTATTATTATGAATTAGAGAATTTGGCTAGTTGGTTAAATATAAGTACATAAAAAGTTATACATCTATCTACTGGCAACAATATGTTAGAAATAATACATTAAAATATCACTTCTAATAGCAAAAACATATAAGCTACTTAGGAATAAACATTAAAAAGGATGTCCAAATCCTTTATTAGAACAATAGTATTTTATTAAAATATGTTAGCGTTTTACTTATACGCTTCTCTGCTGTTAGTGGTTACTACTGAGAACATAACATGTAGGCTTGACTTAATAGGGATGAATGTAAGTCTCTATGTCTGTGAAAATACAAGGAACTGAAACACATTAACCCTTGAACTTTCTGTTCTATATTTGACATATATTTGAATTTTACTTATATTTCAAACTCTGGAAGACATTACAATTATTGTCTTATACAATTAATATTCATTTAGATTTACCCACAGATTCATCCTTTCTAGTATTCTCTATTTATTCCATATTTCCACGTTTTCTTCTGGGATAATTTTATTTCTGCTTAAATAATTCCATTTAGTATTTATTTTTATTTTTAAATTAGCTTCCTTTCAGTGTGTAATTTGCCTACAATGAGTTTTACCAACTTTAAGTGTATTTTTTTCAGAATGATAAATGTTCTTTTATTTTGCAAAAAATATCTTTATTTCACATTTATATTTGAAGATATTTTCACTGGATATAGACTTTTAGGGTGGTAGTTGCTTTCAAAACTACAAACAGTTCTCTTGCTTTCATGATTTTCTTTTGAGATATCCACTATAAATTGTATTAATGGTAGTGGTATAGTCGCTAAGTCGTGTCCAACTCTTGCGACCCCAGGAACTGTAGCCTGCCAGGTTCCTTTGTCCATGGGATTTCCTAGGCAAGAATACTGGAGTGGGTTTCCATTTCCTTTTCCAGGGGATCTTCCTGACTCAGAGATTGAACTTGAGTCTCCTGCATTGCAGGCAGATACTTTACTGCTGAGCCATTCAGGTAAGCCCCATAAATTATATTACCTGTTCTTTATATTTTTTTTTAACTTTACAATATTGTATTGGTTTTGCCATATATCAACATGAATCCGCCACAGGTATACACATGTTCCACATCCTGAACCCTCCTCCCTCCTCCCTCCCCATACCATCCCTCTGGGTTGTCCCAGTGCACCAGCCCCAAGCATCCAGTATGGTACATTGAACCTGGACTGGTGACTCGTTTCATATATGATATTATACATGTTTCAATGCCACTCTCCCAAATCATCCCACCGTCTCCCTCTCCCACAGAGGCCAAAAGACTGTTCTATACATCATTGTCTCTTTTGCTGTCTCGTATACAGGGTTATCATTACCATCTTTCTAAATTCCATATATATGCGTTAGAATACTGTATTGGTGTTTTTCTTTCTGGCTTACTTCACTCTGTATAATAGGCTCCAGTTTCATCTACATCATAAGAACTGCTTCAAATGTATTCTCTTTAATGGCTGAGTAATACTCCATTGTATATATGTACCACAGCTTTCTTATCCATTCATCTGCTGATGGACATCTAGGTTGCTTCCACGTCCTGGCTATTATAAACAGTGTTGCGATGAACATTGGGGTACACGTGTCTCTTTCAATTCTGATTTCCTCAGTGTGTATGCCCAGCAGTGGGATTGCTGGGTCATAAGGTAGTTCTATTTCCAGTTTTTTAAAGAATCTCCACACTGTTCTCCATAGTGGCTGTACTAGTTTGCATTTCCACCAACAGTGTAAGAGGATTCCCTTTTCTCCACACCCTTTCCAGCATTTATTGCTTGTAGACTTTTAGATTGTAGCCATTCTGACTGGCATGAAATGGTACCTCGTTGTGGTTTTGATTTGCATTTCTCTAATAATGAGTGATGTTGAGCATCTTTTCATGTGTTTGTTAGCCATCTGTATGACTTCTTTGGAGAAATGTCTATTTAGTTCTTTGGCCCATTTTTTGATTGGGTCATTTATTTTTCTGGAATTGAGCTGTAGGAGTTGCTTGTATATTTTTGAGATTAGTTGTTTGTCAGTTGCTTCATTTGTTATTATTTTCTCCCATTCTGAAGGCTGTCTTTTCACCCTGCTTATAGTTTCCTTTGTTGTGCAGAAGCTTTTAAGTTTAATTAGGTCGCATTTGTTTATTTTTGCTTTATTTCCAATATTCTGGGAGGTGGGTTATAGAGGATCCTGATGTGATGTATGCTGGAGAGTGTTTTGCCTATGTTCTCCTCTAGGAGTTTTATTACCCGTTCTTTAAAAGGAATGTCTTTTTTTTTTTCCTGATAGCTGTAATGTGTTTTTCTCTTTGCTTTGCTTTTTAGCATTTTATCAATCAGATGTCTTGGTATGTTTTTCTCATATTTATGCTATTTTGAGTTTATATAACTCCTTGAGTCTGGGAATTGATGTCATTTAGGTTTGGAAAAATTTATGGCTAGCATCTCCACCAATATTGTTTTTGTCCCACCCTACTTTCCACTTACTCTGAGACATGACTCTGAGAATACATTTTTAGACAAAGACACTGTGTCATATGTCTTTTATATTCTTTTCCATATCTCTATGTTTTTCTCTTTGTACTTGAGTCTGTATATTTTCTATTGCTCTGCTTTCTGATTTCAATCTTCTTCTATGTCTAATCTTTACTAAATCCATCTACTGGATCCTTAATTTCAACTATTATGTATTTTAGAACTAGGATTTTCATTTCAGTTCTCTTTATGACTCAAGTTCTCTGGAGAATTTCTCTATTTTGTCATTTATTTTCTTGATTTATTAATCACAATTATTTTAAAGTCATATCTGATGTCTCTAATGTCTCTATCACATATAATTCTACTATACGGTTTTTTCTCTTCAGTTCAGTTCAGTTCAGTCGCTCAGTCGTGTCTGACTCTTTGCCACAGGAATTGCAGCACGCCAGGCCTCCCTGTCCATCACCAACTCCCAGAGTCCACCCAAACCCATGTCCATTGAGTCGGTGATGCCATCCAACCATCTCATCCTCTGTCATCCCTATCTCTTCCTGCCCTCAATCTTTCCCAGCATCAGGGTCCTTTCAAATGAGTCAGCTTTCCGCATCAGGTGGCCAAAGTATTGGAGTTTCAGCTTCAACATCAGTCCCTCCAATGAACACCCAGGACTGATCTCCTTTAGGATGGACTAGTTGGATCTCCTTGCAGTCCAAGGGACTCTCAAGAGTCTTCTCCAACACCACAGTTCAAAAGCATCAATTCTTCAGCGCTCAGGTTTCTTCAGTCCAACTCTCACACCCATGCATGACTACTGAAAAAACCATAGCTTTGACTAGATGGACCTTTGTTGGCAAAGTAATGTCTCTGCTTTTGAATATGCTGTCTAGGTTGGTCATAACTTTTCTTTCAAAGAGCAAGCGTCTTTTAATTTCATGGCTGCAATCACCATCTGCAGTGATTTTGGAGCCCAGAAAAATAAAGTCAGCACTGTTTCCACTGTTTCCCCATCTGTTTGTCATGAAGTGATGGGACCAGATGCCATGAATTCGTTTTCTGAATGTTGAGCTTTAAGCCAGTTTTTCACTCTCCTCTTTCACTTTCATCAAGGCTTATTCTCTTAGTTTTGGTCATTTGATCCTGTATTCTTCTTTGCCGATTAATTTTTCATTGAATGCCAGACATTGTTTGTAAAAATAACAGAGATAATTAGAGACTCTTTTTTGGTATTATACTTCTCCAGAGAAGATTTTTGCTTTCCTCTTGTTGAAGTGGTAAAATAAGAATAGATCACCTTAGTACATGATTTGGAGTGAGTTTCTTTTGAAATTTGGTTGTACCCTTTTACGTGTGCTTAAGAGTAAGTGCACGCTTACTCCCAGGAGTAGTTCTCTAAATAGAAACCTGAAATTATTGAGAGCATTCCTCCCGCTTGGTCCACCCAAGGACTCTAATTTGTGTTTGTTTCTTCCAGACCACAATGCTGAAAAAACTGCATCTCAGCTTCCCAACCACTGAGCTACTACTTTTTTGCTCTAATTTATTCTCAGTCCCAACCCCACTACAAATCAGCAAATTTCTCAAAGGGAATAACACTGTAGGATATCTTATTTTGCGGGTTTTTCTACTATCTGAAATATTTTCCCTTTAAACCCTGGTGGCTTCGGGAAGTCTCTGATATTTTCAGATTTATGTTCTTAGTATTTTCTCCAACTTTTTTATAATTGACATGAAGATTGGTTTATGAAGAAAGACTCCATCGTTAGTGGAAGTAATTTAAAAATCTGTAACTTCTTGAAGCTGAAAACATAAACTCATACTAATACTTCCAATTCAAATTCAGGAGCACAATATTTTTACTTAACTTCATTGATCTTATATCTGTATCTCCTTTATTCCCATAACAAAAATCAAAGTTCTTAATGACACCAAGATAATTACTCATTTGGTCTATCTCTTACACATACACACACACACACATATATATATACATATATATAATAAAAGCATGGGTAATAAAAGCTCCAACACTATCTGTAAACACTCAATTATTAAAAACGTTTTAAAAGGGATTTCTTTTAACTTAATTATATTTTATAATTATGCAAATTATTAATTATTTTCATGATTATAAAATCAAATCCCTAAAGAAAGACATATTCCAAAAAGTCTACCTTCTATTCCTGTCTATTGTACCTTGTTCTGTCCTTTCCCAATTTTAATGGTTTGTCTCTACATTGTATTATGTGTGTGTTAGTTGCTCGGTCATGTCTGACTCTTTGCGATCCCATGGACTGGAGCCCACCAGGCTCCTCTGTCCATGGAATTCTCCAGGCAAGAATACTGGAGTGGGTAGCCATTCCCTTCTCTAGGGGATCTTCCCAACCCAGGGATCAAACCTGAGTCTCCTGCATTGCAGGCAGATTCTTTACCATTTGAACCAATAGGGAAGCCCACATTGTATTATAAAACATAATAAAATACACGTATATCTTTATAAACCCCTTTTTCATAAATAAATGATAGCATCATAAATATTTTTTCACCTTGATCTATTTCAACTACTAATTTATCCTGAAGATGACTTCACTGTCATTTGTAATGACCGTCCTCATTCATTACAGCTGCATAGTTCTCATTTGTTAATTTTCTCAGTTGGTTATCTGATTCCAATTTCATTGCTATTTATTTAAATATTTATTGTTTATTATTACTTTATTTAAACACTTATGGTTTATTTTTTATTTTCTTTCTTTTACTTACCTTGTTCTACTAAACAAGTAAAGACTTTATTTGATTGGCATAAGGTGAAAAAGCTGTAAGTCTGGTAAAAAGGAAGTCTAACTAAAAATACCACAATAGAAGAATCGTGAATTTCCAGGACTGGGGCACTTCACAAAATGCAAAGTCCCTTAAATGAAAGGGAGGCTTGATCCCCTAGAGAAAGGACCCTATTAAACCACAACAATTTATACTGTGCATCTTCACCTTCAGTCTTCTCCAAAGGGACGGTGGCCATTTACCAGAGTGACTGTGCATTGAGCAAGGAGATTACTGGACAATAGCTCTGAATTGACACTAATTTCTGAAGACTCAAAATGCCAGTTATAGGACTCCAATCAAAGTAGGGACTTATGGAGGTCAGATGATCAATGAAGTTTGGGCTCAGGTTCATATTATTGTGAATATAGAGTGATCTACAGAGATCCTCAGTGATTCACATGCTTCCCACAGCCAAAATCACATATGTGTGTGCGTGTGTGAGTGTATAAGCTAGTATGTGTTGTCAGCTGGTGAATACATCCATATGTAGAGTGAATTTTCCTAAAAAAATTTTCAAGTATGAACTAAACCATGAAACACGTGGTTAATAGGTAACATTGCATTTAGTCAAGCATTCATGATTTGTAATGAATTTTGTACTAGGAAAACCTTTTATGTGTGATGCCCTGCATTTTTCACCTCCCACCAAACATACTGATTAATAAGAGCTTTTCTTCAGGGTGCAAAGGGAAAGCCCCAGAAATCACAGTTTCAGAATTTTGCCCATATTTCATGTTAGCAAAGATACTAAAATATGCTAAGGGTAGGAAATGAGATTCTAACTCTTCAGTGATCTATAATGTGAGAGGTGAAACCTGCTCCCTCTTCTTCCATGACCGTACAGAAATACTATGCCTAACAGCAGTCATGATGCCCAAATGGTGATTCCCAAAGCTATTGCTTAAGGCACAGTTGGAAATTTTACTTTATTTCCTCAAAATTTTCTCTTTATATTATAATAGTTATGATGACTATATATCCTACATGTCTATGTCCTGATATCTCATCCGAATTGAGCACTCAACACTCTTGATAAAGACTCACTTTCTCATGGGTAAACAATTACCATGTATAACTAGGGGGCTCTTTATCCATGTGATGATTCATGATCTTTTTGGAAAAAAGGAAAATAAGAAACATAGAGCCTTTGCTGTAAGATTGATAAAAGATCAACTATCTTTCACTCAAGTAAGATAAGGTGAAAGACCTTCTCTTATCTTTTTGTTTTTGAGTCCATAAAATGTGACAAAGGATGCAACTCTCACCCCAGTTGTCCATAAGAGTGATTTCTTATTGCAAGACATGGATTTCAACCTCATGGCAAATTAGAAAAAACAAATGCTAAAGTCTGTTTTTCCTCTCACTTTTAAACCAGTTTGGCAATAAATTAATCCAAAGCTTGGCCTTTTGGTAAGTTATCTCCAAGACAGAAGAGTAAGGGCTCTTAAAGTGCTGCAGAGGTGCCTGGGGTCCACATTCAAAGGTCTCCTTTTCACTAATCTGTTGCAGGTCTTGAGTGGCATTACAGAGCACCCATTACTGCTCATGTCACAAACTCTCATATATCAACATCTGAAGCAGAAGCTGTGAGTTCGAATGTTTCTGGTGAGAAGGCAGCTACCACGTCCAGACTAGACCACTTGTCAATATGAGCAAGTTACTACATGAGATGGAGACTTTCAAACTGAGAGCAGCTGAAAGGTAGTCCTGTCAAACTTGGCATTGTTTCCTACTAAGCAATGTGTCTTTCTCCCTGTCCATTTCCTCACCTATGTCGGTACAATCCCTTCACATCCTTCAAGGCGTGGAGAGATTGCTACCCATTCAGGAAGCTTTCCCCCATTTTCTCAGTTATGCCCCTGTAATATTTTATGCTTCCCTCCTAGATATTACCCTCTCTTCCTTAAATGATACTGAGCCTGGCACATACCTTATTCCCATGACCAACAAATGTAAGCATCTTGAGAATAGGAGCATGTCCTGTTCATCTTTGAATTACCTTAGGTCCTACAACACTGCCTACTGTAACAGTAAATAGTTAATTTGACTGAATGATGTTTACCATCAACACTCTTCCTTTTATTAATTTTTCCTTCATTGTAAGCGAAACCAGTGTGTTCACAATCTGGGAGTAGGTGCCAGCCTGATGTTGAACCCTTTGGAAAGATTCTCTCAGGTACCTAGTTGAGTCCTCAAGTTAAAGATGTGTCTTAATGTGTAGAGCAGCTATTCCTTGATCTTCCTTACAATGTCTTATGGTCTTCTAAATATGATCCACAAGGCATTGAAGAAGTAGAGTCATTAAAAGGCAACATCTAGTGCATTTAAAACATTGCTGTTAAGACATTTATGTAATAACTGATTTAGAAAGCATAACACATGGTAAGTAAAAATGAACAGACTTTGCTGCATTCACTGCCTAGGGCAAACTACTTTTTGCCTTTTTCTACAACTGGAAATAAAAGAGAGAATGTACTATCTATAAGTGTGTAATCTGATGAACTTTCATGCATGATACCCATGGGGGCTTCCCTGGTGGCTCACACAGTAAGGAATCTGTCTACAATGCAGGAGACCCAGGTTCAGTCCCTGAGTTGGGAAGATCTCCTGGAGAAGGGAATGGCAACCCACTCCAGGAGTCTTGACTGGAGAATTCCATGGACAGAGGAGCCTGGCAGCCTACAGTCCATGGAGTTGCAAAGTGTAGGACACAACTGAGTGACTAACACATACACCCATGTAACTATGACCCTAATCAAGATGGAGAATATTTCCAAGATTGTAGAAAGCCCTCATGTATTTCTTTATAGTCAATAACTATCCTTCCCCAATAAATATAAATACTATTTTGATTCAGGGCTTCCCAATTGGTTCAGAGGGTAAAGAATCCGCCTACAATGCAAAAAATGCAGGTTCAATCCCTGGATCAGGAAGATCCCCTTGAGGAGGAAATAGCAGCCCACTCTGGTTATGCTATGTCTGTTCATTCATTCATGTTGTTGCAAGTAGCTATAGTTAATTCTCATATATAAATGTAAGTAGCTTAAAGCTCAATGTTCAGAAAACTAAGATCATGGCATCTGGTCCCATCATTTCATGGGAAATAGATGGGGAAACAGTGGAAACAGTGTCAGACTTTATTTTCCTGGGCTCCAAAATCACTGCAGATGGTGATTGCAGCCATGAAATTAAAAGACGTTTACTCCTTGGAAGGAAAGTTATGACCAACCTAGATAGCATATTCAAAAGCAGAGACATTACTTTACCAACAAAGGTCCGTCTAGTCAAGGCTATGGTTTTTCCAGTGGTCGTGTATGGATGTGAGAGTTGGACTGTGAAGAAAGCTGAGCACTGAAGAATTGATGCTTGTGAACTGTGGTGTTGGAGAAGACTCTTGAGAGTCCCTTGGACTGCAAGGAGATCCCACTAGTCCATTCTAAAGGAGATCAGCCCTGGGTGTTCTTTGGAAGGAATGATGCTAAAGCTGAAACTCCAGTACTTTGGCCACCTCATGCAAAGAGTTGACTCACTGGAAAAGACTCTGATGCTGGGAGGGATTGGGGGCAGGAGGAGAAGGGGATAACAGAGGATGAGATGGCTGGATGGCATCACCGACTCGATAGACATGAGTTTGAGTAAACTCCAGGAGTTGGTGATGGACAGGGAGGCCTGGCGTGCTGCGATTCATGGGGTCACAAAGAGTCGGACATAACTGAGTGACTGAACTGAACTGAACTGAACTGAGATACTACCAAGCAGTTTTTTCAAAGTAATTTATCACTTCATGCTTCTTCTAGCAGAATCTGCCTACAATGTGGGAGACCTGGATTCAGTCCCTGGGTTGGGAAGGTTCCCTGGAAAAGAGAAAGGCTACCCACTCCAGTATTCTGGCCTGGAGAATGCCATGGACTGTATAGTCCATGGGGTCGCAAAAAGTTGGACACGACTGAGTGCCTTTCACTTTCACTTTTTCACTTTTAGCAGAATATGGGATACGAGTTCCCTTGTTCTCTATCAACTTGATAACACTTGTTATTGTCATTCTTTTTATTTTAGCCATTCTAATGCGTCATACAGCTATCTCATTATGGTTTTAGTTTCTATTTCCCTTATAAATAATAAAGTTGATCCATCGGCCTTTGTAAATTGACCATATAGATAACTATTTTTGTGAAGTGCTTGTTCAAGAAATGTTGAGGTTTAGAGGACTTGAGGAAGAATGGGGAAGAGGGAAAAGGAATCATGAAGTAGACAACTGTGAGTGCTAATCACTCACCCCCCTATACAACCAAACAGAAACAAATATTTGACTATTTAATTTAACCTGACTTTTGTAGGGGACCCTCATGCACTGGGCATGTAAATTGGTAGAGGTACTATGGAAAATAGTAAGGAGGTTCCTCAAAAAAGTAAAAATAAAGTTACAATATGACCCAGCAATTCTCCTTCTGGTTTTTATCCAAAGAAATTTGGATAAATTTGAAAATATTTGAACATTAATTTGAAATATATATGCACCATTATGTCCATAGCAGCAGTATTTACAATTGCCAAAATAAGGAACAACCTAAGTGTCCACTGATGAATTAATGGCTAAAAAATATGTGGTATATATGCACAATGGAATACTATTCAGCTGTTAAAAAATAAATTAAATCTTGTCATCTGTAAAAACATGGATGGACCCTGAAGGAATTATGCTAAGCAAAGTAAGTCACACAAGGAAAGACAAATACTGTATGACTTACTTTATTTACATGTCAAATGTAAAAAACAAACAAACAAACAAAAAATCATAGTTACAGGGGAAAAAAAGTGGTTACCAAAGGAAGAGGGATTGGGGAGTGGACCAAATGAGTAAATGGGGTTAAAATATACAAACTTACAGTTACCAAATAAGTCATGTGGATATAAATGTATAGCATGATGACTATAATCAACTTTTGTAGAACATAATTAAAAGTTGCCTACAGAGTAATTCCTGAAAGCTAACTTTGTATGAGGATGAATGGTAACTAGACATATTGTAGTGAAAACATGGCAATAAGTACAAATATCAAATCATTATACTGTATACCTGAAACTAATGTAATGTTGTATGTCAATTACCCCTCAATATTTTTTTAACTCAACTTTTTCAAAGACAAACATACATGACCACTTGTACATAAAACTACTGAAAAAAAATGGTGTTATAACTGTCATTTCTATTTTCAAAAAAAAAAAAAAGAAAGAAAGAAATGTTCCTGGATCTGAGCAGGTAGAGAAAGGAGAAGAAATTTTCAAGGGAACTACTGTGGATAAACTTTATAAAATAGTTGGGGAAGAGAGACTGGAACAAATATGATACATGGGAGTTTGATGAGAGCAAATGAAAAAGATTCTATGGTGAACTTTACACCCAAGGAAATAAGTATGATAAGTATGGGTGGATATGGAATGTTACTGTGTAGTTCTTTTCCTGAACATCTCTCTAACCTAACACTGGGTGTCTGCTAATTAGAAACACACTGGGTGTGATTTCTTACCATTCACAAATTCCATTTAAAAAATCCAGGCTGTAAGTGGGGTATAGTAAAGAAATAAGCAGTATAGACTAGAAAACTTCTTTCTTAATTATTGAAAGAGAGAAAAAATATCTGTTCTGGGAGAACAATAGGTTTGATTTTCAAGCTTGAGCTACACAAAAAGGAGCCTGCCTGAAATCTTGCTCTGTGTGTGTGTGTGTGTGTGTGTGTGTGTGGCTTGTACAGATCTGTTGCCTTCTTGGCCCTGACTTGCTCACAAGCTGCCTGAGCTGCCTCTTCTGATTAGATCTTCTCCCCAGAGTTCTGTTGCTTGTCTGAAGGCAATGATGATTCCCTAGAGTCCAGCTGCCTATCTTCTGAGATGGTCACTTCTTCAGGCTCTTACCCTCTCTGGGGTTAGTTATTTGGTTTCCTAGTTTCACTCATGAAAAGAGGTTTATGTTTGAGAGAATGCTTGGTTGTAATCATTATCTGCTTCTATAAGATTGCTCATTTCCCACAAAAATGTAGAATGTCATAGCCTATAGAATCTGATTGCTTCCTTTAGGAAATGGAGATAATGAGTGCTGAGAGGTGAAGCAAACTGCTCGGTGTTAATGACAGAGGTAGGATGGAACCCATTTTTCCAGGTCCCCGGACCTCTGTATTTGCCTCGCACATTGTGGTTACATTTATTCTTCTCTTAAATCTCTCCCATCCTTCACAAACCTTGCCTCAACAACTTGTTTGCAGAAAGAAATATACACTGAAATAATCATTTTCTGGTTTGGAGTCTTTTAGGCAAGTAGGAGAAAAATACAATCCATGCTGGCAAATCTGGAAATATCTCTGAAAATTTTTTTCCTGTCTAGTTTCTTTGTGTGATTGCATAAGTAAACATACTTTAAAACATATATGCACAAAATATAAGGAGTATTTTGCTAAGTTATCCTTTGACTTTGCCTTGAATTTCTAGGTAGGACAGTACTGCCTTTGAATTCTGAATTGAACAGTTAATAAAATTGGTAGGTCTGAAGTACATCAGGATCATGTCTATTGGTGGGAAACTCAGTTTTTCTTTGAGATTTGATGCACACCAGCCAAGTGCACAGACATAGTTGCCACCATTTTTGTTTACTTATTGTTTATTTACTCTGGTATTGAAGCTATTTGGAGGGGGTTGGATATAGCTTAGGGAATAGTTATTTTAACAGCTAAACTGGTTTTCAGATGCCTTAGCAAAATAACATGTTTGCACAATTTGAACACAAAGACTGGTACCGTAGTGAAGGTAAGAGCTGAAGTGAGCAAGAAGAGAGAGAGAGAGAGAAGTTCATGAAACTGAAATAAAACACAGCTAATCTCATGACCAAACTTCAGTGTTACATGAGGTTTAGGTTTATATCTACAAATACTCCTGCCTCTCAATATTTTCTATAATATGACAAATAACCTCAGTTTGAAGGAGGCAATATAATATAAGACGACCCCACTGGGAAAAGATCTGCTGGCCTGTGCATAAGTAATTAGAAGGATAACCACCCTCTTCCAGACAAAGACAAGAGAACACACAGTTCTGTAAGCCCAGGGATACTTGGCCCACAGAGTAACTATTAGCTTCCTTCTTTGGCCAGATTTTATTTCCCACAGATGGCTCTGCATCTGGATGTTCCCCAATAGTTCAGCACAGATATTAAATTAAGGCTGTTGGCAGCTATTTCTTGAAATCCTTTAAAGAGCTGTTCCCTAGTGAACAGGGCAAATGTCACCTATAGCAGATCAGGCTATAGGTTACTCTTTCCCCTTCAATTAAGTACAGACAATCTTCCCATTCCAGCTTCATAACGCACCTCGGGTAGTGGAAGAGTTCAGGGCCTCAAATAAAGGGACAAATAAATACCACTCTTGCTTCTGGACTAAACTTTGAGTGCATTCATTGGATTTCTTTACCTCTATAAAAAATGTGATGTGTTAGCCAGTTACAAGTATTGTTTCTATTTTCAAGATTATTGATTGCAACTTCAAAAAATAAAGCAACTTTTCTCTCAAACAAATGAACAAATGAGACAGACCTTGTTGATTTTTTTTTTTTATAACACTCAAAGAAAATGAGAAAAAATGCTAAGAAGCAAAGATGGCCTCTGTTGTTTTTTTCTACATATTGTTGTGACAGGCATAACTGATGTTCTGGTTTTCCCATGTCTGAAACTGCATTCCTAGTGCTGCATTAACACACCCATCACATTTATCTGAATGGCCAATCAGTCAGAGAAAGGCTTCTCTATTCCATTCATTTCAGTGGACATGTGGGCAGCTTTGTGCAGGACAGATTCTGATTGCTTCTACGGTTTTCTCCATTTAAGAACTGAGTCACTGGCATTTTAAATGTAAAACACAACTTTTGTTGTGGTATAGCTCGGAGCACAGGAAAGAGCATTGGATTGGTAAATAGAAAAGTTTAAATCCCTGATCTCCTTACTGCTCTATTAACATCAAATGTGATTCAAGGTCCCTGAGCCTTGATTCCCTCATTTGCAAAATATGGATAAGAACATCTTTGAAGATTAAATATGTATATGACAATGCATTCTAAAGCCTAATAGTCTAAAAAAGGGAGAGTTAACATTACTTTATTACCATTAGTTATTATTTTAAGTACAATGGATGTTCCTAGTGATTATGATTTTCAAGTTCTCACTCTGATAAGAGGAAACAATGAAGTCCCAAGGTCAGAGTTGTTTGAAGAGTTGATAAATAACACTCAAGAAGAAGTCCCCTGATCTTAATCTATAGTTTTTCAAAGGCCAAGCGAGAAAAGTTCAAGGGAAGGAAACCAATCGGAAGGCTATTGGGGGTGTTCCAGAAAGTAAGTGACAGAAGTCTAAACTAGGAGAATAGCAGTAAAGACAGTAGATGGAGTAAGAGAATGAAATGCAGAATTGACAGAAATTGCTGGTCAATTGGACATGACTGCCAAGTAAAAGCAAAAGAATGGAATATACTATGCCCTTCACTGAGATAGGGAGGAGAAGATGAGATGAGTTCAACTTTTGATGAGTTTGAAATGCCAGTGATACATTCAAATGGAGATTCCAGTAGGTGGCTACATATAAGGGTTTGAATCTCAGGAGAGACATCCATGTTGGAATTTTAGAGAGACAAGAATACCTTTAGTAGTTGAAGCCAGGAGACTGGATGATTTTGTCCAAATGAATGGAAAAGAGAAGTGGTCATGATAGACCACTGAGGAACTCCAATATCTAACGAACAGATGAAGGAAGAGAATCCTGCAAAGAGACTTAAAATGAATCACCAGAGAGCTAGGAAAAGAACCAGAAAAATGTGGCATCATAGAAGACAAGGGAAGAGAGAATTTCAGGAAGAAGGAATAATCAGCATCCTCAGATGCTACATAGGGTGTAAATTAGAATAGTGTCCACTGCATTTAACAAAAAGTAGTGCATTTGTGATTTTTTGAATCAGCTTGATTTTTAAGTGCACAATTTGGTGTTTCACAGATGTATACAGTCATGTAACCACTGCCACAATCATGACAAGACAGCTGGATAACCCAGTTTCTTCCTGTCCCTTTGTGGTCAGTTACCTCCCCTCACAACTCACCGCAGTTTTCTGATCTGCCTTCTGTCACTGAAGTTTTTGCCCTTTCTCAAATTTCATGTAAGTGAATTGATAGTTGTATTTTGTGTCTGGCTTCCTTGTTTAATATAACACATTTGAGATTCAATCGTCTTGTGTGAATCAATAATTTATTCATTTTATTTCTGAGGAATATTCAACCATATGGATGCACAATGTGTTTATGCATTCACTGCTTTTTGGATATTGTGAATTAAAGCCACTATACACATTCACATACACATCTTGATGTGCACATACATCTTCATTCTTTTGAATACGATGACTAGGATCATTGGCTATATTGTAAGTCATATGACATGGTTAAAATTTTAAGAAACTGTCAACTATTTTCTCAAGTGACTATACCATTTTGTATGCTCATCTGCAATGTATGAACCTTCCAATCAATCCACATCTTCATCAACAACTTGTTATTATCAGTCTTTTTAACATTGGCTCTTCTAGTGGGTATGTGATGGTATTGGCTTTGGTTTTCATTTACATTTTCCTAATGGGTAATAATATTAAGCATCTTCTCATATGCTTATTTATCAAATATACAGCACCTTTGAAAACGTGTCTATTCAGATCTTTGCCCATCTTTTTTTTAGGTTGCTTGTCTTCTTATTGAAGACTTTAAAAAGCCTTTTATATGTTTTGGATCAAGTCCTTTATCAGATATCAGTTCAGTTGCTCAGTCATGTCTGACTCTTTGTGACCCCATGAACTGCAGCATGCTAGGCCTCCCTGTCCATCACCAACTCCTGGAGTCCACCCAATCCATGTCCATTGAGTCGGTGATGCCATCCAACCATCTCATCCTCTGTGGTCCCCTTCTCCTCCTGCCCTCAATCTTTCCCAGCATCAGGGTCTTTTCAAATGAGTCAGCCCTTCGCATCAGATGGCCAAAGTATTGGAGTTTCAGCTTCAGCATCAGTCCTTCCAATGAATATTCAGGACTGATTTCCTTTAGGATGGACTAGTTGGATCTCCTTGCAGTCCAAGGGACTCTCAAGAGTCTTCTCCAACACCACAGTTCAAAGCATCAATTCTTCGGCACTCAGCTTTCTTTATTATAGACCAACTCTCACATCCATACATGACCACTGGAAAAACCATAGCCCTGACTAGACAGACTTTGTTGGCAAAGTAATGTCTCTGCTTTTGAATATGCTGTCTAGGTTGGTCATAACTTTCCTTCCAAGGAGTAAGCGTCTTTTAATTTCATGGCTGTAGTCACCATCTGCAGTGATTTTGGAGCCCAGAAAAATAAAATCTGACACTGTTTCCACTGTTTCCCCATCTATTTCCCATGAAGTGATGGGACTGGATGCCATGATCTTAGTGTTCTGAATGTTGAGCTTTAAGCCAACTTTTTCACTCCCCTCTTTCACTTTCAAGAGGCTCTTTAGTTCTTCTTCACTTTCTGCCATAAGGGTGGTGTCATCTGCATATCTGAGGTGATTGATATTTCTCCTGGCAATCTTGATTCCAGCCTGTGCTTCCTCCAGTTCAGCGTTTCTCATGATGTACTCTGCATATAAGTTAAATAAGTAGGGTGACAATATACAGCCTTGACGTACTCCTTTTCCTATTTGGAACCAGTCTGTTATCAGATATAGGTTTTGCAGATATTTTCCCTAAGTTAGTGGCTTGCCTCTTTATTTTATTAACAGTGTCCTTTGAAGAGCAAAAGTTTTTAATTCTTAGGAAGTATAATTTATTAATTTTTCCTTTTACAGTCTGTATCTTTTGTGTCTTACCTAGAAATATTGCCTAGGTCACAAAGAGTTCTTCAATGTTTTCCTTTAGATGTTGCCTGGTATTAGTTCTTACATTTAGGCATATAGCTCACTTACAGTTAGTTTTTGTAAAGAATCCTCCTGCCAATGCAAGAGATACATTTAATTGATGGGTCAGGAAGATCCCCTGGAGAAGGAAATGGCAACCCACTCCAGTATTCTTGCCTGGGAAATCCCATGGACAGAGAAGCCTGGCAGGCTATAGTCCTTGGGGTTGCAAAAGAGTCAGACATGACTTAGCGACTAAGCACACACACACACAAACCTTTTTATATGTGACTATTCAATTGTGATGCTTTCTAAGGCCCACTTGACTTCACATTCCAGGATGTCTGGCTCTAGGTCAGTGATCACACCATTGTGATTATCTGGGTAGTGAAGATCTTGTTTGTACAGTTCTTCTGTGTATTCTTGCCATCTCTTCTTAATATCTTCTGCTTCTGTTAGGTCCATACCATTTCTGTCCTTTATCGAGCTCATCTTTGCATGAAATGTTCCTTTGGTATCTCTGATTTTCTTGAAGAGATCCCTAGTCTTTCCCATTCTGTTGTTTTCCTCTATTTCTTTGCATTGATCGCTGAAGAAGGCTTTCTTATCTCTTCTTGCTATTCTTTGGAACTCTGCATTCAGATGTTTATATCTTTCCTTTTCTCCTTTGCTTTTTGCTTCTCTTCTTTTCACAGCTATTTGTAAGGCCTCCCCAGACAGCCATTTTGCTTTTTTGCACTTCTTTTCCATGGGGATGGTCTTGATCCCCTGTCATGAACCTCATTCCATAGTTCATCAGGCACTCTATCTATCAGATCTAGGCCCTTAAATCTATTTCTCACTTCCACTGTATAATCATAAGGGATTTGATTTAGGTCATACCTGAATGGTCTAGTGGTTTTCCCTACTTTCTTCAATTTAAGTCTGAATTTGGCAATAAGGAGTTCATGGTCTGAGCCACAGTCAGTTCCTGGTCATGTTTTTCCTGACTGTATAGAGCTTCTCCATCTTTGGCTACAAAGAATATAATCAATCTGATTTCGGTGTTGACCATCTGGTGATGTCCATGTATAGAGTCTTCTCTTGTGTTGTTGGAAGAGGGTGTTTGTTATGACCCGTGCATTTCCTTGGCAAAACTCTATTAGTCTTTGCCCTGCTTCATTCCGTATTCCAAGGCCAAATTTGCCTGTTACTCCAGGTGTTCCTTGACTTCCTACTTTTGCTTTCCAGTCCCCTATAATGAAAAGGACATCTTTTTTGGGTGTTAGTTCTAAAAGATCTTGTAGGTCTTCATAGAACCCTTCAACTTCAGCTTCTTCAGCATTACTGGTTGGGGCATAGGCTTGGATTACTGTGATATTGAATGGTTTGCCTTGGAAACGAACAGAGATCATTCTGTCGTTTTTGAGACTGCATCCAAGTACTGCATTTTGGACTCTTTTGTTGACCATGATGGCCACTCCATTTCTTCTGAGGGATTCCTGCCTGCAGTAGTAGATATAATGGTCATCTGAGTTAAATTCACCCATTCCAGTCCATTTCAGTTCACTGATTCCTAGAATGTCAACGTTCACTCTTGCCATCTCTTGTTTGACCACTTCCAATTTGCCTTGATTCATGGACCTGACATTTCAGGTTCCTATGCAATATTGCTCTTTACAGCATCGGACCTTGCTTCTATCACCAGTCACATCCACAACTGGGTATTGTTTTTGCTTTGGCTCCATCCCTTCATTCTTTCTGGAGTTATTTCTCCACTGATCTCCAGTAGCATATTGGGCACCTACCAACCTGGGGAGTTTCTCTTTCAGTATCCTATCATTTTGCCTTTTCATACTGTTCATGGGGTTCTCAAGGCAAGAATACTGAAGTGGTTTGCCATTCCCTTCTCCAGTGGACCACATTCTGTCAGATCTCTCCACCATGACCAACCCATCTTGGGTTGCCCCACAGGCATGGCTTAGTTTCATTGAGTTAGACAAGGCTCTGGTCTTAGTGTGATTAGATTGACTAGTTTTCTGTGAGTATGGTTTCAGTGTGTGTGCCCTCCAATGCCCTCTTGCAACACCCACCATCTTACTTGGGTTTCTCTTACCTTGGACGTGGGTATCTCTTCACGGCTGCTCCAGCAAAGCGCAGCCATTGCTCCTTACCTTGGATGAGGGGTATCTCCTCACCACCGCCCCTCCTGACCTTCAGTGTGGGATAGCTCCTCTAGACCCTCCTGCGCCTTGATGCTTTTGAACTGTGGTGTTGGAGAAGACTCTTGGAGTCCCTTGGACTGCAAGGAGATCCAACCAGTCCATTCTGAAGGAGATCAGCCCTGGGATTTCTTTGGAAGGAATGATGCTAAAGCTGAAACTCCAGTACTTTGGCCACCTCATGCGAAGAGTTGACTCATTGGAAAAGACTCTGATGATGGGAGGCATTGGGGGCAGGAGGAGAAGGGGACGACAGAGGATGAGATGGCTGGATGGCATCACTGACTCGATAGACATGAGTCTGAGTGAACTCCGGGAGTTGGTGATGGACAGGGAGGCCTGGCGTGCTGCGATTCATGGGGTCGCAAAGAGTCGGACATGACTGAGCGACTGATCTGATCTGATCTGATTCAATTGTACCAGCATCAGTTGTTATGATAATCTTTTCCTCCCATTTAATTGCCTTTGCACCACTGTCAAAATCAATTAACTATATATGTGTGGGTCTACTTCGGGATTGTTTGGTTCCATTGAACTATATATAATATGTAACATCATGTCAATATCACATTGTTTTGATTGTTAAAGATTTTTAGTAAGTCTTCAAATCAGGAAATGTAAATATTTCAGATGTTTCCTTCTTTTTCAGAATTGTTTTTGCTATTCTAGGTACTTTGCACTTCCATATGCATTTTCGAATCAGCTTGTTAATTTCTTCAAGAAGCCTGCTTGGATTTTGATCCGTATAACATTGATTCTGCTGGTCAATTTGGGGAGAACTGAGATTTAAACAATAATTAGCTTTCTAATCCATGAACAGAATGTATATTGCCATTTATTTAGGTTTTCCTTAATTTCTCTCAGCAATTCTGAAGTTTTCAGTGTACAGGTCTTATATATTTGTTTTAATTATAACTATTTCATATTTTTATGCTGTTTTAAATGTATTATGTATTATTTCAATTTCTAATTTCTATTACTAGTATACAGACATATATTTGATTATTGTGTATTATCCTTATATCCTGTGATCTTGTGTTATGTCTTGAATTGTGTGCCCCCAAAACTTATACTGAAATTTTCTCTGTCTGTATTTCATTTTGGATAGTTTTATGGTTGTTTTAAAGTTTATAAAACTTCCCTTTTCTCATGTTCTCTTTAATTTCCTCCAATGCATTTTTTTAAATCAGTCATTGGGGATTTTATCTTTTAACATTCTATATGGATCTTTTTTTATATCTTTCATGTCTCTACTTAACATGTTTCATCTTTTTTCTAGTTACTTGATCATACAAAAGTTACAGTAATTTGTATATTTTCACATCCTTGAATACAATGTTATCATCTAAGTTATTTCTAGAACTATTTTTATTGATCTCTTTCCTCATATTTTCCTTTTCCTCTGCACACCTGTTAATGTTTGATCAGAATGTAAATATGAATTTTACATTTTTAGTGCTAGATATTTGCATATTACTATAAATATATTTGAAATTTGTGCTGGTATACAGTGCGGTTTCCTGTAAACAGTGTGATTCTTTGGGATTTTGCTTTTAAACTTTGTTAGGTAGAACCAGAATAGAGTTTATTCTAGAACTAATTTTTCCTTCTGAGCCCTCTCACTAATGCCCCATGTGCTGTGAAATTTTCTGTTCTGGTTCATGCGAATAGAATCAGGAACCATTGCTGCCACATATGCACTCTGAAGATTGTTTTCTCTAGTCTTTTCAGTTGGTTGTTTTGCAAGCTTTAGGTAGTTGGCCATATGCACATAATAATTAGTACTTAGCTAAAAATTTGATGGGGGGCCCCCTTTAAATCTCCAGAACTCTTTCTAAATAAAATTCTCTCCTTTTTGGTATTCTGTCACATGACCTCTAATTACCTTGGCCTACTTGGATTCTTAGCTCTATCTTCTCAACTCAGAGAGACTTCTGGGCTCCATCTAGGTTCCCTGTCCCTGAATCACAGCCTGGAAGCATTCTCCAGGCAGTTGGCAGGGAAAATCATATACCTAAGCTCATTTGTTTTCCATCTTTTATGGATCCCTGTCCTTTGCTGCCTATGGGCTAATGTGTTGAAAAGCACTGTTTTTAATTTTTTCATATGTAAGAGTAAATCTAGTCTCTACTATTTCATTCTATCCAGTCAGAATATTAGGCAGCAAATGTGTTGAGCACAACATCAATATCAAATTAAAGTCACCCAGTAAAACATTAGGAAAGGGAGGTGAGAAGTAGCCTCTAAGTTAAGTGCTCCTATTTTCAGTAAAAAGGAGTAAGTAATTGGAATATTGGTAGATAACAGCAATGGGGAGAGATAGAGTGAGGTTAAGTTGGTAATATACATACCAATGAGCAGGAGTTTTATGAAGAGAATGCTGTCCCTACCTCCTGATTCTGAGGCTTTTGGAGTGGGGGAAAATGCAGCTTCTCCTTGAGAAGCTGATGGGAGCAAAATCCTCAATGAGATGAAAGGGAAAGGAGGTGAAAGAAACGTTCAGTGAAGATGACAAAGGAGCTTCCTAATAAAAGAACAAAGTCCCTAAAATCACAACAGAAAAATTGAGACGGAAGAAGACTGGATACAGATGAAACATGGAAGGTGCTAGAAAAGATAGGTAGCCAGAAGACCTGTGCTCAGGGAAGCTTCCTGTTATTCAGGAGTGTGGAACATGATGGGTGCAACCAGCTCAGGGACTCCAACAGACTGAGTATAGTTATCATATCTCTGGTGGACTGTGGGTATCCAGGCCAGAAGTCATATGCAGCTTGCAAAGACTGTACTCTAAGAGGGTCTCAGGATCAGAGAGATCAAGTGACTTCCGTCTTTCTTCTAGGACCTGACTGAGTCCCAGCAAGAAAGCTGCAGCCTCACCCAGAGGAATGACATCTAGTTAGTAGCAAGTAGCCCAATATAAGGGTAGAGAGTAAAGAGATGAGTGCTCATAGCAGTTCAGGAGCAGAGGAAGAGTACAGTCCAGCTAGTTGCTAAAATCTGGCAAGAAACTTGACTCTAAGCTACCAGGGAGCCAAAGAGTGAAACATCAATTACAAATTTACCTATATAAAGACCAAAAAAAAATTATTTAGGACAAATATATGCATGTGTGCTAAGTTGCTTCAGTCCTGTCCAACTCTGTGACCTTATGGACTATAGCCTTCCAGGCTCCTCTGTCCATGGGATTCTCCAGGCAAAAATATTGGAGTGGGTTGCAAGCCTTCCTCCAGGGGATCTTCCCAACCCAGGGATTGAACTCACATCTCCTGCATCTTCTGCATTGGCAGGCAGATTCTTTACCACTGCACCACCTAAGAAGCCATATTTGAAGGGTTCTTTCTAATAATAATAAATGAAGAGGGCTCCATTATGAGACAGTAGGTCCCTATCATAAAAAGTTCATGTCAGTCTATAGGGTTTAGCACACAAAGTGAGCTCTTCTATGTATTGTATATACATACACATATAAAATACATATAAACATAAATTATATTATCATATATAAACATACAGATGTTATTGATGATATTGATATTTATAGACCATTCCTCGCCTAAAATGTTAGGAGGAAAAAACTTTAGCTAAAATCATAAAAGCCATTTCAATTAATCTTTGGAACAAGCAGAAAATATTATGAAAAAGTGGAGAAATATATTAAATATAACTCATTTGACAATAAATTAGAATGAAAATGATATTGCTCAAGTTAAAGGGCAAAATAGAATTTATCATAGTTCATCAACTTAAAAATGTATATTTTTTTCAAACTTTATTATCTCTGAAATCAGACTGCCTCTTAAAATCAATGAAATCTTACCACAGCTGTCAGCATGGGAGTGGTTTGGCTGAGATTACTTACACCAGCGGTTCTAAAATTGTGTCCCACCTGCAGCAGCAGCCTGGCCTGGGAATATGTTAGAAATGCAAACTTATAGGCCCCACCCCAGACTTAACTGCAGCGGAAAATCTGATTCAGGAATCTGTTTTTTCTTTTTTTTTTTTAAACTTTACAAAATTGTATTAGTTTTGCCAAACATCAAAATGAATCTGCCACAGGTATACATGTGTTCCCCATCCTGAACCCTCCTCCCTCCTCCCTCCCCATACCCTCCCTCTGGGTCGTCCCAGTGCACTAGCCCCAAGCATCCAGTATCATGCATTGAACCTGGACTGGCAACTCGTTTCATACATGATATTTTACATGTTTCAATGCCATTCTCTCAAATCTTCCCACCCTCTCCCTCTCCCACAGAGTCCATAAGACTGTTCTATACATCAGTGTCTCTTTTGCTGTCTCGTACACAGGGTTATTGTTACCATCTTTCTAAATTCCATATATATGCGTTAGTATACTGTATTGGTGTTTTTCTTTCTGGCTTACTTCACTCTGTATAATAGGCTCCAGTTTCATCCACCTCATTAGAACTGCTTCAAATGTATTCTTTTTAATGGCTGAGTAATACTCCATTGTGTATATGTACCATAGCTTTCTTATCCATTCATCTGCTGATGGACCCAATCAATCAAAAAATGGGCCAAAGAACTAAATAGACATTTCTCCAAAGAAGACATACAGATGGCTAACAAACACATGAAAAGATGCTCAACATCACTCATTATCAGAGAAATGCAAATCAAAACCACTATGAGGTACCATTTCACACCAGTCAGAATGGCTGCGATCCAAAAGTCTACAAATAATAAATGCTGGAGAGGGTGTGGAGAAAAGGGAACCCTCTTACACTGTTGGTGGGAATGCAAACTAGTACAGCCACTGTGGAGAACAGTGTGGAGATTCCTTAAAAAACTGGAAATAGAACTGCCTTATGATCCAGCAATCCCACTGCTGGGCATACACACTGAGGAAACCAGAAGGGAAAGAGACACGTGTACCCCAATGTTCATTGCAGCACTGTTTATAATAGCCAGGACATGGAAGCAACCTAGATGTCCATCAGCAGATGAATGGATAAGGAATCTGTTTTAACAAGCCCTGCAGGTGAGTCCAATGTGCACTCAGGTTTTAGAACCACTTTCTTTCATGGTTGAAAGGACATAAAAGCACTAATACCAAACCTATAGAACAGTTATCAGAGCTTGGAAGAAAATCTAGGGGACAATAATGAAGCACCCTAAAACCCAAATGATTGTGTGGTGGGAAAAAGGATACATTAGACATGTTTAGGAGTATTCCCAAAGCTAAGCAGGGTCTACATAATTGTAAAGCCAGCCCAGGAGCCCTAAGCAAATGGCTTTTAGTTTATTTATGGATTTCTTTTAGAAATGCTACATCGTCATTGCACTCGATGGTACAGAGTGCACGTATGGAAAAACATAGTAATAGCTGACTCACTAAAAAACAAATTTAGAAGAGTAAGACTCTTAATTGTAAGGGAGCTTGAGACATACTGACATTTTACATTATTTTTCATTTCATATATACATATGAATGATAAGCTATAAAATAATGTTTAAGAGAGTTTAAATAATCTTTTTCAATAAGTTTAAAGTTAAAATTCTAAGATATAAGAAAACATAGTATTAACTTAGTTGACAACCTTTTCTCTTTCCTAGTGTGTATGAAATAATTGTACATTACACAACTGATGCTTCTTAGTTTGATGAAATGTCATAATTCACATAAGTATTAGCCCCTACTTGTCAGGTACTTGTCTTTGCTGAGGACACTGTTTTTAGAAAAGGTTCACGTTTTATAAAATGATAGCCTCCTGCTTGGTTGGTCAAGGAAAAATGAAAATTCTTTCATTGGCTGAAAGAATATGCTTTAATTTCTAATTGACCTCAGTTCAAATCCTGGCTCTATCATTAATTAGCTATGGGCTTTGGACAAATCACTGGACCTCTCTGAAACTCAATTTCCTCTCCTATAAAACAGGGATAATATTCATGGCTTTGGGGTGATAATAACTGAGGTAGATAATTCATAGGAAGTGCTTACAGAACACCTGGAGCATAATAAATACTCAGGGATTGAGAGCTAATATAATAATTGCCTGCAATCTGCAAAATAACCCCACTGTAGGCTGTTTTCAGGGCAGCTGCCCAAAGGGCTTCTGCCCAAAAGAACAACAAAAGGAAGTCATTGGTGACTAGCTTAACTGCTTGAACCTGCACAGGAAGGGTCAACACAGCTTTTATTCTGATGAATGAAATTCTCCTCTCTGAGAAAAATTTCAGAACCATCAAAACCTCCAGAAAGTAAGTCAATTAAAGAGTCTTTCTAATCACGTTACATTATCAAAATGAAAATACTTTTTCATTAGGGAAAAGCATTTCAGAGGTTATAATTCTTATTGATGGTGAGGATCTTTGAAGAAAATGACTAGTAGTCAGAGACAGATATATTTCAAAGCGACTCGTCCATCCCCAATAGAATCAACAAGGAAATTATTTTTCTTTCCTGAGCCAGTGTCCAGATCATCACACACACACACACACAAAAACTTGCATTGAATCCTCAGAGAGCCTTTCCCTTGATAAATAATGTAGGCACAGAAAGATAAAGAGAGCATCTGGAAAGAGTGATGTCACACAGGTTTAGAATTTATTCTTTTCCTCTGTAGCATGTTGAACACTGTCATGAGGTTGGGAACTCAGCGTTGTGGGCTCTGATCTGAAAGACAGGAAGCATACCACCATTTATTCAAATGATACTGCCTCTTGAATCTTTTGCTTTAATTATTGATCTAATAGACTCTCTGAACTATAATTTGAAGTTGATGAAGTCTAAAAGAAACCTGCTTAAATAAAGTACACTCATGCACAATAGATGATAGATAGATGCAAGTACCCACTGTCCCTCTTAATCAATGTTACTAGGTTTGTAGATTTTCTGGAATGAATTTTTATTTCAATCCAATTTCCCCTTTTATACCATTTCCTATTTTGTTTCCCCATTCTCTCTGATTAATAGTGAAATAGCAGTTATTATGGAAAAATAATTTCAATATAAATTTAAACCATCATGAAAAGTATACTCCCTGGAATGTTATCATATTTCAAAGTCAAATACAGACATATTTGAGAGATACAGTGTTTTGGGATAATGACACCACTGAAGATGAAGCTGATAATGCTGGGAAATGAACTGCTGGTTGCTCAGTCATGTCCAACTCTTTGCGACCCCATGGACTGTAGCTCACCAGTTTCCTCTGTCCATGGAATTCTCCAGGCAAGAATACTGAAGTGGGTAGCCATTTCCTTCTCCAGGGGATCTTCCAGACCCAGGGATGGAACCCAAACCAGGTCTGCTGCATTGCAGGCAGACTCTTCACCACCTGAGTCACCAGGGATTATGCTATACTACAGTGATATTACAGAATGGAGTTATTTTCCTAGTCTAAGTAAGGTGAGCTTTGGATGTGCCTGTATTTTTCATGGAGTCAACCAAGGTCTCACCTAAGGTTGTCAAGTTCAAAAACTTGTTTTAATTGTTCCATTAAGAATGACCATATGCTCAGTGTCTGACTCATGTTAACCAAACTCATAAGTGGTTGGTACAATGAGCACATCTTTCCAATGTGAGGAACTGGTACGGTGGCCCTATTTTCTGTGTTAAAAGTACTTTACTGACAGAACAATTAACAGGAACATTGTTTCTACATTATGGAATCAGGGCAAGGATAATTGGATGGCACAGAGGTATTTTACATCCCCACAGTGCCTGGTCCAATGTGAATAAATGTCTATTAAATTAAAGCTGTTGTATTTTATCCAAAGTATAGTCTACCCAGGAACTATCTATTGACCAGGACAAAAATTTCTTTGTCCCATACCCAGTTTCTTTGCAAGTTTTAGGGCAGCGTTTGGATACAGGTTGGCTTCTGGTTCGATTAAGTTCATATTTACAAACTATCTTCCAGTGAAATTCATCTCCATTGATGCCTGATACATCTATGTGCTATATATTTTACTACTTTCAAAATATTACCTTTTCCCAACTTTGCTTCAAAATTTGATTCAGATGTATTATATCATGGATAAGGGCATTGCAACCCACTCCAGTATTCTTGTCTAGAGAATCCCATGGACAGAGGAGCTTGGCAGGCTACAGTCCATGGGGTTGCAAAGAGTTGGACATGACTGAGGCAGCTGAGCACATACCATATCATGTCCTGACTATACACAGAATCTTAGAATCAGGTCTGCTCTTATACGAAGAGACCTATTTTAAGGCCCACTGGATCTGACTTCTCACCTTATGCTTGAATCCTGTGTCATTCTGGCCTATTAGGTCATTTGAATATTATTTGTGTATACTAACCAAAAGTCATCATTATGATCTGATATTTCAACTGGACATAAAACCTAACAAACTTGCAAACTCTCTTTAAAATTAATTTTTTTCAAATGACATCATCATGAAGTTTCTCTTCGGTTAAACGAGAGAAAAACAAAAGAGTTTCTTTTCAGCTACCTGTCTTAATATGGTTTCCTGGTTTCAGCAGCTGTGCTAAAATGAAAAGTGTCCTGCTGCCAATATTTTCTCCCTGAAACTAACTGCTTTTGATGAGGATGTGAGCACTGATGTTTGAACCCGCACTGACCCCCATAAGTCAGGCAGGCTGGTCAACTTATTAGGTCCTGAGGGAAGTTTGGATTAGGGATAAGCAATACAGATAAACCAGAATACAAGTCTGTGTCCAGAGAGGAGCTAAAGTGATCATTTGCCAGCAGCCCTGTCCTAGAGCTCCCTGCCTGAAGGGTCACCTAAGAGACCTTAGAAATGGAACACATCAGTTCAAGGAAGAAGTACTTAGATGTTGGACATATGGATTATTTAGAACCACTTTGATTTCTTAGATTGACGTGCTGTTACAGAAGACAGACGTGAATGCAGATGAAAAGGCAGATGAAAGTGTCAAAATCAGAAACCCATTGCTCAGTGGGAGAGAAGAAAAAGACAGGGGGTGTTAGGATGCAGAAATATTGCTCACTCTCTTGCTCTCTATTTTCTCTCCAGTCCCAATGAAAGAAAGTACTTTGAAGAATCAAAAAGGGGATGATGCAACCATATTTAACATGTATCTGACTCTTTGGAATACTAACAAGGGAAGCTATAAATTACACAAAGTAGTTACTACATCAACTAACATTGAACAGTGTGTTTTAACATAATATATACATATTGGGCAGTTTTTATTAACTTGAGCAGTGCTGAGTACTGGGGTATAAAAATAAATACAGCCTGTTTCCTCTCTTGAAGGAGATAATGGTCTAGGGAGGGAAGAAACAGATGATTACACCATGGTGGGATACAGGAGAGAGTGGAACGTTTCCCAGGTGGCACGGTGGAGTCGGACACAACTTAGTGACTGAACAGCAGCAGCAGGATTAAGATACAGTGTTCTGCAAATCCAGAAGCTGACTTAGCTTGGATGGGATCTGAGAAGGGGGTTTATGGAAAATGTGATGTAAGGCTTCTTCCTCCAACTTAAAAAAAAACAAAAACTGTATTCTTTAAAACAATTTTAGATTCACAGGAAAAATGCAAGCATAGTACAGAGTTCTCACACCTCTTGTACCCAATATCCATGATTACTGACATCTTTCATTGTACGATGTGTGTGTGTGTGTGTGTGTGTGTGTGTGTGTGTGTGTGAGTATGTGTATCTAACCACTAAGTCATGTCTGAATCTTTGCAACTCCATGGACTGTAGCCCATCAGGCTCCTCTGTCCATGGGATTTCCCAGGCAAGAATACTGGAGTGGGTAGTCATTCCCATCTCCAGGGGATCTTCTCCACCCATGTATCCTGCAATACAGGCAGACTTTTTAACCACTGAGCCACTAGGGAAGCCCAAAATCTTACACTGGCATGGTGCGTTTGTTAAAATCAATGATCTAACACTGATGTATTATTATTAAGTAAAGTCCATAATTTATTAAGATTTTCATAGTTTTTCCAAACATCCTTTTGCTGTTCCAGGATCCCATCTAGAATATGAAACTGCATTTAGTTGTCATGTATCATTAAGCTACTCTTTTTTTTTCTTTTGAAAAACATTTGAGTTAATTTTTTATTATATTTTGAGAAATTTTATGTTTGTTTAAGCCAATTAAATAGAGTTTTCTTACCAATTAAATCCGTGAATATCATCTGAAGGTAGAGAACAGCATATCTATAATGTACATATAGAGACATATAGACAGACATAACTAAAGATCTCATAAAATTCATTTTAAAACTTCAGTCACAGATAGGGTACAATACAAAATTCACTAGTTTATAAATAACAGTTAGAATAAAATAAGTTTATTCACTCAGATGGCTAAAGTCTTTTATTATTTGTAAAGAACTGTTTTAAGATCTGTATTTGTCCTTTGCAAGCAATTTTAAAGGAGGCTGCAATTTAGATTTGGATAAGAGAGTTCTCCTAACAGTTTGTGTTTAGAAAGCTTTCTATTCCTCTTTTTTAAATTTCAGATTCTAGTGATTGAGTTAATCAAGACTCAGTCTCAGGGACTGCAGGCTCTATTTACATTTCAAAGACATGATAAGATTCATAACTTTAAGGGACAGAGGAAAAAAAATGTCCTAGGAGTTTTGGAGTACATTTATATATTATCATAAGTCTTAGGGTAATTATTATTTAAGCTTTTTTCTCTTAAGTATGGTACACTTTTGCACCAATATCCTGATTTTTATAATATCTACAAGCATTTGGGAGGAATAGGTGACATTTGGGGACTGGCAAAGATAAATGCTGTTGCTGCTAAGTCGCTTCAGTCTGACTTCAGTGTCCGATGCTTCAGTGTCCAACTCTATGCGACCCCATAGACGGCAGCCCACCAGGCTCCCCTGTCCCTGGGGTTCTCCAGGCAAGAACACTGGAGTGGGTTGCCATTTCCTTCTCTAATGCATGAAAGTGAAAAGTGAAAGTGAAGTCGCTCAGTAGTGTCCAACTCCTAGCGACCCCATGGACTGCAGCGCACCAGGCTCCTCCGTCCATGGGATTTTCCAGGCAAGAGTACTGGAGTAGGGTGCCATTGCCTTTATTGACTTATTTCATTGTATTTTTGGTTCTGTTCCTTAGGCTACTCTTACCTCTGAGTTTCTCAGACTTCTCATTTTTGATGACCTTGAAATTTTCTAGATTTATCGGTCACTTATAAAATGCCCCTCTATTGTGATTTGTTTAATGTTTTTTCTTATTATTAGACTGGTATTATAGATTTTTGAGAGAAGGACAAGAATTAAAATGTCATTTTTATCACATCATGTCAAAAGTCTTACAGTCAACATAATGTATCACTGTTAATGTTGACTTTGATCACCAGATCACCTGGCTAAGGTACTTTTTGTCTGGTTTCTCCCCTGTGAAGTGCACCCCCATAAAGTATACCCCAACCCTCAGTCCATTTCCATTATGTGCTCTTTGAAAGGAAGTTACTTTTCACAGCCTATGCTTAAGTGACATGAAATTATGTTCCCTTTCTTGATACAGTATCTATATCAATTATTTAAAATTTTTCTGCACAGGCAATTTATTTCTTCCATTTATTTAGCTATTCAATCATTTATTTATATCATGAATATTTTTGTGTACTTTGGGTTTTACTCTATTTTCTTTATTTTGTTCCTCAAATTTAATTGTTCCAGTCTTGGTCACTGGACACTGTTTCAGTTGGCTCCTATGTCACTTTAACATAATCTCATCATTGTGGAATATGTTCTTTTTTGAGTACTTTCTTATTTTCTAAAACTCCAAGATGCTCCAAGGCTCATTTGGTATATTTTCTGGCCACTCTTTTATCTTTCAAAAGATAAGTATAGTCAGTTCTTCTATAAAGCTTATTTTGACAATATGAATTTGTTTCAGCATGATTAATATATTGGGGAATAATTTGAGCATGACACCAATTGAGTACTTGCTTATTCATGAGAACCATTGAGGAAACATATAAATGTGCAGTCTACTAAAATGAGCTTCATAAAAATAACAAAATGAACAGGTACAAATACTTCAAACATCCAGTGAACTGAGGGTGTTAAAAGCCACATGTGGTGTCACAACTTTCCTTCTGATTTCACATAACCCTCCTTCTACCACTTCCCAATAATTCATAGGCTGCAGTTCTTTTGCTGCACTTCAACAAGCAAGTTTCAGGTCTTTTTCAAGATGAAGTGCCATATTTATTACAGCATTTGTATTTCTCTTACCCATTCAAGGTGTATAAAACTGTTTTTCTTAGGGTTCTATCTTATTTTTACATGTGTCACTAACAAGTTTTTGAGTGGCGTGCTCCTAACCTTATTTTGGTGGAGGTGAAATTTGGTGTTATTGTGCGCTTTTGGTCAGCATACTGATATCAGGAACATACATGTCATGGAATAGCAGAACAGACTATAGGAGTTATTGAATGAAAAGAGGAGAAGAAGTTTGGGGGCAGAGAAGGCATGCAGCTATGGAAAAAAAAATCTATATGGGTGGTACACTTTACCTCATTTTAAGTTGTTGGAGCATAAAAGGAGATGGTGAGTTGAGACCAGAAGAATAAATAGGAACAAAAACAAGTGAAATCATTTGTTATGATAAATTTGGACACTAATACTGTATCTGTTAGGATGTCCTCAAAAACTCATGAGCATTGCAGTGACATATACAAATTTGCATTTTATGTAGATTTCCCTGTTCAGGCCACTAGGAAGAGGATGGACTGGAAATGGGCAAGGATCTAGGTTAGTAGACCAGGAGGCTTTTGTCATATGATTAAGGCCCAGAATATGGCAGTAGTATCTGGAATGAACTGAAATAGAAAGACTAGTGGAATATTTGGGAGATACAGTAAGAGAGATGGGTAATTTTTGAACATAGTGGATGTGAGTGAAAGGCAGTTAGGGGTGGTAAGGAACAATAGAAATGTCCTAGATTTCATCACTGAACACAATGATGGATGGTCATAACACTAACTGCAATTGAGAACATAACAAGAGGGAAAATCTCACAGGGGTCTGGAGAAGAAGATGGGATTGGTGGATTGGAGTTAGTAAGTCTGGTATGCGACAACTTCAGACAAAAAACACTGTGTGACATGCACCTATGTAAGTTCATAGGTGCTTTTACTTATTATAAATTCTGAATATAGCCAGTATATTCCTAGGTTTGGAAAAGAATATTTAAGAAATAAGTGTGATGTCTTTGTTTTCCGTTTTGCTTTCTTTTCTCCTTCTCATCTTTTAAAAGTTAGCTAAAATTCACCTCTTCAGAGAGAGCTTCTTTGACTAAGTCCTCAGAAGCTGACACTAGGCCAAGGATATGCAAGCGATTATTTAGAAAATTATTTATAAAGGGAGTGAGAGAGTTGGAGCAGAGATGGACAGAAACCAGGCAAAGCTGTCATCTCAGGAAAAAGGTCCTAAGGAAGGTTGCTTCCCCCAGGGGAACTCAGGAGTGTAAATTGTATAATATCTCAGATTGTTTCATCCCAAGGCAAGAAGGCTGGCCTTTCATAATCCCCAACTTGACAGTTATTGGTTAACCATTCCCCTGGGATGAAAATTTGCAGACATTTTTGGCTGTAAACTGTGCTCAGGGCAAAGCAGTTCCAGAGCCAAGGACAGACCTCTAAACTGAGCTGCTGGTATGCTATTCACACACTGAAGGAGACCAAAGCCAGAAATAGAAAAGTAAAAATTGCATTGAAGGTGATCTGGGTAGAGCATAGACTCAGGGCTCAGCAAACTGGACTCTCAAACAAAACCCAGCTTGGTGCCTGTTGTTAACGTCATTGTGGTATAATTTATATGCTATAAGATTTGGTTGTTTAAACTGTACAATTTTTAGCAAATTTACAGAGTTGTGCAGCCATCACCATAATCTAATTTTAGAGCATTTTCATTACACCAGAAAGAGAGCTTGCGCCATTAGCTGTCACTCCTCATTGCCTCCTCATCTGCCCCCAGTCCAAGGCAACCACTAATTTATTTTGTGTCTCTATGGATTTGCTTATTCTGAACATTTTATATAAATTAGCTGGCATATTATGTGGTCTTTCATCCATGTTGCAGCATGTATAAGTATTCTATTCCTTTTTATGGCTGAATAATATTCCTTTGCATGAATATATCATATTTTGTTTATCTACTGCTGCTAAGTCACTTCAGTCATGTCCGACTCTGTATGACCCCATAGATGGCAGCCCACCAGGCTCCCCCATCCCTGGGATTCTCCAGGCAAGAACACTGGAGTGGGTTGCCATTTCCTTCTCCAATGCATGAAAGTGAAAAGTGAAAGTGAAGTTGCTCAGCTATTCACCAGTTAATGGGCATTTAGGTTATTTCCATTTTTTTTGGATGGAAATAATGATGTTATGAACAGTTGTGCTCAAATTTTTACATGGACATATGTGTTCTTTCTATTTTTATATAGTTGATATATATAATATATATATATTTGATATATATATTGATGTATAATTATGTATATATATGTATATATATATGTATATAATTTGAGATATAATTGATGTATAAGAGTGGATAAGTTTAAGATGTATAAAATGTTGATTGGATACACAAATATATTACAACATTATTATCACAATAGTTAGCCAACTTCCATCATATTACATAATTACCATTTCTTTACGTAGTAAGAATATTCAAGATTTACTCTCTTAGCAAATTTTAAGTATATAATACAGCATTATTAACATCATGCTGTAAATTGGATCCCCAGAACTTATTTGCTTTATAACGGACATTATAATCCAACTCCACATTTTCCCTACACCCAGTATTTGATAACTGCCATTCTGCTTGTTAGTTCTACAAGTTTGGCTTTTTAAAATTATGCATGTAAGTGATATCATACAGTTTTTCTCTTTCTCTGCCACATTTATTTCACTTAACATCATGCCCTCAGGGGTTTCCCTGATAGCTCAAACAGTAAAGAATCTGCCTGCAATGAAGGAGACCCAGGTTTGAGCCCTGGGTCGGGAAGATGCCCTGGAGAAGGAAATGGCAACCCACTCCAGTAATCTTGCCTGGAGATTTCCATGGACAGAGGAGCCTGGTGAGCTATAGTCCATGGGGTCATAAAGAGTCGGACACCACTGAGTGACTCACACAAAAACCTGCCCTCAGATGGCAGGATCTTCTTTTTGTTGTGGCTGAATAATATTCCATTGTATACATACACCACAACTTCTTTATCCATTCATCTATTGAAGGACATTTCATTTGTTGTTTTCATATCTTGGGTATTGTTAATAATGCTGCAGTGAATATGGGAGTACAGATATTTCTTTGAGATTTTGTTTTCACTTCCCTTGGATATATATCCAGAACTGGACTGCTAGATCATATAGCAGTTTTATTTAAAATGTTTGAGGAACCTCCATACTGTTTTCTATAGAAGTTGTGTGAATTTCATGGACAAATGCTTTTTATTTTTTTTTACCTTGGGTAGATACCTTGGAGTACTATTAATAATTCTATGTTCTACATTTTGAGGAACGCCAGACTAATTTTCATATTGGCTTCACAATTTTACATTCCCATCAGTAAGACATGAAGTTTCCAACTTCTCCATATCCTTGTCAGCACTTGTTATTGTCTGTCTTTTTAATTACAGCCATTCTAGTGAGTGTAAAGTGACATCTCATTGTGGTTTTGGTTTTTCTTTCCCTAATGACTAATGATGTGGAGCATCAGTTCATGTGCTTATTTGCCATTTGTATGTCTTCTTTGGAGAAATGTCTATCTAAATCCTTTGCCTACTTTTTAATTGGGTTATCTGCTTCATGTTTTTAAATAAAATTTTATTGTAACACAGCTGCACTCATTTGTATATTTCGCGTCTATGGCTGTTTCAGTACTACAATGGCAGAGCTGAATAGTTGCAGCAGGACCATACGGCCCGCGAAACTAAAATATTTGCTATCTGGCCCTTTATGGAAATAAGTCCCATCTCCCCTGTCCCCATCCCAGGAATGTGTGTGACAGTGCATAGAAGGTAAGGAGGGAGCTGCCCTTTTACCTCTTGCCCAGTGAAGGAGGTTTAATGGGACTACTTGGAACTGCTTTCCCAGAATTCACTAGGCCATGGGGTATGAGAGTGCTTCCTGATGTGCAAATGTGGGGTGAACTAATTCTCACTCAAGAAAGTCACCTACATGGGGTAGGTTGACTTCAACAGGAAGAGGGTAGAAAATAGCACCAGATTCCCAGAGGCTGAGGAAGGAGTCACCATCCTGGAACAGAGCTGCAACTACTAGGGTCAGAAACTGGGAGAGAGTAAATAGGGCACCCCCAATAGTCAGTCATCACTCTTTCCAAAGAGAATCAACTTCAGTCACCTCCCTAGCCCAGAAGGTGAGAAATCACTTACCTAGCCTTGTACAAACTCTCCCACCCAGTTCTTCTCCTCACCCATCCCCTCCATCCACACAGATAGGATGCAAATTACCACCAACTAGAGATGGTAAAATCAGTTGGTAAAGAATCCGCCTGCAATTCAGGAGACCCTGGTTCGATCCCTGGGTTGGAAAGATCCCCTGAAGAAGAGAAAGGCTACCCACTCCAGTATTCTTGCCTAGAGAATTCCATGGACTGTATAGTACATTGGGTTGCAAAAAGTTGGACACAACTGAGCAACTTTCACTTTCAGAGACAGTAAAGAATCCACCTGCAGTGCAGGATATCCAGGTTTGATCCCTGGGTCAGAAAGATCCCCTGGAGAAGGGAATGGCAACCCATTCCAGCATTCTTGTCTGGAGAATTCCATGGACAGAGGAGCCTGGCAGGCTAGACTCCACCAGGGGATGCAAAGAGACACCACTGAGAGACTAACACAAGCACCAGAGCTGGGAACAAAGTGAGTAGAGTGGGAAGCCCACCCTCCCCTCACCCACTTCATGTATTCAGGCAGCAGCCGGCCCCAGTGCAGAGACCATTATTTGCATTTGGAGATATTACTACATGATTCTGGACAAATTTTCTGAACTGAGGTAGTATTTGTGACTTGAAGGGATTCCAGGTTTCTCTATTACCTTAGTGAAAGGTGAAAGTCACTCAGTTGTGTCCGACTCTTTGCGACCCCATGGACTGTCCCTGGAATTCTCCAGGCCAGAATACTGGAGTGGGTAGCCTTTCCCTTCTCCAGGGGATCTTCCAAACCCAGGGATCGAACCCAGGTCTCCCACATTGCAGGTGGCTTCTTTACTAGCTGAGACACAGGGGAAGCCCAAGAACATTGGAGTGGGTAGCCTATCCCTTCTCCAGGGATCTTCCCGACCCAGGAATTGAACCAGGGTCTCCCTCATTACCTTAGACTGAACCTCAAAATCTAGAACTTGCCTGAGTTTCTTTTAGGGGCAGGGACTGACTACTCACATTGAGTAACGACTAAGTAATGCAGTGGGAAAAGAAAGCAGTAAAGTTATCTTTTGACTATATCAGAAGTTATGTTTGTTCAACATACTTGTCACACACATATGTGAGACTTTCACTTGAGACGACATACAAATGTTTGCCAAATAGGCTAAAGACCGCTTGGTACTTAACTTTTGTTTCATGTACGAAGTCCATGGCTCAGTTGGTATTCTAATTGTATATAACCTCTCTCCATATTTTGATGATCATGCAATAGGACACATACTGTTTTGTTAGATCAGATGCCACCACTTTCAGGAAGTCTTCCTTGAGCACCTCTCAACCCTTACCCTGTTTCGTGTCAGGTCAGTTTCTCCTCATATTATTGAAGTACCCAGGATCTCCTCTTATCAGAGTTCCCACATTTTGCAATGTAGTCTATTTTCTTGTCTGTCTTTGCTGCCAGTCACAGGATCTCCCGAGGGAAGACAGCACATCTTCTTTACTGATAAATCAGAGCATAGTGCTGACAAAGAGTAAATGCATTCAATCAATGTTGTTTAAAACAAATATTGCCTAACAAGGGCTTTCCTGGTTGCTCAGACAGTAAAGAATTTGCCCACAATGAGGAAAATCTGGGTTCAATCCCTGGATCAGGAAGATCCCCTGGAGAAGAGAATAGCAACCCACTCCAGGATTCTTGCCTGGAGAATAACATGGACAGAGGAGCCTGGCAAGCTACAGTCCATGGGGTCATAAAGAGTTAGACATGATTGAGTGACTAACATACACGCACACATTGTTTAATAAATTCATTTATGTCAAATGGGGTGTGATTAGCTACAGCCACTGGCTTATCCCCACAAATGTCCCTTAACCATAATGCAGCCCAAGGAGGAAAGAGCGAGGAAATGGGGACCAAGTAGCAAAAATCCACTCCTTATTCTAGTAAGTCTAGTAAGAAAGCAGCTCATTAGAATCCTCTTCATAGTGAATCGACAGATAATGGATCAGCATACTTCAAATTCCACTGAAAGTCACACAAAAGCCTTTTCCCCCTTTAGCTGTTTCTATATTTCTGATGTTAAGTTGGATAAAGCAACTTCTCTCTGTGCCTCTGAGCAGCTTTAATTGATGTGGATCACTGACCAATTGATGTGGATGCAGCAATCAGTATCAACTGGAAGGCAGCTGAAGTAAGAGGATCAGCCATCCTGCAGTCTGGTTTGCCAACCCCATATAGCTAGAGCCTGGACAATTGATCTTTGCTGCTTTAAATGATCAAACTGCAACCTATTCAAGATGCATATGGTTTCAAAGGCTCCCAAATGCTGATGTTGGACACTGCTAAAAGGGGAATAATGAGTCTAGCACCATTAAAGTTGGAGTCAATTAGCAGAGTCAGGAGACTGACAATATGTGTTTCTAAGTATAATTTGCATCCTTTGTATCTATAATAAAACCTTAGTGATTTTCCTGTAGCTTGATCATTCCCTGAGGAGTCACATTTGCGGTTCGGTGGAGTAGTGGGGGTGACATGAGCAATACCATGAAGTTACTGCCCCTACAGGTTTAATGCCATCCCTAAACTTTTACCATTCAAGCTTCCAAGCTAAGGACTGCTTTTTCTGAGCCAGTTTTCCCAGGGTGTATTACAGGCATATTATTTCTACAGGAAGTAGATATATTATTTGAGCACAAAAAGTTCACATGGCCAAATAAATGTGAGAAACCCTCTACTAGATAAGGAAGCCTCTTGGCTTCAGGACTTTTCCAAGTCAATATGTATTGCATACGTTTATGCTAAATCACTTTGGTCGTGTCTGACTATGTGAGACACTACAGACTGTAGCCTGCCAGGCTCCTCTGTCCATGGGATTCTCCAGGCAAGAATAATGGAATGGGTTTCCATGCCCTCCTCAGGGGGATTTTGCTGACCCAGGGATCGAACCAGCATCTCTTATAGCTCCTGCATTGGCATGGAGGTTCTTTACCACTAGCACCACTTGGAGAGACCTATGTGTATTATGTACTATTAATTGTTTGTGTGTGTGTATATATGCACAAAATTCATGGTACACAATATATACATTAATGTATCATGTTATATATTAATATAAGTGCTGTAGTTCATGGGGTCGCAGAGTTGGATACAACTTAGCAAGTGAAAAACAATTATATATAATAATATGTAATATATATACTAAGAATTTCCAAGGGAGGAATGGTAACCAAATATTTCACCAATAACCTTTGGACATAAAGCTACTAATGGATTATATTCTGAGAACCTCCTTTGGAAAATGCTGTCTTGGGGGCACTCCAGGGACAGTTTCACAGTGTGTCCCCAAATTCTTACAGGAAGGAGTTTGCAAGGTGCTTTGACTCCCATATTTTTCAACTTTCAGTTTTCTTAAATGAACTTTTCGTTTTAGAATGGTTTTAGATTGTCAGTAAATTACAAAGGTATTATAGAGATCTCCTAGAGCCCACAACCAGTTTCTCCTATTGGTAACATCATACATGAACTATGATACATTTGTCACCACGAAGAAACCACATGGTTTTATTACTATTAACTCCACAGATTTTTTTTTTTATTTCATTAGTTTTTCTCTAATGTCCTTTTTCTACATCCTATCTAGGATGCCATTTAGTCTTTATGTCTCTTTCGTCTGTCTGTGACAATTTCTTAGATTGTCCTTCTTTTTGATGACCTTGATAGTTTGGAGGAAGGTGCTTTTAAATAGCAAGAGAGCACAAGGAAGTATAATGAAACCAAAAATTTTCTGGAGAGAAAGGAGTTGAAAAAAGTTTGAAAGGGCAGAAAAATGCAAGAAAATAAAAAGGAGACAGTTTATTGACCATTCACTTTTATAAGATAAACCTTGACTATATACTAATTTTATGGAATATATATATGGAAAAGAATGCAAATCACAGTTTTAAAATTTATATCATTCAAATATATCAAATTGTATCATTTTCTCCTAAACTACTGCCTGGTGTAGTTCAAAAGGAAAAAAGGCAAATATCAAGCCAAAAGATAAAACTAAATAAAATTTAGGAGTAAGAAAGACAAAAGTGACTGAGATGATCAGCAGGAAGGAGTTTGAAGGTTACAAGTGCTAAAAGATTGTTCATCAGTATAACAGCCCTTTGACTTGAGTTGGTATCTGTTGAAACACTATCTTTTGTTCTCTTCCTCTTTCTTCTCATAAAGGATAGTTTTGAAGGTAGGAAACATGATGTCTCTTAGAAGGCTTCTCTCTCTGTATCCTGCACTTGTGGCTCTTAGTGACAATTTTTTTCCTTCCCTAAATCAAGAAATTACATTTTCCCTTAAATCGCCAGACTGAAGGAAACCCATATGTAAGATTAGAGGGGTGGTAATCTGTTGGGTCCAGCATAATCAATGGTCACAGAAGCCATGGTGAGCAGCATGAACAAAGAGACCATGACATGACCTGGCCACTGGGCCAGGGTAGAATTTCTTACGGCATGCAGTGGAATGAGATCTGGTGTGGATCATGGTTTTTTTTTTTTTTTGTTTAATTGTTTGTTTGTTTGTTTGTTTAATGAGCAAGGCTTGAAAGACATACACATCATTTCTACACAAATGTGACCAGCCTGAACTTAGTCAAATGGCCACATCTAGCTGAAAGAGAAGTTGGAAAATGTAGTCTCTAGTTGGGTGGCCGTATGCTCAATTAATATTGTATTACCATGTCAGAAAGCAAAAACAGATACTGTGAAACAGCTTTGTACATAGCAAAACAGTTTGTCCATTATGCTTTCCCCCTTTGTAGTTAACAGAAGCCCAAAATTGTTTAAGGGTGCAATGTGACTAGCTGATGCTTGCTTTGCAGCCTCCATTGCAGTTAGGAGATGCCATATAGCACAGTTTCGGCCAATGAGAACAGAAACAGAAGTTATCTGAAAGTTTTAAGTAGAGCTTTTACTTCATTGATAAAGGAGGGTAGGCACAGCTTGTGCTGCCTTTCCTAATTCTTGCCTGGAATAAAGATATGATAGTTGGAACTGCTGCTATTATGCGCGAAGGAAAGGACAAAATAATGGCAGAATAATATACCCTGACATTAAAGGCCTGATAGACCCATACTGACAATTACTACCTTTGGACTTGTGGCATGTAAGAGAATGTCCCCACTCCCTTTTTAAACTTTAGCTAGTTAGAATTTCTGTTTCTTGTAGCTTATTACATTATAATACTGAGGACAAGTGGCCAGAACCAGGGAAATCCTGAAAGCAAATAAGCAGACAACTCGGCTGATAAAGGATCAGGTAAGAAGATTTCCCTGATACAGAGTGATATCATGCACAGAGAGGGTAAATTCAAAGAACAAAAAAAAAGAAAAAAAAATAGGCTAACATATCCATTAGCAGATGTAAATACCCTATCCGAGAATGTATAGATAGTGTAGTAAAGACCCTAAATATGATTATGAGGTGTTAATAAAATGCAGACAGAATGTGTAAATTCCTCAGAACGGTGAGAGTAAAGAATAGAAGTAAACAGAAATCTTCTATATGAAGGGACAGAAACAGAGCCACACATATGACCAGAAAACTATTAATATAACTCCTAAATGAGAAGCTGATGAAAAATGAATATAATTGCAAAAATCATGAACCACAAAATGAAACTTCCATTAAATACCTGCAGTTAACTGAAATGCTTATTATAATAATCTAGGAAAATCAGTTTAATATTTATCCTTGGTATTCTGAGTTTTGTTTTTTTTTTTTTCCTAAATAACATCTTTGCTTCTAAACTCACATTTTAAAACACCAGATTCAGGTAACATCTGTCATAGGTCTGAACTGTAGTTTAGTGGTTATAAACCTGGATTTAGGCATTAGAATTTCTGAGTTTGACTCCTGGCCTGATCATCTACTCTTTGTAGTTAGTGAGTAAACTACTACCCTTTCTGTGCTTCAACGTAATTATCTGAAGAATTATGATGATAGTAGTAATCAACCTCAGGCTTCCCTGGTGACTCAGGGGTAAAGAATCCACTTGCAATGCAGGAGACACAGGAGACGCAGGTTTGATCCCTGGGTTGAGAAGATCCCCTGGAGAAGGGCATGACAACCCACTCCAATATTCTTGCCTAGAGAATACAATGGACAGAGTAGCCTGGTGGGCTATAGTCCATAACGTTGCGAAGAGTCAGACACAACTAAAGCGACTGAGCATGCACACATTATTAGCTGTGTGATCTTGGATAAGTTATTTCTCTTCTTTGAATCTTATTTATGATCTATAACATGAGAACAAAAATAATATGTACATACTTCACAGGACTATTCAATCATTAAAAGAAGTATCATTCTGTTGAAATGTTCTATCTGGTCGGGAAGACTGTCAAAAACGTATACCATAAATTCAAAAAGAATTATTGCAGCTGTGTCATATGAATAGCAGAATGCCTCAGTAGTCATGGCCCTGAGAAGGCTCCCTCAGCAACTCAGCAGTCCTTCAGAAGCCACAGCAGAGTTGCAGAGGACACAGCCAAACTCTCTTGGAGACCACAAACTGCCCTCCTTCTCTGAAATGCAGGCTCAGCCATGATCTTCCTTCCCTCCAGGGGTGAAATTCTGAGGGAAGCAAACATATCTGCAAGTGGGCTTTCTAGCATTTGATTTAAAAATCTCTTGTTATATTTTCATTACACATTATACATAGAGTCAAGCAGAGAAACAACTCATCCACTTCATCTAATCTTCCTCTGCCAATCTCCTTTTTCCTCATCTTAACTTCCTTTGCTGTCCCTAACCCATGTCTCCTCCTCCCAGTAACCCTGGTCTGATAGACCTGTAAAAGCATCAGATTAGTATGTAGAATTTCTGGGTTCTGGACTCGGCATTGCTATGTCCAACCAACATGTATCTGAACAAGTCATTGCACTGCTTGGAATTTTAGTTTTCTCACCTTCCAAGTTGTGATATTTGGTCTTTGTGCCTGTTCCTGGCACAGAGTTCTAAACCTCTGCAACTTCTTCAGTGCTAAGAGTGAGAAAAGCATCTTTGATACTCATCATGAGTCCCTTTCACTATACCCGAGTTTATGTTAATTAAGTGACATTTGGAGGGTGGAGACTGGTTGCTAGAGAAACCAATCACTGAAAAGAGTTAAAACTTTCAGTCCTACCACCAGACCTTTGGGGAGGAGAGAAGCTGAAACTGACATTGTTCACCAGTGGCCATCAACCACATCTGGGTAATAAAGCCTCCATTAAAACCCTTAAATGATAGGATTTCAAGAGTTTTCAGGTTGGTGAATGCATCAGGATGTTGTAGAAGACAGTATGCTTGAAGAAGGCTTAGAAGTTCTAAGAACCTTCCCACATACCTTGCTGTACGCATTTCTTCCATTTGGTTGTTTCCAAGTTGTATCCTTTATCATAAACCAGAAATAATAACTAAAGAGCTTTCCTAAGTTGCATCATTTTAGCAAGTTATTAAGGAAAGGGTCATGGAAATCCCTGATTTAAAGCTGGTATATCAGAAGCACAGAGGATAGCCTGGGACATGAAATTGGCATCTAGAACGGGGCAGTCTTCTGGGACTGAGACCTTAAACTGTAGGATTTGCACTAACTCCATGTAGCTAGTGTCAGAATTGCTTACCTATACATTTGGTGTCAGAAGTGTTGAGAGTAGAACAAATAGGAATTTACCTTGAAAAATGAAGATACTGATACCAAATTCATTGGCTAAAATGCAAGTAGATATTTGCAAATTCTGTAAATTAAAGGACTTTATACATTTAATCCATTTACTTGATCACTTCTTAATTCATTCATTCACCTTTAATGCTTTTAAACACCAGTTATAGGAAGGGCTAGTTATTATTAATATTCTTACTGGTCTCTACCTACTTTGGCTAGTAAAAAAGGTAAACTCTTTTCTAAAGTGATCCACACATCATAAAAGAAAAAAAATCCAGAGCACAGGAGGTGAGAACTAAGAAGTTCTTGGTGAAGGGATATGTTCCCATGGGTCTGTGGTCTTTCTGCACCGTGTGGTTTTCAAAACTCTCCTGGGCTCCATCCCATCATGCCATTTTGACAATGGCACTACAGAAGCCCAAATCTCTCTGCCAGAGCTACCACTAATCAATCTCCCACAGCCTTGTTATCAAGGCTTCAGGGGCCTGGGCTCTCGTGAATTACATGTCAGAGTAATTAATCTTCTCTGTCCTGAAGCCCTTATATGTGGCCAACTGCCACCAAAGCCAAGAGCGATGGTGCAGATTAGTTGTTTAAGTGCAGCCTGGAAGCTGCCTTCTGAGTGAAGTGGTGCTAATCAAACCCTGAACCCTCACCATAATGGGTCTCTCACAGAAGCAAGTGGCTAATTATGGTCTGGCACTATTTTGGAATTTGGTGATTAACTCCCTCAGGTTGATTAGTTCTTAACATAGAAACATCTGTTTATTTGGGGGAAGCCCATTTATTAAGAATTCTCTCTTGATCCTGGGTCTTTTTATATTAATTGAGTCATAAGAAGATTATGTGAAGTTAAATAAAGAATCCCCAACCATTAAGCAAATTGACATTTTTCAACAGCAATTGTTATTTTTATCATTACTGATGAAAACTCAGATATGGGGAATAATATTTTATATTACAAACAGAAGCATATTTCTACTAACAAAGTTTCAGATATTAATTTTATCCTTTTAAAATTAGAATATAAATGAAATGGTTTTACTTAAATATGATTTTTTCCTATTTTAACACATTTCATATAATTTAAATACCTCTGTGGCTGATAACATCTATGGTAAATGTACTAATTATGTAGAACCACTTCATTATGACCTGAACAGGGGCCAAGACTTTAGGTGGGCTCATCATTTCAATTCTTGTGAAAGTTCCATTAACATTTTTTCCTATACCAAATTTACTACTCTTAAATTTCAAAATCAAAAGAAATGAAGAAACAAGGGGCATGAGATAAGAAAAAATAATATGCCTGGCAAGCAAACATTTTAACAGCTATCATCATGTGTCCACTGGTCAGTTTTTAATATATTTATTTACTTGGGGCAAGTTTATTGACCAAATTCAGCAGAATCATTGTTATTGAATGCTCTAAAGTAGGGGTGCATCTCTTTCTCTGTGTGTACATGTATGCATGAGAAGAGTTTTGTTTTCTAAGCTCTGCCCTAATTATCCGTTATTCAGTAACAGGTTTACTCTAAAAAATGTTGGAAATACAAAGAACTCCCCAGAAAAGGCAAGGTAAAACACATCACTGCAGTCTGATCAAAGTCCAGCTTCATAAGATTTAAGCTGCTGAAACTGAAGGGAAAAGTTAAGTGTAACAGGAACCCAGCTCTTAGATCTAGATCAGGAAAGAAAAATCTTGAAACAATCCGATAGAAAATTCCTAAAAATGGTCATTTCAAGCAACTTACAATAAAAAATGATAGTTTATATTAAGTGGTGTTTTCTAAGTTTCAGGAACTTTATGGATATTTATTTCGTCTTCCTGAGCAGCCTATAACAGAAACTTTTACTCTCACCATTTTAGAGCTGAGAGTACTAAGGTCTACAGATGTTAAAGCAACTTGTCCACAACCATTTCTAGAAAATGGGAAAAGCAGGATACAAATCCATCACTGTAATTAAAGAGACTGTATTATTAGCTACCACATTGCTTGCCTATTTCCTAGTTTTAGAGATTCAAAGGTCACTGAAAATTAATGCAAAATTCCATGCAAAAATTATGAAGTAGAATCTATCTCTATGGGTTTATACTGCTCTTAGTTGCAGTAATGTTTGAAAACTTTTTCCAGGTAAACTCTCAGGCTTGCATTTTAAATATAAAAAGGCAAAATAAAGACATATATCCTTTGTGCCTAATTAAAGATGACTTAGAATGACCTTGAAGTGTTTTATTCAATTGATGGGGAGATGAAGATGTTGAAGTAAAATCATAAGACACTGGTTTCACTGGTCATGTTATTATTGTTACACTTGAAAACACAGTCTTCATTCATGTGAGATGAATAATTTTACCAGAATGTTACCAGTCAAATAGGATATATATTATTTCCTCAATTCCAAGATGTGTTTTTTTCTCAATTTAACACTGCTGATTTGGCAGTTTGTTTTATAATTACCGTGCTTAGTCACTTCGGTTGTGTCCAACTCTTTGGCAACCCCATCGACTGCAGCCTGCCAGGCTCCTCTGTCCATGGGGTTCTCCAGGCAAGAATACTGGAGTGGGTTGCCATGCCCTCCTCCAGGAGATTTTTCCAACCCAGGGATCGAACCTGCATCTCTTATGTCTTCTGCATTGGCAGGGACATTCTTTACGAGTAGTGTTCTTTACAACTAGGTGCGTTCTTTACGACTAGTTCTTTACGTTCTTTACATTCTTCACCGATGCCTAGTGTTAATTTAGGTTTTTCTCCAAAAGCTGTTAAAAACCTACTGGCAAGTTTGCAATCCAGGAAATATTGTTTTTAGCTCCTGCTCTCAGAATGTCATCCTCAACATTAACTCATACAAAAATTAGCCAGTGTAGATGTATTATTTAGTGTCAGATAGTCATGAAATATAATCTGTGAATCTGAATAAAATAAACATATTAACCACCAATCTGAGGGCAGGAGAAAACCTCTCAGGAAATAACAGAAAAAAATATCTTTACAACCATTTTACAAGTTAAGACATAAAAGCTACTGCAACAAACCATATATCTAAGTCACATTACAGAACTGACTACAAATACTCAGAATTGCCTACTTCACTATAAACTTTGATTATCTGAGCTGTACTTGGACAGCTATTTGTTTGTAAGATGGGTATATAATATTATAGACGATAACCTGCAAATTACATATAAGTGCAATATAACACTGTATAATCCACTAACATTCCTAAGATTCCAAAGTATTTGCACTGATTGTAGTCTATTCTACAAAGCAAACACATTTCTTACATGATCACAGGTACTGCCAAGTACGGTAGATTTAAAACTGAAATGGCTTACTAGTGTCTAAATAATCTCCTAGGAAACTGTTTAGTCTAGACCATTATCTTGATAGTTCATAATTAGGTTCAATAATAAAGCTTGTTTTGCTGACCTAGGTCAGATCGGCATGTCCACAGCATCTGGGCTCAGTGACCTTGCTTTGAGAGGGTATTGTTAGAAAATCCATTATTATCATCACATACACTTCAGAGAAGTGGCTGTTTTGTGAATTGATGGTGTGATGTTGCCACTTTAGATAAAAGAGTCCATGAATTATTGACTTAATGAGTTAATGTTGCTTGATTTCACAACAAAGTCTTTATAGTCTCCATGCTATTTACTGAACATACAATCACAGCATATGAAGGAAAGCACAGGTAAAAGGCTGTGCTATGCACTTATGAGCCACAAGAAATCTGAAAAAGGCATAACTTCCCAGAAGTGTCACTGGCGAAGGCATGGCACCTTGGTCAATAGTCTCGGGCCAATTCATAGAGAGTCACTTGAGATGACTTGCTTCCCATTATTTTTGCCCTATGGACACAGAGCAGTTAATTGCGTTTCCTCTTCCCCAGAGTTTGTTCTGGGTCTTGGGTGAAGCCTTGGGATCAGTGCTATGTAATCACCCATTGTGTGGAATGGTTGTTGCTGGGTGGAAGTTCAAGGAGAGCCCACAGAGAAAGCCCACTGCAGGGAACATGCAATGCCCTGATGCTCACCATGAAAAAACAGAAGCATCATCTTCTGATGCGATGGCAGTTTTTCTTCAGAGTATGCCAAACGTGGGGGGAGATTGTAAAAACCCAGGCACATAGCAGTTAACAAGTTTTCCAGAGAAACTGATGAGTACTCAGACACATCAATTCAGCAGACTGTTCCTAAGTTTGGTTTTGATATCATTCATCAATTCATCAATAAATTCATCATTTATTTTTGGCTGCCCTAGATCTGTTCTGTTTCGCCTGGGCTCTCTCTATCTAGTTGTGGCGAGAGGAGGCTACTCTCTAGTTGCAGTGTGCGGGCTTCTCACTGAGGTGGCTGCTCTTGCTGTAGCACACAGGCTCAGGAACTGTGGCTCACGAGCTCCGGAGCGCGGACTCAGTAGTTGCAGCACAAGGGCTCAGTTGCTCCTCAGCATGGGAATACTCCTGGACTGCAGGTCAAACCCGTGTCCTGTGAATTAGCAGAGGACACTCCTTTCCACTGTACCAGGGGAGGCCCATCTATGCTTATTTTATTACAAGAGATGTATACATGGTATTTCACTCAATCATCCCAACAAGCTTACAAAGTAAGTGTAATCTTTTTTTTCCATTTTACAGATGTAAAAACTGAAAGCCTGAGAGAGGAAATAGCAGCTACAGAACTAGCTGGAGAGGTCAAGATTCAGAGCAGGGTCTAGCTGACCCCCAGGTCTGTTGAAATTCTCACTCGACTCTAAGGTACTGTGGCCTCCTGACTGTCCCTCTTTCTGTGCTTTTCATCTATATGCTGTTTATCAGCTTATAAATCTCTTAGCTGTGGGGTCTCATTTGTAAATACCTCCTGCTATCTTCTGAGTCAAGTTAAAAGCCCACAACATGCAAGATTTTAGTTCCATCCTGATTTTTCATCCTCACTGCTCTCCATCCCTATTCAAATATCTTTAATCTCAGCCTCCTGGCACACCCTTTGCTCTTTAATTATCAAGACCTTGACTTAGACCTTTCCTTCCTATCTCTGTTGAAATCTGATATATTTTTCAAAACATTTTTTTATGGTTTTACTTACATAAAGACTTTTCAGATCCCCCACCTCCATTAAAAATATTTCTTCTTCCCTTTTTCAAATTCCATAACACTTTGCTTATTCCTGTGTCTTTCAGGGTATTTAATTGCAGCCTGATTTGTGATAATTATGTGCAGGTCTGACTAGCTTCCTCTTGTGAGAACAGAGAGCCCTTTGAAGGCAGGAACCATGTCATAATCCTCACTGTATTTCCAGCATTTAGCATCATTTTTAGAATGTGGAATACTCAATGTTTATCAGATGAATAATTAGGTAAATAAATTGTCCTAAAAAACAGCCAGGTGAAATAAATTAAGTCATGGTTCAAAGGTACTTCATGGAATTTCTTGGTGAAGACTACTATGAAAAAGGAGAGAAAGTTCTTGCCCATTTGTCTCTTATCCCAGCTAACCATTTTGTTTGCATGTTATCATTCAGTTATAGGATGGGATAAAATTGACTGATATGCAACAGATCCTCTGTCCCATGTCACTCACCCAGTGTCCTCCACCTGCAAGGAACTTTAGACAAACTGGGGAAAATCCCTGCTCCATCTTTGGCAAGTTACTTCAGCACCATAGCTCAGTTTCCTCATCTGTATAATGGGAGTATAATATTATCTATTATTGTTTACCACATTTATAAACATATTTTATGTCTCTATTTGTGATTTTCATTCACACCTTCATATATAATGCACTACTTGTCAGCAAGCTCATCTCATGTTTAGCTACAATCTGCCCACTCTCAATGTCATCCATTAGTCCAAGGTCTATCTGTTGAAAAGTTCAGAACAAGTCGAATCCCTCTTCTACATAACACTTCTGCAGTGACAATAATTCCCATTGGAGATACACATATATAGTTTGTCTCAGGCATAGGAATGCCAATAGACACTTGGAACCACAGCAGGAAACCATTTTGGGAACTTAAGGATGAAGAAGCCCAAGTCATGTCTCCATTCCTGACTAGATATCTTCTGTTGTGAGAATGAATGTGATATTACAGAAGAAAGATAGACTTTTAAGTCAGATGTTACTGGACTCTGTTCCTGACCCTACTGCTGCATGTGGAGCAAGTCACTTAACTTTCCTGAGCCTCATACTAACCCTACCTTCGAGGGCTGTTTGAAGATTGACAAATATTAATAGAGGCAAAGAACCCAACACATAGAAGATATTCTAAGTGTAGTCATTCCTGTTATCCATCAGTTTCCTATAATCTCTTTTCCTTTAAAAAAAAAAAAAAGTGACCAGGGCTCCAATTGAAAGAAAGCTGTAACAATAACTGTTCTGGTCTAGACTCCAATACTGTTCTCCTTTCTGCTTCTCTGCACCACAAAACCACTTGGGGAGGGTGTCAGACTTGCTTTTCCACTCCTTCCTCCCACCTTGCCCCACATCTCTTTGCATTCTACCTACCCAGGTGTGTCTCTTACCCCTGTTGGGGGTACTTATAGCCCTAAAGGCACATCACAACCTCAAAATCTCTACACCTGCCGAGGTGTTCTGTGCTAAATTTAGTGCTCAGCTTCAGTATTAACCTCACCCTAGTGTCTCATTCTGGTCAGCTTTTCAGTTGTCTTCTTAAAATACCTATTTCAGTTGTGCTGTTTGAAGTGTGTTCTAATCTTAAGTTTCTTAAAATGCCTTTGGAAAGAGAACAAGGAAGAAATCCTAGGTATGAAGGTCACCAAGACCTATGGCTTTTTCTTAGCTCTTACCTCAGTTCTTCTCTGATTTTTGAGGCTGTTAGTCCTGTCACTAGAAACATCTTCCTTGGCCCTGTCTCCCTCACCTCTCTGTCTGTCTATACGTCCTTTGTAGCCTCCTTTTCTTGCCCCAAAACAGACACATTTTTTAGCACTTGTTCTGTCCTTTCTTCCCTCTTCTCTCTCCCTTGGAGGACCCAATCACTGCTGTGGCTTCATCTTAGACTACAGAGTCAATAATCCCAAATCTGGGTGTTAGTCTAGACCCAAGCCACAGACCAGAATTGCCAGTAGCTTTATCAACAGTTCTTCTTGGAAATGCTGTGGGTATCCCAGGCTCGAGAAATCTAAAACTAACTTGCTTTTACTGCTTTCCTCCGTTCTCATTTTTCTTAATGACATCATTAGATCCCTATTCCCATATACTTGGAACTCAGAGCTTTCTTATGTTCCTTGCTGTCCTCTACCACACAATCCATCAATAGCCAAACCCTGCCACATCGGTCTCCTTAGTGTCCCACATTTATCCCCTGTTTCTATCCCTACTGCCACTGTCCTAGCACAGGTCCTTGTTAGTCCTTTCCTGGACCATCGCCACATCTCCCAGTTGGCCAGTCCAGTATAGTTTTCACACTGTGCCAGACTCATCTCCTTGAAATACCTCTATGATCCTGTCACTCCCTCTTCTGATACCTCTGATATCTCCTCAGTGCCCACAGAACAATGGTTAGATGTCTTGGCATGCCAGTCAAGACCCTCTAAGATTTGAGCCCAGCACCCATCTTTTTTACTCCTCTTCATCACCTTTGCCTTCCAGTCCCACAGTCGTCCTTGTCTTTTCTCTTTCTCGTGCATTCCCTTCCCACCTCTTTGTCAAAGACTAACCTAGCTTTCAAAGGCTTCCCACTTAAGAAGTCTTTCCCAGTCTTTCTGGCCAGAACTCACCTTCCTCTGTATTTTGCTAACACAGGTTATTATTTGATATAGATCATAGAAGGAACTTATTTATTTAAATATCCTTATATGCTGAACTAAGTGTTTGTCCTTTTAAACTTTCACAGTAGTTCTATAAAATGGGTTTTTACGGATGGAAAAACTGAGGATCATACAGATGAACTAATGTAGCCAAGGTCATGTAGGCAGTGAGAAACAGTTTCTTCCTTACAGCTCATGCCTGGTACTCTTTCCACTATAGCAAATCATTTCATCTTTCTGAGGACAAAGAGCCACAGAAATCTAAGGGAACCGATATGACCATTTAACAGTGACAAAGCAGCTCTGACTTTGGTCTGTCCTAGTCCTAGTTTTTTACTTGGCTTTTCTCCTTTCAGACCCTCTTCTGATATTTGGTTACCATTGCCTTTTAAAAGTTTCATTATTATGCATAATGTATTCATTGAAGGGCAGCATTTCCTGTAATTTATGTCTCTTCGTTTTACTACTCAGCAATTCCTCAGTATTTAACCTCATAAATTTCAGTTATTGTCCTATATTTACACATCGCATCTGCCGGAGAAGTCTGTGCAATTTAATACTGTGTGGAATCTGAAGAGATATTTAGTAAGAGGGCGAGCCCATAGCTTATGCCTCTCCTAACAAAGTCAGATTGCTCATGAGCAAAAGCAAATAATCACGCCTTTTCTCCCTCTCTTGTATTTGCCTTATGATTCCCTTGATTTTCTGAAATCATCCCCAGCCCGTTCCGGGCAGCATGGACTGCTGGCCTCCAAGTTCCTTTGTGGCTGCAGTGCATTTTGCATGCTGCACCTCTTCATCAGTCTGCTGGAACGCCTGTTCCTCCCCCTCTGAAAATGCCAAACAGTACTAAAACCCCACCTCATCTGGCTCTCGGCTCCCTTTGTTCCTCTTAGATTGTTCTGCCATTGCCCTAAGGCCAAGAGATCTTTGGGGCAGTGGCCCTGTTTGGTGTTTGGCACAGTTTCATTTACTGAACATCTCTATGTACATTTATGATGCCATATAACTAATAATAAAAACAGGACAGCCCAGGGCATCGTTTTTTATTGTCAGCACCACAGCAGCGGTGGGGGATGGGAAGGTGAAGGACAGAGAGTGCAATAAGGCTCAGGACTTGTCAATAGAGGCTGGCCCTTGCTGAGCTCAGTCTGCTCAGCCATATTCCCTTCCAAAGGGGTGCAGTAATGATCTGAGCCTTGTCCAGACCCTCTCACAGAGCCACAGTAGAACAGACTAGGACAGAGGATTCTGTGTGCTGTTGGGGAGCTGCCTGGGTTGTGTACCCCACTATTTTTCAAGTAGCAGGTTTGCCCATCTCTAGGCATGTGCAAGATGGACGATGGCAGAGCTCACACTGTTCATCACTGCCTGTTGCTAAATTGATGCGGCTCTCCTTGGACGCCATCAGCTGTGCAGTAATCCATATTGATGGCCGGGCTTTACAGCAGCCAGTTTGTATGCTCTGCATCCCTCTGTGACTGTCTGCTCATTGTGGACGTGGCCTGGGTGGTATATGCCCCCAAATCCTCTGATTCAGACTTTAGAAAGGTTGGAAAAGGTTTTTAGAGGCAAAAAATTTCTCCCAGGAAGGCATTCACAGGAGGCAGCATAAAATAATGGAAAAAGCCCTGACTCTGAAATTAAGCGGCCTGACTTCATGTTTCAGGGGTCTGCCCTTTTCTATCTGTGGGGCCTTGGATAAATCACTCAGCCTTTCTGGGCCTCAGTTTTCCTTTCTGCAAGCAGGGAAAAAAAGATAAATTTCTACTTCAAGATTATTTTTAAAATTCTATATAATTTATGTGCTGAAAAGTCCTATATAAGAGGTCATTAGTACTGGTACTATAGTCAAATATTTTATAAAGGAAAGAAAGGTACAGAAGGGAATCTCTATGCTATATATGTTAGTATAAAGGTATAGAAATGCAAATATAAATGTCAAAACCTGTACTAAATAGTAAGGGAGAAATAAACTGTTAATTTCCATTCTAGATAATTCCTGCTATTGCAGATGCCTGGATGACCTGGAATACTTGGCACAGTTCTGTCACAAGTGTAATTATTGGCAGTATACACTTCAGAAAGAACAAGTGAACCCTCTCTAAGCAGAAAATAAAAATCAATGATGATTTTTACAACTATCAGAGTGTGTGGTGTGTAAACAGTTAAAGAAGCTTCTTCTGTGGGGATCCATGGATTAAAACCTGGAGAGCACATGAGTGGGAAGTAGAAGAAAAACAGGTTCTGTCCATCTTACTGGTACTGACCATGGTAACACGGGGTTAGCTGGAAGCAGCCTCTGAATCTGCCAGATCCAAAAAGAACTAGATCTAGTTTACAAAACATGTGTCAGTTCAAAACAGATTTATTTTGGTGGGATATTTTGTCAAGGTGCCCAAGCAAAGACAAACTCAATACGCAAAGGAAAGTGGACTGTCTGGGATGAGGGCCAGCTTGCATCCTCTTCTGAAATTTCTTTAATGATCTCAGCTGTTTACATCCCACATGCGGTTTGTGAAGGGACTGATTCCCATCATCCTTTAAAAGGATCTCTTTGCTCTATGTAAGCCCTCATCAGCACACTGTGCATGCTATTTTAGGGGTTATTACAGATGAGTTAACCTTTATCTCTGAGCTGCACATGCTAAATGCTGCATAGGGCCCTGCAGAGGAAAGAGGTCAATTCCCCTTGCATGTTCTAAGGACCTACCGGACATTTTCAGAAACAGAAGGTTAATAAAGAAGATTGAGATGGAGATGGTCTGTCTGTTCGAGGGGAATATTTTCTTTTATTCAACAAGGAATATGTCCTATAGTACTCTTTTGACTTGCCAATCTGCTAATTTTAACAAAATAGTTGGGCGAGGAATGTGTAACAGCTGTCCACTGTTCTCTGTAACTGAGAAATCCATGTAGCCTATAAAAATGATAAGACCGTAAGGAGGTGTTTCCATAACTGCAGGCAAAAGGAGGGGAGGCAGTGGCTTCAGATTAGCTTTTGCCTCTCCTCTGTTGATTCTGACTCATTTTTGTGCATCGGAAAGTGTGTCTACCCACTGACCCCCAAACCCAGTATTTCAGGTTTTCTTCCCTCATTAGCAGGAAAGAAGGGGATCCAGGCAGACACTTACAGCCATTTATTTTGTTCTTCAAGTGCCGCCTTCTTTGTAAATGAAAGAGGCCAATCAATAGGGCAGTAAGGAAGGAGGACAAGTAGCTGGGAGGGCCCCTCTGTGTGGTAAGGTCTGGTTAAAGCCCTGGTACACAATATTCCAGAGGTGTGACTCATTAACACTCTGGAGAGGAAACCCAGCAATTTTTTTTTTTTTAATTAGCTCTCTATTAAACAGAACAGTGAGTATTTTCAGGCTAGCATCTGTAGATTAAAATGAACATATCCGTTTAACATCTGGAATTATTGAAATCAGAACTGGTATGCAGCAGCCCTCTCCTAGGAGGCAGGGCCGTGGAGGGGGAAGTCACAGACTAGGAGTCAGGCAGGTCGAAGTTTCAATCCAGCCTTTGCCTCGTCAGCTCTGCCTAACTGTACAGTCACTTTGCTTCTCTGTCCTTCAGTTTCCTCATCTCCACATTGGGATAACAGACTCATAGGGCGTGTTAAGAGAACGACAAAGAACTGTTCATGTTAAAAATACAGACACAAATAGCAAGTGCTCAAAAATGTGAGCTCTTGTTACTGTTATTTTATGGAAACTGACCCATTAGAAGTTAGCAGAGAGGAAACAGACCACTCTAGAAAACCGATAAGGCCTCTTGAGGCTGCTCTGTCATACAGCGTATCTCTACTTTCTTTGAGGAAGCATAGTTTCCTAAATTGTGAGGCTTCCCTCCTCATGAAGACTGAAGTATATCAGGAGTTGGATGGAAATGACATGCCAGTATGTGAAGAACTAAATATTACCATGGTGAATCTCCAAAGTTTTGCTCACATAGTTTTTTTTTTTTTTTTTAATTGACTTTAGTTTTTAGAACAGTTTTATATTTTCAGAAAAAAAAAATGGAGAAGATAGAGATAGGACAGAGAGTTCCTGTATATTTAGTACCCAATTTCTCTTATTATCAACATCTTACTTCCATATGGTTCATTTGTCACAATTAATGAATGGATATTGAAAAATTATTAACTAAAGTCCATAGTTTATTCAGATTTCCTTAGTTTTTCTTTAATGTCCTTTATCTAATCCAGAATTCTATCTTGTATACTATATTACATTGTTTCCTTAGCTGTTGTTATTCAGACTTATCTTGTTTTTGATGCTATGCTATGCTATGCTATGCTATGCTAAGTCACTTCAGTCGTGTCCGACTCTGTGAGACCCCATAGACGGCAGCCCACCAGGCTCCCCCGTCCCTGAGATTCTCCAGGCAAGAACACTGGAGTGGGTTGCCATTTCCTTCTCCAATGCATGAAAGTGAAAAGTGAAAGTGAAGTCGCTCAGTCATGTCCGACTCTCAGCGACCCCATGGACTGCAGCCTACCAGGCTCCTCAGTCCATGGGATTTTCCAGGCAAGAGTACTGGAGTGGGATGCCATTGCTTTCTCCGTTGTTTTTGATGATTTTGATCAAAACTAGTCTGATGTATTGCAGGATGTCCCTGTACTGGAAATTTTCTTATTTTTTTTCTCATGATTACACTGAAGTTATGGCTTTTGGAGAGAAATATCATAGAGGTAAATTGCCATTTTCATCACAGAATATCAAGAGTGCATTCTACCAACATGACATATGACTGATGAAGTTGACCTTGATCACCTGGCTGAGCAAGGTTTCTTTACTAAACTGCCACCTTCCCCCCACAATTCCATACTGTAATCTTTGTAAGGAATTCATTTTGCCCAGTGCTAGTGCTTAGTCACTCAGTCATGCCTAACTCTTTGCAACCCGTGGACTGTAACCCGCCAGGCTCCTCTGTTTTGGGGGTTCTCCAGGAAAGAATACTGGAATGGGTTGCCATTCCTCTCTCCAGGGGATCTTTCTCACCCAAGGATCGAACCCAAGTCTCTTACATTACAGGCAGATTCTTTACTATCTGAGCCACCAGGGAAACTCCAGACCTTTCTCAGCGTTTTCATAAAATGCATTTTATGGAGAATCCCAAGAACAGAGGAGCCTGGTGGATTACAGTTCTTGGGGTCGCAAAGAACTGGACGTGACTGAGTGACTAAGCACTAGCACTAAGAGAGGTTAAGTGACTTTCCCAAAGTGACATGCTGAGTTAGTAGACTGAGTCCTTTTTCTCTTTCACTCTATTTATGTAATTTTCCAGAACTCTTTATAAGCAAGTATATAAATATTAAGAAGGAATTAAATGGTCTTTCAAGCAACTACAGGAATATTTAAATATCTTTTTTTTAGAAAAAAAGTACAGTATATAGTCTGTGGTTCTTTATTTAAGAGATATGGCAAGAACCTGCTAGAATTCTCCCCTAATACTCAAGCTTGTATTCCATACTCAGGTCTCTACATTTTATCCTTTGGCCAGGCTGCACCCTCAGAATTCCCTGGCTTTCTCCATGGTGATCTCTATTGCCTTTACAGTCCATGAAATGGCTTTGGGTTTTAATGAAAGTGACACATTCTGCCACATATCCTAGGATGCCTATGCATAAGAGCCCTATAGGTCACCCATAGAAACCCTGGTAGACTTTCAGTACTGGATTTCATTTCTCAGAAGAATATCCACACAACAGTGATTATTCTGGAAGAAAAAAAAAATCTTCAGCCAGCAATATCCAGGTAGGAGCTGTGTACCTGAAGGAGGGCTGCCGCTTATAGCCCTACCCTTGGTAGTGACGAAATCGCACAATCACCTCCTGTGCCCCTTCATTGCTTGTAGCCTCTAAAAGCTGTAGGTTCTTTTGGGGGCCTCAGCCCAGGGTTCTCTCTATAACATAATGTTATACATGAAAACTGCAGTGGAAACACAAGCTATACACCTTGAATCTATTTTATCAGAATTACTATTTATAACATCATTTGTAAGACAAATGGTTCCAGAAATATATGATACAACTTCCAATGTGGTATGGAGGCAGTATAAGGTACTGTAATAAAAAACACTATGGGCTTGGGGACCTAAGAGATAAGGATTCAAACGGCTTCTGCCACTTACCAACTGAGTCCCCAAGCAAATGATTTAACATCACCAAGTTTAAGTTCCTTGATACTTACTTTACATTCTTATGTGAGTTTTAGAGGTTTATCTGTTACATACTAAATCTAAATTGGATGTTAAATAAATGCCAGTGATAATTTAAGTCAAGCCTTTCTATTGGGATAAAATTCTAATGAAAAATATCTATTCTTGATATTTTTGATTACCAAAATAACTGGCAATATGGAAATACTTTGGATAATCCATTTCAGACTAAGGAAATGAGGTACCAGCTCCAAGTTTTTTATTTATGTATTAACTGGTTAAAGACATAAAAAGGGGTTCCTAACAGCTAGATATTCAAATACAATAAATCTGACTTGCCCATCTTCCTTGGATTCTAAAATGTAAATGATAGATTTTGTTTTATTACTATTATTTCACTAGAAATTACACGGGTCAAATTATTGCAAACTTTAACTCTGTATATTACGATATGCTCTATAATTTCATTTGCATATGGCTCCCAATTATAGCTGCAAGTACACAAAAAGAAATACCGTTTTCCTTCCAACCTTGTGTCCAGCAATAGCACACCTTTGTTCTTCCTAAGTCCCTTTCCTCCCTGTCAGTACCAGATCCCAGAGACCAGGCCCTGACCACTGAAGACTGTGGAATTGACTCTACACACCGAGACTTGGCTACAGGACCCTTGTGCAGATGAAGATGTCAAAAGGCAATCTGCAGCGAGAATGACAGTGTGATTAACCAGAATGAGGCCTAAGTCAGAAGTAGCACGGACCACTGGGAAATTAAGGCACCAATTTTCACCGTCAAGATCAGCTGTGATAGGGCGGTATATCCTAGCAACAGCAGAAGTCTTAACCTTGCCATCACAGCAAAAACTAATTTTGTAGTGTTATCCGTTTATATCTTTTAATCCAAAAAGTCTTTAAACAGAAAGTAAATACACATTCCTTTTCCTAGATCTGCCTTTTGCCTCTAATTGAGAAATCCTTAATTCAAGTGAATTAAAAGGTTACTGAGTCTTAACACAAATTTCATTAGCTTTCATTCTTGGTGCAACTGTGGGAAACCTCATCGGAGAGACGGAGAGGGTTGGTAATAGTTAACGTTAACAGTATTTATGAAGAAAATGATACTTAAAATCACCCTAGTGTATCTTAATCCAAACATACCATATTTTATTACCCATCTGAATAGTGTTATAGCATGCCCCTTTATTATGTTGATTCAGATTTATCATAAGGCTATATACCATCTCTTAAAATATAACTTCACATAAAGGAGTAACCAATAAGGATGGAGGTTTTTTTGTCTCTTGATACTAGTGCTTTAAAGCGACTTGACTGATACATTTATATTTATAAAACTAAGCAGCATAGGCCATTCACTGCCAGATCTGTTTTCAAGATAAGATAAATCAGTGATTTTTGATACAGTGTATCAAACTGTCAGTTTCTCTTTTGAAAAAAAAAAAAAAAGCAAAAATAAAATTGCTCTTCAGTGAGCTTGATTCCCCAATTAAAGGTAAAATCCTGCTAGAGGCCAAAATTATTCTCAATGCCCCTCTATTTCTGGTTAGGAGACCCCTATTCCAATTCTTCAGACACTAAGAAATCCCTCCCTGAAGCAATCTGATTTGCTTTCAAAGCAGGGCCCAGTGCTCACCTGAGAGGTAAGCCTTGAGTAGTAAGGAGAAAGGCAAGGGAAAAGACAGCACCCACCGCTAAGGATGAAAGAGAAAAACCTGGACCAAGTGGAATCACGAACTCCAAGGAAGAAGATAGTTTTAAGAAAGAGCTGGTGGGGAACTGTGTTGAGTACAGCCTAGGTCTTCTAAGGCAAATGGACTAGGAAGGGAGATGGAGGTCATGACTGATCTTGGGAGATCTCTTTTTGTGGCTGGATAAAGGCAAAGTGCATGGATTAAGGAATGAAAGACTGGTGGCAAAAGAAAAGAACCACCCTAGTTCATCCAAGTATTTAACACTTCTTATAAGAAAGAACAGGGATCCTTCCGTGGTGTTCTTACAGGATGCTAGAAAGCTAACCAACTGTCTATCCAGTGGACCTAGCAGAATCCCTAATTCAGGAGGAGAGTAAGGCCTTATATTAAGGGATGAACAATCCTTCCTATCCCAGAAATTCATTCTTGGGATAGAATGATAGTTAGTCTAAACTCCTATGCCAGTTCCCTAGGATGGGAGAAAAGACTGGCAGGAAAATCCCAAAGCAACCACAGAATAAAGGATTCATTTACATGTTTCTCTCAAATTCAGGTAAAGGATTAGATTCAGTTAAAGCATGGGCATTGAGTACAGGAGAAGGCTTCACCCAGTGTGTGGGTATCTGAGGCAAGTATTTTATTGGCAAGAGGTGACATGGATTTTGCACACTAGTAGCTTTTATCCTCTCTGGACTTTGGGGCGCACATTCCCCTTGGTGAGGACTAAGGGGCTTGTTCTGATCTCTCTAGAATGCCTTGGGATTATATACAGGAATGTCAGTGCAAGATTGCTGGTGTCTCCCACTCAGTGATACTGCTGTGGTCATTGCTATTATGTGTGTGAAGCTGTGTCTTGAAAATCTGAAACTGGACCAGAGGTCCTCAGAGGTCCTCTTGCTTTCAGACACCCATGATGTCAGCCTGTCACTCTACCAACTGTGCATAGATCTCATGTCTGAGGATCAACTTTAGCATTTCTCAGGCTGTCTATGCTGCTTCTGAGCTGCTCTTGCTAAAAATAAGCTGTACTTCTTCAGTCTGCTGCCTGCCAAATTGGACTGGCAGCTGCCCTGGTCTCCCCTTCCACAGCTTCCTGCCAGTGTTCAGAGCTTCATATCACCATACATTAGGCACAAAATACTTTTTTTCTCTTTGTCCCACTCAGAACCCGTCAATCACCTGCCTTACTTTTACCTTTCCTCCTCTCTCACAGAGGCAGTTTGGGTATTGTGTTTAACTTCAAACAAGTCACTTAATCTCTCTTGTTCAGACCAGTCTTTAAGAACAACTTCCTACATGACTGTTTTAATCAAACTTTTGGTGTCTGAATTGTTGCAAACCAAATTAAAAAAAAAAAGAAACTTTCTACAGAACAATCTCTTTATAAGACTTAATTCTCTCTGACTGTGCTACCCATAATGGCTTTTACCACTGTTTTTTGTTTATTTACCAGTCTTTCTGATGAGTTCCTTCATCAACCTACTATTGTTTGTTTGCTTGTTTTATAATTTATGTTTTTGTAGCATATCAGCATTATACTATTTGCCAAGAGTGCTTTCACAGAGTATTTCATTAGAACCTCATCAATCCTGTGAGGTGACAATAATTATAGGCATTATTATCCGTATTTTCCTAATGATCAACTCAGTTCAGAGTGAATCCTCTTTCCCCAAGGCCAAATGCACAGCAAGTGGCATTTGGCCGTCTACACATTGCAATGGTTGTCACATTAAAAGAAAAACAAAGATTTCACTCCCACTTACAACTTGAAATGTCTGTGGCTCTTACTAATCCTCTCAATGATTTTGCAATCAAGTTTGGTTGTATTTTGACTCATACCTTGGGAAGTTTCCGACAAGGAAGGGAAACATCAGCCCATATCAAAAGAATGGCCATTTTGATGCAAAGTGATGTGTGAGCACCAAGAAGATGCTGTTAATTGATTCGTCAGTGCCCCTACGTGTGAACAGGTGTGACGAAGTGTAAAGAAGTATGTGATGTGGAGGTGACAGAACTGTCACACTGAGAGGACTTTGACTATTAGAGGAAATGACTCCTCAACTACTCTCCATCTTCCTGTCCAAACACCTGTCCCAAAACATCCCATCTGGGCAACTTCAGGGACCTTAGGACATGTACAAACAGGCGTGTCCCATCTTAAGGCACACCTGAGTAAGGGGGTGATATGTGACTACACTGAGACTTGGAGGTGTTTTTTCCTAGAGGAAAGGCATTATTTCTTACCTGTAGTTAGGAAAGGACAAAGATCATTTTTAGGAGTAGGACTTTTTTAACTGAAAAAGTACATCCAAACCAAAATCCATTTTTAAATTAAGAAACCTGCACCTAGAAAGCCCTTTAGTCAGTTATAAAACATTATCACTAAAATGTAACCACAAATGAACAAGCATTTGTTCAGGGGATAATAAGAACATGTCCTCAAAGGAAAGGAGGAATAGTTGTGTAAATGTTTGAGCAAGTTGCCCATCACCCCTTACACTTTTCCAGATGTGTCTGGTTACTCACAGGCTAACCTCCTCCTCTCTCCTAACCGATAAAAGCTAAGCAAGTCAGAATATCATCAGCCTGGTCCTGTGTACTATGACTTTTGCAACTGGAAAAATATCTGTGTCTGAGAGTGGAAATGTCAGATCCTCTACCCCAATGCCTCCCACACATGGACCAGTTTGTGACTGGGGCTTTGATTGGCTGGGGTTCTTCTGCATTTCTGCAAGGCAATGATGCTCTATAGGAGTGGGAGTTGGTGGGGGATCTCCAGGTGCAAAGGCTAAGAATTTGACTTGCAAGGTGCTTTTCAGAAATCAACACCTATGGATACAGAAAGTAGGGGAAGAAGTAGATTGGACAGATGGAAAAACAGAACTGTGATATAGGTCAGAGGTCAGGCAAAGCCTTGGCCAACCCAGTAGGGAATTGTGGAGTGGATATGGCCCATCAGTATTGTTACAGGGTGACCAATTTGTCCTGACCTGCACAAGACTTTCCTTTTTTTTAGTGTTATAAAAGTCCACATTCAGGGAGCCCATAACTGCTCATCAGTTATGTGGCCTTGGGCAAGTGAACCTCTAAAACCTCTTTCCTATCTTGTGAAGTTCTTTAAAGATTCAATGAGATGGTATGTTTGTATTAGTGGCACAGAGTAGGTTCTTGGTAGGGATGAGTCAACATTATCTTTGGTGGAAAGCCTCCCAGATTAGTAAATGCAAGAGAAAACTGCCTCAAGCAGCCCCTACTCTGGTTAGCCTCCTGCCTCCTCACGCTGGCCCTTAATCCCCTTTTTAAAGATGCCCTCTCACCTTTACCTGCTTCCTGGATTGTTTCCATGTTTGTGCAATAAGATGAAAGCAACAACCCTTGACAACCAAGAATCCTGAAATACCCAGTGGGCAGCTAGAAGAAAATGGCTTTTACTCAGGGGCTGTCTGCTCTTGCGAAAATCTGAGAGTCAAAGAGGGCCTGCAAGGCACTGACAGTCTGTGTTCACAGAGGTCCCTGCAATTCTGAACTGTGAGCAAGGAAAGGGTAGTGCTGACTGTGCTCGAAAAAGTGCAGTGGAAGGCAAACAAATAAATGATTCAAGGTTTTGGAAGAAAGACTTTTGAAGAAAGCTTGACCTTAACCTCTGGAGCTTAGAGCAAAGCTCTACTGAGTAAAGGTGGGTTGCAGTAGTAAATTGGTCTGGACAAAACACATAGAGAGTCATTAAGAGAAGAGGAAACCTTCCTCATCTTGGGGCAGGGACTGCTGATAAGACACGTCTTTAAAGGGCAGCCTGCTGGGAGGAATTGGGCTAAATTCAAGGACAAAAGCAATCCTCATTAGGGCCAAAAAGCCAGGGGCTATGATATGGAGGCCAGCTTACCAGCCTGCTTCACATGCTTCTTGCCTATGGCTGGTTGTTACCATTGGATATAGTAGGGTGTTAATGAGGCCAAGGGCAGGATTCCTGCACAGAGCAGCCAGCTTTATGCTTCTCTACTGCTGTGGCTTCCACCCTAAGCTAGACCATGCAGCTCACACACATGAGTTTACTTGCCACCCGTGTCACCTCAAGTTTGCTCTCTGGAGATTTCACTGAATCCTTACAAAATTTGGAGTTATACTTTTTTTTCTTTTTCTTTTAAGTCTCAAACTGTGGTCTAGCCTAGTAGTAAGACATTAATTCATTCACACCTTTATTCATTCTGTCAGTCAACAAACATCTGAATGCTTCCTCTCTGAAGGTTTTGGGATAGGTGCCCTGGATAGAGTGGTCAAAAGGGGAAAGGAACATCTATCACTGAAGAAACCAGAAACTCAACACAAGAGAGAAACAGAGTGGGTACCAGGCTGATGTGAATGCAGGTCCCAAGATAACAACTGACAGTTGTGCAGTGGTCCCAGAAAAAAAAAATGATCACTGATTCAGAAAAAAAGACAGAAATCTGTAGAAAAAGACCTGCAAGAAAAATAAAATTAAAATAAGCTACTACATGTTTGAGAAACAAACTGTCCATTGATAGATGAATAACAAAGTATTCAGTTCAGTTCAGTTCAGTTGCTCAGTCGTGTCCAACTCTTTGCGACCCCATGAATCACAGCACGCCAGGCCTCCCTGTCCATCACCATCTCCCAGAGTTCATTCAAACTCATGTCCATCGAGTTGGTGATGCCATCCAGCCATCTCATCCTCTGTCGTCCCCGTCTCCTCCTGCCCCCAATCCGTCCCAGCATCAGAGTCTTTTCCAATGAGTCAACTCTTCGCATGAGGTGGCCAAAGTACTGGAGTTTCAGCTTTAGCATCATTCCTTCCAAAGAACACCCAGGGCTGATCTCCTTTAGAATGGACTGGTTGGATCTCCTTGCAGTCCAAAGGACTCTCAAGAGTCTTCTCCAACACCACACTTAAAAAGCATCAATTATTCAGCGCTCAGCTTTCTTCACAGTCCAACTCTCGCATCCATACATGACCACTGGAAAAACCATAGCCTTGACTAGACAGACCTTTGTTGGCAAAGGTGGATAGGTTTGACAGAATGTGGTCCACTGGAGATCAGATCAGATCAGATCAGTCGCTCAGTCTTGTCTGACTCTTTGCGACCCCATGAATCGCAGCACACCAGGCCTCCCTGTCCATCACCAACTCCCGGAGTTCACTGGAGAAGGGAATGGCAAACCACTTCAGTATTCTTGCTTTGAGAACCCCATGAACAGTATGAAAAAGCAAAATGATAGGATACTGAAAGAGGAATTCCACAGTTCAGTAGGTGCCCAATATGCTACTGGAGATCAGTGGAGAAGTAACTCCAGAAAGAATGAAGGAATGGAGCCAAAGCAAAAACAAAGTATTATTTATTAAAAAATAATATACTGTTGAGATGTCCAAAACTTTGAAAGTACAGAAGATTTTCAATTCTATTCTTAAATTTGGCGGGCAGGGGCGGGGGGGGTGTGGGCTGTGGCGGGGGATAGTGATATATACATGGAAAATTGAGAAAATGAAAAAACAAGATATTAATTACAGAGAAAATAATACATTGTATGAGAAAAGAAATGAGATCACAGTACAAGTAAAGGAGTTGAAAGAAGTTGCATATGGGGAATTGAAATTGGGAATGTAGAGTGAGAGGGGCAAGAGACTGCTCTTTTGTTATAAATATCACAGTGCTATTTGGTATTTTAAACTGTACACTTATGACACAAAATATATTTAACTTTTGAAAATACTGTAAGTCTGAAAGCAACTGTTAGAGGTATTTAAAAATCTAAAAAATATGTAGATAGATATAAGGCTTCATTAAGTAACAGTCTGTGACAGTGAAAACTGTTAAGTACAAAAATATTCATCAAAGAGGGTTGGTTAAATAAATATCAGTAAATCCATAAAATAAAGGGAGCGTATCACAGCCTTTGAAAATAGAGTAGGTTCATGTGTATTGACATATAAAGATTTCTGCATATATTTTTAAGTGAAAAGGTCAAGTTGCACTAACTATATACCAAAGTACATAGTATAAAGCATGTATACATACACATATATGTGCATGTGTTTGTACATATATAGGAAAATGTATGGAAGGAAACAAAATAAACTATTAACTGTGGCTGCTGCTGCTGCTGCTGCTAAGTCACTTCAGTCGTGTCCGACTCTGTGCGACCTCAGAGACAGCAGCCCACCAGGCTCCACCGACCCTGGGATTCTCCAGGCAAGAACACTAGAGTGGGTTGCCATTTCCTTCTCCAATGCATGAAAGTGAAAAGTGAAAGTGAAGTCGCTCAGTCGTGTCCGACTCTCAGCGACCCCATGGACGGCAGCCTGCCAGGCTCCTCCATCCATGGGATTTTCCAGGCAAGAGTGCTGGAGTAGGGTGCCATTGCCTTCTCCGATTAACTGTGGCTACTTCTAGGGAATGATTAGAATTGAGTCATAAGGACTTTCACTCTTTCTCTAAATACGTGTCTGTATTTTACAATGAGCAAGCACAATCTCTATTATTAAAGATAAAATAGACAAAGAAAATATTTTTAACTAAAATACAAAGAATGAGCTGACCCAATTGTATCTGATTTTAGGAAGCTCATAAACAGGTAGGGAGCTTCCCACGTGGCTCTGTGGTAAAGAATCCACCTAACAACGCAGGAGACGCAGGATATGTGAGTTCAATCCCTGGGTCAGGAAGATCCCCTGAAGTAGGAAGTGGCAACCCACTATAGTATAGTATAGTATATATATATACTATATAGTATATAGTATAGTATAGTATAGTATACTTGCCTGGGAAACTCCAAGGACAGAGCCTGGCAGTCTACAGTTCATGTGGTCACACATCGCATACAACTGAACGAGTGAGCACACATTCAATTCAGTTCAGTTCTGTCAGCCTCTCAGTCGTGTCCAACTCTATGCCACCCATGGACTGCAGTACTCCAGGCTTCCGTGTCCATCACCAACTCCTGGAGCTTGCTCAAACTCATGTCCATCGAGTCAGTGATGCCATCCAACCATCATCCTCTGTGGTCCCCTTCTCCTCCTACCTTCAATCTTTCCCAGCATCCAGAGTCTTTTCCAATAAGTCAGTTCTTCAGATCAGGTGGCCAAAGTATTGGAGTTTCAGCTTCAGCATCAGTCCTTCCAATGAATATTCATGACTGATTTCCTTTAGGATGAACTGATTTGATTTCCTTGCAGTCCAAGTGACTCTCAAGAGTCTTCTCCAACACCACAGTTCAAAAGCATCAATACTTCAGCACTCAGCTTTCTTTATAGTCCAACTCTCACATCCGTACATGACTACTGGAAAAGCCATAGCTTTGACTAGATGGACCACTGTTGGCCAAGTAATATCTCTGCGTTATAATATGCTGTCTAGGTAGGTCATGGCTTTTCTTCCAAGGAGCAAGTGTCTTTTAATTTCATGGCTGCAGTCACCATCTGCAGTGGTTTTGGAGCCCAAGAAAATAAAGTCTGTCACGGTTTCCATTGTTTCCCCATCTATTTGCCATGAAGTGACAGGACCAGTTGCCATGATCTTAGTTTTTTGAATGTTGAGTTTTAAGGCAGCTTTTTCACTCTCCTCTTTCACCTTCATCAAGAGGCTTTTTAGTTCCTCTTCATTTTCTGCCATAAGGGTGGTATCATCTGTGTATCAGAGGTTATTGATATTTCTCTCAGCAATCTTGATTGCAGCTTGTGCTTCATCTAGCCTGGCATTTTGCATGATGTATTCTGCATATAAGTTAAATATGCAGGGTGACAATATAGAGCTTTGATGTACTCCTTTCCCAATTTCGAGCCATTCTTTTGTTCCATGTCTGGTTCTAACTGTTGCTTCTTGACCTGCATACAGATTTCTCAGGAGGCAGGCAAGGTCTGGTATTCCCATCTCTTGAAGAATTTTCTGCAGTTTGTTGTGATCTACACAGTCAAAGGCTTTGGCGTAACCAATAAAGCAGAAAGTGAAAGTGCAATTCGCTCATGTCCGACTCTTTGTGCCCCATGGACTATTCGTCCATGGAATTCTCCAGGCCAGAATACTGGCATGGGTAGTCTTTCCCTTCTACAGCAGATCTTCCCAACCCAGGGATCAAACCCAGGTCCCGCATTGCAGGCAGGTTCTTTGCCAGCTGAGCCACAAGGGAAGCCCCAATAATGCAGAAGTAGATGTTTTTCTGGAACTCTCTTGCTTTATCTATGATCCAATGGATGTTGGCAATTTGCTATCTGGTTTCTCTTCCTTTTCTAAATCCAGCTTAAACATCTGGAAATTCACAGTACACATACTGTTGAAACCTGGCTTGGAGAATTTTGAGCATACTTTGCTAGCATGTGAGATGAGTGCAGTTGTGCAGTAGCTTGAACATTCTTTGGCATTGCCCTTCTTTGAAATGGCAACCCACTCCAGAATTCTTGCCTGGAAAATCCCATGGACATAGGAGCCTGGTAGGCTACAATCCATGGGGTCGCAAAGAGTTGGACACAACTGAGCGACTTCACGTTCACTTTCTTTCCTTTTCTTTCTTTGGGACTGGAATGAAAGCTGACCTCTTCCAGTCCTGTGGGCACTGCTGAGTTTTCCAAATTTGCTAGTACATTGAGTGCAGCACTTTAACAGCATCATCTTTGAGGATTTGAAATAGCTCAACTGGAATTCCATCATTACCACTAGCTTTGTTTGTAGTGATGCTTCCTAAGGCCCACTTGACTTTCCACTCCAGGATGTCTGGCTCTAGGTGAGTAATCACACCATCATGGTTACCTGGGTCATTAAGATCTTTTTTTGTATAGTTCTTCTGTGCATTCTTGCACAGAATTCTTTGTGCATATTAACCTCTTCTTAATGTCTCCTGCTTCTGTTAGGTCCATACCATTTCTGTCCTTTATTGTGCCCATCTTTGCCTGAAATGTTCCCTTGGTATCTCTAATTTTCTTGATGAGATACTTAGTCTTCCCCATTCTATTGTTTTCCTCTATTTTTTCTTTTTCTTTTTTTTTAAATTGACCCATTTTAATTTTTCAGAACAAAAATACAACACAACATCTTTTTTTTTATTTTTTTGCCATCTACAATTCAATTATTTCCAAATATTCTAAGACAAAACAGAATCCCCTGCCCAGAGCAGGAATTAAAATGAGATGCTGAAGTCACACAAAGGTGAATGCTGAAGATCGACATTCCAGCTGTAGGCCATAAGTCTTCCATTCAAACACACTCTAATTCTTTTCCTTTCACAGTTTGTTAAAGTGTGTAGGAAGTTCTTTAAGATAATTTCATCTCAAACACCAGGTTTCTTCAATGATACACAGCTTCATGACATCTGTTTTTCCATCTTTGACAGGAATGACAGGATTGACAGGAATGACAGGATTGACAGGAATGAAAAGTAATTTTGGGGGGTTTTTTTTTTGGTAGTAGAATTCCAGTTGAGCTATTTCAAATCCTGAAAGATGATGCTGTGAAAGTGCTGCACTCAATATGCCAGCAAATTTGGAAAACTCAGCAGTGGCCACAGGACTGGAAAAGATCACTTTTCATTCCAATCCTAAAGAAAGGCAATGCCAAAGAATGCTCAAACTACCGCACAATTGCACTCATCTCACACGCTAGTAAAGTAATGCTCAAAATTCTCCAAGCCAGGCTTAAGCAATATGTGAACCGTGAACTTCCAAATGTTCAAGCTGGTTTTTGAAAAGGCAGAGGAACCAGAGATCAAATTGCCAACATCCACTGGATCATGGAAAAAGCAAGAGAGTTCCAGAAAAACATCTATTTCTGTTTTATTGACTATGCCAAAGCCTTTGACTGTGTGGATCACAATAAACTGTGGAAAATTCTTCAAGAGATGGGAATACCAGACCACCTGATCTGCCTCTTGAGAAATCTGTACGCAGGTCAGGAAGCAACAGTTAGAACTGGACATGGAACAACAGACTGGTTCCAAATAGGAAAAGGAGTTCGTCAAGGCTGTATATTGTCACCCTGCTTATTTAACTTATATGCAGAGTACATCATGAGAAACACTGGGCTGGATGAAGCACAAGCTGGAATCAAGACTGCCGGGAGAAATATCAATCACCTCAGATATGCAGATGACACCACCCTTATGGCAGAAAGTGAAGAGGAACTAAAAAGCCTCTTGATGAAAGTGAAAGAGGAGAGTGAAAAAGTTGGCTTAAAGCTCAACATTCAGAAAACTAAGATCATGGCATCCGGTTCCACCACTTCATGGGAAATAGACGGGGCAACAGTGGAAACAGTGTCAGACTTTATGTTTTGGCCTCCAAAATCACTGCAGATGGTGACTACAGCCATGAAATTAAAAGACGCTTACTCTTTGGAAGCAAAGTTATGACCAACCTAGATAGCATATTCAAAAGCAGAGACATTACTTTGCCAACAAAGGTTCGTCTAGTCAAGGCTATGGTTTTTCCTGTGGTCATGTATGGATATGAGAGTTGGACTGTGAAGAAGGCTGAGCGCTGAAGAATTGATGCTTTTGAACTGTGGTGTTGGAGAAGACTCTTGAGAGTCCCTTGGACTGCAAGGGGATCCAACCAGTCCATTCTGAAGGAGATCAGCCCTGGGATTTCTTTGGAAGGAACGATGCTAAAGCTGAAACTCAGTACTTTGGCCACCTCATGCGAAGAGTTGACTCATTGGAAAAGACACTGATGCTGGGAGGGATTGGCAGCAAAAGGAGAAGGGGACGACAGAGGATGAGATGGCTGGATGGCATCACTGACTCGATGGACGTGAGTCTGGGTGAATTCCAGGAGTTGGTGATGGACAGGGAGGCCTGGCATGCTGCGATTCATTGGGTCACAAAGAGTCGGACACGACTGAGCGACTGAACTGAACTGAAAGAAGTAAAACTATCAGCCAGATTCCTTTAGTAACAAATGAGGAAAGGAGAGATATCTAACGTGCTGGGTGCTGTTTCTACTTGTCCTTCAAGAATGTGATTTTAGAAGCATTAAATCACCCTCATGCCACTACAATGATTAGTACCAGTAATCTTTTTTTTTAGAGGATTAGAAGGAAAACATTCAATGGACATAAAAATGGTCAAAAATTGTTTGCTTGTTTTTCTTACTGCAGGTTAGTTCCCACCCTCCCCACCCCCCAAAAGAAGATACAAAATGAACTTGTAATTCGGAAGGTAACTTGGTTGAACACTCCAATTCACCCAGTTGCTTGTTCCCCACATAGGTGAGGGGAAAAGGCATTAAGTTTTATTAGTGATGTTATAGCAGTAACCAGATGTGCTAATAGCAGCTTATTTCAGGTCCATCAATCCTTGGAGAACACATAGAGGAAATCAAGGCTGTCGTTCTCCAATTGCCTACATCTGAATACATTCCACTACCATGGAAACTACAAAGGAAGGAAAAACATATTTATTCTGGGATTCATTTACTAGGATATTTAAGCACCTTCTCTTCCATAGAGCCCCAGAGCAGTGATAAGTGCTAGGGGCTGCTGTGTTTCCTGGTATGAGCTCCCATCCTCTAAGGATCCTAAGAAAGATAGTGGATTGGTCCTGGAGCCCTCATGAAAGGAGGGGATGGTCCCATGGAGTGGAACATGTGTGGCCCAAAACCTGGGGGTTGGGGGGGCAATAACAGGTGGGAGTGGCAGGGCAATCGTTCACCACAGCTGGAGGACCACTAGGGGGTAGGTTGAAGTAGTTAGAGGCTTCTTCTGCAGCAGCAGCAGGAGGAAGAGCTCCTGGGAGCCCTGAAACAGGCTCAAGCTTGATTCCAGTATCTGTGGTTCCGTCCTTCTCCTTTTCTTTTCCTCTGGCTGCTGGGACCTTCCCCATTTCACTTTGAGCCTACAGCTATTAACAACCGGTTTATTAAAGGATTTCTTGGCAGCCACTTCTGCAGCCTGACTTGTGGCAAACTGGATGAAAGCACGCTGCTGTCTCTGCACAGTAGTGATGGTCCGGATCTCTCCAAACTGGTAGAAGTGATTCTTTAGATCAGTCTCGGTAATGGTATCACCCAGACCACCAGCATACAGTGTTGTAATAGTCTTGTCCTCTGGTGGGTCCAGATGTGGCATTGTTAAAGCCCGCTTTAAGAGTTTATCTGCCACAGGGTCGTTGATTCCATAAGGTCTTTAATGTTCTGATCAGCAAGGGGGTCATCCGGATCTGTTGGTTTTTCATGTCTGTATGGACATTCCTCTCCTCTCTTACATTCTCCTTTCACCTAGAAGGAGCAAAGGTGTGGTTGATTCCTTTTGTAGTAGGGGTGGTCTGGGCCAGTTTGAGCAGCATGTCACTGGTGGATGTGGCTTTCCCCAACATGCCACCTGACTGCTTTCCATCAGAGTTGGAAATCTCTCTCTCCATATTTTGCGTGTAGTACTCTTTGTTGACGTCAGATTTTGGCATATCATCCTTAAAATATAATCCTACATTACAAACCTGGATGGGCAGGCCATACTCTAGGTCTAAGAGGCAAGTCTGATAGACATTCTTCGATTTACTGCAGGTCTGGCACACTTCAGTCTTCTTGAAACGCATGAGGACCCTGGGGCACCAATGAAACACTGTGAAAGGCCTGGCACAAATTTTGCATTCCTTCCCATATTTATTTGGTCGTTTGGATATATGGGTGTTCTCCAAAACACGTCTGGCACAGAATAGGGAAGTCCTCAACCTTCCAATTCTGCCTGTTGTAGGTGTTGGAACCTAGAGAGGTCACCATCTTGAAAGTATCTGGAGGCAGCCACAGCTTCCAAGTTGGGAGAGGACTGCCACCTCCTCTATTTCTTTGCATTGATCACTTAGAAAGGCTTTCTTATCTTTCCTTGCTATTCTGTGGAACTCTGCATTGAAATGGCTATATCTTTCCTTTTCTCCTTTGCCTTTCGCTTCTCTTCTTTTCACAGCTATTTGTAAGGCCCCCTCAGACAGCCATTTTGCCTTTGTGCGTTTCTTTTTCTCGGGAATGGTCTTGATCCCTGTCTCCTGCACAATGTAACAAACCTCCCCCTATAGTTGTTCAGGCACTCTGTCTATCATATCTAATCCCTTGAGTCTATTTGTCACTTCCACTGTATAATCGTAAGGGATTTGATTTAGGTCATACCTGAATGGTCTAGTGGTTTTCCCTACTTTCTTCAATTTAAGTCTGAATTTGGCTATAAGGAGTTCATGATCACACAGTCTGCTCCCAGTCTTGTTTTTGCTGACTGTATAGAGCTTCTCCATCTTTGGCTGCAAAGAATATAATCAGTCTGATTTCAGTGTTGACCATCTGGTGATGTCCATGTGTAGAGTCTTCTCTTGTGTTGTTGGAAGGGAGTGTTTGCTATGACACATGCATTCTCTTAGCAAAACTCTAATAGCCTTTGCCCTGCTTCATTCTGTACTCCAAGGCCATATTTGCCTGTTACTCTAGGTGTTTGTTGACTTCCTACTTTTGCATTCCAATCCCCTATAATGAAAAGGACATATTTTGGGGTTGTTAGTTCTAGAAGGTCTTGTAGGTCTTCATAGAACTGTTCAACTTCAGCTTCTTCAGCATTACTTGTTGGGACACAGACTTGGATTACTGTGAAATTGAATGGTTTACCTTGGAAACGAACAGAGAGCATTCTGTCATTTTTGAGATTGCACCCAAATACTGCATTTTGGACTCTTTTGTTGACTATAGTCAGGAAGCATTTAACAGGAGGCTTCCTGTGTGCTGTTTTGGATCTGTCAGGAATTCTCTGTTCCTTATTAATTCCTGAATTAATTAAGAGGCAAGCTTCTCCCCGGGGGCTGAGGAATCTAGGCTTTTCCTTCATTAGTTTTTCTATATGGTGATAAGTACCCTCTTCCTTTTTATGAACCAAATGGTAAAAGTTATTATTTACAACCCTCTCTCTCTTTAATATGGATCACTTATGTTTTGTAAGTCTGGAATTTTAATCTTTATCTTTGCTGAGAATAACTACAGTATATATGCCCACACCATGTTGATTAAAACACCTTTGCTCCATCAGAGCTATGGTCCCCATGTCTTGCTTTCTCTCTCTCTCTCTTTTTCAGGCTGATCCCCTGGAGTGCAGAGGTCCTCTGTGTTCATTTTCCTGCCCGGGCTTCTAAGACCCTCTCGAGAAGGCGCTCTGCACCTTCACCCCATTGAGAGGGCGCCTGAGGCCTTCGTGAACAGAGCAAGCCCCGTGCAGGGGTTTTATTGGCTTTCTGAGAAAACCAAGGAATATCAGCCTCTTTCTCTCTCCTTTACTTTCTTATCGCTCAACTCTGGACTACCAGGTTCCGGTCCATTAAAGGACCTCAACAGACTATGAGGGCTACTCTATTTCTTCTGAGGCATTCTTGCCCACAGTCGTAGTTATAATGGTTATCTGAATTAAATTCACCCATTCCAGTCCATTTTAGTTCGCTGATTCCTCAAATGTAGATGTTCACTCTTGCCATCTTCTGTTTGACCACTTTTAATTTACCTTGATTCATGGACCTAACATTCCAGGTTCCTATGCAATATTGTTCTTTACAGCATCAGACTTGACTGCTATCACCAGTCACATCCACAACTGGGCTTTGTTTTTGCTTTGGCTCTGTCTCTTCAGTCTTTCTGGAGCTATTTCTCCACTCTTCTCCAGTAGTATATTCAGCACCTACCGACCTGGGGAGTTCATCTTTCAATGCAATATCTTTTTGCCTTTTCATACTGTTCATAGGGTTCTCAAGGCAAGAATACTGAAGTGGTTTTCCATTCTTTTCCAGTGGACCATGTTTGTCAGAACTCTCCATCATGACCTGTCCATCTTGGATGGCCCTATATGGCATGGCTCATAGTTTCACTGAGTTAGACAAGGCTGTGGTCCATGCAATCAGTTTGATTAGTTTTCTGTGATTGTGGTTTTCATTCTGTTCACCCTGGGACAGATAAGGATGAGAGGCTTATGCAGCTTCCTAATGGGAGAGATTGACTGTGGGTGAAAACTGTGTTTGTTCTGATGGGCACACATACACATGCATAAACAGGCAGAATAGAGGAAGAGCAGAAGGCATGTGGACCTTGGGAGACAGCACAGTCCTGGAAAGGGATATGAGGACCTGAAATTAGACATCAATGAGGAGAATGGAAAAAGAGGAATATTTCTGAGTTAGACATGGTATGGCATAGGCTTTGTGTCAATTTCCTAGTAATAAAGAGGGATTTGCTTTGATAGTTCATGTTTTGTGGTAGAAAGAAATGAAGAGATGGCCAGAATCCAGAACTCCCCAAACTATGAACACCCTGTTTAAATCCCTATGGTTTCTATGCCCAGATAATAAGGAGAATGAAGTATTAGTTGCTCAGTCAGATCTGACTCCTTGCGACCCCGTGGACTATAGCCCGCCAGGCTCGTCTGACCATGGAATTCTCCAGGAAAAAATACTGGAATGGGTAGCTATTCTCTTCTCCAGGGGATCTTCGCGACCCAGGGATCAAACCCAGCTCTCCTATATTTCAGGCAGATTCTTTACCATCTGAGCCTCCAGGGAAGCCCTAACAGTAAGTCCAGCCAAACTGACCAAAGTTTAGCATCAAGCTGGCTCTGTTGCCCCTACTCCAGCGGGAAGTCTTTGTGCAGCAACCATATAGTAGCCCTGGTGGTCCACAGTCTTTACTAGAGCCGGGCTCCTTGGCCCCATTTTCTCTTGATCAGCACCATCAAGGCTTCCATATCTATGGTAAGAAGAAGCAAAGAAAAACTATTTAAAAAATGCAAAGCAAGTGCACAGGAGGGTAGGTATTAACTCAAATTGGCTATACCTGTTTTTTTTCTGTTTTGTATTCTGCCTAGTTATGGATGGGGCTGTCCCAACCCAGGGATCTAACCCAGGTCTCCTGCATTGCAGGAGCATTCTATACTGTCTGAGACACTAGGGAAGCCAGAAGAGAGTATAGGGGTGAGATGACACAAGCCATGTTTATATGGAATGTCAGCTCTCTTTCCAATGCAAAGATAGGTGGGGGAGGAGAAGTAGATGTCCAGAGAATTTGTCTAGCAGAGCTGTTAACAATCTTTGGTTATACAAAGGGAGGCCCACTACTGGGTTGGAAGGAGCGTCAGAGTAAAGAAAAAGATGAGCCAGTTTATGAAGGACTAAAGCCTGAATCAGTAGAAAGAACAAAGAACAATAACTTGTATAAGAATATCTGTTATTGGGGCTTCTCTGGTGGCTCAGTGGTAAAGAATCTGCCTACCAGTGCAGGAGACATGGGTTTGATTCCTGATCGGAGAAGATCCCACATACCACAAAGCAACTAAACCCATGCTCTGCAACTATTAAGTTTGTGCTATAGAGCCTGGGAGCTTCAGCTACTGAAGCCCATGCTCCACAACAAGATAAGTCACCGCAACGAGAAGCCTGCACATCACAACTAGAGAGTAGCCTCTGCTCGCCACAATGATCTCTCACCAGAGGGGGAAAAAAATGGCCACACGGTAACAAAGACCCGGCATGGCTAAAAATAAAAAATAAACTTAGAAAAAAGAGTATCTGCTATTTAATTCTAAATTGTGACATAAACGGCTTCCTTCTTCTTTTAATGTTTAAGAAAGTCTGTTACATTCACCAAGACTTTATGACGGTGGCTTTGGGAGTGGGCATAGATAAATGGAATGGATAACTTCCACATCTAGGAGAAAAAAATATGAAATAATGAAGGACCATTCAAAACATCAAGACAGACAATCCATTTAGCTGGGAATTAGGCTAATTTTATTATTAAATTTTAAAAGATGGGACAACTCACTCTAGTTTGTAGGGTAAATGATAACAAAATTGTTAAGGAATCTGGAATGTGCAGTTCATGGGACTCAATCCTCTGGAGCATGGAGCAGAGGAGACAAAGGTAGGGAAAATATCTAATGCGCAAACAGAGAATTCCAAGCGCACACTGGCACCGCATCTTCAAGGAGGAGCAAAGAAATGCAATTCTCTTGTATGCCCTGAAGGGTAGAAATGGAAATATTTGGTGGATAGCAAAAGTGACAACTATCATGGGTTGACTGACTGAGAAAATTTCTTGGACTATTGAGAAATCAGTGCGGAAATAGTAGGGGTTATGTGAGTTGGGGGATACTACTACAAAATCCTCCTTAACCAATCACTGTACATTTTTCAGCCTATTATTCACTCCTCCAAAATGCCCTGTGAGGTAGGATTCCTGTTCCTTCATGGCCTTGTACCCTGACTGCCATAGAAACAAGATAAATCACCTATCTAGGTATCTTTGAGATGTAGTGATAAAAAAGGAGCTTTCTTATATCCTTCAGATATATATAAAATGCTTTGAAGTTTAATAAGCTTATTTATAAGTATTGTCTCATTTTATACTTGAAATGATCCCATGAAATGTGATTACTATCTTTTACATAAAGGAAATGTCTCTGACAGAGGTGAAAGTTCCATAGAGAGTTAACAACTTACATGAGTTTTTGCTGTTGTGTGTGTGTGTGTGTGTGTGCTCCATCGAGTCCAGCTCTTTATGATTCCATGGACTGTAACCCACCAGGCTCCTCTAGCCATGGGATTTTCCAGGCAAGAATACTAGAGTGGGTTGCATTTCCTACTCCAGGGATCCTTCCAACCCAGGAATCGAACCCACATCTCTTGTGCCTCCTGCACTGGCAGGAGGGTTCTTTGCCATGGGGCCACCTGGAAGCCCCGGCTTTCACTGTTAGCCAGATCCCATGCCAGGTTGCAATGGCACAGCTCGAAAAACGTCAGATTCTCTGCCATATGACCTTCCCTCTTTTGTGGTCATAGGGACCATTTTGGGGAGGGGAGAGTGAGAAAATCTGACGTAACTTGCATAGCCTCAAGCAGTGCCAAAGCTGATGGGTTTCTGGAACAGCCACTACCTGGGTACTTGTGGATTCTCCACACTAGGGTCTAATGAGGAGGGTCTTGGTACCTGAAAGCACGAGTCCAATAAGTCTTGTCTGGGCTTGTTTTCACTTGGCTCTCCAGGTGGGAGGACTCCTGGGAGCAACTGATTCTAGAATACAAGGGAACAACTATTTCCAGAATACAAGCATAGTGGTTGCTCTGAGAAAATACCCTACCAGATTGACTAACCAAATCTCTAATCTGAAAATCTGTATAGGAAATGATTGCAAAGTTCATCAGGTCACATGTGGCTCACTGAGATCTAGAAGCAAACAGAGGAAAATTTTTTCTCTTTTCTTTTTTTGCAAATCTTGTCTAGGTCCTAAACGGAGAACTAGTTTTCTATCTTCGGGGCTTTATCCAAAGATATTCACAGATAAAAGAGGGCCAGGAGAAGAAAAAACATCAACCAAAGAAAAATTGCTTGGGTAGAAGAATCTCTCTTTTCACGTTTATCACGTTTATCTGTGCTCCCCCATTTCCCAGGGAGAGTCATAGAGGAGGACCACCAAGACAGAATTCACTCCTCTTGTACAGGTGAGGGGTTTCCCAGGAGGTGCTAGTGGTAAAGAACCCACCTACCAAAGAAGGAGACATGAGCCGTGGGTTCGATCCTTGGGTTGAGAAGATCCCCTAGAGAAGGGCATGGCAACCCACTCCAGTATTTTTCCCTGGAGAAGCCCATGGACAGAGGAGCCTGGGGGGCTACATACAGTCCATAGGGTCACACAGAGTTGAACATGACTGAAGCAACTTAGCACGCATGCAGGTACAGGTGAGACTCCAAATGAGGCTCAGGAGCTTCAGGGGCCCATACTGACTGGCCAATCGTCTGCAGAGCTGGGTTTCTACCCTGAGAGCCTTACTCAGGGGACTTGCTGAAAGTATGCCATTTGGATAGTCTGGTTGTAGATCCTGGATCTGCCTCTAGCATTCATGTGACCTTGGCAAATTTCTCATCTTTTCACTGATTCAATTCAAGGTGGGAAACAAAATAGGGACAATAATAATAGAACTTACATGCCAGGTAATACATAGTAATCTATCAGTAAATGTTAACTACTTCTCTTATTGCTGTTGCTGCTATTGTTATTTTATTGCACAGACAGCATCCCAGCCCCAAGTTTCCAAAATAAAATCATTCTAATTTCTGAAAGATGTTCCACTTCCAGAGAAACCATAGAGAGCCACAAGAAGTTAACTGCCATCTGTTTTCCCTGTATGGTAGAAAACAGACCATTTCAGGACACAACTGTCCTACAGGAGAAGCAACCTAGAGGAAGAACTTGGGCTTTTGTGCCCAAGCTCTAAATCTAGGCTCTACCCCTCACCATCTTTGTGAGCTTGGCAGGCTTTCAACCTCTCCAAGCCTGATTTCCTCATCTATAGGCCAGGGACAATATATAAACCCAAATAGTTTACGTAGATGAGAAATAATATATGCAAAAAGCCTTGTATGGTGCCTGGTTCATGGTAGGCTCTCAATAAATTATAACTAGTATTTCAGTTCTTACTATTCCATCTGATCAATGGCTAATCCATGTGACTCATGACATAGAAGCTCACATGCATGCACACACACTTATACATTCCCCTCTTGGACCTAGGATGGCCATGTTTGGGGTGTGATCTTCTCTTGGCAGGATTAGTCCAGATATTTATTTTAAAAGCAACAAAAGATAGATGAAGGAATTGACACAGAAGAGCAAAACAGAAGAATAACCGTATTGCACTCTACCGTTTACAAAACATAAAATTCACCAAAATTGCCTCAAGTCACATTTTAAACAGTGATTTAAATCAACACCTCAAATAAGACTATATTTCAAGCCAGAATCTCACTGTAGAAGATAAGCAATTTCACAAATGTTCTGTCTTTGTCCCTTGATTAATTGTATCCCTAGATAATTGGGCAAGGATTACAGTTTGTACCGCTGGACTTCCATCCATGTACCAGTCTTTCCCAGTAAATCCTAAACTAAACCACAAACTCAAAGCCTCTTAAGTAAATAGACAGTGACTAATTACCCAGCTATAATCCACTGGTATTTTACCTTACTTTAAACTTTGTTATAGAACTGATCTCAGATACTAAATACATGAGACATTAAAAAAAATAAAACTTGTAAAAATTTATTCCTAATCATTATATTATCTCCTGGACTATTGTTTTTCTTTTAAAGTAAATTCAGATTAACACTAATATACATTGATTTTTTTAAGTCTAAATTGCATGTTCCTCTAACTACATTCAAAACACGGGACCAAGTTTTATATGATTATTTAAGCCTGTTGGAGAGCTTAAGTGAACAGCATTTATGGGTGACCCCAATCTGCACTGAAAAGGTCTTATTACTTTTAGTGCTTTATATTATTTTATGTGGTGCCCCAGGAACTAAATGGTCCACTTTACATAGGTATTACTTGAGACCATGCCTTCCTTCATCTCCTATACCAGACCAAAACAAAATTTCTGGGGGAATTTTACCTGTTTGGGCAAGACTAAGGATGAGATATTGTTCATGGGCAAGTTCTGATTATGATCATGGTGCCTAGAACAGAGTTCAGCACAAAATAATAGACACAATAAATACTGATTCGTAATATTTATATACACTAATGGAGGGAATTGGGACACAGTTAACCAAAGTTTATGAGTATCTGACATTGCCACACATTAGATGTTTCTATCCTATCTCCAAGGTCTTCCCCAATGGCTCACTGGGAAAAGAATTTACCTGCAATGCAGGAGAGGCAGGAGACATGGATTCCCTCCCTGGGTTGGGAACATCCCTTACAGGAGGAAATGGCAACCCACTCTAGCATTCTTGCCAGAAAACTCCCATGTTCAGAGGATCCTGGAGGGCTACAATCCAAAGTGTCACAAAAGAGTTGGACGTGACTGAGCACATATCCTTTCTCCAAGCAACTTTCTTTAGCATTTGGGGAATTCTCTATGTGCTCCAAGGAAAGGTGGCCCATTATCTCCATCTGCAGAGACAGATTCTGATTAGTCTAGACTAGGAGCTGGCAGACTTTCTTATGGGACTAGATAGTAAATAATTTAGACTTTGTATACCAAGACACAAAATCAAAGGTTTTACTGAAATTTTTAAATAACCACTTACAAAGGCAAAAGTCATCCTTATCTCCTAGGCCACATAGAAGGTGGCTAGATGGATTTGGCTTGTGGGGCAAAGTTTGCAGATTTTAAGCCATCATGGCTTAGACCATTGTGACAATCACATGCTCTTTACTGGTCAGAAGTCTTGGCTTCAGCCCATAGAACACAGCATTTTCCTGAGAATAGTTATTGGTCTGAAGATGGGCCCTTGAGTTAAGTTGACCCAATAAGACCAAAGAGAAGAACCTGATTCTACGGTTCGGAGAATAACTCTTTCTCTCTTTTGCTTTCTCTCATTCTCTTTCTCTTTCTCCCTTTCTTTCTACTTCCCTATCTCTTACTGAAGATGAACAAGTAAGAATATTGTAACATTTGTTGCTGAGAGTCAATCTGTGATGATTAGAAATAGCACAAGGAGATCAACTTGGTGCTCTGTGGTGACCTAGATGAATGGGATGGGGGTTGGAGGTGGAAGGGAGGTCCAAGAGGGAGGGCTTCCCTCTTGTCATAAAGCAATATTGTTGCTTTACAGGATCACTTAAAAATATATACAGTGATCTTTAAAGAAAAGAAAAGCCAAACTAAGAAAAAGCATCTACATGGAGAAGGACAGAACTGAGAGAATCACAGAGAAGAGACCTAGCCCTGATCATAGATGACCTGGAGTCCATCCTACTTTACCATTTTCTTACATAAAATAATATATGCACACATTGTTTCGGCAAATTTAATTCAGGTTGATTGTTTCCAGAAAAAACCTACTTCTGCTTTATTGACTACATCAAAGCCTTTGACTCTGTGGATCACAAAAAACTGTGGAAAATTCTTCAAGAGATGGGAATATCAGACCACGGGACCTGCCTCCTCAGAAATCTGTATGCAGGTCAGGAAGCAACAGTTGGAACTGGGCATGGAACAAAAGACTGGTTCCAAATTGGGAAAGGAGTACGTCAAGGCTGTATTTTGTCACCCTGCTTATTTAACTTATATGTAGAGTACATCATGTGAAATGCGGGGCTGGATGAAGCACAAGCTGGAATCAAGATTGCTGGGAGAAATATCAATAACCTCTGATATGAAGATGGCACCACCCTTATGGCAGAAAGTGAAGAACTAAAGAGCTGCTTGATGAAAGTGAAAGAGGAGAGTGAAAAAGTTGGCTTAAAACTCAGCATTCAGAAAACTGAGATCATGGCATCTGGTCCCATCACTTCATGGTAAATAGATGGGGAAACAATGGAAACAGTGACAGACTTTATGTTTTGGGCTCCAAAATCACTGCAGATGATGACTGCAGCCATGAAATTAAAAGATGCTTGCTCCTTGGAAGAAAAGTTATGACCAACCTAGATAGCATATTCAAAAGCAGAGACATTACTTTGCCAACAAAGGTCCATCCAGTCAAAGCTATGGTTTTTCCAGTAGTCATGTATGGATGTGAGAGTTGGACTATAAAGAAAGCTAAGCACCGAAGAATGGATGCTTTTAAACTGTGGTGTTGGAGAAGACTCTTGAGAGTTCCTTGGACAGCAAGGAAATCCAACCAGTCCATTCTAAAGGAGATCAGTCCTGGGTGTTCATTGGAGGGACTGATGTTGAAGCTGAAACTCGAATACTTTGGCCACCTGATGCGAAGAGTTGACTAATTTGAAAAGACCCTGATGCTGGGAAAGATTGAGGAGAAGGAGAAAACAGTGGATGAGATGGTTGGATGGTATCACCAACTCAGTGGACATGAGTTTGAGTAGGCTCTGGGAGTTGGTGATGGGCAAGGAAGCCTGGCATGCTGTGATCCTTGGGGTCACAAAGAGTTGGAGACGACTGAGTGACTGAACTGAACTGAACTGAACTAACTATCCCCTGAGCCAAAGCATTCTGATACAAAGTGATAATCAGGTGACATTAAGAAATATCAATATTGCCAGTTTTGTACTTAATAGCCTTGGGCTGCTTCCCTGGTGGCTCAGATGGTAAAGAATCTGACTGCATTGTGGGAGACACAGATTCGACCCCTGGTTTGGGAAGATCCCTTGGAGAAGGGAAAAGCTACCCACTCCAGTATTCCTGCCTGGAGAATCCCCAAAACAGAGGAGCTTGGTTGGCTAGAGTCCATGAGGTCTATGGGGTCAGAAAAACTAAGACACAACTGAGCAACTGACACTTTCAATTTTCAAGAAATGTTAATACTATAAATTTTGTAGCTAATAGCTGCAGGCTGCTTATATAGGAACAAACTGTTCTCCCTGTATTCTTAATCACCCCCTGTTTATTTCTGAGAGTCTCCAAGAGAATCTCACCTGTGCTGAAACCACATAGGCTCATTTTTTCTTTTCAGTCTCTTTGTTGATGTCTGCTGCCAGCAAGCCCTGATGTCTGGAGATCCTGCCATTACTGGTTGAAGATACCTGCCAATGACTTTTGTGAAGAAGCTACTTTCCCATCTCGAGTGTCACCTGTAAAACTCTCCCCTGCCCTATCACCATATGACAGAGCTACATTGTGCTCTGAGCAGAAGTGTGGAAAATACTTGCTCCCTGTTTTAGAGTAGACTAAGCCTAGAGCCAGATCCTGGAATGTGAAGTCAAGTGGGCCTAAGAAAGCATCACTATGAACAAGGCTGGTGGAGGTGATGGAATTCCAGTTGAGCTATTTTAAATCCTGAATGATGATGCTGTGAAAGTGCTGCACTCAATATGCCAGCAAATTTGGAAAACTCAGCAGTAGCCACAGGACTGGAAACAGTCAGTTTTCATTCTAATCCCAAAGAAAGGCAATGCCAAAGAATGCTCAAACTACCATACAATTTCATTCATCTCACATGCTAGTAAAGTAATGCTCAAAATTCTCCAAGCCAGGTTTCAGCAATATATGAACCGTGAACTTCCAGATGTTCAAGCTGGTTTTCGAAAAGGCAGAGGAACCAGAGATCAAATTGTCAACATCCACTGGATCATTGAAAAAGCAAGAGAGTTCCAGAAAAACATCTATTTCTGCTTTATTGACTGTGCCAAAGCCTTTGACTGTGTGGATCACAATAAACTGTGGAAAATTCTTCAACAGATGGGAATACCAGACCACCTGACCTGCCTCTTGAGAAACCTGTATGCAGGTCAGGAAACAACAGTTAGAACTGGACATGGAACAACAGACTGGTTCCAAATAGGAAAGGGAGTATGTCAAGGCTATATGCTGTTACCCTGCTTATTTAACTTATATGCAGAGTACATCATGAGAAATGCCGGGCTGGAAGAAGCACAAGCTGGAATCAGGATTGCCAGGAGAAATATCAATAACCTCAGATATGCAGATGACATCACCCTTATGGCAGAAAGTGAAGAGGAACTACAAAGCCTCTTGATGAAAGTGAAACAGAAGAGTGAAAAAGTTGGCTTAAAGCTCAACATTCAGAAAACAAAGATCATGGCATCTGGTCCCATCACTTCATGGGAAATAGATGGGGAAACAGTGGAAACAGGGGCTGACTTTATTTTCTGGGCTCCAAAATCACTGCAGATGGTGACTGCAGCCATGAAATTAAAAGACGCTTACTCTTTGGAAGGAAAGTTATGACCAACCTAGATAGCATATTCAAAAGCAGAGACATTACTTTGTCAACAAAGGTCCATCTAGTCAAGGCTGTGGTTTTTCCAGTGGTCATATATGGATGTGAGAGTTGGACTGTGAAGAAAGCTGAGTGCTGAAGAATTGATGCTTTTGAACTGTGGTGTTGGAGAAGACTCCTGAGAGTCCCTTGGACTGCAAGGAGATCCAACCAGTCCATTCTAAAGGAGATCAGTCCTGGGTGTTCTTTGGGAAGAATGATGCTAAAGCTGAAACTCCAGTACTTTGGCCACCTCACACGAAGAGTTGACTCATTGGAAAAGACTCTGATGCAGGAGGGATTGCGGGCAAGAGGAGAAGGGGACGACAGAGGATGAGATGACTGGATGGCATCACCGACTTGATGGGCGTGAGTTTGAATGAACTCCGGGAGTTGATGATGGACACGGAGGCCTGGCGTGCTGTGATTCACGTGGTTGAAAAGAGTCGGACATAACTGAGTGACTGATCTTAACTGAACTCAAGTCTAGTCAAGGCTATGGTTTTTCCAGTGGTCATGTATGGATGTGAGAGTTGGACTATGAAGAAAGCTGAGCGCCGAAGAATTGATGCTTTTGAACTGTGGTGTTGGAGAAGACTCTTGAGAGCCCCTTGGACTGCAAGGAGATCCAACCAGTCCATTCTAAAGGAAATCAGTCCTGGGTGTTCTTTGGAAGGACTGATGATAAAGCTGAAAGTCCAATACTTTGGCCACCTCATGCGAAGCGTTGACTCATTGGAATAGACTCTGATGCTGGGAGGGATTGGGGGCAGGAGGAGAAGGGGACTACAGAGGATGAGATGGTGGATGGCATTACCAACTTGATGGACATGGGTTTGGGTGAACTCCGGGAGTTAGTGATGGACCCAGAGGCCTGGCGTGCTGCAATTCATGGGGTCCCAAAGAGTCGGACACGACTGAGCGAATGAACTGAACTGAACTGAACTGATGCCACTGCACCAAAGAGACTCCCAGCATTCAGGGACTTAAAAGAATAAAGAAGTTTATTTCTCTCATACATAATAGTCAGAATGAATGTTTAGTTCAGTGTGAAAGATTTGAGAGTAGGAGGTTCAGTTCTCCACAATCTTTCTGCCATCTTCAGTGAGTAGTTTCTAGACTACTCTGTTGATCTCCTCTTCAGGGAGAAGGGAAGAACACAGAAGAATGAATGAGATAGCGTTCATGGGACAACTTGAAAGTGGTACACACCACTTCTGCTCACATTCCTCTGGAGGGAATGTACTCTGCTCACATGTCCACGCCCAGGAAGAGAGGTTGGAGATGGAGTGTCTCTGGGTAGTCATATGCCAAATTATAATTCAAAAGCTATGAGAGCAAGGAGGAATGGAATTGGTGGGTAAACAGCAATCTCTGCCACCTGTGTTGTCTTCCACGTGTTGTCACCCACATCCCCAAGCCACACCACTTGTGTACCAAGAATCACAATCCCCAGTGAGCAGTCCCTTTAGCTTCCTCTCTAGTCTCAGAGCTTATCTCCCCACATTGATTTTGAAGCTTGCTTTTAACTATTGTTCTGTTTGATTCTTAAACCCTGATGAGAAAGATTGGACAAATGTAATTGACTCAGTTTTACAGATAATATATAAGACTTTGAGAGATTAAATGACTTGCCTAAGTTTACCCAAGTTTTTGGCAGAGCTGAGACCTGACAAAGACACTTTTATTGAGTAAGCTCTAGATAGGGCTCCTATGAGTCTGACTAGACCTCATTCTTGGGCATATCCTAAAGAGTACAGTTTTAGCAAACAGTGTAACCAGAATCCCCTGCCCTCAATATCCAACCTAATTCCTCATCCTCCACCACCACCCTGAGTGATGTCTTATCATTCTGACCTGCCTTCAGCAAGAATCCTGTTAGGTCAGTTTAGACAGAATTCTCTCATACACCTGAGGTTGCCTCTTAGTAATTATCCATCCATCAACCTTCTCACCCAGCTCCTTGGCTATTAATGTCCACTGTTTCTTGTATTCAAAAGTGAGTTCACTCTCCCCCATCTAATGCAAAATCCTATTGCAGTAGTCCTGAATTAAATCTGCCTTAACATTTTAATAAAATGTTGTGAATAATTTTTTCTTTAACAGTCCAGAATCCAGGTACCTTGGTTCAAATCAGGGACTTTTTTCATTACAACCCATAGACTAGGCAAAAACAATACATACTTGCCCTCACTCACACACTCACCCACAAAACAATAGAAGATCATATGTCAAAGGCACTAGAAAAACATCCAGTCAGAGAGACATCAGAGCAAAAACCCCAGAGGAAGAGGGTACTTTTGTCTATTCTCCAGGAAAACTCTCATCTATTCTCTGGTGCCTCACTGCTCTGCCTCTATGGAGGTATTTCTTGGACTCCCTTGCTAGCTCATTTCCAATAGGATTCAACCTGTGGGAAACACCACAAGCAATCAGAGAGCAGGAATGGCAGGAGATAGTCTCTTCCCTGTTCTGTCCCTGGAAGCTGCATCTCTCCACAACTGCCCATCTCTCCAGAGCCCTCCTCCTTGGCCTTAGCTCTCTCCAGTCACACTCTTTCCTCCCCTTGACTCTTTAGTCCTAGTGGTGATAAAGAGTTTCCATCATTTCTAGTGTCTGAAACATTCCCTGACGCGGTTCTTTTAACTTTACTTTAACCTTGCTTCCTCCATACATTAATGTTTCTTCACTTGAACTATCTGGGGTAAATTATTTCCTTTTAGAACCAATAACCATCCTGAGTACGTATAGGTCATCAGATTTCTAGCTAAAGCAAATGTGGCTGAGCATTATCCTCACCTCTCCAATGAGCATGTTTCTGTCCCCAGAGAAGCATGTATACTCCCCACAGAAGTACCCTTTTCACCGTAAGCTTTCCGTTCCACTACTTCATCCTGTAGACATCATCAGGAAACCTAGCCCAGCCCTAGGGTTGCAAAGTTGAGAGGTTTTGTTTTGTTTTTTAATTCTCTCTCTCTCTCTCTCTCTTTTTTTTTTTTTGCAGATGTAGATTTTGGTCAGTGCTTTGTGGTTTGTGTTCCCCTGCTGGGGACGCTGTCAGGAGCTGTAAGGAGGTTAATCAATCCCTGTGAAGGCACAGAGAACACCGGGATGCTATTTTGTGTTGATTAGAACTTCTTTCCGGTGCTTTGTTGTTGTTCAGTTGCTAAGTCGTGTCTGCTCTTCTGCTCTTCATGACCCCATGGACTGCCTCACGTCAGGCTTTCCTGTCCTTCCTTATGCCCCCAAAATTCTCACAATGCAACATGAGGGACTACTATTCATAATAAAGGATTAATATTGTGAACTTCTACCCTAAGAAGCTTTTGGTAATATTAGTGACAACAATATAATAACTAACATTCATTGAGGATCTATTTTGTGCCAAGCCATGTTCACAGGACTTTACATGTATTTACTAATCCAATCTTCATAAAGGAGGAAAGGTTTATACCTTGGGAAAAAGAGATAAAACTTTTTATTCTGACTTTAGAATCAGAGAACATTTGGAGTAGAGGGAAACTCACAGTTTATTGAATTTACCTTTCTTCCTACAGGTAAGTACGATGGGACTCAAAGATATGGCACAGCTTCTCCATATCCATTTGGCTAATTGGCAGCAGAAACAAGATGCCAACCCAGAGTTGTCTTAATTCTCCTTCAAACATAATACATTTAAAACTTAAGTTATCACCTCAGCAATTAATCAGTCATGTGGACACATATAAAGGGTGAAGAGTTGCAGTAAAAAGGTAACTCCATATGCTGATTCATTGTATTTTAGCAGCATCAGAGAGTGCGAAGAAAATCGACATGATAGGTAAGCCTTGCAGTTCATTAAATTCAGAGGCACTTCTGAGGTCAGATGGTCCTCTATCCCCAAGACAAAGGACACCCTCCCCAGAACACACTAAGGCTTCTGAGGATGAACTTGCCACCATGCCCATTCTGGTCTCATGGAGGGGTTAAAATAAACTATCTAGACAAGGCAAACTCTTTTGATAACAGGCCAGATAGTAAATACTTTAGACTTCCCAGGCCATATGGTCTCTGTTACTATTCAGTTTTAATGTCCCTCCAAGCTCCAGTTTGTTATGTTTTTATTTAATTTAACATTTATTAGTCACAGTTTGGATGTCATTGTTTTAAATGCTGAGAATTATGTCTTATAAATAAGACATGTCTTATAATGTCTTAAATGCTGAGAAAAATGTCTTATAAATAAGACAATATCTAACTTCTATTACTGGCAATACTGAAACCTAAATTAAGAGCATTCCCAACTAATACAGCACATTTAAAAATATTGAGTAAAATATTTTTAAGTAAAATATGGCTGTGCTGGTGGAAAAGTAAGAGAATTTCTTGTAGATACGAAAGGAAAATATGAAAAGTGCTAATCCACTGGGGTGAGTGTTGGAGCCAGCATTTGCCCTAGAGAAAAATGTTCATTCTGGCATTCTATAATCTGAGTTTTAACAGACTGCTACAGGGAACAGGAAACAAGCTTAGGGGCTGAATAAAGAAGTTGGATTGAAGCCCCAACTGAAGCCAGGATCTTCAAGGAGTAAATACGCTCAGTGAGGAAAACAGAAAAAAAAATCACCTCAGAAAGCAATATGGTTGGGATATATGATTGTCTTAGTCTTGACTTTTGGTAACTGGGGAAAAGGGAAATTTCCCCTGTAAGCTGCAGGTCTAGACTGAAAGGCATACTAACCATTTGGGCCAAAAAATATAAAATTTTACTTTAAATTAACTCCGGGTTGGTGGTATCAGTAAAACCCGGGAAAAGTCCAAGTCTTTTATGGAGGAACACACTTTAATACAAGGTTGCAAGCAGTTTCCACAGATAAAGTCTGTAGTAAGCTGCACAGTTAGGCCTCGAAACGTCCATATTCTAATGCCTGGGACCTGTGAATGCAACCTAATATAGCAAAAGAGACTTGCAGATATAATTAAAAGAGTCTTGATATAGGGAAATTATCCTAAATTAGCTGAATGGGGCCCTAAATAGAACCACAAGCATCCTTAAAAGAGAAAGAGAAAGGGAGATTTGATACAGAGGAGAACATGATGTTAAGAGATTGCAGAGAGACATTTGAAGACGCTTCACTGCAAGATGAAGATGGAGGAAGGGGTTATGAATCAAGAAATGCTAGCAAAGTAGCTCTAGAAACCGGAAAAAGCAAAGAAATTTATTATCTTCCAGAACCTCTGGAAGGAGCACCGCATTGCCAACTTCTTAGTTTATGCCTGATGAAATCCTTTTGGTTTCTGAACTCAAAAATTGTAAGAGAATACATTTGTGTTGTTTTAAGTCACCAAGTTTATGGTAATTCATTACAGTAACAATAGGAAAGTCCAAGAAATACAAAGTCTAAGGGATATGAGTCTAAGCTCACAATTTTTAAAAAGTCACTAACCATACAATGAAATAAACTATAAACAAGAAGAATCTTCAAAAATAATACTACAGAATTATATCTGCAAAAGAGCAGGTATTGAGCTTAGAAAAAAAAAAAAAGTGAAAGTGTTAATCGTTCAGCCATGTGTGACTCTTTGTTATCCCGTGGACTGTAGCCCACTTGAAAGATGTAGAATATTAAATAAGATTAATTAATATATTTCAAGAAACAGAAGAGAGAATTAAAAGTGCAATAAAGGAATGATTAAATATATCAGGCAGATCTGAAAAAGAACAAGATAGAATTTCTAATGTAAAAACTATAATAACTGAATTTAGAAACTTAATATATGTGCTAAACAGATTAGGCACAGTTAAAGAAAATTATTAGTATCCTGGAAGAGACACATGAAGAAACTACCCAGAACTAATATAGCACAGTGCAACAGACATGGAAAACATGAGAGAGAAGTTGACACATGGGGGATAAAGTAAGATAGATGGTCCAATGAATGTTTAAAAAAGACCTAGAATAAGTCAATAGGGAGAATAAAAAGGTAGTAAAATATTCATTGAGACAATAACTGAAAATTGCCCAGATATGATGAAAGTCACCAAGTGCTCAAATTTAGGAATCTTACTATAGCCAAAGCAGAGTAAATAAAAAATAATCCATATCTAAACATAGGGTATGGTAAAACTACAGAATATCAAGGATAAAAATCAGCTTCAGTTTGGGGCAAAAGGGATGGGGCCAGATTATCTACAAAGAAAGATAGATTAAAAATTGACTTAGTGAAATAGAAATCCAAATTTGGTAATACCATATATTTAAAGAGATTAGAGAAAATTGCTTTCAACTTATAATACTTTAACCAGCAAAATTATTTAAAATGAAGGGGATGCAAAATTTTTGAAAAAATTAAAAAACAAAAATAGAAGTTTTACCAAACCCAAAATGTAAATATTATACATTCTAAAAGCAAAAGTCAGATGATTTAAAAGTTTGAGAAAAAGAAGTAATCAAATGAATAAATTGGTAAATATGTGGAAATTCGTGTGGCTAAAAAGGACAATATCAGATAGCAAGTGAAGAGTGGGCAAACTTGTTCACATTCCTTACATATTTGGATGACACCCTTACGGCAGAAAGTGAAGAGGAACTAAAAAGCCTCTTGATGAAAGTGAAAAAGGAGATTGAAAAAGTTGGCTTAAAGCTCAACATTCAGAAAATGAAGATCATGGCATCTGGTCCCATCACTTCATGGGAAATAGATGGAGAAATAGTGGAAACAGGTTCAGACTTTATTTTGGGGGGCTCCAAAATCACTGCAGATAGTAACTGCAGCCATGAAATTAAAAGACGCTTACTCCTTGGAAGGAAAGTTATGATCAACCTAGATAGCATATTCAAAAGTAGAGATATTACTTTGCCAACAAAGGTTCGTCTAGTCAAGGCTATGGTTTTTCCAGTGGTCATGTATGGATGTGAGAGTTGGACTGTGAAGAAAGCTGAGTGCCGAAGAATTGATGCTTTTGAACTGTGGTGTTGGAGAAGACTCCTGAGAGTCCCTTGGACTGCAAGGAGATCCAACCAGTCCATTCTAAAGGAGATCAGTCTTGGGTGTTCTTTGGAAGGAATGATGTTAAAGCTGAAACTCCAGTACTTTGGCCACCTCATACGAAGAGTTGACTCATTGGAAAAGACTCTGATGCTGGGAGGGACTGGGGGCAGGAGGAAAAAGGGATGGCAGAGAATGAGATGGCTGGATGGCATCACCGACTTGATGGATATGGGTTTGGGTGAACTCCAGGAGTTGGTGATGGACTGGAAGGCCTAGCATGCTGCGATTCACGGGGTTGCAAAGAGTCAGACACAACTGAGTGACTGAACTGAACTGAACTGAACTGAAAAAGGACAATATCAGATAGTAAGTGAAGAGTGAGTAAGCTTGTTCACATTCCTTACATATTTGGAAGGAAGGTAAAGACTTTGACACATGTTAGATTTTAAATATGAATATTAAACTTTCTTGTAGATGACTAAAATAATACAGATAGAATTAAGGCTTTCAAATTAGTAGAGAAAAAAATGTAGTAAGAGAAAACATCTCAATCTGAAAACTTAAAAAAAAAGAGGAATAAAAATCTAGAAATGTCAGGGCAAAGATAAAGTGCAAAATATGTTAGAAATGAATAAAATATATCAGTAATTATAAACATAAAATAATGAAATTCTTCAGGTAAAAGATAAAGAGTCACAGAACAAATTTTATTTAAATATACAAAATCCTGCATTATGTTATCTTAAAAAGATGCAATTAAAGCATATGTCACAGCAAAGTTGAAAATAAAGGAATGGAAAAGGACAGCAGTAACATTCTAACCCAACACACACCTTGGTTATATCAACATCAGAGAAAATTTATTATTATGCAAAAAGAAGCCTTACTAGAGATAAAATAATTTCATATTGATTAAAGGTCTAGTTCATCAGGAAGATATAACAGTTCTAAATTTTATGTACTTAATAATATTGATTCAAAATTTATAAAGTTAAATGGCAGAACTATCTCTACTATAGTAGCAGGAAACTTTAACATATCTCTGAAAATAACTGATAAATCAATCAAGGAATAGAAGAAATAGTAGGGATATAGATTTGAATCACACAGTTAACAAACCTGCATTCAACTCCTTCAAATCACACTATGTTTCCAAGCATTAATGGAACGTTTATAAAAATTGTGTGTTAGTCACTCACTCAGTCATGTCTAACTCTTTGTGACCCCATGGACAGTAGCTCGCCAGGCTCCTTTCTGTCCAGGGAATTCTCTAGGCAAGAATACTGGAGTGGCTTGCCATTACCTTCTCCAAAAATTGGTCATGTGCCAAGCCATAAGGGCTCCCCAGGTGGTGCTAGTGGTAAAGAACTCACCTGTCAGCGCAGGAGACATAAGAGATGTGGGTTCAATTCCTGGGTTGGGATCCTCTAGAGGAGGTCATGGCAACCCACTCCAGTATTTTTGCCTGTTAATTCCATAGACAGAGGAGCCTGGTGGGCTGCAGTCCATAGGCTCACAGAGAGTCAGACATGACCGAAGCAACTTAGCACACACGCACGCACACCCGAACACATGCACCAAGCCATGAAGGAAGTCTCAGTAAAGTTCAAAGAATCAATAGAGAAACCACATTCTCTAACCACAATGAGACTAAGTTAGATTCAGTTATAAAATGGTAACTATGACAATATTCCTGTCCCCGAGAAGTCTATACTCTAAAAGAAGACATAGAAGAAGTAACTAACTAGGATAAAAGGCAGGATAAGTTCTAATAGAAAAGCAGAAAACAATTCTGAGGGGATACAAAGTAAGTTCAATTGACTGTGACTAGTAGCATCAGGATCAATTGAATAGATGTGGTAACATCCAGGACTGCACCTTGAAAGATGAGGATGGAACACAGGAGTAACAGCCTTCCAGGCAAAGGCACAGGATTAAAATGGAATGCCCAACTGTTTAGGGATGATCATGAAGGTCAGTTTTTCTAAAGATTGCTAACATGTCTTTTGCTAAAGGCCTCTTTGGCACTCTGGTGATTCCAATGGACAACCTTGCCAAACTTGGTTTTAATGCACAAAATGAATTTAGAATTACAAAGGAAAACAAGTGTAGTGAAATATAGTTATAAACATATTCAGAAATATAATTTAAATTGTGCTGTAAAAATAGATATGTGAGTCTAATAACAATCACAATTTTAAAGTTACAATGAGATGTAAACGATACATGTCAAGAGACTGCAACAACTGCAATACAATATGAAAATACCTGTAATTTCTATTAGTAACAAAGTCATAGCACTGCTAATGCTATGTGATTAGTTTCCTGCATTCATTATCAAAAGAAGTGTTAAACATCACTTAAAATTTAGTGAAAATAAGGTTGCAATTTTCTTGCAAAATGTGGTCTATAAAAGATGTTATAGGAAAGAGAATATAAGCCTGATCATGAAGTACTTTAGACTGAAAGAAATTTGAACTTTTGTGAGGGCAATGGGTATCATTCAGGTTTTGACTCAATATTTAAAGTCTGTGTTATTTGTTGTGTTTTTCTCCTAAATTAATAAAATGTTAAGTGAGACTGATACTTTCTCTCTACTCTATTTTGAAAAATTCCCTTTAAAAAGGCTACTAATAGAAAGCACACACTTTAAATGTATGCTGCTTCTGCTAAGTCACATCGGTTGTGTTCAACTCTGTGCGACCCCATAGACGGCAGCCCACCAGGCTCCCCCGTCCCTGGGATTCTCCAGGCAAGAACACTGGAGTGGGTTGCCATTTCCTTCTCCAATGCACGAAAGTGAAAAGTGAAAGTGAAGTCACTCAGTCGTGTCCGACTCCCAGCGACCCCATGGACTGCAGTGCACCAGGCTCCTCTGTCCATGTGGGGTGCCATTGCCTTCTCCCTTTGAATGTATACTTGTCAAAAATACACACTCAGAATAAAAATGACAAAGATGGCCTTTAGCTGGGAGTTGTAAATACGGAACTTTTTAAATTTCAAAGCTTTGACAGTTTCTAAAATTCTAGGTGTTTCTGTCACCCCCTACTTCCTATTATGGAGGCTGAACGGTTACCATTTCCAGAATATCACACCCAAGTCTTCCTCTACTCCTCTCATGTTTGCATAGCAAATCTGATTTAGCTGCCTGAAGTACACATGCCTCATTTTGGTAATCTACTTTAGTCTATTTCTGTGTACTGAGACAGTCCAATTCAGTATTCCACACTTCAATATTAATTTGTCTTTTCAGCTATTTCAACAGAGAATGTGTGTCCTCTGCTACAACCTGGCTCAAATCCATCAGTCATTTTATTGACCTACTGGAAACAATGTCCAATGCTTTCCAGCTTGCAGGCAGAGTTTGCTTTAGACACACATGAAACCAGGATACTGTTAAGTGTCTGTTTTTAAAAAGAACATTCACAATGACAGAGATTTTCCACATGAGAATGAATATACACCTAAAAACTAGCATATGGAACAACAAATAGGAGATTTTAAAATTTTAAAGTTAGGCAGATCACTCAAAATAATAGTCATAAGTGGATGATGCATGCATTTACTGTTGACCCAAAAACATTCTCATGCATTTCCTTTAAATACTGATTTATTTAAAGAGTATTTTCTCCAATAGCTTTAGAGAAGCCCTGAGTAACTCTGGTAGATCATTTTAAAATAGAATATCTGTTTGCTATAAAGGGAAAAAAAAAAAAAAAACCAGACTACTTTAGGGAGAGAGAAGTAAATTATTTCCCAATACAAAATTTTCCTTCAGTAAACACATTTATAAGACCAAGAGATGAGGATGAAAGTTTTTTTTTTTTTTTTAGTTTCCTTAAGGGCATGTGGACCTTAATAAAACTGTACAGAGATAAATCCAATGTAAGTATAATTTTAACCTTCCTTATCTGTGGTGCAGTTCACTGCATTATAAGAGAGGGTTGCTATTATTTATTTTGTGATTTACATGGCCCCAAACAAATAGGAAACTGGCAAACAGTCATTCCATAAATGTGAAGTGGGCAGGGACTAAAGGGATTTTTCTTAAATCCCTAACCAGGAGGAATGCAGTGCTTTATTTATTGGGTGAAGGGGGACTCCACTGACAGGACAAACAGAAAAGCTCCACTGGAATTAAGCTCTGTTCTTCATATTCTGCTTGCAAATGCCTCTATCTCTAGGCAAAAGCAAATCATTCAACATGATTCCCAGGGTTGGTGTGCCTACAAAAGCTATGTAACACCTTCTCTGTTACCTTGAGCTGTTACTTTATTTAAAATAGCATTACTTGGCCAGATTCAAAAACCAGAAACAATTCTTAAAGTGAATCTCTTTCAAAGAATTTTAAGAATAAAAGATTTGCAACCTCTTCCCTCAAATATTAATATGCACTTTGGAAAAATGGTCCTTTTGAAGATCCATACTTCAGACTGCCATATAGATTTTCAATCACATCAATTTCAAGCAATTCCTACCTTTGCCAAGAATATTGGTCCTAAAAATAGATTCATTTTTTCCTGTTAATTCAAATGTGTATGTATATATATGTGTGTGAAACTTATAATCACAGAACATTTGGAACACTGGTTTTAAAAACTGAAATTTAGATAATTGGGAAGAATATGGGTAGAATTTAAGAGAAACAAATCAAACTTTTGACAACAATTATCTCTAGAAAGGACTAGATTTCCAAATTTTTATTATTGGCTATTATTCACTTCTATAAAATTAAGATTTCTTTTCATGCACAAATTAACCAGCAAATTTTTCCTGTCATATAGATTGCCAATCCAGGTTCAAGTCTTAGCTCTTCCACTTTCTAGCTGCCTGACCTTGTAAATCACAGTCACTCAGAAACAGTAAAATGAGGATAAAATTATCTTCCTCTTAGCTTTTGAGGATTAAATCAAATAATGAATGAGAGTATGCTTTGTACGCTATAAAGTGTTATTGAAAGATTAAGTATCACCAGTGCTTTTTAAAGTACAAACTGAGATATCATTACTCATATTTGATATATTGTAAAATGTCTCTCTCAACACTTTCATCTCCTTGAACCCCTCTTCCCTCTCTGAATTGGCATGAAAACTTATTGTTTCTGCCAAATGAGTCTGGATGTGAACAGCCATTTATTTGAAGACCCATGTCAACGTAACTTGCAAAAAGAGAAGTGCCAGTACATGGCATTACAAAAATCATTCATTTCAGTTCAGTCACTCAGTCGTGTCCGACTCTTTGTAACCTCATGAATTGCAGCACGCCAGGCCTCCCTGTCCATCACCAAATCCCGGAGTTCACTCAGACTCATGTCCATTGAGTCAGTGATGCCATCCAGCCATCTCATCCTCTGTCGTCCCCTTCTCCTCCTGCCCCCAATCCCTCCCAGCATCAGAGTCTTTTCCAATGAGTCAACTCTTCGCATGAGGTGGCCAAAGTACTGGAGTTTCAGCTTTAGCATCATTCCTTCCAAAGAACACCCAGGACTGAAAGCCATTAGAATGGACTGGTTGGATCTCCTTGCAGTCCAAGGGACTCTCTCAAGAGTCTTCTCCATCACCACAGTTCAAAAGCATCACTTCTTTGGTGCTCAGCTTTCTTCATAGTCCAACTCTCACATCCATACATGACCACTGGAAAAACCATAGCCTTGACTAGATGGACCTTTGTTGGCAAAGTAATATCTCTGCTTTTGAATATGCTATCTAGGTTGGTCATAACTTTCCTTCCAAGGAGTAAGCGTCTTTTAATTTCATGGCTGAAATCACCATCTGCAGTGATTTTGGAGGCCAAAAAAATAAAGTCAGCCACAGTTTCCACTGTTTCCCCATTTATTTGCCATGAAGTGATGGGACCAGATGCCATGATCTTCGTTTTCTTAATGTTGAGCTTTAAGCCAACTTTTTCACTCTCCTCTTTCACTTTCATCAAGAGGCTTTTTAGTTCCTCTTCACTTTCTGCCATAAGGGTGGTGTCATCTGCAAAAATCATTTGGCATTGTTATTACTTCAATATTTGATATAGAAAGTAAGTGAAATTGTGAAAATTCCATTTATTTTTTGGAGATCATAAAAGCCACAATTTCAGTAATTTCATCCTTTCTACCTATTATCTACTGAAATAAGAATGAAAAGAGATGTTAACTGTACAGGACATATTTAAATGAAATAAAGGATTACTAACTGTTTTGAACACACATACAACAAAAAACAAAAATGAAGGATCTTCATAGACTAAAACTTCAACCAGTAATATTTCCCCTCATTCAGTTGCTATGTCTTATAGCCTAAGCTAGAATCTTTCTGATAATGAAATTACCTAACAAGTCACACTGTTACTGAAAGAGTCCTCCTTAATAACATTGCATTGATTTATTATAAACCTTTTAAGTTTTAGATAGCTTACTTTTCTGTTTATAAAAATAATAAATGCTTATTGTAAAGAATTTGAATGTAAAAATAGGAAGAATGAAAAAAGAACTTAACCTCTGTTTCATCATCCAGTGACAGCTAATATAAACTTCTCTCTACCCTTATATTTGGCATAGTTGAAATGAAGTCATACATAAAATGTTGTACTCTGCCTTTTTACACTTGGAAACTGTATCATAAGTAGGATAAGATGTGAATTCACTCTTGGTAAATGTGAATTTATAGAGAAAGTAATTTTTTATTACACAAGTGTGTCATATTTTACTGAATCAACCCACATTTGTTAGACATACTGTTCAGTCGTTAAGTTGTATCCAACTTTTTGTGACCCCATGAATTGTAGCATGCCAGGCTTCCATCTTTCACCATCTCCTGGCGTTTGCTCAAACTCAAGTCCATTGAGTCAGTGATGTCATCCAATCATCTCATACTCTGTCACCTCCTTCCCCTCCTGCCTTCAGTATTTCCCAGCACCAGGATCTTTTCCAGTGAGTCAGCTCTTCCCAGCAAGTGGCCAAAGTATTAGAGCTTCAGCTTCAGTCCTTCAGATGAATATTCAGGATTGACTACCTTTAGGGTTGACTGGTTTGATCTCCTTGCTATCCAAGGGACTCTCAAGAGTCTTCTCCAACACCACAATTAAAAAGTGTCAATTCTTCAGCACCCAGTCTTCTTTATGGTCCAATTCTCACATCTGTACATGACTACTGGGAAAATCAGAGCTTCAACTATATGGACCTTTGTCAGCAAAGTGATATCTTTATTTTTAAATACGCTGTCTAGGTTTGTCATAGCTTTTCTTCCAAGGAGTTTTGTGGCTGCAGTCACTGTCTGCAGTGACTGGGAGAAAAATCTGTCACAGTTTCTACTTTTTCTCCATCTATTTGGGAGTGATGGGACCAGATGCCATGATCTTAGTTTTTTGAATGCTGAGTTTTTAGCCAGCTTTTTCACTTTCCTCTTTCACCCTCATCAAGAGGTTCTTAGTTCCTCTTTGCTTTCCATCATTGGAGTGGTATTATCTGCATATCTGAGGTTGTTGATATTTTTCCTGGCAATCTTGATTCCAGTTTCTGAATCATCCAGCCCAGTATTTCAGAAAATATACTCTGCATATAAGTTAAATGAGCAGGATGACAATATACAGTCTTGACGTACTCCTTTCCCAATTTTGAACCAGTCCATTGTTCCATGTCTTGTTCTAACTGTTGTTTCTTGGCCTGCATACAGAGTTCTCCGGAGACATATAGAGTTGTATATCCAACACTTCAATGAACATCATTATACATACTATTCTCCCCATTTCATATTTTTCCTTATGATGAGGTTTCAGAAATAGAATTATTGCATATAAAAAGGATTATTTTCAATGTTCTTGATATATATTAATAAAGTGCTTTCCCAAATTTGCACTCTCACCAATAATGATTGAAAATACCTATTCAATATGAAGTATTATCACCTCAAAGTTCTATTAAACATTTCAGTTCTCACTTGTCAGTGTTCTCCTGCAACTATATTTGTACTATAAATTGTATTAATAAATATGCATTATGATTAGTTTAGTTACACAATAGAAAGCTTTTTCTTCCCTGAAAAAACTGGTTTTATTTTAATATTATTTGTGTAAATTTGACAGGTAAAATAAATTTAGACTCCGTCACTATAGTACCAATTAATGGCAAACATGTTTTCAGTTATCCATGTAGTTATTTACTTTATTCAACAGTTACTAAGCACCTAACCAGAGACTTGGTACCAGATACTTGAACTTGGACACACAACAGTGAAAATGAAAGATAGTAAACAAGTAAACAAATGCAAAAAGTAACTTCAGATAGAGATTGCTAAGAAGGAAATAAGCTTATAGAGAAGAATGGTAGGGATGCAATATTAGACAGGATAATCAGGTCAGACTTCTTTGATGAACTGGCATTTGAGCTGGGACATACATAAAAAGGAGTCTCCAGTCTTTTGAAGTTCAGTAAGAATGAAGTCCCTGAGGTTGGAATAAGTGGACAAAATGAAGAGGAAAAGATGGCAGATTGCTTAAATTCTTCTAAGAACAAAGACCACAGCTTAGAGTTCAACAGAGTAGAAGTTTGAGCCAAGATTGAACTGCAAAGGACATATTCCTAGTTTCATTGGGTATGGTGGGGTTTTTTCATCTTCAGTTCAGTTCAGTCGCTCAGTCTTGTCTGACTGTCTGCGACCCCATGAATCGCAGCACGCCAGGCCTCCGTGTCCATCACCAACTCCCGGAGTTCACTCAAACCCATGTCCATCAAGTTGGTGATGCCATCCAGCCATCTCATCCTCTGTCGTCCCCTTTTCCTCCTGCCCCCAATCCCTCCCAGCATCAGAGTCTTTTCCAATGAGTCAACTCTTCGCATGAGGTGGCCAAAGTACTGGAGTTTCAGCTTTAGCATCATTCCTTCCAAAGAAATCCCAGGGCTGATCTCCTTCAGAATGGACTGGTTGGATCTCTTTGCAGTCCAGATTCACATGCAAATGAAGTAAACTGAAATTGCATTAAGTAGCTATAGTTTGGGAAGGAGTTCAGGTGGTATTGGTGCAATATACAAAGAATGAAATGTCAATGAGATGGTCTTCAGTTCTAAATGAATGAGATATTCTGAACCTTGGAGACAGAGAACTTATTCATTCTTCTGCTAACATTAAGGTCAATGTAATGAAACTGGATGTTTTCTAGAAGCAACACTGGCTCGTGGGTGGATTGTGGCCTAGAGGACTTTGCCAGGGAGAAACCTTCAGAAGCAAGAAATTCTTAAGCTCATCTCTCTGATAGTTTTGGTGAATGTGTGTGTGGATTTCTGGCAAAGATGCCATCATGTTATTCAGAATTATGGATCTATTTATTATTGCCACTAAGAATACTCAAATCCAGCCAAAGATTTTCAACAGATAGATGGAGAAGTCAAAATGAATTATAAATGTTTGATGACTATTGTCTGACCACAGAAAAAGGGGGTTGAATTATATTATCTCTATAGCTTTTTCAAATTTCAAATATATAATATATATAAATATGTTATATATATATATCAGTCAGTTCAGTTCAGTCGCTCAGTCATGTCCGACTCTTTGCAACCCCATGAACTGCAGCATGCCGGGTCTCCCTGTCACCAACTCCCAGAGTTCACTCAAACCCATGTCCATCGAGTTGGTGATGTCATCCAACCACTCATCCTCTGTTGTTCCCTTCTCCTCCTGCCCTCAGTCTTTTCCAACATCAGGGTCTTTTCAAATGAGTCAGCTCTTCGCATCAGGTGGCCAAAGTATTGGAGTTTCAGCTTCAACATCAGTCCTTCCAATGGACACCCAGGACTGATCTCCTTTAGGATGGACTGGTTTAGGATGGATCTCCTTGCAGTCCAAGGGACTCTCAAGAGTCTTCTCCAACACCACAGTTCAAAAGCATCACTTCTTCAGTGCTCAGCTTTCTTCACAGTCCAACTGTCACATCCATACATGACTACTGGAAAAACCATAGCCTTGACTAGACAGACCTTTGTTGACAAAGTAATGTCTCTGCTCATGATTTTCTGGATGAGGAATTTAGGAAGGACTCAACTGTATGGTTTATTTCCGATCCAGTGGCATCAGCTGGGACACTTGCTGGAAAACTCACTTTGAAAATGGTTTTATTACTTACATGTCTGGTGCCTTTGTACGTTTTGGCCTCTTTATCTCTTAGTCTCTCTACACATAGTATCTCTTCTGGGATCTTTCCACATGATGTGGACTTCTTATAGCATGGCCTCTCAGTCTGATCAGACTTCTAACATGACAGTTTACTTACCTCAGAGTGAGCATCACCATGAGAAACTACAAGGCTCCTTATGACCTAGCTTCAGTAGTCCCAGACTGTTGCCTTCATCTCACTCTACTGGCTAAGCAAATCACTCTGACTGGCCCAAGAGGAGTTTCAGGATGGAGGGCAGAATAGATTCTATCTCTCAGAGGGGAAATGACATGGACAGACATGGGAGGGAAGGAATTGGTGGTGACCATCTTAGAGACAAATCATGAGCAAAATTTAAAATTCGTTGTTTTCACCTACTACATTTAGAGATAGTTTATTACCCAACTAAAGGGAACAAGGCCATCTAAGTTGTGAAGTAGATATTGAAACACAGAAACTCTTAAGTAGGTAAGATATGTTTCTAAAAGCAAATTAAATCTAAAAATAATGTTTAGCCATGTCACATACACCTCCCAAGCAATTTTGTTAGATAACTGTATAAATGTATTGGGGGTCTTTTCATTCAACAAACATAGGTGCCTAATATTAACAGTTGACTGAGAGCATGTCCTTTCGTAAGGGAACTGTGGGAAAGTTCCCTGTGGAACTTACTGTGGGAAACAGTCATTCAATAACAGAGGTGGACACCTTGGGGAATTTAGAAAAAGTTCACAAAATATGTCATATGACATTATGATCTTGGAGGATTTATTTTAAAGAAAAGATTTTATTTTGTGAAAAAATAAATTATTTTCTGGATCACTTAATAAACTCATTCTCCCTATTAAATTAATAAGAATCCAAAAAGGTAGTATATTTTGCTTAAATATTAATAATAATCCTTAAAATACTGCCTTCCTGGGACAGGAGTGATTTATTTCAAAGAAATATCACCTTTCAATTTTTTTCTCCTGAGACATTTCCAAAGTGCAAAAAAAAAAAAAAAAAAAAAAGAACAGAGAATACTGAACAATATAAAGACGATATAGTATTAAATGTCCAGCTAATACTCAATCATATGATTCAGTACAAAGAGAAGGCTCCACTAAGTCTGTAATAAAAAAGTAATGAGGTTTTATAACAAAACTGAAAAGCCCTCTCTGAAATGCAGATAAAATCTTTTCAGCACAAAGACAAGAAGGATTTGTAATAGAACACTGGCAATGCTCACAAGTATGAAAACCATGACTGATGAACTTCAAATATGCAACAATATTTTGTTAAATACATTAGTCAAAAAGCACAGTAGTGTAATAACTTCATCTCATCATTTTACTTCTTCACATTTGCAGTATGGAACAAGGGCAGAGAGAGGAAAAGAAAGTGCAGCCCAGAGGAAATACACACACTTCCAGACTTTTCAAGCTACAAAGGACCCAAAAGAACAGAATTCACCTTCCTCATTTTACAGTTGAGGAGGCAAGATGCTCAACAGGGTTTAATTACCAAAGACAAAGCAAGTATCAGAAACAAAATAAGAATCCAGATATTTTGAATCCAGACTAACAACCAGGCTTTTTCCCCTATGATTAATTAATTCCCCAAATGACTTATTTGCATGATTATTTTTGTGTTTCTAATAATGTGTATGCAAATAATAATGTATTATAAATAAATCCAAATAAATTAATTAATCAAAACACAATTGGCTACCCACTAGAAGGAAGAGAAGGAAGGCCAAGACAGAGTTTTTGTTAGGAATAATGATGGGGCATTGTATGTTATAAAATACCAGAAGCTTCACTTGTTTTCAACATTTTTGGCTTCTGCCTAAAAACAAATCAAATTCTATTGCACTCCTGCTTTTTGTGAGGCTCTGTGTTAGGTATTAAAGGGAGTTACAAAAAAATGAATAAAATATAATCCCTCAAGGAGCACAAAGTCTCATCTATAATTTTTCTGTAGATATAAAATTATTCCGAAATGAAATGTTTAAAATAAAACAAAGAGGAGAATCTCTGATTTGATCAATCGTCTCATTTGACCTACTCAAAAACAGACAGCAGTTATCTATTGGCTGAAAAAAAGAAAAATCTTTCTTTTTTCACCCTAGGTATAAAGCCACAGGTGTGGTTTGTCATAAACCTACACAGCAACAGTTTAATGTAGCTTAAATCAAATATAAAATCCATCTTTTAGTGGAACCAGCTCTTGCAGAATATGTAATTATTTTTTCATAGTAAGGCATCACATCACTCCAAAAGCCTCTTTTCTTCCCATGCTAGTGCAGCCTGCCATCCCAGTGTGGATGAGTTTTGGGTTACAAAGTCCTTTGGATTTAAAGGTCAATTAGTTTGGTTCCACTTTAATTAGAAGCCATCATAATAGTGCTGTGTGAGTAATTTATAGAGGCATAAATATTGACATCAATTTTTGTCAGATATTCTGATATCATAAACATCATGTAAATCTAGGCACCAGCAATCAATCTGCACATAATAGACTAATTTTATTAGAACAGTATGACTGCACTATTTGGTTTTTAGAGTCCCTCTCCTCTTGCTACATTAAATCATCGTTTTAAATCATGTCATAGTGTTCCTCACAGCAAGCAATCAAAAACAGAAAATTTAAGTTTATTGGATCTTTGCCTAATTTAATGATTTTTCTTCAGAGTGGTGCTCTCTCTGAGCCCCTCAATGAAGTTTTGGCCCTGTGCCTAGAAACACCTCCATGTTTCAGAACAGGGTGAGGACAAACCAAACTAATAGCAAGGAAAATCCCTTGCTGCTTCTAGAGTCTTGGTGAGACTTCTATAAAAGCCATGTCTTTTTGTTTAGACTGCTTGGTGAGGAAGCTCTCTGCTTGCTGGATCTGAAATGGGTAACCATGCATCACTGAACCACAGACATCAAGGGCTTCTCCAGTCAGGTACTTCAGTCAGGTACTTTTCAAAGGACAGTCTATGGATATATCTGCAAGGATCCTCGAATTCCCTATTAAAATGATTTTAATGTTTTATTCAATGTTAATTTTCTTATTTATCATCTCTATTTTATAATCGGTTTCCTTCTCCTAGTCTGTTAGCTCAGTGAGGGCAATGATCTTGTCTGTCATGCTCTTAAATATACTCCAAATGCCTAGAAGAGTTCCAGCACAAAGTACTTGTGGAATAAAGTACAATGGAATAATATTTAGACAAGTAAATTCTGAGTCAACTGGATAATCACCAAATAATGGATAGCAGTCTCAGTGTTTGAACACCAGTATTTGGGCTTTTATGTATAATCACACTGTGCCAAGAAACTGAGTTTAATTTTAAAGCAACATTCCTTAAACTGGGGTCCATGGAAATGTACACAGAGGTCTATAAATTCTCAAGATAAAGAAACACTGCTGCTGCTGCTGCTGCTGATGCTAAGTCACTTCAGTCGTGTCCAACTCTGTGCGACCCCATAGATGGTAGCCCACCAGGCTCCCCCGTCCCTGGGATTCTCCAGGCAAGAAACACTAGTCAAGCCAATTTTCTCACTTTAGACCTGAGGAAACTGCGGTTCAAAGAAAGGACATGGATTTCTCAAGTGGACATGGCCACTCAGTGGTAGGCTTCCCAGGTAGTTACTAGTAGTTAAGAACCCACCTGCCAATGCAGGAGACATAAGAGACATGGATTCAGGCCCTGGGTCAGGAAGATCCCCTGGAGGAGGGCATGGAAACACACTCCAGTATTCTTGCCTGGAGAATACCCTGGACAAAGGAGCCTGGTGGGCTACAGTCCACAGGGTCACAAAGAGTCCAACATGACTGAGCGCACTCAGTTAGTGGCAAAGCTGGACTTAGCACCTGAGTCTCTTATTTCCTGGCCCTGGGCTTCTCCCATTCTATGCCTTAATACCTCTTTTGAACTTCTTGATCTTCTATTAGGAAGTTCTAACAATGGAAACCAAAGCTAGAACCAATCATTTGAATAAGGAAACGAAGCATTTCATTGTCAGTGGTGGTTCTTTTTCTCGCTTTGTAGTATGTTATCATTCTACGATGTTGACATTAAGCATATTTAAGCTCTGAAGAAAGGCAATGCCAAAGAATGTTCAAACTACCGCACAATTGCAGTCATCTCACACGCTAGCAAAGTAATACTCAAAATTCTCCAAGCCAGGCTTCAGCAATATGTAAACCGTGAACTTCCAGATGTTCAACCTGGTTTTAGAAAAGGCAGAGGAACCAGAGATCAAATTGCCAACATCCGCTGGATCATCGAAAAAGCAAGAGAGTTCCAGAAAAACATCTATTTCTGCTTTATTGACTATGCCAAAGCCTTTGACTGTGTGCATCACAATAAACTGTGGAAAATTCTTAAAGAGGTGGGAATACCAGACCACCTGACCTGCCTCTTGAAAAACCTGTATACAGGTCAGGAAACAGCAGTTAGAACTGGACATGGAACAACAGACTAGTTCCAAATAGGAAAAGGAGTACGTCAAGGCTGTATATTGTCCCCCTGCTTATTTAACTTATTGCAGAGTATATCATGAGAAAAATGCCAGGCTGGATGAAGCACAAGCTGGAATCAAGATTGCTGGGAGAAATATCAATAACCTCAGATATGCAGATGACACCACCCTTATGGCAGAAAGTGAAGAGGAACTAAAGAGCCTCTTGATGAAAGTGAAAGAGGAGAGTGAAAAAGTTGGCTTAAAGCTCAACATTTAGAAAGCAAAGATCATGGCATCCGGTCCCATCACTTCATGGGGAATAAATGGGGAAACAGTGGAAACTGTGGCTGACTTTATTTTTCTGGGCTCCAGAATCACTATGGATGATGATTGCAGCCATGAAATTAAAAGATGCTTGCTCCTTGGAAGGAAAGTTATGACCAACTTAGATAGCATATTCAAAAGCAGAGACATTACTTTGCCAACAAAGGTCCGTTTAGTGAAGGCTATGGTTTTTTCCTGTGGTCATGTATGGATGTGAGATTTGGACTATAAAGAAAGCTGAGCGCCAAAGAATTGATGCTTTTGAAGTATGGTGTTGGAGAAGACTCAAGAATCCCTTGGATGGCAAGGAGATCCAACCAGTCCATCCTAAAGGAAATCAGTCCTAGGTGTTCATTGGAGGGACTGATGCTGAAGCTGAAACTCCAATACTTTGGCCACCTGATGTGGAGAGCCCACTCATTTGAAAAGACCCTGCTGGGAAAGATTGAGGGCCGGAGGAGAAGGGGATGACAGAGTATGAGATGGTTGGATGGCATCACTGACACAATGGACATGGATTTGGGTGGACTCTGGGAGTTGGTGATGGACAGGGAGGCCTGGTGTGCTGCGGTTCATGGGGTCGCAAAGAGTCGGACACGACTGAGCAACTGAACTGACTGAAGCTCTGAAGTATCTGTACTCTTGTGACTCAGAGGGTAAAGAATCTGCCTGCAATGCAAGAGATCTGGGTTTGATCCCTGGATCAGGAAGATCCCGTGGAGGATGAAATGTCAACCCACTCCAGTATTCTTGCATGGAGAATTCCATAGACAGAGGAGTCTGGTGAGCTACAGTTGATGGGCTTGCAAAGAGTTGGACACAACTGAGTGACTAACACACACACACACACACACACCCACACACAAATCTTGAAGTATCTATAATTTGGACATATTTACTGTATCTTGGTTGTTTCTTAGTCTTATTTTATCTAGACTATGCATGATCAGAGAACTTGAATCATATTTTTAGCAGGTTATTTACCAGCACCCAACTTCTAATGAGTTTTAACATAGAATAAAAAAAAATGTACAAGAAATACTTTCTTGATATCAAGAACATCAAACAACTTGAACTAATATTTTCTTTCCAAACTGGGAGGAATTTTCAGAAGTTAAGGACCACCCCTCCCAATCACATCCCTCTATAAATAATGATTTTTCTGCCTTTCTTTTAAACCTTCATTTGACTCAGCAAACTGCCTCTTTTCCACATGTAAGACTCGTTCTGGGATATATGTCTCATACCACTTTCCTAAAGAGAAACATAACCCAGTGTGGTACAACTAGGTTGAACAAAATGCTGTCTCAGAATGTTAGTAGCTATCCTCTTTAGTCACTTTTTTTGTTTATTCATGTTAATAAAATTTGCGGACATCACACATTCAAAATTATAAAATATAAGGAAATCATTGGAATGATTTTTATTTTAGATTTTGTAAATTATCCAACCAGAGACAGTGTTCTATTGGAGATCTGTAGACTACTTTTCACAGCATCGTAGAATCATTGAAAAACGTTAGGGTCATCTGATCTAGCCCAGGCAACAAAGAAACTGAGGCCCATCAAAAGAAAATCATTTGTACAAGGACATCCAGTTAGTCAGTGTGGGAATGGGATGTGACAAAGGCTTCCAAACTCCTATTTTAATAATTCTCTGGCTTTGATAAAACACAAATAATTTATATTCAACAAATAACTCTACGGTGCTTATGGGAAATCATTTATATGGAATCTGTTTCAGAAGGAGTTGAAAATTCAGTCATGTTAGGTCAGAGGTTTTCTGCAGAGCACATATAACTTTATCCACACTTTCTCTGATGATATGACAATCAGTACTCTTCCTAAAGATATTAACCATCCCTTTATTGTGTTGGAAATATCTTATTTTATATTTTGTTACACCATTATTGTATTCTGGAAAAAGATAATGTATTTACTAAAAGCATGCTTTGGAGGCACAAGATTTCACCACTTCTGGTAGATTTTCCACTGCAAGAATAAACCAGCCTTCTCTCTGCTGGTGTATTGACCTACTCCCGGATGACTCAGCACTGTACCAGTCAGTCTGTTGGCATCATCATAGCTCTTAGGTTACATGTTCTGGTCTTCATGATGAGAATGAGGTAGTGGGGAAGGCAGTGAGTATTTTATCTATGATAAGTAAAACTTCAAAAATGTAGTAATGAAAATTTGAGCCATCATAAATATGTTCTACAACTTATATAAAACAATGAGACTAACGGAAAGATGACTATGACAAAGATCACGACTTCCTAGAATTTACAGTCTAGGCATATACATAAATATGGTAGAAATAACAAGAGTTTTAGGAGATCAAGGGAGAAGATATAATGGGGGTGGGAGGGTAGGTTGTTATGTGTGCATGCTGTCACTTCAGCCGTGTCAGCTCTTTGCGATCCTATGGACTGTAGCCCTCCAGGCTCCTCCATCCATGAGATTCTCCAGGCAAGAATACAGGAGTGGGTTGCCATGCCCTCCTCCAGGAGATCTTCCTGACCCAGGGATCGCATTTGTGTCTCTTAGGTCTCCTGCATTGGTAGGTGGGTTCTTTATTCACTAGGGCCATCTGGGAAACCTGGTAGGGTGTTAATCAGGGATATATTTGGAGTCCAAGGCCACATCTAAACAGTATAAAACACTGAGTTGGTTTGGGTGTGTTTTTCAGTTTTTTTCTGCCTCCACCTTGTCAGTTGCTGAACATTTAGGGTGTATGAGCAGCAAGCCTGAAGAATTAAAATAATCATTTGGTGCTTGAATCCTTGCTTCATGATCAATGTGGAATTGGTGGCTCCAGGCAATATTATAGACTCAGCCTCAAAGTTTAAGTTATAAACAAACATTTCAAAAATCTTTTGGAAAGTAGGCCTCCAAAATAAGGGATAGTCTTTGTAAGCTCTTGCTTTTAAAGGACAGGTCACACATTCGTCTTTCTGATCACACTAACGATTAGTGCAAATAGTATCAATTTCTAGAAGATGGTCAAAGACTAACAAATATGAAAACAGTAGAGTATATTTGTACCTCCAGGAGTGATACTCTTTACCTTACACGTGCAGTTACTAAGTCCTGTCCAGTGTACTCCCAAGTCTTTCTTTGTCTATGCTTCAATAGCTACTCTAACTTCATCATAATTCTAATCATGCCTTACATTGTAGTCGTACAGAAATTCTCAATGCAAAGAGCTGAACTTTTAATTCTCTTGCTTAAGGATCATCTGGCTTTATTTAACATCCTACAGTGGATCCTCATTGCCATCAAATGAGTTCCAAATTCCTGAACCTGGCATTCAAAACACATTTTTCCCTTAAATTCAATTCTCTTCCCCTTACATATACCCAAACTCTACTTACGGTTTCCTTAATATCTCATGGTGGTTCTGTTTCCTATGCTTAGAATTCCCTTCCCTTATGTCTACCCAGAGAATTTCTAATCATAATTCAAGACTCAATTATCACAGCCTCCATGAAGCTATTTGCCACAAAGATCTATTCCTCTATTCTTGATTACCTTTAATTATTTCACATACCTGGGCCAGTAGGCATCTCTTTTCATTGTAATAACTTCTTTGCATGACCTCACTGAGTGCAGGGACTCTCTTTTTTATCTGTGTGTCCAATAGTAAGTAAGTAAGTAAGTAGGTATTAGTTGCTCAGTCATGCCCAACTCTTTGCAACCCCATGGACTGCAGCCCACCAGGTTCCTCTGTCCGTGGGATTTTCCAGGCAAGAATGCTGGAGTGGGTTGCCATTTCCTTCTTCGTGTGTCCAATACCACTTATCAATTTGCAGAATGAATAAAAGTCAAGGATTTTTACATTAGTGAAGACTTTATGCTTTGACTACAAATTTGATTTTTAAAAAAAGGTTGGCTTAGCTGGAACACCTGGATATTAAATTCAAAGATGCTAGTGAGAAATCAGATCATTTTTATATGTGGATGATTGTTAACAGCCTTAAGCAGAGTAGAACATTTTATATTAAAACAAGTGATTGATCCTGATTACAGCAAGGCAAGTCAAAGGACAAAGTCTCTTGCTAGTTTCTTGAATGTGTGTGTGTGTGTGTGTGTGTGTGTGTGCATGCATGCTCAGTTGTGTCTGACTTTTTGCGACCCATGGACTTTAACCCACCAGGCTCCTCTGTCCATGGAATTTTCCAGGCAAGAATACTGGAGCTAGTTGGTACTTCCTACTCCAGTGGATCTCCCCCACCCAAGGATCAAACCCACATCTCCTGTGTCTTCTTTACCACTGAGCCACCAACAGGGACTATTTTCTAGTTCTTTCTTAACACATGCAGCAACTGTAAAGTACAAGACACACAGCAAGCCCGCAGGAAATTCTGTGGAGAGAATGAACAGTGTTATAAACATATGGATGAAACTCTATATTATAAATTGGTTACTCATTGTCCCTTGCCACAGACTGTGACTTAGGCTAGCTAATATAAAAAGTATTCAGCAATGTTGATGAATCTCAACACCAGCTACTTTGATTACTTATTGAGAAGTTTCTCATTATCTTAATATCATAAATCTTACATGTTTAATATCTATCTATATTAAATATCTGGGATGGTTTAACCTATTCTTCTCCATATAATTTTAGATCCCAGTCAATTCTTCTCATGATCATTTGGAGGTCAAGATGCCAGCATGAGCACTTCTGCATATACTTTTATCATACTTGGCACATGGAGGTCCTCAACAAATATTTCCTGAAATGAAAAAGCTAACCTGCATTACTGAGGTACAGAATGTACAATGTTCACATATAGATACACACAAACACATAGCATTCTGAAAAATAGAGAAAGAATATTTCCCTAAAATAGGAATCATGTAAGCTAAGCACAAGAAATAAAGATATGCACTTTAAAGGTTTGGGCAGCCAAGTAGAATAGTGGAAGAATCATGAGTTGAGGAATCAGGCAGATCAGAATTTGATTTCTATCTCTATAACTTACTTGCTCGGTGAACTTGGTTAAAGATTTGTGCTTTGATTTCCCCCTTGGCAACACTGGATTAATATCATCTTTTTAACAGACTGTGGGGTCATAATTAAATATCCTGATACATCTGACAGCACCATCATGGCTGGCACAGACTAACCTCTCCATGATATTTTGTCGTGGTTGCTCTTTATTGGCCTTGATGGCTACCCAAGTCTTTCTTCACTCTTTCTAGGATGGTTGTTGTTATTAATGATGTGCTGCTAGAGAACCATGACCCTTTTTTAGCAGTGTTTCTCAAACTTTAGCATATAACAGAACACTCTTGTTAAAACACAGATTTCTGGGATCCACCACCAGAGCTTCTGATTCATTAGGTCTGGTGTGGGACCAAGAATCTGAATTTCCAACAAGTTCACAGATGCTGCTGCTGCTGCTGCACCCCCAACAACACTTAGAGAACCACTGATTTTTGAGTAATTAATTCTGCTATAATAAGAATTGAGGACGGAACAAAAAAAGATATTTATGGGTTTTTGAGTGTGGATATCTCTGAGGGCTTCCTGGGGCTTGGATACATAGGAACGAAGAACTCTCACGTGACATCCCTTCATGGGGAAAGAATAAAATCATTTCAGATTTGCCAGTAGTCGCCAATGGAGAAATCCTGAGCAACTACCAGATGGGGCTGAGAGGCAGTGATAAGGTAGAAGGCAAAAGATGTGTGTGTGTGTATATGTTAGTCACTCAGTCATGTCTGACTCTTTTCGATCCCATTGACTGTAGACTGCCAGGCTCCTCTGTCCATGAAATTCTACAGGCAAGAATACTTGAGTGGGTAGCCATTCCCTTTTCCAGGGGATCTTCCTGACCCAAGGATTGAACCCAGGTCTGCACTGCAGGCAGATTCTTTACTATCTGAGCCACTAGAGAAGCCCCAGAGGCAAAAGATAGGAGTTCTCAAGACTCCCAACCACCTGAATTCTGCAATTATCACAAGTTCTCTTTTGCTTATTCTATTTGGGAAAGAATGAACCACCTTGGAAATTGCATGTACTGAATGTGGACTCATCCCCAATATTGTGCAACTATATAAATGACATATATGCTGGGCTTGAATCAAAGAGAAGTAAGTGCAATTTCTTTTTTGTTGTTGTTTGTTTTTGCTTTTGTTTTTGTTTTAGTCACTAAGTTGTGTCTGACTCTTTTGCAATACCATGGACTATAACCTGCCAGGCTCCTTTGTCCATGGCATTTCCCAGGCAAGAATACTAGAGTGTGTTGCCGTTTCCTTCTTTGGGGGATCTTCCCAACCCAAGGATGGAACCCATGTCTCCTGCATTGCAGGCAGATTCTTTACCACTAAGCCACCTGGAAGCCCAATTTCTTTCCTAGAAAAGTGAAAATGAAAGTGAAGTCGCTCAGTTATGTCCAACTCTTTGTGACCCCATGGACTGTAGGCCATGGAATTTTCCAGGCAAGAGTACTGGAGTGGATTGCCATTTCTTTCCTGGAGGTGCAAAATTAGAGATATTGGCATGAATGTTAAGAAAATAAGTGACCTGATATTAGTGCTACAATAGGAAACAGGTATAGAAACACATTAACAGAAAGATTACTGATAAATAGCCAATACATTTGTAGTGCTTACTGTAAGAGAGGCACTGTTCCATTAGCTCATTTAATCCTCACAACACTCTGTGAGGGAAGTAGTATGGCTAGTCTCACTTAATATATGAGGAAATTGACCTCATATGGTTAAATGAGTTGCTCAAGGTTACATAGCTAAAATGTGGCAGAGTCAGGATTTGAACCCAGGGAACCCTGCTCAACACCTTTGCTACACTGTTGGGAGCATTGCAGAGGAAGACAAAATTAAGGAACATGGTTGGAGATAAAATATGATTTAGGAGAATGGTTCAAATTATCAACTGGAAACCTACATATCTTAATCTTTGTACCCTTCCCTGACCTCATCTTGGTACTGGATTCTTTTTGCTCCAGAAGGTTAACAAGTAGAATTATTACTTCATTGATATATCCTAAATAGGATCATACAAAGAGCTGCATTGATTATGTGCACTGACTTCAGTTATGTTGCACTACTTCCCTAAATATCCCATAGTAGAGAGAGAGTCTCACAATAAATTACCTCTCAGCCCTGTGCATTAGTGCTGGCTGCTCTCCCACAAACAATGTCAAAATTGTAAGCAGTTGGCACGGAGTCGTTGTGACAATATGTAAATTACTTATAAAGTGAACTTGATCTTGTATAATAAATGATATTTGAATCTTAATTTGTTAACAATATTTTAATGCAGTAATTGAGGTCATGGAAGACGTGGACTAAAGATGAAACCATCTATAACTGTCGATTTTAAGCAGGACTACATTGCCTAAGTTTATAAAATACTCCAAGGAATTAAAAGGCAAATGCAATGCTTGTATTTTCTATGAATAAGCACTGAAACATAACTGTAGAAAGAGACATAATGTGCTGTAGGCCTAGAAAAGGGGTTTGAAAGAGATGTTCAAAGGTGTTTTTTTTTCCTGCTGCTAAAACTTCTTGGCTCTAGGATCAGTGTCCCCTGACCTACTCAGGTCTTTCCTTAATGAAATAAAAGAACATCTAAATAAATTACATGGCCCCAGTTTAATTCTTAGTAATCTGGGGCACCCCCTCAACTCCATGCTTTCATAATTAATCACCAAGCTTCCTTTGTCTTCTCAAAGGAAGCCTTCCACCAATTGCCTGCTCAATCTTCTTTCTCTTTCCATTCCAGTTATCAGACGAAAATCAGGTCCAGCATCTGTGAAATTGACCCTCAAGTGTGAAATCAGTTTTTAATGATACGTGCCAATAGTGTTCTGCAAGTATAAGGTAGTAACTGAGTGTTATAATTATTATTATAGAGCTACTTCCCATAGTGATGACCTTTGTTCTCCACCACCTTTCCTTCTTTTGCTCTATTTCATAGTCTGAAATTTTTGAGGGTTCAAGGCCTCAAGGTTTCAGAAAAAAAATCCTGAAACTCTGATATTCTTTCTTCCACCTAGTTCTGACCTCTGTAAACTTGGCTAAACTTCCTCCAAACCCAGCGTACACTGTAGAGAAAGCCAGGCTTGGTTCTGAGTGGAAACAGCAATCACCATTCCTCCTCTCAAATGAATCAAGCAAAATGCATGTTGTTTGACTCCACTTACTCCTTACTTGGTTTAGCCAACTTCCAAGGCAGAAAGATCTCCCGAAGGAAGCCACTCATCAACAAAGCCTGAAAACAGACCTCCTTTATGTTATGCTCTTTGCTTGCAAACCTAAAATGCTGTCCTCTATCACATCAAGTCACAGGTCCTAATTCAAGGCCTGTGGTCTTATTGAATGTAATCCATCCCATCACTACTTGCTATGTCTGGTTTCTTTCCATTGAGGCATGTGTCAACGATCCCATTCTATCCCACTCCTCTTTCTGCTCTCCCAAAGGAGGACTACCCGGTCAGCTTTCCAGGCCAAGTTCAGATCTTTCCTTTACAATTTAATGTACCACTTCATTGGTCCTATATATTTCTTCTCTTCTTGATTCAAACTCTTACTCAAAAGTTATCACTTCTAGAATTAGTTCCTCCCTCTTCTGGGATTCCAAGCACCTGCATTTAATTTTGTAAAAACATCACATTGCACCACAAGTATTGTTTATATGGCTGTATTCTGTACTTGGGGGCTTTCCAGGTGGCGCTAGTGGTAAAGAACCTGCCTGCCAATGCAGGAGACATAAGAGACATGGTTCAATTCCTGGGTCAAGACGATCCCCTGGAAGAGAGCATGGCAACCCACTCTAGTATTCTTACCTGGAGAATTCCATGGACAGAGGAGCCTGGGCAGGCTACAGTCCATGGGATTGCAAAAGAGTCGAACACAACTTAGTGACTAAAACAGCCCATGGAGTTTGCAAAAAGTCAGACATGACTGAAGAGACTTAGCACAGCACATTCTGTATTTATTATAGCAGAATCTGTATTTTGTTCATTTTTATAACTTAAAAAGACTTAACAAAATCTGATTTGTAGGAGATGCTTAAGAAACAAATGTTGAATAAAATAATAAATGATTCCCCAAAACTCTGAACTCTGTGCTTGTGTATATATCATATATATATAATATTTATGTATTATGTACTACATACCATATATATAATATGTATGTAATTTTAAATATAATTTGTGTACATGATTCCTATTATGCAAGTACAAGAATTTATCTTGAGAATATACCTAAAAGTGAAAATTCTGGGTCATACTATATATATATACACACACACACACAGATCAGCTTCAGGAGATAATGCCAAACTGCTTTCCAAAACGGTCATCCCATATTTTACTTCCAACAGCACTGTATGAACATTCCTATGAATCCATTTTCTTTTCAGCACCTGGTATTTTTAGGCATGTTAATATTTTGCAAACTAAATGAGTATACTATGGCATCTAATTATGGATTTAATATTCATTTCCTTGATGATATACAATGTTGAACGTGTCTTCACTTGTTAATTTATACCTTTGTCAATTTTTCTATTATTCATTTCGCTTATTCATTTGTAAATTACTTTACATGTTCTTTACAAAAGTTACTTAATTTCTTTGGTCCCCAAATTCTATTTTTATAAACAGGGAATATTATGATACCTATATCTAGACTTGTCATGAGGACTAAGTGTGAACATGTATTTTATACATAAAATATTGTTGCTGTTTAGTTGCTAAGTTGTGTCTGACTCTTTTTGCGACCCCATGAACCCGCCAGGCTCCTCTAACCAAGGGATTTCCCAGGCAAGAATACTAGAATGGGCTACCATTTCATTCTCTAGGGGATCTTCCTGACTCATGGATCAAACCTGTTCCTTCTGCCTGGCAGGCAGATTCTTTACCACTGAGCCGCCTAGTTAGCCTATGTAAAGTGTGAAATGTAGGCTAATTGTAATACTGGTTAGGATTAATTTTTGTGCAACTGGGATGGCCTAGAATTTCCAAAATGGAAAGAACACCAGAACAGGATTCAGAAAACCAGAGTTCCGGACACATTTCTGCCATGACCTTTCTGAATATCCTCAGAAAGGACGTTCTGAAAGATATATAATATCTTTTATCAGCCTCAGTTTACCATCTGTAACATGGCTACAATGTCTGTTTTGCTGTAATGCTGTGAGCACAAGGTGATGTTTAGTAAACAGGGCTAGTACTAGGCTAAGGTGAGTGAGGGGACACCAAAAATCTTACAATCAAGATAATATTTTAAAAAATCAAAATCAGGGCAAGATTCTAAGATGAACCAGATATCCAATTTTTAAATATAGTATTTTATCTTTAGGAGGGATATTTGTTTTCCACATTTGAGAAATTATTAGACATACACTTATCTATTATAGATAAAATGGCCAGAGGTAAAACCAGAAACAGGAGGTTGACAAGGACAGTTATCATTTGCAGCTTTTTAAAGAACACTTGCAAGCGTTTGATCTTTGTTCTCTCCAGCAACAAAAGATTGTGAATGGTCACTGCTCAGCTGGCAAATGATGGTGTTTTGAAATCTTTGGAAGCCTATTTCCAGCTGATTGGCTCTTTTCACTATTGGTGAGTTACTCTGTCTTTATCACAGCTGACTGATCTCAGCTGGCTGCATTCTTTGGACCTGTATCTCTTTCCTCACAAAGCGGATGCTAATAGCAAAGGTGTCACTTTCCTTGTGACTGCTGATGCCTCCCTCTGCCTACAGAACAGCAAGGCCAGTTAAGGTGTTTCTCATAAAAACAGAGCACTTCCAGTACATGCTAAATAATAAACTGAAACTCAGCCAGTGGTGACAGGATTGGACGGTGACACAACTGGTGACAGGGGTGGTTTAGAGGTGGGTAAGTGTTTTAGAACTTTGTAAACACTGAACGTCTTCCAACTCTACATACTTGGAATGCCCCAATAAGTAATGATCTGGATGTGATTTCTTGCTTTGGAAGCACCCCATCATGAGATTTATCAAAGGAGCAGAAGGGACTCCCAGATCTTTAATGCACAATCAGGGGTATGATAGAGGAGGATGGATAAATGTACTATATATAATAGTCGAACATACCCTCTGTTTTTACTGTTGTGAATATTGATTTCCAAATGGATTTAATCAAAATCAATAACAAAATGTACAGTAATGAAGTAATGTAAAATGCAGTAATGTATAGGCCAAGAGGTTGACTATGGAATATATTAACAGAGAAGCAGTTTTACAAGAATAATTCATTTCTCTTTTAGAATCTTTCTTCAACCTACTATAAGACAATAAGAAGGAGAAGCAAAGCTCTAGAGGTGGGCCACAAAACAAAGTACTTTACAGAACTTTTAAAAATTATCTTCTTAGCAAATTTAGTGATACAGGATTGGTCTATAGATAGAAAGACACAATAAAGAAATCTATTTACAAGATCAGAAAGCTGACCTACAGGTGGATGGTCCAAACATTGTCCTTTCAGGTTGGCTTATAAAGGGAAATAAAATGGCTGATTTTCAACAATGTCATAGTGATTTTCTAAAAGTCAAATAAATTCTAAAGTGTTTTATATATACCGTTGGAGCACACAAATGCATCCTAAAGTTAAATGGCAAAGGGCACAATTGTCCAAAATTGTCTACTTATTAAATTTATATCCTAAGTGGTAAAAGAGGGAAATGTATTACCTAGAATTGGCCAGACAGGCCCAAGGTGATTTTTGAGTAATCAATATTTTTCAATATATGCTACAGCTTTAAAACAGAGAAAAATAACTGATCCTGGCATTCACTAGAAACCTGTTTGTTTGTTTGTTAAGGAAGCTAATAATTTGCTGGTTAAAGACTGACTATAATACAAAGATTTCAAAGAGTATTTTACCAAGAAGGAATAGCGTTCCCATTTTGTATAGAATCAAACTGAAATCTCAGGATATTAAGAGGTCTTACATAAATCACTGGATGAACTCTTTCACTCATTTATCATTTCTATTTCTTTCTTTACAACTTTAATTTACTTTTCCCTTCGTATTTGGCTGATGCTCCTCTCAATTAACCTTTGTGTTACCATCTGCAGTCCCTCATTTCCTTCCTCGTGTTTCCCCATTTTTTCTTCATCTGACTATCCTTATACTCTCTATAAAAGCTTTAAAAGAGAAAAGAATAAAGACAAAAAGAGGGAAAATAACCTACCTTTAATCATAGGTGAAATAGCTGATTTAAAGTAAAAGATACCATTTTTAATACTTCCTCTTAAATGAAAAGATAGAAAAAGGAAGGAAGGAAGGAAGAAAAGTAGGAAGGTAGGGAAGAACGGGAGGCAGGTGGGGGGAAGAAATTAAAGGAGAAGAGAATAAATGAATTTCCAACGTTTGCTAGCACAGTCCTACAATGATTAATGGGAACTTCCACATGCCATTTCTGTGTAATTCCTGAGCATTATTGAAGACAAGCACTGACATACACAAACATTATTAGAATCCAAACAGCAATAGCCTCTGTAAGGGTGGAATGGCTCAGAATTCAGAAATTAGACCATCTAGGGTCTAGTGACATTTCCTACTCATCCTCAGGGGACTCCACCACGACTGAAGTAATAGAAGTCAAAACTTCAATCAGGCCCTTATTAGTTACTTTGCACACACAATACAAGGTACCATGTTTGGTGGCAAAACTAGAGCTACTGCAGCTTAGAATTGACAAAGCGCTTTCTAAAATCTATCTTTGACTGCTCAATATAAGGTTAGGAGTAGGTCATGTACCAAGTTTTTTTTACCAAATTAATGCTATCAGGGGAATTACACTTAAATGGAATTCTTTCTCTCTAAACAATTCCATCTAGTTTCATCACTGCTATTTCTCTCCATCCCTCCCCTATATAAAATGAATCAGACGAGTAGACATCTGGAATAATATATAAAGAATCAAGTTATCAAACAAGCCAAGATTTACCACCAGGCTTTATCCTCTCTTCTCTAAGTCATCCAGGAAATGAAAGTTTCAAATAGCCAGTAATTTTTTTTTTTATAGCTTTCAAATAATCTTTGACATCTGCTTCTTGGTGCATAATCTTCATTCAAATGGCCAAAAATAATTTAAAGAGACTTTTTCATTTGGGAATCATTTTCTTCATCTATTTTTACTTAAACATCACATTGGTGTGATTAAGAGAAGGCTTCCTAACTCAGCCATCAAATACATATAGGAGTCAAAATCTAAATCTAATCACCAAGCTTATTCTTCCTTACTTAAAGGTAAAAGTTCTTTTTTATGGCATGTATTTTTTTTCAATTCTAACCACTATTTTTCTATAACAAGGTATCATGTTGTCATCACTTGCCAGTCCAATGAGAGAAAATTTCATTACACCTATGTCTCCACGTATATGTTAAACTGGAAAACTGAAGATGTTTATTTTCAGTAACTGAGTGAATTAATGATAATCCTTTAACCCTGATGTGCCCACATATAATGAGTGTGTTTGAGATGGGGCATTGGAGGTGAACAAGAGTTCATAAAAGTAGACTTTAAAGTGACTCTAACAAGCATAGTGAAAAGTGACTGGGTTGATAGAAGCGACATTGAGTTGATAGAAAGCCCTGAATTCTAGAATAAGGAATATTTGGATTTTATCCACAAAGTGACATTGAGTTATTGTAGATTCTTAAACTGAGAAGTGATGAGATAAAAGCTATAATTCAGGAAAATCTGTCTATGGTAGGTGCTTGGCAGTGGGGTAAAGGGAAAAATAAAGGAGCAGGAGTTAAATGAAAGAGAGAAGGAGGAAGATTATGTTTAGGATGCTAACAACAGCAATAATCCATAATAAGGAAAAAAGGGCCTGCTATAGACTGAATGTTTGCACCCCGCCCCAAAAATTCATATGTTGAAACAATTCCCAGTATGATGATATTAGGAGTAGGAGCTTTGGGGAGTGGTTACGTGATGAGGGTGGTTCCCTTATTAATGGGATTAGTGCCCTTATAAAAGCAACCTTAAAGAGCTCCTTTACCCTTCTACCATGAGAGAACACAGCAAAAAGACAGTCATCCGTGAATCAGGAAACAAGCCTTCATCAGACAGCGAATCTGCTGGCATCTTGATCTTGGCTTCCTCAGCCTCCAGAACCATGAGAAGTAAATTTCTGTTGTTTAAAAGCCAACCAATCCGTGGTATTCTCTTATGGCAGCTCCAATGGACTAAGATATGACCTAAACCACAAGGTGGAGAGAAAGGATAAGAAAGGCAGATCAGAGGGAAAATGTGATTATGCGAAGATTGGCAGGGATAGATAAACCAACAACTATAGAAGATTAATCCTAAATCATGATAACAGAGAACAAGGAGAAGGAGTTTACCACCACGAGGAAAGTGGAATCATTTAATGACAGTGATTTGGAAATGTGGAGGGTTGGGGGAAAGGGCAGGGAAATTAAGTCTGCTGCTGCTGCTGCTAAGTCGCTTCAGTCATGTCCAACTCTGTGCGGCCCCACAGACGGCGGCCCACCAGGTCCCCCCTTCCCTGGGATTCTCCAGGCAAGAACACTGGAGTGAGTTGCCATTTCCTTCTCCAATGCGTGAAAGGGAAAAGTGAAAACGAAGTTGCTCAGTCGTGTCCGACTCTTCGCGACCCCATGGTCTGCAGCCTACCAGGCTCCTCCGTCCATGGGATTTTCCAGACCCTTGTTAAATTTGAGAGGCTTAAGTTACATCCAGGATATTTTAAGCAACCAGCATGAAGATGATAGCAGAGGTCTTAATGATTAAACTGACCAAGGGAGAAAAGGCAGAGAAACAGAAAGCCAAGGGCATGACCTTGGAGAAAATTTTATTTTGAAAGGTGGAATGTGAGACAAAAAAAAAGAGATCTTGGAAGGGAGGGAGTGAAAGGTCCCAGCACATGGAATAATTGCAGGAGTCCTTACTATAGAGAAAGACATGGGTTCTAGTTTTTGTCACTTACTAGTGATAACATTGATTGAATTCCATGATTGTTCTATGCTCCTATAAAATTAAGGATGTGGAAGAGTTCTGTTTCTGCTTCAGATATATAAAGCTAGGTGCTGCTAACTCTGACAACAAAGAAATGCCAAATAGACATAACATCATAAGTTTTTTTGAACCTCTGGGAGATCTGATGTCATAACATAAAACCAAGAGACAGATTCTTCATGGGACAAGCAGACTAGTTCAACATGGGAAGAAAATCTTCATACAAGCCAAGTCAGAAGAAGCCTAGCTAAAATTTTAGCAAGTGCTAAAGGCCAAGTGGGGTAGCGTGACAATGTAGAACTCTTGTGAGCCCCAGAGCACAAGAAGATCTATGCTCACTCATAGGCTCTTTTCTCCTCCACTAAGTGCTCACAAGTTTGGGGGCTGTGAGAGAAACCAAAGAGAGCACCCTCAGTGGTGTGAATGTGCAGGAAAGAATAAGCTGAAACTGCAAAAATGCATTAAGTTCTATCATCTTACTCAAAATGTTTTCTCTTACAGAGTAAAGCTATAATCCACTGGGAGAGAGGCCTGAATCTCATAGATGGTAAACAACTATTGTCAGAAGAGAAACTAATCCTCTTCTCTAACAACTGAAGTGTTAAAGAACCTACAGCATAACTCCTAACTCATCCACAAGTTTTTATCTTCAAAGTTTATTTTTAAAGCTAAGGATAATTGCCAGTGTACTTTTTGACTCTGAACTTGACTATTCTCAGTATCTTGTAGCAATCAGTTCAGTCTCCCAGTCGTGTCTGACTCTTTGCAACCCCATAGACTGCAGCATGCCAGGCCTCCCTATCCATCAACCCCCGGAGTTTACTCAAACTCATGTCCATTGAGTCAGTGATGCCATACAACCATCTCATCCTCTATCATCCCCTTCTCTTCCCACCTTCAATCTTTCCCAGCATCAGGGTCTTTTTATATGGGGTCAGTTATTCCCATCAGGTGGCCAAAGTACTGGAGTTTCAGCTTCAGCATCAGTCCTTCCAAAGAATATTCAGGACTGATTTCCTTTAGGATGGACGAGTTGGATCTCCTTGCAGTCCAAGGGACCCTTAAGAGTCTTCTACAACACCACAGTTCAAAAGAATCAATTCTTCAGATCTTGTATAAGTGGAATCAAACAGTATTTGTCTGCACCTAATGTATTTTGGAGTTTCAGCTTTAGCATCAGTCCTTTCAATGAACACCCAGGACTGATCTCCTTTAGGATGGACTGGTTGGATCTCCTTGCAGTCCAAGGGACTCTCAAGAATCTTGTCCAGCACCACAGTTCAAAAGCATCAATTCTTTGGCGCTCAGCCTTCTTCACAGTCCAAATCTCATATCCATACATGACCACTGGAAAAACCATAGCCTTGACTAGATGGACCTTTGTTGGCAAAGTAATGTCTCTGCTTTTTAATATGCTATCTAGGTTGATCATAACTTTCCTTCCAAGGAGTAAGCGTCTTTTAATTTCATGGGTGCAATCACCATCTGCAGTGATTTTGGAGCCCAAAACATAGAGTCTGACACTGTTTCCACTGTTTCCCCATCTATTTCCCATGAAGTGATGGGACCAGATGCCATGATCTTCGTTTTCTGAATGTTGAGCTTTAAACCAACTTTTTCACTCTCCTCTTTCACTCTCATCCAGAGGCTTTTTAGTTCCTCTTCACTTTCTGCCATAAGGGTGGTGTCATCTGCATATCTGAGGTTATTGATATTTCTCCCAGCAATCTTGATTCCAGCTTGTGCTTCCTCAGCCCAGCATTTCTCATGATGTACTCTGCATATAAGTTAAATAAGCAGGGGGACAATATACAGCCTTGACGTACTCCTTTTCCTATTTGGAACCAGTCTGTTGTTCCATGTCCAGTTCTAACTGTTGCTTCCTGACCTGCATATAGGTTCTCAAGAGGCAGGTCAGGTGGTCTGGTATTCCCATCTCTTTCAGAATTTTCCACAGTTTATTGTGATCCGCACAGTCAAAGGCTTTGGCACAGTCAATAAAGCAGAAATAGATGTTTTTCTGGAACTCTCTTGCTTTTTCCATGATCCAGTGGATGTTGGCAATTTGATCTCTGGTTCCTCTGCCTTTTCTAAAACCAGCTTGAACATCAGGAAGTTCACGGTTCACGTATTGCTGAAGCCTGGCTTGGAGAATTTTGAGCATTACTTTCCTAGCATGTGAGATGAGTGCAATTATGTGGTAGTTTGAGCATTCTTTGGCATTGCCTTTATTTGGGATTGGAATGAAAAGTGACCTTTTCCAGTCCTGTGGCTACTGCTGAGTTTTCCAAATTTGCTGGCATATTGAGTGCAGCACTTTCACAGCATCATCTTTCAGGATTTGAAATAACTCAACTGGAATTCCGTTACCTCCACTAGCTTTGTTCATAGTGATGCTTTCTAAGGCCCACTAGACTCTGATGCTGGGACGGATTGGGGGCAGGAGGAGAAGGGGACGACAGAGGATGAGATGGCTGGATGGCATCACCAACTTGATGGACATGAGTTTGAGTAAACTCCGGGAGTTGGTGATGGACAGGGAGGCCTGGCATGCTGAGATTCATGGGGTCGCAAAGAGTCGGACACAACTGAGCGACTGAACTGAACTGAACTGAACTGAATGTATTTTGGGTATATTGGGCTTCCCTGGTGGCTCAGATGGTAAAGAATCTGCTTGCCAATGCAAGAGACCCAGGTTCAGTCCCTGGTTTGGGAAGATCCCCTGGAGAAGGGAATGGCTACTCACTCCAGTATTCCACCTGGAGAATTCCATGGACAGAGGAGACTGGCAGTCTATAGTCTATGGGGTTGCAAAAAGTCAGACACAACTGAGCAACTTACACTAACTAATGTATATTGGAATGCATTTTTAAGGTTAACAATATATGTCCTACAAACAGACTACACCTTCTTTTTTCCCTCTTCTCTGGGGGGGATGGGAAGGTGGAATGGGGAGTTAGCATTTAATGGGGACAGAGTTTCAGTTTAGCAAGGTGAAAAATTTGGGAAATAGATGATAGTGAGAGTTGTACAACAGTATGAATGTACTTAATACCACTGAACTGTACACTAAGTTAAAATGGTAGGTTTTATATTATGTGACTTTTACCACAACAAAAACAAAACAAAACAAGGGTTAATTATCAGATAGTTAGATTAACAGATCAGGCCACAATACTAGAGAGGGGCATTGTTAGGGGTTGAATCGTGTCCTCCGCAAATTCATATGTTGAAATCTTAAACCAGTACCTAAAAATATGACATTACCTGGAAATACAGTTATTGCAAGTGTAATTAGTAAAGGTAAAATAAAGTCCTACTGGAGGAGGGTGGACTTGAACCTAATATGACTGATGTCCCTATAAAAAGGAGAGCTTTAGATACATGCACAGGAAGAATGCAATGTGAAGATGAAGGGAGAGGTCAGGGTGATGTTTCTACAAGCCAAGATGTGCTACAGATTGCCAGTAAACCACCAGAGAGCTTCCCAGGTGGTGCTAGTGGTAAAGAACCCCCTTGCCAATGCAAGAGACCTAAGAGACGTGAGTTTGATCCATGGATCAGGAAGATCCCCTGGAGGAGGATATGGCGACCCATTCCACTATTCTTGCCTAGAGAATCTCATGGACAGAGGAGCCTGGCAAGGCACTATGCCAGGCAACAGTCCATAGATTTACAAAGAGTCAGATATGACTGAAGCAAGTTAGCATACACACATGCAAATCACCAAAACCTAGGGAAGATGCACGGAACACATTTATCCTCCTAACCCAAAGAATGAACTAACCCTGATGACATCTTGATCTTGAACTTCTAGCCTTCAGAACTATGAAGTAATACATTTCTCTTTTTTAAGCCACTCAGTTTGTGGTACTTTGCTATGGCAGCACTAGCAAACTAATACAGGCTTTGAGGAAGTTATAGAGTTAGATTTATTAATTCATTTACTGAAAATATTTTTTCAGACTCTGCTATGTGAAATGAATAGTGTAATGAACAAAACAGATAAGGTCCCTGCCCCCAAAGGGCTATTTAGAAGGCAAACAATAAGGCAAATGAATACATTAAATGTGAAGTAGTGGCATGTGCTTTGAAGAAAACAAGTAGAGTAAGAGGTCTAGGAATATCAGGGGCATGGAGAAATGCTTCTCTGAGGAGGTGTCATGGAATAGAGACCTAATGAGGAGAGGCAAAAGTCAGGTGAATTCTTGATGGACCAGGGCTCTAGCAAACGTCTTGAGGCAGAAACTTCCTTGGCATATTTTGAGAAACAGAAAGACCAAAGCGTCTAGAGCAGAGTGAGATGAGAGAAGAGAGATAAGATCTGAGAGGCAAAGGCAAGGTCATGCAGGATTTATAAAGACTTCAAATTTTATTCCAAGTGAGATGGGAAACTATTGGAGGGTAATGAGAAATTATTTAAATTTTATAAGATGGCTGCCATGAGAAGGTTAAACTTTTAGAAAGGTTAATGTGAAATATGGAAGACACTTTGCAGTTGTTCATGCCAAGCTGGTGTTATCTTGAGCTAAAGTAGAAGCAGAAGTGGTCACACAGACCTGCTGATGGCCCATGATAGTTAAATGGGTGTTGGTCTGGAGGAGTCTCTACTTACTGAGAAAAATTTCCAGCCTGAATTAGAAGGTGTAACTTTAAGTAGATTTCAAAGCTCTGGGAAGTAACTATGGAGTATAACTAGGGACATAATGACTGTAAATATTTTAAAAACCTGCAAGACTTCGGCAAATATTTTCAAATGGTAGCATCTTAACAGAACGTGTATTTCAACAAAGAACACATTTGCACCTTTCCATCTTTCAAAAGGTTTTCTGCATTTCTACCCATGGTGCTCTCCCCAGGAAGAACCATTGGTGGAACAGTTTTGAAAGTACTTGCCTTTCATCACACATGTGCACATGTGAAGGTGCTGAAAATGGAGGAATCAAAGCATTATTGAGATCACAGAGGGATGTTTCTTGCCTAGGTTGTTCAGATTAAATACCTCACTGGAGCTAGTGTCTTGTCTTTTACCTAAAAGGGAGTAGATCTTGCTATTTTTATTTTCCTAGGAAACCACTAGCCCCTTTATTCAGATTCTGTTAAAATGTATTTCCGAAGAGTTACACTAAGCCAAATAAGGTAAATCTTCCTAATTCTGGATATTAAACTGCTATAAAAAACAACTCTCTTCTAAATGTCAACCCGGTACTTTCCTTGATTAGATTCATAGCTTTTTCCAAGTCCTTAATCAATGCAGTCTCAATCAAATAACCCTAATCAACTTTGCTTCCTAATTTGATGAATTATACTAATAAACTCTAATTTTCACATTTCAAGAAAATGTAGATTTGCAGTAATCCTGTAAATTCCTTTTCATTTCAGTGAGATACTTGCACCATTTTCAAAATTGTCTAATCTCATTTTCTATTTACAGAGGTTTTGACTAAGCTAGATTTGCTGCTGGACTATGCCCAAGATGCTAAACTTTTATTCCTTAATGAACGGTGTCTGATTTTTTTCATCAGTTAACATGAAAGCCTGCTAAGTCATACGCCTCTCCATTTTATCAATGTCTGATAGTGGAGGACGTTCACCATTTGGGGTTGTGTTCCATAGCAGGAATATTCTGGGACTTGATCCTGTCATCCTGTCATACTATCACATGGGTACATTTAGATACTCCACCCTGACACTCTAATCTCATATTTGGATATATAGTCTTTCCTTTAGTCAGACAATCTTACTAAGATTTGCATTTCTTTTTTAGTGGATTTTTTTTTTTTATGAGAAGATGAGAACAACCCACATGTTCAAGACATATTGCACCAGACAAATATACTTTCTTCCCTAAATTGATGAACAAACTCTACAGATGTTAACAGTCAGGACCCTTTCTTTTACTTCACCCGTCACTGCCCATGTTGTTGGTTTCCAATAAATATTGCCAAGTGATCAAATGCTTAATCTTGTCTCCTAAACTGATTTCAATTTAATTTGACCATTATTGTTATATCCCTACTATCAGCAACATTCTATGCTAAGTACTACTATTAGTCAGTATATTGATGAATAAAACAGCTCTTCGTTCATGGGCTCACAACTTGCATGAAACCCTAGACTAGTATTTATCTTGAATGATCCTAGATTGACATTAATCTTGAATAGATACAAAACTGTGGAGAATCTTATTTGTAAAAAATCAGGGAGCAAGGATCTTCAGAGTAAACTCATCACAGTGTCCCCATTCAGGGCATTTCCTTAATCACAGAATTCTTCAGTCTACTCCAAGGAAAATAAGTATGACACGTTGGAAAAGACTCTTGGTTCAGTGACTCCAGTATTCTAGTTCTCACCATCTTTAATGAAAAAGGCTATCTAAAAATAAATTCTATGTAAAATAACTATAGGATTGGGCAGGGTCTTAAAAATATCTTGGCTCAATCCTCTGATTTTATTTTATTTTATTTTTTTTTGTATTTAATGTATTTATTTTTTAATTTTTTAAAATATAAATTTATTTATTTTAATTGGAGGTTACTTACTTTACAATATTGTATTGGTTTTGCCATACATCAACATGAATCTGCCATGGGTGTACACGTGTTCCCCATCCTGAACCCCCCTCCCACCTCCCTCCCCATCCCATCCCTCTGGGTCGTCCCAGTGCACCAGCCCCAAGTAACCAGTATCACGCATCAAACTTGGACTGGCGATTCATTTCATATATGATATTATACATGTTTCAATGCCATTCTCCCAAATCATCCCACCCTTTCCCTCTCCCTCTCCCACAGAGTCCAAAAGACTGTTCTATATATCTGTGTCTCTTTTGCTGTCTCGCATACAGGGTTATCATTACCAACTTTCTAAATTCCATAGATATGCATTAGTATACTATATTGGTGTTTTTCTTTCTGGCTTACTTCACTCTTATAATAGGCTCCAGTTTCATCCACCTCATTAGAACTGATTCAAATGTATTCTTTTTAGTGGCTGAGTAATACTTCATTGTGTATATGTACCACAGCTTTCAAACACATGAAAAAATGCTCAACATCACTCATTATCAGAGAAATGCAAATCAAAACCACAATGAGGTACCATTTCACGCCAGTCAGAATGGCTGTGATCCAAAAGTCTACAAGCAATAAATGCTGGAGAGGATGTGGAGAAAAGGGAACCCTTTTACACTGTTGGTGGAAATGCAAACTAGTACAGCCACTATGGAGAACAGTGTGGAGATTCCTTAGAAAACTGGAAATAGAACTGCCTTATGACCCAGCAATCCCACTGCTGGACATACACACCAAGGAAACCAGAATTGAAAGAGACACATGTACCCCAATGTTCATCGCAGCACTGTTTATAATAGCCAGGACATGGAAGCAACCTAGATGTCCATCAGCAGATGAATGGATAAGCAAGCTGTGGTACATATACACAATGGAGTATTACTCAGCCATTAAAAAGAATACATTTGAATCAGTTCAATCCTCTTATTTTAAAGATGAGTGAACTAGGCTCAGAGATGAAAAGTGGCTTGTCTTGGGTCATCCACTTCTAAGTGGCAGATCAAGAAACAGAACTTAGTTCAGTGAGTCTTATTCTCAAACACTCAGCCTCCCTGCCTCTCTGGCTAATTGAATATCAAGAGGCTGAACACAATCCATATTTAAGCCCCAGGGGTAAAAAAGGGGTAAGAAAGAAATTATCCATCAAAGTGAGAGATGGGAAACCTGTGCTGAGTTCCACTCACTAATCTCCTTCCTCTTATGCCAGAAAATGGATGACTTATTCCTTCCAATCTCAGAGACTCAGATTAATGTAAATGTGGGAAAGAGAAAAAGATGAGTGGAAACTTTATCAACCTGGAGGAAAGACCAGGAGCACCAGCAACAGTTTACTAGAGAGGCACACTGACTATTCTTTAGCTGCACAGAGTCAAAACCTGGCTTTATCATCCACTGTGTTTACTTGAGTGAGTTACTTAAACTCACTGTTTTGATTCTTCATCTCTGAAATGGGATGACAGCTACCTTAAAATGGTGCTTTGAGGATTAAATAATTGATATTCATAGAGTGGTTAGATTTGCTTAGTAATATAGTGCTATGATATAAGGGAATAATCTAATATAAACCAGAATACTTAGAGATATGTCTTATCTAAAAATAATTTCTTTTGTGTTTTTCATATAGGAGGCAAATTTCAAAGAGAATATTCTTTTAAGGATTTGTAGTGCAAATATGCTATATTGTTCATTAAGATGTCAACTTCAAACAAAACTGGTATTATGACATTCAGATGGAAGACATCACACATGTTAAATTTTTAAAAATTAACAATCAGTTTAATTTCCTCATTGGGTTTTGTGAAACATCCATTTCTCTTGAATATACATATAAACATGAGTCAAAAGAACTGAAAGTCTTCCATAGTCTATAGCATTGGGAAGCACTGGGATAAACAAAATTTAGTGGGTTTCTTTACTGCAGGACTGTTAAAAGCCTATATTATGCTAATGTGAATTGTAAATTTTGTTTATTAAGGTAAGAAGTAAATCATCATTAAATACAAATTTAAAGGAATAGCAACTAAAATGCAACTATGTTTTAAAAACTTAATATTGATAGTCTTTCAAAAGTTCATTCCTGCAGGCAAAGATTCTGATAGAGGTTTAAAAACAGAAATCTGTATGATCATTCATAGCTGATAACCTCTCTAAGAGTTTATACAGCTAATTCTGCATCAATGGCCAATGCAAAGTCCACAAAAGTGAAAAACTTCTGCAGCTTTTCCACAAAATAAAAAAGAACAAATAGTAATATTCATGCATTGAAAGGAGTGTGCTAAGTCACTTCACTCGTGTCCCACTCTGTGTGACCTTATGGACTGCACACTGCCAGACTCCTCTGTCGATGAAATTCTCCAGCAAGAATATGGAATGGGTTGCCATTTTCTTCTCCAGGGAATCTTTCTGACCTAGTGATTGAACTCGGGTCTCTTGCATAGCAGGCAGATTCTTTACCATCTGACACACAGGTTCAGTCAGTTCAGCTGCTCAATCATGTCCGACTCTTTTTGATCCCACAGAGTGCAGCATGCCAGGCTTCCCTGTCCATCACCAACTCCTGGAGCTTGCTCAAACTCATGTCCATCGACTTGGTGATGCCATCTAACCATCTCATTCTGTTGTCCCCTTCTTTTCCTGCCTTCAATCTATCCCAGTATCAGAGTCTTATCAAATAAGTCAGCTCTTTGCAACAGGTGGACAAAGTATTGGAGTTTCAGCTTCAGCATCAGTCCTTCCAATGAATATTCAGGACTGATTTCCTTTAGGATTGACTGGTTGGATCTCTTTTCAGTCCAAGGGACTCTCAAGAGTATTCTCCAACACCACAGTTCAAAAGCATCAATTTTTCGGCGCTCAGCTTTCTTTATAGTCCAACTCTCATCACATCCATACATAACTACCGGAAAAACCATAGCTTTGACTAGATGGACCTTTGTTGGCAAAGTAATGTCCCTGCATTTTAATATGCTGTCTAGGTAGGTCATGGCTTTTCTTCCAAGGAGCAAGTGTCTTTTATTTCATGGCTGTAGTCACTGTCTGCAGTGATTTTGGAGCCCAAAAACATAAAGTCTGTAACTGATTCCATTGTTTTCCCATCTATTTGCCATGAAGTGATGGGACCAGATGCCATGGTTTTTGTTTTTTGAATGTTGAGTTTTAAGCCAGTGTTTTTCACTCTCCTCTTTCACTTTCATCAAGAGGCTCTTTAGTTCCTCTTCACTTTCTGCCATAAGGGTGGTATCATCTGCATATCTGAGGTTATTGATATTTCTCCTGACAATCTTGATTCCAGCTTGTGCTTCATCCAGCCCAGCACTTTGCATGATGTATTTTGCATGTAAGTTAAATAAACAGGTGACAATATACGGCCTTGATGTACTTCTTTACCAATTTGGAACCACTTCATTGTTCCATGTCTGGCTCTAGCTGTTGCTTCTTGACCTTCATACAAATTTCTCAGGAGGCAGGTAAGGTGGTCTAGTCCCATCTCTTGAAGAATTTTCCACAGTTTGTTGTCATCCATGCAGTCAAAGGCTTTGGCTCAGTCAATAAAGCAGAGATGTTTTTCTGGAACTCTCTTGTTTCTTTCAATGATCCAACAGATGTTGGCAATTTGATTTCTAGTTCCTCTGCCTTTTCTAAAACCAGCTTGAACATTGGGCAGTTCTTGGTTCACATACTGTTGAAGTTTTGCTAGAAGAATTTTGAGCATTGCTTTGCAAGTGTATGGGATGAGTGCAATTGTGTAGTAGTTTGAACATTCTTTGGCATTGCTTTTCTTTGGGATTAGGATGAAAACTGACCTTTTCCAGTCCTGTGGCCACTGCTGAGTTTTCCAAATTTGCTGGCATATTGAGTACAGAACTTTCACAGCATCATCTTTTAGGATTTGAAATAGCTCAACTGGAATTTCAACACCTCCACTAGCTTTGTTTGTAGTAATGCTTCCTAAGGCCCACTTGACTTCACATTCCAGGATGTCTGGGTCTAGGTGAGTGATCACACCATCGTGGTTATCTGGTCATGAAGATCTTTTTTGTACAGTTCTTCTGTGTATTCTTGCCACCTCTTAATATCTTCAGCTTCTGTTAGGTCCATACCCATTCTGTCCTTTATTGAGCCCATCTTTGCATGGAATGTCCTCTTGGTATCTCTAATTTTCTTGAAGAGATCTCTAGTCTTTCCCATTCTGTTGTTTTCCTCTATTTCTTTGCATTGATCACTGAGGAAGGCTTTCTTATCTCTCCTTGCTATTATTTGGAACTCTGCATTTGGATGGGTATATCTTTCCTTTTCTCCTTTGCCTTTCCCTTCTCTTATTTTCTCAGCTATTTGTAAGGCCTCTTCAGACAACCATTTTGCCTTTCTGCATTTATTTTTCGTGGGGTCTTATTTAAAGGAGAGCTAGCATGAAATCTTTATAGAATGTACAGCAAATTAATATGCCTCCTGTTAAGAGTGAGTGGAAGACTTATTTTTTCCTTAAAGAGGTAAAACACACCTTCAGATAAGCCAGAGTGCTTCGTTCCTGAAGATTTCATTTCTCTAAGTGTTTCAAAACATATCTGAGTCCAGTAGTCATATAAGATTTAAATTATCCTGTTAGGAAGAAGTCTTTCCCCTTAAAGACTCCACCAGAAAATTACTAGAACTAATCAATGACTATAGTAAAGTTGCAGGATATAAAATCAACACACAGAAATCCCTTGCATTCCTATACACTAATAATGAGAAAACAGAAAGAGAAATTAAGGAAACAATTCCATTCACCATTGCAACGGAAAGAATAAAATACTTAGGAATATATCTACCTAAAGAAACTAAAGACCTATATACAGAAAACTATAAAACACTGGTGAAAGAAATCAAATAGGACACTAATAGATGGAGAAATTTACCATGTTCATGGATTGGAAGAATCAATATAGTGAAAATGAGTATACTACCCAAAGCAATTTATAGATTCAATGCAATCCCTATCAAGCTACCAACAGTATTCTTCACAGAGCTAGAACAAATAATTTCACAATTTGGATGGAAATACAAAAAACCTCGAATAGCTAAAGCGATCTTGAGAAAGAAGAATGGAACTGGAGGAATCAACCTGCCTGACTTCAGGCTCTACTACAAAGCCACAGTTATCAAGACAGTATGGTACTGGCACAAAGACAGAAATATAGATCAATGGAACAAAATAGAAAGCCCAGAGATAAATCCATGCACATATGGACACCTTATCTTTGACAAAGGAGGCAAGAATATACAATGGATTAAAGACAATCTCTTTAACAAGTGGTACAGGGAAATCTGGTCAACCACTTGTAAAAGAATGAAACTAGAACACTTTCTAACACCATACACAAAAATAAACTCAAATGGATTAAAGATCTAAACGTAAGACCAGAAACTATAAAACTCCTAGAGGAGAACATAGGCAAAACACTCTCTGACATACATCACAGCAGGATCTTCTATGACCCACCTCCCAGAATATTGGAAATAAAAGCAAAAATAAACAAATGGGACCTAAATAACCTTAAAAGCTTCTGCACATCAAAGGAAACTATTAGCAAGGTGAAAAGACAGCCTTCAGAATGGGAGAAAATAATAGCAAATGAAGCAACTGACAAACAACTAATCTCAAAAATATACAAGCAACTTCTACAGCTCAACTCCAGAAAAATAAATGACCCAATCAAAAAATGGGCCAAAGAACTAAATAGACATTTCTCCAAAGAAGACATACAGATGGCTAACAAACACATGAAAAGATGCTCAACATCACTCATTATCAGAGAAATGCAAATCAAAACCACTATGAGGTACCATTTCACACCAGTCAGAATGGCTGCGATCCAAAAGTCTACAAATAACAAATGCTGGAAAGGGTGTGGAGAAAAGGGAACCCTCTTACACTGTTGGTGGGAATGCAAACTAGTACAGCCACTATGGAGAACAGCGTGGAGATTCCTTAAAAAACTGGAAATAGAACTGCCTTATGACCCAGCAATCCCACTGCTGGGCATACACACTGAGGAAACCAGAATTGAAAGAGACACGTGTACCCCAATGTTCATCGCAGCACTGTTTATAATAGCCAGGACATGGAAGCAACCTAGATGTCCATCAGCAGATGAATGGATAAGCAAGCTGTGGTACATATACACAATGGAGTATTACTCAGCCATTAAAAAGAATACATTTGAAGCAGTTCTAATGAGGTGGATGAAACTGGAGCCTATTATACAGAGTGAAGTAAGCCAGAAAGAAAAACACCAATACAGTATACTAACGCATATATATGGAATTTAGAAAGATGGTAACAATAACCCTGTGTATGAGACAGCAAAAGAGACACTGATGTATAGAACAGTCTTATGGACTCTGTGGGAGAGGGAGAGGGTGGGAAGATTTGGGAGAATGGCATTGAAACATGTAAAATATCATGTATGAAACGAGTTGCCAGTCCAGGTTCGATGCACGATACTGGATGCTTGGGGCTAGTGCACTGGGATGACCCAGAGGGAGGATATGGGGAGGGAGGAGGGAGGAGGGTTCAGGATGGGGAACACATGTATACCTGTGGCGGATTCATTTTGATATTTGGCAAAACTAATACAATTATGTAAAGTTTAAAAATAAAATAAAAAAAAAAGAAGTCTTTCCCCCTGAAGTACACTCAGCATGAAAGACTCATTTAATGAGTTCTAGTCATAAAGTTTTCTATTAAGAGAAGACTACATTCTGCAAAATATAATATATTTATATCAAGAGATGCAGAATGTGGAAAACAGGCCATCTGTGGACTAGTAGAGTTTTTACAACAACTTTGATGATTATGCCACAAGCAGCTAAGCCTGCTAATCTGCCTGATTTCATTAACTGATTCTAACAGCCCAGAGCATCTCAATCCATGTGCTGGAAATAATAGGATAGTTGTAATAGGACTGAAATATCATATGTTCTTGAGTATTATCATCTGTAGTATATTTATATACTTTGTAGTTGATCTAGCCAGATATTTTAGTAATTTATTATTTATTTAATATTATTTATATAATTTATTTATTTGATAAATTTTATCAAACCAAAATCCAGACTGTACAAAAGCCATAGTCAAGATGTCAGTGACTACTTCAAGACATGGCATCCAAGAGAGCCTGTTCTTATTTACAAGTGTGATTTTAAACACTAGCATTAACCTATATGTTTATGCCCATCAGTTTTCTGACAACTGATAGTCAGTGTTAGGATTGATTTGAAAGAAGGGAATTAGAGTTTGAAGAGAAAGTAGGAATATTTTCAGTTCAACCTTACAAAAATGAGAAGAAACACATTTGGACCTGTTGTGGATAAAGTTGCTGAGAAGTTGGTTAAAAAAAAAAATAGACTGAGAGATCCATGTGAGAAACCTTGAGGTGTTTTTGTTCTGTTCTAGAATTAAGTTTTCATTGGCAGGTAGAAAAGCATCCACTTGGTGTCTGAGGTATTCTCTCTGTTTAACCAGACTGAGGTATGTAAATGAATAAATGTTTGCAACATTTCTTTCCATGTTACTCTTTTTTCCCAGGAGTACATTGGAGCCACAAGGCATGAATTAATATATGAATTGGAGGAAGATGTTTGCTGAGCAGGAGGAATGTGGGAGACCATGTTGGCTCCAAACTATTAAGACTGACTATTAAGACTAAGCTATTAAGTCACATATTAGAAGAATCTCTTCTCTTCGCTCAGTCCTCATCTATACTCCTTTTCTTCCCCTACCGCAGCAAACATAATCTCTTCCCTATGCATAAACCTACTAATTCTAAACAAGATGCCCTCTGTCCCTGATTTCTGGAATTGTATAGCAGAAATCACATCTAGTTACTAAAATAATGGTGTTTTTAAAGAGTTAGACATTCTCTTTCAGGATTGTATCTCTTTCATTTATCAAGGAATGTTTGTCCTTGTAAGTTTTCAGTATTATTTTAAGACACATTAAATTTTATCACTAAAACAACTTGAAAAAATGTGAAATTGGTAGCAGAATTTCAGGCTATGATAGTATTCCCAAAGGATTCTGATGTCCTTTTAAAAGTTAAATACAATAGTGGAAGATAAACTGTGTAAAATGCCAGCACTTCTCTTCCTCCTCTCCTCTGTTTGTGTACTAAGCCAAGAGGTCCCACTGGCAATCATATTTAAGGAATAAACAGTATAGAGAGAGCTTTCAGTATCACTCATGAATTTGCTAGATGCTCTGTTTGTCTCACTTGATTTTGATTTTGGTGTTAATTCACTTAACATATGTACATACATAAAATATACACAGCTTGTCTCATTATAATTGCTATTGGTAATCTAGGAAATATTGAATATATTAAACCATAAAATTTTTAATTTCAATGAAATAGGGGAATGGTATGTTGGAAAAATAGGCATGATTCACTTTCCAGCTAAATCTGAACCAATGTGTCTACCTTATATTACCTTACTTTAAAAAAAATGACCAACAAATCTTACTTGATATGAATATTAACTTTTTGCTTCAAATGCATTTTAATGAACTCTCATTTTAATGTTCTAATATGACTATAGAGTGGCCGAGAGGTGCTATCCCATGTCCAAGGTCAGGGGCGGTGGCCAAGAGGAGCCACCCCATGTCCGAGGTCAAGGGCAGTGGCCAGGAGGAGCTACCCCACATCCAAGCAGCGGCGGCTGCCCCAGATGCAGGAGGGCTGAGAGGAGCTACTCCATGTTCAAGGTCAGGAGGGGTGACCTCATTCAAGGTAAGGAGCAGCAGCTGCGCTTTGCTGGAGCAGCCATGAAGAGACACCCCATGTCCAGGGTAAGAGAAATCCAAGTAAGACCGTAGGTGTTGTGAGAGGGCATCAGAGAGCAGACACACTGAAAACATAATCACAGAAAACTAACCAATCTGATCACATGGACCACAGCCTTGTCTAACTCAAAGAAACTAAGCCAAGCCATGTGGGGCCACCCAAGAGAGATGGGTCATGGTGGAGAGGTCTGACAGAATGTGGTCCACTGGAGAAGGGAATGGAAAACCACTTCAGTATTCTTGCCTTCAGAACCCCATGAACAGTATGAAAAGGCAAAATGATAGGATTCTAAAACAGGAACTCCCCAGGTCGGTAGGTGTCCAATATGCTACTGGAGATCAGTGGAGAAATAACTCCAGAAAGAATAAAGGGATGGAGCCAGAGCAAAAACAATACCCAGCTGTGGATGGGACTGGTGATACAAGCAAGGTCTGATGCTGTAAAGAGCAATATTGCATAGGAACCTGGAATGTTAGGTCCATGAATCAAGGCAAAAGGAAGTGGTCAAACAGGAGATGGCAAGAGTGAACGTCGACATTCTGGGAATCAGTGAACTAAAATGGACTGGAATGGGTGAATTTAACTCAGATGACCATTATATCTACTACTGTGGGCAGGAATCCCTTAGAAGAAATGGAGTAGCCATCATGGTCAACAAAAGAGTCCGAAATGCAGTACTTGGATGCAATCTCAAAAACAACAGAATGATCTCTCTTCGTTTCCAAGGCAAACCATTCAATATCACAGTAATCCAAGCCTATGCCCCAACCAGTAATGCTGAAGAAGCTGAAATTGAACGGTTCTATGAAGACTAACAAGACCTTTTAGAACTAACACCCAAAAAAGATGTCCTTTTCATTATAGGGGACTGGAATGCAAAAGTCGGAAGTCAAGAAACACCTGGAGTAACAGGCAAATTTGGCCTTGGAATACGGAATGAAGCAGGGCAAAGGCTAATAGAGTTTTGCCAAGAGAACACACTGCAAAGATGGAGAAGCTCTATACAGTTAACAAAACAAGACCAGGAGCTGACTGTGGCTCAGATCAGGAATTCTTTATTGCCAAATTCAGACTTAAATTGAAGAAAGTGGAGAAAACCATTAGACCATTCAGGTATGACCTAGATAAAATCCCTTATGATTATACAGTGGAGTAAGAAATAGATTTAAGGGACTAGATCTAATAGACAGAGTGCCTGATGATCTATGGATGGAGGTTCGTGATACTGTACAGGAGACAGGGATCAAAACTATCCCCATGGAAAAGAAATGCAAAAAAGCAAAATGGCTGTCTGGGGAGGCCTTACAAATAGCTGTGAAAAGAAGAGAAGTGAAAAGCAAAGCAGAAAAGGAAAGATAGCATCTGAATGCAGAGTTCCAAAGAATAGCAAGGAGAGATAAGAAAGCCTTCCTCAGTATTCAATGCAAAGAAATAGAGGAAAACAACAGAATGGGAAAGACTAGAGATCTCTTCAAGAAAATTAGAGATACCAAGGGAACATTTCATGCAAAGATGGGCTCGATAAAGGACAGAAATGGTATGGACCTAACAGAAGCAGAAGATGTTAAGAAGAGATGCAAGAATACACAGAAGAACTGTACAAAAAAACATCTTCACCACCCAGATAATCATGATGGTGTGATCACTGACCTAGAGCCAGACATCCTGGAATGTGAAGTCAAGTGGGCCTTAGGAAGCATTACTACAAACAAAGCTAGTGGAGGTGATGGAATTCCAGTTGAGCTATTTCAAATCCTGAAAGATGATGCTGTGAAAGTACTGCACTCAATATGCCAGCAAATTTGGAAAACTCAGCAGTGGCCACAGGACTGGAAAAGGTCACTTTTCATTCCAATCCCAAAGAAAGGCAATGCCAAAGAATGCTCAAACTACTGCACAATTGCAGTCATCTCATACGCTAGTAAAGTAATGCTCAAAATTCTCCAAGCCAGGCTTCAGCAATACATGAACCATGAACTTCCAGATGTTCAAGCTGGTTTTAGAAAAGGCAGAGGAACCAGAGATCAAATTGCCAACATCCGCTGGATCATGGAAAAAGCAAGAGAGTTCCAGAAAAACATCTATTTCTGCTTTATTGACTGTGCCAAAGCCTTTGACTGTGTGGATCACAATAAACTGTGGAAAATTCTGAAAGAGATGGGAATACCACACCACCTGACCTGCCTCTTGAGAACCTATATGCAGGTCAGGAAGCAACAGTTAGAACTGGACATGGAACAACAGACTGGTTCCAAATAGGAAAAGGAGTACATCAAGGCTGTATATTGTCCCCCTGCTTATTTAACTTATATGCAGAGTACATCATGAGAAACGCTGGGCTGGAGGAAGCACAAGCTGGAATCAAGATCGCCAGGAGAAATATCAATAACCTCAGATATGCAGATGACACCACCCTTATAGCAGAAAGTGAAGAGGAACTAAAAAGCCTCTGGATGAAAGTGAAAGAGGAGAGTGAAAAAGTTGGCTTAAAGCTCAACATTCAGAAAACAAAGATCATGGCATCCAGTCCCATCACTTCATAGCAAATAGATGGGGAAACAGTGAAAACAGTGGCTGACTATTTTTTGGGGCTCCAAAATCACTGCAGGTGGTGACTGTACCCATGAAATTAAAAGACGCTTACTCCTTGGAAGGAAAGTTATGATCAACCTAGACAGCATATTAAAAAGCAGAGACATTACTTTGCCAACAAAGGTCCATTTAGTCAAGGCTATGGTTTTTCCAGTGGTCATGAATGGATGTGAGAGTTGGACTGTGAAGAAAGCTGAGTGCCAAAGAATTGATGCTTTTGAACTGTGGTGTTGGAGAAGACTCTTGGAGTCCCTTGGACTGCAAGAAGATCCAACCAGTTCATTCTAAAGGAGATCAGTCCTGGGTCTTCTTTGGAAGGACTGATGCTGAAGCTGAAACTCCAATACTTTGGCCACCTCATGCGAAGAGTTGACTCATTGGAAAAGACCCTGATGCTGGGAGGGATTGGGGGCAGGAGGAGAAGGGGATGACAGAGGATGAGATGGCTGGATGGCATCACCAACTCGATGGACATGAGTCTGAGTGAACTCAGGGAGTTGCTGATGCACAGGGAGGCCTGGCGTGCTGCAATTCATGGGGTCGCAAAGAGTTGGACATGACTGAGCGACTGAACTGAACTGAACTGATGATCTTAGAGAATTTCAAGACTTTTTTTTTTTCAAAGGACTAAAACTCAAACCTTTCATTACCAGTTTCAAACAAACATTTAAGACTGGATTTAAAATGTCTAAACAAACAGCTTTAAAATGAAATATCCATTGGAATATTTCATCTACTGATAGCACAGCACAAAAGCGATTATTGCGATAATAAGAAAAGTATTTGTTTTCCAAGAAATACCAATATAATAACAACTTTCTCCCCTCAAAAAATGTTGGGAGAGGAAAATATAGAATAAAATACAAAAAGATAAAGAAACTCATTTCTCCATTACTGTAAACAAAATGATTTGTCTTTCATTATATGATATCAAATCAAAATGTGATTCATCAGTCACCTCTGTATTTGTGGTAATTCCTCCTAATATTCTCAATATTATTACAATGCCTTTGGCTAGTTTCTTTTAATTTTTTCCTTTACTTACAAAAAACAAACACAATTGCTAAAATGGAGGAGATATGTTCTTCCAGAAATCTGGCAAAGCACAAAGAAAACCTATTATTTTGTAGACACATGCACATTTCTTTTTTTTTTTTTTTTTTTTTTTTTTTTTTTTTAAATTTTATTTTATTTTTAAACTTTACATAATTGTATTAGTTTTGACAAATATCAAAATGAATCCACCACAGGTATACATGTGTTCCCCATCCTGAACCCTCCTCCCTCCTCCCTCCCCATACCATTTCAAAAATACCATAGGAGCATTTGTTTAGGACACTAGGCCCAGGAATTTATCCCTGACAGTCTCCTTGACAGCAACTTGATAGAATAAGGTTGCTTTTCACAGTATCAACTTCAAAGCTATGATTCCTGCTCTATGCATCAGATATTTCCATAAGAACTAGTCTTATTTCTAACCTCCATACTTATGTCCAATCATCTTAAAAACTACTTATTCATTTTGTCTATACATTATCCATAGATCCACAGAGTTACTGCCACCAAAGAGAGTAACACATCCTCTTATGTGCCCAACATATCCTCTGTAAGGTTTCACAAGCAACACTGATATTTCAGCATACAGTTCAAATGCTTCTTGACTTTATAAAGTTAGATTATATTTCTATAGACTGACAGCATGTTGATGTTGCTTCTGTCTTTAGTTCCTCCTCACCCAGACTTGCATTTTATAAAATTACCTCTCAGTCAGTTTACTTTCTAACATACATCCTCCCACAAACACTTGTACATGTACCTGTGAAAGCTACATCCTTCAGTGAAACAGAGGCAAAGCCAAGGGAAACAGCTAACACTTAACTCTTCTAGGTGCTAAGCATAATTCCAAGTCCTTTATTTACCCTGCCACTTTATCCTCATGACAGTACTGTGGAATAAGAGTCGGTATTATTCTTATTCATGTTCACAAGTCATGAAAAAATTTGAATGCTTTGCCCAAATCTCACAGCTATAGTAATGGAGCCAGGGTTTGTGCCGAGGCCTGTCAATCATCCAATCCCTTCACAGAACCACTAACTTTCAAGAATGAATAATGTAAAGACTCCCTCCCCAACCCCTTTTCCATTCTGCCTTCCCTTTCCTTCCTCTTCAGAGGCACTGGCTTATCTAAGTACTCTCTCAGTAACTTGTTATACAAAGTTTCTTTTTTTAATATCATCATTTCAGTTGTGTGATATCAATACTCTATTCTTTATTTAACAATGCCTCCCTTGACATCTTAACCTAATTTCACAATTATTCAGATGCTTTCAGTTGTTTAAATATAATCCAAGACAGTTTAAAACTGTGCCCTCAATTTAAAGCTCTAGTCTATACAGACTAGAAACTATGATTCCTGGAAGAAGGAAATGCATTTGTTATCAAGGCCCATCCTCTCTCCCTGAAGCTCCAGCTCTGCATTGGACCAGGAGAGAATTGGAGAGAGAAAATCTATGGTCTACTCTGATTAACAGGGTCAGGACTCAGGTGAGGCCAGGGAGATATCAACCTTGCATCCGCCCAACCTTGAGAGGGAAAGCCCCCTTAAACTCGTACCCTAGGCACCTTCCTTGCCTCACCTTACAATCCTCCCCAGCCTGTTTTCATCTGAAGCTATGGCCTCTGCTGTATGTTGGTCTCCTTTTATGAGAAGCACATGACTGTTTACTGGCAGAGTGTGGCTTTTCCTGGGACACACTCTTTCCTGAGGACCTCTGGAGGAACAGTAGTTCATTTGGATCCCCATATTTCAATTATAATCCCAGGCTATGTGGCCCCATCACCTGGGCAACCCTATGATTTCTGGTTCCAACTACATCTTTCCACATGTGGAGTCTCAGGAACCACTGAGTTCTCTTATGTTCCCACCTCAGGTTCTCCCACAGAGAACCTAATGTGGCATAGATCACCACTTTTTTCTTAACAAGCTCCCTAAAGCACAGTCCCTTTCTGACTTGCTGATGTGGAATCCTCAAGTAAGCCTCACACCTTCCCAATGCTCTGCAGTGAGTTCTAGGAGAAAACCAGCAAACTTCAGGGGGCATATCTCAGGCTCTCCCCCAAACTCTCTCTGCACTGTGTTCTGACAGAAGGTTGCTGATCTTAGGGATGTTTTGCCTATGCTTAATTAGTTTCCACAAGCAGATACAGTTTCAGAAGCCAAGAAACTTGCTTTTTATAAACCTAGAGTCAAGGTCTGAGCATTCACACCACTCCTATCACTAAAAGCCACCACTGAGCCTGCAAAACCTTCCTGATTCTACAGGCCTCCAGTCCTGCAGCAAGAAATGCTAGAAGCCCACATACTGACCTTGACCTATTTCCCTGGTCAGGACATTTTTTTTCCACCATTCTTGGAAGCACTAAGCTATTTCTGAACCTGGTTTCTTTGCTGACTGCTTACCAGGCAATAACTCTCCAGGTTCTCCATTTGCCCTAGAAACAGAAAGAATCACAGTTCACCAGAAAGTCAAGAGGCACAAGTGGTACCAAAGCACAGTAGCATCAGAGGCTTTCCAGAGCCATAGACAGTATCACGTGTGAGGGCTGGGATCTCAGCCATGCATTTCCACAACCCCAGTGTGACCCGTGTGTGTTGTCTTGAGCTCTGAGTCAATAGGAACCAGAATCAGAGGCCCTTGAGGTCTCCTGGTTCAGTCTTCTGCCAGACATGATAGATATCTGACCAGATATCTAACCTCAAGCGTTGGGATGAGTAAGGTGGCGGAGTGGAGTACTCAGCTTCTTAGGAAGTCTCTTTACAGAAGGCAAAGGTTTGCAAATTGTGCTCCTCACACCCCTGAGGGCTACTGACAGGAGTGGGAGGAGACAGGGAAGTAGCTTCTCTCTGATATGTTTTATATGTTGGATTTGGGTGACAGTTTAATATAGAGAAAGAGTTCCACAGCTTTAAAGATAAAAAGAAGATAGAGGTTTGTTCTCAGAAAAAAGGATTCCAAGTCCTAACTACGTCCTTCACTAGTCATTGATTTTGAACAAATATTTAATGCCTCCAGACTTGGTTCCTCATTTATAAAATATGGGAAACAATACTTGCTCAATAATCTCCAAAATGGTAATTAGCTTGAAATGTAGGAAAATGTTTATATTACTTGGAACTCAGAAAGAGGCTTTGCTTTACATTCCCTCCTTTAATCTTCATGACAACCCTGTAATGTAGGTGTTTGTGACCTTCACTTTGCATATTGAAGAAAAAATAATTCAGAGATGTTCAATAAGTTGCAAGCAGTCACACAGTGACTGATCCAAGATTTTCTCTCAATTCTGACTCTTGTTCCTTTCATGAACAGAAGACTTAGCAACATTTCAGGATTTGGGTTTTTTTAATCCCATAATTAAATGGTTGCTCCAACTGTAGAAGGTGTGACTCTCCCAAGCTCTCCACAACACTAGCCTTACTACTGTCTACAGAAATGCTAAGGACCATAACAGCTGCTCTTCTTCACTAAGTCCAAGGCACTGTGCTCACTGCTTGACATACATAATTTCATTTAATCATCCCAGCTTAGTTAATCCTTCCAACACTTCTATTAGGTAGGCACTATAATCATTTCTGTTTTACAGATGAGAAAAGTTATGCAGGAGTTTCCAATCCTGTTCCAAGAGCAGAATTCAGGTGAATTTCCATGGAAGCAAACATCTGGGATCCAGCTCATCCTCTCCTGCCAGAGAGGGGCCCTGTTCAACATGCTGCGTGCTAAGATGCCTTCTGTCTCAGTGTTCTACCCAGGATTCTCCTCTCCTCATACCTGCTCCCCCACTGCTTCTTACATCCTTCACCACAAGCCACACAGGAGAAAGATCTGGCAGATCTTGAACAGGTCAACTGAACTGTGTTTTGTCAGTTGTTCTGATAGGAGAGTTAATGGTAGAGAGGTTGAAATGATTTTGTTCCTAATTCAGAAATCTCATTAACTTGAAAAGAAATTCACCTGGCTATATTAGAAAAGCTTTTTATTTCTTTATTGGGGTATAGTTGCTTAAGGGGCTTCCCTCGTGGCTTAGCAGTAAAGAACCTGCCTGCAATGCTGAAGACATAGAGAGATGGCTTCGATTCCTGGGTCAGGAAGATTCCCTGGAGGAGGAAATGGCAAACTACTCCAGTAATCTTGCCCAGGAAATCCCATGGACAAAGGTGCCTGGTGGGCTACAGTCCATGAGGTCACAAGAGTCAGACATGACTGAGATACTAAACAACAAAAATAATTGCTTAAACTCCTGCCTAATTCTGGTTGTGCCCATTTCTTCTCAAGAAGCTCTCTCTATGCCCTGTATACATTTGGAACCATGTCTGACAACATCAGTAGTGAGGAAAGATTTTTGTCCTCTCAGAACACAAGAATATTTTACGTCGGCAGTAGTATTTTCAGTGTTTGGTGCATCGATGTGTGGGCTACGCAGAATATTTTAAAGGTATATTTGCCTACAAGCAATGACAGCTTTATAAACAGAATGGACATGGACAGATGAGTCAAATTCAGTTTATAACTAAAACTAAAGCAATTCCAACACTATTGTATAAAATATTGTTCAGAAAGAATGTTATACATAAAAAGTTGGATTAAGTTTCCCAGTGTCCCATGGCTAATCACATTGTGCCTGCCATTGCTGCTGCAGCTAGTCACCATCCCCTTGCTGCCACCACTAATTCAGCCACCATCACCATTTGGCACCATCACAACACTGCCATTTCTGCTGCTGCAGGACTGTCAACGCCTAAATTCATCTTCTGGCCTCCAGGAAAGCAAAATTGCTCTTTTCAGTGTTAACAGGACCTTCCTTCAAGCAACAATGGATGAGTCCTGGAGTATATTTGAGGAAGAATCCCCCAACCCTGAGCAGTGACTTGAGGTTAATTCCAAGCATCTCCACTCTTTCCTCATAGGAACTGCCTATCCACCTGGGGAAATGATTCAGTAGCTAGGAAACCCTTTGTTCCCCTTATGTTCCCTGAGAATTGTCATCATTATGAATATTTATTGAGTACTTCTGATGTCTTGGTTACCCTACTAAGTGGAAAAACGTGCGTCATCCTATTAATCTTTGCAACAGCTCTGTGAAATAGTTACAATAATTATTCTCAATCTGCAGATGAGGAAACTAGGCATAGAGAAGTTAATAACATACTCAAGTTTATCAATCTAACTAGGCTTCAAAGCCAAGTTTATCAGACATCGAGGTGAACACTTTTAGCCACCAAATGTGCCACAAAGGACAAGAGACACAGTGGTCCCCCAAAATCCATTTTATGGTCTTCTCAGGAACACAAGATCCCAAAATTCTGCCATGAAAGCTGAGTGATCCTCTAATGTATATAAACATCAAAATGTGAAAATTAGCTCACTTTGTGTGTATCTGTATAGATTTTTGCCATCTAAAGATGATAAGAGGATATGGAACACACTGGGTAAACTCTGCTGCAAGTAGACAGGAAAAGATCTTTCCCCAACTTGCGACCTTTTAATGTGGTTTTCTTTGTGCTTTACTTTCAGTCATTTCTTTCTCACATGAAAAATATTTAAAGCATGCACATTCTCTTTGAGTTTATTATATATTCACAAAACCACAAAAAGAATAGCCATGCTTTGTAATTATAATGGCAATAATAATATTAATAACCTATATTTCCATTTGGTTCTTTGATCAGTAATCAACATATTCATTGTACCTTGTATCAGGAATCAGGATACATACTGTGGAAATTATGGTGATAATTCAGGAGATGGTCCTGCTCTTTTAAGTATTTAATTCTGTGAGAAAGATGGAATTCAGAGGACTTTCAAATATTGTTGGTCTAGATAGCCATTCTCACTTCCTAAAACATCATGAATATCCTTTGTCAGGGTCTCTTTGAGACAGTTTTCTGCAATACCAAATGCATCAGGTAGGACTAGCTGCATAATTTTGAAGATCCAGTGCAAAATGAAACTGTGGGGCCCTTGTTCAGAAATCTGAGAATTCTAAGGCAACAACTCATTAAATCAGGCAAGGGGCCCTTACTGCTTGGGTCACACGCACATGAGGCCAGCCCTGGTATCAGGTACTTTCTGTGCTCTATACCAATGTTGGTTCTGCTTCTACATCAGATACTGTTTCTCCTGTCGCAACGCTTTAGTTAACTGTTTTCCATATTCCTTTCTCCTCTGCACAGTGAATTGAATAGGCTACGCTTGCTGGCTGTTTCAAGCAGTCAAAATAATCTGAATCCAGTAGTTGTTCCTGCTTCTACTTGCCGACCCCTTGCCCCTCTCTTCCCCTTACCCAGGAGAAGTAGGGCTTGGGGTTCAAGCGAAGACAGCAGAAAGAACACAGAGAAGTTAAATCTATTACTACTCTAGCAGCCACAACTAACTTTGGTACTGTTTTTACCACAGTATAAATTATTCTGCACGAGATTTCCTGATAATTGTCCAAGATGGTATGGATCCCACAAAGCAGCCCACCTCAGTTAAAGGCTTTCTCAGTTTTCTTTGGAAGTAGACAATGAAGGTGAATTCAAAACATATGTTAATCTTCCTGATAAGGGTGGTTCTGGCAGGCATGTTTCTCTTCAAGCTTCTCCGGAAGATGTAAAGCAGTACATCTTGCTCACCTGAAAAGCCCTTCTTTGTCATACAAGGCAGCAAGTGCTAGCAGCCAAATGAATGCTGCAAACAGTAAAAGCTACAAGAGTTCAGAGGAAGCCTGCACTGTAAGATTAAGAAATCTGAAAGTCTTCATGGAGAGGCTGAAGATTAACAGTCTTACTTTCACAAATTAAATAGAATAATAGCTCTTCCATCCAAGTCAGTAGCAGAGAGCCTGCAAATCTCAAAGATTATTAATCTATATGGAAAGATATCATTTTCCTTACTGCCTTCCAAAACCTAGATTTTATTATGTGATTTCTATTTTTATAGCCTCTTTCCAGATAATTTAAAAATTACTTCCACTGCGCCCAATATTTATAATTCTATATTTTTTTAACTCATTGCTGCTTTATTTTTCCTGCCTTTTAATTGGCCCCCTGGTTTCTTAAGGTAATTAATTCATTGCAAAATAGCAGGTATACACTTTGATCACAGGATGGTTTAGCTACAAAAATGAATCCCAGCTGGAAATCTTCTGCCAGGTTCTGACACACTTTGCTACTTTCTCTGTACTTTTGTTTGGCAATTAGTAATTTCCCCTTGTGTTATAGGGCTGTAATTAGTATCCCCATGTCTTCTTTCCCTTACTAGTCTCCACATTCTCCAAGGACAAGATTCTGATCTGGTTCATGTATGTGTCCTGCACACAGGCAGCTAAAGGGAGGTGGTTTGGTAAACTATCTGGTTGATTGATTAGCTGACTGAAAGAAAGGAAGGAAGGAGAGAAAGAAGGAAATTCTCTTCTACCTGAGTCTCAATTCTCTACTGGTCTTTCACGCTTTCATCAATTCTAAGGTATATTTGTAGATTTTAAGCTCCCTGAGCTCAACTTTATGCCTGCCTTAAATTTAAATTTAAAAAGTTTTACTACTAAGAAACTAAGAAGCCAACAAAAATCACTGGAGAAACAAAGCAATGATGAGTTAAAGAACTGTTAATGGGTCCAATTTAGTAATTACAGACAAAGTTCAATACTACTAAAATATAAGTCTTCACTGTGATTTTCCCTCTAATAACTCATGCCTCCCTACAATTTCTCTTCCACCAGGTGCTCCAATCAACTACAAACCTAGAAAATCATCCTACAATCTTAGTGTCAGGAGAAACTGTCCCTATTTCCTATTAATTCTTCAGTCAATGTTTAAATAACCAGCAATAAATAGGTCTTTGCTGAATAGTAACTGCTTCAGTTTGATCACATTCAATGATAAGGAACTTACTAAATTATTCAATAAACCTCATTCTATTTTTTTGGCATGTTTTTATTTTTTAAAGATTTTATATTAAAGAAAAAAGAGGGTAATTCAAAGGATCCCACCGTGTAAGTGTAAAACAAATGTTTATATTTATATGTTTGTATTTCATACTTCAAAAATTATAAATATGCATTTTTATGCATATGAATGTGTTAAAAAGAATTAAAATAGCACAGATCATATGGTTATGGGACACAGCATTTTTATTTGCTTCACATCATTTGCTAATGATGTACAAATTATTTTCTGTTCTAAATGTAAAATCCCTACCCCTAGGAATTTATGATTGCCCGTTTTGGTTGCATGCCCAGCTCTCACTGAATTGTGTTAAAAAATTGATTATGCCTCCCAAGACCTTCCTCTTTCCTAACTTCTTAACAGAAACAGATTCCCAGAAAATAACACCAACAAAATTCCACTGCCTTCAATATCTGAAAACCCATAAATATGACCAGTGAAATGTTGCTGCCTATTCATAAGAATAACCACAGCAGCAACCAACACATATTCTACAAAGGTATGTTAAAGTTGCTTTAAAGAAAAGTAGTTATACTCGGCTCAGTAAAACCAACCTTTTCTTGTTCAAATAGGAAATGATGAACTTGAACCTCTCACATTCGCAAAATTTTAATACTGAATTAACTCTGATCTTTATTTTCTTTGGAAATAAAGACAAGGTGAAATAAATATGGACCCAAACATATCTGAGATCCCGTTCTTTTATTTGTGCCTACACATTCCCCACCAGTGGTTCTTTCTACAGTATACATAAAGAACTGAAAGAGTGTCTCTCCTCTCCTAAGGCTGTGCCTTTAAATCACTGATTTATGACCGAGGCCCTGAAAGCAGCATTTTACATAGTGCAATTCTCTCCAGCAGTCCCAGAAGGTGAGTGTATCATTTGAAAGGATTTTAATGCAGCGGGGGAAGAAGCACTACCTCCCGGTAATCACATGATCAGGACACCTAAATGGACAGCCCCAGCCTGCATATTTAAACCTGCAGCCGGAGATGCAGCTCTGTTTGCACAATGCTGTCCCATGGCAGAATTACATAGCTCGCCATGGCTGCAGCCAGATAATTATTATTGATTCACTCTCAAACTGTCAATCCAGGGACAGCTCTGAGGCAGTCAGTGATGGACAGAAGGAGGATTGGACAGCCACCATCCAACGAGGAAACTTCATCTTGAAAATGAACTTAGATGAGATGGTGCCGGTGGATAAGGGTAATTGATGATTGTTTCAGAGTGGAGGAAGGGGAAGAAGGAAAGATTTAAAAAAAAAAGTCCTCCTTGGCATTCATCTTAGTGTCCTTAGTGGAATGCGCTAGGGGCTGTCCACAAACTTCATAAAGTTTTTGTGGTTTTTTTGCCCAAGAAATTTCATTTTTAATATCTACCATAATCAAAATGGACTCACTACTTTCAAAAAAAAAAAAGTATGTAAAATGTAGTCTTAATTACCTTGGAATTTAAAAGTTTTTGAGGATATAGTCATACTATTATTTTTTAAATGTGTTTAAATGTGTATTTGTATAGTCATTTTAACTTTTCAAAGCACTCTCTGTACCTGTTGGCCCTTTGACAAAATACACAGTAAGGTCCTAATATTTGCAAGGCAGTTTCATTTTCAAGCACAATAGGGAAACCATCAAACATCAGTTGACAATTTGATAGATGAGTAAATTGAAGTGCAGAATAGCTAAATCATTTGCCTAAACTCACAAAACTCATTAGAGGCTGAACCAGACATAGATCCCACATTTCCTGTCTCTTAGATCTTTACTTTTCCCCTAATTGTCACTCCTATTCTTTAAATGGCTATTCTGAGTCAAGGACTATACAAGACACTTTGCAAGGATCATCTCACTCAAAATGCACAACAGTGAGGAGGTGGTTTGCATGAACCCTTTCCTTTTCTTACAGTTGAAGAATTGAAACTCATGATAATTTGGGGAATATGTCTAAAATCACTCATGAGTCTCAGCCAGGATTTGAACTTCAGACTGCCTGGGGTGGCACTTAAAGCACAGGCAATTGTGCCCAAATATTAGGGACACTTTAGCAGCTACTTACAAAACAAAGCACTGGATTTGAACGATAACACAACAAACCACAGTCCTGTGTAAGGAGTGCCTTTTCTGCCAGGGAAGAGTAGCATCACTTTAGTAACATCCTGCTCCAACACCCAAGACCCAGAAACCACTGAAAAATTTTTGCTAAAAGGCAATATCCTGGTCCTGTGATGCTGGACCCTTTCATCTGTTCCTCTGGACACCCAGTAGATCAGCAGCCCTAGTCTGAGGACACCAGTGGTCAAGCAGATGCGGACAGGATTGAAAAGCAGCCTTGTGGCTGTGTTCCTCCTGACTCTCCCTTTGTCTCTCTTCATTTGAAGCATGACCTGGCATTTGCTGATTGCCAGTGACATTGTTTTACTACAGTCATTTCCAGGCCTGGGGTTGTGTCACACTGGGGCACCTTCAATTATCTCAAGGAATTATCTTGAAATGCTTTTTAAAAACAAAGAATAGTTAGCTTATCTTAATTAAAAAAAAAAAAATTCCAAGGAATATTTCAAAAGGAGTAAAATACATCTAAAAATCAAGCCAAGACAAGCAGAATTAGGGAATCATTGATAAATATGTCACACATTATTTGGGAAGGGAGAAGTTGACATTATCCATATTCCGAGAAGTTAATACCCTGAGTTTTAGCCTAGAGGGAAAGCAAACTGCAATCTATTCCCCATAGTTTAACTTCTCACATATTAGGTTTCTGATCATTCCCAGCATTCACATATTTAAACTTGGCTCTTCTTAAATTAGAAGTGAAAATTCTAATGGCTGTGGTATAGTAGATACAGAAAGCTCCCTCTCCAGCATATCCCTAAGCCTGAGTAAGCCTAGAAGCCTTTAATCGCAAGGATAATTTTCATTCATAATTACACACTGTGTCCAAGCCCAGCATTTGTGGTTGCTTTAGTTGTTGTCTGATGCTGCTATCAAGTGTCCAACTTTTAAAATCATCTTTCATTTCATTTAAGCCACAGAAAAACCTGAAAGGTAGGGCAGATATTATTACTGTTATTTTACAAGTGATCAAATTATGGACCCAAGAGATTAAATGACCCATCCCAGTGGTGCTCAGTTTGTGGGGAACAAAACTAGGCCTAGAACACTGATTTGTTTGATGTCTAGTTCCATGTTCCAGCACTATGTTTCACTGATCCCATGGTTATATACATGTTTTTAATGTACTTAATCCATTTTGTATGCATGTACACTAAATACAGGTCACTGGTAATAGTACAGAAACCACAAACTTGTATTAAGTTTTACAACAATCTTCCAGTATATGTCAATGAAATGTCTCATTTCTCCAATATCAGTTTTCTAGGATAATATGTTATAATCAACAGAAGCATAGTTTCTTAAGAAAGGTTATCTTTTAATAGTGCCCAAAGGTACCATATAACCTTGAATCCAAGATCACATGTCTTAAACTTAAGAAGAGGTGGTTAGAGATAGAAGGGAACAACAACAACCAAAAAAAAAAAAAATCGAAGAGGTATTTTCATGCATATCAAATATTGGAAGCACAGGACTCTGTAATTTTTCTTGCATCATGCATTGTTAGATGCAGGTACCAGGCACTATCTCCATGGAATGTCTCTTCAAAGTCCCTGGAGACCTGAGAAGACCCAACAGCCTGAACATCAAATGGAATTAGCCCTGCTTGAACTGAAGAAGACATCGTCTTCAGCAAGTATTGTTGGTATTGATGCACTGAGACAGTGATGAATGTGTAACACCCTCATAATGGCCACCTGTCAATCAAAGACCTGGAAAGAAGACATTACCACTCAGGCATGAGAACAGAAAATGGTGGATTCTAATGAGAATCGAGAAGACTGTATTTGCTGTTCTTCCTAAAGATGCCTAGAAATAACTTGTAGAAGAAGGGAAGGCAGACTCTAAAGGGGGAACCTGAATCAAGGTTTAGAGTAATAATATTTGTACTGTAATTATAGTTATAGCTGTATTATCCATCCCAAGGCTGATGTGGTCCAGAGAAAAGGGGGAGGGATCATATTAATATTTTACTTTTTTATTGAAAATACCTGTTTCATCTTTTTTTAAGGACACATGCATGGATTTGGGGTTTGACAGAATTGACTTTTAATGCTAGCCCCACTATTAGTTCAGGATACTTGAGCAAGTAATGAAAGAAGTGAAAGTGTTAGTCGCTCAGTCATACCCAACTCTTTATGACCCCACGGGCTGAAGCTCATCAGGCTCTTCTGTCCATGGGATTTTCCAGGCGAGGACACTGCAGTAGTTGCCATTTCCTTCTCCAGAGGAATCTTCCCTACCCAGGGATCGAACCCCGGTCTCCTGAACTGCAGGCAGATTCTTTACCAACTGAGCTACCAGGGGAAGATGCAAGTGACAAAACCTGCTTAAATCTGTTTTCTCAGTAAACTTGGGATGATGCTTACCTCAAGGGGTTGTTGGGATCTCTCTGTTCTTAAAGGGAATTGACTTTTTACAGAAGAGCAGCCCTCATCTGAAAAGGCAAAGACGAGATCTTTTACAGTCTTGAAAGCCCCAGGTCTGTCTTGGAAGTTACTACAGCCTTTGTAGGACAGAAAAAATATTCTGCCTTGTGCTCCATGGCATGGCAAGGTCACTCACCTAGCTGTTGCCTGGGGACATGTTCCTTCAGGGAATGCTGTGATCCAGGCCACAACAATAGTTTAAGTCCTATCATTCCCCCATCCTCAATCGGGATGATGATCCAAAGCCCTGCATGTGCCTTTTCTAAGATGTGTTCAGTCGTAGGCTTTGCCTCCTTACTTCCAGGGGAGGAAGGTTGGGGATCTCTGTCTCATCAACTCTGGACAGCTAAAGGTGCTTCCCCCCACTGGCAGCCAAATGACAGGAATCAAGCCTGTATCAAAGGCAACTGTGGCAAAGGAGAAGGTCTGCTTCAGGGAGGAAAGGGAGCCAAGCTGTGGAGAATGCCTAAGTAGAATTGGCAGCAGGAATCTTTGATGGCCCTAGCAACGAACACTTGAGTGGCAGGACTGTAGTGTTGATTTTTCTTTTCATCTCTCACCTTCCTGATAACATGGTTCTCTGCTAGAAAAGTCAGTCTTTACCCAGGAATACTGCTATGGCTGAAAATATGGAATAAGACCTCATTCCCTATGATTATGCACAAAAAATAAAGTGTCTGTATATGATATCTCTTTTTGTGGTGATGATGTTGCTTTCCATGCTATCTTTGTCAAGTGTTCTTAAAGGCTTCAGAGCCAACTTGACAAGCTGATTGATGAAGGCTGAATTAGAGATTGCTGACAAGAAAGGAAAGCTAGAGAACAGAAAGAACTTAGAACAAGAGAGAAGTCTTTAAGTATATTAGTTATTAGAGACTGGAATAGCATGCTGTTTAAAAAGCCAGAGGAACATAGACATGCAGTTTGTCATGAGAGAGAGTGTTAGAGAACCAAGAGTTTGTTATTAGACAAATTAAACATAAATTTGCCTCTACTTTTGACAAGGCTCTGCATGTACAGGGTGGGGAGAGCAGGTAGAGGGAGGAAGCAGCATGGAATATGGATGGAACCAAAGGGATCTAAAATGATCTTCTAGACTTTGTGCAATGAAAGATAAAAATCACTGCATAGTAAACACTGACATTGGAGAGCTAGATAACAACCTAAACAAAGGAGATTAAAAAGATCAAATTGAAATAACTTCATGTAACCCCCAAAAAGCTGTGTACTTTGTATTACTCTTACTGAGATGTCATAAAGAAATACCATTAACCACATGGCTAAAGCAACAGATATTTATTTACTCAAATTTCTGGAAATTAGAAGTTATATGATCTAAATGCTGGCAAATTCCATTTCTGGTAAAAACTAGCTTCCTGGTTTGTAGGTAGCTGCCTTCTCCATGTCCTTACAGGGTCTCTCCTTTTGTGTGCACACAGGGAGAGAGAAAGTAAGTTCTCTTTTATAAGGACATTAATCCTATCAGATCACGGCCTTATTCCTGTAACCTCTTTTTAACTTTAATTACTTCCTTAGAGACTTCCATCTCCAAATACAGCCACATAGAGGATAAGGGCTCTGACGTGTGAATTTGAGGGACACAAACACTCAGTCCATAACACACCTCATTTGCATTCTGTTTGTTGTCTTATTAAAAAGAAACACAAACCCAATATCACCCGCAAAACAGCAAAAAGGAATTTAAACCTTTAGTGACATCTCTCAAAGAGACACTTATACTTGTTGCAAACAGAGCAAAACACTCAGGCTCTTAGCCCATCATCCTGAAGTTCCTTTCAGTATGATAGTTGCTCTGCAGGGTTTCTCTTTCAGCACCTTCAGCACACCCTCCCCAGACTCTTGCAAAGGTTCTTGGCTCTCCTCCTTCTCTCACTACCCGTCTCCATCTCCCTTTTGGGTTGATCCCATTCTTGCATGAGTTTTTCTGGGGCAATGGCTTTAAAGCTTTGGTTAGCATCAGAGTCACCTGAGGAAGTGGGTTAAAAAACAAAATCCCAGACCCTATTCTATTTCAGTGATCCTAGACCTCTGTAATCTTATTAGCTCCTCTGGTGATTCTGATACTCACCCAGTACATTAGTCATACCTGAATGGCCTAGTGGTTTTACCTACTTTCTTCAATTTAAGTCTGAATTTGGCAAGTCAGTTCCTGGTCTTGTTTCTGCTGACTATATAGAGCTTCTCCATCTTTGGCTGCAAAGAATATAATCAATCTGATTTCAATATTGACCATCTGGTGATGTCCATATGTAGAGTTGCCTCTTCTGTTGTTGGAAAAGGGTGTTTGCTATGATCATTGCATTCTCTAGGCAGAAGTCTGTTAGCCTTTGCCCTGCTTCATTTTGTACTCCAAGGCCAAACTTGCCTGTTACTCCAGGGATCTCTTGACTCCCTACTTTTGCATTCCAGTCCCCTATAATGAAAAGGACATCTTATTTGGTGTTAGTTCTAGAAGGTGTTAATTTGATTACAGAACTTCCACAGGACTGGGGAAACAGAGACTCTTGGAGGGCACAAACAACCCCTTGTACACACCAGGACCCAGAAGAAAGGAGCAGTGACTCCAAAACAGACTGAGCCAGACTTGCCTGTGAGTGTCCAGGAGTCTCTGGCAGAGGTGTGGGTCAACAGTGGCCTGCCATGGGGTCAGGGGCACTGACTACAACAGTCCTGGGAGGTGTGGCGTGCTGGCCTTTTGAAAGAGGTAGCTATTACCACCATTATCCCTCCACAGTTTGGCCTGAGGCCAAACTACAGGGAGGGAACACAGCCCCACTCATCAACAGAAAAAGATCAGAGAGTAGATCAAAGAAATGGTTCAAACGAACTACTTACAGAAAGAGACTGAGAATGAACTTATGGTTGCCAGAAGGGGAAGGATGAGGGGAAGGGATAGTTGGGAATTTGGGATGGACATCTATACACTGCTATATTTAAAATGGATAAAAATTGGCCCTACTGTACAGCACATGGAACTCTGCTCAATGTTATGTGGCAGCCAGGATAAGAGGGGTGTTTGGGGGAGAATGGACACATGTATATGTATGACTGAGTCCCTTCACTGTTCACCTGAAACTATCGTGACATTGTTTGTTAACTGGTTATGCCCCAATAGAAAATAAAACGTTTAAGAAAACTATTAAGGACAGATCCCATGCAATCCAGCCCCTCCTCATTTCCCTCTTCTTTCTTCACCATACATCTCCTTTCCTGTCTATCATTTTACTGATTGAGTACTTGATTTTTTTTTACTAGCATATCCTGTATTCATGGACATGCCTGAATCCTTAAGCAGGCATTTGTTAGTTCAGTTCAGTTCAGTCGCTCAGTCGTGTCCAACTCTTTGCGACCCCATGGACTGCAGCACACCAGGCTTTCCTGTCCATCACCAACTCCCGGAGCTAACTCAAACTCACATCCATTGAGTTGGTGATGCCATCCAACCATCTCATCATCTGTCGTTCCTTTCTCCTCCCGCCTTCAGTCTTTCCCAGCATCCAGGGTCTTTTCAAATGAGTCAGTTCTTCGCATCAGGTGGCCAAAGTATTGGAGTTTCAGCTTCAGCATCAGTCCTTCCAATGAATATTCAGGACTGATTTCCTTTAGGATGGACTAGTTGGATCTCCTTGCAGTCCAAGGGACTCTCAAGAGTCTTCTCCAACACCACAGTTCAAAAGCATCAATTCTTCGGTGCTGAGCTTTCTTTATAGTCCAACTTTCACATCTATACATGACTACTGGAAAAACCATAGCTTTGACTAGATGGACCTTTGTTGGCAGAGTAATGTCTCTGCTTTTTAATATTCTGTCTAGGTTGGTCATAGCTTTTCTTCCAAGGAACAAGCATCTTTTAATTTCATGGCTGCAGTCACCATCTGCAGTGATTTTGGAGGGCCCCCCCCCACACACACACACAAAAAGTCTCTCATTGTTTCCATTGTTTCCCCATCTATTTGCCATGAAGTGATGGGACTGGATGACACGATCTTAGTTTTCTGAATGTTGAGTTTTAAGCCAACTTTTTCACTCTCCTCTTTCACTTTCATTAAGAGGCTCTTTAGTTCTTCTTCACTTTCTGCCATAAGGGTAGTGTCATCTACATATCTAAGGTTGATACTAAAATTGATATTTCTCCTGGCAATCTTGATTTCAGCTTGTGCTTCATCTAGCCTGGCATTTTGCATGATGTACTCTGCATATAAGTTAAATAAGCAGGTTATGAATATTAATCTCCATATACTGGTATATTCTATGGGCTATTTTTAGGTAATAGCTAACACGAGGTTAAAAACAAAAACTGGGATTGACCCAGGAAGTGTAAAAAGATTTGTTGTGCTAAGTCTAGGCAAATTTGGACTGTGATGGTAATTTGTGGCCAGCTCATCAACCCTAATGGTCTTGATGCGACTGGCCATCATATAAGCATAATCAACCAAGCTTCTTTTTCTACAGGAACCAAGGAAAAAAATACTTGCATTTGCTAAAATCCCTTCTAGATCTTCAACTGAAATGTGATACAAAAGAACAGAGTGCTATTATATTAATTTAATTATGAAGTTACATGCTAAGAGCAAGTTTTAGAGTATTTATGTTTGTTTAAAAGCCAAAAAGATAATCATCTGTACTACTGCAGACTTTGAGGCTCCTATCTCTGTTTTATTTACCAATTTCTAAATTTAGGTGGAGGATTCTGTTATGCACTTGAACAGCTGATCAATTCTGCATGAGCAGACAAAGTACCACAGAAAGGACAACTAGAATCATGGTTGAGAAACAGTAATACACAAAAGCTGTTTTATGTAACATAAAATATATGAAATGGCAAGAATAATATTTAAAAATAAATAGCATTATTTAGTTAGTTGGAACAGTATGAGTTTCCATTTATAGAAGCCTCTGCATTGAATGTATGGTAATTCCTTACCCAGAATGAAAAAGCACTTAAGTGCTTTAAGTGTTTTTATATTTCTTTCTCATTTCAACTTGCACAAGACTCCACAATCTTAAAGTTTTATAGCTGAAGGAACTGTGATCTAGTGAATAAAAAGAAGATTGGAGATTAGAATTCAGATGAGATTCAGAGGGGTAGGGCCAAGCTTTAGAAATTCAGTTCCCCTCAGATAGCATTTCCTTTTGCCAGAGGAAATCCTTTATGCCATAAGCACTAACCAGTTCGGTCATACAATTCACTTATCAGGAGTCTGTGTGTGAGGACTGCAACCATCCAGAACACAAGAATCAAGTGCCCAGTGGGGGAAGAGCTTTGAAGAATACAATTAGGTGACATCAAGTCATCCCACTGTGAGAGTTTCTAAAATCCTAGCCCTGCATGCCCGGGTTCTCAGCCCATCTACACATGTGAGAAAGCAGGCAAGTTGGGTGACCTTTCTGAGCCTTGGTGTTCTATCTATAACATATAAATGGTAATTTTTTTCCCTCATCAGATTGTAAACAGAATTAAATGAGATCATATATGCCCAGTGTTTAGAACACTGCTTGTTATATATCATAAATGATATTGTTGCTTTATCATTATTATTTATTACTCTAAATGCAACTTTGCAAGCATGATTATCAAGCTATCCATGCATAGCATATCAGAAGTCAAAAATTAGTCAAGTAGGAGAATGTTCTCTTAGAAGCATGGGCACTGACACCAGAGCAAAACTAGGGCCAAGAGATTGAAAGTGAGAGAAAAGAGAAGAAGGCAAGGAACTCAGTATGTAAGAATTCAAAAATATGTCACTCTGAGTCCCCTTTATTTCATGAAAACAGACATTTCAATATTTATTCAAAATAATAAACAGCTGCCAATCAAAGTAGTAAACTAAATACACAGGATTTAAATTACATTCAACTTATCTCTAGAAGAAACAACTTGTAGAGAAAACACTAGGAAAGGTTTTACTTTCTCTAGAGATGTGGTATAATTTTTTCCCCATTCTAGAAAATTAAAAATGAGGGACCTGATTTTTTTTCTCTGTCACTTTGACTACCAGGAAGTTTAGAAGCAAATATTCAGCCTTAGAGCCTTAAAGACCATTTCATTCTAGTATCTTTTCTTGAATCATAACTTTCTATTTTAGATTTACATTACTTTCATCCTGAATTTTACATTTCTGATTTATATTTTGATATTTTATTATATGCTATAAGCTGACTCATATGTTTCGGTAAAGAAGTACTAGTGTAAACAAATTAAACTGCCCAACAAACTGTTTTTGCAGTCTGATATATTTGCAATATGCTTTTAAAGACGTTTACTCCAAATGCTTTATATTATTTATTAAGTTAAATTCAGGAACTAAATGGATAAGCTATTTGGAATAATATTTGGCAATGATAAATATTCCTTCTATGGAATCGCTTATTCCATAACTGTCACAGAATAATAAAGCATTACTAAATGTTATTCTCTTCCTAAAAATGAAGCAGCAGTTTCATCCTAACTCTAGTTGCCTGCAAAGTAATGGTGGTGGTGGTTTAGTCGCTAAGTTGTGTCCAACTCTTGCAACTCCATGGACCATAGCCTGGTAGGCCTCTCTGTCCATGGGATTCTCCAGGCAAGAATACTGGAGTGGGTTTCCATCTCCTTCTCCAGGGGATCTTCCTGAGCTAGGAATCAAAGCCGGGCGTCCTGCACTACACACATATTCTTTACCGACTAAGCAATGAGCAAAGTAATAGTCTCCACCTTTCCCCAATGGGGAGAAAATGAGCAATGCTGAGCTTCAGAATAGTTTAGGTACCAATTAAGGGATGGAGCTTAGACTTTGTATCTCAGATCTCATTGGCATAAGCCCTGATACACATGCCCTCAGTTGGTTGACTAATGGAAGACAGGAGACTATACAGTCATAACTCTAATTTCATTCAGGACCCTAGTCAATAGCACCTTAGGAGAGTTCATTCCTGAAAACCTATGTAAACTAGTACTTCCACTTCCAGTCCACCTAGTTCTCTTATACCTCTTTATTGTCCTCCAGGGCACTTATCACCTTTTGAAATATATTTAGTCTTTTATTCTACTATCTGTTGATTGTCTGTCTCCTCTAATTAGTGTAAGTTTCATGAAGTAACTGACTTTACTCAGTTTGTTTGTTGTTTTTTCTCTACTTCCTAGAACAGTGTCTGGCAAATAGTGAACACACAGTAAATATTTGTTGAATGGAAAACTGAATATGCAAAAGCAAAAGTGGCTAGCCAAGAAGGATATTTCCTTTCATCCACTTTAGGAAAAAAATGTTGAGATATTTTAAAATCATAATGTAAGTCCTTTTAGGTCTTTGAATAAAAATCAATTTTTCAAAATTAAATATATTTTATCCATCAAATTGTGGTACCAATAGGGAAGTAGGAATGTTACTTGTCCTGCTAAAGATCTTGTGACTTGCCATAATACTCTTGTGAACAAGAGAAACAAAAAGTGTTGCTCACCACCCAATTCTACAAGGGTTAAGTCATAACCCATTGTAGTTGCCCACCAAAAGTGCAACTTGAGAGGAAAAACAGGATGAGAAATAGGATGAGGCACTCCATGCTTTGAATAATCAGGCTCTTAGAGGCATGTCTCAGAAGAATTCCAATGAACCCAGACTAGTGCACTTCCCATATGTAGAAGAGCACTAAAATCATCACCTTGGGTATTTGTTCTTTGTGATCAGCAGCAATCCTTTACCAAGATGTATGCTTTACTGCACATATTCTCTAGCCACAAATCTCACTGGGGAATATGTGCTAAATAAATACTGGTCTCTCCCTTACCTTTTCAGAGCAGTTTCCTCAGAGCTGAGTGTCTGACTCTTAGCTTTTAGGCCTCAGTAAGACTCTGAATAAACTCATAACTCTTATGCTGTATGTTTTTCTTTAAGTTACCACTCTATTCCACCTTCTGGGGCCACATAATCAGTCTAATCTCTCTTCTACTAAATCATCTCAAAATTTACATCCCTTACACTAGCCTCTTTCCTTATCATCAGTCTATATCTAAGGGACAGATCCACATGGATATCCTACTGTCTAAAACCAAACTCCGATTTATTCCCGCCAGGTCAATCCTTTGAAGATCCTACTAACACGAGATGGTGGTCCATAACCTCCTTTACTTTGGACATGGGTTGAATGTTTATGGTTTGGAACATGGATATGGGTTCTCAGCCAGCTCATGTTTAAATAGGATGGGGACAGTGAATGAAAAGGACAGTGAAGAAGAGATGGACATCAGATCGTCTTTTCTGTGGTTTGTTGGGCTAGACCAGCTCTGCAGTGGAGGCTCTAGACATCTAAAATGTGGGTATACTGAAGGATATTACAAGCAGGAAGGCAAAACTAAGGATACTTCTCAGTCTTGCCTGGAGTTGCTCACCAATGAATGAAGCAAGTCCCAGTCCCAGTTAAACAGGCTGAAGATCTCATAGGGTGATTTGTGATATCATAGGCTGGCAGCTGTTTTATGCAATTGCTGTTCGTTCTTATTTGGCCCTGGCTTTGTCTGACCTCTGGAAGTCAGGAAGTCAGAAGTTGTGGCTTAAAGTGCACAGTCACTCTGAGTATTTTGATTGGAAAAGGTTTCTATTAATATACACCGCAGCTTACCTGAAGAGCAGTTCCGTGCTTACCAAGATTTCTCCCTCTCTCCCTAGTAACAGAGTGATAAACCTGAGGCAGAGCAGGGCAGAAATTGCTAGTCAATCAGCTCCCTTCTCCAATCAGTCATTTTTGACTCAGTTTTTTTCTGTTACATGGTTGAGTTATGAAACCTGTCTTGATATCTGTTTATTTCCCTTTCCAATTCCCAATATTCATTTTTCTTAACATTTTTACTATGCTGAGGTAACTTGCAAAAAAAAAAAAGTAACACTAATGTCAGATTTTAGTGATTAAAAAGTACTTTCCCATCGCTCTCTCAATTAACAGTGACAATAGCCCCAAGATACTGAGAAGTGAGGGACCTAAGGCTCAGAGAATCCAAACAACTTGCCTAGTTTCACACCTGGGACCTGGAACACTTTCCAGCATATCAGACCCCCACCTTTGCAGCTCATCTAATTGCATAAATGAGTCACAAGCCAAAATCATCATCATTCATGCCACAGTATCTCACACAGCCCTGCCTTTTCCAGAGCCAAGAATAAATTTTTAAAAATCGTATTTCTTTTCACTTATTCACCCATGCTGCACTCACCTGCTTGTGCTGTGAACTCTTTTGTTCATCAGTCCCAAGTTAGCATTATTCATTTGTTCATTTTACCTGTATTTGTTGAGTGCCTACTGTGTGCAAGGCATCAATAGCACAGTGATTATGTTATAGGAACTATAATTATAGATGAGAGCATTATTTACATTTTAAAAATTCACTTCAATCATGCAGGATACAGTGATCTATACTGCATTCAAAGCAAAGTAAATCACAGGGCAGCTGGTTCCAATTTTTTTTTAAGTAGGCAGAGTATAAATAATAAATAAAATAAAAGCGTCACTGTGAAAATTTTATCAGAGTTCATAAATGTGAAGGAGTTAAGAGGCTGGGCTGCAGTCCAGACCCTGCCACCAGTGGCGTGTGACCTTGGGTGAGTCACCTCACCTAGATAAGCCTCTGTTTCCTCCTCTGTGAAGTACGTGAATTAAGTGGGGTGATTTTTAAAGTACCTTTTCTGATCAGCAGTCTCCTTGCACTGTAGCTAAAACATCACTCAGTGCATCTGACTGTCATCCCCAAAGGTCTCAGGGGCTGAGAGAAGCACAGGGACTTGGTTAGACACAGGATCTAAACGGTAAAACACTATCCAGAGCAATCCACTTGGAAGGCAATAAGCTCATGTATAAACATAACTGACTGAAAATTTATGAACATAATTTTTGAACACAATATGTTCAAACATATTTGAACATACGTTTGAACATAATGTTCAAAACATGAACATTTCAAACTATGAACATTTGAAAAATTATGTTCATAATATATGAACATTGAAGAAATTCCTAATATTGGAGCAGTGTCCTACAATAATAAATAATACTCAAAGGAAATTAAAAATCAATAGGTAATAATGTATCAATATCAGTTCCTTAGTTTTGATAAATGTTACATAATGTAAGATGTTAACAATAAGGGATCAGGCTGCAGTGGGTATGGGTACTCTCTGTACTATCTTTGCAACTTTTATGTACAAACTATTCTAAAATAAAAGTTTATTTAAAAAGCAAATCAATGGTAATCCTCTTCCACCTTAGTGAGAATGGGTTAGTGGCAAATTTAGAATTTCATTCTGCCCATAAAGCCATCTTCTTCATTTCTAAAAGTAATATTCTAATCCTTGTAATTTTGTGTGAGCATCCATATATTAGACAGTTTAAGTGACTGGTTGGATTATCATATATGAATATCAGTAGAGAGAAACTTGTTAGCTTTTCTAGGCAACTAGAAGCTCTCTATTCTTAGAATTAACTAATCATTGACATTTCCACATCCACCCAATCTCTTTAACTGCCTCTTTTGAAACTACAAGGCAATGACAATCACAGAAAGTTTATAAACACATCTCTAAGGGGTCTAAGGAGACTGGACTCTAGCTTCCCTGATGCTTGGTCACAATTTAGAAGTAAAGCAAACAAACCCAACACCAGATGCAGAAAGGAAAAGTCAGTAGTATTAATAAATCCAGTGTGTGTTAAAAGCCCTGCTAATAAAGGAAAATACTCTACTAGCTTTCTTCATTAACATTAGCACATTCTTCACTCTTATGTAACTCACAGCATTAAGGTATGGAAATCTGGCCTAATTTTATCTTTGAGGCCTAGACTTCTAAAATGTGCTCACTTTGGTCTACACATCACCTTTTGATATATTCTATTAGCTAGAAGCTCCAGCTTCCTTTATTATGATTCTAGCAGGCTTAGCTCTCAGCTCACAAATAATTGATGTTCCCTTTGCACCAGGCATAGTTTTCAACTGATAAGCAGCAGGGTAATTGGCACCTTCACAGGATATTAGGAAGAAGGAGGAGGAAAAAGATCACACTGTGTAGGCAGGAAGCAGACAGCAGAAGGTAACCAAATAATCATGCTCCTGCTAAGAAGGCTAAATTCTCCTGGACAGATTCTATACTTTGCATTTCCTATAGTAAATATTGTTTTATATTTATCAACACAAATTGTAAGAACAAAAATGTCAGGTTAAGATACTCCCTGGGTTTAAAGATGATGTGTTAAGCCTACTATTTATTATATGTATCATGAAAAAATATGATTTAACTTCTAATAATGCTTAGCATTAACGGCGTATATGTTTTCCATATTCATTGAGACATAATTAATGATGCTGTCATACTGAATACACAGACATGAATTATTACTAAATTAGAATAGAATTCCTATAGAATTATGTGCAATGTACTGTCACCACAAATACAATATTAATAAAGAATCTAGGTTAACCTGTGCTTTGTCTTTAAAGCTAACCCTTTATTTTAACAAGGCACATTAAAAAGCTCTGACTTTACCAGATCTGGAGGAAAGTCTATTGCATTTTTAAGACAAAAAGAAGTCAATGTGATTTTGACAGTGGCACTGAGCATACATCTTTACATTCTCTGCTTCAGAATAAATCAGATGTCTCTTTGGATAATAACAGAACAATAAGTGCATAGTGTGTGAGAGCAAGTCAGGAAGCTAGAACACAGATCAGCTCATTTTTGCTGAGACACTCTATCCAGTCCCATCCTGCCACCTCCCACCTCAACCAAATATGATTCCTGAGTAAACTTAGTCTCTAAAGTCAGATCAAATGTATAGTGAGAAGGGAAATACGAGGGGAAAAGTCCTAACTAACACTGCTCACTCTCTCCCACAATAGCACCACCACAACCTCTATATACCATCTCTCCACTCCCCATGGGATCCCACTGAGATTCTGTCATTGTAGGACCTTACCCAGGAACACATCAGTATCAGAGGAAGCTTCCATTTGACCCAGATAAAATCCAGATGTGCTGGTTCTAGCATTAGTTGGCCAAATTATTCTGGTTTTTCTGTGACACAAATTCCTTCCTTCCTTTCCAGTTGACTCCTTAAATCTGGCCACTTCTGCCACAGGGCCTGAGCTCTGCTGCTTTGTTAGCATTTGACATTTTGTTGTATCTGAAGGGTTTGTTTAGACTCTCAACCCAACTGTCAGCAAAAATCATCACCTTACACCCAGTCTCTTCCAGAGTAACTATGTTAGCAGCTAGACCAACCCAGATGCTCCTCTGAGCCAGGATGATAGGTTCTTGATAAAATAAATCCATTCATCTCAGAGATTTCATTCTCTTGAACCAATTAGCCTGACTACATTGGCTTCTGATCTGATTTCTGTTTATTCTACAACCATATATTTAGATCTTCTATTAACCAATAAATCAGACATAAGATTTGCTTCCTTATTCCTACCCTCTCCAGCTGTTTTCATTCTCCAATGGCACCTGTCAGTCCATCTAATTCAGCAACTCTCAAACTTCCTAGTCTCAGGACGTTTAACTCTCTTGAAAATCATTAAGGACCCAAAGGTCATTTGTTTAAATGGATTATATCTCTTGATATTAACTTATTAGAAAGGAAGAAAATGTAAAAATATTTATCAACTCATTTTAAATAACAATGGTGACTTTGTTACATATGAATATAAGTGGCATGTCTATAAAAATAAATATTTTCCAAAATAAAAAAATCAGCAAGGTATATGGCATTGTTTCACAATTTTGCAAACCTCTTTATTGTCTGGCTTAGTAGCAGACAGTTGGATTCTCACATCAGCTTCTGCATTCAGTCTGGGTGAGTCTGTTATTCTGGTTGAAGGATATAAAGAATAAATGCCTTCACATAGATATGAATGCAGTTGAAGAGTAGAATATATGAATAGCATTTTCAGATGATTTGGAACACTATTTTCTGATACTATACTGAACAAGTAACAGTGCAGTATGGGATCTGAAAACTTATCAATGAAGTTTTCATACTCAGTACATTAAAATCCATAAATTTAACTTGCATCTGGAGTAGATGTGTTACCTCTGCATGATTGGTTATTTGGAAAATATTGCTTAATTGAGATATACAAATCAAATGCTACACATATTATTTATGATATCAAAATCACAATTACCTCAAAAACATTATATTAAGTAAATGAAGTCAGACACAAAAGGCTATATATTGTATGATATTCTGGAAAAGACAAAACTATAGGGACAAAAATTAGATCAGGAGCTGGGGATTAAGGAGAGAATTGACTATAAAGGAATACCTGGAGACTTTTTGGATTTAGAATATTTTATATTCTACTTGTGGTAATAAAAAACATGATTTTATATTTCTCAAAATGCACATACAGAACTATATACCTAAATGGATAAATTTTGCTGTATGTATATTATGCCTCAGTAAGCTAGACTTTTAAATAAATCACATTTCTTAGTAGACTATAAGGACTGGGAAGTCCTCAAGCTCATGGTAACAGACCTAAACTTTTCAAAATTTTAACCTGTGCTTGAAATTTTGAATTTTATCTCATTGGTGACAAATACTATCGGCTTAACACATCTACATTTAAAACATTCAATTCCTTTACTTTCAAACTCTGAAAGGTGGGCCTCTAAATGACACCACACCTTGTACCATAATATCATTAAAAATGTTCTTTTGCACATGACATAACAAGGTAAATTATTAACATTGCCAAAGCAAAGTGAAGGATAACTTTTGTCATATCCTTCCTTGTGTGTGCCCCTTGTCACTTGTCACTCTTGTCATGTGACAAGTCCACTTCACTCATTTTAGAGAAAATGTCTGCCAAACGCTGAAGAATGAATCCTCATAGTTTGTCTACCTAGTCATTCTTTCAAGTAAAAACAATGTTCCATAAAAAGGTGCCTAGATGAGTTCCCAACTCAGATCTGCATATGAGTGCTTTCCCTTGAGGCAATGGTTATACTTGAGAACGAAGCCAAAGGGTTTTACGCATACTTCCAATTATACAGAGTACTATGAAGATATGCATTCAAGGGTTAAGATTAATAAAATTCATAACTGTACAACTTTGCCAAGGACAGTTTGAAGTGACTCTGGCTTTTTGAAAACTGCAAATGCATGTTAGGGATTACGATGACTAGCAGGACACTTGGGTGGTACTGCTTTCATGTGTGGAAAGACACCTGGCGTTTTACCCACCATTGCTTTGCACCATTAGTGTAAATGTCAACACAGTCAGCTGTTCCAAGATAAACCATGAGATTCAAAAAAAGTTACTCAATACTTGTGAATATTTCAGCACCACTTGTGTTTGTTACCAAGGTTTCACATAAAGGAAATTGTCTTTGATGTTTTGTTGTTACTGATGTCAAATGGATACAAACATACACAGGCTCACCATTTTATACAGCAAAAGCACAAATCTTCAGATATTAATTCAATACTCAAACACACATAGTTTGATTAGTCTCAGCTATTATGTGTACATCTCCAGCCAAAGCAACAAATAAATAAGATAATAAATAAATAATAAATAAAATAAGATGCTTCTGGGGCTTCCCTGGTGGCTCAGATGGTAAAGAATCCTCCTGCAATGCAGGAGACCTGGGTTTGATCCCTAGGTTGGGAAGATCCCTGGAAGAAGGGCATGGCAACCCACTCCAGTATTCTTGACTGGAGAATCCCCATGGACAGTGGAGCCTGGCGAATTAAAGTCTATGGGGTCACAAAGAGTCAGACACGACTGAGCAACTGAGCACAGCACAGAACAGCACAAAATGCTTTGGTAACTATTCCATTCTCAGTTTGAAAAACTGTAACAAAAATATTAATTTTAAAATATATCATATATACCGGAAGATATCCAAATCCTTTTTCTTTAAACTCTGCACATTCTTAAGGACCAAATCAAATATTGACCCCTTTATGAAGTCTTCTATGCCAAGACGGAGCCTATGCCTCCAGCACATAACACGTAGCTTAATAACCATTTTTGTCACACCAGACTGTCATTATTTGTTCACATAACTGTCTCTTCCGTTTTCCTGGGGACAAGACACATCACATCTTAGCCACATCTATAGCCCCCACTCTCACCTAGCTCCTGTCTGGGACACTGGTACATAGTAGTCACCTAATTCATACTTGGTAAAAGAATTGGATGCCCTGGAAAAGCATGGGGTGCCACCAGGTTACCTTGTGACTTAGTTGCTAAGATGAATTCTTCCATTTGGTTGCCTTTCTACTGGCTCACATGATACTTTGCTGCAATGTGGGAGCATACTCAGTCGCTAAGTCATGTCTAATTTGTTGTGACCCCATGGACTGTAGCCCACAAGGCTCCTTGTCCATGTGATTTCCCAGGCAAGAATACTGGAGTGGGTTGTCATTTCTTTCTCCAGGGATCTTCCTGACCCAGGGATTGAACCAGGTCTCCTGCATTGGCAGGTGGATTCTTTACCAGTGAGCCATCAGGGAAGTCCTTGCTGCAATACTGATGCATGATAAAAGACTGCAGGAACTCAAGATACAGCTTGTCAGTAAACAAGCTGCCCTGGTGGCAAGAACAAAGTCAGTGTTTTCCTCAACTCTGTGGGATCCTGACATCCTATACAGGTAGTTCTCAAACAAGTATGTGTTGATGATGCATGTGGCCAGCACTTGTCATGTAATATCTCAGCAGATATTGCAACAAGCCTATGAAGGAGGTCTTATGAGCCCCATTTCATTGACAAGGAAAAGTGCAAGGCAGAGAGCAACCTGGCCAAGACAAAGCTGACACTCAACTCAAGTACTTTCCAACATCAAAGCCCAACAATTCCACTCTGCTGCTTACAGAGAAGGCTAGTTCAACCTAAAACCTTGCCAAATAAGACTTTCCTAACTCCAAAAGGATTTTCTCCTTTCAGTAATGTCACATCACAGTTTAAGGAGGGTTTTGCTTAATAACACTAAGGAGGACAGTGTGGGAAGAATCTACTGTTGAAGATCAGTTTCACTCTGGGGTGGGAGGGGGACTCCGAATTCAGATCTCTAACGCTCTGCTTTTGTTGTTGTTTCTGGCTAGTTCATGATTGAAACAGACGAGCTCACAGTTATGGTAATGAGGTATTTCCCAGACCAGATGTTGTTTTTTCACTTAATTGTTGTTAAAATGTTCCTTAGAATCTTATGGAAAGGTAGTGTATGCATTTTAATTATGGTGATAGTGTTGCCAACATAGCATTGTATTTTGCTAGCTAAGAATGAGGAATGTCAATGGAAATAAAGTCTATAACATTATATAACACCCGATTCCCAAGACAAGCACTTGAGTCTGTCCTGATGAAGGTGTCACTGTATTTTTTTTTTCCAATTACTTCTTGAACAAACTCAATAGATCTTGACATGTAATGGGAGAAATCTACTTTCTGGCAATTATGGCTTATCTTTTGTTTAGAAGTGGTAAACATTTTCACTGTCCATTTTTATTCAGTCTGTAAAAGTACAACACAGAAATCTGAAGAGTCAAAAAATACTTTTCATGACTACAGAAGAGAAAATAGTCCTGGCTTCAAACTATTTCTGCAAGAGGAGATGGCTGCTCTGGAATCCAAGTAAAAAAAAAGCAGAACCGCAATGTCCAGACATTTTCTAGGGGAGTAAAATTTGCAGGAGATAATGTAATCACAAATCATCACTGGGCTGAGAAAACATTTTCTAGCAATAGGTAAGATAATTACTTTCAAGTGCCAAAGGAAAAGACTTATAGAAATTAGTGCTTATCTTTCCTTGGTTCGTATTTTCATATTTTCATGACCTACTTTAAGCTGTACTGTTATACAACTTAACACAGAACAATATGTTTGGCTTTATACTGAAGTGAAACTTTTTAAAAATGCCTTTCAAGTTTGATTTTCCACAATGGAATTTTCCTGTGAGTAATAGATGATGTTTGTGAGTGACAAACACCATGAATGGTGTTACAGAATCCAACAAGTATGCTAAGTGTTTGGACTATAAACCATGTGTCAAGTTCATATGCTAATTCTGAAAGATATTTTTTAAAAAATTAAATATTAGCAATGATACAACTATTTATGTCTATTGATATTGTTAAGAAATAAATGGGTCTTTTAAAAGAGATGCCTTGAAAATTCAGTCAAAACAGTATCTGTTCTAATATTATTTCATAGAAACTATTTTAAAGAGGTTTCAATATAAATGGAAATATCTATAAAATACCATTTGGAGTATAAGGGTATAAAGATTTATGTACCAGAAAGATTTCAGATGGTAAGCTAATATCACCACCAACTGGTTTTAACTCAGTAAGTTTTGTCATGTAACAAAAAAAATTCCAATTTATGTAATTGAGCATTTCAAGTCTCATCTGAAACTTTTTTAAAAGATAGGCTGGCCCATTGTTTTTATAGTATACTGCTGATGTTACTCTTCAACAAATGCAAGCTATCCTAAAATCTTTCTATCCATCTATGTAAACCATTACTACAACAGCCATGTGCTCTACAGTTTTAAATATTTTATATGCTGTTTTTGTTTTTCCTCTATAATATTTTTCAGCTTTTAGGTAATAACCCATAGACTTTTTTCTTGCTCATATTATTGGTCTTTTTGAAAAATTTAGGATGCATTTTTAATAAGACGTTTGAAAAACATTTTAAGAATTCTTTTTAAAATCAAAAGCTATCCAGTTTCACTTGTTAACCTCTGCCTTCATGTTCTAATTATTCAAGATGAATATATTCAAGCACTTGAATTAGCAACTAAAACTGCCTTAGCTTTTGGCTTTACTTCATGTAGGCAAATATAGTACACATACTTCATTGAGAATTAATATAATTCTTAGCCTCATTTAGCCAAGTATTTTTTCATAAAACTAAAGGATTGAGTTAAAAGTATATGCTCTGATATGGAATCTAAAAAGATGGTACTGACGAACCTATTTGCAGGACAGCAATGGAGATGCTGAAGAACTGACTCCCTGGAAAAGACTCTGATGCTGGGAGGGATTGGGGGCAGGAGGAGAAGGGGATGACAGAGGATGAGATGGCTGGATGGCATCACCGACTCGATGGACTGGAGTTTGAGCAAGCTCTGGGAGTTGATGATGGACAGGGAAGCCTGGTGTGCTGCAGTCCATAGGGTCGAAAAGAGTCAGACACAATTCAGCAACTGAACTGAACTGAATGGAGATGCAGACATAGGGAACAGAAGGAGGAGGGGTAGGAAGGAGAGAGTGGGACAAATGAAGAGAGTAGCATGGAGACATATACGCTAACATATGTAAAATAGATAGCCAATGAGAATTTGCTGTATGACTCAGAGAACTCAAACCGGGGCTCTCTGACAACCTACAGTGGTAAGATGGGGTGGGAGGTGGACAGGAGACTCAGGAGGGAGGGGACGTGTGTATAACTATTGCTGATCCATGTTGACATATGGTGGAAGCCAACACAATGTTATAATCACCCTTCAAGTAAAAATAAATACATTTGTTTAAAGTATGTGCTCTGGATGCAAACTATAGTCATTTACTAACTTGGCTAATTTTGCCGTATTTCAGTTTCTTCACTTGTAAAATGAGCCAAAGAGTAGTGTATGTGCTGCCAAAGTGAGCACAATGAATTAAAGAGTAGTACCAGCCTCAAAGTATTGCTATGAGAACTAAGTGAGATAAGGTATGTCACAAAGTTTGTGGTTCTTCCTGGCACACTTTAAACCTGCAATATTATTATAAACTAAGAAATTATCCTAGAGCACTATAGTCATCAGAAGTTTATACACATTTACATATATGTATATATAAATATAGGGCTTCCCTGGTGGCTCAGATGGTAAAGAATCTGTCTGCAATGCAGGAGACCCATATATACCTATACACATATAGGTATATTTATGCATATATTCTTGGATGAATGTGTCAAATTCCTTGATTTGTCTGAAAAAAATATGTGCTTGTTTTCCACTTCACTTTTCATAGGAAATACACACAAACACGTGTGTATATGTATATATAAACAAATACACTATACAAACATATATAAATATATATACACAAACACATTCGTGTACATATGCAATTACCCTCTTGCCTAACATCATTAAATGTCTATTTCTTTGTTGGACTGAAAAGAACATTGTTCTCAGCTGAGGTAGAAAAGCAGACAGATGAAAAATGAGCAATCTAGATCTAGGCAAAGGAAATCTGCATTTTAAAAATGCTTTGAAAGAAGTCTGAGCTCCCCTAGGACAGGAGACTCTCACTATTCACTCTGCTCAGTGAATATAGTACATCAGTATGTGATTTTCCTAGATTAATTACATACGTGTTCAATAATAATGACTCATTACTCTCCCAACTGCGTTCTTATACCAGAAAGCTTGGAAAATACCAACTTCATCAAATGCTACTTAAGGAAATAGCCTATATGCTGATAAATAAATTTACCACACACACCACAGGGCAAAAGCTTGGGTTCACAATGGATCTCATGACCAAATGCCCCAAGGGAGAGTGCCTGGCTCTCAGGCTAAAGACAAAGGGACTCTGTTAATTGGTTTAATCCAACCCTACATACCAGCAGAAATAATGTTTTCAATAAACTGCTCATCAAAGGCACCAGGATTGGTCTCTCCCTTACTCACTCATCTCAGCCTTTGTTCATGCTGTTCCTCCTTCCCTCCCTCATTTAACCCTACTCACTTTTAGAGCCCAGTACCAGCCTGACCACCTTCATGAGGGCTCTCCTGACACCTCTTGCCCCAGTTTTCCCTCTCAATGCTCTCATCAGTTACTACTGAACATCCTCTCCATTGTCTCTGGACCTCTATGTGCTTCTATAATGCAGTCTACTCAGCAAACAGTTGTCAAGAATGACTGGGTGACTAGCATCTATGCTTGACATCATGGAAGATATGAAGGAAGACTGTATTTAAACAACTATTATTTGCCAAGCACTTTCTATAACTCATCAATGCTTTGAGGGTAATATAATTACCAAAATACCAATGAAGAAACAAAAACCAAGCAATATTCATTTCTTATTCCAGATTAGATATATGGTCCAGAGACTAAGTAAACAAGCTTTGTTTAGTGGGCATGATGTTTTCTAGATAGGACATGAACTTTCCAGTTTTCCACAGGCTTCACCCTCTCTCTTGTCCTGTATTCACACACACTAGGACACTGGGTTGCTGAGGGTCGGACACGACTGAGCGACTTCACTTTCACTTTTCACTTGCATGCATTGGAGAAGAAAACGGCAACCCACTCCAGTGTTCTTGCCTGGAGAATCCCAGGAACGGGGGAGCCTGGTGGGCTGCCGTCTATGGGGTCGCACAGAGTCGGACACGACTGAAGCAACTTAGCAGCAGCAGCAGGACACTCCTTTAGGATATCTGCATGGCCTCCAATTACAGTTGAATTTGTTTCCGTGTTACTCCCTCCAATAGCTTATTTTGACTCATACTTACAATCTAGTAAGGAACAAATCATAATATAAAATGGAAAAGAGATGTACGGAGATTCTTAAAGGGAGGGGAAGTCTTCCTGGATATGGATGGCATCTTAAAGGCTAGGATTTTGGAAGGAGGATCTTGGGGAAGAATGTTCCACAGAGAAGGAATCGAAAAGGAAAGGTCCACTAGGTGAGATGGGAAAGCAGTCAGACTTAGTCAACAAGAGTTTGCTTTCACTTGAGAGGATGGGGAAGGGGTGGGATTCTGTTAAAGGGAAACATAAGAAAGCTGAAAAGGTTAGTGAGGGCTTCATCCTGGAAGACTTTCAATGCCATACTCAAGAATCCACACTTTATTAAGTCTGAATAAAGGTTTGTGAGGAGGCACACATCTGAAACCAAATTTCAGAGAACATCTGGCAGGGATAAGCAGCAATTATGTATAAGAAGGAACTGGTGGTGGAAAAACAGAAACAAAGAATGAAGACAGTTGTTTTTGTCTGGGATGAGATGCTACAGACAGAACCAGAGAGTAACAGGTAGAAAGGCACAGGGTTGGGGGCGACTGACAGGAAACTTCTATGAAAGTCCCATGGCCTGGCCTGCTCCTGCTTTGTGTTTAAAGTTTCTTTTTGCTCAATTTTTTTGCTTCACATTTTTGCTCAATGCCATTCCCTGATAGTTCATTTGGTAAAGAATCTGCCTGCAAGGCAGGAGAACCCGGTTCAATTCCTGGGTCAGAAAAATTCGCTGGAGAAGATCCTTTATTCTTGGGCTTCCCTTGTGGTTCAGCTGGTAAAGAATCTGCCTGCAATGTGGGAGACCTGGGTTTGATCCCTGGGTTGGGAAGATCCCCTGAAGAAGGGAAATGTTACCCATCCCAATATTCTTGCCGGGAGAATTCCATGGACAGTATTATCCATGGGGTCACAAAGAGTTGGACACCACTGAGCGACTTGCACTATCTTATCAAAGATGCCTTTCCTGATCACCCAGCCCTCAGTTCAATTCAGTCACTCAGTCGTGTCCGACTTTTTGCAACCCCATGGACTGCAGCATGCCAGACTTCCCTGTCCATCACTAACTCCCGGAGCTTACTCAAACTCATGTTCAATGAGTCAGTGATGCCATCCAACTATCTCATCCTCTGTCATCCCCTTCTCCTTCTGCCTTCAATCTTTTCCAGCATTAGGATCTTTTCCAATGAGTCAGTTCTTCGCATCAAGTAGCCAAAGTATTGGAGTTTCAGCTTCAGCATCAGTCCTTCCAATGAATATTCAGGACTGATTTCCTTTAGGATGGACTGGTTGGATCTCCTTGCAGTCCAAGGGACTCTCAAGAGTCATTTCCAACACCACATTTCAAAAGCATCAATTCTTCGGTGCTCAGCTTTCATTATTGTCCAACTCTCACATCCATACATGATCACTGGAAAAACCATAGCTTTGACTAGATGAACCATTGTTGGCAAAGTAATGTCTCTGCTTTTCAATATGCTGTCTAGGTTGGTCATAGCTTTTCTTCCAAGGAGCAAGTGTCTTTTAATTTCATGGCTGCAGTCACCATCTGCAGATTTTGGAGACCCCCAAAATTAAGTCTCTCACTGTTTCCCCATCTATTTGCCATGAAGTGATGGGACCAGATGCCATGATCTTAGTTTTCTGAATGTTGAGTTTTAAGCCAACTTTTTCACTCTCCTCTTTCATTTTCATCATGAGGCTCTTTAGTTGTTCTTCACTTTCTGCCATAAGGGTGGTGTCATCTGCATATCTAAAGTTATTGGTATTTCTCCTGGCAATCTTTATTCCAGCTTGTGCTTCATCCAGCCCAGCATTTCTCATGATGTACTCTGCATATAAGTTAAAAAAGTAGGGTGACAATATACAGCCTTGATGTACTCCTTTCTGATTTGGAACCAGCCTGTTGTTCCATGTCCAGTTCTAACTGTTGCTTCTTGACCTGCATACAGATTTCTCAGGAGGCAGGTCAGGGGGTCTGGTATTCCCATCTAGCCCTAGATAGATATAAACTAGCCCTCTCAATCCAATCTCCTTATCCCACTGATGCTGCCTTATCTTTCTCTGTAGACTTTATAGCCATTTGATGTACTATATACTTAATCTTTAGACAGACAAAAATTCTTCTCTGTTTTACTCTCTGTAGTGTCTCCAAAAGCACTGGGCACATAGAAGGAACTTCATAAATAGTTGTTAAATGAATAAATAAGTGAAGTCTTTCTGAGGGCATGGTGTCTTCTTTCTCCATGTAGATCACAAGCCCAGGAGTCACGTTTCATAGTCTTGCACACACAACAGTGCCGTACTCATCTAGACTTTAAATGCTACAGCCAGATGCCTACGTAGTACTCCAAATTGATGCCACATTCTTTCATCACCAACACTTTTTATACAAGTGACAAACTCTTTGATATGATGCTAGTCACACGGCAAGTAGCTGACTGGGGTACTTACTGAGATTGTTACTTCAGGGTTCATGTCATGAATCCCTAGCTAGACTGTAAGCTCAGGTTACTCTGTGATTTTCTGTATAATATTTATCACAATGTAATTGATTAGATATTAGTATAATTATTTGTTTGTGAAGCCTGTGGTTCTCAAACCTACAAGGTCCAAATCTCCGTTGTATGACAAATATTTTGTAGCACCATCCTTTCAGTTCAGTTCAGTCGCTCAGTCGTGTCTGACTCTTTGCGACCCCATGAATTGCAGCATGCCAGGCCTCCCTGTCCATCCTTTACTAGCCTGAAATGAAATTAATGGATAATATAACCTGTTACACACATATTTTTAAAAATCAATAAAATGTCCTAGAAGTTCTGGAGCAGTGGAGGACCTGACTTGTTTTCTGCTTTTGTTAGGGGTAAAGCAGAAGGTCACAACATCTGCAGGATTTCCAGATGATAAAATAATGTCATCAAATGGACAAAGATGTTGTACTTATATATAAGAGAATATCACTCAGCCATAAAAAAGAATAAAACAATGCTATTTGCAGGAATATAGATGGACTTAGAGTTATCATACTAAGCAAAGTAAGTCAGACAAATAGCATATGATATCACTTATATGTGAAATCTAAAACATGACAGTAATGAACTTATCTATCAAACAGAAACAGACTCACAGACGTAGAGGACAGATCTGTGGTTGCTGGAGGTGGGGAGCAGTGGAGGAAAGATGGGTGGGGAGTTTGGGGTTAGCAGATGCAAACTATTACGGATAGACTAGATAAACAACCAGGTCCTATTGTATAGTGCAGGGTATATATTCAATATCCTGTAATAAACCATGGAAAAGAATATGAAAAATACATATGTATAATTGAATCACTTTGCTATATACCTGAAATTAACACAACATTGTAAATCAACTATATATATAGTTCAATATTTTAAAAATGTCATTATTACCACAAGTAAAATAGGTAGCTAGTGGGAAGCTGCTGTATAATACAGGGAGCTCAACCTGGTACTATGTGACAACCTAGAGGGGTGGGATGGTGGAAGGTTGGAGAGAGATTCAAGAGGGAGGGAATATAAATATACTTATGGCCAATTCACATTGTTGTACAGGAGAAACCAACACAACATTGTAAAGCAATTATCCTATAATTAAAAATAGATTTTTTTAAAAAGTCTAAAAATCAATAAAATGTCCTCTTTAATATAAAAAGAAATAAAAGGAAAGTAATTTATAATAAAATAGTACATATTTTAATATATGAATGCTCTGGGATGACTGCACTAGGACACCTGATGTAGTCAGAGGCTTGTACCTGTAGGTAGAGTCACCGTGAATATGATGCTACCATGCAGGCAGATACTGACATTGTTTGAAAGATTCAGATACAACAAGGAGTTATCGTCATGTGATTTTCCAAAATGGTGATCACTTCTTATTAAAGTTCAAAGGTTATTAACCAATAAAGAGAGGAAACAAGAAAAATTAATACTGATAGATGCTTGAAAGCATAAAACCAAGGCAGATCCATCATTTTCATCCACTTGGATAAGTTACAGAAGCTGAAGACATTTAGGGAAAGAGTTTACTTGATGCAGGCATATACATGCCCCACTTTTAAAATTTTATTACTTTTTTATTGAAGTATATTTGACATATAACATTGTGTAAGTTTAAAGGGCACAACCCAATGATTTAATATATTCACATATTGCAATATGATTGCTACTGTAGCATTAGCTAGCACCTCTATTGCCAAATGCATGAAAACAGAACATAAAATGGTGGTTACAAAGGGCTGAAGCGTGCAGGAACAGATGATTTTTAAAAGTACAAATTTATAACCAATAGATAAGTCCTGGAGGTCTAATGCACAGTGTAGTTATTATAGACAACAATAAAGGATACATTTATATGTACGGCTGAGTCACTTTACTATTCATCTCAAAGTACCACAACATTGTTAACTGCCGTATTCTAATATAAAGTAAAAAGGAAATATAACCATCAGATTTGCTAAGGAAATAAATCTTAATTATTCCTACCATGCCCATGTTCTAGATGTATATAAAAACACCTGCCAGCTTCTAGCCAGTCTGACCTACAAAACTAGAACAGTTTTCAAGCTTCTGTTGATTTGTGTAATAAACATCATATCTTAAGTTTTCTCATTAGAATTGAGTTCACTTCAAAAGGTTAGAACATTTAAGCTATTCAAAATCAATAATTCCTTTTTAATATATTTTGTAGCTTCACTAACCTGAAAACAAATTCATATATATATATATATATATATGAATTTGTAGTATATATATAGTATGAAGTATATATATGGTAGTATATATATATATAGTTGTTGTTTGTCGTTAAGTAGTGTCTGACTCTTTGCAACCCCATAGACTGTAGCCCACCAGGCTCCTCTGTCCATAGCGTTTTTCAGGCAAGAATACTGGAGTGGGTTGCCATTACCTTCTCCAAGGGATCTTCCCGACCCAGGGATCAACCCGCATTTCCTGCTTGGCAGGCAAATTCTTTACCGCTGAGCCACCAGGAAAGCTCATTGATTCTATATATATCTACATATATTTCCAAAATCAATATAATAGAGTAAGCATCAGTTCAGTTCAGTTCAGTTGCTCAATCACGTCCAACTCTGTGACCCCATGAACCGCAGCATGCCAGGCCTCCCTTTCCATCATCAACTGCCAGAGTCTACCCAAACCAATGTCCACTGAGTCAGTGATGCCATCCAACCATCTCATCCTATGTTGTCCCCTTCTCTTCCTGCCCTCAATCTTTCCCACCATCAGGGTCTTTTCAAATGAGTCAGCTCTTCGCATCAGGTGGCCAAAGTATAGGAGTTTCAGCTTCAACATCAATCCTTCCAATGAACACCCAGGATTGATCTGCTTTAGGATGGACTGGTTGGATCTCCTTGCAGTCCAACGGACTCTCAAGAGTCTTCTCCAACACCACAGTTCAAAAGCATCAATTCTTCAGAAGTACACAAAGTCCTAACCACTGGAGTACCAGGGAATTCCTGACACATTTTTTTCTAAAATGATGAACAGCTCTTGGTAAAATTACAAACAAAGTGAAATGCGATCTGTTCTTGATATACAATTGTATTTTTGAAGGAAAAAAAAATCAGTATCAAACTAAAAATACAGTTACTATGTAATCCAGCATTTCACTTCTGGGTATAAATCCAAAATAACTGAGAGCAGGCTCTCAAAAAGATATTTGCACACCTATGTTCATAGCAGCACTATTAATAACCAAGGGGTGAAAGCAATGCAAGTGTCCATCAACAGATAAATGGATAAACAAAACATTGTGTATACACACAATGAAATATTATTCATTCTTAAAGAGGAAGCAAATTCTGACATATGCTACCACATGGATGGATGTATAACCATGACTCATAACCCCTGTGACCTTGAGGACATTATGCTAAGTGAATTAAAGTATCACAAAAAGACAAATATTGTATGATTCTACTTATATAAACTGTCTAGAGTAGTCAAATTCATAGAAATAGTAAAATGGTAGTTGCCAAGAGCCAGGGGAGAGGAAATGAGGAGTGGTTTTTAATGGGTATAGAGTTTCATTTTTGCAAGATAAAAAAGTTCTGAAAATCTGTTGCATAACCGTGTGAATATACTTAACATTACCAAATTGTAAGCTTAAAAGTGTGTAAGATGGTTAATTTTACGTTATGAATTTTTACCACAATAAAAATATATAATAAAATACTGCAAGACATTTAGCTTTTACGTAAAAAAAAATTGAGTTCTAGACTCAATGAAAAGAGCTTTTCTCATCTGTATCTACGTTGTCCTTCAAGATGCTTGAAAGTCATGTGAGGTAAAGGACCATTCATTGTGTGGGCCTGTGCTGCACATTGTGTAATGGGACACCTAACTTCTCTCACCCAATGCCAAGAGCATCCACCAGCATTTTGGTAACCTAAAACATCTCCACAAATTTTCATATGCTGTCTATGGGACAGCATTGTGCCTAGTGAGTTGAGAAAAATGATGCCACGTGGTAAGTTCCATGAGGACAGGGACCTTATGTCCCTGTGACTTGCTCACAGTTGTACTCCCAGAACCCAGAAAGGTTTAAGTACATACTACTATGTGTTCAATGAATAACCACTGCGTAAACAAATGAATGTGCTCCTGAGAATGGAGACTGTGTTTTGTTCATCCTTGGATGCCTTATGGTGTAGACACAGTGTCTACATATAGTAGATGCTCAAAAACATTTGTTTATTTACTTGACAAACAAATAACACTAAATTTTGGATAAAACAAGTCCCTAGCCTTGTGGAACTTATGGAGTAAGCAAAGGGACAGACAATAAGTAAATAAAGAATCTAACATCACCAGGACATTATTTTGGTCCCAAGTTAATAGTAATAGTTGTAAGGGAGTAATAATAGTTTCAGGTAGTAGTTGTAACACTTACAATATTTACTAATTCTACCATAAAGTAATTTCTCACATTAGTGATTATTTATAGAGTATCTACTAGACACTGATCATATAACTTGCAACAACTCTTCTCATTCTGACCCAACTCCTACAAGCTCTATACTATCAGAGCCCTTCTCACTGCCACAGCATCGTTTCTCCACACCTCTACTTTCCCACCATCCACTGTGCATTGCAGATAAGACTGGATTTCTTTCAGTCCCTCATATATTCCACAGTCTCCTGGTTCTGAATCACACATACACAGACCCACTTCCTAGAAGACCTAGTCCCCCCAGTGATCAAGTAGACATTATTTCCTTTGGGGAAACTTCCTCAATGGCTTCCAAGTTCCCCTTCTTTGTGCTACTATAGCACTTTAATCTTCCTCTATAACTTCACTCATTGCACTGTACTGCCTGTTTATTGTTCTGTATCTCCTGTGAAGAGCATAAAACCTACGAGGTCAGATACTTCTTTTTTTTTTTTTTTAAATCACCACTGTATCTTGCTTATAAGTACACTGGAATTCTCTTAACCATTTCTGGGTTTCCCTTCTCTGAATTCTGTATGCTTCTCTGAAATAGCATGCATCTGCAACCCTCCTTGGAAGACTAGTCATAAGCAAGTGGAGCCATCTTGCTGACACAGACCTGGAAGGGTCTGGAATTTACGATCACCCTTTATCCATGGGACAGTCCTTAGTCACTGACTGATTAGTGCTAGATGGCACCCCAATCCAGTACTCTTGCCTGGAAAATCCCATGGACGGAGGAGCCTGGGAGGCTGCAGTCCATGGGGTCGCTAAGAGTCGGACATGACTGAGCAACTTCACTTTCACTTTTCACTTTCATGTATTGGAACAGGAATGGCAACCCACTCCAGTGTTCTTGCCTGGAGAATCCCATGGACCGGGAAGCCTGGTGGGCTGCCATCTATGGGGTCACACAGAGTCGGACACGACTGAAGCGACTTAGCACCAGCACCAGCATGCTCTTTTAGCCATGAGTTGGAACAAATACTGGGATATGATTTAGGCTGTGGGTTACCCTATGGTTTCAAGCAGAAACTACTCTCTGAAATCACACCTTGTTTGGCTCCTTCCCCTTTGGCATTTTCACCACTTTATTATAGGTTTCTTCCAGAAGTATTCCTTTACAAATCACTTCCATGTAAATCTTGTCTCAGGGTCTGCTTCTGGTAAGGCCAATCTTACTATATGCTTGCTGAAAACTGGTAAAATGTGTAATGGGGAATAGAATTCAGTGAATGTTTGTAAACATCAATCACGAGTGACAGAATCCAACAACATAGGTATATTTAATCTCTGTTTCAGAGATGAGAAAACTAACACTAAGAGGAAGTATTTGCTCTCACAAGTCGGGCCCATCTTCAGCCCCATAAATTACTTTCTGGCAACACTGTTTCTCCCAGCCCTAGTTTAATGCTTTAGGAAACAGAAGGGGACACTCTGCCTCTTGGGTCTCTTCTGTTACCAAATTCCCTCTTTAGTAGTAGCTTCCCTAGAATCAACAGTCACTCAACAAAGAACCTTCACAGCCCTGGGAAGATATACTGTTCTACCTTGATGTATCAGATGACATTTCTGGAGTTCAATCTTGTTATCAACGATCAGGAAATATTCAAAGTGTCAAAGCCAAATAGAGATCTATTCCCTAACAGCACAAGGGGAGGAAATGTTGCAGAAGTATTCTGTGGTATCAGGCATTGGCAAGGAGAGGGAGATAAAAAGTAATAGCCTAATTTTCATTAAGTGATTGCTCTCATAAAGTAAAAGAGAACTTGTCCTTACCAGGACATTAACCCTGCATTGCTCAGACAATTAAGCAAAGTCATAAATTAATCCATAATCATAAGCTGAAAAGAAAATTTATCTTAGTACAGAGGAAAAGAAAAGGAGAAACTTATCTTGGAGAGGATGGTTTATCCATTTTATTTTACAGGACAATCCATAACCTTCATACCTTTATCCTTATGATCCTCTTCTCCTTATCTCCATTACCTCATTTCATCTTTCTTCCTCTTCTTCTCTCTCTACTCATCTTCAGCTTAATGGCCCCACAGCAAGTGCTCAGATCTCAAGACTTAAAAATGAAAACAGGGAAAAATTCTTCCAGCCGCTCTGAAAGACTACTGAATTCTTTAATATGAAAGTTCATTCAGATAATATAACTTTTTCACCAAAGACTACAGAGATCCTTCGGGGCTAGACAGAAATGAAACTTTGAAAATAATAAAATGATTATGAGATTATTGGATGATATAGTTGATTCTATTTTTATTTCCTTTATTATTGTTAATTATAATATTTGAGTGATGATACCTATTTAGAAAGAGAACAAAAGAGGCAAGAAATCAGAAGTGAGAAGGTATGGATCGCCTACACTGTGCTAGGCACTATAAATATATTTTATTGAACCCTAATTATAAATCCATCAGATAGGTATTGATATCCCCATTTGATAGATGTTGAAAGTGAGCATGAGATCTTATCTATCTTGCAGAGCCAGGATTTAATGTCAACTCTATTTATCCCCAAAGACTAAGTTTTTGACTTTGAGATGAGGAATGACCAAGAAGAGATGAACAATGGACATGAGAGGCCTAGAAAACATGTAAGTAAAGCTACTGCTGCTCCACAGCCCTCAAATAATAATTTTGAAAGTAAGATCATTTATGAATCTCCTTTGGCCAATGATGATTTTCTCACAGAGTTTGGAAGGAAAGCAAGTGAGGAGAATGGGACAGGAGAGTCAGGGAACTAGGGCATAAAGAAATGTTTAAGATTAACAGAAATATTGACAGATATGATTTTCCTTTATCCTTTTGCCCATCAGTCAGATAGTCTGAATACATTGCCTCAAGGAGGGGGATGTGACAGCATAAGGGTAAGGTAGATTTCTGGTATTTGAGATTTAAAATCTTAGGTCTTAGGAAACAATAAGAATTCAAAAATTTAAGAAAATATAAGGTAAGAGTTAAGCTTTTGTTCCTCCCCTGGACTAGCAGAAGGGGAGAGGACAGAGGACAAAATGAGTTTAAGAAGTTTTTGTGACCATGTAGATGGGAATGCGGGAGAAGGAAATGGCAACCCACGCCAGTATTCTTGCTTGGAGAATCCTGTGGATGGAGGAGCCTGGAGGACTGCTGTCCATAGGATCACACAGAGTTGGACATGACTGAAGTGACTTAGCATGCATGCATGCGTTGGAGAAGGAAATGGCAACCCACTCCAGTGTTCTTGCCTGGAGAATCCCAGGGACAGAGGAGCTTGGTGGGCTGCCATCTATGGGGTTGCACCGAGTCGGACACAACTAAAGCGACTTAGCAGCAGCAGCAACAGCAGTAGCAGATGGGAGTGCAGTCAGCATCCAGAGACTGCCATGTAGATGGGAGCATTGTCTTCCAACTTGCTCCCAGAGCCTCCAATACTCCCACTCCCAAGTCCTTCACTGGCAATCAGCATTTCCTGCTCCACAGAAAACATTACTCTTAATAGTGAACAAAACACTTCTCTTTCTCTTGGAGTTTGAGAAAGGACAAGACAGAAAACAGAGTTAGTGGCACGGCAGACAAACGGTGCTACTTGCCACCATTCCATCTGGTCCTCTCTGGATCCTTAGAAAACAGACAGATGCAGAGCACCAGCAACATTCTCAAACCAAGCCCTTGATACAAACACAGTTTTTCAAAACTAAACGGAATTCATGTTAAATTTGTTGTTTCTGCTGTTTTTGAACCAATCACTTACAAAGAAAGTAAGATGACTTTATAAGAGGGCAAGGTGACTTAAAAGTGTTTCCTGCTTTATGGCTCCTCATAAAGCTGCAGAAAATATAAAGCAAATTTTAGGGGAATTTTCAGTGGATGATTTGATACTACATTTCTTCACTGTCAAAGTTCCTTGAATTTTTCTTTAACAAAAATACTAATGCTTGGTTAACCTGAGTTCTTTATTATTCCTAAAGAGTGGCCATCACTTGTTTTTAAGCATATGAAGACCACTAAACGTCCCTTTGTTTTTTGACAAATATCAAGCCAACAGAAAAGTTGAAAGAAGAAAAGCAATGGATATACTTTACTTGTGCTTGTGTAGCCTAATAAAATAACATATACTATTTTAAGGGATCACATAAAGACCTTAGCATATTGCCTGGCACATTCTGACTGAAAATTACTTCTGCCTTTTAGGTATTCTCCTTGCCAACAGTATCTGGAGTTTATAAAAAACATGATGATACATATGAGTGGCATCTTGATGGAAACATATTGTTAACATGCCTCAAAAATTGACAATTTGCTTTAAGATCTACTTTTACAACAACATAAGCATGTTATTCATTATAGCATTATTAGAATGGTAAAATATTTTAGAATTAAATTGTATGTCTATCACTAGATTCTGGTTGAATAAATTCTGTTGCTTCTACACAGCCATCCAAAGGATAAGGAAGAGCTCTATGAACTTATATGGATATATTGGTAAATTTAAACATAAAGTCAGTTCAGTTCAGTCTCTCAGTCATGTTCGACTCTTTGAGACCCCATGAATCGCAGCACGCCAGGCCTCCCTGTCCATCACCAAATCCCAGAGTTCACCCAGACTCATGTCCATCGAGTAATTGATGCCATCCAGCCATCTCATCCTCTGTCGTCCCCTTCTCCTCTTGCCCCCAATCCCTCCCAGCATCAGGGTCTTTTCCAATGAGTCAACTCTTTGAATCAGGTGGCCAGAGTACTGGAGTTTCAGCGTTAGCATCATTCCTTCCAAAGAAATCCCAGGGCTGATCTCCTTCAGAACGGACTGGTTGGATCTCCTTGCAGTCCAAGGGACTCTCAAGAGTCTTCTCCAACACCACAGGTCAAAAGCATCAATTCTTCGGTGCTCAGCCTTCTTCACAGTCCAATTCTCACATCCATACATGACCACAGGAAAAACCATAGCCTTGACTAGACGAACCTTTGTTGGCAACGTAATGTCTCTGCTTTTGAATATGCTATCTAGGTTGGACATAACTTTCCTTCCAAGGAGTAAGCGTCTTTTAATTTCATGGCTGCAGTCACCATCTGCAGTGATTTTGGAGCCCAGAAAAATAAAGTCTGACACTGTTTCCCCATCTATTTCCCATGAAGTGATGGGACCGGATGCCATGATCTTCGTTTTCTGAATGTTGAGCTTTAAGCCAACTTTTTCACTCTCCACTTTCACTTTCATCAAGAGGCTTTTTAGTTCCTCTTCACTTTCTGCCATAAGGGTGGTGTCATCTGCATACCTGAGGTTATTGATATTTCTCTTGGAAAAAGTGCAAAAGAGTATATACGTAATATAATACCTTCTGTATATGAAATGAAACAGAAATATAAATTTATCTATCAATCATCTATATATATCTATTCTTTTTACTAAAAGAAACACCAGAAGAAAGCATCAAAAAATAATGAAAACAGTACCTATAGAGATAAGTGAGAATATAGTAAAAGGGGTAAGGATGAGAAGGGGAGCTCTCTGAGTCTATCAACTTACACAGGTTTGATTTTGGGGGGAAATATTCTAAAACAAAATGAGCCCTGACTCTTCAAAAATGCCAAGAAAGACAAAAAAGAAAAAAAGACAGGAATTTTTATAGATTAAAGGAAAATAAAGAGACATGATGACTAAATGCAATGCATGATTTTTTGTAGGACCCTGTGTCATATATATCTATGAATTTACATAAATCATATTTATGTATATATATAGCTCATCTATCAAACAAACAGCACAATGTGAACATTCAATATACACAGTTGTAACATTGCAAAACTCCTAAGTAATCATAGTTTAAAACTGCAATTGTTGTAAAGATTTAATTTAAAATTTTCTTTTTAAAAACAAGGTTGGACATGTTAAGAGCCATTTGTATTTCCTTTCCTATTCATATTATTTGCCTATATTTATCTGGGGCATTATTGGTCTTTACTGATTAATAGGAGAGTTTCATATATTAATATGGAGAAGGCAATGGCACCCCACTCCAGTACTCTTGCCTGGAAAATCCCATGGATGGAGGAACCTGGAAGGCTGCAGTCCATGGGGTCGCTGAGGGTCGGACACGACTGAGCGACTTCACTTTCACTTTTCACTTTCATGCATTGGAGAAGGAAATGGCAACCCACTCCAGTGTTCTTGCCTGGAGAATCCCAGGGACAGGGGAGCCTGGTGGGCTGCCATCTATGGGATCACACAGAGTTGGACACGACCAGGTTGATATTTCATTTTAATTTATTATAGTCAACAGATATCAATCTTTTCCTTTCATTATGATGTTTGCATTATGCTAAGGAGACCTGCCTTATTCAAGGTGGTACCTGTGCTTTCTTCTAGTATTTTATAGTTTCATTTTTGTACATATATAAAATTAAACATTTTAATATATAATTAAATACTTAAATCATCTGAAATTTATGTATGTTTAAGTGAAGTAGCAATAAGGTTTAATTTTTCTCAAGATGATTATTCAATTGTTTCAGCAACATGTGTTAAATAATTTATTTTTCCCTATTGTTAAATTCTTATATTTACTCAGGTAAATCTCCTATATATTATCTCCCTTAATCCTTAAAAGGTCTTGCAAGATAGGTATTATTATAGATGAAGCTACTCAGGGCAGAGAAAACTTGTATCTCAGAGTTAGAAAAACACAACAGCAATAGAATATGAATGAATATGATGACTTGGAGAAAATTTAAGACCATGGCAAATGCATTTGTGTTAGATAAAAGCTTCATAAATTAATAAATTTCACTGTATTTATTATAGCACTAGCCAAAAGAAATAATAAATGCAGTAAATGCCTTGTTAAAAATATCATGTTATTGGCTAAATTATTAGTGAGCAGTGACCTTAATTAACAAGGTAATAAGCTTGCTGACTTGCTGATGATGCAGTTTTTTAGAAGTCATCTGTGCCAGGTAAGTCTTCCTAGCAGGATAAGAAAATGTATTATATGTAGAAGGATAGAAAAAAGTATTTGGCTTTGACAACTGATGGGGGTTCAGAATGGTGTGTGTTCCATCTCCTAGGCCACCTTGGAGCCTACCTACCTCCCACCCCCATTTGAGAAGACAGTATAAAAAGATCTGCCCTCATTGGCTACGATCATATATGTTATGTTTCTGAGGGAGAATTGATCTTGGGATTCTCTGCTGCTTATTCTCTTCTGCTTCTTCTTCGCTTCAGGCTGTAGCTCTCAGCCACCCAGAAGATTGCTGATTGTCCACATTTCTCCATAAGACAACAGTGTTAACAACAGTGTGGCCACAGCATTTTGGAGTTGAATTTCCTCAAGCAGTGGCAAGTCAGAGACTTTATTTAGCCTTACATAATTACTGAAAGCCTCAATGGTCCATCGAGTGTTCTCCTGATTTTCATTATCCTGAGTTTGTGTTAGGAAAAAGAGGTCAGGGAAGGTCAATTCCATCCACACTGCTGATCCCACATTGAACATTGATCTGAACAGGTGAGGCCAGAAGATTTAGACCTGATGTAAATGTGAATAAAGAGGCAACTGATATGGTCTTTGGCATTAGTAATAAAAAGCAAATAAAAAGCAAATGAGAGCCCTTTTACTTATATTTTTGATACAGTAGTGGTGTGGGGAAAGTAATACATAAATTCACATCTGAATCTAAAAAAGTCCTACTTCTGAGAGTCTTCTTTGCTGACAAGCAATTATTAATATTAATTCAGAAAAGAATCTCCTCTGCTCCCCCAAAAATTTAATTGAGAGGTATGTTCTAACAAGTCTGATGTAGGCTCAGATTCAAATCAGTTCATCAATCCATGAGTCAATACTTATCAGAGACTCCAACAAAATAAAATATCGACTCAGATGAGATCCCCTTCAGAGAATAATTTGATGTTCTCAATTTCTCCTGGCTCAATAATTTAGGAAAACGTGAGGTGTGACTATAAAGTAATGATACTGATTGCACTTGTCACACGTGAAAATCAGCCTTGTCATTTATATCATTCTAGTCACATATAATTTAGGACCTTGTCACATATAAATTAGGACACTTTGAGGGAAAAAAAAGAAAATTTTGTTACAGTTATATCTCAAGATATCACTGAGGTTAATTGAACTTGCCATTCCTTTAAGTTAGTAGATTGGGTTTGATTTTAGTTTTAGAATTTTATGGGTATAAGTGCTTGAAATCTATCAAGACTCTCCCATGGGCAAGGTGGTGTGATGTGGCACGGCCATGTACATGCACCTGTGTGTGTGTGTGTGTGTGTGTGTATTGGTTTGATAAAAGTGGGGCTATACGAAGATACAAAAAAGACAGAAAAAAACTCCTAAAAGATCTTACAATCTAACTGAACATGCAATAATAACTAATGGTCCCACCATTCCCAACTTGACCTTGGGCACTTTCTTTAGCTTCTCTCTGCCTGTTTCTTCATCCATAAAATTAAGATAGTAATAGCAGCAACCTCATATGCTTAGTGTGAGAATTAAAATGGAACTGTATGTGTAAAGTGCTAATGAACAGTCAATGTTGAATCTACTATGATGATGGTGGCACTACAATACCATTGCAGAGGGAAGTCTTTTGAAACAATTGTGATCCATGAAAGTGATCTGAGTTGGCTTATGTTAGTGAAGGAGAGAAGCTCAGAAAAAAAAAAAAAAGTCTCTTAACTCCACCACATCTGCCTAATTATTGCGGAGGGAAGGAGATCTTGCACTTTACACTGGATTGATATATATATATCAATATATATATATATATATATATATATATATATATAAATGAATGAATATTGTCAAGGCAGTTTGAGGTGCATAAAGGGTAGATATTAAGTAAAGTCAGTCACCAGTCAACAGCATTTATTGATTTATTTTTGTGTGAAGAGCATTGTATTATGTGCTGAATGGGAATGCTGTATTCTTATTCTTCAAGGCACAGAAGTTGGCCTGGTACAGGTTGACCTGTATTTTTCTGTAAAAGCTTTCTCTAGATGGCTGCTTAAGGAGCTGTTAATCGAAAGAGAAAACTATATCCGTAGCACCTTCACTCTGCCATCTTCATTGGTGCTCACAGGTGTGTCCTAGGATGCTGTAGACCCTTTTCAGTGCACTTACAACTTCAGATCAGATTAGATCAGTCACTCAGTCGTGTCTGACTTTTTGCGACCCCATGAATCGCAGCGCGCCAGGCCTCCCTGTCCATCACCAAATCCCAGAGTTCACCCAGACTCATGTCCATCGAGTCAGTGATGCCATCCAGCCATCTCATCCTCTGTCGTCCCCTTCTCCTCTTGCCCCCAATCCCTCCCAGCATCAGGGTCATTTCCAATGAGTCAACTCTTCGAATCAGGTGGCCAAAGTATTGGAGTTTCAGCTTTAGCATCATTCCTTCCAAAGAAATCCCAGGGCTGATCTCCTTCAGAATGGACTGGTTGGATCTCCTTGCAGTCCAAGGGACTCTCAAGAGTCTTCTCCAACACCACAGATCAAAAGCATCAATTCTTCGGCGCTCAGCCTTCTTCACAGTCCAACTCTCACATCCATACATGACCACAGGAAAAACCATAGCCTTGACTAGACGAAACTTGGTTGGCAAAGTAATATCTCTGCTTTTGAATATGCCATCCAGGTTGGTCATAACTTTCCTTCCAAGAAGTAAGCGTCTTTTAATTTCATGGCTGCAGTCACCACCTGCAGTGATTTTGGAGCCCAGAAAAATAAAGTCTGACACTGTTTCCACTGTTTCCCCATCTATTTCCCATGAAGTGATGGGACTGGATGCCATGATCTTCATTTTCTGAATGTTGAGCTTTAAGCCAACTTTTTCACTCTCCTCTTTCACTTTCATCAAGAGGCTTTTTAGTTCCTCTTCACTTTCTGCCATAAGGGTGGTGTCATCTGCATATCTGAGGTTATTGATATTTCTCCTAGCAATCTTGATTCCAGCTTGTGTTTCTTCCAGTTCAGCGTTTCTTATGATGTACTCTGCATATAAGTTAAATAAACAGGGTGACAATATACAGCCTTGACATACTCCTTTTCCTATTTGGAACCAGTCTGTTGTTCCATGTCGAGTTCTAACTGTTGCTTCCTGACCTGCATATAGGTTCTCAAGAGGCAGGTCAGGTGGTCTGGTATTCCCATCTCTTTCAGAATTTTCCACAGTTTCTTGTGATCCACACAGTCAAAGGCTTTGGCATAGTCAATAAAGCAGAAATAGATGTTTTTCTGGAACTCTCTTGCTTTTTCCATGATCCAGTGGATGTTGGCAATTTGATCTCTGGTTCCTCTGCCTTTTCTAAAACCAGCTTGAACATCAGGAAGTTCACGGTTCATGTATTGCTGAAGCCTGGCTTGGAGAATTTTGAGCATTACTTTACTAGAGTGTGAGATGAGTGCAATTGTGTGGTAGTTTGAGCATTCTTTGGCATTGCCTTTCTTTGGGATTGGAATGAAAACTGACCTTTTCCAGTCCTGTGGCCACTGCTGAGTTTTCCAAATTTGCTGGCATATTGAGTGCAGTACTTTCACAGCATCATCTTTCAGGATTTGAAATAGCTCAACTGGAATTCTATCACCTCCACTAGCTTTGTTCGTAGTGATGCTTTCTAAGGCCCACTTGACTTCACATTCCAGGATGTCTGGCTCTAGGTCAGTGATCACACCATTGTGATTATCTGGGTCGTGAAGATCTTTTTTGTACAGTTCTTCTGTGTATTCTTGCCATCTCTTCTTAATATCTTCTGCTTCTGTTAGGTCCATACCATTTCTGTCCTTTATCGAGCCCATCTTTGCATGAAATGTTCCTTTGGTATCTCTGATTTTCTTGAAGATATCCCTAGTCTTTCCCATTCTGTTGTTTTCCTCTATTTCTTTGCATTGATCGCTAAGGAAGGCTTTCTTATCTCTTCTTGCTATTCTTTGGAACTCTGCATTCAGATGCTTATATCTTTCCTTTTCTCCTTTGCTTTTTGCTTCTCTTCTTTTCACAGCTATTTGTAAGGCCTCCCCAGACAGCCATTTTGCTTTTTTGCATTTCTTTTCTATGGGAATGGTCTTGATCCCTGTCTCCTGTACAATGTCACGAACCTCATTCCATAGTTCATCAGGCACTCTATCTATCAGATCTAGGCCCTTAAATCTATTTCTCACTTCCACTGTATAATCATAAGGGATTTGATTTAGGTCATACCTGAATTGTCTAGTGGTTTTCCCTACTTTCTTCAACTTAAGTCTGAATTTGGCAATAAGGAGTTCATGGTCTGAGCCACAGTCAGCTCCTGGTCTTGGTTTTGCTGACTGTAGAGAGCTTCTCCATCTTTGGCTGCAAAGAATATAATCAATCTGATTTCAGTGTTGACCATCTGGTGATGTCCATGTGTAGAGTCTTCTCTTGTGTTGTTGGAAGAGGGTGTTTGCTATGACCAGTGCATTTTCTTGGCAAAACTCTATTAGTCTTTGCCCTGCTTCATTGCGTATTCCAAGGCCAAATTTGCCTGTTACTCCAGGTGTTTCTTGACTTCCTACTTTTGCAATCCAGTCCCCTATAATGAAAAGGACATCTTTTTGGGGTGTTAGTTCTAAAAGGTCTTGTAGGTCTTCATAGAACAGTTCAACTTCAGCTTCTTCAGCGTTACTGGTTGGGGCATAGACTTGGATTACTGTGATATTGAATGGTTTGCCTTGGAAACGAACTGAGATCATTCTGTCGTTTTTGAGATTGCATCCAAGTACTGCATTTCTTTTGTTGACCATGATGGCCACTCCATTTCTTCTGAGGGATTCCTGCCCGCAGTAGTAGATATAATGGTCATCTGAGTTAAATTCACCCATTCCAGTCCATTTCAGTTCACTGATTCCTAGAATGTCGACATTCACTCTTGCCATCTCTTGTTTGACCACTTCCAATTTGCCTTGATTCATGGATCTGACATTCCAGTTTCCTATGCAATATTGCTCTTTACAGCATCGGACCTTGCTTCTATCACCAGTCACACCCACAGCTGGGTATTGTTTTTGCTTTGGCTCCATCCCTTCATCCTTCCTGGAGTTATTTCTCCACTGATCTCCAGTAGCATATTGGGCACCTACTGACCTGGGGAGTTTCTCTTTCAGTATCCTATCATTTTGCCTTTTCATACTGTTCATGGGGTTCTCAAGGCAAGAATACTGATGTGGTTTGCCATTCCCTTCTCCAGTGGACCACATTCTGTCAGTTCTCTCCACCATGACCCGCCCGTCTTGGGTTGCCCCACGGGCATGGCTTAGTTTCATTGAGTTAGACAAGGCTGTGGTCCTAGTGTGATTATATTGACTAGTTTTCTGTGAGTATGGTTTCAGTGTGTTTGCCCTCTGATGCCCTCTTGAAACACCTACCGTCTTATTTGGGTTTCTCTTACCTTGGGCGTGGGGTATCTCTTCACGGCTGCTCCAGCAAAGCGCAGCCATTGCTCCTTAACTTGGACGAGGGGTGTCTCCTCACCGCCGCCCTTCCTGACCTTCAGTGTGGGATAGCTCCTCTAGGCCCTCCTGCGCCCGCGCAGCCACGGTTCCGGGTACTCCTCTCGTCGCTGCCCCTGGCCTCAGGCGTGGGTTGCTCCTCCCGGCCACCGCCCCTTACAACTTAGGCTGCCCCAAAACTGAAGACTCTTGATTCTGAAACATAGGCTATGAGAACTATGCACTACGGTACAAAGAAACCTGTGTGCTGTACAACAAAAATAGAGCTTCCATTATTTTCTTATTCAATGTGTTTTTTAATTTATTAACCCTAAAACTTGAACACTGCATCTAATGTTCCTATATTATATTTTTATTTCTCCTTGCAAACTGTAGCAAAATTTCTAATAAACATTTTGGCCCACAATATGAGAGGTGCAACGATTTCTTCTGTATTTCTGTGTCTACAATAAGTCTCTAGTGTTATCAGAGAGAAGAGAAAGAATATATATGGCATTCTAGCTGGCTCCAGGGACCCAAGCATCAATGCAGCATATACATTTCAAAGAGTACTATCCAGCAACCCAGAAATGTCCCCAAGTGCTCCCTGGCCAGCTTCTCTGTAGGTATTTTACTTTGGTTAGTCTTCACTCTCTACTCCCAGTTCTTCAATACTTAGCATTCTCCTTCATTGCAAATCACATTCTGTGTGTGTGTGTGTACTCAGTCGTGTTTGACTCTTTGCAATCCCACAGACTAAAGCCTGTCAGGCTTCTCTGCCCATGGGATTTTCCTGGCAAGAATACTGGAGTGGATTCCCATTTTCTTCTCCAAATCACATTATTTGCTATTAATTATCAGTTCTTTCTCTGAATTTCTTTTGGAGGTTAAGGGGAAAAATCAGAACAATCTGATTTTTTAAATCTACTCCATAACTGTACTTTGGATAAAGGTGTCTAGGAGGTATTTTTCTTGTACCTATGTGTGTGCTTGTGGGTGCCTACATGGGGAGGAAGTATCACCAAAAGAAATGCAAGATACCTGGAGCTGTAAGAAAAGTAACAATTAAGAGAGAATTTCAAGATGGGATTTTCCATCAACTAAATTCTATGAATGGTCAGGCACATCAAAACATCAAGGCAGGCAAAGAGTCTCCTTTCAGTTCTGTTATTCTGGTCTAGCTAAGCTATCTGACAGAAATCTATAGAATATGAATGTTTAATTTTATCCAATATTCTTACATTTTTATCTAAGGCTGAGTCTTGGGAGGAGCAAGAGTCTAGGTTTTTGCTTATAAGATGGCCGGCAGAAAAGTCCTCGATTCTGGACTTTGGAGTCATCAGCAGCACAAGTAAACTAGATCAGAGATAGATAGGTACATATACATACATACACATTTAAATGGTTGGATACATATTTATATGGATGGATATATACATACATATGTACATAAATACAAGGATACTTACAGATAGGGAGATAGATATATGCATACATACATAGACAGATACGTACTTTTTCATATATAGATAGACACATACACAGTACATAAATACATACATAGACAAATAGACAAAAAAAAAACCTAATGAAATCAAGTGGATTACTAGAAAGAGTAAATTATTTCCACTTTTAAAAGGAAAGTGCAAGGTAAAACTCTCATTATTATTAAATACATTTACTCTAACAATACATTTCCTAGTTTTGTTGCTGTATTTCACCCTCTCCCCAAAGAAATATTATTCAGAAAAAAAAGAAATATTATTCGGGAATTAATAAACAGCAGAGTGACAAATATACCTACAGGAAGCAGTCTATAAACATGAAAGTTTTATATAATTTTCTTTGAAATATTACATTTTTATTGTGTATTATTTAACTTTTCTATTAGATTAATCCATGTTTGCCCAAAGACAGTTAATATTTAGGCCAGCAGATGGGGAAATACTGAAACACTGAATCTCAGAGGTCTTCCCGGAAGAGGAGGACTTTCTCCCACAACACCTCAAAATAAAGAATTCCAGTGACAGAAAGGAAAGGGACTTCATTTAAACTACCCTGGATAAAAACAATGACTCTTCACTCAGTTCTTTAAAAAAAAAAAAAAAGTCTCATCTATAAGGATCTTTTTTCCTCTTCATCATAAGAATGATGTTTGTCCTATGACACATGCATCATTTATACAAATATCAAAAACAATAATAACAAAATACATATGAATTAATATTACTCATTGCACTCAAATGTCAGGCTTGAAATCAAGCAGGTAGACTTTCACCACTTTCTTGAGGTAGAATATTATTTAAGAAACCTGCCACACCATACATTAATAAAATGAGGATGCCTTAGGTTCTTTGATTCTGTTTTATACACTTAATTGTCTATAATACACTCATCTTAGAAATCTGTAGATGTTGAGAAACATTACATTCCTTACTTACAGCATTTATAAAGCTTCACACCTACATCCGCCCCCTCTACCCCTGTCCCTATGATTCAGTCACTTCATATTGTAATACTTTGGTGATTATTGACTTGGGGTTAAGGTTGGAGCTCAGTACAACTGTGTGAGCATTTCCTATCTTCAATTTGATGGTATGCTGCCTCCTGCCCACTCCATATTGACAGGCATCCGCTTACTTTCAGATTGGTGTTCGTTTGCTGATGAACACACAGGAGAGGGATCATGACCTTTTCTCTTATCTGGACAGCTCTTAGCTTCACAAACATTTTTTTGCTGCAGGGTGTTATTAACAACAGGGTGATAGAACAAAGAAATGAAGAGATGGGAAGCACATCAACGTATGAAATTTTCTTTATTAGGACACCCTCGGGGCCCAAAGGAGGGGGTCTAATTATACAGGTGTTGCCTTTCTCCTTAGAATAACAAACTTTACACACACATGCACACACATATGCATACCTGCTCTAGTGAGGTCATAATTTGAAAATTAAAGGTTATTCACTTCCCTTGTTTATGGGAGTCTGCAACTCTGCTTTCCCTTGAAACAGGTTTTTCATAAATAGAAAAGAAAGCCAAATAAATTGAGTTAGGACAAGATATTAATTATATATATATGTATATATATATATATACATCTACTAATTAGATTAATCACAGTATTTTAACAATTAAAATTTAATGAGCTCATTTCTCCTATATTTGAAGGCTGTGTAAATTCAACTCTGTGGGATTATTTAGGGCAAAGGTATTAGAAACAGAGGCAGTTATAAGTAGTCTGGGTTTACAACCCTCCTTGTCACACAAGCCTTGCATCTGAATTTAAGAGCCCTCAAAGGATGGGGAATCCAGACATTTTTAGATGAATTCTTGTCTTTAGATTCTAACAGACTTATTTTTTATTTTCTGTGCAGCTCTAAAAGGAAAACTTTGAACTTATATGTGTGAAGAATATCTTGAGAGAATATTCTACCTTTCCTTTGGGGTGGGTTAAATTCAAACTAAAATTTCCCAGATCACTGGATTTATGCTGGAGTTATTGATCTTAGGCCAACATCCTCAATGATAAGAAACTAAAATGAAGAGATCTGAAATAGCCAGAAAGAAATCTATAGAGCAAGAACCTATGGAACTAATCCATGCTCCTACTAGGAATCAACACTGATATTTGCAACATAATATATCTGTGACAACATTAATTATTCCAATCTAGTCATTTCTTTTGACCTACCTCCTCTGATTAATCATGCCTTTGCTTTCATATCCCAGAGCCTACTACAAAGTTGTGATAATGTGAAAATCAACAAAATCCTGTTTTTAAAAAAATATTTTGTTAAGTTACAGAGGTACAAATTACACTCTGGAAAACATATATTTTATTTTATTTGGTTCCCTTAAGTAAAAGATGTGCAATTGGGTTGTTTTTTTCCTCCCTCACATTTTAAGATAAAATCTCCCCTGGCAAAAACATACACCATATGTCAAAGAATTTGAAAACAGAGATTTAAATGTAAACACAATACAACCTTAATTATAATGGTCCCTGCAGGACTTGGCCAATAAATATAAATTAGTAAAGAAATAAAAATTTGAAATTTCAATGAGTATTGTCTTGCATTTCTATATTGCATTTCATCTGAGTATCCAAACTACTACACATACACATTAAAGCATTAAACCTTACTCTTTTATAGAAGATAATGCTTTTTCCTCTGGAATAAGTGAATCATTTTTGGAGATCACATGGACACAGAGAAAGAATTCCCAGGGCTGTGTTGGTCTTCAAGTCATGGCACTGGGAGAATCCTCCCCTGATTTCTGATATAGCATCGGCAACCCCTGCTCAGGAGCCAAGGCACAAACAGAAATATAGAAGTATGAAGTAAAATGGGTGAGCCTAATTTATCCCAATTCACTTATTTCTTAACTTGTAAGGGAAGAGAAAAACAGCTATTTGCTTCCAGTTTGGTATTTAGTTAATAGAAATTTTCTATTAGCCATCATCCACATATTTCTACTACAGTCATGACTGCTGTTCAAAATTACAACCCTAAAGCATAACCCATACATCCTCTGGAGTCACTGAAACAGGACCAATATTACATTCATCAATGTATCATGAATTTCACTGTACTTAAAATTCTTCCTGAATTGGTCACAAGTGAGATGCCAGTACACTACCCATTTACTAGAGATTCTCATTAGCTGAAAACTTCCATTTCTCCTAAGATGGGGTTAAAGATGCAGCACAAGCCAACTGAAATGAAGGAGAAGGCTAAATCATAACATGGGTGTTACAGGAAAACACAATTTTTCTCATGAACTATCCGTTTTTCTAAGGCTGTACAACCTACCCAGTGACAGAAAACTTGGGGACTGGACCTTGTCAATAAAATATAGTCCATAGGGGCTTCCCTGGTGGCTCAGTAGTAAAGAATCTGCCTGCCAATGCAGGAAACGTGGGTTCCATCTCTGATCAGGGGAGAGCCCATGTGCCATGGAGCAATGAAGCCTGTGCCACAACTGTTGAGCCTGTGCTCTCGAACCTGGGAGTAACAACTACTGAGCTCACGTGCCACAACTAGCGAAACCCACGAGCCCTAGAGCCCATGCTCCACAACAAACAGAAGCCACTGCAATAAGAAGCCCGTGCACCACAACTAGAGAGTAGTCCCCGCTACTACTAAGACCCAGCACAGGCAAAATAAATAAACAATAAAAAAATATATAGTCAATGGAAATTCCCAATAGCTACTCTAAATAAAACTATATTGGCCATGACTCATCTAATTAGAGCCCCTCACCAGGCAGATTTTTATTATTTTTTATTGTAGTATAATTGCTTTAAAATGTTGTTAGTGTCTGCTATACAACAAGGTGAGTCACCTATATGTACACATATATGCTCTCCCTCTGAGCCTCGCTCCCACCCACCCTCCCATCCTACCCTTCTTGGTATCACAGAGCACTGAGGTGAGCTCATCAAGCAGATATTTCAAAACTTTGTTTTTAAGATTGTATCTTCATTTTGTTTTTATGATTATGTAGTGAGATGAATAATAGTGCCCCCAAATTCTTGTCTGCCCAGAGTCTCCAAATGTGACATTATTTGGAAGTAGAGTCTTTGAACACACAATTAAGACAAGGTCATACTAGATTCAGTTCAGTTCAGTTCAGTTACTCAGTTGTGTCCGACTCTGCGAACCCATGGACTGCAGCATGCCAGGCCTCCCTGTCCATCACCAACTCCTGGAGCTTACTCAAACTCATGTTCAATGAGTCAGTGATGCCATTCAACCATCTCATCCTCTGTCTTCCCCCTTTCCTCCTGCCTTCAATCTTTCCCAGCATCAGGCTCTTTTCAAATGAGTCAGCTCTTCGCATCAGGTGGCCAAAGTATTGGAGTTTCAGCTTCAACATCAGTCCTTCCAATGAACACTCAGGACTGATCTCCTTTAGGATAGACTGGTTGGATCTCCTTGCAGTCCAAGGGACTCAAAAGTCTTCTCCAACACCACAGTTCAAAAGCATCAATAGTAGATTAAGAGAGGGCTAAATCTAGTGACTGGTGACCTTATGAAGAATAAGAGAAGACAGAGAGAGACACGTGGAGAAGAAAATTCCATGTGAAAACAGAAGCAGAGACTAGAGGGATGCATCTACAAGCCAAGGAACACCAAGGACTGCTGGAAACCAGCAGAAGCTAGAATAGATACATGGGACAGTTTCTTTCAAGAGCCTCCAAAGGAAATAACCTGTTGACACTTTGATTTCAGAGTTGGGAGTTACTGAACTGTGAAAGAATAAATGTTCCATTTTAAGCTACCTAGTTCACAGCAATCTGTACAGAAGTCCTACAAAACTCATACAGACTATATCCTCATTATTAATGTCATTATCAAAGCTAATATTCACTGGATCCTCTGTGTCAGGCTCTGCTTTTTGCATAGCATCTCATGTAATGTATATAATAAAATATAGAAAAAATTAGGTTATTATTGTTTCCATTTACAGATGAGGAAACTGAATCTTAGAGACATTCAAGCTCCCATAGAAAGGAAAGAAGTGAGACTCAGACCTAATCCTCTTGAACACCAGTATTCCCCTAGCAAAGCTTATTAACAGAGAATGAGATATCATGGGTTTCCATTAAAAAATAAATAAAATCTGAAAATTTAGCTTGGGGTCAATATAAATGCAACCCAATCTCCTATACCTTATATATCTATGGCCATGATACAGTGTAATCATCAGATCAGATCAGTTGCTCAGTCATGTCTGACTCTGCGATCCCATGAATCCCAGCATGCCAGGCCTCCCTGTCCATCACCAACTCCCAGAGTTCACTCAGACTCATGTCCATTGAGTCAGTGATGCCATCCATCCATCTCATCCTCTGTCGTCCCCTTCTCCTCGTGCCCCCAACCCCTCCCAGCATCAGAGTCTTTTCCAATGAGTCAACTCTTCGCATCAGGTGGCCAAAGTACCGGAGTTTCAGCTTTAGCATCATTCCTTCCAAAGAAATCCCAGGGCTGATCTCCTTCAGAATGGACTGGTTGGATCTCCTTGCAGTCCAAGGGACTCTCAAGAGTCTTCTCCAACACCACAGGTCAAAAACTTCAATTCTTCGGCGCTCAGCCTTCTTCACAGTCCAACTCTCACAACTGTACATGACCACAGGAAAAACCATAGCCTTGACTAGACGAACCTTTGTTGGCAAAGTAATGTCTCTGCTTTTGAATATGCTATCTAGGTTGGTCATAACTTTCCTTCCAAGGAGTAAGCATCTTTTAATTTCATGGCTGCAGTCACCATCTGCAGTGATTTTGGAGCCCAGAAAAATAAAGTCTGACACTGTTTCCACTGTTTCCCCATCTATTTCCCATGAAGTGATGGGACCGGATGTCGTGATCTTCGTTTTCTGAATGTTGAGCTTTAAGCCAACTTTTTCACTCTCCATTTTCACTTTCATCAAGAGGCTTTTTAGTTCCTCTTCACTTTCTGCCATAAGGGTGGTGTCATCTGCATATCTGAGGTTATTGATACTTCTCCCAGCAATCTTGATTCCAGCTTGTGTTTCTTCCAGTCCAGCATTTCTCATGATGTAATCTGCATATAAATTAAATAAACAGGGTGACAATATACAGCCTTGACATACTCCTTTTCCTATTTGGAACCAGTCTGTTGTTCCATGTCCAGTTCTAACTGTTGCTTCCTGACCTGCATACAAATTTCTCAAGAGGCAGATCAGGTGGTCTGATATTCCCATCTCTTTCAGAATTTTCCACAGTTTATTGTGATCCACATGGTCAAAGGCTTTGGCATAGTCAATAAAGCAGAAATAGATGTCTTTCTGGAACTCTCTTGCTTTTTCCATGATCCAGCGGATGTTGGCAATTTGATCTCTGGTTCCTCTGCCTTTTCTAAAACCAGCTTGAACATCAGGAAGTTCATGGTTCACATATTGCTGAAGCCTGGCTTGGAGAATTTTGAGCATTACTTTACTAGCGTGTGAGATGAGTACAATTGTGCGGTAGTTTGAGCATTCTTTGGCATTGCCTTTCTTTGGGATTGGAATGAAAACGGACCTTTTCAAGACCTGTGGTGATAGAATAGTGGAGGTGATAGAATTCCAGTTGAGCTATTTCAAATCCTGAAAGATGATGCTGTGAAAGTGCTGCACTCAATATGCCAGCAAATTTGGAAAACTCAGCAGTGGCCACAGGACTGGAAAAGGTCAGTGTAATCATAACTAAAGTTTAAAACATTGAGCCAAATGTACTACAAGAAGACCTCAGCTTTCAGCATTTTCCCTCTAATGCATTTCATGAGCCACAGAAGTGGACATTTTGGCACACTTTCTAACAAGAAATGAAACCAAAAAAAAAAGGAATTATTTTTTTGCTTAGCATTTTACCAGAAGACTGTATCTTTCTGCTTGGTTAATTGGAATTGTGTTGTATTTATAGACTCAGTTCATTTCTCCAGGGGATATGGGCAAGCGATTTTACATATTATCCCTTTCCCCTTTCATACGCCATGATACAATGTGCCACTGTTATATTTATGCATATGTTTCACAGCATAGCCCCAAAGGGGTATGGCACTATCACTTCCAAGATTTCCATTTCACTATTTTGGACTAACCTAATGTGCTTTTTTCCTGGCAGCCATTCAACTTCACTTCAGCTGAAAGCAGCTTTTAGAAAAAAGGAAGATAGAAATATTTGTCCAACGTTCAACAAGCATTTATTGAGCATCTATTATATATAACCTGATTACAGTTTAGGACTATTGACATATATATAAATAACTATGTGATACATGTATAAACACCATGCAAAGAAACATATTACATGTGTTCAGAGGAAGGTGCAGAGCAGGCGTGACCATGAAAAGCTTCCTGGTAGAACGGCAACTTAGTCTTGGAAGTTGTATATGACCTGGCTGTATGACACAAGGAGAGAGCTGGCAGTGGGAGGATCAAAGCCTAAGCACAGGGGAAGAGTTTTCTCCCCACAATGAAGGGAACAGTAAGTCCTACAATGCACTGGACAATGAGCTCCTTGAACGCAGAAATTTAGCCTCAGTAGCTTTGTGCCATCACAGCCTGGCACAATGTGGCTGCTCAAAATATATGTGAATGTTCAACATATGGCTGCTGCTGCTGCTAAGTCACTTCAGTCGTGTCTGACTCTGTGCGACCCCATAGAAGGCAGCCCATCAGGGTCCCCCGTCCCTGGGATTCTCCAGGAGAGAACACTGGAGTGGGTTGCCATTTCCTTCTCCAATGCATGACAGTGAAAAGTGAAAGTGAAGTTGCTCAGTCGTGTCCGACTCCTAGCGACCCCATGGACTGCAGCCCACCAGGCCCTTCCGTCCATGGGATTTTCCAGGCAAGAGTACTGGAGGGGGTGCCATTGCCTTCTCCTATTCAACATATGGACTAATAAGTAATCAACCAACATTTCATGATATAAAAAGAAAAGTAAATGGAAGCTCCATCACACTTTCAAAAGCCAAAAGAGGAAGTAGTGGCTTTGGAATCAAGGTAGAACCAGTCCCCAGCACTACTTTAGATTCCATGGAGGACCAGTTGGAAAGCACCACATACTCTCCTTCATCAATTCATTCTTAAAGGCTTGCCAACCAAATGAGTTTCTCCCTGAGATAATCTGGAGGCCGGAGGCCAGAGGCAAGTGGAGAAAGGAAGCGGTTATCTGGATAACAAGGCCCCAGAAAACACAGACTGAGGAGGAGCAAGAAGTCAGCCTTGTCTGAAAAATTGCCTGGCTGTGGAAATCTGACCTGTGCAAAAGGAAGCAAGATAGAACTTTTAAGTCAGTTTCCAAGAACAAATCTATTTTTAGGTAAACCTTACTTTTAGCAACAGACCTCCAAGTGCAGGAAAGTACTTAAAATCCTCCAAACAAAATAAATATAGGTTTCTAAGGTTTATACCATTTCATGATGTTTTCTCTTTTGCAGATAAAACTCTCAGTGTAGGCAGAAAAATACTTAATCCTGTATCCAATTTATTCATAGGAGTGAAGGAGAATAAATAAAAGCCTTCTCTAGCTAGTCGTATAAACAGCCAAGTCAGAAAGATCCAGCTCATTTACTCACTTGGGTTGACTTCCAGCTCACATCAGACTATATCACTGCCCACATTATAGCACTCATATTAAAGGTACTTCCAGGAAGTTTTTAGGCCATAAGCTCCTAAACCACCTTGCAACTGGGTGAGGAGTCTCATGCAAGTCTGATGCCATTTCAAACTCAGAAAATGCATTCATAATAGACTGTGTAGCAATAAAGACACTAGTGGTCTATCTGGGACCAGGAACCCTGCATTCCACAAGCCACTCAGGCCAGAATAAGGAAAGGCCTAAAGAGAGTTTGAACCCCTCAGATTACCAGAAGGGATCTGTATCTTGATGACTGACCATTCAGAAAAAAAGATCTCCTAATGCAAAATTAAGACATCTGGAGCAGAACACAGATCAGGAGCCAAGGGTCTTGTTAGTCGTTGAGCTGTTGCTTCTTGGAAAATGGCTCTGCAATTTCTCAATAGACTGATGGCAAAGGAAATCAACATCTACTATGTGCTAAGCAACTTCTCATGCTTTATTCTATTTACATATCAGTTTCTCATGCATAAAATGGACATAATGATGCTTCCTCTGCTTATTTCTCAGGGACCTTTTTGAATTTTAAAGGAGATTCATAAATATGAAAAGATTATATAGATGTCTTTGGGGGATATTTTTGAATATCTGGCCTGACCAGTGTTGTAATATAGGAACAAACATCCTCTCAGCAAATTCTAACTCATGTCCAAGTCAAGCAGAACCACAGAATCATTCTTATCATCATCTTTCATAGTGGGGAATCATAAAGATTTAAAGTATCAGCTTATGTAAAGGGGACAAACTCAACTCATCATTACAGACATAAGGACTAGAAAAGTGAATGAATAATTAGAGAATAGTGTGGCTCTTTTCTTTCTTCCCTCCTTTCTTCTTTTGTCCTTTCTGTGTTTTCCTGTAATCACTGTAACTGCAACCAGGGGTGCTTTAAAAGTAGCCTAGTCTAGTCTCAGTTCCAATTAGGCAAACCTGAACTCTTATGGTAATGATGATGGGCATTTCCACGTCAAGCACAATGCCAAGCACATTACATACGTTCTCTCATTTATCCCTCTCAACAGCTCTGTGTGGTGGTCACTATTATCTCCATTTTACAGACGAGGAAAATGAGACAAAAAAAAGGTTAAGAAACTTTCCTAGGGAGGAGGAACAAGATGGCAGAGGAAGTAGGTGTACTTGGAGTACATCTCTCTCCACAGATACATCAGGAAGACACCTTCAGGCTCAGAAGTGCATGCAGAACACCAGCTGAGAGCGGACAGGAGTACCTGACCAGCAGAAAAGAATATATAGACCCATGCAAGACTCGGTAGGACGAAGGAACTAGCGGGGAAAACAGGAGTGTTAGTAGGACTGGACCTGCCCTCGGCGGGTGGGGGAACTGAAGCAGGGGTTCGATCCCCACACTGGGGCAACTGTTTGAGTCAGAGGAGAAACATTTAAGGCTGAGAGGGGGAAAGCTGATCTGTGGAAGCCTAAATGGAATAAGAATCAGACAGTCCTTGCCACAGCCATGCACACCCTAGACGGCGCAGTGGCTGAGAGCTGGAGTTTAGGGATTGTGAAGCAATCCCAGGGTGAGGGCTACTGTTGACTGTGAAGAGACGGATCCAGGGGATGTGAGGGAGGAGACTGTGGTGGAAAATGCCTGTAGAGGAAAGCCAGGCAGCCATGGAAGCAAGGCAATACTTCTGAGTCACACACAGTGGGTGGAGCCATCACCATAGTCTCTCTCTCTCCCCACATGCCCAGCATCAGCAATTAAACAAGAGAGAGGCTGGCCGATCAAACGCCTGATGCACTGAACTACAGAGTAGGACCCCATCCAGGATGCCCCTCTTAAGTGCCTGATGCACAGATCTACAGAGTAGGACTCCAGGAGGGGGAGTGGGGGGACACCTCTATCCGCCTGATGCACTGAACAACAGACAAGGACCCCAGGAAAAGAAGCCCTGTAAGTGCCTGAATGGGTGGAGCTATGGAGAAAGACTGGACAAAGAGGCCTTCTGATTGCCAGCTACAAGAGGATCAAAAAAAGATTGATAGGGCCATAACTCCTGCGGTGGAGGCAGTTCATGTCCCTGCACCCTTGGTGCCACCAGGGTCCCCACAAGCCAGGCAGCTGTGCTACCTTCATGCTCAACTCTCACTGGGGCAGAGCTTCCACAGGCAAAAAAGTGTCTTGGGCCTATGCACACAGGATCACTTTGGTAGAGCCCGACTCTTTGCGACTCTGTGGACTGTGGCCTGCCAACCTTCTCTGTCAGGGAGAGGGTGTTCTCCAGGCGAGAATACTGGAGCATATTGGCCAATACTGGTTGCCATACCCTTCTAGAGCACTATATTTCCTGCTGCCCTAGCCGCCAACTCCCCTGAGTACCTGGTGCTTCCAGAACCCCTGTGACTCAAGCAGCTGCACCACCTCCACACCTGACCCTCACAGGGGCAAACCTAAGTCCTCCAGGGCAGCCTCAGGAGCAAAGCCCAGTAGAACCCATATCCAGAGGTGGAAATAAAACCAGTTGAAACCCAGGGACAGTGTGACTAAAGAAGAATACCCAAAACCCTCCCACCAGCTGTACAAGCTGCAGATTAAATCCACATGATCAACTAGGCAGACTCTGTGTCTGTGAAATATATAAAAGGTCATTGAGAGCTCCCACAGAAGAAAATGCACTGGTTCTGATAGCTGTGGACATCGGAGGCAAGAACGCAGAGGAGTAGGAGCAGATTAGAATCTGAGCTGCCCTCACAGCAGGTCCAGAGATCAGCACAGTGTTAGAGGGCATCCTAGGGAGGTCAAGTGGACTGTGACTCTCAGTGAGGGAAAGGACTCAAGCAATGACTTTAGAAAAACATTTATTATTCTTATGTTTTGACTTGTTCTGTAGATTGTTTTGGATTTTTTTTTCTTTTTTTTTTCCCTCTCTGTTGTAGTTGTTGATTTTATTGGCACTATGAAATCTAACTAAGCTTTTGAGCATATTTTTTTTTCTCAGGCACATTTTTTTATTGTTGTTATAAACCTCTGCCTCTATATTGGGCTTTTGCAGTTCTGGGGAGGTTTTTTTGTTTGTTTTTTTAATTTGTTTTTGCTCTTTTTTTAATTTTAATTTTTTAAACCTATTATTATTTTTTCTACATTTATCCCTTTGTTTGCTTTTCCTACTGTTCTTTTCCCCTTGCAGTTAATCTTTAATATATATAAATCTTTTTTATCTACCTCTATTTAACTTTGCATATCTATTCTTTCTTTCCTTTAGTCTCAACATATTAGTTTCATTTTCATTGCTTTATACCCCAATTGGCACCTTGCTTTAGTTTTGTTTTCCAGTTTGTGCTTTAGTTAGTTTTGTTCTGGTAGACATCATTTTGGTTCCCTTTGTTTGCCAGGTCAATCTGTTTTACTTTATTTTTGTTCTACTGTTTTGATTTTGCTTATGGGTGTATGTTATGTATATGTGTATATTCAGGCACACTTTTTATTGTTGTTATAAACCTCTGCCTCTAAGTTGGGCCTTTGCAGTTCTGTGAAGTTTTTTCTTTTTTCCCCCCTTTTCTCTTTCTTCTTCCATTTTTTTGTTTTCTTTCCTCTAATTTTAATTTTCTTAAACCTGTTACATTTTTCCTACATTTATTCCTTTGTTTGCTTTTCCTACTTTTCTTTTCCCCTTGCAGTTAATCTTCAAAGTATATAAATCTTCTTCATCTACCTCTATTTCATTTTGCATAGCTATTCTTTCTTTCTTTTCTTTCCTCTCAGCACATTTGTTAGTTTTGTTTTCATTGCTTTATTCCCCACTTGGCACCTTGCTTTAGTTTTGTTTTCCAGTTTCTGCTTTAGTTAGTTTTGTTCTCAACTGGTAAATAAAATTTCTGATTTCCTTTGTTCTCTGGGTCAGTCTATTGTACTTTATTTGTGTTGGACTGTTTTGACTTTGCTCATGGGTATATATCCCATTATTTTAATTGTTATTTGCCTGATTTTGTGACTGCCATTTGTCTGGGGTTCATCTTTGGTTTCTCACTTTTGGATATTTGTTTAAATCTCACTTAACACCATAACAAACCACTTGTGGAACCTTCGTTCCTGACCAGAGATCAAGCCCTTAGCCTTTGGAATGGGAGCACTGACTCCAAGATGCTAGACTACAGAGCACTAACCCTAGGGGGTATCAAATAGTGAGAACTCACACAAAGGAAACCACTGTAATACAAGACCTGGCATCACCCAACTACCAACAGCACCCTGTGCAGGATGCCTCATTTAAGCAACAAAACAAAAATGCACACCCAATCATCAGCAGACAGGATTACCACCTCACTCAGCTAGCCCATCAGAGGAAAAACAAACAAGCAAACAAAGAAACAAAAACTCAGCAAAAATCTCACCCTATGAGAAGCTTACACAAACCACTGGACCAACCTTAGACAGCAGAAGCCAAAAGGAAGAAAGAATTCAACCTTGAAGCTTGGGAAAAATTTGAAAGTGAAAGTTTAGTCTCTCAGTCATGTCCAACTCTTTGTGACCCAATGGATTACAGACTACCAGGCTCCTCCGTCCACAGGATTTTACAGGCAAGAGTACTAGAATGGGTTGCCATTTCCTTCTCCAGAAGATCTTCCTGACCCAGGGATTGAACCTGGGTCTCTCACATTGTAGGCAAACACTTTACCATCTAAGCCACCAGGGAAGTCAAGGAGACCTCAAACACAATAAGTTAAGAAAAATAATAATGAAAATGCAGAGAAATACTACACAAATGAAAGAACAAACTAGAAACACATAAGTCCAAATAAATGAAGAGGAAATGGGCAAACTACCTGAAAAAGAATTCAGAATAATGATAGTAAAGATGATCAAAAACTTTGACAGCCAAATGGAGAAAAAGCAAGAATCAATTAACCAAGACCTAGAAGAATTAAAGAACAAACATGCAGAAACAAACAACACAATTACTGAAATTAAAAATACTCTAGAAGGAATCAACAGTAGAATATCTGAAACATAAGAACTAATCAGTGAGCTGGAAGATAAAATGGTGGAAATAACTTCTGAAGAGTAGAATGAAGTAAAAAGAATGAAAAGAACTGAGAATAGTCTCAGAGACCTCTGGGACACTATCAAACACACCAACATTTGCATAATATGGGTCCCAGAAGAAGAATAGAAAAAGAAAGGGTATGAGAAAATTTTTGAAGAGATTAGAGTTGAAAATTTCCCCAACATGGAAAAGGAAATAGTCAATCAAGTTCAAGAGGCACAAAGAGCCCCATACAGGATAAACCCAAGGAGAAACATACCAAGACACATACTAATCAAACTAACAAAGACTAAACACAAAGAATATTAAAAGCAGCAAGGAAGAAACAAATAATATACAAGAGAAACCCCATACACTTAACAGCTGATCTTTCAGCAAAAACTCTGCAGGCCAGAAGGGAATGGCAGGATATATTTAAAGTACTGAAAGGGAAAAATCTACAACCAATATTACTGTACCCAGCAAGGAACCCATTCAAAATAGATGGAGAAATAAAAAGCTTTTCAGACAAGCAAAAATTAATAGAATTCAATACCACCAAACCAGCTTTACAACAAATGTTAAACAGACTTATATAGTCGAGAGATATAAGAGAAGAAAAAAGGATCTACAAAATCAACCCCAAACAATTAAGAAAATGGCAATGGAAACATATATATCAATAATTACTTTAAATGTAAATGGATTAAATGCTCCAACCAAAAGACACAGACTGGCTGAATGGATACAAAAACAAGACCCATATATTTGGCACCTCAAGAAACCCACTTCAGACTTCAAGACACATATAGACTGAAAGTGAGAGGATGGAAAAATATATTCTATGCAAATGGGAAACAAAAGAATGCTGGAGTAAGAATCCTAATATGAGGCAAAATAGATCTTAAAATAAAGAAGATTACAAGAGATAAGGAAGGACACTATATAATGATCAAGGAATCAATCCAAGAGGAAGACATAACAATTATAAATATCTATGCACCCAACATAGGAGCACCTCAATACATAAGACAAATACTAACAGACATAAAAGGAGAAATTGACAGTAACACAATAATAGTAGGAGACTTTAACACCTCACTCATAGCAATGAACAGATCATCAAAACAGAAAATTACTAAGGAAACACAAGTCTTAAATGATACATTAGATGAGATGGATCTCATTGATATTTTCAGGACATTCCATCCAAATGCAGAAGAATACACCTTCCTCTCAAGTACACATGGGACGTTCTTCAGGATAGACCACATCTTGGGTCACAAATCAAACCTCAGTAAATTTAAGAAAAGTGAAATTGTATCAAGCATCTTCTCTGACCACAATGCTATGAGACTAGACATCAATTACAAGAAAAAAACTGTAAGAAACACAAACACATGGAGATTAAACAACACATCTCTAAATAACCAACAGGTTACTGAAGAAATCAAAAGGGAAATCAAAACAATTTATAGAAACAAATGACAGTGAAAACACAACTCAAAACCTATGGGATGCAGCAAAAGCAGTTCTTAGAGGGAAGTTTATAGCAATATAATCCTCCCTCAAGAAGCAATAAAAACATCAAATAGACAGCCTAACTTTACACCTAAACCAACTGGAAAAAGAACAACAACAAATTAATAAAAGGAAAGAAATCATAAAGATCTGAGCAGAAATAAATGAAAATGAAGTGAAAGAAACAATAGTAAAGATTAATAAAACTAAAATCTGGTTCTTTGAGAAGATAAACAAAGTTGACAAACCTTTAGCCAGACTCATCAAGAAAAAAAGAGAAAAGAATTAAATCAACAAACTTAGAGATGAAAAAGGAGAGGTTACAACAGACAATGCAAAAATACAAAGGATTATAAGAGACTGTTATGAATAACTACACGGCAATAAAATGGATAACCTGGAAGAAATGGACTGATTGTTAGAAATGTTCAGTCTTCCAAGACTGAACCAGGAAGAAATAGAAATTACGAACAACCCAATTGCAAACACTGAAATTGAAGCTGTGATCAAAAATCTCCTAAAAAACAAAAGTCCAGGACCAGATGGCTTCACAGGAGAATTCTATCAAACATTTAAAAAGAGCTAATGCCTATCCTTCTAAAACTCTTTTTAAAAATTGCAAAGGAAAGAACGCTTCCAAACTCATTCTACGAGGCCACCATCACCCTGATACCAAAACCAGACAAAGACAACACAAAAAAAGAAAACTACAGGCCAATATCACTGATGAACATAGGTGTAAAAATCCTCAACAAAATTTTAGCAAACAGAATTCAGTAACACATCAAAAAGCTCATACACCATGATCAAGTTGGGTTTATTCCAGGAATGCAAGGGTTCTTCATGCAAACCAATCAATGTGATACACCATATTAACAAACTGAAAGATAAAAACCATATGATAATCTCATTGGTGCAGAAAAAGCCTTTGACAAAATTCAGCATCCATTTATAATTAAAACTCTTCAAAAAATGGGCATAGAAGGAGCCTACCTCAACATAGTAAAGGCCATATATGATAAGCCTACAACAAACATCATTCTCAATGGTAAAAAACCGAAAGCATTCCCCCTAAGATCAGGAACAAGACAAGGGTGTTCACTTTCACCACTATTATTCAACATAGTTCTGAAAGTCCTAGCTACATCAATCAGAGAAGAAAAAGAAATAAAAGGAATCCAAATTGGAAAAGAAGTAAAGCTCTCACTGTTTGCAGATGACATGACACTGTACATAGAAAACCCTAAAGATAGTATCAGAAAATTACTGGAGCTAATCAGTGAGTTTAGCAAAGTTTCAGGATACAAAATCAATACACAGAAATCACTTGCATTTCTATATACTAACAATGAAAAATCAGAAAGAAAATAAGAAATCAATCACATTCACCATTGCAACAAAAATAATTAAATATCTAGGAATAAACTTCCCTAAGGAGACAAAAGAACTGTACACAGAAAATTATAAGACACTGATGAAAGAAATCAAAGATGACATAAATAGATGGAGAGATATTCCATGTTCCTGGGTAGGAAGAATCAATATTGTGAAAATGACTATACCACCAAACACAATCCACAGATTCAATGTGATCCATTCAAATTACCAACAGCATTTTTCACATAACTGAAACAAAAATTTCACAATTCATATGAAAACAAAAAAGACCCCAAATAGCCAAAGCAGTCTTGAGAAAGAAGAATGGAGCTGGAGGAATCAAGCTTCCTGACTTCAGATTATACTACAAAGCTATAGTTATCAAGACAGTATGGTACTGGCACAAAAACAGAAATATAGACCAATGGAACAAGATAGAAGGCCCAGAAATAAACCCATGCACCTATGTGTACCTTATTTTTGACAAAGGAGGCAAGAGTATACAATGGAGAAAATATAGCCTCTTTGATAAATGGTGCTGGGAAAATTGGACAGCTACATGTAAAAGAGTGAAATTAGAACATTTCCTAACACATACACAAAGATAGACTCATAATGGATTAAAGACCTGAATGTAAGACCAGAAACTATAAAACTCTTAGAAGAAAGCATAGGCAGAATACTCAATGACATAAATCAAAACAAGATCCTCTATGATCCACCTCCTAGAGTAATGGAAATAAAAACAAAAGTAAATAAGTGGGACATGATTAAATTTAAAACCTTTTGCATAGTAAAGGAAACTATAAGCAAGGTGAAAAGACAAACCCTGGAATGGGAGAAAATAATAGCAAAATGAAACAGCTGACAAAGGATTAATTTCCAAAATACACAAGCAGCTCATACAACTCAATACCAGGAAATAAACAACCCAAACAAAAAGTGGGAAAAAGACCTAAACAGACATTTCTCCAAAGAAAACATAAAGATGGCTAACAAACACAGGAAAAGATATTCAACATTGCTCATTGTTGCTACTGCTGCTGCTAAGTCACTTCAGTCGTGTTTGACTCTGTGCGACCCCATAGACGGCAGCCCACCAGGTTTCGCCATCCCTGGGATTCTCCAGGCAAGAACACTGGAGTGGGTTGCCATTTCCTGCTCTAATGCATGAAAGTGAAAAGTGAAAGGGAAGTTGCTCAGTCATGTCCGACTCTTAGCGACCCCATGGACTGCAGCCTACTAGGCTCCTCCATCCATGGGATTTTCCAGGCAAGAGTTCTGGAGTGGGGTGTCATTGCCTTCTCCACATTGTTAGAGAAATGCAAATCAAAACCACAATGAGATATCACCTCACACCAGTCAGAATAGCCATCATCAAAAAGTCTACAAATAATAAATACTGGAGAGGGTGTGGAGAAAAGGGAACGCTCTTGCACTGTTAGTGGGAATGTAAATTGATACAGCCACTATGGAAGACAGTCTGGAGATTCCTTAAAAAACTAGGAATAAAACCACCATATGACCCAGCAATCCCACTCCTAGGCATATACCCTGAGAAAACCAGGGTTGAAAATGACACATATAGCCCAATGTTCATTGCAGCACTATTAACAATAGCTAGAACATGGAAGCTACCTAGATGCCCATTGATAGTTGAATGGATAAAGAAGTTGAGGTACATATACACAATGGAATATTACTCAAACATAAAAAGGAACACATTTGAGTCAGTTCTAATGAGGTGGATGAACCTAGAACCTATTATACAGAGTGCAGTGAGTCAGAAAGAGAAAGATAAATATCATATTCTTTTTTTTTATATTGTATTCTAATGCACATAAATGGAATCTAGAAAAATGGTTCTGAAGAATTTATTTACAAGGCAGCAATGGAGAAACAGACATAGAGAATAGACTTATGGACATGGGGAGAGGGGAGGAGAGTGTGAGACGTATGGAAAGACTAACATGGAAACTTACATTACCATACGTAAAATAGATAGCCAACAGGAATTTGCTGTATAGCTCAGGAAACTCAAACAGGGACTCTGTATCAACCTAGAGGGGTGGATGGGAAGGAGGTTCAAAAGGCAGGGTTAGATGTATACCTATGGCTGATTCATGTTGAGGTTTGACCGAAAACAACAAAACTCTGTAAAGCAATTATCTTTTAATAAAAAAATAAATTAAAAAAAAAGAATAGATTAAAATTACCCCAAAAGAGAAAAAACAAAGAAACTTTCCTAAGACCATAGAGCTACTATATGCCAGAGCAAGAATTTAATTCTAGGCCAGTGTGAATAAAAATCTGTGCTCTTGTTCATCATGTCACACTGCATCCAAGATTCTTGCTCTACCATCATGGAGCTAAGTTCATATGTTTCTATATGGATAAAACTGCAACCCACAGTGCCAGGTGACCTATCAAGAAGAACTGTGGCTATATTTGGCTGTATTATGTCTGCACAAAGACTCCTAGAGATCTCTTCAGAGCCATCAAGGCTGATATCCGAGACTGACTCCTAAAGTTGCACTGTGTCCTCTTTGACACAAGAGCCTGTGAAGAGTGAGTACAGGCAAGAAGCAGGAAGCTGTCTCTATATGAGTTCCTAGCAGCACTCCAGCCTTGACCCTGTACTCTGTGCCATGTTTTTCCTCACTGTGTCTTCTATACTGTACAAAGATTGCACATGAGCTGTAACTTTCACCCCCAGAATCCTCTTTGTAAAAAGACTGAAGAAATGGCAAGAGCACAAGGGATAATGGAGAAACACATGAATGACAGAAATGAGACATCCCCTGAAAGCAACAGAGCCTCTGTGGAAATGGGTATGGCTTACTTCATGCATGCTGGGCCAATCTATGTTCTGGGGTCTGCTCTGCCCATGTTTCACAGAAGTTTCAGGACTTGAATCTCCCACCTTGCTGCCCTCCTAAGCCTATGCCTGGGACACGTGCTCAGTGGCTTGCATGGATCTTATATTGGCCCCAATTTATCACCCCTCTCCTTTTCAAGTCAATATGACCTATATATATATTCCCTATAACCTGCCCATTATAGTGACCATGGACCAGAGGAAAGAATACAAAGACTAAACCTTCTCCCAGCCTAACTCTCAACTCTCTTAAGCTCTATGTCATCCAAAATAATTTAACCTACCTGACATTTTGGGTTTATTTTTCTGAGAGATGGGTATAATAATACCTGTGATGTTTCCTAGTAATAGAAAGGAAATTTTCATAAAAGGTATTATTATGACTTGAAGTAGAGACTGCTTTCTACAACTTTGCAGTTGTCCCAACTTGATCATTTTACTTCCTAGGTATTGTCAATTAAAAAAAAAAATCATCCAAAAATATATTCACAGCTACACACACTTCCCCAAATGATGTATCCATGATCATATTATGAGTCAAAGTGAGCCAAACAAAAGCCATATATAGCTAAAAGGATTATCTACTTGACTGACATGAGGTCCTGGAAAGAATTATTTTGCTTCTGTGATACATTTAGCTTAAATAATTTTTCCGTAACAGGCAATTCTCTGGAAATGACCAAGAAATTGAAGCTTTTAAATAGTTTCATGGTTAAATGTTAGGTTTAGGATCTGAATTCCACATGACATTTTTAACACTGAGATTTATTTATAATAATTTTCCTAAAGGTATTAAAAGAAAAACAGAAAAATACAGAGCCACAGGACAAGTTTATAAGTATGGATCACATGCATCTAAAATTTACCCCTAAAGGATCAGTTAACCAAAAATCTTGCCATAAAGGAGGAAGCTTATATCCCAAAGGCCCAATGGTAGCACGTGAGCTATAGATTCAAACCTAATCACTTATTTCTTGAAATAATATATGTGCCACTGGTATGTGTTTGCCGTATTGATAAAAGAAATGTCATATTGCTTTCTTTTTCTAAATCAAATCTAAAATCTGTCTCTATGGCCCCTATCCGCTATAGTGCAAGGAAATCCAACCTTAGTCATTTGGGTGTTCTTTTTTTCAATTCCTCTATGGGATTAAAGAAGAACATGGAGCTTTTGTGGCACCAGAGGACAAAGGTAAATTTTCTAACCCTGCCCTATGATTACAATTCCTGAGGTTTTATTGTCCAGGACCATGTAGGATATTTAATGATAGTAAGCTTGGCTTCTTCTCTGCCAGAGAAGTCACCCAGATTATCCACCAGAAATGGTTATAGCTGTTAGAGTTCAATAATCACCCATATTCTACCTACCTCCCAACATCACGGGAAAGACACTTGGGACACTGTATGGAACTAGCTCATTACTTCGTGATGCTCACCCAACCCCAACCCCACCACAGACACCTGGTTAAACTATTTCTGTCCCTACATCTCTTGAGGCTCATTCTCTCTCAGGACAATCTAACTTCACTAGCAAAAAAAATCCATGACATGTGCCACACAAGACTGGGTGGTATCCTGCCTTGAGTCTTATCCAATAATGTGAATGAAATAGAAATTAATATTACTAACAACTTTTTGTTATGTATGTAAATCACCTAGCCCAGAGTGTGGTACATTAAAAAAAAAAAAAAAAAAACCACTCAAAAAATTCATTTCATTAACCACTTCAGTTAATGCTACACGGTTTTGGAACTGGAAATAAGACCTACAGCCTAATGGCAGAAACAAATATAAGAATAAACACCACCTAAATGATATTAAAGGGCTTCCCTGGTGGCTCAGCTGGTAAAGAATCCACCTGCAATGCGGGAGACCTGGGTTAGATCCCTGGGTTGGGAAGATCCCCTGGAGAAGGGAACAGCTACCCACTCCAGTATTATTCTTGAGAATTCTATGGATTGTATAGTCCCGGGGGTTGCAAAGAGTCAGACACAACTGGGCAACTTTCACTCACCCAAATGATATTAAAAATAATCAACAGTCTATAAAATTCAGGCATCAACCTCTTAGTAAAGGCTGGCCACGACTTTGGAGTGCCAGAGATTCCTACCCTTGCTGGGAAAGTCTTAACTGCTGAGTGCTGGAAATTGGCAAGGCTTGGGCAAAGGTGGTATAGGGCAATGGGGTGGGGTGGGGGGCAATCTGGGGGCCCAGGGATGTAGCTACTTACCAACCAGAATATAAATAGTTCAATATTTTAACAACTGGAAAGCCATGTCATTGTCCATCACCTCACTATCAGCCATAATTAAATAACAAAAATATCACTGCAGTGTCAGAGGTTGCTGGAAGTGTTCAGAATACCTGCTCAGAATAGCTTTGATCTGCAACCTTGCTACCCAGACAAGCTCAGAGGTTTTCAGGGAAATGAATCAGCTTGGGAAAAACTATAGAGGCTTAAAAAATAAAGGTGGAGTTTAACCTAGAAAGGGAGAACAGCTTCTATTATTATTAATAAAACATTAATAATTATTATCATTACTATCACTAGAAAGGTAAATCATCACCCTTGAATAGAAAGGTGGTTTTCCAAAAGTCCAAACTGGTCATATTGTTAAGGCATTAGGCATTTCCCTCTCTGCTCTTACCTTGGCCTGAATCCTCAGCCTCATCACAAACAACCCCTTGATGAGCTCCCTGTTATTCCCATCCAGGCAGGTATACAGGCCCGTCACTTCAACTGCTTGCATCAGAGCAGCTTTCACAAACAAAAACAAATCTTTCACAGATAGCTTTATAAACAAGCACCTACCGATGAGCTGGCCTCAAAGAAAAGTGACTCTATGGGCTACCAACCTAGAGAAGCTGCCCTCAAGTAACCCCATGAATGAAGGACCATTTGTCCATCAGTGAGCAGGCAACTGGCCAATGGGGATGAAAGAGGGGATAGATAACCACCCTTCAGATCAACCTGGTTGCTGATCAATGTGGGCAGAAGGTGACAGCCAGAATAGGGGGATGGGGGTGAGTTCCTCAGTTTGGACAACTAGAGGAGTAACTAACATCAAATGGGAATTCAAATTAGTAATGAAGATGCCACAGAGTTGATCAGACTTTTTGCTGGTTTCAGCCAGTAGATCTGACCCTGCAAAAAAAAAAAAAAAATACACTCTGTTCTTTTTATCAATTTGGATCTTTCAAGAATTCTATAAAGTGTTATACTGACATTGTTGGCCAAGTTTAAAATAAAATCTTCAATAATTGGGTCAAAAACAGACTTTATAATTGGAATTAAGCATAGAGGATATCTGGTCAAATTTCTTCTTTTATAGAGGAACAAGTCTGAAACTCAGAGAGGTGCAATGATTTGCTCAGAATCACACAGCTCACAAGCAACAGAGCCAGAAGTAACACTGGAACCTTTGGTTTCTAAGTCCAGTTACCTTTTCCTTACTCCTAGGTGACTTCCTTGGGTCTTAGACCATAAGTTTAGAGGCATTCAGGCTTTTTGTAGGGCAAACAACCTTGCCCAGCAGGAAGATGTCAAGAGTGTGACCCTCCCATCCAGATAAGACCAGCGCCAATGAAAGCACAAAGCACAGGAAACACAGGATGAACCACAGAACATATGCCTGAAGCCTTAGTAAGGCCAACATAGACCACTGTAAAAGAACATTTCATTTTAATTTCAACATCATACTCCACAGCAATTTTGTTCTAAGGACACAAAGAAAGGCACCCTGAGCTGCCTTGAAGTAGAACTGCTGTAGAAAGTGGAGACTCCTTCAAGTTCACTCTCAGACAGAGGGCACAGAGGACAGTCACTGTGTGGGATGCTGACCCAGCACTGTGTTTGCGTTTGGACACGGACATGGGCAGCCAGTTACCAAAGAGCCGCCGCTTCCTCTTGTCATGTCATGAGCCAACGCCTAGGGGGCGGTCTCGACGTGCTCCACAGCCCAGAGCACCACTGCTCCTATCAGAACAACCAAAACGACACAGCAGGGGCTTTTCGCTTTTTAATTTATTTCAGCATTTTAAGGGAAAGGAAAGACACAATCCCAAAGCAAGTATACAAAGCCCACCTTACTGAGGCAGAAAAATATTTAAAATATATGTATTATTAGATCACTTACTTTCGACAGTTTTGCTTAAAAAAAAAAAAATCTGTCCTAAAAGTCAAGAGTATGTTTCTATCCCTTTCTATGGCATATGGCAAGCTTTAATGACAACAGAATAACATCGTCTCCTGATTAAAATGGCTGAAACGACCTGCTTTTATTCCTGCTACAACCTGCCCTGTAACATAATGACCAGCTTTAAATCCATCAAAGTGGAGTACACAGTGCGATTGCAAAGGTTCAGACATTGAAATCCAGTAAATTTTATCTGCTATTCAGTCAAGGGATGCTCCTGAGTAGAGCTCAGACCTGCTGAGCTTAGGTGGTCAATTCCTCAATTCCTAATCATTCATCACAACCAGGGACTTGCATCTACCTCCATCTCTCCAATTCATTCCCAAAATACTTTTCTGAAGCTTGGGCAGGATATGCAAGGGTTTCAAGAAACTTAAAGTGAAGAAGAGCTTAGTAATGCTTAAAATCCCCATTGCCATGTGTAAGAAGAAAAAATATATATACATTTTTTTTAAAAAAAGGCAAGAAGAAATCCAAATAATTGAAATTAACTGATATTATTGAGTGACTTACAAATAGCTAGGAAGGATTGATAAGTGATCATTGTGGATAATATCAAAATATACGTGGATGTATATGCGTGTATCCACATACCCTGCCATATCTGAGGAGTCGGGTTTTGTTACGTGTATGTTTGCATATGTGGACAATTCTAGGGAAGATTATCTTGCACACAAAGCAAACGGCCCTGCCCCCATTGTGAAAGAAGCAGATCCCCCGAGATTAGGAAAGAAGGAATTGCTTATGGTCAGCAGAGGCCGGGAGAACAATGGAGACCCCAGCTAAAGGCACAGCAGCAGCAGCCTGCTAGGATGGGTGGGGACTGACCACATGGCCATTGCAAACTAGATGGCATTGTCAGTGTCACCAGAAGTGACTAAAAAGGGCTCAAATTAGCAATTGTTATGATTAGCAGGTGGTTTAAGAGATATGAGGGCCACGAAGTGACTCGGGCTGTGGGGGAGGTGGGGTGGATACCAGAATGCATTTCATTTTTGCTATAGCATAAAGTGAAGAGGCTTAGAAGCATTTTCCTACCTGAAAATAAGAATTACAGATTCATTTAAGGAATAATAATAGAGATGTCTAAAATAAAAGTAGTCTCCAAGAGAAAAAAATTGAAAATGTCCAGTTCCTTAAAAAAATTTTGCTATGCTCTTATACAATCATTGTAGATCAATTATGATAAAAACAGAAATTTAAATGCTGTCAAATTATAATAGAAAAAATACCTCTAATTTTTTAAAGCCAACTTAACTCAATTTGTCCTATACAGTCCTATCTAAATCAAGCTTTAGACAATTCAACAAACTTTAATAAATTATCCCTTTTTAGCACTTATTTATTTTCTAACTTTTCATAGAGTTTCTCACAAAACTGACTACTTCTTATACAGATACAGATCAGAATTTTCATGTTTTGCCTCTCTACTTCATGAGCCATCTTAGAACACAAGCAATTAACAGACTGTTTTTTTATTCTTTCTTTTAATTTTTTTAATAATAAATCTTCACTAATGAGTGACTTTGCCAAGAAGGTGGCTCTAGGAATCTGCAAGACAGAATTTTCAGGAATGGTCAGTGTCCTTCCTGCCCATAACTGTCCTCAGGTATAGTCACTGGACTGGATTCATGTACAGATAAATTTGGGACCAAATAGTTAGGATTTCTCATTTGCAGTTACTAATATCCATAGGTATGCATGATGAATACTGAAGACTGAATCAGGAACATAAAAACTCATTTTCCCAGGGTCATCTTTCTACAAATCTGAAGCTCACAGATGGTACTCGCTGTTTGGACAGAGGGTCCGACTGCATCAAAACTCATTCCAATACATGTCTAGGGGAAAACTGGGGGATTGATTTGTGAGAGGTTACTTTGCTGTGCAACTCCATACAACTTCATCAAATAAAAAAGACCATTTCAGCGAAGGGACCTAGAACTTATTATCAACTCATATTGAAGTCCAATAGGCTTGGTAGATAATTTTGCACTGAAAATGTCAGTGAGAACCCAAGCCATGTAAAGTGGACAAAGAAGCCATTACCTAGCAAAATCAAAGTATGAAAAAACTGTACCAGTGGGGTGTTACTAAGTTTTATTAGGCTTGTTGCAAAACTTAAATATATTTAAAAAAATATCATTGCTCTCTCTTTTGCTCTCATTTTGTTCATAGAAAACTTGACCACTGTAAGCCTATCTTTGGACTCAGATGATTCAGATATAGGTCAAATGAAATCCCAATAATTCAATGCCCTGATTTGGGACTCTTCCTTATGTGCCTGAAGGTATGTTCCTATTTTGCATGTATCATAATTTTACATAAATGCCTCTACAACTAAAATAAATTTGCAATATATGAGCAAGAAGTTATTTACAAAAACCACAGTGGAAAATCTGCCTCATTCCTTTATAGCTCCTACCACACAACCAGAGGACCCTGCATTTTTCTGACTAATTTCAGCAGATTTTTTAGCAATCTAGATCACTTACAAAAACACATTTAATAACTTACCATTTCCAGACTGCTATTCTAGTTGGCCCAAATTCACTGAGGAATAACTTAGTTTCCTCCTGACTGATTTACTTCAGTCATGGCTTAGGAAGAGTTAGGTAGCCAAGAAACTGCTATCTCTTGTTCCCATCCTGAACCATCTTATCAGTTATGACGTGATGCTTACAATAGTGAACGGACCATCTAGCTCCTGGTGCTGCCAGACCAAAAGGGGTTTTTGTCTCCTGGATTACTGGAGAAATTAAGGGCACGTGGACCTGGCTGGCCTCAGTGGTGCACTTGGTGTGATCTCTGATGTTTGTCCCCATCCTCAGTTGTATTGATTCCCATCCAAATGGTCAAACCTGAACAAGCCTTTTAAAACATGAAATAATAGGCTGCTTGTATCCTGCAGGTAACAAGACCATTCAGCCACAATTGGAACCATTTTCCAGCAAAGTTGATGCATTTGTACCTCACCTGACTGAACAGAAATTAACCCCCATTCACGACACTGACCCCATACAACTCACTCAGCCTACTGCACTTGAACATATTCATTTTGATATGCTATTCACAGACTGTTGCTATGCACTTATGTATTTAAGCTGTTGCATGCAGGCAATCAAGAGACCCAGTTATTTGTCTTTTTCATTAGAACTATGTTGGTGAGAATGAATATAACACAGTTTTCAGGTAATATCTCTCAATTCTGAAATAAAAGGAACACCATCTTCAATCTAACTACCCAAAATGTCAAGGTAAATAAGAAAAATTTTAGTAGAAAAAGCTCAAATGCCTCTGGTGGTTTTGTTGCTGATTTAAATGCACAGATGTTGGAAACAGATACAAACATGAATGCTTCTTTACAAAGATTCACATACAAATGTCTGCATAATATAGTTACAAACTTAATATATAACCTATATCCAAGAGTTCTCTCAGTCCATTTTGCTTTTAGCATCAATGAACCCTAAATAAAAATATGGTTGCCTAAATAAATGACAAACTTTCTATATCACACATTCTACTATGTTTATAAGCATATCTTAGTTCAATAATTATAGCTTTTACATGAGTATGTAGTTTAAAATTAAACAAATAAATACATTGAAAAGAATGACATTGCTATTACATTTCCAGTCACCCAAGCTTAACACTCAGTGATGTAAAAGTATAATTATCCCACCTTGACGTCACTGTAATATTTGATCCATGCCACAGGAACCACTCAGTACCATGGACAGAGAAGGTACAGCCTGTCCAAGGAATGACTATGGTATTTACTTCAGCTGGACACATATGAAAAAAGAAAGCTGAAGTTCATAGCTAAGTAACACAGTAAAAACAAACTCTGATTTTTCAGGATTAATTAACTGTTTATTACACTAAGGGCATTTATTTTAGCTAAGACTGTAAGTCTATGAAAGCTTTGTTGTATTGTGTTCCCAATTGAAAAATGAAAAACATAGTAAATTTAAAATACATGTTATTTTAATTATGGAAAAAAGTCTTATTTCAACATGCATCCTTGAGAATAACTCTAAAAGCAATAAAACAATTTGTGAAGGAGTCTTTCCTGCTGTTAACATTAGTTGGTATTTGGTCTTCATATATATATAATACACACATTATGCATTTACATATATGCATAGTGTATATATAATATAGCCATACATATGTTAGTAATATTCTTAAGGGTAAAACTTTTACTTAGAAAAAACCTTATGCCTGATTGTTGACATCCACTGACTGAGCTTTTATTCTATGAAATTAGTAGCAAAATAATTTTAATAATTTAATAATTTTATGGAAATTTGAAAGTATTATAATTTATTTCAGATATAAAGCCAAAATACAATTTGAATTCACAGTTTAATTGAGCAAATATTATTAAATCCTACATATAAGATAATTTACTAAATGCTGGGTGGTTCAAACATGAATTAAATATGACCACTGCTTCTGAAGAACTCAGAATCTAATGAAAAATAGATATGGAACAGGAAAGAAACAAGCATGTATTGAGTGCCTGTTATTTGCCAAACACCATACTATGAAATTTACATGTATTATACTGTTTTGGTAGATATTATTAAGGCCATTTTTAAATATAAGGAAAGTGAGGTTCAGCAAGGTTAAATACTCTTTCCAGATCACTCAGCTGATAAGTTATAGAATCAGAATGCAGGCTCTTTATAATTCCAAAGGCTATGCTCTTGTTTGTGTACCCAAGGATGCCCCAGAGGGAGAGGTGAACAACTCTGAACCGCAAAATGAAGGAAGGCACAACAAAGCAGGTGACATTTTAGCCTGAACTATTTAACCACTCATTTACAGACAGTACAAGACAATGCTTATTTCCCAGTTTACACTTACAACATGTCTATGAGTCTGTTTGTAATTGGTCTCTTGATTTTTCCTGCTAAAGGAAGGCATTTGTTACAAAGATAATCCAAAATGTGACATAATCCATGAGTCTTTTATGTTTACATGTTTTGGCAACAATTCCAAAAGTATATTCCTACTAATTATGTTAGGAAAGGCTATTGAAATGATTTTGCATTCCTGCAGCACAGAAAATTAATGATAGAAATTGGCCTAGGGCTACTGAGTCACCTAATGACAGCAACTTTAATTTAAAATATGTTGCGGGTAATAGACCAAGTGGATAATCCACTTGTGGATAATTGAGAGTGTATCTGTGCCCACATTTTAAGATCCAGATATTTCATAGAGGTCCTATAACATAACATGTCATAAAATAACCTGTTCCCAATGCACTAGTATCCATTAAAATCAATAAGGTTTTGCAAGCCATGCATATGATAGATAGTATGAAATGTAATTAGTATTGGGAAAATTGCTATAAAATCTCAAGCTCTTTGTACTGAAATGTACTCAAGATGTTTTCCATTGAGGCTCCTTTTTTAGAGAAACATAGTGAATAGAATCTGAAAGATTAAATAATTGGTGTAATGCTGATTTTTAAGCACATGAATCCTATTGTTTCTGTGCACAGGAAAACAAAATTTTATCATTGCAACAAAACCACTACTTTGATGGCACTTTCTGAAAAGAGGTGAAAAGCAGAATTTGACAGCCCTTGGGCTGAAATTTTTGTATCCTATATCTGACCTGCTGGGAATAAATTATCTGAGGCTGACATCCCTTAGGCTAAGGGTTTATAATGGAAAACACCCCCCAAAAGCCTTAAATATGAAATAATACCATGAGACACCATAACTTAGATTCTCTAAAAATATTCACAATGAGGCATACAAAAACACATATGCTAGGACCAAAAGATGCTTGGAAAGAGAGAGAAGGAGAACATAAATGCAGTTTTTCTTTCTTTCTTTTTAACCTTATCTATGCATTCCTGGGTCACAGAAGCATTGTGCTGACTCTGGATGAAAACACCCCTTTGATGGAGGATACATGCTGAAAGGGAGAATTCTGAATTATGTTCTCTAAATTATCCAAGGCTTGGAGAGCAAGTATTGATTTTGAAAATGACTGAGCCAGACCTCGTACTGCAGAGCCCCCTCCCTCCTCGCGCCCCAAAGCACAACAAGAGATCTCGGGCACTGTGCAGCCGCCACGAGGCCCTGGGCTGGCATTGTTTCAAAAAATCAGAAAGTCATCCATCAACCATAGAACCACTGGAATAAGTACATGGTAGCTAAAGACACATTTTATCTGCTCACAGGCTTCAATTCAATGAGCTATGAGGAGAATTAGAATGATATTGGACCGATTAACTAATGCACTCTGGGAACCATGAACTGTTAAGGTGTTTATTTTGCTGCCCCACATAAAAGAATGAGAAGTTTATCTGCATAGTTAAGCCGTTCTGTTTGCTCCTGCCATAAATAACTCCGAAGTGCCTCTGAGCCAGACCTCTTTTACAGAGGCAGACTGAGAACCAGAATTTGTTCTGTAATTGCTTCCATACTTTGTAAACAATTTAGGCGCAGCAGGATCTGCACTGTCATTAGGAACAGTTCTACGTGTGCACATGTGCAAGCACATATTCACCTCCTTGTGTATGGTTTCTTTGGCACTATTACTAGATATTAAATTTGTGGGGGAAACGAAGACTAAAATTATTCATTTCCATGCATTGAGAACATCACTTAAGTTTTATTCAGTTAGTAGTGGTGATGAGCATAATGAGCAGATCACAGACTACATTAGACGGCTGTTGCTGCTGCTAAATTGCTTCAGTCGTGTCCGACTCTGTGCGACCCCATAGACAGAAGCCCACCAGGCTCCCCCGTCCCTGGGATTCTCAAGGCAAGAACACTGGAGTGGGTTGCCATTTCCTTCTCCAATGCATGAAAGTGAAAAGTGGAAGTGAAGTCTCTCAGTCGTGTCCGACTCTTAGAGACCCCATGGACTGCAGCCTACCAGGCTCCTCCATCCATGGGATTTTTCAGGCAAGAGTACTGGAGTGGGGTGCCACATTAGATGGCACTAGACCTTTATTTTATGTTTCCAAAAGTATATTTTCCATGTCTGAAGAACTAACAGGGTGCAGCTGAGTGATATTTATGCTTATTTTCACATGGCTACACTTCCAGAACAGTTAGATACAAAATTCCAAGTCCCTTATCCTTATATATTTAAAATCAAAATTTGGTTGTTTTTAATTTGCAAATAAATTCTCAGACTTAGTACATGTTGTAAGAGATACCAGTTCAAGCAAGACACCATTTAGATAGAGCAGGATTTCTCAACCTTGGCACTATTGGCATTTAGAGCTTAGATAATTCTTTGTTGTGGGCTGTCCTATTCATTCTAGGAATTTTAACAGCATCTCTGGCCTCTACCCATTAGATACCAGTAACACTCCCTCCCCACCAAGTAGTGAAAACCAAAAATGTTTCCAGACATTAACAAATGTCCTCTAGGGAGCAAAAGCCTTTCTGGTTGAAAATCATTAATTAAGATTCCCTTTTTTCTAAGTTTTTGAAAGAAAGTGTGAATGCTTTCCAAAGGAATGTTATAAAACACAAGAACTCCACTTTCAGTTTCACTGGTCCCAGAACATATTATGCAGAGCAACCATGATGATTGAGAGACGGTCCAGGAATTGTTAGGCTTTTTTCCAGGTGTTATGCTCTAATTTT